>NC_133508.1:143698750-144954166 GCF_049354715.1 Callithrix jacchus | reverse complement strand
CATAAATATTAAACAAAAGTCGTTTTAAAGCAACACTTGCTTCCTTCAATCCAGCTATCTGCTACTGAGGTAGACAATAAGGTCTTCTCTACTTTCAAACTGTGCAGGTCTGAATTATGCTAGATAAAAGTTCTTTCTAGCTTTGCACAGATCTCCTGGAATAGTCAATTAATTGTAGCTATTGATGATGATAATGATGATGATGATGTTTGGAGATGACCAATCCGATGGACACATATTAGAGCAGGAGAAGAGTGGCCCTATTCCTAAGAGGAACATATCCATGACTCATAGGATCCAAGGAGTCAACGCATCCTAAGAGGAAAGCCTAGAAATAGAAAAGCATTTTTAGCTCAGTACAGTGCCATGCAAAATTAGTTTTAGAAATGGGTCAAAAGGAAACAAAGTACATCTGCAACTATTGTACTTTTACCAGTCCAGGATACTGGAGCTTTTCATTTGAATCTGTTTTGTCAGGAAACAGATCCCTGTTCTGTTCTATAGAACCCTTTCTTTTTTATCCAACATTGGTTTTCAGCAATATACTCATTTCCAAAATCACTCTGTAAGAGAAATGGATTTCACACAGATGAATTATGACTTATCAATATTTTTAGGTATTGAACCTAAGATGGACACAATCCCACTTCATGTGAGCTTTCTGGTGGTCCTTCAGTCAGCAAATATTTATAGGTATTTACCATGTGCCCAACACTGTAGGTGCTAGGGATGGTAGTAAGCAGTTCCTGTTTACCAATTCCTGCTCTCATAGAGCTGAGCATTACTAATGAAAGTTGTCAGAGCTCTCCCTGCTTATCAATAGAGTACCTCATATTGATAATGTTTCAAATTTTTAGAAAGAAGGAAAATAAAGCATATCCACCCCATTGTGTAGACAAGACATCTGAGATTGAGAATATAGGATTAAATGATTTTTCCTGAGCCACAGAAAGAGTGGCAAGTCCAAATCAAACTCTCAAAACTCTCTCACTTGAGCCACTTTTCATTTTCTAGGTCTTCTGACTAGTCTCTATTTACAGCTTTGTTCTGGTCTACAAAAATATTCAACTCTATACTTATTGACTTCATTCTATAACCTGGACTACTATTTCAATAGATTTAAGAGAGATCTCAGTATTGTCCAAGATTTTGGCTTAAGTAAGAACTATTGTTTCCAAGGAAACAAAATCAACTCTATAAGAAATAATTTTTCTCAGACAAAAGTACTGGTACTTCACCCATGTTCACTGTGGCCTTATTTGCAAGCGCCAAAAGGCAGAAGCAACCTAAAGGTCAATTGACATAGGGATGGATAATACATCTAGAAAATGTGATACATAGGTACAAAAGAATATTATTATTCAATTTTTACAAATTAGGGAATTCTGATACATGCCATGATATCGATGAATCTTGAAGACATTATGCTAATTGAAATAAGCAGTCATAAAATAACAAATACTGGATGATCCCATTTATTATGAGGTACCTAGGGAAGTCAAATTCATAGAAATGGAAAGAAGAATGGCAGTTGCCAGGGACTGGGAGTAGGGAGAAATGGGACAGTTGTTGCTCAGTGGGTACATAGTTTCAGTTTTGCAAGATGCAAAAGTTCCAGAGCTCGGTTGCACAATAGTGTGAAACAGTTCACACTACTGAACTATATACTTAAAACCATTAAGATGATAAATTTTATATATATGTACTTTACAACAACGAAACAAAAGCCAAAATATATTGTACTTACCTCATTGTGTTGAGGTTTAATTTTTTAAAAGAATTTCCTTATGGCTTCAGTGATTGACAGAAGCAGGCTCTCTTTTCACTATTAAGAGAAATCAAAGAATTTTCTGTGATGTTTCTGTCAGTCAGCAGGAAATTTTAAAAAAAGTGCTTTCAATGTCATTGTCCAGAAGCCTTGAGTTATTTTAGAAATTGAAGTTTGTTATTCTGTCTTCTAAAAATTAGATTTAGGCAATCAGGTAGATGATGGCTCCCCGTGAGGTTGGTGCTATATTTTGGTATTCATCTTTCTATTGAGGGTTGTATTACTCTGTTTTCACACTGCTGTAAGAAATACCTGAGACTGGGTAATTTATAAAGTAAGGAGATTTAATTGACTCATCGTTCCACATGACGAGGGAGACCTCTTTCAATTGTGGTGGGAGGCGAACCAGGCACCTTTTTCACAAGGCAGCAGGAAGGAGTCAGTAAGCACAGGAAAAATACAGCCACTTTTATAACCATCAGATCTTGTGAGAACTCACTCACCATCATGAGAACAGCATGGGAGAAACTTCCCCCATGATCTAATCACCTCCCACTGGGTCCCTCCCACAACATGTGGTGATTATTGGGATTATAATTCAAAATGAGATTTGGGTGGAGACACAGCCAAACCATAGCATTCTATCCTAGCCCCTCCGAAATTTCATTTCAAAACATAAGCATGCCTTCCCAGTAGTCCCCCAAAGTCTTAACTCATTCCAGCATTAACCCAAAAGTACAAGCTCAAAGTCTTATCTGAGACAAGACAAGCCCCTTCTGCTTAGGAGCCTGTAAAATCAAAAGTAAGTTAGTTCCTTCAAAGATACAATGAGGGTACAGGCACTGGAAAATGCTCCCATTCGAAATGGGAGAAATTGGCCAAAACAAAGGGGCTACAGGTCCATGCAAGTCTGAAATCCAGCAGGGGAGTCATTAAATCTTAAGGTCCTTAAATAATCTCCTTTGATTTTGTGTCTCACACCTATATCATGCAGATGCAAGATGTGGGCCCTTAGGGTCTTGGGAAGCTCTACCCCTGTAGCTTTTCAGGGTACAGTCCCACTTCTGGTTGCTTTCACGGGCTGGCGTTCAAGTGTCTGTGGCTTTTCTAGGCACATGGTACAAGCTGTCTGTGGGTCTACCACAGCTCACAGCTCCACTAAGCAGTGCCCCAGTGGGGACTTTTGTGGTGGCTCCAACCCCACATTTCCCTTCCACACTGCCCTAGCAGAGATTCTCCATGAGGGCTCCACCCTTGCAGCAAATTTCTGCCTGGACATCCAGGCATTTTCATACATCCTCTGAAATGTAAACAGAGGCTCCCAAACTTTAATTCTTGACTTCTGTGCATCCATAGGCTCAACACCACGTATAAGCTGCCAAGTCTTGGGGCTTGCACCCTTTGAAGCAATGTTCTGAGCCTTTGTCCCCTTTTAGCCATGACTGAGACACAGGGCACCAAGTCCTAAGGCTGCACAGAGCAGGAGTGGGGCCCTGGACCCAACCCATGAAACCGTTTTTCCTTCCCACAGCTCTGGGCCTGTGATGGAGAAGCTGCTGTGAAGGTCACTGACCTGCCCTGGAGACATTTTCCCCATTGCCTTGGTGATTAACATTAGGCTCCTTGTTATTTATCCAAATTTTTGTACCTGGCTTGAATTCCACCCCAGAAATGGGTTTTTCTTTTCTACCATATAGCCAGGCTGCAAATTTTCCAAACTTTTACGCTCTACTTCCCTTTTAAACATAAGTTCCAAATTCAGATCATCTCTCTCAAGTTTAAAGACTCACAGATCTCTGGGGCAGGGGCAAAATGCCACCACTCTCTTTGCTAAAGTATAGCAAGAGTGACCTTTGCTCCAGTTCCCAATAAGTTCATCATCTTCATCTGAGACCACATCAGCCTGGACTTCATTGTCCACATCACTATCAGCATTTTGGTCAAAACCATTTGACAAGTCTCTAGGAAGTTCCAAACTTCCCCACATCTTCCTGTCTTCTGAGCCCTCCAAACTTCTCTAACCTCTGCCTGTTACCCAGTTCAAAAGTCTCTTCCACATTTTGGGGTATTTTTGTAGCAATGCCCCACTCTCTGAAGTACCAATTTACTCTACCAAGTAAAAAACTATGACTTGCTGAGGTTCTTGCTGAAAGCAATGGTAATACAGGGTAGTAGAAGAAGGCAGTGATCAGTATCTGCTAGGAGCACGTGATCAGTTGCAGAAAAAGGACCCTAATTGTCATGAGTTTTCCTCCTTATTTTATTAAGAATATGTTTATGCATGTGTACACTTGTACTAAGAAAATATCTTAATTTTATTTCCCCTCTTTTTTCTGTATCACATGATACATATCATGTGACATTTATTGACATCATATCAACATTTAAGTGTTGTTATCTTTATGTAATAGCATTTAAGTTAAGGATTAGCATGCTTCTGGTTGTATAAAGGATAGCTGTATTGTTAGGCATAATTGTGACTATACGATTGCTTTTATGTAACCATGCAATGGGTTCACCTTGCCTGCTGCCAAGACAGACCGGATTTATCAAGACCGGAGAATTTCAATAGAGAAAGAGTAATCTACGCAGAGCTGGCTGTGCAGGAGAACAGAGTTTTTATTGCTACTCAAATAAACCTCCTGTAAAACTCAGGGATCGGAGTTTTTAAGCATAATCTGGTGGGTAGTAGGCCAGTGAATTGGGGGTACTGATTTAGCTTGTGTATGAAATCTTAGGGAGTCGAAGCCGTCCTTTTATGTTGCTCCAGGGTGGGGGCTATAGATCTGGTTGGCACATCCAGGTGGGGCCATTCAGTTATGAGAAATGAAAAACCTGAAAAGGCATCTCAAAAGGGCAATCTTAGGTTCACAATAGTGATGTTATCTTCAAGAGTAATTAGAGAAGTTGCAAATTTTATGACCTCTGGAATAATAGCTAGTAATATTTAGAATTCTAACCCCTCTCATCTTAACTTGGTAGCTGCTGGCCTTTCAATCATTTTTACAAGAACAGTTTAGCTTTTGGGAGGGGCTATTATTTAAACTATAAACTAAGTTCCTTCCAAAGGAATGAACAAGGACAGTTTAGAGCTTTTGAAGAAAGATGGAGTTGGTTAGATCTGCTATCTTTCACTGTCATAATTTCCTCAGTTATATTTTTTGCAAAGGCAGTTTCATTTACTTGGAGATTAGGTATGATTTCAAGAAATGTGTATGGGTTTAAGTTGACAAGGGGTAGACTTGCGATGGTTAATATTAAATGTCCACTTGATTGAATTAAAAGATGCAAAGTATTGTTTCTAGGTATATCTAGGTGTTACTGAGTGTTGCCAGCAGAGATTAACATTTGAGTCAGTGGGCTATGAGAGGAAGACCCAGTGGCCACCATCCAATCGGCTGCCAGCACAGCAAGGAAAAGCAGGCAGAAGGTGGGAGAAGCTGACTTGCTGAGTCCTCCGGGCTTCATCTTCCTCCTGTGCTGGTTGCTTCTTGCCCTCCAACATCAGACTCCAGGTTATTTGACTGTTGGATTCTTGGACTTACACCAGTGGATTTTCAGGGGCTTTCAGGCCTTTGGCCACAGACTGAAGGCTCCAACTGTCGGTTTCCCTACCTTTGAGATTTTGGGACTCCAACTAAGCCACTACTGGCTTACTCTTCAACTTCCAGATGGCCTATTGTGGAACTTCAAGTTGTGATTCTTTCAGTCAGTTCTCCTTAATAAACTCCCTTTCATACATACATCTATGCTATCAGTTCTGTCCCTCTAGAGAATCCTAATTCGAGGGTCCAGAAGCAAAATAAATGCACATGATCCCAACTACCTAATGTTACACCACATTTGAAACCAGAGGATATATGACATGAGAAAAACATCTGAACATGTTAGCAATATGCATTTGTATCCAATTTCTAGATTCATAAGAATTTGTAGTCTTATGTACCTTTACAACTCCTTTTTTCACCAACAGTTCCCAGGGCACTCAATTTGAAGTATCTAAAAGGGGCAAACAGGGTTGCAGATAAATGCCAAGGCTGATTACTGAGGAAGGACAGATAGCACTTTCTCATTTCTTGCAGACGATTGCCCAAAAGGAGCTGGAACCATGACTGAGATGAGCTTCTGCCACTTAACTCTCTCTGCTTTCATTTCTCAGAATCCTCAATCACATGTCTGAGCAGCTCGGGTTTTTCCACCCATAGAGTCTGCATAGCTAACCTAATGTTAGATGGTAGGAGATGATATAAAAACATATTTAAAAGTTCAGGGTAGAAATCCATTTTTTAGTTTTAAAATGTTCATTAGTATATCTATTTTATGATCCTATAAACGTATTCAATCTTGTAACATATAAAGGAATTAAGAATTCTGATTGGTGACTTGCAAGACACTGACCGTTTGAACAGAGCTGAAGAATCATTTTTGATTTTCCAATACAACATACTGAAAAGGCAAAAGGAATGGCTTAGTATATATAGAAAGACTTACTGACTGCTAGGTGTCCCTCCACACAGCTCCAAGGGCATCCCTTGAGTAAATTTTAAACATCACACAGTTCTAAAATACTGGGCTGATTTGCCTGTCAAAACACCCCTCTCTTCACAACTTCTCACCTCCATAAAATTCCTCCAGGGAAAGAACTTTGACTTATCTGGCTTTGTATCCCCAGTGCCCAGCATGGAGCCTGGCACGTAGTAGACATTCATTAAATGACTGTTGAATGAATGAAACAAACTTTGATATGACAACAAAGATAAGTTAACATATATGGGACAAACAGTATTTCACAATGACAAAAGAAGTGAGGCACATCCTAACGTTTTTCACTCATAGAACTTTTCCTGATTTAAATAGTGTCCACCTACACTTTTATATTGCAAATAAAATGTCTTTAGTTTTAAATTTGGTCATTATGCTCTTCAAGACTGAAAGATGTGAAGACATCACTGTCACTTTTTGAAAGGAGAAGGTCCTCATGGGAATACCTATCATGTATATTTGGGGGTAGGAAGTGGGGGAATTTGGGAGTCTCTGGAAACTGCTGTAACTGAAATTAAACTTCAGTTTCTTGTACCTATTTCAGAACTATTTGAAAAAGGGTAATTTAGGTTTCTCCATAAACCAGTTAAGCAATTTCTGATTTGTAGCAATACAGTATAAAATATAGGATTTATTTTTAAAGACAGAATACCAAAACCTAAGTTCAAAATGCAGCTGACCTTGATGAGTTAGGATTATGCTGGAAATCAGTTGCTAAAATTTATTTCTATGTACTTCGCCGTCTGTCCCCCAAGTTAAATCATATCCAATAAAGACTTTGCGAGAAAAATGCAATTACCATAGAATTATTTATCTTTAAACTATCTAGTTTGCACCCAATTATTTTTTCCTCAGCAGTGCAGCAGAGTAAGATTCAAGGTCTACTGCTAATACAAAAACTTCCTTCCAAAAAAAGAGTAAACGCTACTAGTTTTAAATATTTCTACATTTAAATTAAAATAATGAAATATACGGTAACAAAGGCAAAGATAAAATACTCCTCTCAGAACTTACTTCTGATACCTAGCTGTTTTTACACAGCAGTTTTAATTAACATGAACATTTTTCAAAATTGTAGAGTAAGTACATATTTTCAAAAATACAACCACTTAATTACTACACCACGCAGGCACACAAAGTTCCAAGAACGAGAACAAACCATGTATATATCCTCATTGCAAAAAAAAAAAATGTTAACACTGGAGAATTTTGCTGTCTTACCTCGAGTGCAGTAGATTGCAGTAGAGCCAGCCGATTCGTTTCCATGCAGCTTGGTTATCAAAAAACGGAAGGGGCGTCTCGTTTGCTCATTTTTGTTTTTGTTTTTGTTTTCCTAAATCAAGCAGCTTGCATCTACCTTTCACTATTCGCTGAATTAACAACCTGGAAAAAGCGCCGCCCGCAAAGTGAGCGCCTGGAGCAGGGGACAGTCCCCGAGTGGCCGCCCCTCCCTTTCGGTGACGCTCCACTTCCTGTTAGCCTAAAAGGCATTCCCAAGAAGCTCGGTTTTGTAGTTTCCAGCCCACCTCCGAACGCCAATCCTTTCCCCCATTTCTTCTCCAAGGTAACAACTTTTAATCACTCACGTGACGGACCACCTGCCCTCAGCCAAACAACTTCCCGGAAAGGTGCCCGAAGGAGTGTTCCCGTCGACCCCGGGTGCCCGGGAAAGGCCAGTGGGGCTCCCCTCCCCGCGCTCCGCACACCCTCACATCCAACAGAGGCGCCAGCTTCTGCCTTCACGTTTCTGAAACTGGCCCGGAGGTTCTGAAAAGAATTAGAGCCGCGGTCGCTGCCCCGGGGGTGACCTGGAAGCGAAAGGGACCTGCACGAATTCGAGTTTCGGGGTTTCCGCGGGTTGAGATTGTAGGGGAAACAATGAATTAACCAAACCTAAAAATCATGCACGTCTCGTAGGACCTATCAGTAAAAAGCTTCTTTTTTTTTTTTTTTTTTTTTTTTTTGAGACGGAGTTTCGCTCTCGTTACCCAGGCTGGAGTGCAATGGCGCGATCTCGGCTCCGCAACCTCCGCCTACTGGGTTCAGGCAATTCTCCTGCCTCGTACGTTTAACAACCTTTATTTTGAAAGACATTGACGCCAGGCGTGGTGGCGCGCGCCCTGCTTCCCAGCTACTCCCAGGCTGAAGAGGAAGGATGACTTGCGCCCAGCAGTTCCAGGCTGCAGTGAGCCTTGGTCCTGTCATTGCGCTCCAGCCTGGGTGACAAAGCGAGACCCTGTCTCTTTAAAAAATAAGGAAGAAAGAAAAACGTTGATCGCCTCCTGTGTGGCAGTCCAGGAGGTCAAGCGCTGTTTCGGCGGTGGCGTGTAATGGATTCCTAAGATTTGGGCGCCCATAGAGTTAACGCAGAAAACGATGACTTGCCGTTTCCTGCAGACTGGCGGCAATAGAACGCGTAGCTGTCTAGACTTTTAATCACTGATATCTACCACACCAGGATTTAATGCCAATGGGGGGAAATGGCGAAAGGGCAGGCGCTGGAGCACATGCATCCGGGAACACTGGTGGTAGGCGGTCCGGTGGGCGTGAGCGGGCTCTCTATCTCGCGCCAGCCCAGTCTGCAGGTCTCCGCCTTAGGATTTTCTTCCTAAATCCAGGTGGCAGGACTCCACCCCAGGTCACCACCTCACACCCCCTGGCAATTGCCACCTAGCGTCCCTCAACAGCTCCAACACCTCTCCCACCCCGCCCCCGCCGTAAGCCCCGCCCTCCGCCCCAAACCCCGCCCACCGCCGCGCAGGCCCCGCCCGCGACCGGCCTCCCTCCTTTCCAGTCCCAGGACGCGTTGCGCGGCCCGGGCCGGAAGTAAGCGAGTTCCCGGGTGTGTGTGTCTGGGTCTGTCTGTGTCTAGCAGCGGCGCGCGGGCCGGGACCAGCGCCGGGGACTCCCGTCTGAGGCGTCTCTACTATCACTGCCATCACCCCACGGAACCACTTCTAGAAGGGAGTAGACCCGGCCCTTCGCCGGGCAGAGAAGATGTTGCCCCTGTCCATCAAGGACGATGAATACAAACCACCCAAGTTCAATTTGTTCGGCAAGATCTCGGGCTGGTTTAGGTGCGGGGTGCTGTGTTTGCGGGGAGGGGGTGTCCGGCAGAAAGGGAGAAGGCCCAGACCTCAGGATGGCCCGAGGTCCAGGGAGGGAGCATCAGAAACTCCCCTTCAACCCCTAGATGTGAGGAAAGGAGCGTGTCAGTTGGGAGGGTCTTGAAAAAGGTACCCAGTCTCGGGGTCCTGGCACCTCCTTAACTCTCCCGGCTCTTTTCCACGTGTACCATGCCCAGGTCTATCCTGTCCGACAAAACGTCCCGGAACCTGTTTTTCTTCCTGTGCCTGAACCTCTCTTTCGCTTTTGTGGAACTACTCTACGGCATCTGGAGTAACTGGTAACCAAAGGGGAAAATGGTTTGGGCGGAAGCAGGGTGTGGGGGGGAACGAAGCACTGTTTGCTTAATGCCACGTCGCTCCTCACCAGGAGGTTCAGGTCTTACCTTTAGCACCTACCTCTGCTGCTGAGTTGCTCTCTCATACCCGCACCGATCTGGTAGGGCTGCATTTCTTGAGTAAGATCTGAGGCCTATCCTGTGCAACCCCTCTTGTCACCCTTCCCTCCAGCTCCATCAGACAAGACTGACAAAGCTCCCTTATTATTTTAGCAGATGGACAGAATCCTTCATTTCTAATTGCAGGCCTTAGCTTTACTCACTTTGTTGTAATTGGGAGGAACCTGTTTGCTGCCTCTCTCAGGGGGGAGTGGCATTTGGATTTCACTCTTAAGATTCTGAGAGGGTATATCTGAGATGTTCTACGTAGTTTGTTATTTGAGCTTGGAATGGGGAAGAGGTTTTATAAAGGGATACCTGGAGAAATAAGTGTCATTGTCTTCTCTCTTTAATGGTGAAACTAACTCATGATTTTCCTGTAGTCTTAACTGCGATGGAAAAATCCCATATAGTTTTCTAAAACCTTAACATTTCTTGGCTTTTGATGGCACCTTTGGAGGTTTTTGTTTTTGTTTTTGAAACATCTTTAGGAGTAGGAAAATATAGGGTATAACTCTCTGGCAGTGGAGTTACTATTATTCATGTGTTTGCTGTTGAGTAACTTAAGGTCTTATGAAGTTGTTCTGCTAACAGTAAGACCATCACACTCCTCGGTGTACTAATTCTTTCTTTAGATCGCATACTCATTCAAAAATCTGATGAAAGCCAACACTGAGAACTGTACATAAATCTTCAGGATGTTGTTGGGTTCCCTGTACTAAATCTTGGACTCTAGATTAAGAATCTATTTTCTATTTATTAAGTAGACTTAGTCTCTGTTCTTTAAGACTCATTTTCAGAGAAAATTGCTGTCCTTGATCTTTACTTCTGTTGAGATCAAACATTGACAGTAGGTAATATCACCAGGTTTTGTGACACGTATACTTTTTTGTAATACATGGGCTTCTTTCAATTCAACCATCAATTCAGTTTTACAAAAAATAATAAACAGCAGATTATGAAGGTTACTGGTTTAGTCAACACTTGGGTATAAAGGCATATTGACACAATGAAATCTTAATATTTGTAATAATCATTTTGAATCCTTTGGGATTCAGATATGTTTATCTGAAGGATACCCCATCATAGATTAATTTTTTAATCCCATAATACTAACATACTGTAATATGTTATAGATGTTGGAAACACTTTTTCTTGAAATCACACTTCATCATAAATATATATTTGCAATATATTTTACATTTTTCTTTTCCTAAATTATGCTATAATTTTGGCATATGTGCTTATTGTATCAAGAGTGTATCATAGCTTATATATGCATATTTTGCTACAGATAGTTCACTATGGCTTTCCTTTGCATGTCACCCTGTGAAATTTCTGGTTCAAGAGATTCATACCTGAAGTTGCTAAACCACCTTTCATGGAAAGTTGCATCTGTACTAACTTCTGATCTGTAGAGATCTATTGGAGAAATTACTAAAACCATTGTTTTTAAAGTTAGTATGCCGCAGTGCATAACAAAAACATCAGTTGTAGGTGACTTGTTTTTTTACCCTTAGGTGACATGTTCTTCTTTACCAGTCCAGCTTATACTGTTTGTCATTGTGTTATGTCTTCTAGCTAGATTTGAAATCCAGCTACAGTGTGTGTTGTACGTAGATCATTTAGCACGAGTACGTCATCTCATGCCCATTTACGTTAATCTCCATATTTACAACCAATTATTCTTAAATATTAATTTTGAGTACAGAGCTCATTGATATTTGGGCAGATTTAGAAATTTCTCTGGACTTTTTATAATCTGACTTTCTGTGTTTTATTTAGACATCCAAATTTTTACTTCCTTTTGTTGACTGACTAATAATTTCTTTATATTACCAGATTATCTCTGTTCCTATAGGTTCAATTAGCTTTAGAGTTCCTTGATTATATTTCTTCCAAAACTCATTTTGTGTGTCATTGTGAATTCTGTGTTGAATTTCATTCTGTAAAAATAAAGTTCAATTTGTTGGGATCATGAAATATCAGGAATTTTTTCCCATAGAGGACTAAAACATGAATAAAACACTTCACAAATAAAGGTTCATAGACACAGTGTACCTAATTTTAACAAATGTCAAATTGTTCTAGTTCTTATTCAGAGCCTTCATTTTAATGAAAGAACTTAATCATAGTTGATTTATATTTTTGATGAGTAGGTATCCTCAGTGGAAGAATAGGTAGTTGTTATATATTTTTCCCCCTCATTAAATATCTGCTACCTTTCACCTTTCCACTAGAATGTAAATTTTATTAATGTAGGGATCCTTTCTATCTTATGCAGTTACTTTAGTACATCACACATGGTGGATGCTTAATACATATTTGCTAAATGAAAGAATGAGGGAATAATTAATGTACAGAATGACACTACCTATACTAAACATGCTAACTACCCCTGTTAAGGGAAAACAACAATGACAAAACATTAAATCCTTTTCTCTGTGAAGAAAATGGTAAAAATACTATCGTGATTTTTCCCTTCCTTCTAGGATGCTCTCCTTCTAGTATTTTATTTTTCATTTACTACTTTATTGTTGAGTAACTGACTAATTTCAAGGTAACATAGTGTAAGAATGTAGTTTTGTACCATCTAGGGTTAAGTTTGTTTTCAAGTTACAGAAGAACTGCACACCTGTAATCCCAGCTACGGGAGGCTGAGGCATGAACATTGCTTGAACCTGGGACCACCTCCCGCCAGCCTGGGCAACAGAGTAATACGCTATCTCAAAACAAAATAAAACAAAACAAAAACCTAAAATAATCGTTGCTTAAACAAGATAAAACTTCATTTCCAAGATGGCTGCTAGTGTTCTAGCTATCCCTGGCAGCATCATGTCTAGAATGCGGAGAAAAAGAGGCAAAAGGTGTGCATGTTATTTTTTAAAGATTTATCTGGATGCTAACGCACAATGCATTCACTAAAACTTTATCGCATGGTCATGCCTAGTTGCAAATGTAGTCTTTATGAGAGAGAGAAACTAACCTATGATCTTCTATTGGTGGAAAATTGAGGCCTAGAATTTTTTACTTCCCAAGTGAGCAGCAGAGCCTGCAGCATCTATTGTCCAAGTTGTCAATCCCATCATGCTGTTTTTTTCTGGTATCTCAGTATAGTTTCTGTGTTTTTATAGTTTTCTTTCATTTTTACCTCATTATTAGCAGATTTAATTTCAGTAGTATTTCTTACTGAAGCTGTTGGAACCATTTACACATAGAAGACACTTAGGTAACTCTAAAGGTTAATGTCTTTGTGTTAACAAAGTAAATATTTGTTCAAGAAATGTTTAACACAATACGAGACATTTATTTGATTTTACTTTAATATATTATTTCACAGCAGGTGTTTGTGAAGTAACTCCTTAATGAAGAAAAATACTAATATCAATCACGTTTTTCTTTTCAAATTTTCATATATCTTAGTCTTTTAAAATCAACTTTTTCCTTCTCAAAAGGCAGCATTACTTACCAGCTTATGGTGATGCCTTTTGCTTTTCTATAGTTTTATTTTCCACCTTAAAAACATAGATAAGTATTCCATGTTGCTGAGAATTTTTTAAAACAAGGGACTGTATAATGGAATGTAGTGGAGTTGTGGGCTATTTTACTGTAACTCATTTAGTTTATTGACTTTGCCAATGTCAGGATTCTAAGAATTTTCTTTTCTTTTTTTTTTTTTTGAGACGGAGTTTCGCTAGTGTTACCCAGGCTGGAGTGCAATGGCGCGATCTCGGCTCACTGCAACCTCTGCCTCCTGGGTTAAGGCAATTCTCCTGCCTCAGCCTCCTGAGTAGCTGGGATTACAGGCACGCGCCACTATGCCCAGCTAATTTTTTTTGTGTGTATTTTTAGTAGAGACGGGGTTTCACCATGTTGACCAGATTGGTCTCGATCTCTCGACCTCGTGATCCACCCGCCTCGGCCTCCCAAAGTGCTGGGATTACAGGCTTGAGCCACCGCGCCCGGCCGATTCTAAGAATTTTCTAATTTCCTGATAATAAATTGATAGTTATTATCAATATCTCTCCCCCCTCCAATCTTTCCACATCTTGGAAACTAGCTGGTAAGGGATTTGTGAATTATGATGATTCCTTATTTTCAATTTTGAACACATGTTTAACAAACAATATAAATATACTGTTAGCTTAGTTACCAATAGACCTTTAAAACTTTTTTTTATCATGGTATATTTTAAACAAAAGTAGAGAATTGAATGGACCTCATGTACTCATCACCCAGCCTTAACATTTATCAGTACATGGTCTATTTAATCTATTGTTCCTCTCCCACCTCTGGATTGATTTAAAACAGACAGAAGATGTAATTTCTTCCATATCTATTTCATTATACTTCTCTAAAAGATAAAATCCACTCTGCTTTAACATAGCTCAAAACCAGTATCACTTGTGAAACTAATGATTCCTTAATAGCAGGCAGTGAGTATTCAGGTGTTTCTCATTGTCTCATAATTCTTTTCACATTTGGTTTTACAGATTAGAAATCAAACAAGATCCATACGTAGTATTTAGCTTGTATGTCTCTTAAGTCTCTCTTAGTTTATAGCTTCTCTTCTCCCTTTCTTTGTTTATACCTCCAATAGACCATAAATAAAATTATTTTCAAAAGTTTCTTTTGGCATATGTTCTGTTGACATTTATGCTGTTTTTGCTTCCGTATTCAGGTTTCTCCTTTATACACTAAGAAGTTTTCTTTTTTTCTTTCTTTTTGAGACAGGTTTACTCTGTTGCCCAGGCTGGAGTGCAGTGGTGTGATCTTGGCTCACTGTAACCTCCGCCTCCTGAGTTAAAGCAATTGTTCCGCCACAGCCTCCCAAGTAGCTGGGAGTACAGGTGCATGCCACGAAGCCCCGCTAACTTTTGTATTTTAAGGAGAGAGGGGGTTTTGCCATGTTGGCCAGGCTGGTCTTGAACTCCTGACCTCAGGTGATCTACCCGCCTTGACCTCCCAAAGTGCTGGGATTACAGGCATGAGCCACTGCACCTGGCCGGTTTTCCATGTTAAAATCTCTTTAGAAGGTAGTCATTTTAAAAAGTTTACAAATACATTTTGGAGGAACTAGCATTGTTTAAAGAGGAGTGTACAACAAGTATATAGATTTTCACAACAGTTTTTCTTTATCATGGTTTACTGAAGTTACCTTTGGTGTTTCAATCATAGAACCTTAGGTATTTTCTATGCTACCTTTATTTTTTAAGGAAATTTATGCCATATAGTTTAAATATAATTCATAATCAGAAACATATGCTAAGATTGAATATGAGCAGTAAAATTGACATTCCTCATAAGCAGTACTTTTACATGTGATAGGTGAACAGAGAACTAAAAGTAGACTGTTTTTCACATGAGTTTGTGTGTAGATTTGCAGCTAGGTAATTTTAAATCATGACATCAGGTTTAAGGGAACATATCTCATATTGCAATGTTTTAAGAGAGCCATAATGTCCTTCCATCTCAGAAGAGGGAGTAGTGTTTCAGGTAGTCACATTTTATTAAGTACTACAAATAATATTTTAAAGCTAATTAAATTTACTTAAAATATAAATAAAAATTCCTTTTGATAAGTATTAAAATTACCATGCTATGGCCACACCTCTTTAAAAGGAACTTGACTGCTATTGTACGCAAAAGGAATTTATTTTTTTGCATTAAGGTAATGTTTGGTGTATATCATATGTATATAAAATAAATTTGTTAAAAAAAATAGTATGTATTAGTTTGCTAGGTTGATAAAACACCACAAACTAGGTGGGTTAAACCACAGAAATTTATTGTCTCACAGTTCTAGAAATTAGAAGTCTGAGATCAAGGTGTCATCAGGGTTGATTTTTTTTCTGAGGGCTCTGAGGAAGAATCTGTTTCATGATCTTTCTGTAGCTTCACTCGGTTTGCTGGTAATCTTGGACAACCTTTGGCTTATAGGAGCATCACCTGATCTCTGCCTTATATATGCATGGTGATCTATGTGTCCTCTTCCAAATTTCTCTTTTTTATAAGGACACTGGATTAGAGCTCACCTTAATGATCTAATCTTAACTAATTACATCTGCATTGAACCTGTTTCTAAATAAGGTCATAATTCTCAGGTACTAGAGGTTAGGACTTCAACATATGAATCTGGGAGCAGGAACACAATTCAACCCATGACAATGTCTTACTAAATATATAGTGAAATAGATAGTAGAATAGATCAATAAATTAGTAAATGTTTATTTAGAATGAATGCCCTGCCTTCTAAAACTGATTACAGTCATTTAAAATAAAAGTCATATATACTAATAAAACACTTACATTAAGAAATTAAAACATTTAAAAGCCATACCTACGGAGGAAAAAATAAACCTATTGAATATGTAGTCTAATTTAATTCCCAAAATTAACTTTTAAGTTTAGTTACAAAATTCCATAAAGTGAACACAATTATGCCATTATACAGAATAGAAAGATAGTTTTCTGAAATCAAATTTTAACAGTATTTTGTCATATTAATCTTTTCTTGGGGGATAGAAAACAAAATCATAGACAATGTCTTTATTAGTTGTTTTATCATAGTATAGAAAAAATTCTTCACATGAGTCTTTCATACTTCAAAATAAAGTTAAATCATTTTCCATGTTACATAGATGTTATGGTTGAAGTGTGTAATTTTCAATAATCTATCCAAGAACAAATCTTAAAGTATTAAATCTAAGAGAATTCCATGAATAACATACCCCTTATCTTGTCCTCATGTCAGTTTTATCAGTTTGCTTTTTCATATATTCACAGATTCTCATTCTGCTTTGAGTTAGGTATCAGATGAGATGGTTAAAGTACTATCTGCACTTAAACTTTCTACTACATCTATCTATGTTTCAGTGGAATCAATAAGGTTCATGATAAAAGTTTAAGACATTATCTAAACTCTTTTGTAAAGATTTGGCAGAGACCTATGAATTACTGTGCTTTTTCTTGTAGATAAATAATGTGCTTTGACTTAGTTTCGAATTCTATAATTATTCCAAATTATGAGAAAAATTTAAAACTGTACTTTAAAACTATGTAGGATGTTTTTGACTTTCAGTTTGTAGCACTTCCAACTGATGAAAGCTCTAGCATCTAGCCAAGTATTAAGAGGTATGGGTCGTGCTTGGGAACCCCAGGCATTATAAGCGTTAGTAATAGTTAATAATTAATAGGAATTTATTAATAATTAGTAATAATGGGAATATTTATATGTCTTTAATGTGACAAGCATTGTGGTAAATGTTTCACATATATTAACTCAATTATTATAACAATTATGGCACTTTTATACTATTACTCTGTTTAAGCGATGGCAAAATTGAGGCATAAAGAAGTTGAGCAACTTAGTAGTCACAGAACTAGTAACTATGGAGCTGAGATTTGACCCAGGTATTCTGACTTCAGAAGCTTGTTTTTAAAGACTGAACTGATGATTGCTTTCAGAAAATTTTTATTAACTTCTATTCAAGTTCACTGATTTCTTTCCTTAACTGTGTCCAGTCTGTGATAAGCCAATTGGAAGAATTATTTATCATTGATACCTTGCTTTTTGTTTCTAGCATTTTCATTTGATTGTTTTTTATATTTTCCAGTTCTCTACTGAAGTCTCCATTGGCTCATATATTTTGTCCATTTTTTCTATAGATCCTTTAATATATTAATTACAGTTTATAATAGTTCCAGTATTTTGGTCAATATGTTGGTCTGGTTCTGTCAACTGCTTTCTCCACAGTGACTTCTTTTTTTTTTTTTTTTGGCTCTTTTTATGTATCTTGAAATTTTTTATCAAATACTGGATATTATGAGCAAAAAACAGTAGATACTGAGGTAACAGCATTTATGATCGGAAATAGGTATGCCATGTCTGTCAGACCATTTATTGGTTAGACCTTGTGCTTTTAGTAGACCCTGTATGGTGCCTGTGCCACAGAAGCACATTTCTTCATGCTCTTGCCCCTACCAAAGCTGTAGACTGCTGTTGCTTGTTATTCAGTATCCAGTTTATGGTAAATTTACTTGTTAACTTGACCCAGTCTTCATCTTTGGTAGATTCTGTAAGCCTAAACCTCAGGGGTATGATTTTTGTCAACATTTTTACTCCTTCTGTGACAGCCAAACTCTACTGTGTGTATGTGTATGGCCCTGGATGGAGACAACTTTCTTGCTCCATCCCCAGTGATAGCAGAACATCTGCTTTGTGTTGGTACAGGATTTCCTGTCCTCCTTTTGGTGGCTTTTCTTAGTGGGTGCTTTAGTATGCATAATATTAATCTTTAAGTTATCACAAATAATATGTCATTTCATGTATCTATCTGATAAGAACCTTACAATGATTCGCTTTGATTTTCTTATTTCATCCTGTATGCTATTACTGTCATACATTAGGTTGTTGACAGTAGTTTTTTTCTCTTCCAATACTTTAAAGATGTTGCTCCATTGCATTCTGGCTTGAATAGTTTCTGATGAAAAACATGCTATAAATTATATCTTTATTTTTTAAATTTAATTTTTCTATTTTTTCCCCTCTGGTTTTCTAAACTTTTTTTTCTTTTTCTTTGGTGTTTAATGGTTTGTGAAGTGTACAGGGCTTTTTCCTCACTTGAGATTCATTAAGCTTCTTTAATCTGTGTGATTTATTTTATGAATATTGGAAAATTCTGAAACATTTTCTCTTTAAATACTTTTCCTACCCCTTTCTTTTCTTCCTCGGCTCCTGAGACTCTAAATACATGTATTTTAGTATGTTCAGTACTTCCAGACAGGTTTGGGATGCTCTGCTTTCTTTGTCTGTTTGTTTCTACTCTCTTTTCTCTATGTGTTGCACTTCATATAACTTCTTTTGACCTAACTGATTCTCTCTGTGTCAGTCTGCTCAGAAGCCCAGGAATATTATTCTTCCATATTGTAATTAAAACAAATTTATCATCTCCATTATATTCTTTTATATTTTTTATCTGCAGAAATTCTTCATTTGTTAATGATTTTTCTCTGACTTCATACCATATCCTTTGACGTATTAATTACATTTGTTTTAAAGTCCTATCTAATAGTTCCAACATCTGGGCCATTTCTGGTTCTGATTGTGTTGACTGTTGTAACTCTTAACAATGAGTCTCTTTCTTTCATGATTTTGTCATTGAGTGCTGGCCATTGTGTTTAAAAGAATAATAGAGACTGTGTATGTCCAGAAATAGGCCACCTATTTTTCTGTCTGGAAAACACTAATGAGTGTGGGACTTTTGAAACTATCTGGTCAATAGTTGAACTGAAGTTGAGCTGGGTTTTGTGTTTTGTTGTTGCTGATAAACCACAGTCTTTAAATTTTTCCAGTGGTTTCTACTACTTTGTGATTAGTATTGGATTTGGAGTATTGGAGGATTTTTTTTTAAGGGTTCTTGCTCTACTTTCAGCTTTCAGCAAGTTCTGCACATATCTCAGTGCTCTCACTGGTAGTTTGCTGTTCCGTATACTTTATTCAAGGCTTGGTGGGAAGGGTGGGACCAGGTTATCTTGTTGTATCCCTAGTCAGGCAAGCCTGTGCACCTGAATGTCAGGGTAAATAATAATGATCCTGCAGCTCTCCCTCTCTCCCAGCCTGTCCCCACTGTCCTCAGCCTGTTCTCAAAAGGGAGGAGCAGGACACTCAACGATAGCAAACCTTTGCTTTGTAAGATCCTAGGTGCAAATAGGTATCAGCCTTGTCCCAGTAGCAGATGGCATTTTTTTCCTACCTCTCTTTCAGTGGCATCTGACCTTTGCAAGGGATGGTCAAATTCCTACCCCGTACCCAGCAGTAGATGTTTTTGTTTCTACCTCTCTCACAGCAGCTCGGCTTTTCCTTATGCAGGAGTGTAAGGGTTTACTTTTTAGATATTTAAAACTTATCCTCAATAGCTGTCTATATAGCATATTTAAATTGTTTTAAATATAACAATTTATATACTTAAATATAAACATATAATTCCTGATCAACAAGATATATAGCTATCTATATAGCATATTTAAATTGTTTTAAATATAACAATTGTATGTTTAAATATAAACATATAATTCCTGATGATCAAAGATTGAATCTTAGATTTTCAGAGAAGGATGCCTACTATTTGGTTTTTATTATAATTTGTCAATGTGTTTGTTCTTTTTCAGCTTAGGCTTGATTTCCGACTCTTTCCACATGTTTTTCGATAGCACTGCCATTTTGGCTGGACTGGCAGCTTCTGTTATTTCAAAATGGAGAGATAATGATGCTTTCTCTTATGGGTAAGAAGAAAAATCTGCTTGTATGTACCATATTTCTTCTCATATGCTTGCTGGACAATTAATCAAATATTTGTAGAGTAACTTTATGCTGAAGGGACTACATTGGATCATCTTAGAGGCATAATTTGATTTTTGTCACCTCTGGAGGAAGCAATGAATTTTTCATTATTTGATGACACTGCCTGAGTGTTTCTTTTTCTGAGTTGACAGAATATTTTGCAGTGTGATTATATATGTGTAAGCAGAGCTCAGGATGCATACTCTGCTTCTTTCTCTTCCCCACCCCTCTGTCTTTCCTATTCCCTCTCTTCTGCTTTCTTACTGATTCTTTCCCTCTCTCCTTTTCCACCTCTTCGTTTCCCCTATGAGTGCTCTTTTACATTCTCATCCTTCTTCATCACTCTCTCATATTTTCTGTCTCACACTCTTGTTCCCATCCTGCTCTTACTTTCTCTTCTCCTGAACTCCCTTTTCCTTCTCTTACTCTTTGCTGCTTGTCACTTGGGCTTGTGCTCATGATCGTTTTCCCTCTCTCTTCCTTCTTCTTTCCCCCTATACTTTGTCTGTTTTATTCTTTCTTTCCTCCTGCTCTTTTCTTCTACCTTTTAACCTTTATCTCTCAGGCTCTCTCTTTCCTCCTCCCCTTCTGTTGACCTCTTTAGCTCTGCTTCTTTTGTCTCCCTTTCCAAGTCTTTCTTTCCTTCTTTCACTGATTCTCCTTCCCTGAGGTGTCCCTTTCCTGTGCAGTTTCTCTCACTCTCTCTCTGTCCTTTTTACAACCACCTTCTAATATGCACTGTCTCTTATGCCTCTTGTTTTGTTGTTTGCTCTTGTCCCTTCACTGCTTCCTCTTTCTCTCTGGCTTTGTTTCCTTCCTTTAGCAAGCACACATTCTTTCTTTCACATGCTCTTGTTGTCTTTAGGTATTTATTGAGGGTCCATAAAAGTCAAATACTTTTCTAGTTCTACTGATATAAAGATGAATAAGACATGCCTCCTGGCTTCTAGGAACTTGTGGTCTCATGGGGAAACAGTTTTGTAAAAATACGGTAATAGCTATATATTGTGACGATTGCTGAAAAGGAGATATGAAGTTCTGTGGCAGAACTTGCTGATTTTAGTTATAACCAAGGAATATGGTTATTTGTGAAATTACAAAAAGTGAGCCAAAAAATACTAATTTTACCTTTTATAGTATAGAGCAGTAGATCCTATATATCTATAAACTCAAGCAGCTTGACAGTTCAGATAAAAACACTTTTTATGACATGATATTGGTGATATGCAAATAATTTAAACAATAGTTACTAAAAGATTAAGTATATTTTAGATTATTAAAGGTTATATCCAAAGTTACAATTTTTGTTGGAAAATTATTTATATTATATATCAAAAATCTAATTGAATACAACAGTCTTTCTGAATAAACAGTAGCTTACTATTAAAAATTCTCAGTTGTTTAATGCTTACAGTTTCTATTTTTTCCAATTTAGAATGTACTGTCTCCTGCTCTTAAATGGTTTTTAGAAATAGCTTTGAATACCTTCACTACCACAGCAGATTTCAGTATTCCGCTTTAACTAGTTCTCTCCTTATGTGCGTGTGTTTTCTTGTGGGAAAGATTAAAGAATAAAAGCTGGTACAATATTTAACACTATGAATAATTGCTGTAGTAATAAGCAGCATCATTTGTAAACTACTGGTGTCAGGACATCAAAATGATACTGATTAATTCATGTTAAACATAGGGATGAATTCACATAACTCCCCCAATCCCCCGCCAATTCAGGATGACCGCAGTAGCCAACTCACTCTGCAATAGAAGAAAGAGTTGTGGAATATGAGAGCAAGCAAGGACTTTTAAGTATTTCTTTATATAAAAGTCATCTTTGTATCTTGCCACACTCTTATTTTTTAAAGAGCAAAGCTAGCATAAAAGTAATATACATCCAGTAGGTAGACAGATCCATACATACAAGCGTATATACATGTGTACTTACACTTAGATTTTTTTTATTTTTCTTCCTGGCCCAAGAATCTAAATACCAGTCATACTTAATTAAGCAACCACATTCGTGAATTACATGTTCTAATTCTAAGACCTATTCAATCTGTTAAGTAAACACAGTTATGTGTAAAGGCAAGTGTGTTTAGTTTTTATGTGTTCTTAGTTTTGAGCCTACAACCAAGTTTAACAAATGTGTGTTAAACTCAAGCTAATTAAATCACTCCAACAGTTTATCTGAACTTAGGGAGCACACCTACTAAGCTAGGAATTAGAAACAAAAAGATGCCTGAAAAACATTCTTGCCTTTGATCTTGAAATCTGGTAGAACTCAAGCACAAAGGCTTTCAGTCAAGCATTAGTTAATGGGACTACAAGCCTGGATTAAATGAAAATACTTTTTGTTTTTGGATAGTAACCCTGCTGATTTATTAGATAAATTCCTAAGTGTAGGTTATGGAAAGTTGGCTGCAAATTATTTGAATTTAATGAACTTTTTGCCAGAAAAACAAAAAAATTATGTTATGACAAGTAATATGTTATTTGGATGTATTAGAAGATAGAAATAGGCATTATTTCTGGCATAGAAATACATGCTATGTTGGATTGCACTTGACAGCATAAACTCCAACATAACTTTATAGAGTACATTTTCAAGAATTCTCTTTAAAAATATTTTTACAGTAAAAATCATATTACCTAGAAGTTAACATAGAAACCTAAGAAAAGCACAAGTTTTGATGATCACATTATATTAAGGACCAGAATGGTTAACTGCTGTTAGCACCCTTTGAATGGTGTTTGAACATGTTGCTAAGTTAAATGCTTAATTAAAGTTGAAAATGCTGAGTTAAAGTTCTTTCTGATAACTTTAACTAAGCCAAATATACCATATAGAAAAGTAAAATCTTTCCCCAATGCTTCGTACAGGTAGGAAGCAGAAAGCTTCAGAAGTCCATGGAACAAAAGACAGGTATTTTTAAAATAGTTTAATTAGAATTATGTGAAGCTAAAATAGATTCTAAAAATAGGTAATTAAAGGTTTATGCTAAACTTATTAATCTTAGAAAAAGTATTAGAAATATAAATCTCAAGTTGTCTCTGGGATAAGTCAGAAATAATTTCATTTTCCTTCAGAAGCAAAGCTCTACTCTCCAAAGACTTGAAAGCTAAAAGGTACAAAGCAGAAAGCATAAGGAGTTCTTAGAAAAGGAGAAATTAATAAGTTTTTAAAAACCCCTTTCCAGACCCCCTTTTCTACTTTTATCTCTGAATCCTTCTTTCTTTCTCCACTTGTCTGGTTCTGTTTTTCCTTCTCCAGTGGCAACTTGAGATTTAAATTTCTGTGAAAGGTCTTTCTAAAACTACTTACTCTAAGAAGGTCTTTTGATTGACTTGTGAAAATCTGTGTTTTGTGGCATTCTGCTTTTAAACATAATTCATAATAATTCATTTCCTCATTTTTACTACATATATATATATATATAAAATAAAACACACTGTACTATAAACACTAGGACTTTGCTGGCCACTTAAAACCATATTATATGATTTAGAATCTCTGAATGTATGTAATTTTATGATTTAATTTTTAAGAAATAATGTAATAATTCAGTTATTTATTTTGTTCCTCTGTAGGTATGTTAGAGCAGAAGTTCTGGCTGGCTTTGTCAATGGCCTATTTTTGATCTTCACTGCTTTTTTTATTTTCTCAGAAGGAGTTGAGGTATAGTAGATAATGATTTAAAGTCAGTAAATTACATTTCTGTAATGAAGATCTTTATTAATTAAAGATATATAACAGCTGTTTTCAACTATCATTAAATATTGTGGGCAATCTTGGATTAGAGAAGATATTATGTGTATACAAGGGGAGCTTACAAAATAGT
The DNA here is from genome assembly GCF_049354715.1 of Callithrix jacchus. Classification (NCBI taxonomy): domain Eukaryota; kingdom Metazoa; phylum Chordata; class Mammalia; order Primates; family Cebidae; genus Callithrix; species Callithrix jacchus. Next base: position 144,930,116 of record NC_133508.1, on the reverse strand, counting down.
CAAAAAATTAAATATATATGAATCTTGGAATTGAAAACAATTAAATGATCGTGCTTTCAAGTTATGAATGAAATGTTAACACTATGAAATGTAGAGGCACAATCTGGATAGTGAGGTCAATAAGAAATTAGAACCTGAGAGTTTTTCCAATGAATCTTTAACATTTGACGTATTTTTTAAAAAGGAAGAAAACTGAAAAATTAGTGAATTTAAAATAAAAAGCAGTATTTTTTTTTTTTTTTTTTTTAGACGAAGTCTCACTCTGTTGCTCAGACCGGAGTGCAGTGGCGCAATCTCGGCTCAGTGCAACCTCCGCCTCCTGAGTTCAGGCGATTCTTCTGCCTCAGCTTCCCGAGTAGCTTGGATTACAGGTGCATGCCACCACACCTGGCTAATTTATTTGTATTTTTAGTAGAGATGGCATATCATCATGTTGGCCAGGCTGGTCTTGAACTCCTGACCTCAAATGATCCACCCGCCTTGGCCTCCCAAATTTCTGGGATTACAGGCAAGAGCCATAAAAGACAGTATTTTAAGATACCAAATAACAACAAGTTTTGGACCAAATATTTATGCTTTTAAATGTTTATATTTATTTAAAAATAGTAATTGTTATTTTTTCTACGGTGTGTGAGCACTGCTTTTATTTCTATGAACTGTTTTGGCAGATTTTGTTAGTGCTTTTAATTCTGAAAATAACTGAAAGTGTTTAATATTGCCTTATGATTTTCTTAGTTGATCAATCAGAAAGAATATCAATGCTATTTGTTTGGATTATGTGTTTTCTAGAGAGCATTAGCCCCTCCAGATGTCCACCATGAGAGACTGCTACTTGTTTCCATTCTTGGGTTTGTGGTAAACCTAATAGGAATATTTGTTTTCAAACATGGAGGTCATGGACATTCTCATGGCTCTGGTATGATGGTTAGAACACTTTGTTTCTTCATCTTCTGTTAATTTTCTATGATAATTATTTACTTGAGAGAATTGTTAATTTAAAAATTTAAACTATATTGATTTCCGATAACGAAAGTAATATGTCAACAGACTATACGAATGTCTTCCTGAACTGTCCCTCCTGCTTCTTTATGACCCTCCATCTCAGTGCCTTCTCAGAGTGGTGTGTGTTATATGGATCCTACCAGACCTCAGTAGCTTATCTGTTTGGTATGATACCATTTATATAAAATAAATATCGGAAAACCACAGACCAAATCTACTTATCAAAAAGTTTTGTGTGGGCCAGGACAGGTGGATCACTTATGGTGAAACTCCATCTACAAAAAAATACAAAATTAGCCAGGCATGGTGGTGCATGCCCGTAGCCCTAGCCACTCAGGAGGCTGAGATGGAAGAATCGCTTGAGTCTGAGAGGTGGAGTTTGCAGTGAGCTGAGATTGCGCCACTGTACTCCAACCTGGGTGACAGAGCAAGACCCTGTCTAAAAAAAAAAAAAAGCTGTGTGTGTGTGTGTGTGTGTGTGTGTGTGTGTGTGTGTGAAATGTAATGTGTAGATATGTCTTGGAGATCCTCATTGTCATGATTTTTTCATATGGTGCAGTGCTGGATTTAATTTACTGGTATTTAGAATTTTTGTAAATGTAAGTGGTATTTTTGACTTGGATAGCATCCACTCTTTTTCTGTCCTTTAGAGTAGCCTGTATAAGACGTTTCTTGTTGGTTTAGTTGTTTTTAGGTATGCTGTGGAGAGACAATTCTGCATTCTTTTGCATTTAGCTCTTTCTACCTGCTTTAATGTGATTTTACTGATTCTGTTACCAAATGCGGCAGCTTTCTTGTGTCTTCCTTCATGTGAGCATTTGCATATGTCTTGTTAATCTGTGTTAGTGTATGTAATAGTACTCTGAGAAATTGGGGCCCAGAATTTTGTCTTTGTTGTTTACTGCCTCATCTCCCATGCCTAGAATGATTCCTATAACATAAAACATTATAAATATGTATTTCTCAAAGGAATGAATAACATTAGATAATGTTATCTTTTGATATTTCTGTATACTTCCAGGTAGTACTTATTTGCATTTCCAGTAAGGTCTATCACTTTCCTCTATGCTTTATTACCTTCTGGGACTCCATAGCAGGAACTTAGGATTGTTTTAATAAATCTGTAACACCTTTTACAAGTAAATGTTTATTGAATTGATCTGAGTTTAGAGCTGATTCTTTGCCCTAGTATCAGTACAATTGTAACCATTTATATATTTTTATATACCTTCTTTGCTAACACTTTGTTTTCTAGGCCATGGACACAGTCATTCCCTTTTTAATGGTGCTCTAGATCAGCCACATGGCCATGTCGATCACTGTCATAGCCATGATGTGAAACATGGTGCTGCACATAGCCATGATCATGCTCATGGACATGGACACTTTCATTCTCATGGTGAGTACAGCCTGAAGACAAAAGGGATAGCCTCCAAATAAATGAAAATTTTTTGGATTACTTTTCCTAGTTGAAATAGTTTATTAAAAAGATACACAATCAACTTCTTTTCTAATGAATCAGTCTAAATGGTTCCCAGGGCTAGTTTATTTTTAGTATAGCAGGAAATTAATTCGGTATAAGGTAGTGGATGTTAGCTTTTTATCCAGGGGTATATCATAATAAAATGATACTCGTTTATGTATTTATTTTTAATTTTTAATTTTTGTGGATACATCAGAGTTGTATAGATGTATGGGTTACATGAGACATTTTGGTATAGGCATGTAACACATAGTAATCACATAAGGGTAAATGGGGTTTCCAGCCCCTCAGCATTTATCCTGTGTTATAAACAATCCAATTATACTCTTAGTTATTTAAAAATGTAAAGTGAAATTATATTTGACAATAGTCACCCTGTTGTGCTAGCAAATACTGCGTCTTATTCATTCTTTCAACTATTTTTTTGTACCCGTTAACCATCCCCTCTCCCATCCTCCTAAATGCCACTATATTAAATGAGTGTTAGTGCATGAGGAACAATTGCATTTTAGGAAATGAAAATTCCAATTTTTTAAGCATCACAAGGCCTTTCGTGCTATATAGGCTTCTAAAAATATGGTAGAGGTTTTCAATTTTGCACACTTGTATTATAATTTTTGATGTCTGTCACCTGATGTTTATGTTTCTTTAGAAATACTTGGATGCTAACTTATATAGCATTGGGTACTAAGTTATGAGGTATTTATCAACTCAATATTTTATTTTGAATTGTATTTTATATAGTTTATAAAATACAGCTTAATAGAAGCTACTTAGGCAACACAATTTGATTAGTCTCAATAGAGTGTATGCTTAAATATTATCTTGTATTTGCAACATAGACAGAACCCTAAAGCTTTAGATTTGAAAATATGAAAGGGATCTTGGAGAGTGAGCCTTCTAAGCCCTTCATTCTTTAGTCTTTGAAATTTTTCCATGAAGCAGGAGAATAGCTTGAACCCAGGACTCCAACCTGGACGACAGAGCTAGACTCTGTCTAAAAAAAAAAAATGTCTAACTACTCTTGAGATATGATTGACATATGAAAAGAGGTAAATATGTATACAACTTGATGAGTTTGGAGGTAAGTATGCAGGCATGAAACCATCACCATGATTCCTCTAATAAACATATCCATTCCCATTGAGAGTTTCTTCCTACACTCAATTCTTTCTTCCTTCCTTTCTCCTTCCTTCCTTCCTTCTCTTCCTTTTTTTCTTTATTTTCTTCCTTTTGTTCTTCATTTTCTTTTTTCTTCCTCCTTTCTTTTCTTCCTTTCTCTTTTGCAGTAAGAGCACTTAATATAAGATCTATACTCTTGGCAGATTTTTAAGTATACAAAACAGTATTAACTATGGCACTATGCCATACAAATCTCTAGGACCTATTTATTTTGCACAACTGAAACTTTGTGGCCTTTGACTAATATTTCCCCATTTCCAACTCCCTCCAACCACGTGCAACCACTGTTCTACTCTCTATTTCTATGAATTTGACTGTTTTAGATTCCTCATATAAGCAGTATAAATGTAGTGTGGCTTATTTCACTTAGCATAATGTGCTTCAGGATCATTCATATTGTCAAAATTAGCAGGATTTCTTTCTTTCTTTAAGGCTGAATTGTATTCCATTGTATGTATATACCACATTTCTTTATCCATTCATCTGTTGATGGACATTTAGGTTGCTTCCATGTCTTGGCTATTGTGATTAATGCTGCAGTGAATATGGAAGTGCAGATATCTTTGAGATCTTGATTTCAATTCTCATTGATATAATACCCAGCTTGCTGATTATATGGTAGTTCCATTATTATTTTTTTGAGGACCCTCCATACTGTTTTCCATAGTGTCTGTACCAGTTTACATTGCCACCAGTAGTGTACAAGGGTTTCCTTTTCTCCACAGCTTTGCCAACACTTGTCTTTTGCTTTTTTGGTAATAGTCATTCTAACAGGTATGATATGATATATTATTGTGATTCTGATTTACATTCCCCATATGATTAGTGATGTTGAGCATCTTTTCATATACCTGTTGGCCATTTGTATGTCTTCTTTGAAGAAATGTCCATTCAAATATTTGGCCATTTAATTTTTTTTTTAATTTTTATTTCATTTATTTTTTTATAAATTTTTTAAATTTTTGTGGGTACATAGTAGACATATATTCTTTATTTTTTAAATTGTTTTGAGATGGAATCTTGCTCTTTCACCAAGGCTGGAATGCAGTGATGTGATCTCGGCTCACTGCAACCTCTGCCTCACAGGTTCAAGCGATTCTTCTGCCTCAGCCTCCTGAATAGCTGGGATTACAGGCATGTGTCACCATGCCTGGCTAATTTTTTGTATTTTTAGTAGAGATGGGGTTTCACCATGTTAGCCAGGATGGTCTCAATCTCCTCCGCCTACCTTGGCTTCCCAAAGTGCTGGGATTACAGGCGTGAGTCATCGTACCCAGCCAATAGGTATATATGTATGTATGTGTGTGTGTCACACACACATGTATATATACACACATTTTTTTTTTGAGATGGAGTCTCGCTCTGTCACCCAGGCTGGAGTGCAGTGGCACAACCTCAGTTCACTGCAACCTCTGCCTCCTGGGTTCAAGCAGTTCTCTCACCCTCCCGAGTAGCTGGGATTACAGGCGTCTGCCACCACGCCCAGCTAATTTTTTGTGTTTTAGTAGAGACTGAGTTTCACTGGGTTGCCCAAGCTAGTCTCTAACTCCTGACCTCGTGATCTACCCTTCTCGGCCTCCTAAAGTGCTGGGATTACAGGTATGGGCCATTGTGCCCGGCCAGGTGTATATTCTTATGGGATACATGAGATGTTTTGATATAGGCATGCAGTATGAAATAATCATATCATGGAGATGAGGTATCTTTCCCTCACGCATTTATCCTTTGTGTTACAAACAATCCAGTTATACTCTTAGTTGTTTTGAAAGGTACAGTTATTATTGACTGTAGTCACCCTGTTGTGCTATCAAACAGTAGATCTTATTCATTCTATTTGTGTGTGTATGTGTCCATTAACCATCCCCACTCCCCCCACAGCACCACACTACCCTTCACAGCCTCTGATAACCATCCTTCTACTCTCTGCTTCTATGAGTTCAATTGTTTTGATTTTCAAAACTATACTCCACAAGTAAGTGAGAACATGCACTATGTATCTTTCTGTGACTCCTTGACCATTTTAAAATTAGGTTACTTATTTACTTTTGCTGTTGATTGTGAGTTCCATATATATTTTATCAGATACATAGTTTGCTAATATTTTCTGTCATTCTGTAAGTTGCCTTTTCATTTTGTTATTTGGTTCCTTTGCCTTGCAGAAGGTTTTTAATTTGATGTAATCCAACTTGTCTATTTTTGCCTGTGGCCTGTGTCAGTCTCTAAAATATGCTGTATTTTTATAACAGTTACACAAGTATGCTTTAAACCTTGCTTGTCCAACTTTTTTGCTCACGTGCATGTCAAGATAATATTGAAAACTGCATATCCCTCACACTTGGCTATCAGCTGGATTTTTTAGGGTAGCTACTTCCTTCCCACACAGCAGTATATCTAGATAGGAAATATTATGTGGTATTATGCTTTTGTATTTCTTTGTTACATTATTGCAGAATATTATTGCAATGCTCTACCAAAGCTGTACTGATAAGGGTGCTTTGACCTTTTTGGTGCTGCGGACCATGAACAGATGACATAGCATATACTTTGTTAGCTGTGATCAGAAAGCTCGTCAGTCTTCCTGATGCTCTGTTTAAACAAATATTGGTAATCTTTTGTCTTGTTTACCTGTATTTTCTGCTTTAGTGTTAAAGGTGATTAGTAATTTTCCAGATATTTAAGGATAGAAATTATAGCACTTTTTTCATCATAAAGGCAAAATGAAAAAAAGTAGTATTTTTATCTCTTCTGTATGAAGAGTTTGCCACATTACGCTAGAAGCTTTTGAAAAACTATTACCATAGTCAGGTTATCTTTCTGTCCTGGCTTCATTTCTTGGGCCTCATAACTTCAAGCAGTACATTTGATTTTCTCTGAATTTTCCACTTGTAAAAGTATTGGAAGATATGTTATGAGTATCAGAAGATTTTCACAGTGTTTTTAGTTTCCTGTGCTTTTAATCTTTTTTAATACAATGATTCCTGAAATCCTCCATACCTTTGATGAATTTTAAAATTACGTCCACTAAATTTACCTCCACTCAATTGTTTTATTAAATTTGAAAAATAAGTTTGTAATTTTGATATGGCTATATAGCCATGCGTTCCTGATGATGCCTTTGAATGAAAAGGACTCTGAGTTGTAAAAATTTGAATGGGGAATTGAAAACATGTTTTAAACTAACTTAATTCTCTACAGATGGCCCCTCCTTGAAAGAAACAACAGGACCCAGCAGACAGATCTTACAAGGTAAGACAAGCAATTTTTATGTTTCTTAGTTTTTTGAAACTGCTTTTATTGTTTTTGAAGTTTTAGTTGTCTGAAATTTTCCTTTAAGAAAAATATATAACACAGTGTTTGTGTTTAGAATGTTAGCCTTTCTAGTGATCTTTTTAAATATACTAGTAGATATATTAGCAGACATTCTTTTAATTATCACTTGACTGTTTTCTCTGATTTAATAAGAAAAGCAAAATATTGAGCTGGGTACAGTTGGCATGTGCCCCACAATCCCAGCTACTCAGGAGGCTGAGGTGGGAGAATTGCTTGTGCCCAAGAGTTTGAGACCACCTTGGGTAACATGTGAGACTTCCATCTCAAAAGAAAAAGATTCAGAAACTATTCTGCTTAAATATAAGTAATGGCCATGCCTGTGACTGTAAACATTGTATAGATCTTCCTGATTTACTGTAGAGTTATGGCCTAATAAACCTGTGGTAAGTTAAAGATGTTGCAGGTTGAAAATGCATTTAACACACCTAACCTACTGAACATAGTCATTTTACCTTGCCTATCTTAAATGTGCTCAGAACACTTGGCATCTGCCTACAATTGGGCAAAATCATCTAACACAAAGCCTATTTTGTAATAAAGTGTTGAATATCTCGTGTACTTTATTGAATACAGTCCACTGTGAAGTATAATATTGGTTGTTTACCGTTGCCATCACATGGCTGACTGGGAGCCTGCTGTTGCTGCTCAGCATCATGAGAGATGATCATAGCACATTATTGCTAGCCCAGGAAAAGACCAAAATTCAAAATTTGAAGTTCAGTTTCTACTGAATGCATATTGCTTTCGCACCATCGTGAAGTCGAAAAGTCACAGCTGATCATTTTAAGTCGAGGACTGTCTGTAGTCGTATGTTTGCCTTTTTAAGATTATTACATAGTTTTCCAAGAATAATATTTAATATATTTTTATGTTGTGGGAAAATTTAGAGCTAAAAATCTAATGCAGAGTGAGAACTCCATCATATTTGTAGGCCATCCATAACTAATACCTGTAGGAGCTTACATGGTGTGTAAAATTGTATATTGCAAAGTTATACAAGCCAGAGAAAATCAATCCTGCCTATGAATTATAGTAGTTTTTTTGGGGATGGGGGGTTGAGTTATGAACCAATCTCTGGCTCTGGGTTTCTATTTAGACCTTATTGTCAGGGTTTCCTAATTTTCTGCTATCTTCTTGCCTTTATTAACTTTTGACTTCAATCTGACTTTTCTGATTGGTTTCTGATTCAATCTCAACTGCACCACTATTGCTTCATATAACTCTTGTTTTTTATTTTTTCACTGTGAATATATTCCTTCATACTGAGAAATTTATTTTCAGAAGGCTTAAATGTGTCTTCCAATCACAACTTTTCCATTTACAAAATATATGGAATTGTTTTAGAATAACATTTGCTGAAATAGCTTATAATCATGCATATTTGATGCATCTATATCCAGTACTATAAATTAGCCTTGATAATAAGAATTTAATTTTGAAAATCATCACAAGTTGGAGGAAAGGAAGTTAGATTTGCCTTCCTAATTTTCTTTTATATAAGTTATTATGAAAATAAGTTTATATTTTCTGAACATTCATCAGATAATGGTGGCTGAAGAGCCCAGTAAATAGCTGAAGAACAGAGATATCTACCTGGCATTAAAAACTTATTGTAAAACGACCAGGTAGATAGATACTCATGCATGAAAAACTTGAATTAATTAAATTTTTCAATTATTTGCTATCTCTTGACCCCTAGCTTACCAAGTTCTTGGGGAGTTATATTATCAGTATCCTAGCATGTCTTCTAAGGCTTTTAACTTTGGATAAGTTAAACATCTTAGTTTATATTTCTTTCTTAGTGATTTTTCTTCTTAAATAGTTTATGTAGTAAGAAGGGCTTAGGTAGTTTTAATGACTCTTACTAATAAAATCAGTTTTCAGGTTAGCAAATAAATGGTAGTGAGGACTTCCAAGTCTAAGGAAAATCAGGAACAAATCATTATTTTCTTTTTCCTTTTATATTTAGAGTCATTTTCATTTTTTATTCTACCAAAACACTGGTTAAAGAATATAAAGGTTTAAAAGCAGGTATTATATATTGACGTTTTTAGTATCCCCTTTGATGTGTATTTTTTTTCCAGTTTTAGTTTTAAAAGTAAAGGCCCAACATTATTAAACTATTTCTCCAGTAGATATGTGCTTTTTTTGCATTAACTTTTTCTTTTCAGATAGGGCAGATGATGATGTTGAAGAATGTTCTGTTTTTAGTAAGGCATGGTTGAAGTTTAAGAATGTTTTGCTATATAGCAATTTTGTATTAAAGATCTAAATGTTGAATAATTTTTCTTAATTGAGTTTTTTTTTTCAGGAAATACTGTACATAAATCATTGCTATTTGGAAATAGCGGATAGGAACTGAATATTCTATGAGTATATCTGACTAAATTCCTTTGTTTTGGAAGAGTTTTTAAGAGATTTGTTCTTCCCTTTTTTTTTTTTGAGATGGAGTTTTGCTCTTGTTGCCCAGGCTGGAGTGCAGTGGCATGATCTTGGCTCACTACAACCTCCGCCTCCCAGGTTCAAGTGATTCTCCTGCCTCAGCCTCCCGAGTAGCTGGGATTACGGGCATGCACCACCATGCCCAGCTAATTTTGTGTTTTTAGTAGAGACGGGGTTTCGCCATGTTAGGCTGGTTTCGAACTCCTGACTTCAAGTGATCCACCCACCTCAGCCTCCCAAAGTGCTGAGATTACAGGCGTGAGCCACCACACCCGGCCGAGAGCTGTTCTTAAAGAACCATTCTGTTTGAAGAACAGTTATAATGAGTCAAACTGTATATAAATGAAAAGTTATATGTAGGTAGCGAGGGATGATTTATATTTAATGTAATATTTCATACAAACTTCCATCAGTGTCAGAAAATATGAAGTATAATTTCCCAGAACACAAGATTTGATTTGACTCATTACCAGTCAATTTTTAAATTATGAGAAAATTTCTTGAGTTTAAGTAAGTTTGTGTTTCTATACCTAAAAATAATTATAGTTAGGCCAGGTATCGTGGCTATAATCCTAGCACTTTGGGATGCCAAGACGGGGGATCAGCTGAGGTCAGGAGTTTGAGACCAGCCTGACCAACATGGAGAAACCTCGTCTCTACTAAAAATACAAAATTAGCTGGGCGTGGTGGTGCACACCTGTAATCCCAGCTACTCTGGAGGCTGAAGCAGGAGAATCGCTTAGACCTAGGAGGCAGAGGTTGCAGTGAGCCGAGATTGTGCCATTGCACTCCAACCTGGGCAACAAGAGCAAAACTTGTTTTGTTTCAAATAATAATAATTATAGTTTACCCTTTAGTGTGTAGCAAATAATAAAAAGGAAAAATTATTTCTCAAATAGATATGTGCTTTTTATGCCTTAACTTTTTCTTTTCAGATAGGGCAGGTGATGGTGTTGAAGAATGTTCTATTTTTTGCATGACATGGTTGAAGTGTGAGAATGTTTTGCTATATAGAAATTTAGTATTAAAGTTCTAAATAATTTGTCTTAGTTGAGTTTTCTCAGGAAATATTGTATATAAATCTTACTTCCTGATATTTTAAATGGTTTTCTAGGTAACTTTGACTTACTAAATGTTATTATGTTTAAGTTCTTAGAATATCAGTATAACATCAGTATTCTACCAAATTAATATTTAATTATTAAAAGTTCAAAAATAAATATGTATTTTATATTTATTTTAAAATATTTAAATCTCTGCCTTCTTTCACATCACCTTTGAGTGTAGTATGTAACCAATTTAGGTAGAGCTTTTAGGATAATAACAGGGTAAGCAGTTTATAGGAAATTGTAGTCCCAAATGGTAATAATTCTAATCACCAGCAGAGGGCTCTGTAGGTACGTATATCTATAGTTAAAATGTTTTCTTGACCAGCTCTTTTAGCCTAATGCAGTTTCCTTCCCCTAACAAATTATTAACTTTTGGACTCCTTTTAGCCAGAGGTGAATGTTCACAAACAGTTTTTAAAAATCACCTTGCTTCTCTACTTCATTTATACCATTAAGAACAAGTGTAATTTACCAGTCAGTTACTTTAACCCCTGTTGATTTGAAACAGAAACATGATTTTAATTCAAAAATGTACTATTATATTACATGGTTACTAAACAGTGAATATACGTGCTTACTTACTTTTAAAATTGATATCTAGTTTTTTATATATAAAATTAAGAGTATAGTTTTAGGATATACTTGTATTTCAAATTAACCAAAAGATACCATTTTGATTTTTATTATGGTTCATTTCTAGGTGTATTTTTACATATCCTAGCAGATACACTTGGAAGTATTGGTGTAATTGCTTCTGCCATCATGATGCAAAATTTTGGTCTGATGATAGCAGATCCTATCTGTTCAATACTTATAGCCATTCTTATAGTTGTAAGGTAAGTGTTACTGTATTAAAATAAGAACTAGGAGATAAATATGTTACTTAAATTACAGATCTAAAATAAAATAATTATGTTGTTTTCCTTAGGAAATTTCTACATAGATTCTCTTTTCTTTTCTTTTTTTTTTTGTTGAAATGGAGTCTCGCCCTGTCGCCCAGGCTGCAGTGCAGTGGCGCGATCTCAGCTCACAACCATCTCCGCCTCCCGGATTCAAGCAATTCTCCTGTGTCAGCCTCTTTACTAGCTGGGATTACAGCCACCTTCAACCAGCTGTAAATTACTGCCTGGCTAATTTTGGTATTTTTAGTAGAGATGGGGTTTCACCATGTTGGCCAGGATGGTCTTGAACTACTGACCTCAGGTGATCCACCCACCTCAGTCCCTCAAAATGCTGGGATTACAGGCATGAGCCATTGTACCCAGCCAGATTCTCTTTTAATCTTCATATGTTTTCTGTGTTTGCCATGTATTTCTTACCTACAGTCTGTTTCTTTTTGAGACTTGGCAGCTAAACTTTTTGGTCATAGTTCAAATCAGTAGTAATTTTCTTGAATTCAACATTCCATCTATAGAGTAAAATTATGGAAATATAAAATATATTCACTATAGTTAGTGTATTATTCCTTTGACATCTGCATCTTACATTATTAAATGTAAAAGAATATCAAAGTCTCTACTGGAACCATTTTTATTCATAAAGTCACATTATCCTTGCAGAAGTCTTGTAAAAATGCTTCCTGAAATGAATTATGTCTGTCTTCCTATCTGGCTTACAAAATTTTTGAGGAAGCATCTGTCTCCTAGCTCTTTTATCTTTCTATTGCCTACTCTAGTACCAATGTATATGGAAAAATAGACTTGTATAGGTGTATAAATTCTCAATAAATGTTTGCTGAATTAGATTATATGGTTGTTATCTTTTAAGTTGAACTCATCCTGAGATATATTTTACTATTGGTTTAGTTTTTATCATAATGATAAGACAATATGTTCCATTATTTTAACGTCTTCAGTTATTTAGAAATGTACATATACACTGTATATGTCTTAACTGTTTTTATTTTTTCATTGTGATTTTACTGTCAAGAAAACTTTTTTGTAGTGATAACAGAGAGCTGCCAGAGACCAGACCCTCATGATTCTTGTAGCTGGTAGTTTATTAGAATTGATTAATAGAGTATGATAAAATCATAATGTACGATTAGTCATAAATGGAGATGTTTAAAGAGTTTCTGCCTACAAAAAAAGATATATGTTTTAAACACACAGATTATTTTTTAATTTTTTCAAATTATTTGAACAAGGAAATAATTCTGCTATATAAAAGTCTGTTATAGGCTCAGCCCAGTGGCTTACATCTATAATCCCAGCACTTTGGGAGGCTGAGACAAGAGGATTGTTTGAGACCAGGAGAGTATAAGACCAGCCTGGGCAACATAGTGAGATCATGTCTCTACAAAAAAAATTTAAAAATTAGCTGGGCGTGGTGGTTGTGTACTTATAGTTGCAGCTACTTGGAGGCTGAGGCAGGAGGGTCTCTTGAGCCCAGGAGTTTAAGGCTGCAGTTAGCTATGATGGTGCCACTGGATTCCAGCCTGGGTGACAGAGTGAGAGCCTGCCTCTAGATAAAAAGGAAAAAAATGGATTTCATATAGTTTGAAATACCTTTTTTTCTTTGGAAATCTTACTGTACTTGAAAGTTCAGCTTAGATGTCCCATATTCTGTGAAACCTGACTTTTGGTAATTTATTCACGGTTACAACTATAGCTCCTTATTTGTGCTTTTAGTGTTCACCTAATTGCTTAAATACTTCTCAGAGTAAGATCTTAATATTCACTTATGTCTCCACTCTTAATATGCTAATTCTGGCTACAATTATGTCTTGGCTGGAAAATGTAGCAATCTCCACATTGACCTCTCTGTCTCCCTCTAAACACTTCACATTGGCTAAAATTATCTTTTATAAATGAGGGTTATGTTACATATAAAAATTATTTAAATCCTCTAATACTCTTGCCCTTAGGATAAAGTCCGAACTCCTTAATAGGGCTTCATGATATTACCCTTGGTGACCTCTTTGGTCTCTCTCAGTACTTCTCAGTTCATACTTTGCTCTTCAGCCACAGTAAATTATTTTAGTTCCCTGAGTATATTATCAGTTCTCTGGATTCTGGGCTTTGCTCATATTTCCTCTGTTTAAAATACCCTTATACTTCATGTCTTCCTTGCCCCACCCCCACCAACACACGTATGTGTATCACAACTACTCATCCTTTAGATCAGATTCAGTTTAAATGGCACCTCTTTGGGAAGCATTTCCTGATGCTCTACCTCCCAGCCTGAGTTAAGTGTACCTATAGCACCTTCTACTGTAGTACGCTTTTCATAGCATTTACTTGCTATAGCCTGTTTATTATCACTCTGGACCTCCATTAGGGCAAATGGTTTTTCATTGTTTTAAAGTCAGCGCCTAATTCTCCCTGGCAAAAAAAAAAAAAAAAAAGTTGGTACACTTTGAATTTGAATCAAAATAAATTTGTGGGTCTTTTTCAACCTCAGAGAATTACTTTAATTCCAAATTGGGAATTCTTAGTTCTGTTCTCATTCATTGATTTCTCTAATTTAACTAATTTAAATTTAATTTCTCTAATTTAACACACAGACACCACAAGAGAAACTTGTTTTACTGAATATAACACACATTAAGAAAACTGCACAAATTGTCTTCACCAAATATTTATTAAGGAGGCCCTTTCACCTACTTAAAAAGATCTTCACTGTCTTGATCCTATATTGTGATAGGGGAGTGAGACAACAAACAAATTAATAAATTAGACTGCTTGGATGTCAAATAGTTACTTGTATTGTGTAGATTTAAGATATGATTATATGATAGTGATTGAGTTCTACTTTAAATTGAGTAGATCTGGAAGACTTCTGAAGAAGGCCCCTTTAACCTGAGATCTGACTGTCGTAAGAAAAGCTTGTCAGAGGAAGAACATTCTAGTCTAAGGATCAGTTGGTAGAAAGGCCTTGTGGTGAAAACAGCTTTGATACTGAAAGGAGGCCAGTATGACTGAAGCATAGGGAGTAAGAGGAGAGAGGTTTGAGATAAAGTTGGAGAAATAGGCTGGGGAAGATTACCTGGGTTAAGAGTTTGGATTTTTCACAAGTGCAGTGGGACACAATAAGGATGTGACATTATTTGATATTCATTTTAAAAAATGATTTTGGCTGTCATGTGGTTAATAGATTATAAGGGGACACAAGTGAGAACAGGCAGACCCGCTAGAAGGCTATTAGATTAAAGTGGAATAGATGAGAGGCCATGGTGGCTTGGTCTTAGGTACTAACCTTAGATATGGAGAGACACAGATCAAGTTAGAAAATGCTTTGGGGTACAGCTAACAAGATTTGCTTGAGAATATGAATGTATGGGTCAGGGTTGAGTGAAAGAAGGGAATTAAGGATAGTGTCTAGAGTTTTTATCTGGGCAATGAGTGAATGAGGTATTGAAAGAGAGGAGACTGGGAGAAAGGTAATGTTTTTGTTTTTGAAGGGGACTATAGATCAGAAGTTTTGTCTTGGATGTAAGTTTGAGATCTCTTACATTTATATGGAAATTTCAAGTAGACAAAGAGTGTACAAATAGGCATTCTAGGGAGCAGCCAACTGAAAAGAAAGGGTTGAAAATAGTCCGCACCTGGATTTAACATCATGGAATGGCATTCATCTGGCACAGGAATTCATGAATGCCACTATTCCCACTCCTTCTGTTTTCCTGGAAAATATTCCTCATTATGGTGCTTCTGCCTGCTAAAACTGATTTAGCTTCAGGGTCCCTTTCGATATAGTGCCTCAAGCAACCACAACCAGCCAACCACAGCTGACTTCCAAGGTAAAACTTATTTGTCATCCTTGTCTAGGTCCTACTGAACTACTTATAAACTTCTCTGTAACTTACATAAATACATAGTTTCAGGTCATATAATTGGATTCCTTTTTGTTATTGTAATCTTTAATATTTTTATTATTTGCCCTTTTTTTCCCTGATAACCAAAGTAATACATGTGTATTAGTCAGTTCTTGCATTGCTATAAAGATATACCTGAGACTTGGTAATCTATAAAGAAGAGAGGTGTCATTGGCTCACAGTTCTGCAGGCTTTACAGAAAGCATAGTGCTGGCATCTGCTCTGCTCCTGGGGAGGCCTCAGGAAGCTTACAGTCATGGTGGAAGGTGAAGGCAGAGCAGGCATGTAGCATGGTGAGAGAGAGAGGGAGAGAGAAATAGATATGGGGGAAATATGCCACACATTTTTAAATGACTAAATCTCAAAAGAACTCACTAACTATTGTAAACACAAGCACCAAGCCATGAGGGATCTGTCCCCATGATCCAGACACCTCCCACCAGGCCCCACCTCCAGCATTGGGGATTGTAATTCAACATGAGATTTGGGCAGGCACACATATCTAAACTAAACATGCTTACTGTAAACATTTCAAACATTACTGAAATGTATAACTTATCTGTTGAAAGGTTCTCATAATCCCACCCTTTGGAGACAACAGAAAAGTTTCATATATTGTAAAATTCAACAAATGTTTTAGTACCCACTTTGCCAGGCACATAGCCTGCCCTTATGGATCTTACATTTTAATAGGGAGACAGCCAATAAAGCAAACAAACCTGCAAATAAGTAATGGACTGTCAGTTGGTGACAGATGGCATAGAGTCGGGTAAGAAGATGCTATTTTAGAAGAGCTTGGAAAGTCTTCTGCATAGGGTAATAACCAACCAGAGACTATATGGTAGAGGAGAGGGACATGGGACTGTTCAGAGGAAGAATATCCCTGGTGAGGGAACTTCAAGTATAAACATTGAGGCAGGATATGCCAGATACGAGGAACGACAAGAAGGGCAGTGCAACTGGAGCGCAATGAGCAGGGCAGAGAGTGGTAGATACATGCTTATATCTCTGGAGTTCAGGGAGCAGGTTGGGGTGGAAGATAGAAATTTGGGTGTCATCAGATCATATATGTTATTTAAAGTCATATTTAGTACACAGTTTGCTCAGAGACTGAGTACTGACGAAGGATAGGAGTCCTGACAACTGAGCCCTTGGGGTGGTCAGGAGGCAGATGCAACCAAGTGCAGTGGCCAGCGAGGTGGGAAGAAAGATACAACCATACCTTGTTTTAGAAGCCTTGTAAAGAAACCTGCTAAACAGGAAGGATTAATCAACGCTGCTAAACGCTACTGGGACTAAGAAGGGCGATGAGAATGAAAGCCTGATCAGACAGAGTAGCTTCAAGAGAGAATGGGAGGGGAGGAAATGGAGATAGCAACTAAGTCAACTCCTTTTCAAAGCCTTTTGCTGTGAAGGGGAGCAGTGTGATTGCCTGGCAGCACAGAGGGCCCACTTTGAGGTTTGTGGTCATGAACTTAAAGTGAAAACAACCAGAATAGTGGTATGTTTTTCTTCAGTCTTGTTCAGTTACTTGGTAAGAGTTATGGAATAGACAGAGAGTTGGATTTAACAGGTTTGGGGTTTTGTCAGGTGAGTACTGACAGTGAGAAAGGGGCAAGGCAGGGATTAGAGTGGTGAGAAATTAAGATGTAAAGGTAATTGATACATGCTTTTAAAAAAGGTGTTAGGCTCAGTGGTCTAATCTACTTAGTCTGGTCTAAGATAGGGTCAGTCTAATCCACTGACCCTATCTTCCCTGCTTGGGAAGACGTATTAAGAGTAGAGGTATTAGGGGAAGTGATCCAGAAATAGGAAGGGTTGTTCAGATCATAAAATGCTTGGGATTGAGATCTTAAGGCCTAAAGTGTGATTATAGGGGCAGAAGATAAGCTTAGCTTACCAGATGTTGGGTGGATTGTTAATTTAAATAAAGAATAATGAAAAAAGTAGAGGTGGAAAGATAGTAAGTCCATTACCAAATTTTTCAGTGACCGAAGGGGGACAATTAAGAATTGTAACCCTGGTAATCAAGATAGGTAGAGTGTGGAATAATCTGCTGGCACAGCCTTAAGGAAACTGCTGTAGGGAAGAAGTAGGAGGCACTGTGATAAATAGTGGTAGTGACAAGCAAGAAGGACATCTGCCTCACCACAAGCCCCGACGGTACTGGAGTGTAGGAGAGAAAACTGCGCCTCTTAATAGTGCTCTAGGGAAGGCAGTGCCCTCCACTGACGGTCAGTTTTCAGGTAGAGCATGAGCATGCTATATGGCTATGTACAGAAGAGGCTGAGGATTTAATGAAATTGCATATTTAAAAGTAGTCTTTTTCAATTATGGAGATAATTATTTTGACAAAGAAACTTGGTATAATATAGAAAAAGATAAGGAAAAATTACCGTAAGAGACCCACGTTCGTATTTTTGTGGGTTTTCTTTTGGATTTTTTCTTTTATTCTGAGATTCTTTTGTTGTATTTTATTTTGTTTCTCATAATACTTTTGTTTGTATTATGCATATGAAATTAGATTTTTGGCAAGAAAAATTTGAGTAGTTTTCTGATTATAAAATATGGTCCAAAATTTTGAAAATACTGGAAAGCATATAAAGTAAAGAAAAACTAGGATCACAACATGCAGAGGTCGCATAACCACTGTTAGCAGTATTTCTTTACAATCTTTTTTAGGCATACTTTAAAAACACTTTAAGTTCTGTATGTAGATTGTTAAGCTTGGTCAGCATCAGAGAGCTTTCACAGGTTTCAGATGAAAGATAATAATATAGTCATTATTTTAAATCAATATTAAGTGTTGGATGATTGTCAGCAGAGGCTTACATTAAGTGGCAATAAATGACAACAAGATACAGACTAACACATCAGAAAAATCCATTCTTGTAAAAGGTCTGTGTCTAAACTATACATTTATCTTTACATGCATGAGGGAGAAACTAGAGAGAGAGAGAGAGTGTGTGTACACACGTGTACACACCAAATCCCAATTAGCATTCATCTATATATAATATATTTCCCTGAATGTTAATTGGCTCTCTCTGGGTAGTGTAATTTTAAAATTATGTTTCTTGCCTAATTTCTCTACGGTAAGTCAATATTTTTGACTTAGACCTCAAAAAAGTATAACTTTTTTTAATGGAAATCAGTTAAAAAGTAGCTCCAAAGTACAAAGTGAAGAAATTCCAGTTTAGTCTTTTTTTCATTTAAAAATGAAAGCAAACTGAGTTTATTTAAATGTACACCTCATAATGAACTATTTGCAAGGAGATCACTCTGAGATGTTTTTCAAATTGGTAAAAATTTGCCTGATTTTAGGAAATAGTGAAAACTCTTTGAAAAATCAACTGAATAGAGTATAAAGAAGTATTTTTCCCTACCATTAATTTTTATATATTCAGTATTTACAGTTCATCAATAGCAAAAGAAATAGTGGCACTCTATATATTTCCTGGGTCTACTGTTGCTCAGTTGAAAACATGCCATAGAAATATATGTCTATACCTTCTAGGTTGCCCGGTGTTCCATTTTCACTTCTACAGTGAAAGTGATTTCTTAGAAAAAAACAGGTTTTTTTTTTTTTCTCAACACTTTCTAACATAGGCAAAGAGTGATAATAAATTTTTGGGTAAAACTGAGTTGTATTATGATGACTTTTGTTTCTCAGTGTAAAACAGGAGACTGAATATGATGTAAGAGTGTGATTTTTTTTTTAAAATTTCCTGAAAATGTATTTCCTATAAGAGCTTTCAGAGTAGTTCTGTTCCTTTTTCCCTAAGGCAGCTTGGGATAGAAAATGAATTCATATCTTAGAATGCAGAAATCTGAGCAATTAGTTGTAGCTTTGAGTCTCACTGCAATTTAGAAATGAGGCCATTTACATAGATCTGTAGCTTGATTTTTTTAATTCACGTAAATAAAAAGGGTACCTATATATGATGGAAAATTATAAAACTAAGCAGGATACAGGAATATACTTTGTTACTGGTGTGGTATTTCTGAAGCCTTACTAGATTTTTTTTTTAATCTATTTTCTGCAACTCACCAGTTACCATCCTGTGGTACTTTGTACTTTTTTTTTTTTTTAACCATGAAATCATTTATAAGGACCAAAAAAAAAAAGCTTTTTAACCAAAAGAAAATCTTTTTGTTAGGTCTAAAAAGTTTTGAAATAGCATGTTAATTTTAAAGGAAACAAATTTTTAAGAGGCAAACTAAGGTACAGACTTTAGAAACGACAATGGTTATAAATAGAGGTATGAAATAGAAAGAATATACATTAATGGAAACAAAATTATAAACTTGACATTCTAAATTGTAAGAGATTATCATTGTTCATGAATGCAGGATTTGGACCCTATACTGATTTTAATAAATCTTGTTGATTTCATGTTTAAATAGAATAAAATAGAATAAATTTGTGTCCTGTATTAAGTAAAAAGTAAGGATTTTTTTTTAATATGTAGGAAGTTACCACATGACAAATTGTGGAGATTTTACTTTTTTCAAAATTGCTTTTGGGTGTTCCCTAACAATTTCCTTTGTGGTTTGCCTTTCAAGTGGTTGTAATTTGTGAACTATACTTTTGGGTACTAAGATAGAGGTAACCAGTTTGCCAAGATTTTAACTTGCTGCTCGTATATGTACCCATATTGTAAAATTGAACATATGGGACTATTATTGCATAGTTATTATATTCTTTAATCACATATAAAACCATAATTGAATATTATTTATAAATACCGATTAGTCTAACAGCCTTTCTCAGTTGGGAAAAACTCCCTAATACTATAAAGGCTCAATTTGTGTGGAATTATTGACTCCTTACCTATGTATCTAGATAAGTACAGTTATGTACTATCCTTGGGGGAATTAAGAAATAGTCACTAAGATCATTTTCTGTGTTCATTAGTTCAGATGAGAAACCCTAGTTAAGAAAGGCTGGCAGAGGGTTTTGTAATACCGAAAGGAACACAATGAGCATAGTAATGGTAAACAGAATTTTGAACTTAAGAACCGAATTATGTAAGAATATCATTTTGCAAAAATTCAGTAGTTTTTATTAAACCATCTGCTTTGTTCTCAACACTTCCTTAGGTTCTAAAGATACAGTATCAGATATTAATTCAGTTCTCACAACCACCAATAAACCACCATTAAGTATATTAAAAAAATACTGACTTAAGGAAAATCTGCACTAATTTCCTCTCTCTGCCATTACATTACTACACACACAAACACACACATGCACAATTCATAAATATGCCTTAGCTGTCAATGCCTCCAAAAGGTTGTAACTGCTAGTATTAGACTTAAGGTTATCTCCTGGCCTGTGAAGAAGGAGCAGGTTTTTTGGTTACTAGGATCGCATACTGGGTGGTATTTTCCATGCTCTTATTTGAAACTCACTGTTTTTTTGTTTTGTTTTTAACTGCTCAGTTACCATACTTTAGTACCAGAATTTAGTACTGTGCTCTTACTAAAATATCCACCGTAGAACCCGACTGCTTTTTCATTGTTTCCTGTGGGAAATTGGTGATTTTCAAACAGCCAACTCAAAAATACCCTAAAATACAAAGAATTTGTAAATTAGGAGCCACTTTGACTTCAGTTAAAGTGTTCTGAGATACCATCTTCCAGTCAGAGTTGTTCAAGACTTCATCATTGAAATGTATTTGGTTCCTTTTTAAATATCATGCATACTGTATTATTTTTTCCTTTACCTTAAAGCTAAAACCTCCAAATGTCAAATAAGAAGAGCTAAGGACAAGTAGCAGTGTGTGTGATTTCTGCTTTTAATCTAACCCCACTACTTTTCTTGTTGCTGTATTTAAACTGTAGTTTGTCTAAGGAAATGCTGTATATTCTCATTGACATTATTGGAGTATAAAGGCTAAAATGAAGGAAGAAGTTTAAAAATCAGCGTATTATTCTTTTTCCACAAAAGTTTTAATGGCTGTGCACATTGGCTCGTGCCTGTAATCCCAGGCTGAGGGGAAGGCTGAGGCGGGCAGATCACCTGGGAGTTTGAGACCAGCTTGGCCAACATGGTAAAACCCTCTCTCTACTAAAAATATAATTCCTACCTGGAATAATGTCTCTCAATCTCTGTTTCTGTCTTGGTCTCCCTCTCGTCATTTCAGCTTTTATTTTAGATACAAGGGGTACATGTGCAGGATTGTTACATGGGTATGTTCAACCCAGGTACAGAGTATAGTACCAGTTAGTTAGTTTTTCAACCCATCCCCCACTCCCTCCTCTCTCTAGTAGTCTATGGTGTATATTGTTCCCATGTTTATGGCCATGTGTAAATCAATAGATAATTCCTTAACATGATAACTTATGTACATCACTGCCCTAAAGCCTAAATCCCTTTCTTAAGGTGTAACACTAGAGGCATTACTACCAAAATCTGGAACTAGACAAGGATTATCTCTGTTGCCTCTGCTATTTAACATAGTATTAGTGATCATTAGCCGGTAACATTAGACAAGAGAAAGTATTGGAGACTTAAAATTGGAATGATTTTTTTTTAATACAAAGAATATAATATGTCTATAAAACCCATGAAAGTTGATGGGAAAATTATGACAGATAATTAAGCAAAGTCACAGATATAAGATTGATATGCAGAAATCCATGTTCTTTATGTATAAGCAAATTCCCATTGAAAGATGTAATTAAAGAGAAGATACGTTTTCAGTGGCAACAACAAAGATAATGTAGAGGTTAAATGAATAAAATATACATGAGGAATTTAAACAACTTTAAAAAACACAAAAGTAGACTTGAACTACTTTTTTGTCAACTATGACATTTTTAAAGAATCAGCATCATGAAGATGTCAATGCCTTTTATATTTATTTATAAAATTTTTTAAACATTCTAATAAAAATGCCAATAGATCCTTTTATTCTGAGGAGGAGGTAGTAAAAATTGATTTTAAAGCCTATAAGGAAAAATAAGTAAACAGGATGAATAGCCAAGTAAATCCTGGAAAAGATGATGTAAAATGTAAAGCCTTTATAATTAAAATGATGAGGTACCTGAAAGAGCAAGAAGACTAATGGAGCAGATTAGGATATCCAGAAACCAGTTTATGGATATATACTGGTTTGCTAATGATAAAGGCAGCACCTCAAATCAATGGGAAAAAGATAGTTTTCCTAAAAACTGAATGGCCATTTGGTAAAAGATAAATTTAGAGCTCTATCTTATACTATATACCTGAAAAAATTTCAAATGGGTTAGTATTTTAAAAGTAAACATGATTCCAAGTCTTTGCTATTGTGAACAGTACTGCAGTAAACATATGTGTATATGTGTCTTTATAGTAGAATTATTTATAATCCCTTGGGTATATACCCAGGAATGGGATTGCTGGGTCAAATGCTAATTCTGGTTCGAGATCCTTGAGGAATCGCCACACTGTCTTCCACAATGGTTGAACCAATTTACACTCCCACCAACAGTGTAAAAGTGTTCCTATTTCTCCACATCCTCTCCAGCATCTGTTGTTTCCTGACTTTTTAATGATTGCCCTTCTAACTGGTGTGAGATGGTATTTTATTTTGGTTTTGATTTGCATTTCTCTAATGACCAGCAATGATGAGCTTTTTTTCATATGTTTGTTGGCTACCTAAATGTCTTCTTTTGAGAAGTGTCTGTTCAGATCGTTTGCCCACTTTATGATGGGGGGGTTGTTTTTTTCTTATAAATTTGTTTAAGTTTCTTGTGATTCTGGATATTAGCTCTTTGTCAGATAGATAGATTGTAAACATTTTCTCCCATTCTATAGGTTGCCTGTTCACTCTGATGATAGGTTTTTTTGCTGTGCAGAAGCTTTTACGTTTAGTTAGATCCCATTTGTCGATTTTGGCTGTTGCTGCCATTGCTTTTGGTGTTTTAGTCATGAAATATTTACCCATGGCTGTGTCCTGAATGGTACTGTCAACGTTTTCTTCTAAGGTTTTTTATGGTTTTAGGTCTTACATTGAAGTATTTAATCCATGTTGAGTTAATTTTTGTATAATAAGGAAGGAGTCCAGTTTCAGTTTTCTGCCTATGGCTAGCAAGTCTTCCCAACACCATTTATTAAATAAGGAATTCTTTCCCCATTGCTGGTTTTTGACATGTTTGTCAAAGATCAGATGGTTGTAGATGTGTGATGTTATTTCTGAGGCCTCTGTTCTGTTCTATTGGTCTATGTCTCTGATTTAGTACCAGTACCATGCTGTTTTGGTTACTGTAGCCTTGTAGTATAGTTTGAAGTCAGGTAGCATGATGCCTCCAGCTTTGTTCTTTTTGCTTAGGACTGTCTTGGCTGTGCAGGCTCCTTCTTGGTTCCACATGCAATTTAAAGTAGTTTTTTTCTAATTCTGTGAAGAAGGTTAGTGGTAGCTTGATGGGGATGGCATTGAATCTATAAATTACTTTGGGCAGTATGGCCATTTTCACGATATTTTTCCTATCCATGAGCATGGAATGTTTTTCCATTTGTTTGTGTTATCTCTTATTTCCTTGAGCAGTGGTTTGTAGTTATCCTTGAAGAGGTCCTTCATATCCCTGGTAAGTTGTATTTATAGGAACCAACCCAAATGCCCACCAATGATAGAGTGGATAAAGAAAATATGGCACACATACACCATGAAATACTATGCAGCCATAAAAAAGGATGAGTTCATGTCTGTTGCAGGGTCATGGATGAAGCTGGAAACCATCATTCTCAGCAAACTAATACAGGAACAGAAAACCAAATACCACCATAAGTGAGAGTTGAACAGTGAGAACACCTAGACACAGGGAGGAGGGGGGAACATCATATACCAGAACCTGCTGGGGGGGCAGAGGGTTGGGGAGGTATAGCATTAGGAGAAATACCTAATGTAGATGATGGGTTGATGGGTGCAGCAAACCACCATGGCACATGTATACCTGTGTAACAAACCTGTACATTCTATACATGTACCCTGGAACTTAAAGTATAAAAAAAAAAAGCCAGAATAATGGAGGTACCATTAGGAACATTAGAAGGAGAGCAAATTTAATTTCAGATACACTGAATTTTTAATGACAAAGATGTCAAAAGAGATTTAAACTATACAATCAAAAATAAGGTCCCAGAGTTTAGAAGTCAGTGCAGCAAGATATAAATTTGGTCATTATCTGTATGTATTATATTTGATAACACTGAAGTGAATGAGTGTTGAATGAGAGTGTCAAAAAAGAAGATGTAAATAGATTTAAATTTTTAGATGGTAGACATTTAATAAACGTCTACAATTGGTAGATACATTCTGATCTCATAGCCTTAAGTACTATTTATGGAAATTCCAAGAAATAAAAAACGTAAAACATGAAACCATGCCCGTATTAAAAGAAGCCGTGGCTGAATTATATACAGTAGCATGAGAGTATTAAGGGGTAGCTGTGGCTCAAAACTAGACAATCAGTAACAGAAAAGTTTCATGAATTAAGCTACATTTTAAAAAAGAAGAACTTCGACATAGGAAAAAAGCATCATAAGGAAAGTCACAAGACTTAATAAACTAGAGTAAATACTGACCACTTAGCTCATGACGGGCTAACCTTTCTATTAAAGAGAGAGCTTCTAAAAATAAAAATGTAATTTAACTAAGAGACCAACTTCCTGATAGAAAACTTGGCAGAAGTATACGTTCATTTAGATTACAGGAAAAGAAATACAACTTTAATGTAATTAACTAATTAATTTTAAAAAACATTGAGCATCATGATCAGACTATAACATTTAGCAATCAACTGCATGGATGCAAAAAAAATTTATATTAAAACCTTTTGGCGGAATGATTTACACTTTCCACAGATCATAAACTAGAATAATCTGTTATTAATTGTTATACAATTGATCACAAACGTAGTCCTCAAGTTTTTTGCCCATACACATAAGTAGTTTCTAAAACATGTCTTCTCTGTAGCTGCTAGGCCCTGCCACCACTATGCTTGGCTGAATTCACAAATCTCTTGTAACCCGTAGCTTCCCTGTCACTTCTCTGGCTCTTCTCTCCTGCTAAGCTTTATTTTTTGACAGTAATTAAAATCATCCGCCACTGCCATAGGTACTGCAGCTGCTGGAACTGCCATAGCCACCTTGGTTTCATAGTTTAGCAAAGAATTTGCCTCCACCACCATAGGGGCCATTTCTTTCACCACCAAAATTTCCTCCCTTCATGGATCTAGAATTTGAAGACTGTTGTAATTGCCAAGATCACTGTAGCTTTCACCACCTCCAAATTTTGCTTCCGTTTTAGCCATCCCCCGCCACCATATCCACCACCACCATGGCTACCACCAAAGCCACCATGACCACTGAAGTTTCCACCACAGCCAACAGTGTCATTCCCACCAAAACCACCTCCCCAACCACCACCAAAGTTTCCAGAAGCACTTCGACCTCTTTGGCTAGATGAAGCACTAGCCATCTTTTGATCTGACAGAGCTATCCTAACTTCACAGTTGTGGCCATTCACAGTATGGTATTTCCGAATGACAGTCTTATCTACAGCATGGTTAAAAGGGCAAGGCCATTTTTCTTGCCACTGCCTTGGTCAGTCATGATTTCAGTCACTTTAGTTATTCCATACTATTCAAAATAATCTCTTAGGTGGTGTTCTTCAGTGTACTCTTTAATGCCAGCAACAAATATTTTTTTCACAGTTAGGTGGGCAGTGGTCTTTGAGAGTCTTCTCTTGAGATAGCTCTCTGGTTCCACAACTCTTCCATTCACCTTGTGTGGCCTTGCATTCATGGCTGCATCTACCTCCTCCACAGTGGCATATGTGACAACCCCAAAGCTCCTGGAGTGGCATATGTGACAAACCCAAAGACCCTGGGGTGTTCCCATTACCACACAGTCTGTGAGTGTTCCACATTGCCCAGAATGGCTCCTCAGATCCTCCTCAGCTTTGTTTCAAAGCTCAACTTCCAATGACAATGAAGAGCATCCACAGCTGTTTGGGCTCTTTAGGAAACTCTGACTACAACATGACGGCAGTGGAGAGGGTTTAACAATGCCTCCTCGGTGGCATCCTCTGGCAGGAAGCACGAACAACTTTTAAGCATAGAAAAGTAGTTCAGCCCAACTTACAAGTAAGAAATGGAAATTAAAACTACATTGAGACACCACTTCTCACCTTTAAGTAGATAAATATACAAAGTTTTGCATGATTTTTTTGGCAAGGCTTTGGGTAAAGTAGGCACTCTCATATTTTGCTGATGGGTATGAGAATAGTATTAACTCAGAAATTTGGCAATGTCTAGCAAAATTAAATATGCATATACCTTTGATTAAGCAATCCTACTTTTAGGAATATATCCCAAAGGCAAATTTGCAAAAAAAACCCACAAAATAACGTATCTATAAAGTCATTCTTTGTGCCTTTATTTGTGACAGCAAAAGATTGGAAAGAGGACAAATGGCCTTCTCTATGGACAAAACACACTCGAAGTGCTTTTTCTGTTCTCTTACCCAGCAACAATCAACAGAGTAGACTTCTGTGAAATGTGTGGGTTTTTTTCTCCAGAAACCAAGCAAGTGTGAACCTGAAATAATCGAACAGAGCAGAATCCAGCTTTATTCAAGTGAAAAGCCGGGAAGCATGAACTCCAGAGGAAGGGTGTCTGTGCTCCCAAATTAAAAGTTAAGGTCTTGGTTATACAGGCAGAACACAAATTTATGAGGATTCTAGCATTTTCTATACAAGGCTGCTTTATGAGTTACAGCAATCTGATGAGTGACAGCTTGTTTACATTTCCTTTTCAGTTTAAAAGAGTGTTTTTAACATTTCATCTTGGGCATGATAGTCTGTGTGTAAGAAAGGTAAGAGGGCAGTTAATCTACAGGGAAGAGAGAATGGGTCTTCCTAGGTGCCCTTTAATCATTTACAACATTTTATAAAACTATGTGGGTAAGAGAGAAGGCAAATCTAATAAGAGAAACAAAGATTACAGCTATGTTATGTGACTGAGGTCCTATAATCACATTCCTTTCAGGCTCAAAATATTTTGAAGTTCCAACAGCTTAGATTTTGAATTACTTACTTTCACATAAGCAATCAGTTATCTAGCAGACACCAGCTGAGTATCCTCTAATTCAGTTCAATTCTGACACTACCTGGAAATTCTGACACTACCTGGAGACAGTGTGAGATCTCACAGGTTGAGGAATCCCACTTCCGATGCCATTTGCAGGCCCTGGGTTATTTTGCCTGTGCTTTTGACTGACCACCTATAAACAGGATCCCACAACCCCATCCTTGGATTCGATTAATTTGCTAAAGCAGCTCCCAGAACTCAGGTAAGCATGTTTACTGGCTTATTATAAAAGCTACAACAAAGGATACAGATGAAGAGATGCATGGGGTGAGGTATAGGGGAAGGACAGACCTTCCATGTCCTTTCTAGGCAAGCCACACTGCAGGAACCTTCATGTCTTCAGCTGTCTGGAAGCTTCCTGAACCCTGTCCTTTTGGGTTTTTATGGGGGCTTCATTACTTAGGCATGATTGATTATTTGGCCATTGGTGATCAACTTAACCTTCAACCCCTCTCCCTATCTGGATCTTTCTATTCATGCCTTGATATTTCTGCATGACCAGCCCATATCCTGAAGCTACCTACAGGCTGCCAGCCATCAGTCAACTTATTAGAAAGACGTCAGTTTAGAGATTCCAAGAATTTTAAGAGTTATATGTCAGGAAATGGGGTCAAAGACCAAGTATGTATTTTGTAATGTTACATCATCAATAAAGGAGTTCTGTACAACCTTAAAAAGGAGAATAAGGATGATCTCTATGTGGTAATGTATGATTTTCAAGAACGTTATTAAGAAAACAAGATAGCACTTAATATGTAGCACATGATATTTAGGTTTATAGCGTAAGCTATATAAAAGCACTGCTACCTTTTATATAAGAAGAAGAGACATGCATATAATCTACATGTTTTCATATAATTTTGCAAAGAAACACTGGAAGAATTAACCAAAAGCAAATATAGTTACCTTCTAGGCAGAGGAAAGGGATTAGAAGTGAGACTTTGAATTTTAATTTTATTTTATTGTTTTATTTTTTGATACAGGGTCTGGCTCTGTCACCCAGGCTAGACTGAGGGCAGTGGCACAATCTCAACTCATTGTAACCTCCACCTCCTGGGCTCAAGCCATCCCCCGACTTCAGCCTCCCAAGTAGCTAGGACTACAGGTGCACACCACCACACCTGGCTAATTTCTGTATTTTTTGTAGAGATGGGGTCTTGCCAGGTTGTCCAGGCTGGTCTCAAACTCCTGGACTCAAGCAATCTACCCTCCTCAGCCCGAAGTGCTAGGAATACAAATGTGAAACACCGTATCTGAACAGAATATATTGTTAAATATACTTTTGACTTTTGAATCATCCACATTTTTAGGCCTTCAAATAAAAGTAAATCAAAAAAGTGAAAGACATATTAAGATTTTTTAACTTAATTTGTGGATGTTCTTTGCTGAAAATTAGGAATGGATTAACTAAGATTCTATAACAAAGCTTCTTTTTCTGATTAGCATTTTTCTATCTTTCCTGATTTCTTTAACCTGATTCCCTTTTTTGTTGTTATTTGTTGTTGCTTTGCTGCAGAAAGAAAATCCAATGGCTCTTTTGGTTCTTTAGTTTTAATGGTCACTCTTCATCCACGTGTAATTTCGAGCTCTCCAGTACTAGGTATAGCCTGCCCTTAAGTTAATCTGTTCTTTTCCTTAATTAATCCTTTGGAAACACGATTTCCAGTCATACCTTAGCAACTGAATATTTTAATATAGTCAGCATCCAATGTAATGTAGCAATGAACTTACTTGGAGATATTCAATAAAAAATGTATTCTCCCAGTGATATTTAACATTTTGTATTTTAGGTAATCAAATAAGTTCTTTTTGCTTTTGTTTCACATTTTAGGATTGCTTAAACATGTAACTTTGGAAGTCAGCATGGAGTCTGGGCCCAGAATGGAAATGAGGTGTCAGGGATTTGTTTCGGTCATGTCATTTGACTATACTAGTCAGCTCTCTGATGACAGAAAACTTTCACATTGTTGGCTATCGCTGCCTCTTGCCAAGGTCTGCTGTTTTTTTTTAACTGTTCATGTTTTCTTGAGATTTTGCGTTTTTTCCGGTGGCTGGTCCTTTTATATACTGTTAAAATCAGCTTCTCCTAAAATCAGGACTTTACTGTAGTCAGAGGTTCTCGGAAAGAGCCAGCAATGTCACTTTTATAACTTCATCAGAAGTAGTGTCACAGACTCATTAAGAGCACTCACTACGTTGGTGAAATCCTACTTTAGTTTGGGTTGCCTCTGATTCATGTCCCCCTGTGACATGGATTCAAGTGCAAGTAGTTTATCTCAGAGGTGATCCTAACACCTGTAGGGGAGTGGAGAAGTGAGACAAGGAAGGGAGGGAGCCAGCATCGGGTTCATTATCAATCAAGTTACCACTATGGGCAACCGAAGCTTAAGTTGGTGAGTAACTCAGGGACCCTGTGTAGGGCTTATGCTTCAGAGTTATCCCCCTGGAGGGGAAGAAGGGAAATGGGATTTATAGACCAACTCCTTAGTCATTGGAAGAGAGCTGCTGAAAAGTGGGAGAGTGGTGAATCAGAATTTTTTTCCGCTTGGCAGATGTGCAAAGCAAGCTTTGGGGTCAGAGAAAGATGTTAGGCGAAATGCTGGCAGTTAGAAGGAAAAGGGATGTGAGGCAGGGGAGAGGTATGTCAGGGTACTGACAGGGTACCCCTTTGTCTGCTACAAAGCTAGAATTCAATTAGGAAAAGCAAAGCAACAACAAATAACAACAAAAAAGGGAATCAGGTTAAAGAAATCAGGAAAGACAGAAAAATGCTAATCAGAAAAAGAAGCTTTGTTATAGAATCTAGTTAATCCATTCCTAATTTTCAGCAAAGAACATCCACAAATTATACGAAAATGTTGCTTGTGAAAAGGAGGCACTGCTCTCTAAGTTTCATAGTTGAAGAAGAATGGAACCCAACTTTTCCACAGCGTTGCTCTCCATAATGCTCCAAGGTGCACCTCTTTCCTTCAGGTAGACTTCACGGTAACTGCTGTGCCTTTGATTCATGCTGCTCAGCCTGCCTGGAATCCTCTCCGTGTTGTGAAAAGTCTTCCCACCTGGAAGACCTAACTCAGACCCTCCTTTACCCAGTGAGATCCTGCCAGCAACCTCCTGATTTCTCCCTTCTTACCCACCTGGCGAGGGTAAGAGGAATGGCTGGACAGAAGAATGGCCCCAAAGATGACCAAGTCCTAATCTCTGAAACCAGTGAATATATTACCGTACTTCACAAAAGGGACCTTGCAGATGTAATTAAGTTAAAGATTTTGAGATGGGAGATGATTTTGGGTTATCCAAGTGGGCCCAATATAATCAAATAGGGGTCTTGAAAGATGGAAAAGGAAGGCAGAAGAATCAGAGTCCAAGAGAAATCTGAAGAGGCTGTACTACTGGCTTTGAAGATGGAGGAAGAGGCCAGGGACCAAGGAATGCTGGTAGCCTCTAGATGTCAGAAAAGTCAAGGAAACAGATTCTTCCTAGAGCCTGTGACCCCTTGATTTTAGCCCCATGGAACCTATTTGGGACTTCTGACCTCTAGAACTGCAAGATAATAAATTCGTGCTGTTTTAAGTCACACACATACATACACACACGCACGTTCACTATATAGACAGACTGCCTGGGTTCAAATCCTACTTTAACCTTCTAGCTTTGTGAGCTTGGACAAGTCATTTAGCTTCTCTGTGACTCAATTTTTCATCTTTAAAGTGGGGACAATGATAAATATCTACCTTATAATTTTTTGTGTGTGACTTAAATGGGTTAATATGTATATAAAGACTTGA
This sequence comes from Callithrix jacchus, assembly GCF_049354715.1. Taxonomy (NCBI): domain Eukaryota; kingdom Metazoa; phylum Chordata; class Mammalia; order Primates; family Cebidae; genus Callithrix; species Callithrix jacchus. The sequence continues at coordinate 144,898,826 of NC_133508.1, read as the reverse complement.
ACGGCACCTGCCACATTGGTAGTAAAAGTGTGTTAATTGCTTGCTTGCCTTTCTTAAAGGAAGGCTATTGGGAAGCAGACATCATTCTCTTAAAGGTATTCTTCTCTTACTGCTGTGACATGCTGTTGTTTCATTTAAGTGACTCTTATTCACTCATCACCAAATGGGGAAAGACAGAGAGGAAACAAGGCAAGGAAAAAAAAAATACAGTTCATCTGTGTCTTCTTAGTTACTTTAAAAAGACTAGTTCTTGGCTATCTGATGGGCCAGGTCCCAAACCAAATCCTGGATGGCTTCTACCTGCATCATGTAAGAGCACAAAGGATTCACTGTACTTTCCATGATATGCTTTTCTCCTTTTCTCCAGTGTCCTTCTGGATCCTGGATTTCTTCACAGCAACACACTTAGCCATTAAGGGCCAAAGCTCTGTTACAATGTTGTGAGGAAACGATAGGGTTGGAACACTATGTAAATTGGATCAAATATAAGTATACCATATTTAACTTGAACTAGTGATATGGTTTGGATTTGTCCCTGCTCAAACCCCATGTTGCACTGGAGGAAGGGCCTGGTGGAAGATGATTGGATCATGGGGGTGGATTTCCCCCTTGCTGTGCTTGTAATAGTGAGTGAGTTCTCACCAGATCTGATTGGCACTTCCGTTTTCGCTGTCTCTTTCTCTCTTGCCAAGTGTGAAGAAGGTCCTGTCTTCCTCTTCACCTTCTGCCATGATTTTAAGTTTCCTGAGCTACTCATGCTTCCTGTTAAGCCTGTGGAACTGTGAGTCGGTTTAATCTTTTCTTTCCATAAATTACCCGGTCTCAGGTAGGTCTTTATAGCAGTATGAAAATGGACAAATACAACTAGGTAGACATAGTTTAACTCAGATTCCTGATAACCAGATGAAACTGGAGATTAATTGGCATTTGATCCCATTCCTTTTGGATTTTTCTTGCTGACCTTTTCGTTCTGGGCGAATACTTGTCATCTCTGAAGCTGCCTGAATGATAATTAATTTGATTTTGATAGTCTTAACAAATCCTTCTTGTTGTCTCATCTTGTTTTTCCAAACAAGGTCCTGTTTCTTGAGTTCCATGCTTTTTAAAATGCAGATTTGCCTACAGTGCTTCTTCTCCTGCCTATGTCCATCCTAACCTAGCCGCTGCTTTCAGATTGAATGGGGTAGTTCCTCCAGGTTTTATTAGCATTTCGATAAAAATGTTACCATATTTAACATGAATAATATGAATTTATTCCTGCCGGATCTTCTCTCAAAACTGTGTATAATTTCTGGAGCTTGTTGCCCAATACCGTATTGACTTTAATCTCTTCCCATTTTAAGATATATTTTTTCTTATATTGCTGGTGTGATTTTAGTTTCTTACTCATAAAAATGAAGAGAAAAGCTTTTATTAAGATACATGGTACATTGAGAATTGAGAATGCTGATTGTTCCTAAGCATAATTCTTTCTAATGTATGTTCAAATGGAGGATAAGATACTTTGCCTTCTATTTATTAGAAGTTCTTTTTTGTATATGACTGAATTGGGAAGCTCTTCATTGTTATGCTATTTAGTTATTATTGTGAAGGGTTGAAAGTCCTGTCAAACAAGGGCTAGTTTAAATTCCAGTAGTTTAGCATTTGACATTTTAAAATATTTAATACATTCAGCAGATGTGTTAGGTGCTTATTATGGTCTAAGCATTGTGCTGGGCACTAGGAATAAAATGAACATGGCATTTCATTCTTATTCTCTTAACTCTAGAGAACATAACTGTGATGAGACACTGCAGTATGTGCAGAGCTTTTGTCTTGGCAGTGTCACACTCAACTCTGCCACGTACTCTTACCTATGTGTAACAAAGAACAAGTTGTTCTAACCTCTTCCGGTCGGTTTTCTCATGTGTAAAATGAGTGAGTGGTTCTAACATTTTCTTAAAGGTTACTTAAAGTTGTTGTGAGGATTAAATTAGAAAAACTTAATGAAAGCATTTTAAAAACGATTAACTGCTATCTAAACAACGACATTACTGATTATTTACAAATTTGACATAATACACTGGTGTTTTTGGTCCAAAGACCAGATGCATTAGGCGTTACAGCTAAGTTCCGGAAGCTTATGGAAAAGGATGACTTTCATGACTTTGGCTGTAAGTTCTAGGGGTACCTTAGGGTATCTTAATATCTCCATTATTGAGTAAAGTAGTTTCTCTTAAATATGCATTGATTTGAACCAGAGGTTTCAGAAACTCAGTATAATTATAAAGTAAACCACAATCCCAGGTGATAAGATTTTGGGCTATCTGTTCTATACTAGGCTTATGAAATTTTGGATTAATAGGTAATTATCCATCACTATGAATTAATTATATTTATGCAAATGTGACTGCATATTTAATTTAAATGTGAATTGCTTTACCTTTTTTTTTTGGCTTTTTTGTCTACTAAAATACGGTATGTAACATATGCCAGACCTTCAAATTGATTTTTGAAAGTATAATTTTCTTTCTTTATGTTTATAGATTTTGAAACCCCCTGCAGTATACAGGAGGACTTAGCTCATAAGTTGATTCATAAAGATGAATCAGTAATCATGTTTTAATTAATATTACTTGAAATTTATTCTCAGATCTAAGTAATAATTTTAACTGAAATTTTTTATTGCTAAACATGATTGTCAGTAGTCAGTGTTCTGAAGTTTTCATAATGAATACCCTTTTTTGTTCAATTTGTTTATGATTACTGGTAGATAATTTTATTTACTGTTGAAGTAGTGAGGCTTCTTCACTAAAAGCTGTTTCTGAAGTAAGATTTGAATATGTTATTATTTCATAATAATAGTAATAAGTGACTACTGCTCATTTAATCTGTTAGCATTTAAGGGTAAAGCTTTCAAATTAATTTTATGTTTATGATCATATGATTATAAATTTGATTTACCTTCAGCTTTTGAAGAATAAAATCATTGCCCTGTTTTACTGGTAAACTCATACCTAATGACTCATCATCTCTTTTTATTTATGATAGGGAAATGGTTTTTCATTGTGAAGACTAGAATTGGGTTAGTCAACCAGAAGTGAACCTCTAATTGTTTCCAAATGCTTACTTTTTAGGTTTGGATGCAGCTTTAAGTCTTAGCTCAGTCAGGAATTTGCTAAGCTTGTCTTTTTCTACATATCCTTTCATTATGGCTAGCTAGATCCAAGCTAATATCTGGTTTGTGATTCTCCATTACAATAGTTAATCAGAAAAATATGGACACAAACTCCTGAGCTAAACACAATTTTTACAGGCAAAAACTAGAGTTTCTACAGGTTTCTTTTACATTTTTATGACTCTTTAAATTATTATAGAAATCGGCCTTGTTCTAAATTGCATATCACCATGTGATTTAGCAAGTGCCTTTTTTTCCTACCACAGTTTTATGACCTAGTTATAGCTCCTGCAGCTGAAATTCTTGCATTATTTTAAAATTGCAGTTGGAGAAAGTTAGTGTGATCTATCCCTTTGCTTTGGTGAAATGCTTGCTGCTATTGAGTGTAAACATTTTATTAAAATTCTACCTAAAGAGGCAACCATTCCAAATTCCAGTATAGGCAAATCAATAAAAACCACAATTGAGCCTTATGAAAAAAAGAAAAAAAATACAAAAAGTCAATTTTATTTCCTTGTATCAGTTATGATGTCTTATAACTTATAATTTAGTGAATTTAAAAATATATGTTTACTTCTAACATTAATTTTAGTAAAATATTTATCTGTGTATGGTTCTTGAATTGTGTTAAAATGAGTGATCTCTAAATTCCCTTTTAATTCTAATACATTATCCGTGATCATGTAACTTCTTTACCAACGCTAGAGTCCTCAAACGAAGGGCCTCATGTGAAAGCAAATTTGGGGAGGAAAAGGAAGTACTAGATTCTTTTTTACAAAGGTGGTGGCAGGGAGTAGCAGATTTTGGGAGGTGACACACATGGAATATACACATAAAAATTTGAACAACGATTTGGATAAATCTGTAGACGATTTTTCCAAGTGACTTATTAAGAGACTGTTGGACTCTCTAAGGGAATGTCTTTAATGTTTGAAGGCTGATCTCCTCAAGGATTATTATGGATGGGACTCACCATCTCTTACTTACTGTGTTTTAGCTCCTTGGGGGAACAATTAGACTAAACCTGAATATTCTAAAACAATAAATATTCCAAAAATTGTTCGCAAAAGTTATTTCATACCTACTGCTTAATAATGTCATTTCCCATACTGCATGCCTTTCGTTGCAGTTGAGCCAATGCCTCTTCTATTCCTTTCTCTCTTCCCCTTTATTTTTAAAGGTTATGTTTAAAAATAAGTTATCAATTTACCAATTAAGAAAACCATTCACCAAAAGTTTGTGGAAAGTGAAAATGGATACAAGCATCCCATGTGGTTGCTTTAAATTCATATGTGCCTTCTTTTAAATGGTGGACCCTAAATAAGTTTGATGTCCGATTTCCATTGCCTTTTCTGCAGGCTCATTAAAAGTAAAGTTATGGACTTCTCTGAAACAAAGTATTCTACATTATTTATTTTTGTATTTACAGTGTCTAGCACATGCTTTCTACCTAGTAGGCATATTACAGGTATTTCTTGACTTGAACTTTTCAAAACTGAACTTGGAGTCTGACGACCTAATCTGTTCTAGTTCTCCTGCTCATTCGCTTAGACAAGTTACTTTGGTGCTCTAGGCCACCATTTCCACAACTCTAAAGTAAGGTCCCATCTAGTTCCAGAAAATCTGATGTCAGACATATAGTAGTAGATCCTTAATAATCATCTAATATTGATTGCTTAATAAAATTCACTTGCCGGATTATCTGTTGAGATGGAGTAAATCATTTTGCCAAGTATATCTATGTGTCATTTAATGACACTGCTTTTTTTCCCTTAGTATATGAAAACAATTTATATTTTTTCTCATTTCCAAATGTATCCTCTCTCTAGTATTCTTTATAGTTTGGCCACTTTTTCTTATTGAATGGAAAATATATAAAATATGAAAGAAATTGCCTGGATGTTTAAACTACTCCTTCATTTTATAGATGAGAAAACTGATGCTCTAAAAATTTGCTTAAAGCTATTTAATGGCAGAATTAGAACCCAAGAGTCATGACTTCCATTTGAGTATAATTTTCACCTCAGATATCTAAACATTGTTAGTAGTTCTCTAGATTAAGATTGGAGAAGAATTTATCAAAATAACTAAACTGAGGAGACAGGTAGGAAAGAAACTTTTTTTTATTCTCAAACACAAATTCATGGAGAATCATTTTTTTGCCTCATTTTCTGAATACAGTTGGAAAAAGATAAAATTTTTTAAGTTTAGTATATAAAAATATTCTGTGATGGATTCTCTTTTTCCTGAGAAATAAGAATGGAGAGAATAAAGAAAAATGATGGTTGACTAGTACCTAAGTAATATGTCACCATTTTTTCTTTGCCTTTTTTGTAAATACAGGAAGTGTTTACCTATTTAATAGCAACACAGTAGGTAGAAACAGATACTACTCTTTAGTTTAGATGAATGAATAACCAATATTCTTCACCGTCAAAATCCTTAAGTCCATTTGCAGTTGTTTTCTACTCATTTTTTTTCTCTTTACTGTTTCTGAAATGTTACAGTGGATGGCCTCAAACAATATTTGCATTGTTTAATCTAATGGCCTTTTTCTGTTTTTTTGTTTTGTTTTGTTTTTGTTTTTTATTTTATTTTTTATTGAGGTATTTACTATTGCTGGAAATACGTTTCCCTTTATTCCAGGTGTTTTATTTACTGTGCCTTTTACTCTCTTTACTAGTTCCTTTTCTTAACTGCTAATGATTCCGTATATGCTGCAAGATTTAGTATTGATCCCTAGCCTCAGATATAGTTTCAAAATTTATGAATTAATTATGTTTAATGGATTCGGCTATAAATTCTGTTCTATAAACATTTATTTGCCAAACACCATCTGAGATGCTGGGTTTACAAACACAAGTAAGATAATTCCTACCTTAAAGCAGCTTTCATCAGGGGGTGGGGGAAACACAAGCTGGTAATTATCGTGCAATGTAATAATACTGTAGGTAGCATAGTTTTTTTTTTTTTTAAATAGGAGCGCAGAGAAGACATCTTATACAGTGTAGAGGGCAGTTTGGGATGAGGAAATACGCCGTAGAAGAGGTGACGCTTGGATTTTAAAGAAGAAATGTAAGCCAGACTGTAGAGCAGCTTAGGGACATTCTAAGCAGTGGTTACAGTTTGAGCAAAACCGTGAAAGAAACACCATAAGGTAAAGCACAACTATGTTATATTTGGAGAGCTTAAAATAGGAAGCAAGGATTAATAGGAGTTGAAGCTTGAGGGGCCAGATCCAAAAATACACCATGTTAAAGAGCCAGCACTTAACTCCCTAGGCAGTAGGGAGCTTTTGACACATTTCTTGCTGGGAAAGGGATAGGGTCACATACCTATTTTATATAGGTTAGTCTAATATCTTTATAAAATACCGTTGTATTAGCTATCTGTAGATACATAATAAAGTACCCAAAAAACTAGTAGCTAAAATAATATACATTATTATCTTATACTTCCCGAGCATAGGTAACTATGTTGCCTGGCTCAAGGTCTCTCACAAGCTAGTATTCAAGGTAGCATCTGGGACTGCAGTTATTCCAAGGTTCGTTTGGGGGAGAATCTACTTCTGAGCTCACTCAAGTGGTTACTGACAGGATTATGTTCCTCGTGGGCTGTTGAACTGAGGGTCTGCCTAGTATCTCTCCAGAAGCATCCCTCAGTTTCTTGCCACACAGTCTTCCCTGTGGGACAGCTCACAACACAGCAGATATGTGGGAGCGAGTGAGAACAAAAGAGGAGGGTATACAAGACAGAAGCCAGAGTCTTTTCACTTAATCTTGACAGTGACATCTCATCACTTTTGCCATACCCTGTTCATTAGCAGCAAGTAACTAGGTCCTGAAATTCTACACAGGGCATGAATACCAGGTAGGGTAGGGTCATTGGGAGCCATTGTTGAAGCTGCCTGTTACATGGACTTGAGGAAATAAGACTAGAGCTGAAGGGACCACTTAGGAAGCTATTTATAATCACATGAAAAATATGGAGATTATTGTGGATATGTGTAGTACAATGAAGGAGAATGAATGGGGTCAAGGAATATTTAGGATATTAAATCATGAGAACTTGGGGATTTAAGGGGAAGAAGGAATTAAAGGTGACATCTAATTTTTCTTGGTTCTTAAGTCATTATTGACTAAAGAATATTTTTACTTGAATGTGACTGAAACTCCTGTCCACACTGGGCTTTCTATCCTCATTACTGCCATCTTCTCCATATTTTTAGTAAACTGTCCTTAACATTGCTCTCATTGTGTCTTTCATTAGATCCAGTTAGATACCAGTTATTTCTGTTTGCTTAAATTTCCTTTTTGTCTTTGTTCCTATGGTTACCCTCCTTATCCAAGTACTTATCACTATACACTTAAAGTATGAAGACAGTCTCCTCATTTCTTTCCTATGCCCTCTGCCTTTCTTCAGGCCAGAGTCTGAAACATTTGATGATCTGTATTTCTGTCATTCATTTAAGCAACAATTGGGACCACTTTATGACCAGCACTTTGCTAGACCTCCTTGGGAATATAATAGTGAGCCAGATAAGCATTGTCTCTATTCTTTTGGGTCTTTATTGATATTTCTCTCTCTCTTTCCTTTCCGTCTGTCAGAATACCACTAGTCCTTTTCTTATGAGACCTTCCTTGAAAGACAAACGTTCTTTTTTTTTTTTTTTGAGACGGAGTTTCACTGTTGTTACCCAGACTGGAGTGCAATGGCACGATTTTGGCTCACCGCAACCTCCGCCTCCTGGGTTCAAGCAATTCTCCTGCCTCAGTCTCCCAAGTAGCTGGGACTACAGGGGCGCACCACCATGCCCAGCTAATTTTTGTATTTTTCGTAGAGACAGGGTTTCACCTTGTTGACCAGATGGTCTCGATCTCTCGACCTCGTGATCCACCCGCCTCGGCCTCCCAAAGTGCTGGGATTATAGGCGTGAGCCACCGCGCCCGGCCACGAATGTTCTTTTATCTTCATAACACACAGCTATTATCAGAAATTTTACTTTGAAAATTTTGAAATTCTATCAGTTTAAAAGTGAGCACTGATTGGAGCTATTAAGTGTAATGAAGCAGTTTCTGACCTCCCCTCTCAGCCTACTACAAGCAGTGGAATAGTGCATTACCACTCTGAATCATTGGAATCACATGGAGAGCTTTTTGGACATTCCCTCCAAGATTCTGATTCAATATGTCAGAAATGAAAACAAAATAAGACTGTAAGGTGAATTGAATATGTGCTAGATTAGAAAACCATTGCATTAGAGTCACCCTCACCATTCTACTATTAATTGTTTTGTGTACATTTAATCATCCAAATAGCCTAAAGCAGTAGTTTCAAAAACTAACTGAAGACTAGTTACATCAACACATGCAGACTTTTGGGCACCATCCCTAGAGGAGCTGAGTTCATTTCACTTAATCTGTGGTTATCATTAGGCTTCTGTATTTTTTAAATAATGAAATGTGACATTATTGGACAAATCGACTGTTGTATTTTTTTTTTTCCTGATCAGTGCTATTCGGATAAGTACATGTACATATTTGATAAATATTAAGGACCAGTTAGCATGGTAGGCTACGATTACTTTGGAAGGTTCAGACCATGTGGAGTCATATTTTAACTAACAGTTGAACATGTGATGGGTTTAGATGATATGATATTATTTCAGTTTTATAGCTTTACTTTTTCATACATGAATACATTTTCTCTGGCTCTTTTACTTTGGATACTTTACTGATCACATGGAAAATCTAAAACAATGACTGGTTGATTGTTTTTTCTCATATTATTCTGATAAGTCCTATTATTTTCTACCATAGGGAGGTAAATTATTGCTTTCTTGCAGGATGGGATTGTCAGAATATGGCTTTAATAAATTGTTGTATTCCTTTTCCTTAGTGTTATTCCTCTTTTAAGAGAATCTGTTGGAATATTAATGCAGAGAACTCCTCCCCTATTAGAAAATACTCTGCCTCAGTGCTATCACAGGGTGAGTTTCAAATATTCTGAACCATTGGATTTTATTCCGTTTTCAATCTCTTGATTTTAATCTTTTGCAAATATGGGTAACATGTGTGTATAATTGAGTATTTCTTCCAAGATTGAATGCTGACCGTGAAAATGTAATTTATACAAACCAGAATATAATTGTCGGAAAATACTGAACTTTACTAAAGAAAAGATGGTAGAAATTGTTCTCATCTAGAAACTGAGCAGTTTTTAAAAAAAAAAAAAAAAAATAGAATAGAATATATATAGCAGAGATGTAAGCATTTATTCAACATAGAGTTTTTGAGCTCCCACTCTACCAGATACTCTTCTAAAGTACTGGGGAGGTAATGGTAAACAAGACACACTATGCCTCTGTTTCATGGAACGTACACTCCAGTGGGGAAATACAGGTACTAAACAATAAGTAGATAAATAAGAATATATCAGTGATAATTGCTATAGTAGAAATAAAACAAAGTGATGTGATAGTGATAGATGGCTACCTTAGATTCACTAAGGAAGTTGTATTCAAGGAAATTGAAACCTTGATGGCAAAAGATCTAGCCATATGAAAATCCTGGAGAAGAATGTTCCAGACAAGAAAAATTGCTGATTTCCCCTGTGGCTGGATTTAATTCAGTGTTTCTGATAACAGAATAAAAAAGGCCATTGTGGCTGAAGCATATTAAATAAAGGAAAGAATGGCTTGAAAGGCTGGAGAGAATGGCAGGAGCAAGATCATTTAGGGTTTTGGATCCTACTAAGATTTAGATTTAATTCTAATTCAGTAGGAAGCATTGGAAAGCTTTTAGGCTATCGAAGTGTTACAAATCCCATGTTTTTAAGAGATTATCGTGTTTTCTATGCAAAGAACGTATTCTAGGAAGGATGAAAGCAAAGAAAACCAGTTATGAAGTTATTGTCCTCTAAGTGAAAAACAGTGGTGCTTAGACTACAGTTGTAGCAGTGAAGAACAAGATAAATATACATCGCGGATATGTTTTTGGAAGTGGATATTAGCAGAGGGGAGAGAAAGTGTTGGTTTATTACTTGGTAGATGGTAATGCCACCTACTGAGACTGAGGCCTTGTTGGTACAGATTTGAGGATGGAAAATCTCCCCAAATGAACAGTTCTATTCTGGATACGTTAAAATGGAAATGGCTACTAACTCCTAGGAGAAATGTTACTTAAATAGTTGGATATGAAAATCTTGAGGTTTTTGGGGACAGATTAGGACCAGAAAGAGTTATAAGTCATCAATATATGAATAGCATCTAAAACATCAAGATTGCATGTGATTACCTCAGTCAGGAGAAGTTCTAGTTTTTCTCTTTTAGCTCTGCTTTCAACTATAAATTTGGAGCACAGGTGAGAAAGCCAGGAAATGTAGTGGTTAGTAGGGTGCTAGAAAACCAAAAGGTATAGGATCACAGAGTTGAAGGAGGAGGAAGTAATTAACTGTGTTGAATATTTCTGTGGGGTCAAGGAGGGTAGGAACAAGAAGTGATTGTTGACTGGCTTCATGGACACCATTAATGACCTTGATAAGAGCAGTTTCATTGGAGTGTTGGAGAGGGGAGCATGATTTGAGTGGATTAAGGAGAAAATGAACTGGGGAAGTGACAGCTCCTTTAAGAAGTGTTGTTGAAGGGAGCAGAGAAATGAGTTGATAGTGGATATGGACGTAGTATCAGGAGAGAGGGTGTTTTTTTGTTTTCAAAGTAGGATGTTTTAGAACAGTATTACCACATAGAACTTTCCCCGATAATGGAAATGTTCTGTAATCTGCACTGTCCAATATGGAAGCCACAAACCACATGTGGCTAGTGTAACTGATTCTTTTGAACTTAATTTCCATTCATTTAAATAGTCACATGTGTTTAGTGACTTTTGTATTGCACAGCACAGTTCTAGAACGTGTGCGTTAACTGATGATAACAGTTCAACTGAGAGGAAGAAATTGTTATAGTACTAAAGGAGATTATTAAAGGAATGCCATCTTGAGAAGGTGAGAAAGGATAGAACCCAAAGCACACTGGAAGGATTAATTGTTGATAGTAGCAGGGATGCTATATCTTCTGAGGAATGCGGAAGTGCTGACATAGATGAGGGGCCACTGGTAGATTTAATGATAAAGAATAAGGGATTTTCTTTGTACTTCTGTTTTCTCTATAATTTATCAGGCAGTGTAATCCTGCAGAGACATCAGAAGGCTAGAGGAAAAAGGAGAAGGTATAAAATAATCTTTTGATACAGGGAAAATACATATTGCCCATTCAAAATTTGTGGTTATTATTTTAACATAGCATCCATCAGCATAATTGTTACTAATTGTTATACATAGTTTCTCTCTAAACTACAGAGGAAGTATCATCTTCCTTTCCCTAGATAAAATTGAGGCTCACCTTAAGTCCAAATGCTAGTGGCTGAATCAGGATTCTAATCCACATCACTCTGACTCTAAAAGTCATGTTCTTTCTACTATACCACACTGCCCTTTTCATCTGTAACTACACTTTCCTCCTGTTTTTTAATTTGGAAAATCAAGCCAGTTTCTACAGGAGTTATTCTTTAGTTCGTGTTTTAAGATAACCGCAATCATGTACTTGTACTGTTGCATGTGGAAGTAGAAGATACCTTTTCAATTAAAATCAGTTTGATTCATTAACAGTGGACCATTCTATGAGGATGCCATGTAGAAAAATGTGGAGGGATATCTGGTTAAAATAGCTATGTTGTCAGAGTCCAAAAGGAGGAAGAAAAAGTACACTTTGATCTATTTCCCCCAGTAAAAGCAGCTTTTTAAAAAGGCACAGTAGGTATTATCTTTATTTCCCATCAGCTTCCCTGGAGTTTATAGAGAATAATGACTACATTCATCAAATTCTGATAAAAAATAAGTATTTTTGATAGGTACATTCACAGAGAAGCCTCCCTCTTTCTTTGTAAACTTCTGTAATTTTTATGAAAATCTTTTCACATTGAGCTTTTTTCTTTTAACTTCTGGTTAGTGATCTTAGTTCAGCTCCTCCAGATCATTGTAGAGATGCAGAACAATAGCAGGGATTTGGGTATCTGTATTTTTCCTGATCTTTAGGGAATACATCTAACGTTTCATCCTTATTTTTCTTATATTTTTGGTAGTTAACCTTTAATAAGTGAAGGAAGTGTCCTTCTAATAATTTTTTTTTCAAATCATAAATAGATTTTAAACTTTACTAAGTGATTGTTATTATAAATTTCCCTGTGGAGAACACTCTCAGGTATGTCCTGCAAGTTTTGACATATGTTCATTTGTGTTTCCCAAACACTTGTCGTGGTGCCTGTCACATAATGAGTACAGTATTATAATACAGTCACATAATAAGTATGTATTATTTATTCCAACACCCTCCTTTCCTCTTTCTAAACTGGAGGATAGTGTTCATGTTCACTGATATGATGCATAATAATTTAATTGGAAGAGGGGTAGTTAACTTGATTATGATGTCAATATCTCTTTTTTTGTATTTCAGGTACAGCAGTTGCAAGGAGTTTACAGTTTACAGGAACAGCACTTCTGGACTTTATGTTCTGATGTTTACGTTGGGACTTTGAAATTAGTAGTAGCACCTGATGCTGATGCCAGGTGGATTTTAAGCCAAACACATAATATTTTTACTCAGGTATATCTTTTTTTACTAACTTCTTTTAAGGGTCTTAAAATTTTTTGTAACTAGTAGTTTAAAAAATATTTACAAGGCCGAGGTAAGAGGATGGCTTGAGGCTAGGATTTCTAGACAAGTGTGGGCAACATAGTGAGACCCTGTCTCTACAAAACATAAAATTAGTTGGGCATGGTGACATGTACCTATAGTCCCAGCTGCTTGGGAGACTGAGGCCAGTGGGTTGCTAGAGCCCAAAAGTTTGCAGCTACAGTGAATTATGATCCAGTTGCACTCCAGCCTGGGCCACAGAGCATGACCCTGCCTCAAAAAATAATAATAATTGCTATTTATTGTAATAAATTTATATACTACTAAACTATAAGCTAAGCATAAAACCATGTTTTTTTTCCCAACCACAGAGTCAAGTTTGGTAAATACTTTAGTTAATATTCTTCAGGAATAGGAAGATAGTTCCTATTTACCCATCATTGTACTTGTTTGAGTTCCTTCAAGAAAAAGGAGTTCCTTTACTGCACATTTCTGATATGTTAGATGCTGTTTGAAGCCAAGAATTCTAAAAAAGTGTTTGGAATAAGAACAGTATGTTGCCAGTGGCTTTAGCTAAAAGTAAACTGTTAACTTTTTTGTGTGACAGCAAAACCATGGTCACCTACTGTGTGATGCAATAACTTTATGTGCTGTTGAGTTTTTCTTAATAGTGCATTTAGAATCATGAATTAGTCAGTGCATGGTCTACATCCAAATTCTTTCAGTTCAGGATTAACATAGCTGTGTGACTGACAATCAAAGACTGATTACTATGGTATGTGTTGTGTATATTTTGGGAGAATAACATCATGTCAATAACATCTAAGAAAGCTGTAGAGAGAATATAAATTCTTTTCAGTATAGATTGTTCGAAACGTTAGGAACAAAACCTAGACATTGATACCACTGTCAGAATCATCTAACACAGCAGTCCCCAACCATTTTGGCACCAGGGACTGGTTTCATGGAAGACAATTTTTCCATGAACGAGGGTTGGGAGTAGTGGTGGGAGGGATAGTTTTGGGATTAAACTGTTCTACCTCAGATCATTAAGCATTAGATTCTCATAAAAAGTGCACAGCCTAGATCCCTCACATGTGCAGTTCGCAATAGGGTTCATGCTGCTGTGAGAATCGAATGTCACAGTTCACCCATTACTCACCACTGTGAGTGGCCTGGTTCCCAACAAGCCATGGACCAGTACTGGCCCATGGTCCAGGGGTTAGGGATCCCTGATCTAACACATAGATCTAATGAAGAAACAGGTTCCATGTTAAAAAATCTGTGGTTGAAACTGACATTATGTACCTCCTGATGTGATACCTTGGGGAATATTGAACATGACCTTTGTGTTACTCCTATCAAAAACGTTTAACTTGAATCTGATCATGAGCAAATATCCAGACAAATACAGCTTGTGAGAACCTCCCTAAGACTGTTAACTTGGATTCTTTTAAAAAGTGCCAGTGTCATGAAAGGAGAAAAAGGTAGGGGATAATTCTATATTAGAGGAGACTTCACAATTAAATACGATGTGTGGTTCTTGATTGGATCTTGGACTAGGGGATAAAAAGCAACCACTGAAGGAAAGTATTGGATAATCAAAGAAATTTGAACATAGACTGCAGTAATTCATTTAATTGTATAGGTGGTTCAGTTTCTTGGATGCGATAATGGTACTGTGTTTATAGAAGAATGTTCTTAATTCTTAGGAGATACATGTTGAAGGATTTAATAGCAAAGTAGCCAGATGTTTAATTTTCAAATATTTTGGCAAAAATAAAAAGATTACATATTAATATGTAGAGAGATAAAGCAAACTGGCATAATATTAACAGTTGGTGAATATAGGTGAAGGGTTTACAGCTATTTATTGTACTATTATTTTGACTTTAAAATTTTTCAAAATAGGCCAGGTGTGGTGGCTCACACCTGTAATCCCAGAGCTTTGGGAGGCCAAGGTGGGCAGATCACCTGAAGTCAGGAGTTCAAGGTCAGCCTGGCCAACGTGGTGAAAGCCCACGTCTACTAAAAATAAAAAAAAAATTAGCCGGCTGTGGTGGTGCATGCTTGTAATCCCAGCTACTCAGGAGGCTGAGGCAGGAGAATTGCCTGTTCCCAGGAGGTGGAGGTTGTGGTGAGCCGAGATTGCGCCATTGCACTCCAGCCTGTAGTGAAACTCCGTCTCAAAAAAAAAAAAAAAGTTTTTTTTTCCAAAATAAAAAGTTGAAAAATAAAAACGTTGGTGGCTCCTCATTGCCATCCAGGTAAAGCCCAGACATTCTAGCATGAACCAGCTGGTTTTTAAAGTCTCTCTCCTGCTTTTCATTGCCATGTACTTTATACTCCAAACCCACCAGACTGTTGACACTTCTGTGTGGGACAAAAATCCTACTCTAACTTAAAGATCCAATGCAATTGTTACTTTCTGTATGAAACCTTAAGCGTCCCACAAAGCAGTATTACTTTATCCTATGTCATATATATATTGTACAACTTGTGTGCAAGTTCCTACCAGCTGTCATGATTTTGCATCTCCCATGCTTAGAAGAGTATATGTGTATAATGACTTTGTTGTACAAATAGATTTTAAAAACTGTATTTGATTAAAGCCATCTTTATATATGCTAAATATGGAAAAATATTGTTGAGTTCTCATTGGTCTTTTTTAACCACAAGCACAGAAAGATCCTAATGAGATCTAGACTCTATGTTTCTGATAAAGAGAAATGTCTGGTTAGGTCCCTTTGGGAATAAATTAATGAAATAATCTTATGTATAATTAGGATTTACTCCAGTGCTAATCTTATGACGTGTAATCAAGACATAAACTACTGCAAAGCAATATGCTGATGCTGCTTATTTATTTCAGAATTCTAACAACTAGGTGTCTTTCTTAACAGACACTGTAAGTCTGTATCATTACGACTTTCATAATGAAGCATGCAAGACCTTCAGTGTGTCTGAATCCTTCTCACACCTTCTACATGTTTCAGGGACAAGATAACCAGGCTAGCAGTAGTGTTTCTTTTCACTGACATTTCCAGAGTATTTTTTCCTCCTTTACCCTGAATTTTCTACTAGATATGCCATGTCCTTTCACCCTCATAGTGTGAGCTGCTGTTGAGCGCTAGGACAACACCCCATCCTCTCCTAGGACTTTGGCACAATTTGCACTCTGAAAAGGAATGCAATTTCTAGTTTTAGAAATGTGCAAGCGTCTGTGTCCAGGCTGAGGACCTGCTGAAGTTGCCATTCAAGTAAGTGGAGGGAGGTTCTTCTGTAACCTTAGAAATGTTGGCTTTTAAAATGAAATTGAAAGTTTATTCAGCTTTTTCTTTGGTTTTGGAAACTGCATTTGAGCTTTGAATATTTTAAGCCTTTTATCAGCTAAGGTGAAGTCCACTTTGTTTAATTCCTTGCAGAGACCAGGGATTCTTTGAGGCTTGTAGTGAAGGTGGTTCAACACATTTTTCCTAGGGGAGAAGGGAGTCACCCTACTAATGACTTTCATTCTTGCATTTAATGATTTTAAATTGTCTTATGATTACTGTTTCAGTTCTGACATACATAAAACTGATATTTTTCATGAACTTATTTTTCTTTTCTGCATATATCCTAGTAATGCATGTCCTTATGCAATTAGTATATGCCAAGGATTTCAGGAGCATTTTTATTTCATGAAAGGAAATTTAAATTTAAAAAATTTTCTTTTTAATATTAAATTACATCTTATAACTTTTATTTATCAAAAATAACAAAACTCAAACTGCCCCCTCTTTGAGCACACAAAATATTTCTTATAGACTAATTTAAAATACTGGTGACCTTAGTTCCAAAGGACCAAAAGAAAGATTTTTTTCAATAATAAGTTATAGCTTTTGGTTTATTACATTTTTAGGTGTCTTTCTTACAACTGATCTTAAATTAGAATTTAAGTGATGGTTTTTGGTTAAAAATTGTTTTGTTAAAACTTTTATGAGGATAACTTTAAACTGAAGGGGCCACTATCTAAATTATAGCTTTCTATTTTGTTTATAAAACTATAGCTTTGTGACTATATCTTAAGCATCATGCTTTTAATCTCATTTTCCAGAGTTACCAATTAATCTTCAACTTCTCAAGAAGTTGGCTTGCTGTACATGAATATAGACTAATGCAAGTGCATTGCTGAAAGCCACTTCAGTACTGAGATTTTTTTGGGATTATTAAGTGACAATACAGTTTTTAAAGTACCAGCTTTTCTGCTGGCATAGAAAAAGTCCACTCCCTCTTTTTACCCTTGCAGTAATTTTTTTTTTGATGAGTTATTATTTGGGAAATGATAAAATAGAAATTTCAACTTTAGTGTTTATTGTACAAACGAAAAGAAAATGGGATACTAGATTAGGATGGCAATTAACATTTATGTTTTAAATTGACCAATAGTATTTGTTAATTTTTTTAAATAACATACTTCATAATCATAACTGTTATCCTAAAAGTTTTAATCTGCTTTTTTTGTTAGAAATAATGTTTGAACAAAACACATTAAAGAAACATCTAGAATATGTTTGAAGTAAAGTCTAGAATACGCTTGGAGTTTATTACAATTCTCAGTTCCACAAAACACAAAAGACGGTCTTGCCTAATACATAGTTACTCCTTGATAGAACTTCTACCTTTATTTCTTCCATCTTTTCTACTCTTCTGCCTTTCTCCCTTGTGCCTGATAAGTCCTAAGCACCCAGCTTCCTGCTTCAGCTTTTTGTGCTCTATTCTCTGGCCTCAAAATAGAAATTAACACTGATACTCAGGAAGGAACGAGAAAGCCTCCTCACAAGCCCAAATAAGAGTGCCCCAAGTTTGAGAAACTTTCTGCCCCCGTTAACTCTCCCGTTAATCCCTTCCTGTGGCTCATCTGACCTTACTCTGTCTGCTTGAGGCAGAGGTTAGGGAGTTAGAGAAAGTGGATTGCTACCCTTCTCCAGGTAGATTGCTGTTTTTTCTACCTTGCCTTTTTATTTTTTTTAACTTTGGATCAAGGGCTTTAATGTTTCCTCAGTATTGATTTTGCTTGCCTGCTCTGCAGTTTTTCCTTATCCATCTTCCCATTATCTCTCTTCATCATTTGTTCTTGAACTCCACCAGAATCTGACCTGAGGTTGGAGTGAATAACCCCAGGTTTATTGTTTTGAAGTAATCCACATGATTTCAATGTTCACTGGTGGGTAGTGGGCAAACAACAGCATCAGCAGCTAGCATTTATTGAGAGCTCATGTGCCAAGTACTGTGATAGGTACCTAACATTAAATGAGCCTCAAAAGACAATTTACAGAAAGGAAACTCACACTCAAGTTACTGTTCCTGACTTGTAATTTAGTCACATTTACTCATTATTTTGGTAACTCTGAAATGATTTAGGTTTCACAAGGAAGAGTAAGGCAATTTTTCAAGACTTCATTTTAAAGGGATAAAGATGAATATAAGTTCAGTCAAAACAATTGTCTGTAGTCATATTCCTATGTATTTCTCTAAATTTTTTACTTCTGATTTGTTATCCTTTCTACAACAATAAATATGGATTGAAGACATTCTAAGCCTATGGCACCAGGTTAACATTTATTTTCTTAGGAGCATAAAAGTGTTCAAAATAACTAGGTGTCTTCCCCATTTATAAAAATGCTGACTGAAGTATGGTTTGTATGTTATTCTCAGGACATGCAGTGAGTACTGTATGGTTTTCACATTTTGTTTTTGAGACGGAGTTTCGCTCCTTACCCAGGCTGGAGTGCAGTGGCGCGACCTCAGCTCACACAACCTCCGCCTCCTGGGTTCAAGCAATTGTCCTGCCTCAGCCTCCCGAGTAGCTGGGACTATAGGCACGCGCCACCATGCCCAGCTAATTTTTGTATTTTTAGTAGAGACGGGGTTTCACCATGTTGACCAGTATGGTCTTGATCTCTTGACCTCGTGATCCACCCACCTCGGCCTCCCAAAGTGCTGGGATTATAGGCGTGAGCCACCGCGTCCGGCCTGGTTTTTACAATTTAAGGACCTGTCGGCCAGTGTCTGGCTCCTGGTCCCACTCTGTGGGTAGAATTTATGATGGACCTGAGCAGTGTTTTCATCTGCTGGAGTGTCTGTCTGTCTTTGTGATATGAACAAATTATAGAAAACTTAGTTTGCATTCAGGGACTTACCATAGGATTCTTCCACTTTTCTCTTTGAAGGAAACTGGAAAAGGAAAATGTAAAACTTGAAGCTGTCCTCATTGGGCCAGATGGATGAAGCAAAATTACTTTCTTTTTTTCTGTTAGACTGAGCTTTTGTGGAAAGCTGTAAGCCCTCAGGGGGAGGATATCAGCTTGAGTAATTAACTCACGATTATGCAAAGATAATTTACCTAGCCTCTTTGTTTTTCCTCTTTCTTTTTTATTGCCTTGGGCTACTTCATTTTTTATTACCATCTTCTCTGGGTTAGGGCTAGGAGTAAGGAAAATGGCAGAGACAATAAAAGGAGCCCAACTTATTTTGCCCGTTTTACTTTCACTAACAATGTTGTTGAAAAAGAAAAGAAGTTAAGATAATTTATTTGAACAACATTTATTTCCTCTTATGGTTTGAGATATAAGACTTTTTAAAGAGTTCGTACGTATAGTCATTTCAGGTGTCATCTGGATAGTAAGATTATATAATTGTAATCAATCATAATAATTTGTAATAGCCTGTTATAAGTGCCTGGCGTATAGCAAGGATTATTGAATATCTGTCAAATATTGGATGAATATGTAACAATTGTATCAGATTAGTAGGGTTGGTGTTTATCAACACTTTTAAAATGAGAAATTTGAAGTTTGATTTTAATTTGTAGCTCAAGAACATTAGATACTAAATTCTGTCCTTTTTCTTAATCAATTATCTTAACTGAGGAGAGTATGCTATTAAATATACTTTTCTTAAATTTGAATAATGGAGAGCTTTAACTTTCCACAGGAAGATCTTTTATTAAAAAAAAATAAGATAAGCAACAGCAAATTAAAATACGTTCCTTGCGCTGGCAAGCTTCTAGAGTCTGTCAAGCTTTCTATCCATTAGAGTGGTTTCTGATTCCTTTCAAGCACTCAGTACAGAGCCCTCCTACCTGAATGCTAGAAAAAAAGCCAAGCTAGGAAACAGTGCTTGGACGAGTCCAGAAATGACTGTCAGAAGGTAGTGCTAATTCTTTCCCCACTCTGGTTTTTTCCTATTAAATATTCCAATTTACCTTTTTATTCTGCGGTACTGAGAAAAAAGGGGTTATTGTGACTGATGGGTTTCTTTAATTAAAAGTAGATTATTTGGGGTTAAAAGAAGGAAATTGGTAGAATTTCCTTTAATTAAACAAATAGTTATTGATCACTCAACTGTGTGCTGGTTCCCGGTTAAGGTTCTAAGAGTTAGCAATGTAGAAAAGAAGACCAAGTCCTTTATGTTGGAGAGATTATATTATAGTGAGAGGTCAACAATAAACAATAAACACCGTGAATAAGTTGTATAATACATCACAAAGTGGTAAGTGTATTGGGAATGCTGAGGCATTTACCAACTCCTGTGCCAAGCTTTATTTTTTCCTACAGCCTTTCGGTATTTCAATGTTCAGTGTTCAGATAGGAGGAAGAACCAGCAAAGGAGACTGAGAAAGACAAGTGAGGTAAAAGGGCAACCAGTGAATATTCTTTGGAAGCCAAAAGGGAAAAAAAAGGCTTAGTAGGTAGGAATGACCGTCTGTATTATTGCTGAAAGGTGAAGTAGGAAGGAGAGGCCTGAGAATTGGGTATTGATGTGAGCCCTGTAGAAGTGACCTGGACAAACAGTTTTGGGGAAGTGTTGGGAGGCAAATATTGGTTGAAATGAGTTCAAGAGAGAAGAGAGAAAAAGGTTTGTAGATAGCAAATATTAATAACTCTTTTGAGGCTTTTTGCTGTAGAGAAGAGCAGAGATTGGAAGCCCAGAAGCAGATGTAGGGTTAAGTAAAGGTTTTTTTGTTTTTGTTTTAAATAGATTTCAGGGATACAGGTGCCAGAATATATTTTGTTACAAGGATATATATATTGCATAGTAGTGAAGCTTGGGCTGTTAGTGCAACTATCACCTGAATAGTGTACATTGTACCCAAAAGGTAATTTCTCATGAGGTTTTTTCAAAGATAGAAACAGCTACAGTGTGTTTGTATGCTAATAGAAGTGATCCAGTTGAAAAGGAGTCAACTGATAATACAGAAGATACTGGGGACAATTTGGAGAGCAGTATCCTTGAGTAGCAAGTTCATATCCAAAACTGAAGAGAGGACTTGGAGTGCAAAATAATTCTAATAGATGGTTACAGTTGCTAAAATTGTTTACTAATCACTTATCAAAGGAGGATTTAGACAGGATTGACGTATGAATTTCAACTAGTAGCCAACCAGTCAAGCACCATGGTGTCCTCTAACAGTAATTATAGAAGGGGAACTGCATTTTTCTTAGTATCACCTGGAAATAAGACTGTCAACATGGCTCTTATTTATTTATTTATTATTTTATAGTGGTAAATGGAGATTCTTTTTTGTAGCTTATGAATATATTTGTTTCTTTCCTTTTTTTTTTTTTTAAAGTAAGATTTGAAAAAGAAAAGAATTACTTTCCTGAAATGTGTAGTGTATTATTGGCTTGTTTGATTTTCTAATTTTTTTTTTTTTAACTTTCCAGGCTGGAGTGAGGCAGCTGTATGTACAGATTGACTTTGCAGCCATGTAGTGAATGGAAAGAAATTATGCACCTTTTACGGACCAAATTTTTCTGGTACTGTACAATCCAAAACATTGTACCCAGCTTTTTAAAACAGAGAAGTTATCACTACAACTCCTGAGCACCAAGTACACTGGGTAGAGTCAGCCGTTAATGCGCTGTGGGGAGTTCACAGCTAAGGGGTCAGATTTAAGAGGATTATCTCCTGGACTTTTAGTCTTTTTTTTTTTTGTGCTCTTTCCTCCAAACCATTTTGACATCTGAGGTTTCTGGTTTAGGGTGTTGGTTTGTCCTTCTTTCTTTCTGTTTCTGTTTTTGTTTTTTTTTGTTTGTTTTCCTATTGAATGCCCGCACCACCATTCTCTCATCCCAGCCAGTAAGAATTTCAGATTGTGGACCCCCAGTCTTCTGGAATGTCTTCACTGAAGCTGCTGGAAACCACTGCTTTCATTCCCAGAAAACCAGTATTACTTTTTTAAAAAAAATAAAGAAATTGGAAATCTGTTTTATACGTAATGTCACAATTGTTGACATTCTTCAGTATAATCATATGTTTATAAAATTGTTTGTACCTTGCAAACTTACAAACCAAACCATATTGGGTTTTCAAAGTGCCTTTGCATCAGAAAATGTATTTGCCAGCATCGAAATGTACCATCAAAGGTCATGTATTTTTTTTAATGGATATCCTGTAATCTGTATAAAACAAGACTATTGCTAGTAATGTAAACAGATTATCTTTCTGTGTACTTCCAGCATAGGTTTAGATATATGAACATTTTTCTTTTATTGTTTTATCTCATCAGAAAATAAAAGATGTTAATTTGATTTTTAAAACAAATTTAATTATCACATTTTAAATTACGTTGTGGGCTGTGTTTTCAAAACTTTGCAAATTCATCTGTTACAGAGAAAGCTGTTTTGACTTAAAACATCTGCTGAATTCCAAATTTCTGTAAAAGCAACTGTGTTTGTGATAAACTTTCCTATATCTTTCCTTGTCACTTTTATGGATTTTATAATGAAAAAAAGGCATTGGAGACTGAAGGCAGAAATGGTTGTGACAGTGCTGTTTGGCTTTTTCATTCTTCAAATGCCAAGTCATCCAGTTTGTTTTCCTGTTTGAGCTTTGCACAAATACAATCGCTTGCAGAAATCCTAAAGCAGCATTTTATCGAATTTGAATTATAAAAGGTACAGAGGAAATGTGGTGATGCAGAACTATTCCTAACACAAATATCTAAGAAGCAAGTACTAAGTTAATTTTCTAGGTTCTTATGTATTTGAAAAAATAAAATTGCAATTTGTGATAAGTGCTTGAGCACTCCCCTTAAGTATTCTCCGTGTTTATGAAGAGACAATGATCTGGGTAAATATTTTTCCATTAATTTTACAATATGTATTCCCTTTTAACTTTAAAAAATTGTAAATGTTGGAGGAAAAACTCTGCAGGATGGAAATGATAATTAAGAATGTAGATCCATAATAAGTAATTTATAGTGACATGGCAGAAATCCATATTGTTTCTAAGTTTAAGAGTGTCTTTTCTCCTATTTCTGACCTACAACTATGAACTATTCTGTATTAGGAGAACTAGACCACTTTCTTCATTCTTTTCTAAACTTCAGATTGCCATGAACTCTATCAATAGTCTCTTTTCTGCAGGCAAAATAGTATTTTCTAAACACGTTTGCTTTCTGCCAGGTGGTTCTAAAGCTATGATTTACTGCAGTAGTATGTGCTTAAAACAACTGTTGAGGTCTTTTAAGAGGGAAAGTCCAAAAGGAAGTGCCCTGATAACGGTACTGCTTTTTCATTACAAATGTAAGTAATCATTTAGAAGTTTGCAACCACCACCAAGTCTGAGAGAACTCTGGGATATTTTGTGGGTTTTGGCATATTAGAGAAAATGACAGATCTAGGTGAAGGGAAATTTTGGATGTGTGCCTTTAAAAACTGGTTATGTATAACTACTACTATTTCACATATGGAGATATTTGAAGACCCAAGTCTGCCTTTCATAGAGTCCTCCATTCCAAGTTAAGTTTTTGTCAAAATATGAATAATTTTATTTGACTGTACTATCAGTACACAGATGCATGAGTATGTTTATATAGTGTTAGACTGATGCAAAACTCTAATTTTGCATTTGTTACATGATATTGCCAGCTCATATCATTTAGCAAGTTGGCATTAACATTTATGCTTTAACTAAATGCCAGTATACCTATGTGTGCAGCAGTAAAAAATTAGAAAAAGCAACTTTTTTGTCACTCTTAGAAAATACTTTGTCTTATCAGTGTTCTTGGCATATGTGTATTACTAAAGTAGATAATTCCAATGAGAAATACTACCTGATTATTGTTATAAAATTAATTTACAATGTTCCTGATGTTGGACTAACTCTTACAAAAAAACAAAAACAAAAAACCATATCTGAGTGTAACTTTGCCAATATTTTAAAAGCCAAAATATTCTCTGGAGAACAAATTTTTATTGCTCATGGACAGTTTACCTTTCCTAGTAAACTTTCCCAAACAGAAATATATCTATACTAGCTTTGGTTTTTTGTTTTGTGAGTTTGTTTTGTTTTGAGTTTAGCTCTTGTTGCCCAGGCTGGAGTACAATGGCATGATCTCAGCTCACTGCAACCTCCACCTCCCAGGTTCAAGCGATTCTCCTGTCTCAGCCCCCAATAGCTGGGATTATAGGTGCGCCCCACCCTGCCCAGCTAATTTTTGTATTTTTAGTAGAGATGGAGTTTTACCATGTTGGCCAGCCTGGTCTCGAACTCCTGACTTGAGGCCATCCTCCTGCTTCAGCCTCCCTAAGTGCTGGGATTACAGGCATGAGCCACCATGCCCGGCCACTTGCTTTGGATTTTAAAATGTAGATTATATTCCTCAAGATGAAGGGCTTAACATATGCACAGCTTCCTCAGTTTGCTAACTCCCCATGCGTCTATGTGAAGGACAGTATCTAGTTTATCTGTAGGTCAGTGTTCCTTGTGCTGTCATTTCCCTTGTATCTGGAATGCGTCAGCATTCTTGAAAACCTACACATATATATCTAACCAAAATGCTATGGCTTTTTTGCACCTTTTTACAGCAGCCAAATAATGAACTCAAAATGTATTTGATCACGGTTCTCTATAATGTTTTTACCTACCTACCATGGAATAATCAGTTTTTACAGTGATTACTAATATGATAGAACCCTGATATGTAATGCCAAAAGTTAAGAATATTTACATTGCTTAACATAGAATTTTGCATCTAAGCAAGGACTAGCCTTAGAAGCAGTCTAGTTCTACCTCTCATTTTACAGACGAGAAAACTGAAGCCCAGAAAAGCTGTCATTAAGTCACAGAGATAATTAATGGCAAAGCCAAAAAGATTCAGATTTTCTGACTCAAAGTTGAGAGTTCTTTATGCTTTATTATGCTGCCTCTCCAGTGTAATATATTTGCCTTTCTGTAAATGGGATTAAATATGATTTGTAAATAAAGGACATCTGACCTCCTTTTTTGGTATATTAAGGCACTTTATAAATGGACTTTTAGTATCTCATGTTTCATATATGATTATTTCCATAATATTCTTTATGGAAGATGTTATAATTAATTTTAACCTTTTTATTCTTATAAAACCAGTTCCTGACATTTAAAAAAAATGATATCTGTACAGTGGTCCTTTTATGAGTGAATTTTTCTGTTAATTGCCCAAGGCTAAATCCAATTTAAGGATTACTTAGTTTCTTTATCTTGTTTATGTTCTCTGAACTGTTATGTTTTATAAACCAGGCTAATTCACAGGTCATATCATTTTAGTCTTGTCATGTTGGTTTTCAGCCATTGGAAAAGCTTTTGCATTTTATTTTGTTTTGTTTTGTTTTTTGAGACAGTTTCGCTCGTTACCCAGGCTGGAGTGCAATGGCGCGATCTCTGCTCACCGCAACCTCCGCCTCCTGGGTTCAGGCAATTCTCCTGCCTCAGCCTCCTGAGTAGCTGGGATTACAGGCATGTGCCACCATGCCCAGCTAATTTTTTGTATTTTTAGTAGAGACGGGGTTTCACCATGTTGACCAGGATGGTTTCGATCTCTTGACCTCGTGATCCACCCGCCTCGGCCTCCCAAAGTGCTGGGATTACAGGAGCTTTTGCATTTTAAAGAATTTTAGAGCCATGCAAAAGTTGGCGTTAAATGTTGCATAAAACAAATCTTTTAAGTAAGGTAAAATGTTGAAGCCTTAACCAGAATTCCAGATACGAAACTGCTGATTCTAACTCTTCATAAAAGCATTACCTTGGGAAAGTTAAACTTTTTTTCTTCCTTTTCATCACCATCTTTGAAAAAAAGTTTTCAGTTCATAAGAACTTTGATTAAAAATAAAGGAAATTATACTCCTTTTTTCCTTGAACATTCATTGGAAGGCTTATTGAAGACATGATCCCCCAGAAGCTTTAGTGATCCAGATCTCAACCAGAGACTCAAGACAGCCTCAAATACAGTGAAAGATTATGTAGCAAAAAAAAATTAAAGAAAAGGAGCAGAGGAGGACAGTTTGGTTTAAAGCCAAATGGATGTAAGTCTGACAAGGGTATCTTTTGTTTATGTTTAGCCATTTCCTAACTGCAAATTACACAGGAAGCAAGAATGGGAAATAACTTTTATTAAGTATTTATGTGCCAGGCGCTTAGTGTGGCCTTCATGTTATTATATTTAAATTTCTACAAAGGAATAATTTTGCATGATTTTATGATTGACAGAGCATTTGCAAACCTCCTCTAATTCTCATAACACCTCTGTCAGGAAGGAATTTTTATCCTTATTTTACAGATGAGGAAGCTGTTTGGGATAATTTAGGTGACTTGCTTACGGAATACAGCCAGTAGAAGAGCACTGATTAATCAGGTGCTGACACCTCTGCTTTGTGTGTCATTCAGCAGTGCTTCAAAGATCCAAGAAGTAGTAGCAGATCTCAATAGACTCTCCTACAAAATTAGCGAGCAATCACCATGACAAAATTGGTATGAGGAAACAGTTGTTATATTTTAGACTCATCCCTTCTTCCAATGCCCTTATGCTTATTTCCTACCTTTACCATTGATCTTAAACTATAGAGGGTAAAAAGAGGAACCAGAATTACTTTAAGCACTTTTAAGACTATTTGAAAAACAAAGTTTTGTTGGCACTGCAGAGTAAGTTGCTTAAGGGACTGAATCAAAAGATAGCATCCTCTGTGGCCATATGAGGAGAGAAACTGAACTACTCAAGAGAACTTAATTTCGTTTATTAGGAAATTATCTTCCCTAAAGGTACAAATATTTTGCACTGCAGGAGAGGGATAAGTAGATTTGATTTACACCACATTTTATATACACCTTTCAAAAGGAGGAAATGTTTCATAAGTAGTAATAATAATCAATGCCTAAACTTAACATTAAGTGTTGAACGCTTACAACAGCCTTGAGAATTATTTGTAATTTTGATCATGATGTTGGAAAGCTTGTAATAAAGAATATCTTTATCTTATATATCCTTTTATCCTCAAACCTAGCATGGATTTACATGCTCAGTAAATATTTGGTTAACTAGTAAACATTGTAGATAGCAGTGTCAAAAGTAAGGGTTACAGATAGGTAAAACCAGGAATTTGCTGTTTTTACAGAAGACATCTCAGCATTTTTTTTGCCATTTTTGCACCAATAAATGACTATTCACCTTGGCCATTTTTTTTTTCAAGTAGCCCTGTGAGCTGCTCCTTTTTCATATACAGTGGAAGGGTACAGATGTTATCCATTTTACAAATTGTTGGATTGGAATTTGACAGAACTGGGACTCAGAACCTGGGTCACTTGGATTTTCTATATTTTGTATGGCCAAATCAGGAGCCAGGCAGTCTCCATCATCCTGTTTTTATGGTACATCGCCCTATTCACAGATTTCATTTATCCCTGATGTATGGTCATCCAAAACTCTTTCAGAGGTACTTGAAGGTGCTTTAAAGACAACACTACATGTATTCATTAACTGATTTAAATTTGCCCAGAATTATTTTTTACCGTTTTTTTTCTTTTTTTCTCCTCAAACACAAAATTTTAGTTGCGCTCCTTTTCGTCACTGATTTTTCATCTGTTTTCATTGTTGTTTCCTGTATAGAACTTCGACTTTATACTAGTGGGGAAAAATTTTTTTATTTTGAGTTTTAGTATTTGAATATTGTTTATGTATCACACATTGTGCCTCAGTTAGCCTCAGTGTAGATTAGATTTTGAACTACACATCTCGTCGTGTCAACAGTTTGTCATTGCTTCCTTTAACAGCAATTCAGTGAAATTTTTTCCCAAGTGATATTTTCCCCCACTTTTGTGAGTTTGATAAGCCGAATGACTCTTTTGTATTGGAGATACTGTGAATGAAAAGTTGCCAAATCCCTTCTTAGTATATTTTAAACACCCCTACAACACTTTACCTCCCTGCCTTTAGTGGGGTTTAAACTTATGTCCAAGTTAGTATTTGGGTTTGATTCCTTAGGTGAAGATTATGGCATCAAAACATTTCTTAAAATGTTTGAGTACAAGGCTAGGTTATATGGCCAACTTTCAAAGACTATGTTGTGATTTGGTTTGAATATGCTGAAGTGAGCAATTGTGATTTGCCTAAGTGCAATACAACAAATCTATAATGTCTCACATTTCTACTTGAAGACATTCATGTAAATATTTTGTTAAACTTCATATGCATTTAAAAAGAATCATGAACTGTATCAAAATTCTTTCAATAAAATTTGTTTAAAAATTTCTACCTGAATTGTGTCTATCAGTTTGATGAACTGAAATGAACATTGTGAACCTTACAGTTATTGGAATAGATTCTAGAGAATGTAAGGGATGAAAGGCAAAGAATGATTCTTGGCGCCAAGAAATAGCAGAACTCATTAGGAGAGAAGAGAAACTAGGAGGTTGGAAATATTTTTACATTGTGAACAGCCTCATTGTGGCTGTTAGTCAGTATTTGACCTCATAAACATGTCTCAAACTATTTACTTCCAGATATTTCCATTAGCCCCAAATTGTTCTCTTATCACAGTTTCTATGGATGACTTCATCTTTTTTTTTTTTTTTTTTTGAGATGGAGTTTCGCTCTTGTGACCCAGGCTGGAGTGCAATGGCTCAATCTCGGCTCACCGCAACCTCCGCCTCCTGGGTTCAGGCAATTCTCCTGCCTCAGCCTCCCGAGTAGCTGGGATTACAGGCACGCGCCACCATGCCCAGCTAATTTTTTGTATCTTTAGTAGAGATGGGGTCTCACCATGTTGACCAAGATGGTCTTGATCTCTTGACCTCATGATCCACCCGCCTCGGCCTCCCAAAGTGCTGGGATTACAGGCGTGAGCCACCACGCCCGGCCGGATGACTTCATCTTATATGACATAAAGACCAAAGCATCAGATGTGAACCTCCATTATGATATCTTCCAAATTTTACCCGCTAATTAGAAGCAATTCCTTTTAAAATAACTTCTTCCATAATATCCCAGGCACCACTCATGCCACCTTCCTTCTCAAAGGTATTCTTACCAAAGCAGCCTCTTTATGATCAATCTCTGCCATACTTTAAGGGCCTTATCCTCAGCATGTCTGCTGTCAGATTCCTTATCTGTGGTCTACACTTGTTGCTTCTGCCTCCTTTCTAACCATTTCCATAGCTCCTAGCAGAATGGCTTCACTCCTCCCTGTTTTGTAGAAGTTGCTTAAAGGCCATCAGTGGCTTACTTCTTGTCACATTCGTGGCAGAACTACCAGCATATCAAATTCAAAACTGAGAGAAAACAAATCTTTCCCATTCAATTCTCTACCAATTTGTCGGAATTCTTCATAGAATTCTTAGAAAACTAAGCAATGCATTTATCACCTCCATTTCCTGAATCTCTTATCATAAAATGTCTTTCTTCCTTTGAAATCTTTCAAATTCTTTTCCGTCCCCACTCCCCTATTCCAGGATTTCACTGATGACTGCAAGCAGAATCACTTTCCTTGTCCAGATGTAGCCATCTCCATTTCAGCCCCCACCCAAACAATTCTGGCTTTGGCAGGGAGTACAAGGAATTTTTGCTGAATCCAACTTTTGTCCGGACTCTTTTGAAACATTTGTCCTGCCCTGGCTTCCTGAATGCCTCATGCTGACCCCTCTGCATCGTGCACTTTGACCTGCTAGATTGAGACTCCTAACCTATCCTGTGTTCTCTAGAATTAGCTTCGGGCCTAATTCTGCAGTGGCCTATCAACACTCCTTCAGAGCAGCCTCTCCTGTGTACATACTGGGTTGGAAGTTGTCTGTACAAACACCTGTGGGAAGGGAAGCCACCCTGTGTTACACTGGTCTTGCTTTCCCAGTTTTCACTTTCAGTCCTCTAGGTCAGGAATCTTGAGTAGTTCTCTAATGCTTATCAAGTATAAACTCTCCTGAACAACTTTGGAAACTCATATGCTTTTCTTTCCCTCATTATATCAAACCCTTGATATGGCACCAAACTTTTCATTAGTCTACAGCAAAAAGCAGCAGACAGGAATAAATAGGTTCAATAGATGTAGACAGAATGATGGCAATTTACTATTTATTTTTTTCCAAAAAAAAAAAAAAACAAACCACATTTTAATGGGATTCTAGTTATTTAAAACATTGTCAGGTCACCCAGTTCTACTTTCAGACAAAAAAATCTACCATGAAATTCAGGCTTAGCATATACTACGAACACTTAAATGCACGATTCAAATTTATCTGCTAATGTTAACAGTAAGAAATGCATAGTCTGGCACAGTAGGCATGGCAATCAATTTATTGAAAAAAAAAAAAGGATGGATTTTGCTTTTTAATGTAGTTTAAAGTGATTCTGTGTGAATTGTTAAGTGAATGGTACTTTTTGTGAAAGAGCAACTGCTAAAGCTAAAGAGTAAAACAACACAAAGTCATTATAAAAAGTCTTTCCTGAAGGTATCCACTGAATAGTGTTTTTTAAATGTGGTATTTTTTAAGTAAACAAGACACTCAGATTCACATATAAGCAGGAACACTATTCATAGCATTCATAGCAATTAAGGCTTGGCTTGACCATTTGGCTTGGACTTTTGAGTGTATCATAGTCACTTATAAAATTACAAATAAAATAAGGTCCATCTGATTAGCTATCACTGTCTTCCCACCCCAGACAATAAGTTAGATCATAATGTTCAACTTTACAGGGTTTATTTGTTCTGTATGTTTATCATATTACTTTCCTCATGAGCAATAATTTGTGCACAGGTCGTGTTGGTTTCTACAGACTTCAAAAGAAGGCAGGGTTACTACATTTGTACTTACATTAGTTGGAAGGAAGACTTCCCTCTGGCTTCCAAAAGCTTCCCCCCAAGACAACCCTGTGGTGGTGGCCAGCAGCTATGGAAGCCCACAGAAACTAAAACTTTGAGAGAGGGGAATATTTCTGTTCGTAGAGCTATGGTTTCAAGAGTTCAGCAACCCTGCTACTTCTTTTCTCTCTCTGCTTCCTCCACATGGGTAAGAATGCAGGCCCAGTTATGAAGGTATGAAATAGCAAGAGTAGAGTAACTAGATCCTCAAATTTCTGGCCAAAGGACCAACCAAGAAAGGGAGCCCAGAGAATCAGGAAGTAGTGGAGAGATTATGGAATGGGAGGAAGCCAGGAAAGCAACCTCATAAAGTTGTTTATAAACCCCAAGGATCATCCTCAAATTACTGATGCTTGGATCTGATTCTACTTAGCCTTGAGAATCTTGAGAACTAAACTATCCAACAGACTAAAGTCCCAAACTGCATGCCACAAACTTGAGATAGATCCAAAGAGAACTGCAGTCTTTGAAAGTAACTTATACTGGAACCGTAGTCCATCAAGAGCAATCTAGAGGGCCGGGCACGGTGGCTCACGCCTGTAATCCCAGCACTTTGGGAGGCCGAGGTGGGTGGATCACGAGGTCAAGAGATCGAGACCATCCTGGTCGACATGGTGAAACCCCGTCTCTACTAAAAATACAAAAAATTAGCTGGGCATGGTGGCGTGTGCCTGTAATCGCAGCTGCTCAGGAGGCTGAGGCAGGAGAATTGCCTGAACCCAGGAGGCGGAGGTTGCGGTGAGCTGAGATCGCACCATTGCACTCCAGCCTGAGTAAACAGGAGCAAAACTCCGTCTCAAAAAAAAAAAAGCAATCTAGAATTGCATCCTAAACCTAACAGGTTGGTTGCCAGCTAAAACAAAAATATTGATACTCTCCATTAAATCTGAACAAGACCCAGCAACTCATAATATTCAAAATATCCAAGCTATAATGCAAAATTACTTGACGAAGTGCTATAAAAAATTTTAACTTAGGCCGGGCGTTGTGGCTCACGCCTGTAATCCTAGCACTTTGGGAGACCAAGGTGGGTGGATCACGAGATCAAGAGATCGAGACCATCCTGGTCAACCTGGTGAAACCCCATCTCTACTAAAAATACAAAAATTAGCTGGGCATGGTGGTGCGCACTTGTAGTCCAGGCTACTCGGGAGACTGAGAAAGGAGAACTGCTTGAACCCAGGAGGTGGAGGTTGCGGTGAGCCGAGATTGTGCCACTCACTGCACTCCAGCCTGGGTAACAAAAGCGAAACTCCATCTCAAAAAAAAAAAAAAAATTAACTTACAAAAGAAAAACAATCAATACATGCTGAAATGGAGATATCAATCTTGGAATTATCTAACAAAGACCTTAAAGCAGGCATTTAAAATGCTCTAACAAGCAATACAAAAATGCTATATAAAATGCTCAAACACCTACAGAAGAATACATGACAAATCACAAATAATCTTGCAACAAATGTTAAAATAAAAAGCACCAAATGGAAATTTTACAACAGTAACCAAAATTTTAAAAACATACAGAATGGACTCAACAGCAGCATGGAGAAGACAAAAGAGTCAATGAATTCATAGATGCATAAAAATTATCAGCCCCTGGCAACAGAGAAAACATACTGAAATAACAACAATGAACAGAGCTCAGGAAACCATTGGACAAATATAAATGTCTAACATTTATATTTATCAGAATTTCTCAAGGAGAGGATAAAGTATATAGTGCTGGAAGAAGATCTGAAGAAATAATGGCTGTAAACTTCCCAAGTTTGGTGACATAAACCTAGAGTCAAGAAGCTGGGCAAACCCCAAACAGAATACACCCCAAAATTTTACACACCATTTCAAACAATTTCAATCAAAATCTCACAAGCTCTTTTGTATATGTCAACAAGTTCATTCTAACATTTACATGAAAAGGCAAAGGAACTAGAATAGCTAAAATAATTTTGAATAAAGGTTAAAGGAATCACACCACCTTTTTAAAAATTTACCATAAATCTAAAGTAATTAAGACAGCATAGTATCATAGAAGGGAGAGACACACAGATCAATAGAATGGAAGAGTTCAGAAAGAGATCTATATAAATATGGCTTAATGATTTTTACAATGGTGCAGGAAACAATTCAATGGAAGAACCGTCTTCTT
The DNA here is from genome assembly GCF_049354715.1 of Callithrix jacchus. Lineage (NCBI taxonomy): Eukaryota > Metazoa > Chordata > Mammalia > Primates > Cebidae > Callithrix > Callithrix jacchus. Next base: position 144,865,680 of record NC_133508.1, on the reverse strand, counting down.
ATCAAGATACTGTAACTAAACATCTACATGCAAAAAGAAAAAAAAAAAAGAACGTGGACCTAAAACTCACGTTTCATACAAATACCAAGTCTATGTGTTGAATATGGTGATGGGATATTAAACATGGCAACAGAAGCATAATCCACATAAGGAAAAACATAAACTGAACTTAAAGTTTAAAACTTTTGCTCTATCAAAAATGGTTAAGGGAATTAAAGGACAAACTACAGATGTGGAGAAAATATTTGCAAGTCATGTATCTTACGAAAACTTTTATCCAGAATATGTAACAAATGCTCAAAATTTAACCATATGGAAACAATCCAATTTAAAAGTAGGCAAAAGACATGAACAAATGCTTCAACAAATAGGATACATAATGGTGAATAAGCACATGAAAAGATGATCCTCATCATTAGGCACCAGGAAATACAAATTAAAACCACAACCAAGACACCACTGCACCCTATCAGAATAGTTCAAAAATACTGCCAACATAAAGTGCTAGCAAGATACAGAGCAATAGGAACCCATACAATGCTGGCGAGAATGCAAAATGTACAGGCACTTTGGAAATCATTTTGGCAGTTTCTTATAAAATTAGGTGCACACTTAACCATGTGATCTAGCAAGCCCCCTGGATAAAATCTCAGGCAAAAACCTGTATGTGAAAGTTCTAACAACTTTATACATAATCACTAAAAAGTGGAAACAAACCAATTATCTCTCAAATAGCAAATAAACAAACTATAGTCTATCCATATGAGGGAACACTACTGAGCAATAAAGAGGAATGAACTAGAGCAATGAATATAAAGGGATAGTAGACGTTCTTTTGGGTGATGAAACTGTTCTATATGTAGATTATGGAATGGGGTTTCACTACATGATAATTTTAAAGAACATAAAATGAATAGTATTAAAGAGCTAAGCACTATTAAATAAACAATCAAACAAATGTATGCAGCCTTTAGGCATTTCTATTTTAACTAACATTGGGATTTCAGACAGTAGACTGAAAATACTATTGTTCGTCCTTTCCCTGCTGAATAATGGAGTGTTCATTTTACAATTTCATTTAAATTGAGGTTAAGTTACATACAGAATAGGATTGCCAGATTTAGCAGAGGAACCTAGTTAAGTTTAATTTCAAATAAAAATTTGGTAGCTTCCCTACTACCACCCTTGGTAGGTTTTAAGACTTTCTTTTATCCTTGGTTTTCATCAGTTTTACGTGTTATGTTAGGTGTGATTTTATTTATTCCACTTGGGGTTCACTGAGTTTATTCAATCTGGAGTTGATAGCTTTACCAAATTTGGGGTAATTCTGGCCTGTAAGTTACTTCTATTTTCTTCTGCCCTATTTTGCTTCTATTCTGGAAATTCAATCACATATGTTAAACTGCTCAATATTGCTCCAAAAGGCATTCAGTCTGTGCTTTTTACCTTCTCTCTAATCTCTTCTTCTCTCTTCCTCAGATTAGACAATTTCTTTCATGTGTTATCTGTATTCTCTGGTTAAGCCCAACCATTTTTTTAAAATGTTTTCACTTTCTGAGTGAGAGTACACATCTATATTCATTCATTACAACCACCTTACTTTTTCATCCATGAACACAGTTCTAAAAACTGCTCTAAAAATCCTTGTCCGCTAATTCAACTATCATCTAGTTTATGTTAGAATTTTTTTTCTATAGTCTGCTGTTTAAAAAAAAAACACATAAGCTATAAGCTATATTTTCTTACTTCTTTGGACATCCTATAGCATTTTATTGTATTCCTGTCATTGTTAATGTTATCAAGATTCATTTTATTATATTCTGAAGAGTGCTAAGCTTTGATCTCATTTAAATTATCGGCTAATCACTTTGATTTTATATTATGTTAAAGGTTTTATCCTTAGTTTTAGCATAAATCTTTAGTCTTATGCACAGTCTTTACTAACACATGGCCATTTTGGGGTTTAGGAAGCTCAAGGTTCTATCAAGCTATTCTAACTCGTCAGAATTCAAACTTGAAACTCTGTCTTCTGTTGCAATAGAGAGCAGCCATCTCTGTTCAGCTTCTTCAGCCTTCACTGTGGCTTTCCACCTAGGTCCTTGGAGTCTTCCCAGGGCATGCACGGTTCGTGAGTTAGCCAAGGATTTAAGGAGAGATCATATGCAGATAGGAAGCCTCCTCCATTTCCGACACCTTCATCTCTAGGATCTGCCACTTTAATTTTCAGTGCTTCTAGCAGCCCTCAATTCCATCCTACCACCTCAAGCCAGTAAAACTCCAACTTTCTCTTGAGTTCTAACCACTCCTTACCACACAGTCTGGGAATGACCTAAGGGGAAAAACCATATGTAGTTCACAGCTGTCTTCAATGACTCCCTAGAGTTTGTAGACCATTGTTTATTATATTTTATCCACAGTTTATAATCGGGAGGGTTCGTACATTATAAGCTATTACACCATTACCAAAACCAGAACTCCTTCATTTTATAGTTCTTAAATGTTTAGTTTAACATATGAGAAGAAAATAATATACAACTAGTATTTAAATATACTTGGCTCTCTCCCCTTCTGTGTCTAACAGATTGAAAATGAAGCTGGGTGTGGTATCTCATGCCTGTAATCCTAGCATTTTGGGAAGCCAAGGCAGCCAGATCACTTGAGGTCAGGAGTTCAAGACCAGCCTGGCCAACATGGCAAAAACCCCATCTCTACTAAAAATACGAAAAAAAAAAAAAAAATTAGCCAGGTATGGTGGTGCATGACTGTAATCCCAGCTACTCAGAGGCTGAGGCAGGAGAATCGCTTGAACCTGGGAGGCAGAGGTTGCAGTGAGCCAAGATCATACCACTGCACTCCAGCCTGGGAGACCAGAGACTGTGTCTCAAAAAAAAAAAGAAAAAAGAAATAAGAAATGTTTATATATCTTTTATCTCAAATGATGTAAAATAAGTCAAATAATCATTAGCTAATTGATGATCCCACAGAGTACAGAAATCTTTGTTCAACTTCCAATGAACTTACTAAGTAAAGAGCTCAGAAAAACTGATTAGGCCACAGAAATACTCAAGAGTTGGACCAACTGAACCAGCACACAAGAAAGCTATTTCTATTTAGAACAAACAAAAGTATAAAACTTTTTGGTCATGAATATAATACATGGAGTGTTATTGAAAACTGGTAAGAAGAGTGTGACTACTTGCACATATATAATGCCATATCTTGACTAATTCACTGTTGCCTTCAAACTTACATTTTTAAAAATCGTATTTTGTAGTCAGCAAGTTTTCCATTTGCCTGGTTGGATGTGAAAGATGCTACTGAAAAACAAAGAAAACCAAACAGCAACTGTACATGTACAAGGCTGGCTGAACACTGAAAATTAAACAATTATACAACCTCCAAAATACTGCAGAATATGAACCACATAATTAGGATGTCAGTCAACCAAGACAGTGAATTCGGAAGGGTGCCATTTTGTGGCATGCGCTCAGCTGAGCTTTAAGTAGGACTGCTGGATGGCTGTGTAATCTTTCCACCTTTGTTTATATACACTAATACCACTGCTGTCAGGACAACTCATCATGCAATAAGGACAGCTAACTTTTTTAAAAAGAAGAAAATTACAAACATATTTTGTGAATATTTACTAATCTTTTATTGGCACTCATAACATTTTTACCCTTTAAAACTGAGATTCAAGTGATTCAAATTCCAGTTCTTCTAAGTTATATTCTGTTAACAACTATCTTGTATAAATTGGTTTCTTAAATAAAAACTGCTCTTAAATGATTCTGTCAATGGATGTCTATCCACAAGCTTTCCAGCCTGGTCTGCTTTATGTGTGTACATCCTGAAAAGTTGCCAAAATAGGAGCAACAACTGATGATGTCATAGGGAAAAAACTCACTGCCACAGGAAACCAAGCATTGTTGAGTCGGCTTCTTTTTGGTCATTTGTTTTATACTTATTCGACAAGCCAAAGACCTGTTTGTTACACAAGCATGCATGCATCATGTATCAGTCCATTCTCATGCTGCTAAGAAGAAACACCTAAGACTGGGTAATTATAAAAAAGCTTTAGTTGACTCACAGTTCCACATGGCTGGGAAGCCCTCAGGAAACTTACAATCATGGCAGCAGGCACCTCTTCACAGGGAGGCAAGAGCGAGAATGAGAGTCAATAGGGGAAATGCCAGATGCTTATAAAACCGTGAGATCTCATGAGAACTCACTATAATGAGAACAGCGTGGGGGAAACTGCTCACATGATTCAATTATCTCCCACAACACCTGGAGATTTTGGGGATTAAAATTCAAACCCTATCAATCCATACATGGCTGAAATTTACATCAGACAATAGAAAATGTCTATGTTCCGAGTCCATCATTGCTTTGAGATTCTAAGCTATTTTTTGGTACGGAAAACAGATTTAACATCTCCATCTCCAGTGGATGTATGCTGCCTCCTGTGATGATCAAGGAATGCAGTGGTTCTCCCAAGTCCACGGTACACATTTGCTGTAAAGTGCCGGCTGCAATTTTCTGGTCTTCGGCTCCAACCCTGGCTAAGCCAACACAAAGTGTTTCCTCGGTAATTGCTATTAAAAAAAAAAAAAATACTGCCATTCAATTCAGCAAATGCATAAATGCATATAATGTTAGTCCAACAGTCAAACTAACATTAGTACCACAAGTACATTTCAAGAAGCCCCAAATATCTTAAATCTCTTTAGCCACTCAAGATGATTAATGACTTATCCATTAATTCATCCAAGGCTTTTCTAAATCATTTGTATTACCTAATATATAAAAGAGTACTTCCAAACTTTACCCATTCAGAATTCCAGAGACTTAAATTGAGTTTTCAGAACTTGATAAGCTATACTTATACTCTACATTTGTACAGAATTTAGCTTTAAATAGGTTCTGAGTAAACAATGTTTTTAATAACTTGTTTGAGGCATGTTCATATTGACCTAGATCTACTGGAGAAACTATGAGATTAGGAAATAAATGCACAGATTTGAGTTTCTGCCTGACCATCCAATTGGCTATGTGACAAGCTTCCGTTTTCTCATTTTTTTAAATGTAATACTCTCTAATTTAAATCATGGTACTAAGGGCTAAGATAGTAGATATGAGATTAGTAGACTACAGATTCCTTAACAAATAATGAACATTTGGCATTATTTACATCTTTAAGTTCAAAAGAGCCAGCCTTAATGAACTCTATTATTATTCACTCTGGTGCTACAGCTAAAGGGCTTACCCTTTAATGATTATATTATTTAGTTAGGAAAGGGAACTTGATTGAACAATGATCAAAAGGGGGCCAATAATTTATCCAAGGACAAACAGGAATGCAAGCAACCCCTGTACAAAGTTATGGATATAGACTCTCCTTGCAGACTATTTCACAACCGTAACATGGCCTGCCAATGAGAATAAAATAGCAACAATCACTCAGGAATCTTTTGGCTGGGAACATTGACTCACATCTGTAATCCCGGCATTTTGGGAGGCTAAGGTGGGCGGATCATTTGAGCGCAGGAGTTCGAGACCAGCTAGGCAACATGGTGAAACCCATCTCCACCAAAAATGCAAAAAAATTAGCTGAGTATGATGGCATGCACCTGTTGTCCCAGCCACTCAGGTGGCTGAGGTGGAAGGATCGCTTGAGCCTGGGAGGCAGAGGCTGCAGTGGGCCATGATTACACCACTGCATTCTAACCTGGGCAACAAAGCAAGACCCCATCTCCAAAAAAGAAAAAAATCTCACAGTAGGCTGGGCACTGTGGTTCACACCTGTAATCTCAGCATTTTGGGAGGCCAAGACGGGAGGATTGCTTGAGCTGAGGAGTTCAAGACCAGCCTGAGCAACATGGTAAAACCCTGTCTCTGCCAAAAACACACAGAGGAATTAGCCAGACATGGTGGCATGCACCTGCAGTCCAGCTAAGGTGGATCACTTGAGCCCAGGGGGTGGAGGCTGCAGTGAGCTAAGATTGCACCTCTGTACTCCAGCCTGGGCAACAAAGTGAGACCCTGTTTAAAAAAAAAACCTCCCATAAAGATTTACTGACAATAAACACTTTTATTATATAATACATACTGTGTCTACATATTAGGAATATAAGAACAAATTTTCTCTTATATAAGAAAACTAGTCCTAGTCTCAGTGTTAAGAATGAAAAAAGGGAAAATAAAAGTAAAATAAGTATAATTTTGCAAAACAGATCTCACCATAGATTAGGGATAACACGAAAGATATATTTTACAAAAATATTTATACACTAACATATTTGTATCAAGTCTGACTTATGTTTAATTTGTGAAAACTTCTCACTTTCTGGAATGGTGTTAATTTTACTATAAAAGAATGCCATTTTTTTTCTTTCACTACAACTTGAAGTCTATGAGATTTAAGTTAAAGTTGGACAAAAATGACAATGTAACAATGCGAAAACACTGATTCTTGCTTCCATAGTGGTGTGAGGTATTAAGCCATATACACACCTAAATGCAGAAACAGAAATAATATGAGACCCCTTTTAGGGTCTTGGGTACCTGGTTCTTCTCCTCGTATTCTCTGGTTTTGAACAATCTCCATAAGCTGTTGGGCTGCTTGGTTTACGCTCATATACCGCGGAGGTTCATAGATCTTCCTTCCCCTATAGGTAGAAAAGTAGATGCCACTGTTCTTAGCCATAAAACTACATAATACGTTATTAATGCAATTACTCTCCCAGGTATACTCATGTACCATAATCTACATTCTGTTTGATGTTTTTTACATGTACTCACTTTAAGCATACATAAAAGCATAATGATTGTTCATTTCTTAAGCTGTTTCACTGTTGTACTTCAACTTTCCCTGATCTCACTGAAATGATGGTAGGAACACATAAAGATAGATGTCTAAATGAAAGTTACCTTTATTCAAAGTGATACCTTCAGCAAAAACAATTGAAGTAAGTGGCAACTTGGTCTATACTCTAGCTTAATCAGGTTATTTAGTGATTTTTTTATGACCGTTTTTAAATCACATATTCTTCTTTTCACTTTTTTCCTCTAAAAGAAGTAAACTAAAGCATCTTGGATATTTAAAAACCTCAGGTGATGACATATGTTTACTTCTGTATGTCTCAAAAGTCTACCAGACTTGCCAAACTTTCATATTAATAAAAATATAGCTATTGCAGCTTACAATGAAGTTCATACAGATTATTTTCTTGACTCTCAAAACAATTGTCTGTCAATGCCAACAGAAATATAAATGAATCCACACATATAATCGTTTTCTAGTAGCCATATTAACAAAAGTTTTTAAAAAGGCAAAAATTTTAATAACATTTTATTTAATCCAAAATATTGTAATTGAACACCTATTCATATAAAAATTATTAAAGAGATTGTTTTATATTAAGTCTTTTTGAAATCTGGTATGTACTTACAGCACATCTTAATTTTGATGTCAAATTTTATTGGAAATAGTTGATCTGTATTTAAATTTAATAAAATTTATGGTTATAAAAGTAGATTTATATGCTAAATTTGTTCCAAATGTATTTAAAAGTTTTCTCATAACAAAATTGGGTATCAGTTTTTAATTAATTAAAATTAAATAAAAAATTCAGTTCCTCACTCACATTAACCCCATTTCAAATGTCATTAGTCACATGTGAGTAGTGGGTACTGTATTAGACACTCTGCCTCCCTAAGTAAAAAAGAGTTAGTACTATCATTATACATATGAAGAAAATAAGGCTCAGAGATGGAAGTAACTTTCTCAAGAGCACTCAACTAGAGGCAAACTCAGGACTCAAACCCATGTCTTTTTTTTGAGACAGGGTCTCACTCTTGTCACCCAGGCTGGAGTGCAGTGATGTGATCTCAGTTCACTGCAACCTCTGCCTACCGGATAGAAGCACTCAACTAGAGGCAAACTTGGCACTCAAACCCACGTCTTTTTTTTTTTTTTTTTTTTTTTCAGATAGGGTTTCACTCTGTCACCCAGGCTGGAGTGCAGTGGGGTGATCTCGGCTCACTGCAACCTCCGCCTCCCGGATTGAAGCACTTCTTGTGCCTCAATCTCCCAAGTAGCTGAGACTACAGGAAAGTGCCACCAGGTATAGCTAATTTTTGCATTTTTAGTAGAGATGGGATTTTGCCATGTTGGCCGGGCTGGTCTGAAACTTCTGGCCTCAAGCAAGTCAACTGCCTCAGCCTCCTAAAGTGTGGAACTACAGGCGTGAACCACCCTGCCCAGTCTCAAACCCATGTTTTCAGAATCCCAATGCATTAATTCATTCCACAAATACTAAGTGTTTGTTAGATGCCAACCACTGTTCTCAGTGTTGAATCTACAAAATTTATTGCTATGTCTACTCTATTATACTGCTTATGATTTCATAAAAATAAAAATGTTTAATGTTCACACTGTTAATGAAAGCTCATTTTCAACCATCTTTAGAACTCAGGTCATTTAAGTAGAATTTATTGAATTGTTCAAGGAAATAAAAAAAATGTATGCATTCTCAAAATAACAACTTACTTCATTAGATTTTCCAAAGACTGCTCCTTTACTTTGATGTCTGTAGGAAGTAAAAACAGTTCTTTTAATTTAATTAAAAACTTTACCCCAAACCCTATGTGTAAACTTCAGTTAAGAGTCACCTAAACTTTGGGGAAACATTTCTCCCTTGCACTTTAATTAGCTACTTTCTTACAGTAACACAGAGAAGAACAGAAGCTTGTGGTTGTGCCACTAGTTAGAAAACATGAGCTTGGCCCTGAGACCATCCTGCTAAGATCCAATTTCCTTTTGGAAAAGAAGACAAAGGAAAAAATTAGATAAACATTGGCATATACACAACTAACAGCTAATCAAAATCTTTGTTTTCATTTCTACCAGCTAGTAACTGCACAGACCCAACTGAAAGGCCTTCAACTGATGTAACCTAAGTCGAAAAAAAATCTTTACCACATTTTAAAAAGTCTTTTGCTTTCTTATGAATGTTAACAGATGCCATAGTTATGAATAAATAATTCCAAGTATTCATGCTTTTAACAGGGTTTGGGCACCGACTGTCTGTCAGACACTGTGCCAGAGACTGGGATACTGCAGGGACCTGACCAGATATACCCTCTGTTCTCAAGAAGCCTAACGGTCGAGCATCACAGATATTTGATTTGGTATACTTTTTAATGACTAACGCTCATCTGAACTATTTGGTAAAAGGTAAAAAAAGCAGAATCACTCTACATCCTCAAAGGAACTCAGTATACAACAGCAACAGCTGCTTCCTGCTTTACATGCTGAAAACAAATGGTTCAGCCAAAGTTTGTTTTTGCAAAAATAAACATAGTGCAACTGAGGAGTCTTTAATAGACTTCTGCAGATTTCCTAAGTGATTATAGAAGTGTTTCTTATAAAAGATATCAAAGAGTGCTTAGAAATTATAGCAGAGATTAATCTCAAATTATTTATTTAATATTTCTACTAGTGTGGCACATTATGGAGAAAAAAATATCTGTTATTAACAATATGGCCTCCAATATAATCAATGGTGTAAGTCAACTTTTAGATTTCTTTTCACTGATGTTTATAAGATTTTGTACAAATTTAACCATTTATTAATTCATTTGCTCTGAGCTTCTGAAATGTAGTTTGTGAAATATTTTCACATTTTCAGTTTTCTTTACTTTTCAAATATGCTCTATAGAATCTGATTTTTAAAATAAAGAGGGTTGAGGATAATTTTTACAGGCAAATCCTTTTTAATCAAGGACTGCATTCGTGACTTAGTCTCAATCCAGACCTCATGCTACTTGTTCCTTGTCTTCACATAGTCCACAATTTTTCCTCTTTATTTCTACTCACTAGTATGTAAGCTTTTCTGGTTCATCTTAGTAAGGACGTAGCATAATGTGAAGTACCCAGAAGACACTCCATAAATGTCTACTGAATAAATTTACTCATGTGGCTCTCCTACCACTCAGTCACCAGCCCATCTTGAACTATCCACCTTCTGGTCCTAATTCCTTCATAAAGTCTTTGTTGACTTCCCTCAAATGCTTTTTGTTCTTGGAAAGATCTATACAATTAATGCTATCTTTTATTAACCTCTAATTATATCATATATATTGGCCTTGTCTTTCTAAGTAAATTTTAAATTCTCTGTGTTTTCCTACCATGGTTTATCCTCACCAATCCCTACAGAACTTAACCCACAGCAAGCATTCAATAAATACATACTAATTTAAATAATGAGAATGCCAGATGATAAAATGATGAGAACTATGGTTTGAGGATTTGAAATCATGACACCCTATACTTCACACCCTGTTCCTGCTTTTGTTAATGGAGCAAGGAAGATATATTGTTTAACCTTGTTTGTCTTTTCCCCGGAAAGCTAAGAAAAGGGGCAGCTCTTAGAAAGAGAACTCAAGAGCCAAAATTTTGGTTTGTTCTTCCTGCCTCTCCATACAGTAGAACTTATTTGTTCTTTAAACTTTCACGTGCATGACACATTAGTTCCAAACTAGATTTCAAAGTTCTGAGAGCAGGACCCACATCTATACTTCCTTAGTATTTCAAAAGAAACTAACTCTACATGGGGCATAGAGTAAGCACTCAATAAATACCTGTACACTGATCTATCTGCCTTTCCAAAGCTTCTGGAAAGATAAGTGCTGCTTGCTCCCCTTCCTGTCATTTTTAAAGGATATATGGGGACGTTATCAGGTAGCCTGCCTCTCAGATTATTCCTTCCCTGTTCTGTTTTAGACGCTTTCAATACTGTTGTAAAACACACATTCTAGTATCTGAGCTCCAATGAATCGCCATTTTTCATCCCTCAGATACATCTACTTCTTCAGCAAGTCCTTTTATAGTTATCCTTCTTCCATCATTCTACTTTGATCTTCTATCCACAGCTGACCTTAACTGGATCTAACTTTGGGATAACAAGATGGAAATATCTGATGGCATAGTCCATATCAACTCACAAGTCTCATAGTGTCCTTGTTAGTAAGGACTATAAAAAAGTAAGACCAGTCTCTTTTCACGTGGAAAATCCATGGATGAAATTATAAAGCTAATTAATGACGAATGAAGCACTAAATCACACTGGGAATAAACTAAAATAAGAAAACATCATACTAGCTGACTGCAAATATTGGCATAAGACAAAACAAAATTTATTAGAGAAGCGTTTATGGCCTAATCTAGATCTAAGGTGTCAAGAATAAAAAGGGACAGGCACGGTGGCTCATGCCTGTCATCCCAGCACTTTGGGAGGTCAAGGTCGGCAGATCACTTGAGGCAAGGGGTTCAAGACCAGCCTGGCTAACATGGCAAAACCCGTCTCTACTAAAAATACAAAAACTCACCAAGCATGGTGGTACACGTCTGTAATCCTTTCCCTGATCTTGTGCCATGTGAGAGACATTTTGGTAAGTAACTTCACACACAGTTTCACTAAGACAATACAATTCAAAGTATGATCTCAGGACCAATGCCAGTATGTGAGCTTTGTGTTACTGGTAAATGATGAAGTAACTACAGGAGTAAGAATATGTAACTTGATACTGACATAAAGGACTGAAAATTTAAAAATCAAATATTTTTTAAAAAACCCAAACATAGTTCTTTACCAAGAATAGTTTGAAAAGTACTGCTCTATACAACTCTATGAGGTAGGAGGAATTACTCCTATTTGATAAATATAAAGGCTAAGGACTGTTTACAGTATTCTCTAGCTAGTAAGTAGTAGCACTGGGATTTTGTCTTCTGATTCCAAGTAGAAGTATCATTTCAAAGTTATCAAAAATGTCAATTAGCTGTGTTTCTTTCAGTCACAGACTAAGGCTTTGATTCCAGTATTTCTTTCTACAACATATGCTACTAGAATAGAGGCAGATTAGCAACATTGAATCAGTAAAATTTCAGTGCCTCTGCTCGAAAGAAAATACCATGCTTTTCTGAAGCTCCCAGCTCTTTCCACACTAAACAGGAAATAGGATTTGGCTAAGATGGTACAGTGAAATGAGCTATTACCAAAAGGCTATCTGATTTTACCGGATCTGCCACCAACTGACTGGGTGACATTGGGGAACTAATTCAATATTCTGGGCCTCAACTTCATCTGTAAAACAAGCTTCAATAAGATGATCTCCAGAGTCTCCTTTAGATCTATCACTGTGAATCTGATAGCATCAATACCACAGTATTCAAAGAACCTCCCTAGGAAGATGCAGGATGGTACCTGGTTAAGACTTGCTCAATGCAAGTCTATTAAATTGTGGTAAATCCTTGATGGACAAATGGGTAAGATATGTAATACTGGAGAGGATCTACTAGGGCATAAGAGAGAGCAGCATAACTATACTGTGCATGCAGAAATAGCCATGTAGTATTTGAAGCAGAAGATGCATGTCTCTCTAAGAATATGGGAAGAGTGTGGTCTGCATAAAATGGCTAGACTGTGTCTTTTCTTACCTCTGGCTAATTATCCATAGAACTTGAACACAAAATCAATATGAGAACAATATGATAGTTCCATATTGTGACTTCAAGGAAATTCCAAAACCCTTACCTAGTAAACATAATGTGTGCATGCCATTTTGTCTGTTCTTCTTCACTTTGTCAAAGAAGCTTTCTGGTCTCCAAGTGTCTGTCCAAAAAACAATAGAAACTGTCTCTCCAAACTTATATAACTAGAAAAAAAAAAAAAACATTAATCAATGATGGAACAATTCACTAACTACTATTTCATAGATAAGGAGAGAATTTAATCATTTTACAACCAAAATAAAAAGTGAAAACCAGACTTAAAATGGGTGGGGCATCAAATCTGTCACCAGAAAAGGTAACACAACTTGTTTGGTGATCATAGCTTACTTTCTGATGCCAGAAGTAAGTTTCAGTAGTAAGTTTCTAGTATCTCTACATTCTATACAGGAACATATATGACAATTTCATAATTTAGCAATATAGTTGCTGAAAATACTGAAATTCAAAGAACTCAGATTAAAAAAAAAAGAGTTCTGAGCAATCAGAGCAGGGTTCACAGGTTAAGACTTCTCATTTTACAGGTGAGACCATCAAGGCTTAGAAAGAACAACTGACTTCGCTAGTCATATAACTAATGATTTTTTTAAAAAAATATTTAAATCTAGTTTGAGAAAATGTACTTTTCGTCATACTATCTCAATAAAACAAAGTATATACTCACTCCAGCCATTGTTCCAAATCTGCAATCCCTTAATTTAGCAAGATTCTATTTGTTCCCTCACTATAGAGTTCAGGGATGAGGGCCTTTTTCCAAACCTCCTCTTTAACCTGCAAGTGGCCCACCCCACTTCACCATCACTACAGTCAAAAAGCTAGCTTCTCTAATCTAGACTGGCTGAACCAGTTCACTTAAGTGAGTTCAGTTTCAAATCTTATGCTGAGAAAATCTACTTTTGAATTCTGGCTCTGCAACTTGTTGGCTGTGTGATGTTACTGTAACACTTTAAAAAAGGAATAGTGGTAAAATTCTGTTCTTCCTACTTCTAGAGTTGCAAGGATCATATTACATGTAGTAAGTCATTTACAGGGTGAAATAATAGGTTAATATTAGTTCGTATCTTGGCACTGAGCAAAGGACATTTATTTTCAAAGACTTAATGTAAAATAGTATTAAACTTGTATAAAGATTTATTCTCTTTAAATAGCACTTGTAATAAATCTAACAGAACTAGAAAGCACTAGACTCTGAAAACTACATCTAGCCCTCTGCCACAAATTAACTGTGTGCCTGAAATAGCTGTGTGACTTCAGAGGTCACTTAACTTTTCCAAGCCTTGGGTTCTTCATTGAAAAATGAAGAAACTGGTCTGGAGCAAGGATTAGTCATTCTCTGCTTCCAGCAGCCTAAGGCTTGTCAAATCAGTTTCAGACACTGCACAAGAGATGAGGGGAAGACAGGCAGAAAGGAAACAGAGAAGATGGGGCATTCAGGTGCTTCATCCCTAATTCCCTAGAGCATCTCAACATTTCTCAGTTTTTACATATTGAGGTCCTATAAACTATACTCAATACTCATAACGGTGACTTTGAGTTCTAAAGAAAAGGCTCATCATGTCCCTCATAGGCCACAGCCTACATCTTACCTACAACAGGCTTTACTCCCAAAGTCCATTTGAAAGCTGCCTAAAAACATATTCTCTGACAGACATTATGCTATTCAGTAGAAATCAAATTTACAGGTCAGTGTACAAGGACCCATGTAACTCCAAGTATTCAATCATGAAACTTCCTGCCACATGTGACAAGGTTTCTCTGTGAAAAATGTATTTCTAGTTCCAATGTGGAATGCCAGGAATACATGCGGTCTGTGCCAAGCTGACAGAAATGGTTCTGGCCCTGCTGAGGGGTTTTGTTATTACTGGATGACGCGCGGCAAACTTAACCAACAACTACTTCTTAGAGATCACCTACTGTGTACTACCAGGTATTATGCTAGTCACAGGGTTAAAATGACAGGCAAAACACAGCTCTGGCTCTCGCAGCTTGCGCAGTCTTACTCAGGTCTCAAATAGCAGGCAAAGGCTCTGCAGTCACGGCACTAGTTCTTACTATGACTAATCATGGACAAATCAAGCAACGTTCCCAACCCTTGGGAAAAACCCTTCTACAAAATGGGTATAATAATTATAAACATAAAAATGTGATTTTTTTAAGGGTTAAATGACACAAAGTATGCAGAGTGCCTAAGTAGTGCCTTGCACATAGTAGTCTCAGTAAGTGTTAGGAATTTGATAATATAATGATAATGTGTTAATAATGGAGATGTTCTAAAACATTGTGTCCTGCTATAACCCAACTGCTTTCCTTATTGGAGTAAGCTCAAAAATATTACTAAATATTTGAAACTATATTTAGAATTTCATTCTGACAAGTTCAACTGTTTACATCCTAAAATGATTTTTTACCTCTCTGATCAAATTATGAAATATTAGTATTATTCCATAAAAAAACTTCAAGGTAAAACTGTTAAAAAATTATATATGCAATACTAGATACTTTAAATGGGTCTTAAATATCTTAAGAGTCATGGAAATACAGTCATGGAAGGAAATAAATTCTTCATTCAAAAAGAAAGTGATAGACCATTTAAGAAAGAGTTGAGATGCAAGTCACATATAAACTCTAGCTAAAGCATTCTGTGTAGCAGTGTCTTTGAATTGTCTCATTTGAGAGATTAAAGAAAACCTCACACAAGCACTGTTCTCCAGGACTCTGATTTATAAACGGTAACCACTCCTGTAGCTGTGGTAGAAACTTCCTCAGTGAATCCTGGAACGTTATGCAAACAGTTTCACCATTTAGATGTCAGTACCTCAAAGAACAGAAGAATCAGTTTTTTGTGTTTCATAATCCAAGGGCTTACCAGTGAACTATAAAAAGAAACTAGAGCAAAATCATACAGTGATGAGAACTGAGATGGCAGAAACCTAAGTACTGAACCATCCTATAATATTAATATAAGCCTTTGTGCTGTGATTATTTTTCCTCCAAAACATTACTGCTGCAAATCTAGATTTAAAGACTACAAAAACTGTTTTCTATGATAACAGTAGGTAAACACAGACCTTTTTAAATTTTAACCGGGAGTAACTATAGAGAAAGCAGTTTACCTAACTTGATATTGGATTATGTTTTATCTAAGAAAATTAACAAAAAACTCGTCTCAAAACCATCCACTCATTAGGCGTAAGGCACAATCTAGTTAGAAGATGCACAAGAAAGACATTAGGTAGCAATAATAATTATTAAATATGCTATAGACTCTAAGCATTATAAGAATTCAGCATTTCTCTCACTCAGAGAGCATCTGAAGGCATCTTCTGAAAATAGAGGGTGTAAGCTATACCTTCAAAGACAGATTAGATTTAAGGTTAGAGAAGTTGAATATGAGGAAATAAAGAGATACTATGAACAAAGTAACAGAGGTGGAAAGTCTTGGGCAATATTTAGATTGGCATTAAGCAACTACCTAGAAATATCTAATTGTACTTGACTTCCCTCTAAACATGTATCTAATTCCTGACATCTTATCTAGTGCCAATTCCTGTAAATTCTGCTGTGTAATTTATGTAGCTGACTACTCATTTCTTTCCCTACAATCATGGTTTGAGCCCTCAGTATCACTTGCCTGAATAACCTTAATGGTCTCCTAACTCATCTCATAGCCACTGATACCTCTTTCCTTTTAGAAGCACAGATGCTTTGTAAAACTCCATTTTAGACTTTAATGCTTTTGTTATTTTGTATAACAAATAGAAATATTTTCTGTGGCATTTAAGTTAAAAGATATGTTAAATCAAGAAAAATTGAACTTCCTAAGAACTCTATTAAGCCCTACAAGTATAACATATTTATATACTAAATTAAATCAGCTAAGTCCATGAGGTGGCAAAGCCAGCAAAACTGTCAAAAAATGCACCACAAAACCACATAATCAAGAATGACTAGTTTTCTCTTCTATACAGAATACTGGTCTTGGGTTGGGTTTTGTTTGTTGTTGTTTTTAATCCCCACATATAATTTGCTTAACATTCATTTTTGATGACACTAAGAGAGAGTATGCACATGGCTACACACTAGGTATATAAAGTTGAATGACTATGTATACAAAAGAGCTACAAGATTTATTCTCATACATAAGTGGGAGCCACTTATAAATTAAATTTTAAAATGACAATTTAGAGCATATAATTTCAAAGATAAGCTCCAACTCCAGGGTGGAAGGCAGGGGGTTGGGAAAGAAAATAAATAAATAAAAAATCCAACTTAGCAAGTACTTGTTACATATTGATTATATGCATGGCACTGTGACAGAATGCAATGATGCAATGGAAGATATGAAAATGAGTAAATCAAAGAGTTTATACTATGATAAAATCAAAAACATATATAACACGGCTTGGTTGTGTCCCCACTCAAATCTCATCTTGTAGTTTCCCAATTCCCTACATGTTGTGGGAGAGATCCAGTGGTGGGGTGTGGGGCAATTACCTCCACGCTGTTCTCGTGATTGTAAGAGAGTTCCCATAAGATCTGATGGTTTTATAAGGGGCTTCCCCCTCTTTACTCTGCATGTCTCCTTGCTGCTGTTATGGGGAAGAAGGATGTGTTTGCTTCTGTCATAAATGTAAGTTTTCTGAGGCCTCCCCAGCCAACCTGAACTGTGAGTCAATTAAACCTCTTTCCTTTATAAATTTCCCAGTCTTGGGTATGTCTTTATTAGAAGCATGAGAATGCATTAATAGAACATACAAGTAACTGAACATTCTATATAGGATGGGGATTAATTTACCAAAATTGTTTTAATAAAAGAATGGCACAATTAGATTTACAATTTAAAAAGAAAACTATGAAGTAGCAAAAAATGATGGTAACATGGCTACTAAAATAATGATTAGAAACAGTAATAAGTGCAAACAGAAAGGAAGAAAAAAATCAAATATGCCTATGATTTAGCAGGTAGTCAAAAACTGTTCCTAAGTGACTAAAAGAATAGAAAGAGCTTAGATTACTTTCTTCTAAGACCACAGAAGGATGTAGAACTTTAGATGATAAAACCTTGCTTAACATAAAGAACATTAAAACTAGGTGTTCTTTGTATTAAGCTAGGGATTTTCATTTCTACTTTAGTCCTGAGACAACAATGAAATCAATTAATGCTTCTGAAAACTAACAATAAGAATCACTACAAGGTCGACAATGCTATTGCAATGAATATTGTGGTATTTAAAAAAGGAAGGAAATGAGTTGTTACTTTCTGAAAGTAATATACATTTTTCCAAATTAGAAATGCATTATATAAACAGATGAACATATGGCAATACTCAAAGTCACTCATGCAATAGCAAGAGAAAGAGGAAACATTTCACAATGATAAGAAAATTATACAACTTTTTATCTGAAGTCAGACACTACTGATAATGCAGTTTTTATCCAGCAATCACTGCTAACTGGTTTCATGGAATTGTCTCATTTATCTGTCTTTTAAAATATTTTAAAACCATTTCAGTCACCAACTTTCTACGAGAACTAATACAGTCTATCACACAAACGATTAAGAAATAATAAAATTCTATACAAAGAAGTATTTCAGAATTTGTAATTTCTTCTAATCTTTGTTTGGCCTATGAGATTAAATAAATATACACATACTGAGTGTTGAAGAAAAAGACTGAAAGAAAATATGCCAAAATTGGTAACTGTGGACACCTTTAGGTGGTGGTACTATGGTTGCTTTTTAATTTTCTTTTTTACTCAATATTATCTTCTTAATTTCCTGTGAGTGTAGAAATCATTTATTATCAAGGAAAATGGTTCTTCTAAAGTAGGAACAATGCTAAATAGAAGCAATTCTGATTTTATATGACTAAGCTACTAACTGCTTATGCAGAAATGTTAAACTCAATAAATCAAAAAAAGGACTTTATTCTCCTATCTTCTGTGTAGTGAGAAAAATCCCTGATTTATTAAGATTGATCCTCAGTTTATTAAGCAAATTTTCATTACCAGGACATCTAAACACAACCAATATGCCTGACTTTAGACATACATATAGGCTTTTCTTTCATTAGAAAAATCTGAAAAATGTTAAACAATACAAGTGCTAGAAATATCTGTTAGGATTTTAAAAGCATGATTTTAAACTCCACGTGTTTATTATTTTAATGTAAAAAATCCTAAAATTTGAGGAACGATCCAAGATGGCCGATCGATAACAGCTCGGGATTGCAGCTCTCAGTCAAAGCACAGAGAACTAGAGGACGCCACACTTTCAGACAAATTCTGGTCGCTCACGGAGCAGAAGATCCCCAGTGGAGGAACGACACGGGTTGCCAGCGCAACTCTTGTGGCCAGCGCAGCGGCTTCCCCGGCACCTCCGCGCAGCAGCTCTCGGAGCAGAGTAAACAGGGCTGGCTCTCCTTCTGACCGAGGCTTGGAGGACCCACACGGGCCACCAGCGCGACACTTGTGGCCGGAGCAGTGGCTTTGCTGGCACCTCCGCGCGGCAGCTATCGGAGCAGAGTAAACAGGGCCGGCTCCCCTTCTGACCGAGGCTTGGAGGACCCACACGGGTCCCCAGAACGACTCCTGAAACCGGCGCAGTGGCTGTGATGGCACCTCAGCGCGGCAGCTCTCAGCGCAGAGTAAACGAGACTGGGTCCCCTTCTGACCGAGGTTTGGAGCCTGGGGAAGGCAGAGTCGCCCATTACGGACACAAGAAGGAAGCCAGACAGGAGAATCCTGGGCAGAAAAGCACCATCAGTCTTAACATCACCGTTCTGGCCCTGGGAACTAACAACTTGGATGTCCAATCAAGAGACCTAATCTGAAAGTTGGTAATTTCAAAGATGACAGGAGGATAAATTTACAATGATGGGAAGAAACCAGTGTAAAAAGCCTGAGAATACTCAAAATCAGAACGCCTCTCCCTCTAAAGATGATCACAGTTCCACATCAACAATGGAACAAGGCTTGACAGAGAACGAGCGCATCCCAATGACAGAATCACTCTTCAAGGAATGGATAATAAGAAACTTCTGTGAGTTAAAAGAACATGTTGTAGCCCAATGTAAAGAAACTAGGAACTTTGAAAAAAGATTTGGCGAAATCCTATTGAGAATAGACAACTTTGAGAGGAATATAAGTGAATTAATGGAACTAAAGAATACAATACAGGAACTCCGAGAAGTATGCACAGGTTTAAACACTCTAATTGTTCAAGCAGAAGAAAGGATAACAGAGGTCAAAGTCCAACTTAATGAAAGAAAACAAGAAGACAAGATTAGAGATAAAAGGATAAAAAGGAATGAGCAAAGTCTACAAGAAATGTGGAACTATGTGAAAAGACCAAATTTACATTTGATAGGTGTGCCTGAATGCCACAGAGACAATGAATCCAAGCTGGAAAATACCCTTCAGGATATTATTCAGGAAAATTTTCCTAAACTAGCAAAGCAGGTCAATATTCAACCCCAGGTAATACAGAGAACACCACAAAGATATTCCTCAAGAAGAGCAACCCCAAGGCACATAATCGTTAGATTCACCAGGGTTGAAACGAAGGAGAAAATACTAAGGGCAGCCAGAGAGAAAGGTCAGGTTACCCACAAAGGCAAGCCTATCAGACTTACAGCAGATCTCTCAGCAGAAACTCTACAAGCCAGAAGAGAGTGGGGGCCAATATTCAACATCCTCAAAGAACAGAACCTTCAGCCCAGAATTTCATATCCTGCCAAACTAAGCTTCACAATTGAAGGAAAAATAAAATCTTTTATGGACAAGCAAGTACTCAAGAGATTTTATTACCACCAGGCCTGCTTTACAAGAGCTTCTGAAAGAGGCATTACACACAGAAAGAAACAACCAGTATTAGCCTTATTAAAAATATACCAAAAAGTAAAGAGCACCAACATAAAGAAGAATTTTCATCAACGAATGGATCAAACAGCCAGTTAACATCAAATGGCAGTAACCCTAAATTTAAATCGACTAAATCCCCCAATCAAAAGACACAGCCAAAACCCAATGGCATGTCACATCCAGACCTGTTTCACATGCAAGGATACACAAAGACTCAAAACAAAGGAATGGAGAAAGATTTACCTACCAAATGGAGAGCAAAAATAAATAAATAAATAAATAAATAAATAAATAAAAAGCAGGACTTGCAATTCTCATAGCAGATAAAATAGATTTTAAAGCAACAAAGATATAGCGGTAAAAGGATCAATACAACAACAAGAGCTAACGATCCTAACACCCAGATACACAGAGACTTGGCTTCAATGAGACAGAAAATTAATAAGGATATCAAGGACTCAAACTCAGATTCGGAACAAGTAAACTTAATAAATATTTATAGAGCTCTCCACTTCAAATACATAAAATATACATTCTTGTCAATACCACATCACACCTACTCATAGGTTTAAATGAAACACTGATTGGCCATTATTAATACCCATTTTTTTTTTCAGAATAAAGCAATATTTCCGTTCACCCTCCCTCTCTCTCTTCCTCTTTCTTTCTCTCCTTTACTAATTTTTTTTTTTTCTTTCCTTCTCTCAAAAAAAGAAATCAACTTGTAAACCTCTAGATCCAGGTCGGCAATGTCTCTCTCATTGCTTGAATTCGTTCCCTTCCCTTCCCCTCCCTCCCCACCTTCCTCCCTTCCTTCCTTCCTTCCTTCACCCCTTCCTTCCTCCCTCCCTTCCTCCTTCCCTCCCTTCTTGCCTTCCTCCCTTCCTCCTTCCCTCCCTAAAAAAAAAAAAAATCCTAAAATTTAATGAATGAAAATTTGAGTACCTAATATATCTTGGTCAAGATAATCCAAATTTTAAAAACAGGCCAGCTTTTTGACTTCCAAATCTATAAGATATTAGAGCTTATCAAGTTTAGTAATTTTCATACATTTATTTTACTGGCAATTAGTGCTCATTTAGGTCTTTTTTTCTAAATGAACTACTCTTCAGTAAAGCATCAATAGAGGCCAGGTACGGTGGCTCACGCTTGTAATCCCAGCACTTTGGGAAGCTGAAGCAGGTGGATCACGAGGTTAGGAGTTCAAGACTGGCCTGACCAACATGGTGAAACCCCATCTCTACTAAAAATGCAAAATAATTAGCCAGGTGTGGTGGCACAGGTCTGTAATCCTAGCTACTCGGGAGGCTGAGGCAGGGGAATTGCTTGAACTAGTGAGGTGGAGGTTGCAGCGAGCTGAGATCAAGCCACTGTACTCCTGCCTGGGTGACACAGCGAGACTGTCTCAAAGAAAAGGAAATCAGTAGAGTTAAAGATAATGATTGGGCTCCTTGAGGATCTACATCTTTGTTATTTGGTGTTATGCCATTACTTCTTGGTCTGCAGAATCCCTAAAGCATCTTCATACATCACGGTGCTAACATATCTTCTTAAAAATATCTATTTTTAAATTAAGCATTTCAGGAAGACACACTGGAAATACTTTATTTCATAGCTTCAAAGATGCATGTTGTTTTCCTATTATGATATATCTGAAAATAGGAATGTGTCTTAACAATTGATGGAGTCTTAAAACCACCATTAGCCAAGCAGCAGTCATAGTTGTCATGGATTATCCATGTGTGAACATCAGAACACAAACACCAAGCTTGGAAAGTGAATGTCAGTAGCTAAGAAGTAAATATTGGAAACAATTGTGGGGCACTCTTTTAACCCCTCAGAGCCAAGGCTGTCAGACACAAAAATAACTAACTTTACACATCAATAACAGCAAACCTAGTTTAAAAGCCTGTATCACTGGCTTTTAGCTTTTATACTGATTCTATTAAGAAATGCAGCATCATAATGCTCTTAACAGCACACAAAACAATACTGTATGGAAAATCACGGACCTCGACATTTAGATTAGTTTATATTTTCCTTTTTATGTAACTACAAGTTTGATATAAGGTTAAAATCATTTTCTAGCTAAACCTAAATGTTCTATCCCAATAAGGGGCAAAACCTAGCATAAAAAAAAAATTAGTGTTAAAAAACTTAGTATATATGTCTAGTATCAAATAATAGTATGTTTTATGATTCATGAAATACAATTAAATACATTTTTGGTTTGTGGAAAAATAAAACATTTTTGCTTAATTCCACTGAAAAACCTCCTTTGCAGCATTACCTGTAATCCACAGCAGCCTACAGCATTCATTATGGAGGCATTGTGAATAACTCTATAAGGAATTCCCAGCTTTGTTGCTCTTAGAACAAGATCGCTGTGTGTTGTAGCCCTGTAGTGAGAAAAGATGAGATTGGATTAAAGCAAGTAACACTTTTAAGACAGCAAAGCTGCATTTCCTGAGCTCATGTCAATTAAAGAATCAGGAGCACTGCATTTCTTCAAATTCTTCCACACACCTGCATAAAGTTTTCGTTTGAGCTTTCTAGCAAGAAAATGCAAAACTAAACATGCCCTTCAAAATGTTGAGTTGCTACGATAACACTCCTAAAGCAGCCTTGGCAGCTACTTAAAAAAGGAACCTTTACTTGCCCTTTGTCCTGTAAATACCTGAAAAAGACACCTATGAAATATAAGCTCAGCAACTTAACTTTTGAAAAGTAATTCTTAAGCTATTTATTCTCAGAGCCCTTTTATATTCTTAAAATTACTGCTCCAAAGTTCCAAATTAGGGCACAACTAGAATCAATGACCTATTTTGAAGGCTTTGTTCTGTTCTATTTTGAAGACTTTGTTTTTGTATTTAAAATTTAAGGGAAAATATACAGGTATACCATGAAGACACCGCAAGTTGCATCAAAATAACCACAATAATGAGAATATAAAAACAAAGCCAGCCACATTAATTTTTTGGTTTCTTAGTGCATATAAAAGATATGTTTATACTATTCTGTAGTCTGTTAAGTGTGCAATAGCATTATGTCTAGAAAATGTACATACCTTAATTTAAAAATACTTTATTGCTAAAAAATGTTAACAATCATCTAAGCTTTCAGTGAGTTGTAATCTTTTTGCTGGTAGATGGTCTTGCCTCCATGTTGATGGCTGCTAACTCATGAGGGTAGTGGTTGCTGAAGACTGAGGTGGTTGTGGCAATTTCTTAAAATAAGACAATGAAATTTGCTGTATTGACTGACTTTTCCTTTCATGAAAGATTTCTCTCTAGCCTGCAATGTTGTATGATACCATTTTACCCACAGTGGAACTTCTTTCAAAATTGGAGCCAATCTTCTCAAAGCTTGCCAGTAGTCTAATCAACTTAAGTTATGTAATATTCTAAATCCTTTATTGTCATCTCAACAATGTTCACAGCATCTTTATCAAGAATAGATTTTATCTCATGAAACCATTTCTTTGCCCATCCATAAGAAGCAACTCTTCATCCGTTCAAGTTTTACCCTAAGATTGAAGTAACTTAGTCATACCTTCAGGCTCCACTTCTAATTCTAGCTCTTTTGCTATTTCTACTATATCTACAGTTACTTCCTGCAATGAAGTCTTGAAGCCCTCAAAGTATTCATGAGGGTTGGAATCAACCTCTCCCAAACTTCTATTACAGTGGGTATTTTTACCTCTTCTTGTGAATCATGAATATTTTAAATGACATCTAGAATGGTGAATCCTTTCTGGAAGGTTTTCAATTTACTTTGTTTAGACTCATCATAGAAGGCACAATCTAGGGCAGCTACAGCCTCACAAAATGTACTTCTTAATAAAAAGACTTGAAAGTCAAAATTACTCCTTGATCCATGAGCTGTAAAATAATGTTGGGGTAGCAGGCATAAAAACAACAGTGATCTTCTTGTACATCACCTGAGCTCTTGGATGACCAAATATATTGTCAGTGAGCAATAATGTTTTAAAAGAAATCTGGTTTTTGAGCAGTAAGTCTCAAGAGTGGGTTTAAAATATTCAGCGAACCATGCTGTACAGACGTGCTGTCATTCAGGTTTTGTTGTTCCACTTACAGCACACAGGGAAAATAGATTTAGCATAATTCTTATAGGTCCTAGGATTTTTACAAGGTTATATGAGCACTGGCTTCAACCTAGAGTCACCAGCTCTATTAGCCCTACCAAAATTTAGCCAATCCTTTGAAGCCTGGGATTCACTTCTCCTCTCTAGCAATGGAAGTCCTACAAGGCATCCTCTTTAATAGGAGACTGTTTCATTTACATTGAAAATCTACTGCGTGGTGATTCATCAGTTATCTTAGCTAGACCTTCTGGATAACTTGTTTCCACAGCTCACACATTTATGTTACAGAGATGTTTTTCCTTAAACCTCATGAACCAACCTCAGCTAGCTTCAAACTATTCTTCTGCAGCTTCCTCACACCTGTCAGCCTTCAGAGACTGAAAGAGAGTTCAGGCTTTTCCCTGGATTAGGCTGTAGCTTAAGGAAATACTGTGGCAGGTTTGCTCTTCTATACAGAACACTGAAATTTTCTCCATATCAGCAGTAAGTCTGTTTTACTTCCTTATCATTTGTGGATTTGTAAGAGTGGCACTTTTAATTTCCTTTAAGTACTTTTCCTTTACAAACAGAACTTGGCTATTTGACGAAAAAGGCCTAGTTTTCAGTCTGTTTGACAAAAAAGGCCTAGTTTCAGCCTATTTTTTTTTTTTTTTGAGATGGAGTCTTGCTACGTTGCCCAGGCTGGAGTGCAGTGGCATGATCTCAGCTCACTGACACCTTCGCCTCTTGGGTTCAAGCAATTCTCCCTGCCTCCCAAGTAGCTGCAATTAGGGGCACCCGCCATCACGCACAACTAATTTTTCTATCTTTTAGTAGAGGTGGGGTTTCACCATGTTGGCCAGGCTGGTGTTGAATTCCTGACATGAGGTGATCCATCTGCCCAGGCCTCCCAAAGTGCTGGGATTACAGGTGTCAGCCACCTCGCCAGTGTCTTGGCTTTCTATATGCCTTCCTCACTAGGCTTAATCATTTCTAGCTTTTGATTCAAAGTGAGAGACATGTGACTTTCACTTGAACACTCTGAGGTCATTGTAGGGTTATTAATTGGCCTAACTTCAATATTGCTGTGTCTCTGGTAATAGGAAGACCTGAGAGACGGAGAGTTGGGGGAACTCTTGGTTGGTGGTAGCAGTCAGAACACATACAACATTCATCAATTAAGTTCACCATTTTATATGTGCTTGGTTTGTGGCAACCCAAAGTACAGTAGTAATATCAAAGATCACTGATCGGTAATCACCATAATAGATGTAATAATGAAAAGGCTTGAAATATCATAATTTGTGAAATATCATAATTTGTGAAATAACATGTGACAGAGACAGGAAGTGAGAACTGCTGTCAGAAACAATGGCACCAACAGGATTGCTCAATGCAAAGTTGCCGCAAACCTTCGATTTTTAAAAAATGCAATGTATGTGAAACGAAATAAAGCAAAACACAATAAAACAAGGTAGGCCTGTACATAAAATTTCACAGCTTGTCACTCTTTAGTCTTTATAGGAGAGTTCTATCTCATATAATATTGAATTTAATATCTGTCTAGCAGTCATTTTATTTATAACTGTTTTCATTTGGTTGCTGTGTATAATTAGGATTTGTATATGTGTATGTACGTATGTATGTGCATATTGGACCTCTTGCCTTTCCTTTTTGAAGATAAATCTCAAGACTATAAGTGGTAGATTGGAGTAAAGAGAGAATATAGATAAATATAAATATGGGCACAGTGAAATGTAACCCCTTATCAATTTAGAACTGCATTTGAAAGGCCCTCCCTTTTCCCTCTTGATAAAAATCCCAGGTCCGACTGGGTAAAGCAACATTAGCATGTCAGAGAAACTACATGCAAACAAGCAGAACCTGTGGTCTGGTCAATGCATACCAAGTAGGAAGCTCAAGGGCCTTCACCTCATGAGGCAGTCAGATATATATTAACAAATGCCCACCATGGAAGCCTGCTTTTAATCACACACATAAAATAAAACTAACATGAAAAATAATCATTAATTTGATTTTGAGTAAGCTTTTAAAAAATAACATGAATGCCAATTATAAAGAATTGTTTTTAGTATCACCTCCAACAGAATCTCACTACTTAACATTAATAGTAAAGAAAACTAAATTAATTACTTGGTGAGTTATTTAAGTAGATGAAAAAGAAAAACTGGTCCAAAATTACATCTCTATTACAAGTTTATTTAAAATGAGCAGGCACTTACATATATCCACACATACATTTACTATTTCTAGATATATGGCTCTATCTAAAATCATATATGTGTATATATATATATATGCTCAGAAATAGTAATAAATCTGTGTGTAATAATATGCTTGTTAATTGAAATTGTTCTAAAGGTATTAACAAAAAAGGAAATCTAAAAATGTTTTGATTAATGGATTCAATAAAATAAAGTACACAAAGATGACTAATTTGAATATACAAAATTTGGTATGTTTATTTTAAATTTTGTAGTGCCTCCCTTTTTGACAAAAGTATGGCTGGTGGCCCAGATATTCACGAATGTTTGCAATGATATAGTGAAAATGATATTCTCATGAACTATGGAAGCACCAACAATTGGCATTATCCTTTTGAAAAATAATTGACAATATGGTTTATTCTAGAAAATGTCCATGTCCACATCTTTTGATATTTTATTCCTAAAAACCTATTTTGGAGAATCTATCATAAAGAAACAATCTAAAATGTGGGGATGAAGAAGTGGGAGGGGGGAAGGAATCATACACATAAATGTATACATGACAGCTTAATTTATATTGAAGAGACATGGACTAATAATAATAATGCTAACATTGACTGGATAGTTACTAGATGCCAAGCACTGTTCATATGCATTACATGGAATGAAAGCAGTCAAATAGCCTACATCAGGAAATATTATCTGTTTATGTATGCCATTAAGGAAAAGGCATACAACATAGGGATAAAAATTATGTATTCATTTATAATACAATACAGCATACCAAAATACAGAATGGAATAATAAAACAGAACCATCATTAGAAAGGGTGTGTTTAATAAAAACTACTTATGCAGATTTAGGGACAGAATGTTTGAGATTGTCAGCTCTCACAATGATTAAGATCTATTGATATAAGGTTTTTTTAGACATTTACTTTCTTTATGTGATCTATTTCCATATTCCTTTCAATAACCTGGGTAAAGAACAATATGAACTTATATTACTATGCCTTTTAGTTTTCAAGAACTTCATATTGTTGGAGATGGATAGTGCTGATAATTGTACAATGTGAATGTACTTAGTATGTCACTGAACTGTATAGTAAAATGGTTAAAATTTACCATTTTAAAAATAATGAAACAAAAAGAATGTAAGATTGAACATTTTATTTAAGTAAGAAGGGGTCTCTAAATAAGTGACATTTTTTGGTCATATCTAAGAATTTCAGTGCCTTGCTGCATTCCATATTCCTACCTGATTTCTCCTCCATTTAATCCACTCAAATTCTAATTAAAATTACACATTCCCCAGCATCCCATTTCCAACTACTACATCCTAACAATAATCTGCCTGTACATAAAAAATAAATGCAGTACAGTAAATATTCCTTAAATCTGAATTTAAATACAAGGCTATAAATGATGAATAACCGAGAAAGGGCAAATTAAAGGAGTTTAAAATGGAAAAAAAAAGACACTCTTGAATAAAATAGAAATGAAAGAGGTAGCACGTAAGCTGTATACTAATTTGATAGTACAATTAGGTATAATTAGGAACTGAGAAGAACAATTTTAAGGAAAAAGCTTGAGCAAAGAAATGGGGGAAGAATATTATAAAACACTTATGAAATGCAAAGTTGTACAACTGGTTGTAGCATAGCAGTTAAAGAGAGCAGCTAGAGAAAAAAGAATGACTTCAAGATTTAAGGCCATGAAAGTCACTGAAGGTTTTTGAGCAGGGGAGCAATTACATCAAGATATTGTCTCTGTGCCTCAGTTTTTTCACTTACATGAGCATTCTTCCTTCTAACTTTCTCTTGGCCCACCCCATAATCTCTACCTGTTGAAGCCCATCCAGGTCCAGCTCAGGTTTCAACTCCTCCGTAAAATCCCCACTAATCAACTCCAAACATCGTGTCTTTAAATTCATATACATTTTTCTACCCTCATCTTACAAACTCTCAGTGTGATATTGAAGTTATTCAGTCTTTCCTTTTTGAAATGGTCTGTTTTCTTGGCTTCTGTGACAACGTACTCTTTTGCTTTTTCTCCCTCCTCCTCTGGCTTTAGATACACAATGAAATGCCAAGGTTCCTAGGACTACCCTAGGTCCTCTTCTTTTCCCATTCTTCTATCCAAAGGTGATTCTATCCATTCCTCGAGCTTTAAACACCATAAATATACTGATGACTTCAACAGCCATTTATCTAGGATGACCTCCCACCCCTCAAGCTCTAGCAGCTGCTAACTAATCACCTACTTCCTATCTCAAAGTTAACACATTTTCAGAACCAATTCTTGTTTTTCCAAATCCTGTTCTCCACCAGTTTTCAAGTGACACTATCAACCACTCATTTATAAAGCTAGAATCCTGGTAGTTAGATTTACTCCTTTCCTTTCCCTTATCTACTGCATCCATCTTGGCATTCTTCTTCTAAATATGTTCCCATCGGCCGGGTGCAGTGGCTCAAGCCTGTAATCCCAGCACTTTGGGAGGCTGAGGCAGGTGGATCACGAGGTCAAGAGATCGAGACCATCCTGGTTAACATGGTGAAACCTCGTCTCTACTAAAAATACAAAAAATTAGCTGGGCATGGTGGCGCGTGCCTATAATCCCAACTACTCAGGAGGCTGAGGCAGGAGAATTGCCTGAACCCAGGAGGCAGAGGTTGCAGTGAGCAGAGATGGCACCACTGTACTCCAGCCTGGGTAACGAGCAAAACTCCGTCTCAAAAAAATTAAATAAATCAATAAATAAATATGTTCCTATCTTTTTCTCTTTTCCACCAAAAACATTCTTGTCTCCCTAAAATCCATTCACCTAATGATTTAAGGTGACATTTTCACAATGTTAATGAGATTTTGAGTTTTCCTGCTTTGAACCCTGCAAAAGTTTACCACTGTGTTTTAAATAAAATTCCTAGTCCCCTACAACGACTTCTTACATGGTCCTTATGTTCCTTAAATCTGTGATATAAATCTTAGGTAACCAGCTGCAGAAAAAGAACTCTTCTGTTTGGCTTGACATTAGAGATTGATGATACTTCGCTAGGCAGTAGACACCCACTTTCGTGGTAATGATAAGAGCCGGGCTCCCAGTGGATATAAGAAAGTGAAATCACAGACTTGATAAACGATAAATTCAAGGCGAGCAAAGTGATGGCAGTACTGCCAAATATTAGATGATTACAAAAGGAAAAAAAAAACCTAGGACAAAAGAATTCAAAGATGCCTGAAATTATCAGCAGCAAATGGCAGACATGACTTTTGATAATGTTATGAACTATTTGATAATGATATACCAGTTAAGGCATTTGTTACCCTACATGACCTTCTAAAACAGCAGAAACAATGATACAAACTTTACAGCTGACACTCTTGATAATGTAGGGATACATATGATGATATATTTACCATGTAGCTTTTCTTCACTAGTTTCAAAGATCATGAAAGTTTAAACTATGAAATCAAATAGTGTTCCTTAACACAAATAGTGTTCCTGGTAGGTAAAAGTTTTAAATGCAACAGAATAATTCTGATTTAAAAAAGAACAGAACATGAGTTAAAAACTCAAAATATCTGCCTTGACTTACCCAAACGGATCACCAACCACAAGGAACCCAACATCACTGATATCAGCATCCTTTAAAATATTATCTGCTTCTTGTTCCACTTCTTCTCTATCAGCAAGAATCAATTTTCTTCCATAAAACTCTTCCTACAGATTTAAGTCCAATATCAAGATAGAGAGACAGCAGGTGACCATTTAATAGACACACACACACACACACACACACACTCTCTCTCTCTCTCTCTCTCTCTCTCTCTCTCTCTCTCTCTCTCTCACTCTTTGTCTGGGACTCCTGCATATCTTGGCAACCACCCAAACACAGATCATTCAATACAACTCATCAATGAGCCAGTACTCTATATCATGTTGCAATTAAACTCTGTCTTTGGGGCTGTCTTAATATCCCAAAGGAGGCAGACCTCAACATCTGAGGCCATTTGCATTTTAAATTTATTTCTAAATTTGGTTCTAAAGGCCAGACAGAACACTGTAGGATGAACAAGGAATATACATATCCTACTTCAGAAACATGATATAATACAGAATAAATATATTAAATAATAAGTTTAAACAAACATGGTTTGTTTAGGTGCTTTAGGTTTTATTACATTTTCAATGGGAAAACATATGGCATCTCAGCTAAAAAAAGAAAAAGGCAGTACCAATGAGAAACAATAGAAAATTAGCTGTTTACAGAGCCATAAACAGCTTTACTGCAGAAAGATACTACTTTAATTCTTACTTTAATGCAGAAGATACTAATTTATATTCCTTAGTTTCTGCTAAAAAGGCAGAGTTGTAGGAGCAATAAATGATTTCTAAATACATAGGAAGTTTGCATACAAACTGCTTTATGATTTAATTCCCAGCAGCTCAACTCTAGAGAACAAATCCAGCAGAGTGAACTAGTAAGCTAGTAGTCATCTGGCAGTGGTTACAGGCTACTATGCAGGATCATGAATCCTTTTTTTTTCATCTCAGCAGCCAGTACAGAAAGAAGGATTGTAAATCTTATAACTGATATCCTAAGGAGTAAGAAGTAATTCAAATGGAGTAAAAGCGGATACATAAGTAAATAATACTTTCTTACATATTGAGAACTTTGAGTGAGCTATTAAAAATTACAAGGATTGCTGTAGTGCAATTGTATCTGGTACTTAATAATATCTGTCAAACAAATGAGTAAATGAACAGATTATTAAGCAGGTCAAGATCTAACATTGACCATTTTGCTTGAATCCTACCTTCTCTGTAGGTGTTCTGTGAAGTGCACTTTGTGTAGCTATTATCCATCCTTAAGAATACAGAGACACAGTACAGTGTAGAGGTCAAGAGTGGCAGACCTCAGCCAGGCACGGTGGCTCACGCCTGTAATACCAGCACCCTGGGAGGTGAAGGTGGGTAGATCACCTGAGGTCAGAAGTTCAAGACCAGCCTGGCCAACATGGTGAAACCTTGTCTCTACTAAAAGTACAAAAATTAGCCGAGTGTGGTAGCACATGCTTGTAATCCCAGCTACTCGGGAGGTTGAGACAGGAGAATTGCTTGACCCCAGGAGGCAGAAGTCGCAGTGACCTGAGATCATGACACTGCACTCCAGCCTAGCAACAGACCAAGACTCCGTCTGAAAAAAAATAAAAAGAGTGACAGACCACAACTCTCAGGACTGCTTTGGTTCATCTCCTGGCTCTATCACTCACTCACTCACTGACTCACTGACTCACTCACTGTCCATATGAACTTGGGCAAGTTTGTTAACTTCTCTATGCCTGCAAAATGAATAGCAATTAGAAAATTAGAATGATAATCCTAAACTACATGTAAACCATTTAAAACAGTACACAGTAACTGTTCTATAAATGTCAGTACTTATTATTGTGGAGGAACAGATATTCTAGCACCTTAAAGTGTACATAATTTACTGAAGGTAAGGCTGGGTCCAGCTTCAGGTCTTGACTCTTTAAGTAATAACTCCAGAAGTTTTCTCTTTGGAAAAAAAATACTTAAAAAAAATTGTAGCAACCAAAATCGACATTTAGCTAGCACATAAAATGCACAAAGCACTTTCATATACATCATTTCAATAAAACACTACATCACCCTCCAACTGGTAATTCTCACTTGACAAATGAAGAAACTGAGGTTCAGAGAAGCTTGGAAATGTGACCATGGACGATTTTTATTTCTAAACACTTTTGTGCCACATACCATAGCTAAGAATCTATGCTAAGAACTATGCTAAACACATAAAGTAGGTGTTTTTACCCCATTTACTTTGGCCAAGTTAAAGGACTTGTCCAAGGTCACATTAACATGTAACAAAGCAAAGATAAACCTGTATCCAAACTTTCCTCTATGCCATCCCCTGATATCTCATTCTATCATACTGCTGTTTTGTTATTTGTCTCGCTTTTCTTGATGGTGTTAAGTTCCTTCTACTTTTCACTAGCACTGATTAGAGAAACATATTTCCATCATCTTGAGCTTAGGTTTGGTTTTATCCTAAGAGTGACAAAAATGGGGAAACAAAAGTTTTTTTAAATCAAAGCTGGTCTTAGGCTGGGGGTGGTTGCTCATGCCTATAATCCCAGCACTAGAGGCTGAGGAAGGCAGATCACGACAGTCTAGGAACCCGTGATCAGCTAACACGGCAAAAAGCTGTCTCTACCAGAAAATACAAAAAAAGTTAGCTGGGCATGGTGGCACCCACCTGTAGTCTCAGCTACTCCAGAGGTTGAGATGGGAGAATACTTTAGCCCAGGAGGTTGAGGCTGCAGTAAGCCTTGATTGCACCACTGCACCCCAGCCTGGGCAACAGAGCAAGACTTACTTTCTCTCTCTCTCTGTGTATATGTATATATCAAAGCTGGTCTTTACAACTTTTATTTAAATGCATGGCCAATTCAAGTAGCAGTTCTTAATTCCTTCTTCAAGATTTTAAAGTAATCTGAGACCTAAAAATTTTTTTTTTTTTTTTTTGAGACAGAGTTTCGCTCTTGTTACCCAGGCCGGAGTGCAATGGCGCAATCTCGGCTCACCTCAATCTCTGCCTCCTGGGTTCAGGCAATTCTCCTGCCTCAGCCTCCTGAGTAGCTGGGATTACAGGCACGCGCCACCATGCCAAGCTAATTTTTTGCATTTTTAGTAGAGACGGGGTTTCACCATGTTGACCAGGATGGTCTCGATCTCTTGACCTCGTGATCCACCTGCCTCAGCCTCCCAAAGTGCTGGGATTACAGGCTTGAGCCACCGTACCCGGCAGAGACCTAAACATTTTAAGTCAATTTTTGGTTTGGAAGACATAACAAAGACAATTCTAAAAATCTACTCCTTCCTCCCATAACGTATCTATTAAAATCTTTTGATTTACCTTTTACTTAGTTTGAAATGAACCTGAAGTTGACCCTTCCCCAAAATTTACTGGGTCCTTATGAGGGCCAACTAAATGTATAAATACACTAATACTCTGGTTACTTAGTGTATACTCATGCATGTAAGTGTATACTCATACACTTATATATATTAAGTCTAGGCTCACTCAATATATACAAGTGTATCAGTATAATCCTTATTGGGAGATAGTGTATTTAAGGTAAGATCTCTCTGGGTATGATACAAAAAGGCAATCACCATTCCCTATGGAAATACTTCAAAGGAGGAAGCTTTCAGCTTGGTTTTTGAATATATAACCAACTCATTAAGGCTGTGTCAGCACCTCATTAGCACTCAACTCAAAAAGGATTTCTTGACTACCTCATGAAATACCGGGTTTTGATAACTACCCCCCAAGAGTATAAAATAGCTTTCCTATTTACGGGATAAAGCCAAAAAATTAGACTTGTAAAGTAGGACAAAGCACCTTTTCATTTTCCAAGTCAGTCGGTTGGTGTGTAATTTCCATTCTTCTACTCCTCAGATCATTAATCAACAAGGGAATGCGTTTCAAAGGGTTTAAACAAGCAGACCTGAAAATTCTGTTCAGCTTAGTATATGAAAATCACATGTTACATAGCTTTCTTCCCAGGAGGCTGGGGGACGCTCAGCACCTACCAAGGCTTCCTTCCCTACAGTCAGGATCGAGGTGTAGGCTTCCAGATACACTCGACTGCAGCGTCTAACAACTTCCAGGCCCTTGACTGTGATGTCCTTGGCATCTCCCAGGCCCAAGCCGATGAGATAAAGCATTTCAAACGTCAGGAGAAGAGAGACTGCAGGACGAAGTGGACACAACAACAGTCAGTTACACCGAGGACACCTAAGATCTAGTGATGAACACGAAGATCACAACCAAAGTAGCACTAGAGAAGCGGCAAGTCACAAGGAGGGATTTGGGAACCTTCTGTCACGCTTAAGGACTAGGATAAGAGGCTTTTTATTTATTTTTTTAAGAGAGAAAAAAGAAAAAGAAAGAAAGAAAGAAAAATGAAAAGCGAGAAAGAGAGAGAGAACGGGAGTCTTGCTTTATTGCCCAGGCTAGAATGCAGTCTAAACATGGGTATTGAATGGGATAAGAGGTTTTAAAACAACCCTACCAGTTTTGCCGCTTGTTACACAAACCTAGGAGCAGCCAATTATCCTCTGAGAGAATCGCAGCTAGTTCCCTGACCTCTCCAAACTACTAACTACCGCCTTTCCGCAAAAGCAACCGCCAAAGCGCCAGCCCCGCGAAGAGCAAGGACCCACGCCGCCGGCCTCACCTACGGTGCCGCAAAATGCCGGTGCCTTTACTGCACTTTACGACTAGCGGGAGGGGGACGGGCTCGCGGACTCCTGGGCTGCGGAGATATGGGGGCGAAAGGTCAGTCAGCCTAGAAGAGTCCGTCGTGCGTCGCTTTCATAGCCTCAGGGAAAGGACCAGGCGTGCTCACGAGCCCACTAACCCATGGCTTAAACATCCGCTTCCTAAGCCGGGGTAACTGCACTAGCTCTTCACCCGAGAGGAGCCACGTGGGCGAGAGTCGGGAGGGGCCCTGCGCCTTACGCCTCCTCTCCTCGGGACACAGGGAGGGCTGGGAGGGATTTCCCTGGTTTGCCCGAGTGCACAGATATTAATCCCCGCCTTCTCATCTTCCTGTAGTTCAACTAGGTGTCTCCCTGGTGAAGCGTCAGATTGGCAAATCCAGCAGTGTGTGTCCTTCTTACTTCCCAACAAGGTAATGACTCCTCGGGTTAGTCCCCAAGATCTTATGCTGAAGTGCCCCAAGGATGCTTCAGTCACCCTCAATGTCAGGAATCCCAGACCTTCCTGTACCCAAAGAAGTGACCTTTAATAGTGCTCAGGAATTTCAGACCTCTCAAGTGCTTCTGCTGGGGGAATTCTTGTAAAGCTGTTGGTTACATGTAATTATGAATAGGAAAGATTTGTTTTGACTGGAAATGCTCTTCCTAAGGTCACTGGTGACCTCATCCAAATAAAAAAGACAGCTGCATTGCTTATCTTAACAGGCAGTGTTGATTATTCAAAATTTTCCTGTTGCTTCCCCAACAATGCCCAACTCTGCTTCCTTGAACCTTGGATTTTTTTTATTCCCAGGTTCCATCCAGCCTTTTGCACTTCCTGTCTGTACACTCTTCGTGGCTGATTTTATCCCCTCTCATTACGTTGATGTATTCCTCATACCACATGTACACCCCAAAAAAACTCAAAATGGATCATAGGTGTAAATGAAAAACCTAAACCTATACCAGAAGCAAACATAGGAGGAACTATTTGTGACCTTATTTAGGCAAAGATTTTTTAGAAGATTTCTTAGACCAAAAGCATGATGAAAAAAATTGATATATTGGACTTCAACAAACTAAAAGTTTATGCTCTTCAAAAGACTGTTGAAGCCACAGGCTGAGAAAATACTTGCAAAGCATATATTGGATGAAGGACTTGTATGAAGAATATATAAGGAGTACACAAAAAATAAGAAAACAGCTCCTTGTTTAAAAATGGGCAAAAGATTTGAATAGACACCAAAGAAGATGCACAAATAAGAAGTAAGCATTTTAAAAGCTCCTAAACAAAAGAACAGGAAAGATGCTAAACGTCATTAGACATTGGGGAAATAAAAATTTAAATCACAATGAGCTACCACTACCCACCTATTAGAATGGCTTAAGTAAAACAAGCAAACAAAACCCCAGAAAAACTTACTGTTCACTCAGAATTCCTAGTATCTTTAATATTTTGCAGATTCAAGTTTCAACCTCCTATTCACACTTTCTCCCTTTTGGCTTTATGTTAACTTTCTGCTGGAAATCTCCACCTAGATAACCTGGAGGCATATTCAACACATCCAAGATTGAATCCATCATCTTCCCTTTAAACTTTGCTTTTCTTTCCATATTATCTACTTGGATGGAGGGGACAGTGGGTGAGGAAAGTACCGTCATCAACATAGTAACCCCAGCCAGACACTTGGGAGTCATCCCCACATCTAATCTCTCTGTCATGTCTGCCCGTGTGTCTCAATGGAAACCATACCCTCTGTCACCATCTTGGTTCTCAGGTCCTCATTTTGTCACTCTTGTAGCTGATCATCATGTCTCCTTCACATTCATCTTTCACTCAAGGGAGTCAAGGAGTTATAGTTAATACACAATCTGAAAATATCACACCCCTTCTAGAATCTTTCCAAGGCCAAGAGAAAGTTCAGGTGTGTTAACATACCCCACAAAATCATTCATGGTGTGGCCACTGCCTACCTTTCTAGCCTCATCTCTCTCCACTCCATACCATAGGCTTCTCTCCAGCAATACCAAATTGCTTATAGTTCTCTGCCCACAACATGCTGCTTTGTTCCTCTATGCTGCTGCTTCATCATGGAATACTGTCTCCCATTCTCTCCCGCCTAGATCATTAATACTCATTCTTTAAGACCAAGCTCAGGAACCCTTCCTGGAGACCCTCAACTCTCTAAGCTAAGTTAGGTTTCTCCTCTTTATTACAGTATTACTCTACGTATACTTAGCAATTTATGAGATTTTATATTTGTTCATTTGTATTTCTTCTTTACCAAACTATAGATTTCGTTAATTCAGGGACTTCATCTTACTCATATTCTCATCTCTAAGGTTTAGCACTATTCCTTGCACATAGTAAATATTAAATAAATATTTTTTGAATAAATCATTATTATCCACTACTAGCTGGGTTATGTATTTTTCCATCTTTATTAAATACAGAGGGTGGTATGTTTTAAATAACTACCAAAAAATCGTTAATGGACTGTCAAACATAAATATGCCTGTCTCATGACACTTTAGAAGGTCGAAAGGCTTGCAACACACAAAACACAGAGTTCGTATGCACGCTATTGAATAGGTGAACAAATTTTCCCATGTGTTGATTTTTATGTGTTTTTTGTTTTCAGATTTAAAAAAATAATAATTTCGGATAGATTAATAGTGAAAGGACACTGCCAAAAAGGATGATTAAGTAATCCAAAGAAGGTATGGTTTATATCCTTTCAGGAACTATATTTATATTGAAAATAAAGTTATTCTGAGTAATCAAGGAAGTGAAACATTGTCTGAAATTACAGAAATAGTTTGTTTTTAAGCATCAAAATTTAACCAAAGGAACTTAGTTTCACCACGTAGAATTCTTAACAAATGAACAAACTTTTCACCTGCCTTCATTTCTCAATAAGAGTGTAAATTTTTTGTACTTTTCTGGAGGTAGACAGATAAAATAAAGGGATTATGGTTATCTTTTTTTAATCCTCCCCAGCTCAACAGACATAAGCTGCAAAAATCTTGCCTATTGTTTTTTTGCAGAATTCTTCTGTGGGATTTGGACATTTCTCCCTTGCCATTTAAAACAGGTCTCAAATGTGATTAAAATTTTCCTAACTATTTATTGTGAAAATTCTCAAATATAAAGAAAAGAAATATATCTATTTGAAATAGATGTGTTTCTTTTATAGGTGACAGATTACAAAACATACCTAGGTGTATAGCTGATTAAATGATATCATTGCTTCACCTAATTTAGGCTGGGTTTGGAAAATTTTACTGCAAAACGGTTTTAAATTTGTTTTTAACAAATAATTTTAGTTTTATAATGATAATGAAAGCAATTAGAGGACAAATTTATGTCATAGCAAATTTGTAGTCTCATGTCTAGCAGGAGAGAGAGTGATGGTTAAAGAGAAGGGTGTTATAGGGCAAAAGAAAAAAAATTTTTAGCCTTTTTTAGCTTAAAGAATAACATAGATAGATTAGGCCTGAAAAATTTTCTACTTTATACTCTTCCTTTCAGGTCACATTGTAACTGTGTTTTTTGCGGCTGCTACTTAAAGAGGACAGAAAACAAGTGAGAAGGGTTTAATATTTTCACTTACCCCTTTGAAGCATTTCCCTTCTTACACGTCACTCCTTTTGCCCCACGTTGGGCGCCAATTTTGTAACTGGGTTTTTTTTTTTTTTTTTGGATGCTAGTGATTGTTGTGGGTTTTTGGCTTCTAACCTTTTAAGGAATAAGCAGTGGGGCCACTGCAGGTGGACTGTATGCTCGTAAAGTGAATATTGGACCTAAAAAAGTGTTGCAGAAAGGTGATTTTATTTAGGTAGAGAAAAGAGAAGGAAAGGAGAAGAAGAGAAAGGCTTCCATGAAGAGTGTGGAAGGGGATTCCAGAGGGGAAATCCGGCTAGGTGTGTAGGCACGGACATTTGTCTTGGGAGGAACCCCTACCTTTTCCAAGACCCTGGGCTAATGAAAGGAGTTTCTTAGAACTTCTGCTGGAGTGATTGACTTTTAGTTTCTTGCCATGCCTGTGAAATTTAAACATAAATCGTTGAATCTCCCAGGTGGAGAGAGATGGGAGGGGAGCATGGCACCGGGGAAATTTTTGCCCTTAAAGCTACACCCCCTCATAAACCCAGAAAAAAAACACATTCCCTCAAGATGATGCCAAAACATCCCTGAGGGTGAACATTTATGCTTTTTTGAAAGATCTTTAAGATGTTTGTATAACCTTTGCCAGTAGTTCATTTTTACTGGCAAGTTCTTCCTTATATTTGAAACCTTCAGGTGGTAGTCATAACATGTGAAAGAGATACAGGTAGTCATAAGCAGTTAATACTGATGGCTTTTCCATTCCATTATCATTAACACATCATGTGCTACTTTCATTTTGAAGTAATAACATAGTCAAGTCACTGCATTACATTATGGACAAATTATAATTACCTTGCATTTAAGAGAAGTCATCTTTCAATTGTCTTGTTTGAGCTGTTTGTCTATTGAAAAGAAGATATCATAGCAACTGACCAAACTCCATCTGACCTTACTGTGAATGAAGAATATTATTTTACTCTGAAGCTGACCTTTTAACCTACATGTTCCCAGAGATTGCCTTTGTTAGAGGAAATCTTGATTAATATTTGTAGAGCTCAGATTCTGAATTGATTGGTAGTCATTATTTTCTAATAATTCACTAATAAGTGATAATTAAAGATAGCATTGCTTTAGGATAAGGATCTGTATTTACTAAGGTTAAAAGATTTGACTTTATTGTACATTTGTTTACTTAGAGAAAAAGTCACTTTTTATAAACTCAGTGACTTTTATGTACTTATCCACACATATGTTAATCATGTAATGCATAAATAATAATCTAATCTAGAGCTATATTCTGTGTAAAATGTGGGAATTTTTGTTGTCATTCATCCTAGCTTAATAGATTGAGTAACAGTATGAACTGTCTGAAGAAGTTACCTAGAGCCCTGTATTTTTGTGTATAGTAGCTCCCAGAATGTTCCCTTGAGTGCCTGTGTGAATGTGCATGTGTGTGTAAACTTTCTGTTCGTTTCCAACACATATCTATATATGGCAGTTCCTTCCTCCAAAGTTTGTTGCTAAAAAGGCAGAATCAGGGATACATCATTCACTCTTTCTTTGCACTTAAAAAAACTACAGTGTCCCTTTAAGTCTTTCTTAGGGAAACGTAGCTAAACTAGCCAAGATTTGGTGTGAGAAGGAACAGGTTGCCCTTTCATTCAAAAGCCAAAAATTCCTAAAAGTGACCTACCAGGATGTATATTAGCCACACACACATACTTCCACTCTCCTCGCCACTCCCCTAGTTTTCCAGCCTCACCTCCTCGTCTCTGTACCTCTGGCTTCTATTATCTGTGTGGTTCTGGCTCTACTTCCTGGAAGTCCTTGTTCAGAGTTCACTTCCTCAGTGAGGGCTATCTTATGTAAAACTGCAACCAACATTTCTAATCACTTTATCCACTCATTTGCCCCTGTAGCATTGCTCACTTTCTAACATAACTGTGTAATATACTTATTTATTATGATGTTTGTTGTCCATGTCCTATTAAAATATAAGCACGACAAAGGCAGGACTTTTTTGTCCATGTTATGCTCTAATGTGAAACAACATGTCCTATTAAAATATAAGCACTACAAAGACAGGATTTTTTTTGTCCATGTTATGCTCTAATGTGAAACAAACAGCTATAATAGTGTTTGATGCTCAGTAAATATATATTGAACGAATGGATATATATATACATATGGTAATAAGTCATAAATAAATTTCTTGAGGAGAAGAACTGAGAAGAGAATATACTGCGATTTATCTGTTTTATTTTTGATGGATATTTAAGTTTTAGTTTTGGGCTAATGTGAATAAATCTGCTACGAACACTGTTGTATCTGTCTTTTGTTAGATGTAAGTATTTATTGCTGTTGGGTTATAATACCTAGGAATTGGAATTACTGGGTTATAGAATGTATGTTTTCACTTTAACAGATTATGCCAAATGGTTTTCCAAAGTGTTTGTACAATTTACATTCCCACCAGCAATGGTTGCAAGGTCCAGTTTCTCTGTATCGTTGCCAACACTTGGAATTATGAGTCCTTTTAATTTTAGTGGGTGTGTAATGATATATCATTGTGTTTTTAATTTGTGGCTCTCTGGTGATTAATGGTGTCAGTTGCCTCATACGTAATTTTTTCAGTTATTTTGAATTTTCAGTTATTTAATTTTTCAGTTATTTTTCAACATGAATAAAATCAACATCACTTTTTGTATTGGATGAAAATGTTTTTAAAGTCAGTATTCATTAAAACCTCTTTTAAGTCAATTTATTTATTTTTGAAGGCAAAAATATTTCTTTCTCCTACCACAGTGATATTTAAATGTGGAGTCTACTTGTAGATGAGCAAAAAGTTCTTTTAAAGGGGCCTTAATGGATTCACTAATAAATATTTGTGAAATATGTTTTAATGTATCAAAAGCACTTATAACAGTGCCTCAAACATAGTAAGTACTAAAGTTTTGGTTAAATAATTAAAATATATTTAAATACACACACACACACACACACACACACACACACACACACGTTTTACCTGGAGAGAATACCTGTTGTCAGGATACCCACTTCTCATTCTGGCTCTACTGCCAGTTACTATGTGGTTTGGACCATTTTTTGCTATCAGTAACATGAATGCTTTTAGTTAGATGATTTCTAAGTCACACTGTAGGATTCAGTAGCTTCCATTTGGGTTAAAATGGAAAGAACACTAGGTCAGTAATCAACTGATGTAAGATATTTACACTTGTGGGCCTTTGCTTTGTTTCCTGACTCAAAACCCCAATAAAAAATATCTTTCTCCTCCTCCTCCTCTGTACTCTTTCTCCTTTAATCGATTTTGATATAAAACTGAAAGCAATACAGTAATTCCTTAAGCCTGGAAATTAGCATAACCAATATAATTTTTTAATGTAAATTGTTGCTAAATTTTTTACACTAATCTGTGTAGAACTTGAGTGATTTGTCACATAACTACTTCACTGTAAGTACAGAGTGATTTTTTATGATAACTAGAAACTTTTTCAACCAAAATTAAACTGCTGTCTATATCAAGTTGCAGAATTTTTACAGATTTAATTTTCTCAGAGTGAATTTGATTTGCATTTTTAAATCCTAAGTAGTCATAGAATACAGTTCACCCTAATCTTATTTCCTTGCATTTTACTTTATTTTATTAGGGTTTTTCTGTTTGTTTTACAGTAATATTTTCTATTGTATGCTTTGAGTAGCATTGGTTTTTTTTTTCAGCAATTTTTACACCTTACTATGAGAGCTTATTACATGCTCTGATAAAGCCTTATTGGGATTCAGACTCAAACTCATACAGACTATTTTAATCTTATCTTTGCTTCTGGCTGTTGCGTCTCTTTTGGTGTTCATTAAATAATACTTGATGAAATCCTATCATATCAAAATATCAGTAGGAGTATTAGCAGTATCAAAAATACTGTTTTCTCCATGCATACCAATTGCAAAAGCAGTGAATAGCAGTGGTTAAAAGCCTAGGCTTTAACGTCATGGACTTTAGAGTCAGACTACAGAATTTGAATTTTGTCTTCTCTTGCTAGCAATGTGACCTTAGAAGTTCCTGAACCCTTAGTTAAGATTGCCTATAAAATACAGGTAATAAAGGCACTTTTAGGACCATCATGATTATTAAATGAAATAATACTTCATATAAACAGTGTCTTTGAACAGTGTTTAGCACTTCGTAAGTATTCAATAAATGTTAGCAATTGTTATAAATGTTAGTACCTTTAGGGTTTTGTGAAGAGTAAATGTGATAAGTAAACTGTGTATCAAAAGGCCTGCAATATAGTGCACAATTAACATTAGCTAGTATTACTACCAAAAATATTCTCTGGCTAGCTGGTTTTACACAATTTCTGTGTGTTGTCGGTAAAATTGCCCAGGCTGGAGTACAATGACGCTATTTCAGGTCACTGCAACCTCCACCTCCCAGGTTCAAGCGATTCTCCTGCCTCAGCTTCCTTTAGTAGCTGGGATTACAGGCGTGTACTACCACACCTGGCTAATTTTTGGATCTTTAATAGAGGTGGGGTTTCACCATGTTGGCCAGGCTGGTTTCAAACTCCTGACCTAGTGATCCACCCACCTTGACCTCTTAAAGTGCTGGGATTACAGGTGTGAGCCACCGTACCTGAGTAAAATAAATTTACCCCTATTTATTTTCAAGAGTCATCTTAGACATTTCTTGCTCCAGGAAATGTTTCTTATGCTCCCAGACATAATGTAATGCCTTTTCTGTTTCCATTCCTATGTGTAATAGCACATGCCCTCTTAGAGTAATTAATTATTTGTAGATTCACCAATGGACTTGGTACTTCTGAAAGATAGAGAC
This sequence comes from Callithrix jacchus, assembly GCF_049354715.1. Classification (NCBI taxonomy): domain Eukaryota; kingdom Metazoa; phylum Chordata; class Mammalia; order Primates; family Cebidae; genus Callithrix; species Callithrix jacchus. The sequence continues at coordinate 144,822,174 of NC_133508.1, read as the reverse complement.
AGTGTTCTCTTCCTCTTTGTAACTGTGACGATACTGGAACATAGTGATAATATTTCTTTTGAATGAATGAAGTAGAGTAGGCACTTGGCATTCTGGATTTAATTTCCTAGCTTGCAAGCAACCTTGAAGATTCATCACTTGTACTAATTTGCATTATAATTTGCAGAGGTATAACTTTGACTCACATGCCCATGGGGCTGATATGTAGGAATGAGTCACTAACCTTGTGAGAATTCTAGCCAGCTACTTGATGCCACCCTTTCAGAGTGGCTCTGCTTTTTTCTTTATGAAAACTGTCAAGGTTCTTGTATTAGTTTTCATACTGCTATAAAAACATACCTGAGACCTAGGTAATTTACTAAGAACAGAGGTTTAATTGGCTCTGCAGGCTTACAGGCTTTTGCTTCTGGGGAGGCCTCAGGAAATCATGGTGGAAGGCAAAAGGGAAGCAGGCATGGCCTTCATGTGGCCAGATCAGGTGAAGAGAGTGGGGAGATGCCACACACTTTTAAACAACCAGATTTTATGAGAACTCTTATTATACAACAGCACTAGGGGAATGCTAAACAATTAGAAACCACCCCCCACCATAATCTACTCTCCTCCCACCAGGCCCCACCTCCAATACTGATCACAATTCAATGTGAGATTTCATTCAGTAGGGGCACAATTCAGTAGGGGCACAGAACCAAATCAAATCATTATACCCTACTCTTCCTAAATCTCATGTTCTCACACACAATCTGGCTTCCCAAAAGTCCCCCAGTGTCTTAACTCATTCCAGCATTAACTCAAAAGTCCAAGTTCAAAGTGTCATCTGGGACAAGGCAAGTCCCTTCCACCTATGAGCCTGTAAGATCAAAAACAACATAGTTACTTCTAAGATACAATAGGGGTGCAATTCTCTCATTCCAAAAGGGAGAAATTGGTCAAAATAAGGGGGCTACAGGTCCCATGCAAATCCAGAATTCCACAGGGTAGTCATTAAATCTTAAAGCTCCAAAATAGTCTTTGACTTCATGTCTCACATCCAGGCCACACTGATGCAAGAGATGGGTTCCCAAGGGATTGGGCAGCTCTGCCACTGTGGCTCTGCAGGGTACAGCCCCCATAGCTGCTTTCACAGGCTGATGTTGAGTGCCTGGGGCTTTTGCAGTGGAAGCTGTCAGTGGATCTACCATCCTGGGGTCTGGTGGACCCTCTTCTCACAGCTCTATTAGGCAGTGCCCCAGTGGGGACTTTGGACGGGGGTAGTTCCAACCCCACATTTCACCTCCACAGTGCCCTAGTAGAGGTTTTCCATAGGGTTCCACCCCTGCAGCAGACTTCTACCTGGGCATTCAGGTGTTTATGTACATCCTCTGAAATCTAGGTGGAGGCTCTTAAGCCTCAACTCTTGCCCCCTGCACACCTGTTGGCTTACCACCATGTGGAAGCTATCAGGGCCTGTGGCTTATACCCACTGGATCAGTGGCCTGAGACATATCTGGAGTCCTTTTAGCCACCTCTGGAGCTGAAACCACTGAGACACAGGATGCTATGTCCTAAGGCTGCACAGATTAGTGGGTCCCTAGGCCTGGCCCATGAAACCATGGAAGAAGCAGCTGCAAAGGTCTCTGAAATGCCTTGGAGGCATTTTCTCCATTGTCTTATTAACATTTGGCCTCTTTTGTGCACATTTCTGCATCTGACTTAAATTCCTCCCCAGAAAATCAGTTTTTCTTTTCCACCTTGGACAGGCTACAAATTTTCCAAACTTTTATGCTCTGCTTCCCTTTTAAATACAAGTTTTAGTTTCAAGTCATTTCTTTGTTTATGCAAATGAGCATGGGCTTTTAGAAGAAGCCAGGCCATATCTTGAATACTTTGCTGCTTAGAAATTTCTTCCACAAGATATCCAATTGTCTCTCTTAAGATCAGAGTTCACAGAGCAGAGGCATAATACCACCAGTCTTTTTGCTAAGGCGTATCAAGAGTGACCTTTACTCTCGTTCCCAGTAAGTTCCTCGTCACCATCTGAGACTACCTCAGCTTGGACTTCACTGTCCATATCATTATCACCATTTTGGTCAGAACCATTCAAGAAGTCTTTAGGAAGTTTCAAAATTTCCCCCATCTTCCTGTCTTCTTTTGAGCCCCCCAAAGTATTCCAGATCCTGCCCGTTACCCAGTTCCAAAGTTGCTTCCACATTTTCATCTATCTTTTTAGCAGTGCCCCACTCCCAGTACTAATTATCTGTATTAGTCTATTCTCACATTGCTATGAAGACATACCTGAGACTGTGTAATTTATTAAAAAAGAGTTTTAATCAGCTTACAGTTCTGCAGGCTGTACAGGCTTCTGCTTCTGGAGAGGGCTCAGGAAGCTTATAGTCATGGCGTAAGGCAAAGGGGAGGCAGTCACATTATTCGCATGGCCAGAGCAGGAGAGAAGAGGTAAAAGGGGGAGGTGCTACACACTTTTAAACACCATATTTTGTGAGAACTCTATCACAAGACAGCACTAGGGGAATGGTGCTAAACCATTAGAAACCACCCCATGATCCATTAATCTCCCTCCAGGCCCCACCTCCAGTACTGGGGAATCACAATTTAACATGAGATTTGGGTAGGGATGCAGAGCCAAACTGTATCAGTTCTATTGTAAAATAGTTACGGGATGAATTTATTCCATTTTCATGGACTGTTTATGAAACTTTTCATAACCTACATAGTCATTTCAATAGTTAAAAGGAAACACGGCATGGCACTGTTTCTTAATCTTTGGTTTATTTATGCATGATATTCCTCTGTAGCAAATGTATATAAATTGTTACTTGGTTTATATCATTTTCAAAGATTATTAGCAGGCTCAATAGTATTTCCATTGTCAGTGAATTCTATCTTTCAATTATAATTTGAATGTTCTCTTTGTAGCACCCTCCCCTAGCATTGTTTTGTTTTATTTTCACTCAGAATATAGTATTCCACATCTTGCCAATCACAGATCCCTCTACCCCTTTTCTTCTTCGACTTTCACAGAGACCTATTATCCTCTTCCATAATTTCAACTACTTCCACCCCACTGACTTTTCCCCTTCAACATATTAGAATACTCCCATCTTTTTTTTAATTTTTAATTTTTTTTCTATTCTTAGGTCATGAATAAATGAGATAGAATACTCCCATCTTAAAAGTAAAACAATCGCCCTCTAATCATTGGCCACTTCTAGCTTTCTCAGTACTTTTCCTTTTCACCATAAGTGTTTTGAAAAAATGTTCAGAGATCATCTCCAATTTTTGATCATCTATGCTGTTTTCTTAATTCATTTTATCTGACTTCCACCCCTACTGCAATGAAACTGTTTTTAGCTATGGTCTCTAATGATCTGCATATTATTAAAATAGGGGACAGTCTGCTACTGGATCTCTCTGCAGGTTTTGACTCTGTTGATCAATCCATGGTTTGTCTAACACCATTTTCTCTTGAGTTTCTTTCTATCTTTTCTAAGTTAGTCTACTCTTCAACTACTGGTATTCTCAGCATTCCTTTCTAGATCTTTTTCTTCCTTCACTCTACAAAATTTCTGTTTGGTGATCTTATTTACTCCCATGGCTCCAAAATCACTTTTAAAGTTATGACTTCTCCCTCCCTCCCTCTCTCCGTCCCTTCCTTCCTTTCTTCCTTTTTCCCTTTCTTCCTTCCTCCCTCCCTCCCTCCCTCCCTCCCTCCCTCCCTCCCTCCCTCCCTCCCTTCCTTTGTTTCTCCTACCTGCCTGCCTGCCTGCCTTTTTCTGAGACAGTCTCACTTTGTTACCTGGGCCAGAATGCAGTAATATGATCAGCTCACTGCAGACTCGAACTCCTGGGCTCAAGTGATTCTCCTGCCTCCCCAGTAGCTGGGACTACAGGTTTCCATGCCATCATACTAGGCTAATTTTTTTTTATTAGAAATGGGTTTTCACACTGTGTTGCCCAGTCCAGTCTCAAACTCCTGGCCTCAAGTGATTTTCCTGCCTCAGTCTCCCAATTTAACCATATAATGCCCAGCTAAAGTTAAGTCTTTCATGTTTTTTTCACTTGGGATTTCTTTCCTGAGCTGCCATCCTGTATTTTTTCAACTGCATGTTCCACAGCAACTCAATATTGTGTGTACAAAACTGAACTCTCCTCTTCCCACTGTGTATGCTTTTCTTCCTGATTTCCCTTTAGTGAAGAGACGCACTGTCTAAACCAGTGATACCTCCTTAGTGCTTACTTTCTCAAATTCAATGAAATCCAATCCAGTTTTACCTTTTTAGTGTTTCTTGATTCTAATTCCTTCTTCCTGTCCTCATTCTAAGGCCTTATTTCTTTCCTCCAGAATTACTTCATCACTTCCTAAGACTGATTCCAGTCTCATCTGACATTTAGTCTTCATCATCACTGCTCCCCAAATGGCTTCTTTTTCTGAAACACATCTTTATTTTATTTCTCTGCTTGAAATATTTCAGCACTTCCCATTACATTCAAGATAAAATATATGTCAGTGTTTGTACACAGTGTATTTAAATCAATTTATGATCTGGCTCCAGTGCTTCTGTGAAACCACGACGTTTGCCTCTCCTGTGTGCTAGTCAGCTTTATATCCGGTCTCAGGGAGCACTCCTCTGTCCACCTTCCATGCTACCCACTTTCCCCCTTCTGACCTCTTCCTTCTGCTCAGTTCTCATACTTGAAGCCTGATGTCAATACTTCTAAGCCTCTGCTTTTCTCCCCATCTACTCATCTGGCATTGCTATTCTTCCTATTTCATATTTCTTTTATAGCACTGATTAATTCAACTATAATGGTTTGTCTGAGTGTTTCCTAAACTGTAAGCTTTCTAACAGCAGGAATTATGTACTTTATCTTTGTATCCTGACAAGTAGAATGTAACTATGGAACATACTTAATAAAAGTTTGTTGGATGAATAATGTCTAATATTTAATTTATTTCAAAAATAATCAATATCTACAATTACAGTGGTTTCTTTTTTATTGTATAATGCAAAATAGGTTCACCCTTTTAAAAGGCCACAACTCCTATATGAACTTAGAGATATAAGAAAGTACCTCAGGATATATGTAACTACAAATGATAATAATATGTTAAAGCCTTTGCAATACAATTCTGACATGAATTACCCAGAGGTAAGCTAAACTTCTTAGGTTAAGGGCATAGTTCTCCACAAGATTGCCCTCATTTCAGACACCAGTGACAAGCTTGGGGTTTCCAGGACTAGTTACTTCTGATCAGCTGGTTACAAATACATGGGGAGAACCACAAACCCTTTCGTTTCAATAATTAACTAGAATTATTAGACTTACAGAATACAGGAAAGCACCATAATTATGATTACATTTTTATTATAGCAAAAAGAGTACATATCAGAAACAGCCAAAAGAAGAGACACATATGAGGTCTGGAGGGCCCAAATATGAGGGTTCCATGTCCTCTCTCCATGAAGTTAGAATTCATCATCTTCTGGTAGATTGTTGTGTGACAGTTGCTAACCAGGGGAGCTTACCTGAACATTGGTATTAAGAGTTTTTATTGGGGCTTTATTACAGAAGTATGATTGACTGAATCATAACCATCCAGCAGAACTCAACCTCCATACTTCCTCTCTCCCTGTGGATCAGGCTGGTATCTCATGGCTCAAAGTCCCAATCTTCTAATCACATGGTTGCCCTTTCTAGAATGATCCTGAGTATCACATTAGTTTAAACTATCATTAGCCCACCATAAATAATGAAGACACTCTGATCATGGGGAAGTTTCAAGGACTTAGAGTCTCCCTCCCAGGGACCAGGGATGAAGGCCAAAGATGAGTACATTCTTTCTTTTTTTTTTTTTTTGAGATGGAGTCTAGCTCTGCTGCCCAGGCTAGAGTGAAGTGGCACAATCTCTGCTCACTGTAATCTCCACCTCCCAGGTTCAAACAATTCTCCTGCCTCAGCCTCCTGAAGAGCTGGGATTATAGGCATGTACCACCACAGCTGGCTAATTTTTGTATTTTTAGTAGAGACAGGGTTTCACCATGTTGACCAGGCTGGTCTAAAACTCTTTACCTCAAGTGATCTGCCTGCCTCAGCCTTCCAAAGTGCTGGGATTACAGTATCTTCTTTATGATAATAGCCTTGATTACCTGAAATAAAAAACAAATCTGACCATCAAAACTAAAATTTCAAAATATAAATTATATTGGTAATCCAGAATTTTTGTTCGTCTGTTTTAATCATATGATCATTAAGAAAAGACCAAAGAATTTGGAATTCATGTACAGATTAGAAGTCTGAATGGCACTGTAAAAATTGAGTTGATGGCATTAATTTCCATTTGGAAAAGTCTGCTAGAGGTTGTTCATACAGGAATAATTTATCAGAATTTGGAACTATTTCTAAATTAGATTACATATATTTTATTTGGTGAATGTTTCAGAAATTGTTAGTGTGGACAATTAAGAAAATAAAACTTAAATGGCATGTGATAGAGCAAAAAATCACTTCCAAATGGAAAGCAGCATGTTTAGAAATAACTTATCAATAAATCATGTTCCCTCAATTTACCTTTATCATAAATGAAATACCTATAAATAAATAGTTAATAAAAATAAAGAATACAGAAGATCAGCATTAGACTGTCAAGTTAAAATTATGGTGATGGGAGGAGCTTACTATAAGTTAGATGTTTTCTGTTCATTATCTCAGTTCACCATAATAACCCTGAAAATTGGTTTAAGCTCCCTTTTACAGATGAGTCTACTGAGGTTTAAAAGGTTAAGTAACTTGATCACAGACACAAAGCTAGTAAGTGTTTGACCCTCAGTTTTGAACCTAGTTCAATCGACTTCAAAATTTAAGCTCTGTCCACAGTACCCCATAGTTCATAGATCAATGAAAAAGGGACAGAAAAGCAGTTTAGGATTTACAGCCTGAAATACAATAGGGTCTGATGGATAGATCATTCCAGTAAAGCCTAAGGGTCTCGACTACTTGACTGCCCCTTCAGATATCTCTTCCACTGCCAGACCCAGGCCTCCAAGTAATTCATAACTTATCATTTTCCTTTGAGTGCTCTGAAAGTCAAAAGCTGGCCCATATATCAGTAGTTCAGTTAAAGTCTACTGATGTGATCCATCAATACTGAAAATAGAAATGAGCCAAGGGGAATAGTGAAGGTAAATCAGTGCAATACATTGTTCAAAAGCAGAGGAAAATGCTGTGTCTCTGTATTTTGATAAAGAGTTGTGGAAGAGAAAAGCAGAAAAACAAAGGACAAATGGGAAAGTAGACTTAAAGACAATTGAAGGTGTACTGAAACAGGTGTATTTTTCTATAAAGTGTAGTTTTTTAAAGAAAAAAACCTATGTTCTAATGAAAATCAATGGAAAGAATTATGATTTTAAATAGTTGCTGACCCTGAGTCCAAATACTGGTATTTGTGCAGATCTTGAAAAGAAGTAGAGAAATTGTGGGTTATTGTTATTTTAGGAAAAGTAGTAAGAACTAAATAAATGTTCTGAATGTTGACACTAATGTGGAATGTATGAACCATGTATCAGCATGCTTTGAGGAAATGCTTAGTTCTCAGAGTGAAGCCTGCCCCCAGTTAAAGCATTCCAAATTTATTCCTAACTTGTTTGCTCACTAGTCTTAGACATTCTTCTGGAGACTCAATGTTACCATCTATTAAATGAGAAGTTTGGACTATATATGTTCTAATAATAATAACCACTACCTTGTATTGATTATCTTCCATATACTAGGACCCACACTAGATGCTTTAAGTTTTCTCACTTGAGGGGTGTGTGTGTGTGTGTGTGTGTGTGTGTGTAATATTGCCTATCTTATTAATGAGGAAACTAAAATTCAGAGAGTTTAGGTCTGGGATTTGACCCTGACTCTATTTGGTTCCAAACCTTTTAACCACTGTGTTATTTTGCTTATCTATGTGTCCTTCAACCTTAATATGCTGAGATTCTATTTCCTTGAGCCAGATCAATAAACAGATGAAAGTTAGATGTAAATCCTTGAAAGTTAGAGGAATTGATTATTGTCTTACTTTTATCTTTATCTTCAATGCCAAGTACATTTTAGGCCTGGCTGAATTCAGGTGAGAGGAACCAAACAGATTAATCATAATCTTTGTAAGGAGGAGTGTATTTTATCATTGCACTCTGCCACCACTCATGCAGTCCTCTTTCCACCATGTTTAGCATGGTATTTTGCATGTCGTGTACACTTAGCAATTTTTGACTGATTACAAATAGAAAAAGTCTCAAAAATGATCAGTTCTTTTTGGTAGAAAATTAGACTCAGTGCTTTCATCCAAACACAACAGCTGTTTTATGTGGTGGGCTGATAATTAATAGCCACAAGTTTGAGGTTAAGAGTCACCTTTCAGAGCCAGGAGAGGCTCTGGACTTTCTCATGAATGCTAGAAGAAACCTCTCAGAGAATTGTTTTAGCCTTAGGGAGGCCCAAATAATTTCTGTATATATTTTTAGTTAAGAAGAATCATACATAAGATTATTATCTTACTGAATAGATATTAAGATTATGTGTCAAAAAAAACTTTCTACCAACTGTGCAAGTTAGGTATTTTAGATGGCATTTTTATTCCAAGTAATAGTTCTTCTTGACTTCATTAGAGACAAATGAATATTTGCCTTGATAAACAACCAATGTAAGTTCTGTTTAATCATGATGAAATAATCCTATGCACCCATTTGTCCTAAGTGTACTCTATATGAAGTGTGTTTGTTTGTAATCAGCCAAACTTTAAGTACGGCCGCTTAACAAAACTGGGCATGTCACAGGTATCAGTTGGAATCTTTCCCGATACCAGAAAAAATATGCAGATTACCATCAACTTTTAAAAATAATCTTATTTGATAATGAATATATTTTCATGTCTTTCTACCAAAAAAATCAGAAACTTCTCTAGAGATTCTCTAATATACCTGAAAGTATTACTAATAATGTCTAATTTGTCATCTGTGACATGAAACTAATTTTCATAATGCTTGGCATCTAAACAGCCGTGACTGCACCTGTTGCTGGGCTATCCCCTCAGGGAGCGGTTTTTGTGCTGGGGAAGACCCAAATAATTTGACAGTAGAAGGAAGGGAAAATAGTTTAGAATGCTTCAATTATTGTTTCTACAAACATATTGCGATAATGTCTTTACTTCCTCAACTCCCTTTATCAACTCAGTGCTATTTTGCTTTCTTCTCTAAACTATACTGAAGCAGAACTTGCGAAGTCACAATTAACTAAGTGTCAAATTCCATGAAGAGATTTAGACTCTTAACTTATGTGACCTCTTAATAGGGCTTGACACGGTTGATCAAGGGAAGACCCAAGTAATTTGGCAGTAGAAGGAAGGGAAAGTGGTTTTTAGAATATTTTATTGTTTCTACAAACATATTGCGATCGTGTCTTTAGTTCTTCAACTCCCTTTCATTTATCAATTCAGTGCTACCTTGCTTCCTTCTCTAAACTATACTGAAGCAGATATTTCTAGGTCACAATTAACTAAGTGTCTAATTGCATGAAGAGATTTAGGCTCTTAACTTATGTGACCTCTTAATAGGGCTTGACATGGTTGATCATCTTGATGATCTCTGCCTTTTGGCTTCTCTGATCTCTTTTTTCATGTTCTCTGCCCCTCTGACTATTACTTGTCAGTACAGACAGTTCCTGACTTAGAATAGTTCAGCTTATGATTTTTAGCTTTATGATGGTAAGTGATACATGTTTAGTAGAGGTGTACTTTGAGTATCCATTCTTCTTTTCACTTTCAGTACAGTATTCCATAAATTACATGAGCTATTCAACACATAAAATAAGCTTTGTGTTAGATGATTTTGCTCAACTGACAGCTCATTTAAGTATTCTGAGCACATTTAAGGTAGGGTAGGCTAAGCTGTGATGTTCAGTAGGTTAGGTGTATTAAATACACTTTCAACTTGACAATTTCAATTTATGATGGGTTTCTTGGGACAAAATCCCATCATAAATTGAGTAGCATCTATATTTGTTTATCTTTGTTTTCCTGTTAATTGTTGGATTTGTTCTTTACTTCTGTTAACTTGTCTAGGCTATAGTGTTTGGTTATTCAATCAAACACCAATCTGGGTGCTGCTATGAAAGTATTTTATAGATATGGCTAACATCTACAATCAGTTGGGTTTAATGGAGATAATGAGTATGCACTCAGCTGGAAGGGTTTAAGAGCAAAAACTGAGGATTCCTAGATAAGAAGAAATTTTGTCTCAAAACTTCATTAACTCCTGCCTGAGTTTCTGGGTTTCCAGGCTGCTGATCAGCCTACCTGAAAAATTCCAGACTTCCCTGCCCTACAGGTTTTAAAATGTCAGCCCCTACTGCCACACTAGACAATTTATTTAAATAAATCTCTTTTAAAAACACACACACTCTCATATACAGATACAGATACAGTTATGCCTCAGTATCCATGAGGAATTGATTCTGTGTCCTCCCTTTGAAACAGAAAGCCAAGGAAGCTCAAGTCCATGATATAAATGACATAGTATTTGCATATAACCTATGCACAACCTCCTGTATGAATCATCTCTAGATTACTTATAATCAATATAGTGTAAATACTATGTAAATATACCATGTTATTTGGGCAATAATGACGAGAGAAAGAAGGCTTTACATGTTCAGTACAGATATAATATTTCTTTCAAATATTTTCAATCCATAGTTTTCTGAATCAGCAGATGTGGAACCCACCGATACAGAGGACCAACTGTATATCCTATTGGTTCTGTTTCCCTGGAGAACTCTGATTACAAATTCTTTTATCATTTTATTCATCATGTATTCGCTATATAATTCATCTCACTTCGACTATGTTCATATAGATCTTTTACTTCAGAATATTTACCCCAGTCTTTTATTTGAACTCCTAATCAACATTTTCAACTACTATACATTCCTATATTGATGTCCCAATCCCATTTTAAATTCAACATGTCCAAATGAAATTTTTTAAAAAGAATTCCCACCTCAACTCCCTTCTCTCCTTATTTCCAATCTCAATTAATGGCAACTCTACACCTAATTATCCTATGTAGAGATCTCTGAGCTATTCTTCATTACTTGCTCTCTTTTATCTTGATTTAATAAGTCTCTTAGTTTAAACAGCATTTTCTTCCATAGTAACCCTTGAATTTAGTCCTTTTTCACCACTTTCACTGCCTTGGGTTGGAATCTTCCTACTCTTTTCTTGCATGTATTTTTTTTTTTTACCTGATTATAATGATTTTTTCCTTGATCACTGTGTTCACCATTGTCCTTTTCTTTCATATTATTTTGCACAGATCCACAAAGGTTATTGCTCTTGTCATAACTGTTGCATCATATTGTAATTATTTGTTTACATGTTTTGTCTTCTCTTCTAGATTTCGAGTCATTCATTACATTTGTGTTGTACTAGTTTCCTACCTCACTATAGCTCTGACGCAGCTGAAGTGTTTTGTACTTGGCTGACAACTGTTCTCCCAAAATTCATTTCCATCAGGAATCTGTAAATGTGACCTTACTTGGAAATAGGGTCTTTGTAGGTGTAATCCAATTAGGATGAAGTCACACTGGATTAGAGCGGACCCTAAATCCAATGACTGGTATCATAAAAAGAAGAAGGAAATGTGGACATACTGACACACAGGGGGAAAGTGGCCATGTGAAGAAGGAATCTGAGATTGGAGTGATGCCCAGCTCTAAGCCATGGAATGCCAGGGATTGCCTGAGACCACTGGAAACAAGAAGAGGCAAGGAAGGATTCTTCCAGAGCCGTTGGAAGGAGCATGACCCTGCGGACTCCTTGATTTCAGGCTTCTGTTCCCTGGAACTGTGAGAGAATAATTTTCTGTTGTTTTAAGCCACTCAGTTTGTGGTAATTTGTTACTAGAAAACTAGTACAAAATTCATAGTCCCTTCATGTTCCTCATTTTCCTTGGTTTAAGGAAAGCTTAACCGTACCTTTTAAATTTTATTTTTATGTATTTTAGAGACAGGGTCTTGCTATATTGGCCAGCTTGTCTTGAACTCCTTGCCTCAAACAATCCTCCTGCCTCAGTCTCCCAAAGCGTTGGGACTACACATCCCCTGTACCTTTCATAATAAAATTCTTGCATCAAACTTTAAGAGTCCACCAAGATCTTCATGAGCTCTTTTCTTTCCTCTTTCACTTTACTGTGGGCTTAATCCAAACCCTTTGCCCTTCTCTTCATTCTTTCTTGCATTGTGACCACTCCCGTTCTTGTGATTTTAATCACTGCTTCTATGTTAACTTATAAACTTGGATTTCCAACTTTAACCTGTCTTTTTACCTGTAAATCTATATTTTCAGTAACCGTAATTTTTTTTTTTTTTTGAGACGGAGTTTCGCTCTTGTTACCCAGGCTGGAGTGCAATGGCACGATCTCGGCTCACCACAACCTTTGCCTCCTGGGTTCAGGCAATTCTCCTGCCTCAGCCTCCTGAGTAGCTGCGATTACAGGCACGTGCCACCATGTCCAGCTAATTTTTTGTATTTTTAGTAGAGACGGGGTTTCACCATGTTGACCAGGATGGTCTCGATATCTTGACCTCGTGATCCACCTGCTTCGGCCTCCCAAAGTGCTGGGATTACAGGCGTGAGCCACCGTGCCCGGCTGTAACCGTAATTTTTAATTCTGTATTTTAAAGAATGTTATAGGCATTTTTCTAGCAAGAGCCACATAGCCACTTAACCCGGGTGCTGAAGACTTTACATACATATTAAATATTCACAAAAACCTTATGAGGGCATTACTCTTATTGTTCCCAAATTTAAAGATGGGAAAGTTGTGTGAGACACTGAATGGTAAAATAACTTGCCAAAGGTCCGACAATCAGTAAGTAGTGGATACAAGCCCACCACAGTGTGTTTTAAGCACATAGGCAAACCAGACCTCTGAGAATTTGGTGAAAACGATGGTCGTTCACCACAGAAATAATACAAAAAGTTTTCTATGAAATATTAGAAAGTTCATACATTTTAGAAGTCTACTTATGGATCCCACGTTAAGAACACTTATACTGGATTAGCTGGGTGTGATAGCACATGCCTGTAGTTTTAGCTATTTAGGAGACTGAAATGGAAGATCACTTGAACCCAGGAGTTCAAGACTGCAGTGAGCTATGATTATACCACTGCACTCCAGCCTGGGCAATAAAGCAAGACCTTGTCTCTAAAGAAAAACAAAAATTAAACAAAACTCATCTTTTTTGTAATGTTCTGAGTCACAATAAATATACTAGTAATAAGAAAAACATAGCTAGATTCAATAATTTTCTTCATTAATTTGGTTCTCTAGGAAAGTGTAACTTATTTTAGCAAATTATTAGATCTTTATTTAAAAGAAAATAGTGAACATCATGCTCAGTCATTTAACACAAATGTAGTGAGTGACTCCAAATCTAGAAGAGAAGACAAAACATGTATACCAAAAATTACAGTATGATTTAACAGTTACAAGAACAATAATCTTTGTGAACCCAGCAGAATAATATGAAGGAAAAGTACTGTGTTGAACACAGAGATCAGGTAAAAAAATTATTATAATCAGGTAAAAACAAAATCCATGCAAGAGATGAATAGGGAGATTTTAACCTAAGGCAATGGAAGTGGTGAGAAAGGATTAAATCCAAGGCTTAATAAGGTGGAAAATGCCATCTGAGTTTAGAGGCTAATTAAATCAAGATGAAAGAGAGGAAGGAATGAAGAACAGCTCAGAGATCTCTACATAGGATGATTAGGTGTAGAGATGCCATTAACTGGGATTAAAAATAAGGAGAGATTGGCGTGAAGTGGGGAGAAAAAAAACATTCCATTTGGACATGTGATAAATTATTATAGAGATAGAGATTCAGAAATAGATATATAAATACAGGTATTATATAGTTATAAAACCTAAGCATATTTTTAGGCAAAAGTGAGTGATAGAGGGAAGGTTATCAAGTATAATTGTGGTGGGGTTAGTTGAATAGCAGACTGGATACCTATTCCTCCGAGATAAGAGGACAGACTATAATCTGCAGTTCCAGTAACAGTTCAAGGAACAAATGACTGTTATTAATTATATATTATTAAAAATAGTATCCACTTTAGTGTTTGTCTGATTTTAAAATGTAGATGTCAGTTACATATTTATCCAAGAGATCCTTTATTTTCAAAAGCAAATCCTAAAAGCTTATAATTAAAATTGACTATAGCCTATATATTGGAATCCAGAGTGGATTTGATAATTTTCTTACAGAAAGTATTTTAGGCCCACCAAGGAACTTAGTCTAGAATAGTTAGAGCCTATAATTTCACACTCTTTCAAAGTAAGCATACCAAAAAATAGTTCTTTTAATAAAAGTACATAAGTGATTAAATCCTAGTCAATTGCAGAACGTGTGTTTCTGTGATGGCATGTGTTTTTCAAAGCTTCCTTAGCATGCTAAAATTCAGCATGACATCATCTTTTGTGAGAATCTTCATGAGGGTGAGGACAGCTTAAATAAGTGAAGTTTCCTGATAATGAAATGCCTTTGTTTCTGTGGGTCTTGATTTAGTTTTATTTGTTTATGCAAATCAATGAATAAATATACATCCCTGGAAACAATATATTCAGATTGTACATGTATATTTAAAACCTTCCTTTCCAACTTTATTTTTACAGATTTGTTCAACTTTGTTTAAATCACTAGAATATAATTAAACACTGCCTTCTAAATTGGAGAAAATAGGCTGTTCTCACATGGTTGGGCTTTGTTAAATAACAATAGCTTTAAATAAAACTAGAATATGTTTCTTGAGATACTGGATGGCTTGATATTATATTAAAATTCAAAACATTCACATTTACAGTTGTAAGGGACCATAGAGGTTATCAATTTGTGCCCCTTTTCAGATTAAGAAATAATAGTTCAGAGCAGTTCAGTAGGTTACCCAGAGCCAAGAAGAATTATATACTGGATTCTATATGCCAAGCTCTGTTCTAAACATTTTATATACATTTTTTATATTAACTTAATTCTCAAATTTACAATTTTACAGATGAAAAAATAAATACTCAGAGGTGAAGTCACCCAAGAACCCTCACCTAGTAAGTGATGGCCCTGGGATTTGAACCCAAGAATTCTTCCTTTGAGTCAGTGCACTTAACTCTGCTCCCAGTTTCTACAAAGGGCAATGTTGAGGCCCTGAAACCATTTAACCTTCTGATATGATTAGGCTTTTTGTCCCCACCCAAATCTTATCTAGAATTGGACTTTTGAGTTAATTTTGATATCTGTTTAAGACTTTGGGGGACGGTTGGGAAGGCATGATTGGTTTTAAAATGTATAAAGAACATGAGATTTTGGAGGGGCCAGAGGTGAAATGATATGGTTTTGCTGTGTCCCCACCCAAATCTTATCTTGAATTGTAATCCTCATAATCCCCACTTATCTAGGGAGAGGTCTTGGTGCGAGGTGATTGGATTGTGGGGGTGGTTTCTCTCATGCTGTTCTTGTGATAGTGAATGAGTTCTCATGAGATCTGATGGTTTTAAAGAATCTGGTATTTTCCCTGCTCATACACTTCTCTCTTCTGCCACTAATTGAGGAAGGTCCTTACTTCCTCTTTGCCTTCTACCATGATTGTAAGTTTCCTGAGGCCTCCCTAGCCATGTGGAACTGTGAGTCAAATCTCTTTCCTTTATAAATTACCAAGTCTCAGGTATTTCTTTATAGCAGTGCAAGAATGGACTGCTACTGCACACACACACACACACACACACACACGCTAGGTGTAATATACAGATTTTATTGAATTATACTTATTTATGTAAATTCCAATCTCTTTCACTTGACTGAGATGTTTGATATATCTTCAATAACAGGAACTATGTTTTATTTACCTCAACGAGAGTTTATTACTTGGTACATAGTAGGTGCTGCATAATACTGAGCCAATTTATACATGAAGGATTTTTAGGAAGGTGAGTCTAGATGTAAGGAAACAAGTTAGATGGAGAGTGATCTCTCTTTGAGAGATAATATAATACAAAATTCAAGTGGTGAAGTGATTTTGTTAAGGGAAAACATTGAATAGAAAAAACATTGCAAAGATTGGAGTCGGTGATTGACTGCTGTGAGTGACAGAGAAATCAAAACAGCTATATGACCAGTTCAGTCTATCACAAAACTTGTTTGATTAATCTTTTCAAATTTGGACTGAAACAAGATATCTTGTTTTGTTTGTTCATTTTCTATGCATTGAACAATACCATAAATGTTGTCATATCCTTCTTTCTGCTTACTTTAGATTTTATTTGTTCCTCTTTTTCTCATTTCTTTAGATATATGCTTAAGTCATTAATTTTAGAGCTGTCTTTTTAATGTAATTATTAAATGCTATAAATTTCCCCCTAAGAACTGCTTTAGTTATAGCTAATGTGGTTTTGATGTTTTCATTTTCATTTGTTTTAAAAAATAATTTTGAGACAGTCTCACTCCAATACCTAGGCTGGAGTGCACTGTAGCAATCATGACTCACTGCAGCCTCTACCTTCAAAGGCTCAGGTGATCCTCTCACCTCAGCCTCCTGAGTGCTGGGACTATGGGTGCATGCCACCATGCTTGACTCTTTTCAAAATATATTTTAAATTATTTATGATTTCTTCTACAGCCCATGATTATTTAAAGGGTTTTTTAAAGTTTCTAAATATTTAGAGATTTTTTTCAGATATCTTTCTGTTACTGATTTTTAGTTTTAAAAAGCAGTTTTGGTAAGAGAAATACTCGATTTGATTTACTTTTAACAAATTCATGAGATTCCTTTCTTTTGTGACCCAAAATCTGTTTTTTTCTTGGTGAATATTCTACTGGCATTTGAAAAGAATGGATATTCTCTATTAGGTAGAGTGTTCTAGGTTAGTCAATTGGCACGTTGGTTGATAGTGTTATTTAGGTCATCTACATGCTTAATGATATTTTTTTTCATTTACTAGAGAAGAGTGTTAGAATATCGAACTGTAACTGTGGGTTTATATATATATTTTTCAAGTTCTGTTAGTTTCAGCTTTATGTATTTTTAAGCTCTGTTATTAGATGCATTTACTTTAAGTCTGTTATATCTTCTTGGTTAATTGACTTCTTTATCATTATGAAATGTCTCTCTTTATATCTAATATATCCTTTGTTCTGAAGTTTATTTTAGCTGGTAGTAATATAGCTACTCTGCCTTTCTTTTGAGTAATATTTACAAGGCATATCTTTTTCTATTCTTTTCTTTTTAACCAATCTCTGTCAATATTTTTAAGGTGAATTCCTTGTAAACAGCATATAGTTGGATTCTGCTTTTTCAAATATCTAATCTGATATATTTTTAAATTATAGCATCTAGAGCATTTACAATTAATGTAATTATTGATACCATTTGTTTTATGTCTGCCATCTTTGTTTTATATTTATCTCATCTGGTTTTTCCCCTTTTTTCTCTTTTAAAAAAACATTAATTGCATATTTAATTTCTACTATTAGTTGATTTTTTTGGTTGTTGATTTTATTTTTAGTACATATCTTTAACTTATCATAGTTGACATTTAAATTATATTAATACTTCTTATCTTTTATGCTCTTATTGTATATTTTAAGGCTATATGTATTATCAACTTCATAATACATTATTTGCTTTAAACAGACATAAATATCTTTTTAAGAAATTTTAAATGAGAAAAATTCTTTTTTATATATGTTCACATACATACATTTCTGTTGCTTGTCATTTGCTGTAGGTCCGTATTTCTTTCTGGTATCATTCTTCTCTGGCTGAAGAACTTCCTTTTACAGTGTGTGTGTGTGTGTGTGTTCATGTGTGTGTTCGTGGGCACATGTGTACTGGTCTACTGACGACGAATTCTCTTGAAAGAATTCATTGGAAAACGTCACTGTTTTCCCTATGTATTTGAAGGATATTTTTACTCACTTAGAACTGTAGGTTGACAGTTTTATTTTGTTCTGTTTCCCTTCAGCACTTTAAAGAGGTCTTTTCATGATCTGCATGACTTCTGATAAGAAATTGGCTATCAGATTTCTCTTTGTCTCCCTGAATATAATGTATCTGTTTTCTTCTGGGCATTTAAGATTTTCTCTTTATAACTGATTTTTAGCAATTTGATTATGATTTACCTTAGAGTGGCTTTCTTTGTTTCTGCTGCTTGGAGTCATTGAGATTCTCGGATATATCTGAAAACTGTTGCTTTATATATATTTTTCTGGTTTACTAGCTGTTTACAATCGAAGTGCAATGCCCATGGCAGATGTCTTAGTCTGTTTGCGCTGCTATAACAAAATGCCATAAACTGTGTTGTTTATAAACAACACAAATATATTTCTACAGTTCTGAAGCCTGGGAAGTTAACAATCAAAGTGCTAGCAGATTTGGTGTCTGGTGAGAGCTGCATTCTAGTTCATAGATGGTGCCTTCTCACTGTGTTCTCACCTGGTGGAAGGCATGAGGCAGCTCTCCAGGACCTCTCTTATAAGGACACTAGTTCCATTCATAAGGGCAGAGCCCTCATGATTTAATCTACCTACCAAAGACCCACTTTCTAATACCACAACATAGATAGTGAGGTTTCAGCATATTAATTTTGGAGACACATGAACATTTGGATCATAACAGCAAGTAATATTTCATGTGTGGAATTAGAAGTCTTATTTTGTTATTATTGGTAGAAGAAGGCTTTCTTAGCTTATAATTCATTGTTAAATGTGTTATTAAAAATGTCTTCTAAAAATTTAGGATTTTGTTGTCAATTTGAGAAAACTTCTCTCATTTTTTTCTCGACTTAGCCGCATACTTTCAGTGCCCAGCACCATAGGACTCGTTCATTTACTGTGATCACCTCTGGACCTGTATCTTTGTGCATGATTCTAGATGAGTCAGTACCCAGGATGATAGAAGTATTGCTAGAAGCCAGTCTTGAATTTGCTTGGCTAGTTATAATATAACCATATACAAGACTCTGCAGACCACATAAGCCTATCCCATTAAATCCAAGCTAAATATATCCCTAACTCAACCACCATTTAGCTGTTTTTTTTTATTAGAAATGGGGTCTCACTCTTTCATTCAGACCGGGGTGCAGTAGCTCAATAATACCTTACTGTAACCCCAAATCCCTCAGTTCAAGCAAACATCCTGCCCCAGCCTCTCAAGTAGCTAGGACTACAAGTGTGTACCACCACACCAGGTTAATTTTTAAAATTTTTTTGTAGAGAAGGGGTAACACTATATTACCTCGGCTAGTCTCAAACTCCTGGCCTCAAGCAATCCTCCTGACTAGGCTCCCCAAAGCACTAGGATTACAGGCATGAACCACCATGCCCAGCTAGGTGGACATTAACATTCACGTAGCGACTCCAGCATACTACACCTCATACCATGAGGAGAAGTAATGGAGAAGACATAATGAAAAAAGACACTGGTATTCATTGACTGCAGTTAAATATATCTTACTTTTACAAATCTTACAAAAGTGTATGATCACTAAATATAATGCCTGTGTTTTTCTCTGGGCCTTGGGAGGGGTTTGTGCAGAGAAGCCCTGTCACTTATGCTTCATTCACTTTACACTAATTCTGCTCTGACTTTACCATGGTGTTTTAAAAGCAGGATCATGCTATATCACATGCCAGTTCAAGATTTGGGAATTATCCATTCACAAGTATAATCTTGGTTTGTATTACAAAATTGTTCAGCACCGAACTCAGGAATCGGGAAACATGCTCTTGGTGTGACTCTTACTTCAGCTATCTGCTTCTGACAAAATCCAGGTCAGTATGCAGTTACATACCATTTCCCCAGCCTTGTGAAAAAAAAATTAAGTTTAGTAGAGATTTGGGTTAAGGCAAAAAAAAAAAAAATCCCTTTTGCTGCTTAGAGTCTAAATGATTATGAAACAAAAATAAGTTAAGCAAAAATTTTCATTCGAAAGTAGAAAGTGTGTTTCATTTTACCTTTGTACTTAGTGGTATCATTCTCCCTTGTTTGTTGTGTCATTTGTCCCCTCAGTCTATCACTTAGAAATAATGAAGATATAAACTTGATTTTCACAAGCTGGTTTGCTGCAATATAGCCCCCCAACGTAATTGGGCTTTTCTTAGTTTTCATTGCAAGTATTTCAGTTTTAACAGCTTTGATAGCAACCATATCTTAGTTTTTTCTCTTATAAAAATATTGAGAATCCCTTTTCATAAACAAGTGTTTCTTCAAAGATAACTTTATCAACATGGTAATAGTCTTTAAGTTTCCGATGTGGTGCTGCTTAGTCCGTCATAAAGGACAAATGTGAATCTTTTGTACACTTAATAGCAACACCTAGTCTATAGTCATGTCTGGCTGCTGATAGGAAGTTAGAATCCTTTTCCTGTTTTGAATGTTTATTCCTGTGTTGAATTGTTGATTAAGAGAACAGATTTATTGACAGACTTCTGCCTTTGATTCCAAGTATCAGTGTTGATCGACTGTCTGCTGTAAGCATAATAGTGATGGATACAAAGCCACTAGTAATACCTTTCAGAATAGTAAGATTTAAATACATTAAAAGATAAAATGCTGAGGTGAACTTCAGAAAAGGGAGAGATCTCTGTGACCTAAAGATTCTAGAACTCAAGTTGGGCTTTAAGGTTGAACAGAATTTGAAGGACATTCCATAGGGCAAGCAAAAACACCTAATAAGAGTAAAGGCAAAGAGGTACACATGTGCAAGTCTCATTTAATTTTTGTTTAATTCAATGACATTTATCAAAAGCTTATTGTCTTCTGAGTATTTTTCTAATTAAACATACAAAGATAAATATGGAATAGTCTTTACCCTCAAAGAATTTAATCATCTAGGAAATGGGAAATTATATTGACACTACTACTACAAGACAGTAGATTTCTATGAATTTAATTTATATCATAACCTTTAAGGTCGCCTGAGCAACAAACTTTGAGTCAGAAAGATCTGGGTTTAAAATTTAGCACTGACTCTTCTTTGCTATGTAACCTTGAGCCCCTTTGAGTTTAATTTTATCTGTTTCTATCTTCTGCTGTATTTCACAGATATAACCTGAAGCCCTCCGTCAGCAAATTCATTTCCACCATGTCAGAGGGAATTTCACTGCCAGCTGTGTTATCTCCCACCATAGGCTTTGGATCACGTTGCTCCTGCAAGGCTACCATAACCCAGTCCAGATTACTGGGCTCCAGTTCTTGATATCTGTCTATAGCCATTGCCATCCTGCCTCACCAGCTAAATTAACTGGCCCTGACTCTTCTCAAAACCACATCTACACTCACCATTCTTTTCAAAGTAGCTCATTGGACTACTGCAAAATATCAGGGTGCTATCATTTCAGTTTCCTTCCACCTCTCACTCATGAGGTGACTATCTCCTTTTGCCCAGGACTCAGGAGATTCCTGGAACTTTGAAATTACAGGGCTAAAACTTGGAGAATTCCAGGTGAAACAGGATGAGTTAGTCGTCCTACCATCAGCCTGGTTCAGACCTCTCCTCTATACCTATAGCCCTTGTTTCTGAAGTGCCAACATATCTGCTGCTTAACCTAATCCAAGCTTGGCAGTCTTCTGAATTCTTTGGTGGGGAGGGGTGGGTGGAATGAGATCTATGTTGCCCAGGCCAGTCTTGAACTCTTGAGTTCAAGTGATCCTCCCATTTCACCCACCTTAGTAGCTAAGACTACAGGCGCACACCACTGCATCCAGCTACCTTCTTAATATTTTGAAGGTCAAATGATATACATATGAGAGCTGAATTCCCAGAATATATTAGTTAGTATTGAGTGAGAATGCCAAGCCAGTTTAAAACTGAAAGCAATACCAGGCTGCAAATTAAAACATCTTGCTGCTCAAAAAAATTAAGAACTTGGAACAGCAGCCAGATGGCTGTGGTAAACGGTTTTCATAATATTGTAGATAAAGCTGAAAAATAGGTTTGACCAGGATCCCTTTTGTGTACGTGTGTGTGTGTGTGTACATGCATGCTCACACACCCATGTGCAGATGGGTGTGCACATGTGTGTGTACATGAGTATGGGGAGAAAATCAAAGGCTGTGAACGAATTTTGGAAAAATCAGTAGAACTAAGATAGTAACTGGATATAGTAGGTAAATTAAGATAGGTACTAAGATAGTAACTGGATAAACTAGGAGAATTGATTAATTAATACATTATTCTCAAATTTATTTTTATCATAAATTTAAGTAAGCCCTTGGTTCTTTTTATTACATTTCTATGATAACCTAGTATAAGATAATATCTGATATAAATCCAAAGCAGGTAATTGGTTATTTCTAACTTAATATATCAATATTTCACAGGCAAGTTTGAGATGCATCAAATAATTGTCAGAAATAGGGAAAGAAAGGTGAGTAGGCCAGGTGCAATGGCTCATGCCTGTAATCCCAGAACTTTGGGAGGGTGAAGTGGGAGACTCACTTGACCTCAGGAGTTCAAGACCAACCTGTACAACATAGTGAGACCCTGTCTTTATTAAAAAACAAAAAGGATAGAAGTGTTTATTTTAGAAAATTTATGCAATTGATATTTTTAGATTAAAATGTTACAGAAATTTTTGATATTCTTTTTCTTCACAACCTTATAAGTAGTATTTTCTTGCATTTGATGACTTTAAACATGTTACAGTCACTGATTTAGTTTCATAACTGGTTTTATGTTCCTTAATTGTCAATGACTGTTAGTTCCTTAATAGTCAGTGAAATGAGTTTCCTAACTTAGAGCACTTTTTTTTCCAACTCAGAATGAATTAGCTATGCTTAAGACTTTCTCACAAGAATTTCTCTACAGAGGAAACAAAACTTTCGCTTTGAGGCTCTCCCAGAATAAAACTATCTATGGGAAGGATCATGTCCCCTCTACCATCCCCATTTTCTATAGACTGCCAAGTACTCAGGAATTTGTTGGCATTCACAGAACTGCCTTTTCCAGTGCAATTATTTTGAGGTAAGATGATCTGGGGAGACAAAAAGTGCAGGACTACAGTTTTACTAAATAAATTTGGGCTTCTAAATCAGTAACAAAGTACGTATCAGATACTCAAACAAGTAAATTCTGAATGTATGAATTCAGGGGGTTTCTATTACTATATTAGTTTGTAGCCATTGACACCACAATAGAGACAATTAATACTGAATATACAGTTACAGATAAATTGATCAAATTCATTCAACAAATATGTATGAGGTACTTTCTATGTATAAGGAACATTTCTAATCACTAGGAATATTGTCAAAATATTAGCCATGTAGAGTTTACAAAATAGCTAGTGGAATTTACAAAAATCTCTAGCCTTGTAGAATTTAAATTCTCATAGGGGAGACAGACAAAAAAACCTAAAAGTAAGCATTATGTCAGATGGTGATATGTGCTATAAAAAATTAAAGCAGGCTAGGAAGGTTAGGGAATGACCAGAGTGGATGGGCAGGTATGCCACTTGAGATATGGTGTCAAGGAAGGCCTCTCTGAAAAGGTGATTTGAGCAGAGACCTGAAGGTAGTGAAGGTGTGAGGTATTGAGTCTTGAAGGTATCTGAGGAAGAGAAGATGAGGGAGCAGCAATTGCCAAGATCTTGAGTCAGGATTGCTGGGCATATTCAAGGAATAGCAAGGAGGTTAGTATGGTAGGAGCAGAATGAGAAGGGAGAGAGTGGCAGGAAATGAGGTTAGAGAGGTGGGAGCAGGGTGGCAGATCTTTTCGGGTTTGCAGATTACAGTAGAGATTTTGGACATTCAATCTCAAGGAGATCCCTTTAGAAGTAGAAGGTTGCATTTTTTTTCTTCAGCTTTTAAGTTCTGGGGTACATATACAGGATGTGCAGGTTTGTTACATAGGTAAATATGTGCCATGGTGGTTTGCTGCACAGATCATCCCATTACCCAGGTATTAAGCCCATGATCCAATGGCTGTTCTTCCTGATGCTCTCCCTCCCTCCACCCCTCCAAAAGGCTCCAGTGTGTGTTGTTCCCCTCAATGTGTGCATGTCTTCACATTGTTCATCTCCACTTATAAGTGAAAATATGTGGTGTTTGGTTTTCTGCTCCTTCTGTTAGTTTGCTGAGGATAATGGCTTCCAGTTTCATCGATTTCCTGCAAAGGATCTCATTCCTTTTTATGGCTGCATAATATTGCATGGTGGCTATGTACTACATTTTTTTTATCCAGTGTGTCACTCACTGATGGGCATTTAGGTTGATTCCATGTCTTTGCTATTGTGAATGGTGCTGCAATGGACATATGTGTGCATGCATCTTTATAACAGAATGATTTATATTCTTTTAGGTATATACCCAGTAATGGGATTGCTGAGTCTACTGGTATTTCTGCTTCTAGATCTTTGAGGAATTGCCACACTGTCTTCCACAATGGTTGAACTAATTTACACTCCCACCAACAGTGTAAAAGTGTTACTTTTTCTCCACAATATCACCAGCATCTGTTGTTTCTTGACTTTTTAAGTAATCACCATTCTGACTAGTATAAGCTGGTATCTCATTGTGGTTTTGATTTGCATTTCTCTAATGATCAGTGATGTTGAGCTGTTTTTCATGTTTGTTGACACATGAATATCTTCTTTTGAAAAGTATCTGTTCACATACTTTGCCAACTTTTTAATGGGGTTGTTTGGTTTTTTCTTGTAAATTTGTTTAAGATGCTTGTAAACCCTGGATATTAGACTTTTGTCAGATGAATAGATTGCAAAATTTTTTTCCTATTCCGTAGGTGAGGGTTACATTTCTTAATTAAAATATTCTCAAACCAAATTGTTACAACACTGGCCTTAACCAACCCATTTATGCCCAGTGTTCCATTTTTTGATTGCCATATAACAATGGAACACAATAAAATTTTTTTCTCTTCAAATTCTTGTTCCTTGAATTTTCTAGGTAACATGAATTTCATGCAAAAATTCAAAAAAGAATACTCATTTCTACTTTGAATTATTTTTCAAACTTAGATGGATCATCCTATAAGCATATTCATTCAATCTTGGTAAAGACTTGCCTAGTAATATGGCAGAGGCTCTAGTTTTCAAAACAGAACAGCTTGACTGTTTCTCAGGTTTTCCATCTTTCACGTCTCTAACATGTTCAGTGCAAGTTTTTAGTGAAGGAGGACTGATATTTTTGTAAACTTATGGTTTATTATTGATAATTTTCAAATAGCTGAAAATCTAGTCTACTAGCTACAATATTTTTATTTACTTTAATTATTTATTCCAACAAACATTTACTTTGTATTTACTATATTCCCAAATTGTGCTAGGTCCTCAGAATACAAAGATATATAAAGGCTGTTTCCTCAAAACAGATTCATAAATAAATAATTGCAAGATGATATGATAAGTGCCTACTATAGATATATAGTAGTTGCTCATTAGATACTTGTTTAATGGACAAATGATGATAGGACTGAGAATGAAATGATGATCTCTGTCTGAGGAAGTCAGGGAAGGGGTTAGAAATCACTTTTAACCATTAGTTCCATGGGTAAAGGGGAAAAGAATATTATCTTGTTCACCTCAGCATCTAGCATAGAATCCAGTAAATAATCAGTACCCAGTAAAAAATGTATGGATGAGTGAATGAGCAGATGATTGAGCAATGTCTGAGGGAGGAATAAAATTTGGGAGGCAGGTTTACATTGCTGGTAAAGGCGACAGTGTACACAGAAGGCACAGGGATGTGGAAATGTGTGATTCCATTCCAGTACTAATTTTGGATTTTCATTTAAAATATTCTGTCACGTCTACACTAGAGACATGTTGTTGGTACACATGCTTCTTTTTGGTGTATTTCATATGAATCTATAGGCATCTAGAAATTTCCTACAACACTATTGGTATATGTGTGTATATATATTAGCCAAATGAAATATCTATGTTTTTAACACAGAAACTTGTGTTGTCACAACTTATTTTAAATAGTATATTTACAAGCAAGAACAACTCTGAAATCAGAACAAATAACATTGTCTTAATAATACAAAGATTAATTCACAGAACACATTGGTGGGAAAAAAATTATACATTTTGCCACATAGTAAAATGTATTATCTTGTCCATTCATTACGCAGTTAAACCTTTATCAAGGTATAACAAGCCCTGGAAGTGATTTCAATTGAATGACAAAAGGGATGGAATAAAATTCATTTAAAACTGGTTCACACCAGCTCTCCTGCGTGTACTATTAACTGCTAAGATCAAGTCACAAAACATTATTTTGAGGAGAAAGGGTTTAGTGAACCCTAGAAATTGGGTTTGATTTATGCCAGAAAATCTGCCTTTTCACTGCTTGAGATTTCTATGGAAGAACGCCACAGTCTTTTACCAAATGGTTTCTAAGGAAACCCCTTATAGCACAGCATCTGAAAACAATTTGGTTGTTAATGAGAAATGGTTCTCACGGTGGGAAAGTGTTGACTGAAAGAAAAGGCTTCTGGAGTTGGCGGTCAGTCTGGAAAAAGTGTTTACTATTCTACAGTACGTTTATGAAATTTTACATAGAGTAAACATTTTTGAGTCCTGTTTTACAGTCATTCTGGCTTGTAAATATATTTTTTAAAGAAACTAGGGCAATAGAAAAGTTTTTGTTCTAAAAGTGTAGCTACATGAACTTGCAAATATATTCAAACAAGTTGCCTTCCAGAATTTGTGTACTCCAGTGAGTTTTTCGATCTGTTTTGGAATGTCAACATTCTAGAATTTATATGTTAGCACTGAAACATAAATAAATTACTTTTGCATAAAATATTTCTAAAAATCCTAAGATACGGTAGGGTATTTATATGTTTTAAACATTTTTTAAAATGTCCCGTAAGTTGTATTTATTTTATTTCTTTAATTTATCCATAAAAAAAATAATTGCAATGAATGTTTTAACTATAATCCTTTTATGAGAATTTCAAGATTAAATTTTACTATCTAAACCTTGTAGTTAAAAAATAAATGCTAAATATACACGAATTCTTCTAAGTGTACCTATTGAAGTCAGATTCCAAAACAACTACACCTAGATTTTCCTAATAATCTTTAAGTAATGAAAGTAAAGGATACTCATGTAATAATTTTAAATACATTTTCATCTGTAGCATGACTCAGCAACATGAATGAATATATGACCAAAAAAGTGACCATCAGAAGTTCAGAGGAAAATATTTAGAAATATTTCTTGTTTTGGAATTGTTTGACATTTTCAAGTCTGTTTAAAAATACAATACTTAGTTGTTAAGTCACTTAAAAGTATATTGGTACATCACTTTGCCCAAAGCTGCCATCAGTCCATCTGTCCACAAGTGTGTTTTCTGCTTTAGACTTTCGTATAAGGCAGAGTTGCCAAGAGAATTCTTGTTGTCTTCAGTTGTTTTCCTCATTTGACCCCCACCTCCTTTCTCTTTCTTCTCCAGTCTTTGAACTTCCTCCACTTTGGGCAGCTGCTTTCATTTGCAGCTCTGCTTTGGGCAGGGATAAAATTCTGCCAATGAAAACAGGAAAAATAAGAAAACAAGAAGGGCTGCAAGTGTTTTGCATGTGTTGCAGCTCTCCGGCTGTCCACTTTGGGTTCTTCTTACCCACTGGGTAGTATACTGAGAAGAAATCTATTGTTGGGAACTGACCCTAGGTGACCAGAGCTTATCTAAGGGACATTTTTTTCTCATCTTAGAATCAATAAATTTAGAAATCATTGGTATTAAAAGAACTGTGAAAGTAATGTTTTATGTTTACTTACCCACTCCATATTCTGAGGGTTTATAGTCATCATTTGGTTTGGTCAGAACAATGCTATTGTCAAGTTACAGTAATATATACGTATATACTCACACACATACATATATATGTTAGAGACAGGGTCTCACTGTGTTGCCCAGCTGGCCTTGAACTCTTTGGCTCAAAAGATCCTCCAGCCTCAGCCTCCCAAGAAGCTGGGACTACAGGCGCTTGCCACACTGTGCCAAGCTATAATATTTTTGATTATGACATTTGAGAGGGAGAGAATATGACCTTTTTTTTTTTACTCTTCTTCATTCACTACAATACACACAAGAAACCTCCTGGTAGAAACTTCTCTAACTTTCTCAGAACAGTATATGATAGATATGCATGTACAATACATGAGAGTACTTCATAAATATTAGTTCATGAAGATAATGAAAAAATATTTTCTAAGTCAAAATAGCAAGCAAGTTCTTAATATTTGCTGTTATTATGCCAATATGCTTGATTTTTGAGGTTTATTGAAATCCTTTTTGAGTGGCTAAAAAAGAGAAGAGATGTAAGTCTTGTCTTCATTAATAAAACATCAGGAGGACTGATTGTTGGTGGTATCTGAATAGTATACTCAGAATTGGAATGTAGTTTCCGCCTTGGCACACCTCTCTTGTTTTCACGTCTTTGCTTCCTCCTTTTTCTGCAGTATCCACTGCAACACCACAGGATGGCTCCCAAGATAAGGCAGCAATCTAATGGGGCAGCTGTAGATCTCTGGGTTAGACCTAAAGGAGTAGTTGTCATTACTTGCATAACCCACACTGCATCCACACTGACTATATATATATATATATCTGAATGAAGAAATCACCCAAGCAAAATGTTGCCTCCTTTTTACCTTGTCTGAGTGCTATTCATTATTATCAGAGCTGAACAGTAAACGGCAGGAACCACACGAGAGTTGTAAACAAGTACACGTGAGAAAAAGGAGAAACTGTATTTGCTGAGTCAAGATTCATGTAAAGGAGAGGATCATATTTCCCTTTCTTGGAAACACTTTCAAAAATATTTACAGTCTCAAGATCAGTTCAGTTTAAAATACTCTCATTGTCTGCTGTGTGGTAGACTCTTCACTAGTAACTGTGAATACAGAGATAATGAAGTATCTTGCTCATGGAAGAACTCACAGACTGGACTTACAATAACCTCTCTTCTCCTTAGAATTTGGAGGACTTTAGAGGGTTTCCCCTAGCTTTTTTGTTTTGTTGCACAGTGTTACTCTTACTCACTTAATGAATCTCTAATGAAAGGCCTATTTGGTGGTACAGTAGGAGTCCTAACGATGAATAAGTCCAATGATAAATAAGACATCATTAGGATTTCCACTCTATCAGTCTGTTCTACACGTCCCATTCTACTAGACAGGACCTTCTGGAGGGTAGCGACTTGTAAAATGGAAATTACAGTATAATTTTTATATAAATGATCAAATCTTATTCTTTCTGAAACACTTCTGAGATTGAGAGATCTTACCAGTTAAGTGAGAATACACGTAAGATGTTGTAGCATTTTATCTGGCTGATTGAGAGGACACAAAAGATGTTAACTACCTCCTTTACCATTGTCACCTTTACCTTTCCTATTTCACTATTCTTAAGCAGATATTGAATACAAATCTAGTCCTTCCATATTTGACCTCTTTAAATGTCTCATTAACAAAAGTCAATCTACTTTCTAGGTGACATGAGACTCCTTATGCATCAGCATATCATTATCACTTATGTTCTTCCTCAGTTCCTGAATATCACATGTAGTGATAAACACAAAGATGTATGAAAAATCGTGTTCGTTGAGGGAATATGGGATGCTTTTCATTCTACTTCCACATTTTCATTCCAGCAGCTTTTCTCTTTTGGAAGATAAGTACTGAATCTTGCAATGAAACTTTTTTTAACTTAAGGTATATTTTAGTGAGTTCCACTCTGGATGACTGTCTGATGCCATCATGAATATTCAGTTAACATTCATTCATTCATTCATTCATTCATTTGTTTTTGAGACAGAGTCTCCACCCAGGCTGGAGTGCCGTGGCATGATCTCGGCTCACTGCAACCTCTGCCTCCTGGGTTCAAGCAATTCTCATGCCTCAGCCTCCCGAGTAGATGGGACTACAGGCATGCCCCACCATGCCTGGCTAATTTTTGTATTTTTAGTAGATGGAGTTTTACCATGTTGGCCAGGCTGGTCTCAAACTCCTGACCTCAAGAAATCCACCCACCTTGGCCTCCTAACGTGCTGGGATTACAGGTATCAGCCACTGTGCCCAGCCAAATATTCAATTAACTTTTAGATCAGGGTTTCTGAACCTCAGCTCTACTGACTTTTCCAGCCAGATAATTCTTTGTTACGGGGGCTGTCCTATGTGCTGTATGATGCTTGACAGCATCTTTGGCCTCTACCTACTAGAAGACAACACCCCTGCACAGTTCTGACATGTAAAAATGACTCTAGGCATTCCTAAATATCCCTGGGGGTAAAATCATCCCCAGTTGGGAACCCCTGCTTTTGATCATCTGGCCATTGATTTTAAGCCAATAGGATGGAGCAATGTGACTACAAGGGTGTGGCCTTCTGGTAGCTCTAGGACTTCAGTCTGCCATGCTCCTTCTTACACTCAGTGCCTAATTTGTGCAAGGTACCAGCAAAACATGAAGAGAAAGGTGGTCCATGTCTTGAAGAAATTCATAATCTAATAATTTGTAAATTAAGTTGACTCTTCAGATTTTGGAAATATGCTAGGTGATTCTTAATAGTAGTAGCACTTTGAGGTGGAACCTTGGGCTTCTTAGGTGGCTGTAATAAATTTCCAAAGTTTGATATTATTATATGCTATCAAAATACTTCCAAAGCAGTGGACAACCCCTATACTTTTCTTGAAACTTTTCATTGAATAGTTGATTCTTGTGTAAGGAATGGATTGAAATTTGCAGCTTTGTTTTGCTGGGATATGTGCTTATTTTAATGTTTAAACCTTCTTCTTCCAAATCTTTTATAAATCAACACTTGTTTTATAGATCCAGAGGATAATAACAGCACCTGTCTTGATACATAGAGTACATAGAGTTCTTATTGTTTGGACAGCTGTCTAGACTCTGAACATCAGCTGTCTGCACTCTGATTTCAGAGTGATCTAGGTTTGGACAATAAAAATATTGAACCCCCATCCCCTGGACCTACAATTGTTTAAGGGATGGAAACATGCAAAAGTTGATAAACATTTGAATTCTAAAAGAATAATTGTGCAATAAAAAAACTTGTAATTGTGCAACTTAAGCTAACCTAAGTGTTCAACTTACTATCAAGTATATAAAAACCTTAAAAAGCCTTTAAAAATAACAAAGTATTCCAAATCCTATAATTAAGCATTTGAGTCACTTAAAATCAAGTATGGAGCAACATACAATATAGCATTTAATATCGCATTTGAACTGATAAATCACTGGGACAACTTAGTTAAATAGTAATAAAAGAATCAATCTCCAGCAACATAGCATTACCCTGGCATTTATCTGGACCTTTGTACATGCCAAAGTGATTCACTTTTTCATTCATAAAACTGTATTAGGAATCTGAATTTGATGGTTTTCTATGTGACAATTTAGACATTTTAGTCTTTGCATTCCAAAAACACTAGGTAAGTTTTTATTTATTTGAAATAGATTCCAATGGTCTATTTGTAATTTATTATGATGAAAAGGGTAAAGGGAAATTTCTCTGATTTCTAAACTATCTTGAGAGATTTCCCTATTGCCTCGTCTGTCTTCCCACCCCTAAGCTAGATAGAAAGACAGATATGTGAGTACACACTATAACATTGTTTAAATCATACTGATATTATTGTTCTGAAATAGTCATATTTTAAATGGTTCCAGATTATTGGCTTCAGTTTTGCTAATATAATTTATGTAACTCACGTGGCTAGGTCATATTTAATAGAAAATTTGAGAAGAAAGGTACTTTAAAAATATTTTATGATGAAAACTATCTTGATAAATTTCCTTATTTATTTTATATGGTAAAAATCACTGGTTGCTCCCTAAGAAGATATCACTTAACTTACATTACAATGCTGGGCATGTATTGCAACTTGCTCATTTTTAGAGCTAATTTATGTAGCATATTTGCATGTGTGCATAAAAGATTGTGACAGATATAAGAAAAATAAATGAAACGTGTTCACTTCTTCACAATATAAATAAATATAATCTATTAATATTCAAATTAAAAACTAGATAGCAAGTCAGTAGTTCATTTAGTTGAGAAACTTAGGGGAGGATGGGGAACTAACAATAGTGGTACTATTATTATCATTCCCATTTTATAGACAAGGAAAATGAAGCAGAGAGACATTAAATAACCCTCCCAAGTTCATGCAGCTGAGAAGAGATGGGACTTGACCTCCAGCGCCAGCCCTGTTAATCACTATTCTGTACTGCCTCTCAGGTTCTTATGCCTTTGTTTGAAAAACATGGTTCCCTGTGAAATTTTACATGTAGGAGAAAGCTTCACACTATGAGAGCTCTCAGAATGTAATTACTTTAGACAGATACTGGGAACATAAGATGGTGTATCAATCTGAGATGACCTTCCTGTCCTTCGGATTGAACTGAAACCATCCCTGACTTCAGGGATGGGTAGATGATCCAGGTTTGGACAATCAAAATAATTGAACCACACTGGACCTACAAGTGCTTCTGGGATGGAAACATGCAAACGTTGATCTAAGTTGTTGTTCTAGGCAGCCCAGTACATTTCTCCATTGCCAGGCTTAATACCTGGTAAGTTCTAAATGTCTTTAAATGTTTGTTGCAGAATGAATGAGAATAAAAGTTTTCTCTCAGAACATATCCCTGACATTAGGTATGGGATAAAAGTGGAAAACGCACTTTGCCTTATAAACATACCTTTCAGAAATGACTTTTATATAACAACCCCTCACTAGTATTCTAAAGGGGCACCTGTTAAGGAATCGCTACACTTTCAAAAGTACATTTATTTTCACATCACTGGCCAAAGTCAATCTATTATCATCACATTATGCACCTATTATAGAGATGGCCCCTAAATTAGAAGCAGATATGAATTGTTGAGACTAAAAGCTTAGTTCCCTTAGAAGCCTTTTTACCTGAGTGCAGGGATTATAGTGAGGGTCACCTGCTTTGAGTCATACTGGCCTAAGGTTGAATCATAACTCTGAGGTCAACTGAGGAATCACATAGTATGCGTAGTACGTTGAGGGACACACTATGCAATTCCTCAGTTGACCGAGTAATTATACCCACACATGGGATTGTTTTGTGAGTTAAAGGAAAACTATATATACTTACATAAAATCAGTTGTATTATTTTACTTTCTTTTACAACTCTCAGTTGCAAAGATAAAAGGGAAAGAAAAGGGAGGGATGGAAGGAGGGAATAACAAAAGGAGGAAGGGAATGATAAGAAAATAAAATTGGCTAAACTAAAATATTAGAGTTCAAATAATATTCTCAGGACTTGGTCTCTGCATTTCTCCAGCCTATTTTTCTTAATATGTGCTTTAATTGTCAAAGACATTATTTCCTAATGGCATCCTTTAGCAACTCTAAATTTACATCTTGTCAGTGTCTAATATAACATAAACAGAGAAACTCTTCCCCAGAAATGCCTTTCAGGGGAAGTAAGTCTTGGCCTCACTTAGATTAGACAAACTTCTGCATGTTTGTATTCCTAAAACAACTGTGGATCCATGGGGGTTCAATATTTTGATTACCCAAACATAGATCAAATACATGTCCCTGGAATTGGGGATAGTTTCAGCTCAATCCAAAACAGAGGGACAGAAGGCACAGGAAGCATGGTTACCCAAAGAAAATTGTAGATGGTGTTACCAAAAGAAAAGGGGGAGTGAATGTTAGATGGTAAAATCAGAAAAAAGTATCCACTACACCGTCACGTAACAGCAGTGTAGTGTAGTTTTCTGCCACTTACAAATTCCTTTTAAACCTGCTATATTTAAAAGATCACTCTACCTAACAAGTTTATTCAGAGAATAGATTTAGATTTCCAGTTTTGGGATATTGTGATACATCATCTACCTTTGCTTCAATTTGAATATAATTAGCAGGAATTCCTTAACAGGCCTATGTGGAACTCTCTTTTAACTTTTATGAGCCTGAGTTTTCTTCTCATTGTCTAGAGAGTTACCTAAACAATTTTCTTTACTTTTGCCCAGGGTGTCTCTGCTCCCTGCAGAATATAACAAACTGTTGTCTTATAACTTTTCTCCTTTCCTCTTGTTCTGAAAGCAACAGTTACTTCTTTTAGGCTAAGTTATTTTCTGGGTTTTTTTTTTCCCTCAAACTACTAATAACTATATACCTACCACTACTTCTGGCTTCTCTTTTTTCACTTTGACTCTAGAGGGAATGATAGGGTACACATAAATGTTCATGTGGGCTCTGGAGTATACAAGGAACTAAAGTAAAGTACACGGACATCTTGAATATTGCAACTGTGAGATGGGCAGGCCTTTGCAAACAATGAAGGATTGGGAAAGATTAAGGTGAGCTTTTCACAAACAGATGGATCATGGTAATAAGGAATTCTGAATGTATGAGCTGTAATACTCAAGAGCAGGAGGTCTTCAAACTATACTCAGAAACCAAATCATTCCCTCTTTTTATGAGTGAAGTTTTATTAGAATACAGTTCCACCCATTCATTTAAGTGTGGCCTAGGTCTGCTTTAGGACTTACAATGCCAGAATACTTGTAACAGAAACCCTCTGGACCTTAAAGCCTGGCATATTTACTGTCTGGCTCTTTAAAGAAGTTTACTAACACCTGCTCCACTGTAAGGAAGATATCAATTGAGTTCTAACAGAATTGTTCATTGAACTAGGGTTTAAAATGCATTGTAGAGACTCCACTGTCATAACCAGAGTGAACACTGCCAAGAATTGGGTAACTAGTTGTTAGGCAAAAGGGCTACATAAAAGTCAGAATCTCAGTTCTGCAGGGCCAGTGCAGGAGGTGAGGAGGCAGGGGTTATACTGGTGTCCGCGGGTCATTGTTCATGCAAAGGATATTTAGTCTGGTTGAGGAATACATACAAGGCTAGAATTAGTGCTGAGTCACCAGATTTAAGATCTGAGAAAAATGGCATACATTTCTTGACTTCAAAGATATGGGGGCCATTAATCCAGATTTTCCCCCTGTTGAACTAACTCAAGAATGGAAAACAGCCTTGGTGAGGAAATGGGACACTGAATAGGGATACTTCCTACTAGCCCAAGACTAGTGTTAGGGAAGGACTCACTTATTGATAAGAAAGGATATTTCCCTCTATAGACCTTTACTTAGACCTGTACTTAAATGAGATAAAAAGTGAGTAAGCAATATCTCTGGAGTGCCTACAAACCTGAGGGTTTTTTTCCATTTATAATGTTACTCAACATCTCAAAATGCCACAACTCTTTAAAAGGGCTCCTTCTCTCCTTTGTATCAGTGGCTTGCAACATGCTCTGTGAATCTTTCAACAGGTTGACCTGTTTGGCTAATGCCATAGCACAAATTAATTGTTCTTTCCTTTAAGTTTTTATTTTATCTTATCACAGTAGTCAGCATATCTTGCCTTATATTGCACTTATATGTGTACATGTAGTCTTCTCCCCCAAATAGCCATTACTTGAGAGCAGAATTTTAGCCTTACCCATCTAGATATTCCCCAGATACTTTCCTAGTGAATGCCTAATTGTAATACCTATTGACTTAAATAGAATTTAATTAAATGGGGTTTGTTATATTCTGCTAGGACTGTAGTATATGTAGACACAAGACTGATCCTTTTCTTACAACCACCATTTTCCCCTGTTACGGATATATCAAATTACTTACCACCCTTGACATCTCCTCCAGATTAATTTGTCTTGCATAAGCCTGTAGTTGACTACAGCTGATTACATTCTCCCAAGTGAACTCAGCCATCTAGGGTTTTTTTTTTTTTTTTTTTGGTTATAAGAAGCAGAAAAGTGCATATGCAACAGAGACCATCTTAAACACAAGAATTATCAGAGTAGCTCACAGAATGGAAGGTATCACTGAACAAGCAAGCTTCAGGAGGTTAGAAACCAGGACAATTCGGAGGACTCAAGCATTGAGAACTCATGAACCCTTTGACCCAGAGCACCCCAAGGCACCTCCACTTAAGACTCAAATTCTAAGGATCTGTGTAAGCCAACTTGATTCAATAATCTAATGCTGCCCTCAGGAAACAGGTGATTCCTTTTTTTTTTTTTTTAAAATAAAAAATTGGAGTTAAGAGGATTCAGGGAGAGTGGTAGACAAATGGAAACAAGTGTTTCTCACATAGCAATCTATCTGAGGGCAAACTAACCCACCAGGAGTCTCTCAAGAATGTAAATTTAGAGCCCCAAAACACAAACAAACAAATGTGATGAGTGACTTTTGGTTTAAATGTCATGTAGAGTAAGACTGGAGATGCTATAGAGAAGCAGGGAAAACTGAGAGCTGATAGAAGCAAAATGAAAGACAGGAGTGAGCATCCCTAAGATGGGACAAGGTGGCTCCATTTCCTAATGGTTTCTCCTCTTCTTTTCCTTGAACCTACCAACGTGTGGTTATTTTCCTTGCAATATTGTGTTGTAAGATATCCTTCCAATTTATAAACAGGAAGGATAGTAATTGCCTCATGTTGGAATATTTAGCCATAGAAAAATAGGAATCAAAATTATTTTAGACATCAAAGAGTATAGAAAAATCGAAGATAATCTCAGGCAAGAAGACACAAATCCCATTTGTCAATTCTGCCATTCGGTGATAATGATGGTAGTGATTTGAGTAGTGATATGTCCAGCACTTACTAAGAACCAAGCACTGTTTTAGGCATTTACATATGTTGTTCTCTCAAAAACTCTGAGGTGTAGGTCAAATTATTAGTCTCATTTTACACGTAAGAGAGCTAAAGTATAGAAAGAATAAGGAAAGGAGTGAGGATTCAAATTTCCTAATTCAATATCAAAGCCTAAATTCCTGAAAGTGCAAGTCTCTTCACAAATTTCAGTAATTTGTCAGCATACAAGAAATATTAAGTTTTAGGGTGGTTCAAAACCTTATAAATCCCTTTGAGTCAAAAAGTTCTTTTTTTTTTTAGATCCCATTCAAATGTCAGCATTACTGCTTAGCCTTTGATATCTCCATTAAGGCAATTTTTAACTGGACCAAGAAATACAGCTTTACCTCAGCAGCTTCCATAACAGCAATAATATGAATGACCATGCACCAGGATTATGGTTTATAAGCACTTTATGTTTATTATCTCATGACTCAAGTGAGTTAGATACTTTCCACAACCCAGTGAGGTAATACTACCATTATTTACACAGTATATATTATTATATAATAAAATGCTTAGAATACATGCACAGTAATTAAACAATACTTATAAAATAGGACTCTCAATATTTTTGATAAATATTTGCTTAATTTAAACATGAAGGAATTAATTAGCAATGTCTCTCTGCAGCCTTTAGCCCTAGAGAAGCATGTAGAAAAGAGGAGCTGTCTTCTCTTTGAACAGAACTTCTGTCAGAGATGGTTTCTCCTGACTTAGACAGTTGTGATTTTTTCCCTACAGAATGATTCAGTCTCAGAATTGTTCTTTAATCCTCAATATTTCCATTAATAAGAGCTTCTATCAAGTGCTTCAAAAGTACCCAATGTGAAGGAATATTAATGACCCCCTGCTGGTGAGCAAAGTGTGGAGGACACAGGTCCCTCAGCCGTCCACTGGATGCCGCACTGTTTGGCCTGAGCCAGTGTGGGCAGAAATCCAGGCTGCAGCATAAGCAGATGCCAAGAACCTGTCTTGCTTTTACTATTTTCATTGGGTTACTATGTCTTCTTTGTAGTCCAACCTGTAAATTACTTTCAGAAGGAGAGATACACCCCGCAACCAATCTAGGAATATATTAGTTCCTTTGCTAAAGAAGGAAAAAAATACTACAGAACCTTTAAACATTGAACTCAAGGGCAACTAATTTGAATTCCTTTCCATTCATGTTGATAATCTCTTCACTATGTTATTCTGAAGCCACAGCATTAGGTTACAGTTTACCTCTCTGTGACTTTACCATTCTATACGTTTGGTACCTTCAGAAGGTGGTTCTGTGCATTTAAAAAAATCTTGGGGGGGAGGAACTACAGTTGGATATTGTATTGTTGATGACTTTGATTCTGGATTCTTTTGTTTGTTTGTTTTCTAGAGACCGGGGTCTCACTATGTTGTCCAGACTGGATTTGATCCCCTGTGCTCAAGGGATTTTCCAGCCCCAGCCTCCCAAGTAGCTGAGACTGCAGGCACCTGCCACCACACCCAGGGACAGTTACTTGATTCATAATAGTCCAGTCATAATGAGACAGGATACTGCATAAGCCAAAGACCACACAAAGTATCAATGTTAAGTATCAAGAGGGTGTGGAGGAAGTGGGTTACAACCACTTCGTCTCCCAACTGTTGTATGTTTTGCCTTTAAAAAAAAAGTTTTAAAAAAAGTACGCTAAACTTTAATGTTCTCAGATGTGGCTGTAACAACAAAACAGTTTTTTTTAAATATGCAGGACTTTTAAGCTTTTTCCTTCTCCCAGTGACTTGCTTCTCCACTATGCTCTTTTTTTCTATTTTCTCAAATATTGTTGTTTCATGTCATTGTGACAAGTTTAGTCTACTGGAAATTCCTATGTCCTCTGTAATTTAGGTTTTAAGCAACATATGATTTATCTTGTTATTTAAAAAAAAACTATCTGTCTTCCCTAAGTGAGCGACTCTCTGGCATCCTTAATATTCTTCTATAGAACTTGTGATGAAAGAACAGATAAGCCTAAGTGAATCTAGTGTGTAGAGCTCCTTTAAAATGTGAAGACCTTGTCAACTGGTTAAAAGTAAAACTTGGTTTTGTCCTAAATATACTTGCTGGGCCTATTATGCATAAAAAAGGGGCCACAGCCCATTTGCAATGCTTCTGAATGAAATCCATTCATTCTGTACTTGGAAATGTCTCTTCCGCCACAAAAAGAAACAATAGTTATAACCTAATTTCTTTGGTGCCAATATCAGCAGAAGAAGAGCCAAGAGACCATTATGAAAACTCTAGAAAGTTCTCCTGGTGATTCTGTATTCATTGATCATATTTCTGTATTTAAATAAGTACATTTTTAAAAAGATTTTAAAGTGGTTCAGTAATGCTGTAATACCACATTTCATGCATTAAGCAACATTTTTAAAAGGGAGTACTCTAACGTAATTTGCTTCTTATGGTTACTAAATTCTAAAGAATATCCTAACATGCACCCTAAGACTTTAAGAGGAAACCCTTTGTGTTTTTCACTGCTGTATTTCGAAATCTGAGAGTGCAAAACTAGTTTTCTTAGGTAAATCCCTGAATCAGTTTCCACATTTGCCTATAAAAGTCAGTGGAGGGCATGCATCTGGAAGTAGTAGTGGTGCTATACAAAGTGTGTTAATATGATTTGCAAGTGGTATCTAGAGTGACCTTTTTTTTTTTTTGAGATTTGACAGCAATTTATTCTCAAATAGTTCAAGGCAAAAATGTTATTTGTACTGTGATTTTTTTCTGTACCCTTGAAATTATTTACATATTTTATTTATTTTTTCTTTTTTCTTCTTCTTTTTTTTTTATTCACAATGGTAGAATTTCTGTATTTTAGTATTTACCCACAAAACCCAGTACTTTCTTTTTGGGGGGGGGTACATGTGCAGAACATGCGAGATAGTTGCATAGGTACACACATGGCAGTGTGTTCTGCTGCCTTCTTCCCCCTTCACCCACATTTGGCATTTCTCCCCAGGCTATCCCTTCCCAGCTCCCCCCCCCGCTGTCCCTCCCCTATTCCCCCCAATAGACCCCAGTGTGTAGTACTCCCCTCTCTGTGTCCATGTGTTCTCATTTTTCGTCACCCGCCTATGAGTGAGAATATGCGGTATTTCATTTTCTGTTCTTGTGTCAGTTTGCTGAGAATGATGTTCTCTAGATTCATCCGTGTCCCTACAAAGGACACCAACTCATCATTTTTGATTGCTGCATAATATTCCATGGTGTATATGTGCCACATTTTCCCAGTCCAGTCTATCATTGATGGGCATTTGGGTTGGTTCCAGGTCTTTGCTATTGTAAACAGTGCTGCAATGAACATTCGTGTACATGTGTCCTTATAGTAGAACGATTTATAGTCCTTTGGATATATACCCAGTAATGGGATTGCTGGGTCAAATGGAATTTCTATTTCTAAGGCCTTGAGGAATCGCCACACTGTCTTCCACAATGGTTGAACTAACTTACACTCCCACCAACAGTGTAGAAGTGTTCCTATTTCTCCACATCCTCTCCAGAGTGACCTTTCTTAAGTGCAGACCTGATCTGAGCATGTCGCTTCTTCTTAACCCTTTGCTGATTTTCCATTTCCCTAAAAGGAATCTGCCATCTTCCCTGAATGAACTTTGGTCAGTGGCCTGTCTCTTTCTTCCTATGGGATGTTGTTTCTGCATGTTCTTGCATGGAATTCTCTTCCTCCCAACCCTGTTTCATTCTTTTAATCTGAACAACTCTTTCTTATCCTGAAGTCTCTACCTTAAGTCGCCTTTTCAGGAAGACTTTTAATTGTATTAACTAACTAATTAATTAATTAATTAATTAATTAATAGTCTGATGTATTTGGAGCAGAGATTTTATGGGGATTAGTTGCTGGAGGGTAGTTTAGAACCAGATTGTGAAGGACTTTCTAGACTGTGCTTTCAAGTGTTTGACCAGGAAAATGATGTAGGCTCTCTGTGTTTTAAAAGTTTGGAGGCTGGCTGATGTTTTAAAAGAAAGTTTAACATAATCATCTAATTTGTGAGTAGTGGACCAAGGAAACACCACACTAACCTTTTTCTCTCTCTGCGATAATCCCATCTTTACCCTCTCAAGGACTGTGAAAAATCATTTGCTTTTGTTGCATTCTTGGAGCCCCTGCGAATTCATTATTGAAAAATACCTGCTGCGTGCATTTGGCCTTATGTTGTCATTTACTTGGTAAGTAATGCTAAATATAATATTAGCTAAAGTTAAAAGACCATTAAATTATTGGATTTTTTTTTTTAATTTTACTTTGGGTTCTGGGATATACATACAGGTCATGCAGGGTTGTTGCATAAGTGCATACATGAATAGAGGTTTGCTGCCTCTATTCCCCCTTTGACTATGTCTGGCATTTCTCCCCATTTTATCCCTCCCTACCCTCCCCAACCCCCGCTGTCCCTCCCCTAGCCCCCCAACTGCCCCTAGTGTGTGCTCCTCTACCTGCGTCCATGTGTTCTCATTGTTCAACACCTGCCTATGAGTGAGAACATGCAGCGTTTGGTTTTCTCTTCTTGTGTCTGTTTGCTGAGAATGATGGTTTCCAGATTCATCCAAGTCCCTGCAAAGGACACAAACTCATCGTTTTTTATGACTGCATAGTATTCCATGGTGTATATGTGCCACATTTTTTTTGTCCAGTCTATCATTGATGGGCATTTGGATTGTTACTAGGTCTTTGCTATTGTACACAGGGCTGCAGTGAACATACGTGTGCATGTGTCTTTATAATAGAATGATTTAT
Source organism: Callithrix jacchus (assembly GCF_049354715.1). Lineage (NCBI taxonomy): Eukaryota > Metazoa > Chordata > Mammalia > Primates > Cebidae > Callithrix > Callithrix jacchus. The sequence continues at coordinate 144,780,635 of NC_133508.1, read as the reverse complement.
AGTTCTTTGGGTATATACCCAGTAATGGAATTACTGAGTCAAATGGAATTTCTATTTCTAGATCCTTGAGAAATCACCACACTATCTTCCACAATGGTTGAACTAATTTACACTTTCACCAACTGTGTAAGAGTGTTCCTATTTCTCTACATCCTCTCCAGCATCTGTTGTCTCCAGATTTTTTTAATGATTGCCATTCTAACCTGGCATGAGATGGTATCTCAATGTGGTTTTGAGTTGCATTTCTCTAATGACCAGTGATGATGAATATTTTTTTATGTTTCTGGTCATGCAGGAGGGTCCCACCTTGGATAGTGTATACTATAGAGATTTAGAGTACAGGCTCTAGAGAGATCTGGTTTAAATTTTTTACTCTGCCACTTGCTAGAGATATAGATGTGGACAGGCTATTTAGATAATTTACTTAGCCAAATAAACTTGAACTGAAGGACAGGAGATTGGAGCAAGGAAGGTAGACACTAAAGCAGTTTGCCAAGTACATTTCTTGGAATTTGAGAGTGTTTTCTAAAAATCCATGTGAATCTTGCATTCTCTTCCCTAATGCATTTCTGTTTGTTTTAATATAAAAATACTTTTAAGTTGGAGGAGGGGGTTAAGTGGGTTGTTAATTATTGCCTCAAATTTTCTGTACAGTGATTTCTCCAGGAGAACAGGCTTGGTTTATTCATGGCTTGAAGCAGTTATTTTAAAACATATTTTTATAGTATACAAGCATGTGGACAGACTAAGGAAATTACCAGAAGTGTAATATAAAATCTCATTAGAGCAGAAATACTGAATTGATCTTCAGCCACTGATTTACAGTGATTACCCCCAATACTAGTATATTCTAGATAAAATGTTAAAAATCTAGCTTCAAAAGAAAATGCTTATTTTTTCCCCTTACCGTATATTACTACTAGATTATTCCATTCTTTCTGGTTACTCTCACAGGAACCTCAAGAGGCATGCTGGTTTATCTCTTTTCCTGTCTCCCCACAAATATTTTAGTTAAATATTTTAATCTTTCTCTATGCAATCCATCTTAAACATGTAATTCGTTCTATAACTTCTTTTCTTTTCTGTTTATTTCATGCAGTCAGCAGTTCATTTTAGGCGTTTGCCATTTTTTTCTTGCCTGCAGTATCGCTATGAGTTCAAGAATAAGTTTTCTATATACATTCTCTTTCCTCTTTTGTTTGGCCTATGAACTGTATTCCTTCACTGTCTCTTCATCAACTACAAATTAAATGTTGATTTCTAAAACAGACCTGCCTTTCCATATTATGCTTACCTTCTTTTCCAACCTAATCTTTTCCCTTACTCTCCTTTATGGTCCATCCTTTACAGCTAGAGTGAACTTTCCACTCTTCCCTGAGCACCCACTGACTCGCTTGTCTCCAGGCCTCAACACCAATTATTCCCACTGCTTATCACTATTGTGTACATTTCCCAAAACCTATCTCACAGGCCTCTCCCATAAATTCTTCCTTGATCATCCCAGCTGAATGTGTGGGGTATCCCTCTCCTTTCACTGTTTCATTTATCAAATGCTGAATGTATATCAAGTGATAAACTAGTGCTGGGGATTTAGCAATGACTAGGACAGAGTTATTACCCACTCTAAAGGAGATTATAATATAACAAAAAAGTGGAATTGATAACTAATTTCAAGTCTCATACATTTTCCAGGGGTCCATGCAGGGTGTTTAGAAGGCTATACCTTAGACTGGGGGTCAAGAGTGGCTTTCCTGATATGAGGTTTACACAGAGATCTGAAGAATGAAGGGAGATGGGCTAGGTGAAGTGGGAGTGGATTAAGGGAATGCAAGGACATAAAAGAGTGTTCTAGGTAGAAGGAACAACATAGACAAAGGCCCTGAGGTGGGAGTGAACAAGGAATATTTGAAGAACTGAGAGAAGGCCACAGTGGAAAGCCAGATGCTATGTGACATGAATAATGGGACAGGGAAATTGAGATATTAGCAAAAGAGGAATTGATGACCGATAGGCTTGAAGATGTACTGGAACTAAAGTAAGGGACAAGGATAAATAAAAAGAGGGAGAAACTAGAGAAACAGAGTACCCAAAGAAGTACCTGATAAATTTGAGGAAAAGGATGGTGATAAAGTCGACCTAGCCAGCTAGAAGGGTAGAACCTTTTAGTCAGTGAGCCCTACATCCCGTTTCTCATTAAATCTTGTAATACTTTCTTGCTTCCTATATTCTGTCATATTTTATAGTTATTTATATAATTATCTTATTTTTTACACTAAATTATAATTTCCCTGGATGTTTATTATGGGATAACAATTATATTATTATAATAATATGGGTAAGTTTTTACAAAGAAAGAGGTCTTTGTTGCTATTCTTATTTCTTTGATCTTTGATCAGAGGTTATTTATGAATTCTTTTTTTAATTATAATTTAGGTTCTGGGATATATGTGCAGATCACGCAGGATTTTGCATAGGTGCATATATGACAAGGTGGTTTGCTGCCTTCATTCTCCCATCACCTATATCTGGTATTTCTCCCCTCATTATCCCTCCCCACCCTCCCCACCCACACCACCTCCCCAGCCCCACCACCCCCCCCAGCCCCTGCCACTGACCGCAGTATGTGGTGCTCCCCTCCCTGTGTCCACATGTTCTAATTGTTCAACACCCACCTGTGAGTGATTAACATACAGTGTTTGGTCTTCTGTTCTTGTGTCAGTTTGCTGAGAATGATGGTTTCCAGATTCATCCATGTCTCTATGAAGGAAACGAACTCATTGTTTTTTATGGCTGCCTAGTATTCCATGGTGTGTATGTGCCACATTTTCTTTATCCAGTTCATTGATGGTGGACATGTGGGTTGGTTCCAGGTCTTCACTATTGTAAACAGTGCCGCAGTGAACATACATGTGCATGTGTCTTTATAATGGAACAATTTATACTACTTTGGGTATATACCCAGTAATGGAATGGCTGGGTCAGATGGTATTTCTATTTCTATGTCCTTGAGGAATCGCCACACTGTCTTCCACAATGGTTGAACTCCCACCAACAGTGTAAAAAAAGTTCCTATTTCTCCACATCCTCTCCAGCATCTGTTGTCTCCAGATTTTTTAATGATCGCCATTCTAATTGGTGTGAGATGGTATCTCAATGTGGTTTTGATTTGCATTTCTCTAATAACCAGTGATGATGAACATTTTTTCATATGTTTATTGGCCTCTTATATGTCTTCTTTTGAAAAGTGTTTGTTCATATTCTTTGCCCACTCTTGAATGGGTTTGTTTGTTTTTTCTTGTAAATCTGTTTTAGTTCTTTGTAGATTCTGGATATTAGCCCTTTGTCAGATGGGTAAATTGCAAAAATTTTTTCCCATTCTGTTGGTTGCCAGTTCACTCTAATGATTGTTTCTTTTGCTGTACAGAAGCTCTGGAGTTTAATTAGATCCAATTTTTCTATTTTGGCTTTTGTTGCCAATGCTTTTGGTGTTTTAGCCATGAAGTCCTTACTTACGCCTATGTCCTGAATGGTTTTCCTAGGTTTTCTTCTAGGATTTTTATGGTGTTAGGTCTTATGGTTAAGTCTTTAATCCATCTGGAGTTAATTTTAGTGTAAGGTGTCAGGAAGGGGTCCAGTTTCTGCTTTCTGCATATAGCTAGCCAGTTTTCCCAACACCATTTATTAAACAGGGAATCCTTTCCCCATTGCTTGTTTTTGTCAGGTTTGTCAAAGATCAGGTGATTGTAAGTGTGTGGTGTTGCTTCTGTGGCCTCTGTTCTGTTCCATTGGTCTATGTCTCTGTTTTGGTACCAGTACCATGCTGTTTTGATTACTGTAGCCTTGTAGCATAGTTTGATTCCAGCAGTATGATGCCTCTGGCTTTGTTATTTTTGTTTAGGATTGTTTTGACTATGTGGGCTCTCTTTTGGTTCCATATTAAGTTTGAAGTGTTTTTTTCCAGTTCTATGAAGAAGGTCATTGGTAGCTTGATGGGGATAGCATTGAATCTGTAAATTACTTTGGGGAGTATGGCCATTTTGACGTTGTTGATTCTTCCAAACCATGAGCATGGCATGTTTTTCCATCTCTTTATGTCCTTTCTTATTTCATTTAGCAGTGGTTTGTAGTTCTCCTTGAAGAGGTCCTTTACATCCTTTGTTAGTTGTATTCCTAGTTATTTTATTATCTTTGTAGCAATTGTTAATGAGAATTCACTTTTGATTTGGCTCTCTGTTATTGGTGTATAGAAATGCTTGTGATTTTTGCACATTGATTGTGTATCCTGAGACTTTGCTGAAGTTACTTATCAGTTTCAGGAGATTTGGGGCTTAAACGATGGGGTCTTCTAAATATACAATCATGTCATCTGCAAATAGAGACAATTTGACTTCCTCCTTTCCTAATTGAATACCCTTTATTTCTTTCTCTTGCCTGATTGCCCTGGCTAGAACTTCCAATACTATATTGAATAGAGTGGTGACAGAGGGCATCCTTGTCTTGTGTCAGATTTCAAAGGGAATGCTTCCAGTTTTTGCCTGTTCAGTATGATATTGGCTGTGGGTTTGTCATAAATAGCTTTTATTATTCTGTGATACATACCTTTGATGCCTAGTTTGTTGAGAGTTTTTAGCATAAATCGCTGTTGAATTTTGTTGAAGACCTTTTCTGCATCTATTGAGATAATCATGTGGTTTTTGTCTTTGGTTCTGTTGTGTGATGGATTATATTTATAGACTTGCATATGTTGAACCAGTCTTGCATCCCTGGGATGAAGCCTACTTGATCATGATGTCATGATGAATAAGCTTTTTTTTTGTTTGTTTTGAGACGGAGTTTTGCTCTTGTTACCCAGGCTGGAGTGCAGTGGCGCGATCTCGGCTCACCGCAACCTCCACCTCCTGGGTTCAGGCAGTTCTCCTGCCTCAGCCTCCTGAGTAGCTGGGAGCTGTTGCATTCTGTTTGCCCATATTTTTTTGAAGATTTTTGCATCAGTATTTATCACAGATATTGGCCTGAAGTTTTCTTTTTTATTTGCGTCTCTGCCTGGGTTTGGTATTTGGATGATGTTGGTCTCATAAAATGAGTTGGGGAGGATTCCCTTTTTTTGCATTGTTTGGAATAGTTTCAGAAGGAATGGTACTAGCTCCTCTTTGTAAGTCTGGTAGAATTCAGCTGTAAACCCTTCTGGACCTGGGCTTTTTTTAGTTGGTAGGCTATTAATTGCTGCCTTAACTTCAGCCCTTGTTATTGGTCTCTTCAGGGACTGAACTTCCTCCTGGTTTAGTCTTGGGAGAGTGCAAATGTCGAGGAATTTATCCATTTCTTCCAGATTTACTGGTTTGTATGCATAGAGTTGTTTGTAGTAATCTCTGATGGTAGTTTGTATTTCTGTGAAATTGGTGATGATGTCCCCTTTATCATTTTTATTGGATCTATTTGATTCTTCTCCCTTTTCTTTTTTATTAGTCTGGCTAGCAGTCTATCTGTTTCATTGATCTTTTCAAAATTGGATCCTGGATTTGTTGATTTTTTGAAGGGTTTTTTGTGTCTCTATCTCCTTCAGTTCTGCTCTGATCTTACTTCTTGTCTTCTGCTAGCTTTTGAGTTTTGTTGATCTTGCTTTTCTGTCTCTTTCAATTTTGATGATAGGGTGTCGATTTTAGACTTTTCCTTGCTCATCATGTGGGCATTTATTGCTATGGATTTCCCTCTAGACACTGCTTTGAATGTGTCCCAGAGATTCTGGTATGTTGTGTCTTCATTCTCATTGGATTCAAAGAAGATCTTTATTTCTGCCTTCATTTCATTATTTATCCAGTCTACATTCAGGAGCCAGTTGTTCATTTTCCATGAAGTTGTGAGGTTTTGAGTTTGTTTCTTAATCCTGAGTTCTAATTTGATTGCAGTGTTGTCTGAGAGATTGTTCGTTATGATTTCCATTTTTCTGCATTTGCTGAGGAGTGACTTACTTTCAATTATGTGGTTGATTTTAGAGTAAGTGCGATGTGGTGCTGAGAAGAACGTATATTCTGTGGATTTGGGGTGGATAGTTCTGTAAATGTCTATTAAGTTCGCTTGGTCCAGATCTGCATTCAAGTTCTGGATTTCCTTGTTGTTTTTCTGTCTCATTGATCTGTCTAATATTGACAGTGGAGTGTTAAAGTCTCCCACTATTATTATATGGGAGTCTAAGTCTCTTTGTAGGTCATTAAGGACTTGCATTATATATCTAGGTGCTCCTGTATTGGGTGTGTATATATTTAGGATAGTTAGCTCCTCCTGTTTTATTGATCCTTTTACCATTATGTAATGCCCTTCTTGGTCTCTTTTGATTTTTGTTGGTTTAAAGTCCATTTTATCAGAGACTAGGATTGACATCCCTGCTTTTTTTTTGCTCTCCATTTGCTTGATAAAACTTCTTCCATCCCTTTATTTTGAGTGTATGTGTGTCTTTGCACATGAGATGGGTTTCCTGAATATAGCACACTGATGGTTTCTTGGCTTTTTATCCAATTTGCCAGTCTGTGTCTTTTGATTGGGGCATTTAGTTCATTTACGTTTAATGTTAATATTAATATGTGTGAATTTGATCCTGCCATTTTATTACTGGTTGGTTGTTTTGCCCTTTGGTTGACGTAATTTCTTCATTGCATCATTGGTCTTTACCATTTGGTTCTTTTTTGCAGTGGCTGGTACTGGTTTTTCCTTTCTGTGTTTAGTGCTTCCTTCAGGAGCTCTTGCAGGGCAGGTCTGGTAGTGACAAAAATCCCTCAGCAATTGCTTGTCCATAAAGGATTTCATTTCTCCTTCACTTATGAGGCTTAGTCTGGCTGGATATGAAATTTTACGTTGAAAGTTCTTTTCTTTAAGGTTGTTGAATATTAAACATCTACCAAGAGATCCACTGCGAGTCTGATGTGCTTCCCTTTGTGGGTGACCCAACCTTTCTCTCTGGCTGCCCTTAGCATTTTTTCCTTCGTTTCAATTCTGATGAACCTGACGATTATGTGCCTTGGGGTTGCTCTTCTAGAGAAGTATCTTTGTGGTGTTTTCTGTATTTCCTGTATTTGAATGCTGGCCTGCGTTGCTAGGTTGGGAAGCTCTCCTGGATAATATCCTGAAGAGTGTTTTCCAGCTTGGATTCATTCTCCCTGTCATCTTCTGATACACCAATCAGGCGTAAATTAGGTCTTTTCATGTAATCCCATATTTCGTGAAGGCTTTGTTCATTTCTTTTCACTCTTTGTTTTCTTTTCTTGCCTTCTCATTTTATTTCATTGATTTGATCTTCAATCTCTGATATCCTTTCTTCTGCTTGATCTATTTGGCTAGTGAAACTTCTGTACTTTTCATGAAGTTCTTCTGCTGTGTTTTTCAACTCCATCAAGTCGTTTATGTTCTTCTCTAAGCTGGTTATTCTAGTTAGTATTTCATCTAACCTTTTTTGAAGGTTTTTAGTTTCTTTGCATTGGGATAGAACATGTTCCTTTAACTCAGAGAAGTCTGTTATTACCCACCTTCTGAAGCTTGCTTCTGTCAATTTGTCAAATTCGTTCTCCATCCTGCTTTGTTCCCTTGCTGGTGAGGAGTCATGAACTCATAGTGGCAGAGAGATATTCTGGGTTTTGATGGTTTCATTTTTCTTGTGCTGGTTTCTTCCCATCTCTTTCTTGGATTTATATAGTTTTGATCTCAGGTAGCTGCTTGGGGAGACAGCCTTTCCTTTGTCTGTGGAGGCGCTGCTGGGCTGCCCCAGATTCAGTGGAGCTGCTGTGTCTTTTATTTACTCAGGAAAATTAGGCTGGTTTCTGTAATGGCGGCTTCCCTTCCGCCCACCAAGCTGAAGCATTCCTGGTTGCTCTCTAACTGATGGTCTGGGTGCCTAACCCTGGAGTGAGAGAGTTTTGACCTGCTGGGCTTTGTGCAGTGGCGGGGCGACCTGTCTGCCATTTGGGCTGTTTCCCTGCATTCCATTCCCCTTCTTACTGGGGAGCGGGTAGCTCCATCCCACCAGCTTTTTGGCTTTCTCAGTGTCAGCCAGTGCTTCTGCCTAGATCTATGCTGACGGCCCCAGGGCTGAAGGTGCTGCTGTTCTGTCCTGTTCAGGCAGCTCGCTGAGGCTTTTTAGCCTGGCAAAGATCTCCTGTTCTGTGGGTTGTAGAGGGCTTGGGTAGAGCACTGTATCCGAACCGAAGTTTCAGAGGGGGAGATCCCCCTGTCCTCCAGTTGGTTACATGCTCCTCCTGGGTCGGGCAGTGCCACACCTTGCCCAACTTGTCCTATTTGGTTTATACCCACTGTCCGACCAGACCCACAAAATGAACCTGGTACCTCGTTTGGAACTGTGGAGACCACTCAGCTTCTGCATCTCTCTCGCTGGGAGCTGCTTTCCAGAGCTGCCTCTTATTCGGCAATCTTGGGATCCCCCCCATGAATTCATCTTATATATCACTTGACAGACACTGAATGCTGAATGTCACAGGGTGCATGACACTTTAGCAGAATAAAGAAAGGCACCAAAACCAAACAGCAAACTACATGCTACAAAACAAGAATTTTTGGAATTAATAAATGAGGCTAATTTTCTGGAATCCTCTCTCTCTTTCAAAATGTAGGAAGTGTTAGTATGGCTGGGCATGGTGGCTCACGCCTGTAATCTCAGCACTTTGGGAGGCTGAGGTGGGTGGATCACCTGAATTCAAGAGTTTGAGACCAGTTTGGTCAAACTGGGGAAACCCTGTCTCCACTAAAAAATACAAAAGTTAGCCAGGCATGGTGGCATGCACCTGTAATCCCAGCGACTCTGAAGGCTGAGGCAGGAAAATTACTTGAGCCTGGGAGGTGAAGGTTGCGGTGTGCTGAGATTGCACCACTGCACTCCAGCCTAGGCAACAGAGTGAGACTGAAAAAAAATGTAGGAAGTGTTAGTATGTCTAGGTTCATTCACAGGTTTGGAAGGAGAATAGGATAGAAAACAGAGCAGAAAATTGGTGGTAGGATTTAGTAGGTCAGATTTCCAGCTTCTTAGTACTTTGGTAGTTAGTCCAGTTATTGAATTTCTCTTCAATTCTCTACTCAGAACTTCCTTCAGTTCTCTATTCAGAACATTCCAGTGGGATTGCTTCACACTTATGAGAATGAATGTACTTATACAAAGCCATTTTCAGAGAGGAATCACTAAGATTATGATGTAAACAAATGAGACTGTACTTTTCCCTTGAAGTGTCTGTTTTAAACACACATTTGTTTTTCTGCTACATTGAATTCAGTGAATCTCATTTGTATTTTCTTTGTATGTTACCTTATACAGATATAGGCAGGATGTCCCCTATTTTTTCAGTTAGCTTTTAGATAAATTTACTGTAAATTCACTTTCAACTTCATGTTTAAAAAAAATTAGTTACATGAAGAAGTCATCCATAGGACATGAGACCCAATTTTAATGGGAAATAATATTTAAAATGTAACTCTTGTAAAATGTTAGTGATCATCATCTTCCTTTATTTTTTCTCTTACATACTTCCTAAATGTGGCTACTCCAATGAAACTGTAGTATAGGTACTGAAAGAATGTGGTACCTCTCATACTGCCACAGTCAACAGATAAGGTTGTAAATCTTTGCTGGGAGAAGCCATCAAGGATGGTTCTGTGAAATGGAAGGATCTCTGGATCACCACGAAGTCTGGCTCAGTGACTATGGCTTTGCAAACACTAAGCATTCCTTTCTCAAGTCCTGTAGATGGCTTGAAGTAGAGTACATAAGCATGCCTTATAAACATCTTCAGTCTTTATCAACTCTTTGGAGATTCAGCCATTCTTTCTTGTACTTTAGGGAATTAAATAATTTTATAATGTGGTATAAATCTGTGCATGGAAGATGGTAGAAGAAATTTTGTCACATAGTTTTAAAGAAATAAAAATATATTCTATTTTGAAATTCCTTTAACTGTTTTTCTTACAAAGCTGCCAACAACTTAGTTACCAAGTAAACTATCTCAGATATGATTTCTCAGTCCTTGCTAATCTGTTTATAAAATCTTTTGCTATTTTATAATCTTATGATTTATGTCTGTCCTTAAGTGTTCATGTGTTTTTATGTCTCTGTATGTCATGTTTATTTGAGCTGTTAAATGTAAAGTAAAACAAGAACTCTCTACGTCATACAGCATAAATAGCAATGTTTTTCATATTCTTACCCTAAGGGAAACTCTCATTCGCAGAGTTATGGCTAACACTCTACCTTTCGGCAATTCCTAGTCGGAGGAACTGTCCAAGTCTCACATGACCTGCACCTTGAAGAAGAAACCTATCACAAGTTAGTTCTTAGCTATACAGGTTAAGAAACTCAATTGACCCACTAACTAAATCTTGTTTCTTAACAAAAACGCTATGGTCTATGCATCATAACAATGTAAATTTCTACCACTATCATTTTGAATCAATAATATGCCATCATATCAAAGAGAACTTATATTAGCACATTGAATGTAGAATTATAGTAAAGCTATTTCCAAGACCTGAATGAGTGTAGCATGTAAAAAGAGCAGTGGATTAGAAATAAGGAAATCTGACATGCTTATCTCGGTTCTGCTAGTACTAGCTATGTGTGTTTAAGGCTGATTATTTTAAAGGCATGCCTCCCTTTAAGAATATGACTCAGAATTTCTGTGCATCATTTCTGCTCCTGTTCCTTTGGCCAGAGCTTAATCAATTTGTCCCAGGTAGTAGGAAAGGAGGCTGAAGTATGTGGCCTTTAGCTGAAACTTTGAAGATTCTAAAGGAATTGGACTATTGAAAGACAAATAACAGTCTTTGCCATTGTTCTCTATTATTAGGAAAGCAAATCCTCTCTCAGATCCTCCTCCCCTGCCCCACTGAGTGATTCCATCAAGTGAATCACTATCTATGGCAGCTGTAGACTTACGAAATCTATGCAGCAGATTTCTGCTTAGGCTGTAATTGAGCATATAGTTATCCCTAGATTTAAGGAAGCTGGGGAGGCAGGAAACAGGATTGACATGATTGGCTCTGACCAAAGTTTCCCAAACTTTCTTGGTTCGCAGCTCCCTTGGGGTCTTAATAATTTTTTTCATGGTACCGAAAGAAATACATAAAAGTTTCATGTACAATTTAATAACCATTTGAACTAGGATACATGAATTGAAAGCAAAGTAATACTTTTTCATTCTTAGATAACGACAGTTACCACTGGGCTATATGTACCTGTTGGGCACTCTACAACTTCTCAAACCTTGGACTCAGATTGGATGGTGCCACTGCTATGTCTTGCCAGACAGTGCTTGTTTTTTATCACAGCAACTGCTGAAAACTGAACTTTGCAATGACATAATATTTCTAAAGGAATCTAGCATGGTCTAATGTGGAAACTGTGAATTGCCTCAAGCTAACAGTGGGCATGCTGTCTGACAGAAGTTGAGTCCCTATTTCCCTTGAAAATTTGAATATATTATAGCCCCCCAGTGAGTTACTGAGCCTTAGGGGCTCAGTACAGAGTTTGGGAACCATGGGCTTAGACTAATCATTGTTTATTATCTGGGCTGCACATATTGCTCCCTACACAAGAATTAGTGTTTTAGAAGGGAAGAAAGAAGAATGGAAATTATTTCAGAAACTGACTATTTCTGTCCCCCTCTATTTCAGCTAAATTACCTTGTCTTTAAGAAGAGAGGCTATGTCTGTTGTAACACACAGTTTTCTGTGTGGCATAATTCTGGGTACATAGGAACACAGAGGCTGGGTACGGTGGCTCAAGCCTGTAATTTCAGCACTTTGGGAGGCCAAGGTGGATGGATCCCTTGAGGTCAGGAGTTCAAGACCAGCCTGACCAACACTGCAAAACACCATGTCTACTAAAAAATACAAAAATTAGTCGGGTGTGATGGCTCATGTCTGTGGTCCCAGCTGGTTGGAGGCTGAGGCAGGAGAATTGCTTGAACCTACTGGTGGTGGAGGTTGCAGTGAGCCGAGATCATGCCACTGCACTTTAGCATGGGTGACAGAGTGAGACTCTGTCTCAAAAATGAAAAAAAAGAACATACATATTTATAAAGGATTAAGAAATGAAGATATGACCAATGAAATATGATTAATCCTATTTAGCAACCATAGAATGCCAGATTTTAGGAAATGTATTGCCTACACAACAGGCATCTGTGTAAATTCAAGGGTCTTGACTATGCCTTCCTAATTTCTTACCACCAGTGCCCAATAATTATTTGGTATATTGTAAGTGAGAGAAAAATGTTGATCGGATGAATGAGTGAATGTCTCAGTGAGAGCTAGTTCTGTTCCCAAACACGGGAATTTCATTGCACTGCTAATGAAAATGCTTATTAGTGGACTCTTAATGTAAATGCTCATGTTGACTACGAAGAAAGAAAACCACTTTCTCTTATCACTATGGATCTAAGGCTTTTTTTATTGCCACAGTCACCACTAGAAAAACTGACAAAGAGAGAAAAGCAGAACTATTCTGAGATGTAAGATGAACTTTTCTTAGAATGGTTTATATTGTCAGCAGCTAAACTGTTTCAAGATCCAGTATTATTACATAAAGCCCAGAAAGTGACTATTTCAAAAGAGCTACCAAACTTTATGATAGTCATTTGAACAAAATGTATCTGTCTCCTTTTTCTTGTTCCATAACCCAAGTTGACTTTTCTCTATTTCCTTGGTTTTGCCGTTCAAGCTCAATCTATTTCCTTAGGAAGCCATTCAAGCTTTTTGGTTTCCCTGATTGTAAAGTGTATGGCTCTGTGACAACTCCATAGAAGAATGTGTATGTGCTGGCATGATATATTTGTCTAGATCTAAAAATTATCTTGGTTATTTGATTTTTTTCCAGTAATATATTTAGAAAGCTATTTATATGTCTGCTCTATTGCTAAATCAAAAGTGTTTTGAAGGCAGGGACTATGTCCTTTTCATTTTTGAATCCTCAGAGCATTGCATCTGAACCCCCAAGACCTGGTACAGAGTAGGTACCCAATTCATATTTGTCAAATTAATAAACTCTTTCTTTCTTAGCATAATTCCTTAAAGAAATTTTAATATTTTATTTATTTAAATCTTAAATAAATAAATTTCTTAAATAAATAATTGCATAAAAATTTCCAACAATATTTTATTCAATTCATAGAAAAAATTGTAGGAATACATTGAATTATTAACAGAAGTTATTGCTGGTATTCCTGTTAAATATATTTATAATGACTTAATTGTTTATACTGAGCATATATTACATTTATGCTCAAAAAATAAATAAAAATGAATTTTTGCATTTCACATTTTCCCACTAGCACAGTACAGTGTTTATAATAAATATTGAATGTATTTTTATTTTGTGAGAGCCTGAATCATTTTTTATTCTTTAGTATTTCTGAAAACTAAGAGAAAGCAGGATTTATTCTCCTTCTTTTCTAAGTAGAAAATGTAATTATCTTTAATGATTGATACCAAATCTTGAATTTTCACTATACAAGAAAGAAATTATTAACTTAAAATATTTTAAAACATTCTCTCTTTTTTTTAAGAATATTAGATTTCTTTGTTAATTTTTTACCAGTTTAATAAAAGCTTTTCCTGGGCATTTCTAGATGTTCAGGGGCCAGACTGATGTTAAAGTTGTATGTTCCTATATTTTATTTCAAAAATACCTTTTCTTTTTTTGAGCATAAAAGTAATATATGCTCAGTGTAAACAATTAAGTTGTTAGAAACATATTTAACAGGAATATCAGAGATATCTTCTGTTAATAATTCATTGTATTCCTACAATTTTTTCTATGAATTTAATATAATAATATTGTTGGAATTTTGATACAATTATTTATTTAAGTGAAATTGAATCATACTGCACATACTATTTTGCAGTTTTTTTTAACTTAATAGTGAATTTAAATTTTTAAGTGCAAAAGATTCTCAAGACTAGCAAATATAAATCTACCTTATTCTGTTTCATTGCTAGAGCTTACATTTAGATGTTTATAGTACCTTTTACTCCTACTTTAAATTACTTACAAATTTAAATTTATAATTAAATTGTTTATTATAGGTTTTATATCTGTGTCCCTAAATACATTATAAATTCTATGCCTAACACATATTGCATGAAACAGATACATATAATGGCAATAGGTGCTATGAATGAATGAATGAGTAAATAGTGGTATTTATCCAGGATTTTCTTTACAAAGCCTGTGTTCTTTCCACAACACCATACTTCCTCCTCTTAGTGGCTCCTTTATATACTATGGGAATTCTCATAATCTCATTATTAATGGTTACATTATTTTGAGTTTTATTACATATGTTTAGGTCAATTGTGAAGACAGAGAACTAAGCAGTTTAGAAATTCAGAAATATAGGAATAATAATTATATACAGACATACTTTGAAGATATTATGGATTTGGTTCCAGACAAGTGCAGCAAAGTGAATGTTGCCATAAAGCCAGTCACACATGTTTCTTGGCTTCTCAGTACATATGCAAGTTGTGTTTACACTATACTATAGCCTATTACATATGCAATACCATTATCTAAAAAAAGTACGTAACTTAATTAAAAAATACTTTCTTGCTAAAAATTGCTATCATCTCAGCCTTCAGTGAGTGAATCTTTTTGCTGATGGGGAGGGGCTCTTGCCTTCATATTGATGGCTGCTCTCTGATCAGAGTGATCAAGACTGGGGTGGCTGTGGCAATTTCTTAAAATAAGACAGTGAAATTTACCATATCAGTTGACTTCTTCTTTCATAAAAGATTTCTCTGTAGCATGCAGTTTTTATAACATTTTACCCACAGCAGAACTTCTTTCAAAATTTGAGTCAATTCTCTTAAACCTTGTCATTGCTTTATGAACTAAGTTTATATGATATTCTAAATCCTTTGTCATTTCAACAGTGTTCACAGCATCTTCACAGGATTAGATTCATCTCACTGGCTTATTCATAAGAAGCAACTTCTCATCCAAGTTTTATCATGATATTGCAACAATTCAATCCCATATTCAGGCTCCACTTCATATTCATGTTCTCTTGCTAATTCTACCATATCTACGGTTACTTCCTCCACTGAAGCCTTGAACCCCTCAAAGTCATTCATGAGAGTTGGAATCAACCTCTTCCAAACTCCTATCAGTGTGGATATTCTGACCTCCTCCCACGAATCACGAATGTTCTTAATGGCACCTAGAATGGTGAATCCTTTCCAGGAGGTTTTCAATTTACTTTGCCTGGATCCATCAGATTAATCACTATCTATAGCAGCTATAGCCTTATGAAATTTCTTAAATAATAAGACTCAAAAGTCAAAATTATTTTTTGATTCATGGGAAGCAGAATGGATGTTGCGTTAGCAGGCATGAAAATAACACTAATTTCTTTGTGCATCTTCATCAGCACTCCTGGGTGGGTAGGTGCATTGTCAATGAGCAGTAATATTTTTATAGGAATCTTTTTTTTCTGAACAGCAGTTTCAACAGTAGGCTAAAAATATTTAGTAAACCATGCTATAAACAGATGTGCTGCCATGCAGGCTTTGTTGCTTCATTTATAGAGCATAGGCAGAGTAGACTTAGTATAATTCTTGGGTCCCTAGGGTTTTCATATGGTAAATTAGCATTGGCTTCAACTTTGGTCACCAGCTGCATTTGCCTCTCATGAGAGTCAGGCTGTTCTTTGAAGGTTTGAAACCAGCCATTGACTTCTTCTCTTGAGCTAAGAAAGTCCTAGATGGCATATTTTTCCAATATAAGGTTGTTTTATCTGTGCCGAAAATTCGTTGTTTAGTGCAGCCACCTTCATCAATAGTCTTAGCTAGATCTTCTGGATAACTTGCTGCAGCTTCTACATCAGTACTTGCTTATTCACCTTGAGCTTTTAAGTTTTGGAGACAGCTTCTTGATCTCGTGAACCATACTCTGCTAGCTGCAAGCTCTTCTGCTGCTGCTTCCCACCTCTCTCAGCCTTTATAGAATAGAAGTGAGTTACGAACTTGCTCTGGATTAGGTTTGGAATTAAGGGAATTTTGTGACTGGTTTGATCATCTGTCCAGTCCAACAAAATTTTCTTCATATCAGCAATAAGGCTGTTTTGCTTTCTTATCATTCATGTGTTCACTAGAAGAGCACTTTTAATTTCCTTTAATAATTTTTCCCTTGCATTCACAATTTGGCTAACTGGCTCAAGGAGCCTGGCTTTTGACCTATATTGGCTTTTGACATGAATTACTCACTAGATTAATTATTTCTTGCTTTTAATTTAAAGTAAGAGACAAGACATGTGACTCTCCATTTGAGCACCTAGAGGCCATTGTAGGGTTGTTAGTTGGCCTAGTTTCAAAATTTCTGTGTCTCAGGGAATAGGGAGGTCCAATGAGAGGGTGAAAGAAAGGGAAACAGTCGTTTTGGTAGGTTAGTCAGAATACCCACAATTATGGATTAAATTCACTGTCTTATATGGGCATGATTCATGGTGCCCCAAAATTAATTACAATAAGAACATCAAAGATCACTGATCATACAGCATCGTAACAGATACAATGGTAAAAAACTAGAAATTATTACAAAAATTATCAAAATATGATGCAGAGATAAGAAGTAAGCACATGCTCTTGAAAAAATGGTGCCAATGAACTCGCCCAACACAGGGTTGCCACAGACCTTCAAGTTATAAAAAATGCAGTATTTCTGAAGCACAATAAAATGAAGTACAATTTGTAATGACAAAAATAGTACAGATTTTAAAATGTTTAAGTTATTAGATCTTATCAATTTTGTCAAGGTTTGTGTGACAGGGTAAAGATTTAATTTTTTTTTCTAATGCTCAATTTCTCAGTGTTATAGCAGGCAAAAAGTAAAATTTCATGAACTTTTTGTTACAGCACAGTGTACAATATTTTTATTCATACCAAATATTTTTATTTTCAAATGTGACTTTAAAATAATGTGGAAGTCTATCTTTCCCTTCCAGAGAGTGTTACATTTTGAAATGTTTTTGAAGACTTTATTCTTATGGAGCATTTTTAGATTCATAGCAAAATTGAGCAGAAGGTATATATTATATATATATATATATATTCCATACACCCCTGCCTCTTCATATGCATGGCCTCCCCCATATCAACACCCCCCATAAGAGTGTTACATTTGTTACAACTGATGAACCAACGTTGATACATTATTGTCACCCGAAGTCTATAGTTTAATTTAGTGTTTACACTTTGCATTGTATGTGCTATAAGTGTGGACAAATTTATAACGAAACATATGTGAAGGATGATTTTGCAAGACATAGAATTCTTGGTTGGTGGTGTTTCTCTACCACTTTATTTCACTCCACTGTTTTCTTGCTGCGTGTTTTATGATGAGAAGTCAAATGTAATTCTTATCTCTACTGCTCTATATGTAACATATTTTCCCCTCTCTGGCTTCTTTCAGTATTTTTTTCTTCATCTTTGACTTTCTGTAATTTGAAAATGATATGTATATTTGTATATTTTTTAGCATTTATCCTGCTTGATGTTCTCTGAGCTTTCTGAATCAGAACTTTGGTGTCTGGCATTCATTTTAGGACATTTTTGGTCATTACTGTTTTGAATATTTGTCCTGTCTGAGTTTTAGTCCATTTGAGCTGCTTTAATGGAACACCATAGACTAGTTGGCCTATATATAACAAATATTTTTCTCCCATAGTTCTGATGGCTGGGAAGCCTAAGATCAAGAAGCTAGCAGTTTTGGAGTCTGGAGAGGGCTTGCTTCTTGGTTCGTGCATGACTGTCTCTTCACTGTGCTCTCACATGGCAGAAGGGGTGAGGGAGTTCTCCGGGGCCTTTTCCATAAAGTTCTAATCTGATTCATGAGGGCTCTACCCTCATGATGTAATTACTTCCCCAAACTTCCACCTCCAAATATCATCACATTGGGGATTCAGTTTCAACATAAAAATTTTGGGAGGACACAAATATTCAATTTATAGCATTCTCTCCATGGTCCCTTAAAGTTTATGTTTTTCTCATATGCAGAATGTACCCATTCCATCCCAATAGCCCTATAGTTTTAACTCATTCCAGTATTAAGTTTAAATGTAAGTCAAGAGTCTCATTTAAACAAGTCAGGTTTTGGTGACACTTAAGGCATAATTTATCTTGAGATCAATTGCTCTCCAGCTATGAACCTGTGAAACCAAACATGTCCTGTGCATTATATACAATGTTGAAATAGGCATAGGATGGACAGTCTCATTCTAAAAGGAATAAATAGAAAAGAATAAAGGAGGGGCAGGTCTAAGGTAAATGCAAAACCTAATGGGGCAAGCAACATGAAATATTAAAGCTTGAGAAAAATCCCTTATGGCTCAGTGCTTTGCCTTTCAGACCCACTACTGTTGTTGTCCCAAATCCACATCTCTCATGGGTGAGAGTTGCATGTTTGTGACTCTTAAAAGCAGCAATTCTGGCTCCACTGGGGTTCCATGCCTGCACCTCCCCTAGGCTGGTCTGGTGTCATAAAGGCAGCCTCACCTTCCTGTCTCCACTGGGCATTGCCTTAGTGGGAGCCTTTTGTCATGGCCTTACCCATGCTGCTTCTCTATCTTGGGCCTCTTGGCTGTCCTGACTCGGGTCCTGTGCCCGTAGTTCTGCTGGGAAGTCCTGCCTTTGAAATCTAGGTGGAGGCAGCAAGGCCCCCCTGGCTTTGCTGGGTGCAGCCCATTTCACAGGTCTCTGGGTAGGCCCCACCCCTGAGGCACTGGACAGGGATATCCTGACCTGTTTGGACTGGGGACGTGGCCCCACCCCTTTGAAACTACTCCGACCTAGAACCCTTGCACTCTGGGTCTGTGACATTAAGTAAAGCCCTGATAATCTCTGAACTGTTATTTTTCCATCATTTTAGAGAATAGCTTCTGTTGAGATGGCTAATGAATACTAACATCCTTTTCAAATAGTTGCCTGGCTACACCCTTAGTGTTTTCTTCTGACCATGATTTCTCTGTTTTTACAGTATGGATATGCTGAGAATTTTTCAAATCTTTGAGTTCTGCTTCCTTTTCACTTAATAATTGTCTTTAAGTCAGTCATTTCTTTCGTTCTTAAATTTTACTATGAGTGCTAAAGAGAAGCCAAGCTGCACCTTTAAGACTTTGCTTAGAAAATTTCTCAGCAAAACATATTCAATTTTATTGTTCACAAGTCTACCTTCCACAAAACACTAGAACACCAACACAATTCAGCCAACTTTTTTTTTTTACCACTTTCTAACAAGGATAGTCTCTCCTCCAGTTTCCAAAAGCATCTTCCTCATTTCCTTTTGAGACCTCATCAGAATGGTTTTCATAGTGCATATTCCTATCAACATGTTCAGGATTCCTTAGCCATGCTCTGAGAAGATTGAGGCTTTCTCTACAGCTCTCCTCTGTTTTTTCCTCCCCAGGACCTTACCAGAATCACTTTTAAACGTTTGCTCCCAGCAATGTAGGCTTTTTCTAGCACGCATTTCAAGCTTTTCTAGCCTCTACGCATTCCCCAATTCAAAAGTTGCTTTCATGTTTTTAGGCATTTATTACAGCAGCACCTCACTTCCAGGTACCAATTTCTGTTTTAGTTCATTCAGGCTGCTTAGAAAAGAGTGCCATAGCCTGGGCAGCTTTTAAACATTTGTTTCTCACGGTTCTGGAGACTAAAATGTCCACAGTGAAGGCATGGGTAGATCTGGTATCTGATGAGGGCCCACTTCCTGATTCATTAAAAACCTTCTGTTTGCCGTGTCTTCACATGAAGGAAGGAGCAAGAGAGCTATCTGGGGTCTCCTTTGTAAGGACACTAATGCTATTAATGAGGCCTTTATCCTTATGACCTAATCACCTCCTCAAAGCTCTACCTCCATATACCATCACACTGGCAATTAGCTTTCGACATATGAATTTGGGGAGATATTAACATTCAGTATGTAGCAGTTTTGTCTCTTCTTTCTTCCTCTTGTATTGTTATTATACATATCTTCTCTCTTTTTAATTGTTCCACAGCTCTTAGATACTACATCTTGCTTTAATTTTTTTTTCAGTCTGTTCTTTCTTTATAGTTTTGGCTATTTCTCTTGATATATCCTCAAGTTCAGAGATTCTTGCCTCAACCATGTCCAATCTACTAATAAACTTATCAAAGGTATTCTTAATTTCTCTTAAAGTATTTTTTATCCTAGCATTTCTTTTTGGCTATTTCTTTGAATTTCCATCTCTCTGCTTACATTGCCCATCTGCTCTTGCATGTGTAATTTATCCTTTAGAGCCCTTAGCATCTTAGTTGCAGGATTTTTTTCTTTTTTCATTATACTTTAAGTTCTGGGATACATGTGCAGAACGTACAGGTATACACAGTGGTGGTTTGCTGTGCTCATCAACCAGTCATCTACATTAGGTATTTCTCCTAATGCTATCCCTCTCCTAACCCCCAAACCTCCCAACAGGCCCTGGTCTGAATCACAGTTGTTTTAAATTATTTGTCTGATAATTCTAACATCGCCGACATGTCTGGCTTTTACTTGTTAGAACAGAGTGGCAACTTCCAAGTTCTGATGCTTGCTGTCTCTTCAGACTTTGCTTTAGCCTTTTAGTATATGCTATGCTTTGAATGTGTTCCCCAAGGTTCGTGTGTTGGAAACTTGATCCTTGCTGTAACTTAGATCTGCTTTGTTAGTCCCCACCAAAGCTTATGTTGAAATTTGACCCCAAGTGTAATAATCTTGGGAAGTAGGGCTTAGTGGGAGGTAGTTGGGTTATGGAGATGGATTCCTGAGAAATGACATGATGCTGTTCTCATGGTCGTGAGTTCTCATGGGAATGGATTTAGTTCCCAAGAGAGTGGGTCATTATAAAGCCAGGATGCCCCTCAGGTTTCTTCTTTTTGTACATGTTCATTTCTCCTTTGGCCTTCTCTGCCATGTTGTGATGCAGCATGAAAGCCCTCACCAGAGCCAGGGCCAAGCCCTTAAACTTCTCAGCCTACAGAACCATGAGCTAAATCAACCTCTTTTCCTTTTAAAGCACCCAGTCACAGGTGCTTTAAAACAAAAATAATCCCCACTGCAGCAGTGTTGAGAGATGGAATCTTTATGAAGTGATTAGGTTATGAGGGCTCTGCCCTCATGAGTGAATTCATGCTGTTTTCGCAGGGGTGGGTTTCTGATAAAAGGATGAGGTGGGCCCCCTTCCCACTCCTGTATGCTCTTTTGCATTTCTGCCATTCTTCCATTGGCGGATACAGCAAGAAGGCCTTTGTCATATTTGGCCCATTAATCTTGGACTTCCAGCCCCTAAAACCATGAGCTGAATAAATACCTATTCATTGTAAATTATCTAGTCTCAGGTATTTTGTTATAGCAATACAGAATGGACTGAAACAGTATGCCTTGTAATTTTTTTCTTGATAGCTGAACATGGTATACTGGGTAAAAGGAACTGCTGTAAATAGGCCTTTACTAATATGGTGATAAGGTACTGGGAGAGGGAAACCTTCTATAGTCCTATGATTAGATCTCCATCGTTTAGCGAGCCTATTCCTCTACACGCTGAACATCACAATTGTTTCTGAGTCCTTCCCTTAGGTTAGTTAGGCTCTGATAAAACCCCAGCAGGTTAGGCTCTCGTTAAGCAGTTTTTTTAAGAACAGATCTTGTTAAGAACAGAGCGCTCTGGCATATATCAAAATGATTTTTTTTTCCCTCCTACTGCCAGAAGCACAGTATAATTTTCTTCAGTAGTTGGTTTGATAATCTGGTCATGCTGCTGATGGTGAAACTTAGAAAAGCATGGCGGTCGGTCCCCTTATGACTAGGTCTTCCAGAGTTTTTAATCTCTCAGACCTGTCTACACATGGCCTCCAGCAATTCATCCATTACTGTTTTTGTTTTCCCACCCCAGCAGTGGCTCCCATGGAGATTTCTCCTCCAGTATATTGTGAGTCTCTGTATCTGCCTGTCCATCTTGCTAATTTTGAGGGCAGTAGTTTGCCCTGTGACCTCACTTCTTTTATGGACCCAAGAAGAGTTGATTTTTCAGTTTGCTCAGCTCTTACTTGTTAGAACAGAGTGGCAGCTTCTCAGCTCCTTACGTGTGAAATTGGAAACTGGAAGTCTTGGCACTTACTTTTTCAAAATTAAAAACACAGTGATAACCAGTCACAAAGCAGCTTTAACTTTTCCAACATATTTCTCAGGCCGTTCTCTTTCAGACATTCATAAATAAATAGTTTCTAACCTTAAAGTAATTAAATGACAAATGGTAAAAGCTGCTAGTTATCTCCCAGTGGCTGTTCCAATAGTGGTAGGGCCTTAGATTTGTGGCCATTTGCAATGGACACAGCATGTCTAGCTTGCAGCCAAGGCACAGCAAATAGCAGGAGAGAGCGAGGTATGTTCCCCTGTCTTCTGACCCTTTCCCTGTTCTGCTCCTCTGGAATGTGATGCTGCCATGTTGAGACTGTGAGGTTGAAGCCTTCAGGAAAGAACATCGAGATGAATGGAGTCCGAGTGCCTGACAACATGGAGTATCATGCCTGTCATGAACCACTTCCTAGACATTCCTATGAGACAAAAATAAACCTCCATGTTCTTTATCATTTGAGAGGGTTTTCTGTTATTTGCTGCAAAACCTAATCTTAACTAATACAGATACTGAATCTGAAATTCCCAGAAAAATCCCTGCAAACCTGCTGCTTGCTGCAAATAACTGGCCTCTACCAGTAACATTGTACTAAAAAAATCATACGTGACGTTATCCCTTATTTAGATAAAGAAAATAAGAGCCAGAGAAGTTTCCATTCAGATTCTGCATCTAATGTTCTTCATAAGAAACTGTTTTGCATGCTAACTAATGAGTAATAAATTAGAATACAGAGTCAGCATCAGCCTTTTGTATATGGTTCTGTATTTTTTCAAGATATAATCTCATCTAGTTACTCACAACCACCCTTAAATGATAAAACTGAGGCCCAGAAAGTGTCGTCTGAACAAGGTGACAAAACTGGACAATGCACTGGCTTCCTGGTGTCCAGACTTTTGTGATTTGTGTCATATTCTTCACCAGTTTTTAAAGCCTCACCCATCATAGAGTATATTATTTAATATTTTATTCACCAATTTTGATCAATAATATTTCCCATCCCCCATTGTAGACTATAGACTGTCTTTTTCACACTTAAATCTGTAAAATTAAGAGAAGAGCATGAGAATGAGGAAGATGTTCGCATCTGGGAAGGAGGAGATTTCAAAAGCAAAAGAAGACAAAAAATATATCTAACTTAAAACGCTCTCTAAGTTCAAGGAAACAGTCCTTTTAATTGTTACTGATACTGTTGACACAGATAACAAATAATATATTATTTCTGTCCTTCAAAAAATCGAGCAGTCTAAAATAATAAAGCCTGATTGAAAAATCCACATGCAGAAAAATCCCAATGGCTGCTCTGAGTGCTCTAGCTAGTTCAAGCTGAAATTTTTAGTATGCAGTTTGCATTTGCGTTCATGCTCCAGTGCATTCAAATTTCAGTATTATTCAGTTTCCTGAGGAACCCAAATATGAACAACCTTAATAAACAATATTTTCCTCCACGTCCTATATGAGCATTTAAGGTTATTGCTCTCTATTGCTTTTGCTGTAGCGTGAGATCATCAGAAGGATAATCGGATATGTAATGAACTGATCTTGACTTCTTCTTCAACTGACTTTAAAAAGAAACCATTTTTGGTGGGTCTCGGATAGATTCTCTTTTAATTTGTCTGCTTTTCTTGTGTATTTTATTCCTTTTTGCTTGTGCAGCGAAGGGACTGAATATTGATGACTGAAAGTTTGGATTTTTTTCCAGACATGTATTTCGGGACAAGTTCTCAGTCCCTTGGCACTAATACCTTCCTACCACCCATCCTGCCCTCTCCTCCCCTCAGTATGACCAACATACACCTCCTCTTTCTCCCTTAGGTAGTGGGAAGAGTGGGAGTTCTTTTGACAATCTCTACGAATTTAAGTATTTATAGAAAGTTTCTGGGTAGACATAGATAAAGCCTAGGAAGTTTATTAAGGATAATAAAATTAGTTTCTTTACAATTTTTTAAAAATAAAATATTCTTAAACCGTTTCTGAGCCATTCTATCATTAAATTTGCCTCTGTCTTGAAACTCTCCTTAATAATCAATTCTCATGCAACTTCCTTTTTCCCGTTGACAGCAGAAAGCATTTTATTCACATGAGTTTTCCTGGTATAAAGATTTGCAACTCACAGTAGTCTCCTTTCTCTTTTCTACATCCCAATATTCATTTAAGGATCCTGATTCTTAGAGTTTCTACTTTCATATTCCCTTGCCATATTATTCTCAGTATGGTGAAGCTTTGAAAGGCAAGTTAGAAGTTCTAGAAGTTACTGGATTAACTTTGATTAGTTGATAACCTCTTCTTATTCATAAAACACATGTATAATAACTAGAAATCAACTGATCTATACATTTTCTTGGACAAGTAAGTATAACTAAATTTAGAGAAACAGTGCTGGGTAAATAGTGCATAAAAGAATTGCAAAGAAAGGGATTCTTGTTATTTAATTGGCTTGAATTAAAGAAAAATATAGCCTTTTCAAACTTTATAACATGATTAGCTTAAAAAGAACTTCCTGCTGAATAGTGTAAGATATTTTTTCAAAATGTACTTCAATAATAATAGTAATTTTTCAGCAGTCCTAAGAGTGTAGGTAAAATATAGGTATAATTATATGCTTTTTTTTCTTAAAAAGTAAAGTACTCTCTTTTATGACTCCTCAATTCTTTCACTCTCTTGTAGGTCCAAGTTCAGTTCTATATTAGGCATAAAACTCCTGTAAGTATTTCATATCTCAACAGTTTCTATCTCTGAACTGTTCTTTAAATATTTCATATAACTTATGACATTTATTCTAATACTTTCTTATACACAATGTTGTTATTATTCTCTATATTTAATTTTTTTAAAAAGTCCTTCATCTTCTAAACTGAATTGTAATTTACTGGAAAAAAAGATTGCATAGTCTCATTTACTCTTGAAGTTTTATCTACTAATGGAGAATAAGTCTTAACAAATGATTCAAGACTTAGCTTGCTCTGCAGTTCTTTTGCATTGGAATGTATAAACATTACTGTAGGCTCAGTTCATATTAGTCTACTTAAGTAAACAAGAAACAGTTAATTATGATCAGTTTCTCAAACTTACATACTATTTCCATCAAAAAAAGAACTTTGTTTTGACAGGTATAACATTCAATGTAATCCACTGTAGTATCAAAGCATAAAAATTGTTGTGTTATGGAAAGGGAAGCAATAACTAAGGTTTTACAATAAACACATTTTACATTTTACAGTGCTATATTTTTCAAAAATGTTTTATGTGCCTTTTGAAGGTAAAAACAAAATATATTTTCACGTTATAACATCATTTAATAATTAATATTAGATTTTAATTGGAGTTCTTTGAGAAACAATAAGGCATGGTGGAAATATTAGAATCAGAGTGCCAAAGTTTGAATCTTGACCCCACCACTTGCAAGCTCTGTGACCTTTGTCAAGTTACTTAAGCTGTGTCTCACTTTCTTCATCTGTAAAACAGGAATGATTACAATAATTGGTCATAATATATTAATACCTATAATGCATTTAAAGTCAGTCCTGGAACTTCATTAGCACTGAACAAGTTTCTGCTTATATTATTATTTGGGGAAATTTTTCAATGTATTGTCATTTTTTGTGGTATTCAGATTTATTATCTAAAATATACTATAAGAAATGGATTTACTGTTGTTGATAAAATAGTTTTATTTCTCTAAGTGTGATGCAAGAAACATAGGTAAGATATAACCACAGTGTCTTAAACTTCCCTGTAAACTCTACTTCACTAAATACATCAGGCTATTCATTATTATGTGCTCAATAAATACCTACTTATTTTAAATTAACTGCATAGCTGAGTTCCTATTGCTAGATAAGTGTTAAAATTTAGTCTCTTTAAATTTATTTTGCTTGCTTAAGTGGCAGGCTTTTTTTTGGTCAATTGAAATGTACACACAAAAGTTATATATGTATATATATATGTACATATATGTATCTTCTTTAGTCTCATATATATGACTAAAAATATGTTTTATAAAAAGTATAAATCTCTCCAATACTACTCTCTATTCCTCTTATAAGCATCCTTATAATCCCATTTTCCAGGTTTGCTACATATTCCCCCTAGTTTTTTATATGCCATGTAAGCACAGCTATGTGTTCATATATATGAATACACAGGATGTTTTTGCTCATAAAATTGAGATTTGCCATGCATAATGATTTTCTATTGTGTTTTTTCATATCACATTCATCTTATTTGATTAATATATATAGACTTCACCTTATTCTTTTCTAATTTTTTGTGAAAATTGAGAAGCATGTAAAATCTTATGTACAATTATATATGTAGCCATATAGTGAATTCACACATCCATTACTCAGCTTAAGAAGAACATTGCCAGTATGTCAGAAACCCTATCTAATAGCTACCATAGTGTTCCAGTTTATGTCTGTACCTTAATTCATTTCACAATCACTTATCAATAGATGTTTAAGTTGCTCCTAATATTTTGCAGTTACTAATAATGCTGTAATGAACATCCCCTATTTTACTTTTACATTATCTTGTAACCATGCCTACAGGACAGATTCTTAGAAGTGAGATTTGTAGGTCACAGAATGTATATTTTTCAGATTTGAACAGGAAAAATAAATTATCCTATAAAAATTTGTATGAATTTATATATCTACCACCAATATAACAGAGTTTGTTTCCTCAGACACAGCGTATATTCAACAGTTGTTTTCAATATTTTTAATTTTTCTAATCTGGTTATAAAAAATATTTATTTTAATTTGTATTTCTTAGCTGATTGAAGTTTAGCACAATTTCATGTATTTATTATGTATTTGTATTTCTTTGATAAATTGCCCATTTATATACAAAACCCATTGAAACTATAGAATTTGTTTATAATTCCTTACTAATGTATAGTAAATATTTATAAAACAGATATATAAATCCTTTGTCTGTTATATGTCACATGGATTTTCTTCTGGTATTAAAGTTTTTTTATGTATCATTGAATGCATAAAGGTACAGATACTGTAAGGTTCAAGAATTAGTATTTAATAAGCTACGTCTCACACATATTTCCTCACAGTATTTTAACCTCTTACAGAAAGGTCATTTAAAGCAGCTGGATTACTGAATCTAAAATTGCAATTGCCATTTTGGTTTCCATTTGTGGATATGCATCTATAAATCAAGTCATTTGTGCTTAATTTTTTTCATTCTCACGGACAGAGTGTTAAATTCCTAAGAACCCTGTAGTCTTAGGGGCCCATTTTAGAGGTGTGTATCTAGTTTTCCAAAGAGGCATTTATATCTATATCAAATGAATCATTACAGGAAAGCTATCTATTCTTCAATAAAGATGCAATTACACTAGTTTAGCATTAAATGAATTCTCAAGACCTGAAATCACCTTTCTTAAAAAAGGTGTCTGTTGTTGTTGTTGTTGTTTTTGACAGAGTCTCACTCTGTCACCCAAGCTGGAGTGCAGTGGCATGATCTTGGTCCACCGCAATCTTCGCCTCCCGGATTCAAACAACTCTTGTGCCTCAGCCTCTGGAGTAGCTAGGATTACAGGTGAGTGCCACCACACTGGCTAATTTATTTTTATTTTTTGAGTTTTTAGTAGAGACAGGGTTTCACCATGTTGGCCAGGCTGGTTTCAACTCAAGATCTCAGGTGATCTGCCTGCCTTGACCTCCCAAAATGCTGGGGTTACAGGCATGAGCCACGGTGCCCGACCTTAACAAAGTTTCCTATATGTTCCTCTAGTGTGTCTCTTGGTACATTTCTAGAGTTTTTTATGTTTGTTTCTGGTATTTGTTTTATTTCTAGATTTTGTCGTGAAAGAAACTTTGTGATAGAAAGGTGAGAAAATCCTAGAAAAACTGATAATCTATTAAATAATACATTGGACATTTTATATATTGGTAGTATAAAAGAATAATTGCTCTCTATATAGAGAAAACTATGCTTAACATTATTTTTACAAGCAAAGAACACGCTTTTCAAAAGTTATTAGATTAAAATCATAGCTAATTTTTTAGGAACATGTCTATTGATATTCTGTAAATAGAACACATATTGTGTCACTTGAATTTTTTTAATTTGCTATTTTCTAGTTTGAGTTAAAAATTTTTGGTTTAGTATCTACAGGAAAAAATGAAAGAATAGCATGTTTTGAGAAACAGGAAAATCTGATCTATACTTTCTAAAGACCGTAACATGCTTCACGGTCTAATTTACCTTTAAATATATTTAGTACATTTAATGTATTTTAATGTTTAATATGTTAGAAACTAAATATATTCTATTTTTTTCATTCTCCGCTAATTGTATCCTGCTTGTTGTTTAATTCATATGCATGAAGTAACTAAATGTTGGCAAGAGCTTTTAGCTGGGCTCAGCTTTTAGTAAGCCAAAAGATTTTGAAAGAAGATGGGCATTCTTTAGCTTCTAAAATGTTGACTCTGGATTTAGCAGCCACTAAGTAATAATAGACTACCCACTGACTCAAAGGTCAGAACCACAGACTGATTAGGACATCATGATTATGTGAAGAAAGAAACATTGGGTTATCTAGTGCCAAGTTTGAATCGGATTGTGTTCTGTGACCTACTTTCCTTAGATCAGTTTGCTGTCTGTGGATAGAACATGTAGCAGTATTCTCTGGAGACTATTAACAGTTATTATTCAAAATTTAAAGGTTTTAAATAAGTCACATATTAATTATCGTAGCCTGCTCAGCAGTATTACTGATGTGGTTAATTTGTTTGAACTATGTGATATAAAGAATATTATGATATACCAAAGTAAAGGCAAGCAATGTTGCTGGAAGACTTGATGTAGGCAAATATTATAAACTTTACGACTACATATGTAGGTTACAGTGTTACATTGTTGATAGATACATATTTAATAACAGTTTTAGTCACATACATAAAATTCATCCTTTTAACATGTATAATTCAGTGGTTTTTAGTATATTCACAGAGTTATACAACCATCATCACTATTTAGTTTCAGAATATTTTTATCAGTCCAGAAACAAGCCCCATGCCATTAGCAGTTACTTGCCAAAGTCAGTTCTTTGGACTAATCGGCAAAATTGTTAAGCCCCTGACTAGATTGACCAAGGGAAAAAAAAAGAGAGAAAAATACAAAGAACAGAAGCACACTTGAAAAAGATGAGAGAATACTTTCATTATATTATCATAAACAACTTTGTCAATAAATTGGAAAACTTAGATGAAATTTCAAATGGACAAGTTCCTAGGAAAACATAATAAAGGCAAAGAAAAAGACAAAACCTGAATAGTAACCATTCTAATAACTATTACGGAAAGTGAATTCATGTTCAAAATCCTTTCCACAAAGAAAAGTCCAGATCCAGATAACTTTATCAGTGAATTGTATCAAAAATTTGAAGAAAAGATGACTCTTCTATTAAAATCTATTCTGATAGATTAGGATTTGTTCTAGCACAAATTCTTCCATAAAATACAAAGTAAGCAACTTTCTTTCTGTTTCAGAAGACCGGCATAGCCTTGTCACCAAAATTCAAGGATACTATGAGAAGAGAAAATTATGAGTGAAACATGTTATTATCTCAATGATGCAGAAAAAGCATTTGATAAAATATAACATCATTTTTTTGATAAACGGAAAAATCATAACTAGGAATATAAAGGAACTTCATTAATCTAATAAGGGTCTCTACAAAGAAACAATTAGCAAATATAATATCTAATGGAGATATGCCAAAAGCTTTATCAATATCTAGAGGAAGGCAAAGATAATGGCTATCACACTTATGTTCAGCCTTGTTCTAGAGGCCTCAGCAAGTGCAATAGGGTGAAAAAATACACAGATTGGACAGGAATAAATAAAATTGTCATTATTGGTGAATATGATTGTATTGAATGAAAATTCAAAAGCATCTACAGATAAATTATTGGAAATAGCAAAACCGGTGACTAGAAGGTCAGTATTAAGCAAACAACTGCCAATCTTAAATCTGTACTTAGGTATCTCAGAGTCATCTCAAACTTAACAAGGACCCAAACATTTGTGTTTTTTTTTTTTTTCATCACAAACCTCTCTCCCCTTTATCCCAATGTCTCTGTTAGTGGCAACACTATTTACCCAGTTACTTAAGCCGGAATTAAAGGGTCAGACTGCTTCTAGCCTATGTACTGCCTTTGTACAAACTATAAAAATGTACTCCTTGTAATTAGGGGTAGCCCCATGCCAGGGGACATGACTTGGAGAACCAAGTGTGAGCTGGATTGCAGCTCCTATTTGCCTTTCTCAGTTAAGTGCTCTTATGCAGTGAACATGCTGCACTACTGTATATGGATGCTCTACCTTGATCTTCCTCTTTTCCCTAAATGCAGTTAAATCACAGATACTGCCAGGC
The DNA here is from genome assembly GCF_049354715.1 of Callithrix jacchus. NCBI lineage: Eukaryota > Metazoa > Chordata > Mammalia > Primates > Cebidae > Callithrix > Callithrix jacchus. The sequence continues at coordinate 144,750,059 of NC_133508.1, read as the reverse complement.
TTATCTCCAAAATATATCTTGAAACCACTCTCTTTTCTTCTTTGCTCCCAACTTAGTTCAGGCCACCATCATCTTTCATCCTCACTACTATATAACACCATTCTAAGTGTTCTAACTGATCGCTCCATTTCTGTTCCTGCTCCCTCAATTTCCCTAGCAGATGAAGTGATTATCTTTAGACATAAGTGCAATAACATTCCTCTCCTGCTGAAATTCTTTAATGGGTTCCCATTTAACTTCGTAAAAAGTCTCGGCTCTTTACTCTGAGCCACAAGGCCGGGCATGTTCTGATCCTGTGTTTCTCGCCTCCTCTGTGCCACTGCCTCTTTGCTCTTCTGCTCCAGCTGTGTTAATCTTATTTCAGTTTAATTAACACACCAAAGATCTTTCCTGCCTCAGGCTTTTGCACATGCTGGTCCCTTTTTGTGAATAATAAAAATAATATTATAATAATAACTAGTATTTGTTTTGCTCATGCTATGTGCCATGTACTGTTGGAAGTACCCTACAAACATTAACACATTTTATCTTTAGAACAGTGGTATGGAATAGGTAATACTGCACTCCACATTTCACAGATGAGGAAACAAAGGCACAGGGAGGTTAAATAAGTTGTCCAAGGTCTCACAACTTGTAATCAGCGAAACCAGAATGAGCTTCTTCACATTCTTTGTACAGCAGCCTCTTCTCATCCTCCAAGTCTCAGCATATTAGTCCTGTACCTGGGGAGGCCTTTCCTGACCACTGTATCCAGGATAGGTCCCACTGTTAGTCACTGTCTCAGCCTGTGTCCTTCATAGTGTGGACTACAACTTACTGTTATAATTTTTATCTTTTTTCCCATCTTCCCCACGAAAATATAAGTTCCATGAAGACAGAAATGTAATATACAAGCATCAATATGCTAAACACTTTAAAATGTAAAATGATGAATGAGAACACCTTTTCAACACCTAGCACATTACTTCAGATGCAATAACCACTCAATAAATGTTCACTGAATTTATAAGAGTTTTATCCCTTTCCTATTCAGACACTCACCTGAAGAAAAATAAATCTTTTATAATTTAAAACAAAATTTAAAAAACGCTACTAAAATTACTCTTCAATCAGCTTAACACGTTTTACTAGAAACATCCTACCTATGCCTGACTCACTGTAAAGAGTATAAACCAGACAGGAAGCAATGTGTCTTGCTGTGAATTAAAGATAAGCTAATAAAATTATCTTTTTAAAAAAACTCACTGTTGTGATCTTATTCCGATTCTGAGTTACATTCCATGGGTTTAGCAGCAATCATTACTTTAACTGTAGATTTACTTAGGAAATAAAGAGTATTTTCTTATTGATTGAAAGAATTTATTCTGATGTTCAGCTAGGTTTCTTATCAAGCGTGGCAGAAACTAATTGGTTAATTGAAGTACAGGGACTTACTTGAGAAGGTTTCAGGGTCACAGAACTTAGAGGAGACTGAAGCATGAATGGCTTGGAAATAGGCAGGAACCAAAAGGCCACCAGGGCCAAAAAGCATGAAGTAGCACTGGAGTTACTGCCTCCTCACTGGATGGCCTGCTCAGGTGCCACCACCACTGCTGCCAGTCCTCCAGTGCTTGCGTCAGTCATGCATACGAAATGCCATGAGAACCATCTGACTCACCTCACTCATGTGCTGGGCTGCCCAAGTCTTAATTCTCACTTTAAGACTACACAGTTAATTCCCCAAAAAACTGGTGAAGGGTCTTTTACATAGGGAAAAGCAGAAACATATGTTTTCATCTTTTAAAAATAATTTTGAATTTTGTTAATGGCATAGGTTTTACCCAAGCATACAGCTCACAACATTCATTACAAGGGACTTTACTCTTACTTTAGTCAAAACTCTTATTTTGAATTAGGTATTAAACAAGAAATAAAAGTGGGTGTTGTCATTGAAGAGTGAAATTTTAATATATGATGAACCTTTGTGAATAAGCCATGTGTGAAACAGCCTTGTCGGAATCAAAAGGTAAGACTGCCGTCCACATTCTTTGCAGAACTAGAGAGGAGTGTTGCATTCTGGTCATGATCCAGCTATATTTTCAGTTACCCGAATAGCCTCTTCACATCCATGCATTTAATTCTGAGTTTGAGCTCAAGCTCAACGTGTTTACAACTGAACTTATCTCTTCCACAAGTGCTACTTCTCCTATTCTCCCAATATTGATAAATGTACTACTATCCAATCTAGTCACGTAATCCAGAAACTCAGGATTCATAGATGACCATTCTATATTTCACCCTACACATGCTGTCATACCACTACATTCTGTTAATTCTTCCTCCATCTTGCTTTTTGAATGTGGGCCTTCCTCCCTTCCCTTTTGCCAGTACCTTGGTTCAAATTCATGGTGTCTGTATTTCTCACCACCCAACTTATCTTGCAGTTTAGCTTAATTTTAGTAGATCCCATTGTTGCCAGTAAGCTGGTTCAGGTTCTTGTTTTTGCTTCACAAAATAATTTTGGAATGAGTCCAAAGTAAGAGTAACCAAAGAAGTTTATTGCAAAGCACTTTGAGAGGCAGAATGGGCTGCTCCAAGGAAGAGATAGCAGTTAGTGCCTTAGGAGGAATTTCTCTTATGGGAGAAGTACATACATATTCATAAAATACGAGTGAGGTCAGGTATGTAAAGAAGACCTGCAGCTGGCACATGTGCTCAGTATCTACATGCTTTAACAGGCATCACATGTAACATTAGCAAATAAAATCTCCATCTAGGGTTGTCTTTTTTACTATCAAAATGAGGAAAAGATTACTATGAATATAAGCTAAAACTTGAAACTAGCTGCATATGTGGGATTCTGGAGAAGTCCCTGCCCTTCAACCTCCAGGCAAGAATTTGTAGCTGATAGCTTCTTGGGTTTGGTGCAGACTGACTGGAGACTGGGGAAGCGACATCAGGAATATGGGGCTTCTGTTCTCTTTCCTGGGCCATGCTGGGTACCAGAAACTTGTAGTCATCTGGTGATCTGCTCATATGCTGTATGTTCACTTATCCTGCAAAAGAGTTAGGTGCCGATGCATGAAGGTGCAAGTGAAAAGGACCCACTGAGAAAGGTGCCTGCTGGGCTTCACACAAGGGGACAAGTCCATATGGACTTCTATCGTCACTTATCCTGCCTCAGCACAGGATATCAAGTTTAGGCCATTATTTACAATGTCAGCCATATATCCCATGACTTTTTCCCATTTTACCTGGACTACCTAAATTCTGAATATATCCTGCATTTTCATGTAACTTAGATTTTAATATGCCACTTTTTCGTTAGTTAATCTTTCTTCCTGCTTTAATCCCTTCTGTCCTTATTTGCTTGCTATACTTCTACTCCAACCTTCCAGTCTCAGTTTTATCAAATTTTCCCTGAAGACCTTCCCATATCAACCGCCACCTTCCCCAGTAGACTCAGGCGTTTCCTCTGAGCTCCCATAGCACCTGGACACACTTCCCCAGATCACTTCCATACTCACTATTTATTTATATGTCTGTTCTTCCTTTTGGACTGGGAGCTCCTTGAGTGCTGGGACTTGACTCATTTACACTTGTGTTTTCTCCCCTTACCACATTCGTTTAGTGCCTGGTTCACCATAGGCAAGGAAGCAGTTTTCTTTAATAAATGAATGAAGCATGCATCATTGAATAGAACATGTAGACAAAGATGAGACTGTAGAAGACTTCGGAAGCCAAGCTGAGGGAGTGCCTCTGTACCCTGACTGGGTCCTGCCTTTTACCCAAGGGCCACTCACAATGGAGGAACTTTTTGAAAGCAGCCCTCATTAGTCACAAATTCTAAAACATTCTCCCTTGTGTTCCCCAATTATTATTACCTCATTGTATTGACCTAGAATACAAACTCTGCCTTCTGCTCTCATTTCTACAACAGAACTTGCCTCAAACACCTCACAGTGGATTTGGGCCATTCACTTGTGAGCCTCAGTATTCCTCCTTGCACACAGTTTCTGCTCTCTTCTTCTTGCCATTTTATCTCAAATGACTACACTCTGAGCCAGCGTTTGACCCCTGTACTATGCTTCAGTGTTGGTTCTCATGGTCCACATTGCTTTGGGGGTCAGGGCTAAAGATAGGGAGAGATATATAAGGCAGTGCCATAATAAATGTCAACCTAATTTCATGAAGAAAAATAAAAAAGAGTCATGGGAGAGAGTCCAGAGTACAATCCTGACAATGTTGTCTAAAAGCATCTCTTTGTTTTAATGTCACTTTTCATAGCCTGGTATACACATACCACGTGTCCACACACGCATGCATTCTTCCCTTCATTTCTTTATTTTGGCCTTTGTTGAGCTCTTTCTCATCACCAATCACTATGCCAGGCTCTAGAATAAAATATTTTAGGATAAAGAAATTTCGCCTGCTCTTCCAATTGCTTATAATCTGGGAAGGAGAGATAGTTCCATGAGTAATAATTACAGGGTAATAAATATGTCAATTGAACACAGGCCTAATAGTAACAAAGCAAAGGGAAATGCAGTCGTAAAGGTGACGAGTGCCTGACAAACCAAGAATGTTAAATGCTTCATCCGAGGCTCTCCATAACCTGCCGTTTCCTATCTTTTCCAGCCTTGTTTCTTCATACAGTTAGATGCTCTAAACTCCAACCAAACGTGAGACTGCCATAGAAGGTGCTCCTTATGAAATTGAGCCAGTTTATTTTTGGGATACATTTTCTTATAGTTCCATGAATCACAAAAAGTCTATGGCAACAGCTTGTAATTTCTAGTTTTAAAATTCAAGGTGGCAAAGTAAGGTTGATTTAGTTTGGGAAGGTATTTTCATAGGGTGACTTTGTATTAAATATAGTCAACCTTCTGCTAGCATTATGTATAATGACAATCTAAATGTAGTTTCATAATAATCTAAAATTATGTATAGATTACAATGTATTTTCTGCTTTCCTGCTCTGCTATCTCTCCTAGGAAGGATATCCTATAATTTTGCCCCTTTTTAGGCTAATATCAACAATTAAAATTTAATATTAACATGTATTTTCTCCACATGCCACTGTTGATGTTTCTGATGGATGATAAGGAAGGAAACTGTTCAACAACTAAAATTTGTCTTGCATTATCCTAAATGCATAACCAGATAGATGTTAAATGACACCATTTTTTTCTCATGTGTGTGCAGACAACTTACACAAAAATAGTCTAACTTCTGTACCAAAGAGCTGTGCAGTACATGCAACGGTAGTGTTCACTTGTAGTATATTAGAACCCACCTTTGGGTGGAGTTACGTTACTGCCAACGGATTTAGTTGTGGTTTATTCTAACACTTGCTGCCACTTTGAACAATCAAGGTTGTTTGATCCAATGTTAGAAGACTGCATTTCATGAGAACCAAGACAACATCGACTACAGCTGTCTGGGCCAGCAGCGTGCGTCACACCACAGACAGCCTGCCCAGCCACTTCTTTCCGGTTCCTGTTTTTGTCTGAAAATGGCAAAGTTGGGAATTAAAAATTGGTTGTAAGAGCCCCAAATGTAATTCTTTGTAATCAAATGTAATTGTAAGCAAAAGCACATTTGTCTTTGAAATCAAATATAAACGTGCATACAGCCTTGATTCCTTTTTAAAAGCAGTTTAAATATATCTGATGAAGCAGCACAGTTACACCCTTTTCCTTCTGTACTTTCAACCTTTATCAGAACACCGGCTCTCCAGACTTAGATTACAAGTGTGCTCTGTTTCCCTTTGCCTCAGACGCTTTCCTTGGTAACTAACTGCACTGCTGCTTCTATGCCCTCATTTTAATCTCCTGCTTCAGCAAATGCAATCTGGCCCTGCTCTCAACAAACTGCTTAATCATATCTTGCCCATCTCCCAGTCTCATCAGCCACTTTCAGGTCATCACTTTATCAATCTTTTTGAAGTCTTCAACACCATCTGACTGTTGTTAACTCACAAATATCTTTCAGTCCTTTATTTCCACTCTTAGATTTGTGCTGAGTGTCTTCAGCCCTTTTCTTTCACTTGATAATCTTATTTTCTTGGACACCCTTTTTTTTCAAATGCTAAAATGAACTTGAAAACACAAATGTAATAAATGTTGTGACAATACAAAGAGTACAGTGAACTATCCAGTAAAAAATTAGCTATCTTTCCTTCCTCCCATATGTATACACACATACATTTATATATTTATATTTATATATATGTATATCATGTATTCATACATATATGCGTTTCCATGTATATTTGATACAAAAGTTGGATCATACTAAATACTGTTCTACAACTTACATTTTTCCTTTAGAGAAAATCATGACTATCTTTCCTAATCAATGCATATGAAAACATCTAATTCTTTGAAAGATTGCATGATACCATACTTCTAAATTCTTCATGAACATCTCCATATGTTTATTCCACTAGCTAATCAAGCTCAACAAACAAAACTGCAGGTTATAATTTTCATAATAAACTGTTGCATATCTCTCAGCTGTATTACATATTTTAGTTAATAGTATCACTATCCTTTGATGTAGGTAACTTGAAAATAAGCACTAAAATTTCCCTTAAGTCATGAGCCTGAATTTCTCTTTTAGCAGTGTCCCTTGGGTGTGCCACAGATGCTTCAGGCTCTGCATTTCCCAAATTGAGCCTTCGTTTGGTGGCACCATTCTCATCCTAGTAGTTCAGGCCAAAAATCTGGGAATCAGCTGTTTCACATTCCATGTCCCCGAGTGTGTCCAGTTTTGTCACCTAAATATCTCTTGATTTTGTTCTATTTACTCTATTATTACTGTCTTAAATTGGGATTTCATTATAATTCATCTGACCTGTTGCAGCAGTCTCTTTACCATTCTCCTCTCAATCCCGACCCCTCATCCATTCACCAAGCTTTCATCAATGTGTTTCTCATCGGCCCTGCAGGGCAAATTTGCCAGCTGCCAGGCAGTTTTAAAACCTTCACTGACTCCTATTCACCCACAGAATAAAATTCATGCTCTTTAGCTTGCAACACAAGGACTTTTTATCCCCTACTCAGCTCTACAATTTCATTTCCCATTAGTTTCCAGTCCTCTCTTGCGTTTTATGCTTTTGCAATAGCAAAATGCTTACACACACAGGCACACACATGAACAAAATTTTTTGAGATCTCTACATACTTACAAATACTAATTTCTCTGTGTGAGATGGCCCCCTGGACCTCCTTATCTGGAAAATTCCTCTTTATTTTTCAAAGTCCTACACAACCATTCCTTCTTCAATAAAGTCTTCCCTCACTCTTTCCAGAGAAAATAAAATACTTATCTCTTTACTTTTTGTGAGCATTGTATGCATACTATTGCTATATATGCAGTATTATTGCATATTATTTTACATATTTGCGTTATTATATAAAGTGTCCCCTATAGCTCTTTGATAGTGAGGATCAGATATTACTTCATCTTTGTAGATTTAGCACCTACCACACTTCTGGCACAAAGTAAGTACTCCTTAAATTTTTATTGTGATAAATTACACAGCGTTTTTATTCCTTTGTCTTCCTCAGCAGGTATATCCAACCAGTTAACATCTGTTTACAACGCTACATCCTCAATAGTTTATATTATCTATTTCTCTTTTATTTGTTTTCATCTCCACCACTATTAGCATAATACAAGAATTTATTCTCTTTTATTTATGCATCCAGTGGTATTTGTCAAATATGTGTAGTTTTGGGGAGGCAAAGTTGTGGAAACGTCGCCTGGCCTGAAGAAGCCCATGATAATTACTGAGGGGACAGATAGACAATTATCATTGAAATGACTTCACTGATTTTTCATCCCATAGTTTTCTACTAATCTTATGTCTCCTTCACAACACCTTAGACAAGGATCTTACCATGTTGACCAAGCTGGTCCTAAACTCCTGGGCTCGCATGATCCTCTTGCCTCAGCCTTTTGAGTAGCTGGGATTACAGGCATGTGCATCTATGCCTAGCTTCCCTCGGAGTATTCTTCATGTGGTCAAATTATTTATTTTTGCTCAAAATCCTTTAGTTACCTATTTATTGCAGAATAAAAATTCACCATTTAGACTGGCAGTCAGGACTCTATGCTTTTTATATCCTATTGTACCTTTTCCATTCCTCCTCTACTTCCTGATTTCTTGCCCATTTGTCAAAGGTTAATTAAGATGATACCTTTTCCATAGTCTTCAGGATCCTTTTAGGAATAATGAGCATGTCACCTCTTGTGTTACAACATTAATATGCATCCTGCATTGTGTTATAATTATTTATGTATGTATCTATCTTCATTATAGATTGGGACAAGAAAATGATTTGAGAGGGTTTTTTTGACATCACAAAATGAGTACTAACAGAAATATGGTGGGCTTTGAATTTGAAGCTTACATGTTATTTCATGTAAAGGTTATTCTTTTTTGTGTTATATAGTTCTCAGTGATACTTCTGTCTATGACCTTTATAGAATCAAACACCATGATGGTAAATTTTATTTTATTTATAAAGAATATGATTATTTTACAAAATATCTTCACACCAAATTTAGTTGAATTCTCTAGAATGGATTTTATTGCCCAGAGCCACAGTGGAATTACATAGCAAGGAGCCTTCCTTAATGAAGAGTAATTATTGTACTGTGGTAATCTCAAATGCAAAGTAGTGTTACAATAGGTATATATATTATACTTGCCAAATAAATTAGTACTGCTTACCCTTTTGATTAAAAGATCAAAGATTTTTTAATCATGTCATTGCATATTTTGCATATAATCTACTGAATCCAGTAATAAGTGATAACGAACCTATCATTTATGTAAATGTTCAGAAGCTTGACAATAAAGTAATGAAACTTGAATTAGCTCTTACAGAAGAATGAGGAGTGCAAATACGTAATCTTTGCATATGCATGCAAGGTAGGATGATTCTTTTTTCTCCCAGTTGAGAGCCCTTTCCTGATGCAAAAGTGATTTTACGTTGCTTTTAGACTTTTATTTGATACATTGGCCTGCAGGGCAGATTACTGGAAAGAGTTGTGGTGAAATTCAAGCAGAAACATGGGCAGCCATGGAAGAACTGCATAATAAAGATTAGTTTTCCATGTATATTACAGTTAAAATTAAGTAGTATTTATCTGAATATACTATATTTCCTAGTGTTAGAATTAAATTTTCTTATATGTATTTTATTAAAATATTTTATTTCTATATTTTGTTGAGATGCAATGTGGCTGTTGTAGGAAAAGGAGCATGGAATATAGAGCCAGATAATCAACTGTGACTTTGGGGAAGGTACTTAATAGTCACTTTATTTCAGCTTCTTCATTTATAAATCTTTAGAGGATTGTCGTGAGGATCAAATCAGACAAAATATGTAAAACCTCCAGCACAACTCTTGGCAGCACTTCTTTTCTCTTTCTGTATGTTCTATACATAGACATTTTACTTGAGGGTAAGTTGCCTCTAGCCCTTACATTCTTGAATGCATATTTTCTTAGGAATAGGGATGTTCTCTTATATGAACACAATGGTTACATTCTTCATTAAATTTTATCTTCATGCAATACTTTACTATTTGTATTCCAATTTTTTTTTTAGATTTTGTAAAGACTAGGTCTCACTATGTTGCCTAGCTAGTCTTGATCTCCTGGACTCAAGAGATCCTCCTGCCTTGGCCTCCCAAAGGGCTGGGATTACAGGCATGAGCCGCTGCACCTGGTCTATATTCCAATATTGTCAATTGGTCCAATAACATTCTTGATAGCACTTTTTCCTCTCCAGCAAAGATTCCAGGCTCAGGTCACAAAATTGTATTTAATTGTCATGTTTCTTTAGACTCTTGGAATCTAGAGCTTTTCTACAGCTCTTGTCTTTCATGACATTAGTGTTTTTGAAGAATATAACTTCCTTCCCCGCTTTCATAGAATGTGCCTCATTTAAATGTTTTATTTCACAGATGTAAATTTCATGCCTCAAAGACCTTATCTACTCCTAGATTATAAAAATATTCAAGTATGTTTTTTTCTAGTTCTTGTAATAGTCCATTTTGGAAAATCTTTGATTCATTAACTGATGATCAATAAACAAAATGTGGTCTCTTCATACAAAAGAATATTATTCAGTCACAAAAAGGAATGAGGTACCAATACATACTGTAACATGGATGAACATTAAAAACGTTATGCTAAATGAAACAGGTATACAAAACGTAAAAGTAATGAGTGTCTGTTATAACAATACAGAGAGTACAGTGGATTATTCAGTAAAAAAACAGCTATCTTTTCCTCTTCCCTTATGTATACACACATATGTTTATGTATTTGTATAGTATATATACAAATATATATAGGGCATATATTATGTGATTCCATTTATATGACATATATAGAATAGGTAAATCCATACAGACAGAAAGCAGATAAGTGATTACCAGGGGTTGCTGGGAGGGGAGGAACTGCTTAATGGGTACGGAGTTTCTCTTCGGGGTAATAAGTTTCTGGCTGTGATGATTATATAATACAGTGAATTGTATGTCTTAAAATGCTAAGTATTAGGTTATATCTATTTAGTCACACTGTATAAAAAAATCTTTGGTCCATTTACAGTTGGTTTAATCAGGTAGGAATGAGTTTTCAGTTGTTTGTTTGTTTGTTTTTACCAGCTGACTATCCCATCACCCCAGTGTCTAAATGATTAACCTGTTTTGACCCAGTTATTTGAAATGTCTCTTTTAATCATATGATATGTTCTTATATACACTTGAATCTTTCTCTAGGCATTCTATTCTAGCCCAGAGTTCCAGCCACCTCTCCCTATTCCAAGGCCATATGGTTTTATGCAATGTAGGTTTATATCATACTTTGATATTTTGTAGGACCACTTTCCCTGCTCAATTCTTCACTCCCAGAACTTTTCCTTTTCAGAATTTTCCTGGAAATTCTTCTATGTTTATTATACAATATAAATATTATAATCTCTTATTCAAGTTCCTTGTTAAGGCTTTTTTTTTTTTTTTACATAGAGTTTATTTTTTAGAGTAGTTTTTAGGTTCACAGCAAAACTGAGCAGAAGGTACAGAGATTTCCCATATATCCCCTGCCCTACACATGTGCAGCTTCCTCCATTATCAATAGCCAGCACCATAGTGGTACATTTCTTACATTCAATGAACCTACGGTGACACATCATTATCACCAGGTGTTCATTGTTTATGTTATGTTAGGGCTCACTCTTCATGCTGTACATTCTGTGGATTTTGACAAATGTATAATGATGTATATCTGGCATTGTATTGTCACAATAAACAGTTTCATGGCCCTAAAAATTCTCTGTGCTCTGCCTATTTATTTCTCCCTGCCCTCTAACCCCTGGCAACTGCTGATCTTTTTCCTGTCTCCACAGTTTTGCCTTTTCCAGAATATTATATAGTTGGAATCAGACGTTGTGAAATCTTTTCAGACTGACTTCTTTCACTTGGTAATATGCATTTAAATTTCCTCCATGTCTTCTCCTGGCTTGACCACTCATTTCTTTTAAATACCGAATAATAGTCCATTGTCTGGGTGTACCAGAATTTATTTATCTAGTAACCTAATGAAGGACATCTTCGTTGCTTGCAAGCCTTGGCAATTATTAATAAAGCTGTTATAAACATCTGTGTGTGGGTTTTTGTGTAGATATAAGTTTTCAATTCATTCATTTGAGGACAATTGCTGGATTGAATGGTTAAGAGTATGTTTAACTTTGTAAGCAACTGCCAAACTGTCTTCCAAAGTGGCTGTGCCATTTTGCATTCCTACCAGCAATGAGTGAGACTTCCCGTTACTCCACATTCTTGCCAGCATTGGTGGTGTCAATGTTTTGGATTTTGGCTGTTCTAATAGATGTGTAATGGGCCAACGAAATCTTGATTTCCAAGTTTATCATCTAATTTGAGGTTAGTTTTTCATTACTCAGATCTTCTTTGTATCTTATCCTGTGGAGATTTGTAGTTTTTTCCAGTAAGTCTTGAATATTTTTGTGAAATTTATTTCTGCTTATTTATATATGTATGCTATTATCAATGACATATCTTATTTCACATTTTCAAAGTAATTTTGTCTGAGAGTCATTGAATTTTATATATTTCTTTTGTACTAATTGCCTCATTGAACTCTACTTATAGATGACATGATATATCCTCCTTCCAAGTTCGTATCTCTTATCTATATGCATTCTTGAGTACTTCTCACCCAACACACTCTTCTTCCATTTGCCATGAATTCTTCTTTTTAGCTGTGACCCTCAAATCTATTTTGCATTCTAGACTTCTCTCCAGAACTTGAGACTCACGTATTCTTTTATTATTCCTCCAGCAAATATTTATTGGGTCCTGACTGTGTACTACACCCTGTTCTAGGCATATCTCTTGGGAGAGAAAAACAACTAATTCCTAACAAGTAAAGTTGTACTTATAAGAAAATATTCCTGCTCCTTTGTTGTTAAAATGGTTAAGTTTTGAAAGATAAAGTATTAAATTACAGAGAACTTATAGGTTTCAAATAGTTTATATTTATAAAATGATGCCAAAATGACATTGAACCATTATCCTGCAATGTATTTTGATGTCCCATCACTCCTTTGATCTAAGAAACCTATTTTTACATGTTTCAATTTTACATTTGTGGTAAGGAACTTCAAAATATAATGTTGTCTTACCAAAAGAATTATGGTGTTAACTGTCATGAGGATTTAAACCAGTGATCCTAAATAAATGTGTTAAATCCCTTACTTGCATGGTTAACCAAGCAGATTTTAAGTTGAAGATTAAAATTTAGTTTTTATATTTTTCCATTGGCTTGCTTTGATGATTCATCTAAAGTCAGATTAGCTCAGCTTCATCCCTCTGTCAGAATATTACAGTACTATTACTAAGGAAAAGAAACTCTAAGTGTTTAGGAAGCTGATTATAAGCTAATATGGTTATTCTGTAAGAAGAGAAAGTGCAAAAACCAGGATTTAGGATCCAGATTCTACAGGGAATTATTAGGTGATCTGGAAGAAGTTATAACTCTTTTCTTTAGCTATGAGAGGAGATTAAGTGTACAGTAAGTGCTTGCTCCTCTACTGCCGAGGAAGGTTAGACGAATAAAATAATATATGAAGACCTTATGATCTCCTTGTTATTGATGAATCCTAGGAAAGGTCACCTAGTTAAGCCTTCTTTCAGTGCAAAGAATGCCATCTGTTGTCTTCCTAGCAAGTAGATAGATAGCAGGGCTCTCCTTGTGTATTACAGAAATCAAGGGTTATAAAAGTCTTCTATTTAAAAAAATTATGGTTCTTAATATGCACTTTAACATATCCTCTAATAGCAAGGACTCAGATGAGGAAAATCATCTTGACTATCAGTGATTTCTGATAAAAAATATTCTAAGGGCGCATAGAATTTTCTCATGTAAGACTGTCTAGAGGCAATACCAAGTGATATGGAAAATATGAACAGCATAATAGATGTAAACCTGCTTCTAGCCACTGTATACTTAGAAGGTTTCATTTCCACAAAAAGAAATAACTTTGATTGTTACCGGTATTTAAAATTTGGGATAATCGTGAGTTATAGTTAACAAATGTAACATTTTCTACTTCAGTGTAACTCAGTAAATATCAAATATAGTAAGATTTTGAAAGCAAAATAATTGCTATCAGTGTAAGTAAAATGTGTTAAAGTTTTTGCTTTATATTCTCAAAATGAAAAATGAAACGAAGCAACATTTGAAGTAGTCATGTAGAAAAAGTGCTTAAAGTAACAAAAACATTGATAATGGCCAAGGTAATCTATTATATATTAACCACTTCTATCAGTTAAATGAGAGCATGGAACATATACTATTTTCATTTTAAAAACAATTGAGTAAAAACTGAAAAGCATGACATACATAGGTAAAGCTGTAGAAAACCTTTCTGGTTTCAACATCCCTAACATCATTCCTCCTACAATAAATAAACAGCACATTGAACTGGAATGAATTTTCATTGTCTCTCTCCCACAACTAAATAGGCAAACTAAGGACTCCCATAAAATTTCCTTATGGTGTTTTGCTTTCTCTCCAAAAAATTCTGTATACAATCAATTATTAGCAAATATACCCTAAAATACTGTTTTCCTTAAATTTTGCACATTTTCTTTGTAGCATTTACTAAAAAATGATTCTTTGTTTTTAGGAAAAAGGTAATAAAGCTTTATTGTTTCTTAAAATGGTTTCAGAGAAACTCTTGAAAGTTCGTTTGCTATCTTTTCCTTTTCACTTGAAGTACATCCTGTCTGAAACAGAATTGCTAACAAACTTAGAGTAAGCACTTCAGGGTAACTGGATTAGAAATATATTACATTTTAAATGGTAGCTCTGAACATACCAGAGGACAGCCTTCAGTATAATAATAGAAAAAAAACCCTTTGAGGGCTGTGGTAAGCCACAGTCGTTTTTAAAATACCTGTTAAACAGAAAGAGTGGCTTATGCCAGCGGTCAGTGTGTGAGAAATTCGAAATGCTTAGGGTTTCAAGAAATCAAATCTCAGAATTGGCAATTACAGGTATTTTTCTATGTGTGGTAACTCAATTTATATAATTTTGCAGTTTGTGATGAAAGGAATATACTTTCTGATAATTTTAATGAAAGTATGAATCTATGCATTATAGTTTGACAGAAGCAATAGGGAACTTATATTGAAAAAGGTTTTCATTCCTTAGGGTTATTTCCCTAAAAATGAGATGACACAGGGACCATCATTATTAAGGAAGGGACAGAGTAGAACCCTGACACCATCTGTTGCCCGCACCTGAAACATGAACAACAGTGATCCTTTACCTTTTTCTTCTCCCTCACTCCCCACATTCAGATATTCACCAGTCTGCAAATGATGCCTGTTCTGTATCTCTTGAGTGTATCTACTTTTCTCTCTCCCCTGACTCTCAAACATAAATTAGGCCACCTTGCATCTCAACTGAAATTTTGTAACAGCCTCCTGACCACAGCCACTCTCACCTCATCCAGTTCATTCTTCTTGTGACAAAGTGATTTTTCTAAACTGTAAATATCCCTCATGTAAAACTCTTCAATAATTTGCAGTTGCCATCTGTCATAAAGTCCATTCTTATGTGGCTTATAAGATCCTCCATGATCTTAACCTCCCTCAACAAATACCTCACCAGACTCACTCCTTTACCCTCTTAATTACTAAAACTGCAATTCCTTGAATAAGTGATGTTCTTACCTCTGGGTTTTTGGACATTTCCCTCTTGCCTCCCCAGCGTCATCTCATAGCATTGTCCCCTTACTGGAGCATCACTCCACTTGGGTCCTGAATGCATTAAACGTGTTCTGTCTCAGGGCTAACTGTGTCTTCTCTGACTCGAATGCCCCTGCCCCCACCCAGTTATGAAGTGTATCTGTGAGACTCCAACATGTTACTCTCAACAGCTGTATGGAAAAACTGAAATGAGAAAGAACATATACTTTAAGCATATCCTGAAAACAGATTCAAAAATCCGAACTTCTAAGAAACTGTAGTGGAGAACTAGTAAATAGACGAGACAATACAGAGACTCTTTTTTCAGTAGCATTGAGGAAACTAAGGGGCTGAGACAGAATGTAGACAGGTTTTTCAGGTAGTGCTAGTGGTTGCAAAACAATTTCAAATAATGAGTTGCTTATACAACACTGTAATAACTTGCTTATGGTCTCTGAGCTGGGGAGGTTTGCAGACCAGTGAGAGGAGCAGAGCTATTCTCAACCAACTGGGAAGTCTTCACAGTAATAGCCCCCGATGCTTAGTGTCTACTCTGTCATGCTCTCCTGCATAATCTCCAGACCTGTATTTCCAGTCATGTGTTGCATAGTACTATTTGCAGGGGATCCCACAAGCACCTCAAAAACAACCTGTCTAGAACAGAATTTGTCATCTTTGCCACAAGACCTTTTCCCTCGCCTATTTATGGCACCACTGTCCACTCAGACAACCAAGCAAGAAACCTAGATGTTTATTATACTTTACATTCTTACCATCCACATCCAGCCTTTTACCCTCTCCTCTTGATGTGACTTTTACAGTTTCTCAATAGTGCTCAAATCCATTTACTTCTCTTTATCCTCACTGCCTCTACTTTGATGTGAAGCCTACACTGGTCTCTGAGCAATAACAGGTCCTAACTGGTTTCCCTCCAGTCTTACCTCACCCTCATTCATTTGCCACACTACAGCCAGGGTGATATTTCCAAAGTTCATTTGTGTTACTACTCCTGCTTAAGACCGACGGTGATTGCCTATTACCCTCAGGATAAAGCAGTTGGAGCAGTTAGCGAATATTTGTTGAGTGAATGATCGAATTTCATATTTTCAAATCATCAGAATAACTTTAGTTTGGATGTTATTCTATTTTTCAGGTGAGAGCACTAAGGCTAAAAGAGTTTTAAGAACATTTGTCTGACTGATGAAGCTATGCCCTTTCTATGTCACACTGCCTGTTTTTTTCTATTCAAAGATGGCCTTTCCATGCAGGCAGTGAAGAAAGACTGCTGATTGCATAATGGATTTCTGTCAGTCATACACAAGTAAATAATCTCTGATTCCAATAATATTGTAGCAATTGCTTTACAAAATTATCTTGCACGACAGTAAAACTGTAATTAAAATCTTCAATTAAGCAGAGTGTTTTAAGAGTATTCGGAGGAAAAATATTGCAAACTTTAAGGCAAAATAGCCATATTACCAAAAACAAGCTTATAGGATTTTTTTTTTTTTTTTTGAGGCAGGTTCTTGTTCTGTTGCACAGGCTGGAGTACAGTGGTACAAATACAGCTCACTGCAGCCTCAACCTTCCAGGCTCAAGCAATACTCCTGAGTAGTAGCAGCCTCAGTCTCCTGAGTAGCTGGGACTATAGGCATGCACCACCACACCTGGCTAATTTTTTAATTTTTTATAAAGATGGGATTTCACCAGGTTGCCCAGGCTGGTCTCAAACTCCTGTACTCAAGCCATCTTCCTGCCTCAGCCTCCCAAAAATGCTGGCATTACAGGCATGAGCAATCATGCCCACCCTACATAGGATTTTTAAGCTATGTTTCCAAAGTATAACCTGGAATTTCTGCACATGAAGCTCCATGGTATATATTGTCTTCTATGGCATGTATAATGGCCATTAAATAGAGCTTATATCAGAACAGTGCCTGTCACATGTAGATGCTCAGTAAATATGTGAATAACTGAATAAATTAAGGAATGAGATCCAGGATTATTTTCTTATTTGTGGTGGTCATATTACTCCTATGAAGGGAAGATAGTAAATGAATATATTTTAGCTAGGTTTTTCACTATGTAGGTCAAAAAAAAAGAGTTTTGTTATCCTTGCTAAACTAGAAAATTCATTTAATCAAAACAGCTTATTTTCCAAATATACTGGTAAAATATGCATATTAGCGTATGTTTTAAAGTTCTATTGAAGTTTAACATTACTTGCATTTATATTTAACTATGGATTTAGCCATATTGAGAAAAGATTGACAAAGTTGGTTGAAATGGAAGTTTTGAGTTTATTTGTAAATTATAAATATTAGAATTATTCCAGTCTACATTAAGATTTCAGATTCCCTCTGTCATCTTTTTCTTAACCCTTCTCACAGTAATATACTATGGAGTTACCTAACATATAATTTTATTCAAGATTAATTCATTATCATATTTGTTACATCATAACAAAAGTAGAATATTCATTTTCTGAGTGAAATGTACAATAGATAATTTTTACTGAGGGAAAAGGCACCACTGGAATTGCATACATCACACACTATACTTCTAGGTCTTCATTTTCATAATAAAAATTACATTTCTGATATCATTTTTAACATTTTAATAAATGAAGCTCTAATATGAAGAACTGAAAGATACACAACTGAAGAAAATTAAATCTTATCTCTCCTTTAAAAAAAATCAAATTATTATCTGTACTACTGGTTATATCATCTGATCTGCTTTTGGGTCATGCTGCAAATAGGGCCAGAAAATGGTGTGGAAATCAAGCTTGAGTTTCCACTGTAATCTAATTATGATTTGGTTATGATACACTAACAGCCTGTATCATCTTTAGTTACATCCTCGCAGTTTATGAATTTGGTCTAATATCTGACTGCTTCTAAAGGAATCTGTATGGGAAGTTTATGTGTATCAGCAATCTGAAGGGTTTGTGATGGAAATGAATCCCAGCCTGAGACATGGATGAGATTATTTTAGTACAAAAAAGTTTTGATACACTTAATAAAAAATTGTTGTCAACCATGGCATAATATTGAAAAATTAGAAAAATCCTGGGGTGGGGTTGACCACTAGGTTAATATTAAGTGATAGATTTTTCAGAACCCCTTTTTGACAAGACTTGGGATTCTGGCAAATGCGATTACTATTTGCCTATCTACCTTGGTTGGAGAAGCACAATGTCACACTACTTTTTGTTTGAGGAACCTTCTCTGATTCTTGAATCACATGAATAACAGCCACAATAAGCTTCGCATAGAAGCACATCTTCACAACAGGTTTTAAAAGAGGAGGAAGTGCTGCATGCATTGTGCATCTATGCAAATTCACATGACTGTGCGTGGGGGCACTTCGCGCAGGAGAATCCATCTAGCGTTGCTTTCCTCCCTGAGTCTCTGAGGGTTGGGCTTCCTTCCTGCTGTAAAGTTGGGTGGGAATCTCTCTGAAACCACTCTATTTCCCTGCCTTGTTTTTAAACTCCCCGTGAGCTATGCAATAGATCAAGCTCATTCTCTTTGTTGACACGCTCAGCTTTGCCTTCTCATGCATCTGACTTCAATATTTTTCAGTCTTCAAATGAGTTTTGTATGAAACAGAGCAGCTGCCTGTAACAGATAGCAGCGAAGCACCAGGTCATAGACCAGTTGATCAGCTGCCCCTTCCTAAACTGCAGTCTGCTTCTTTGAGGGTTGCCTCAGTTCTCAACTGCCAGAGTTCAAGAAAATCTGATCATGGTTTGATTCCAGGAGAGAGAAAAAAAAAAAGCCACTTTAAAATTAAAAGTATCGGCCAGGCGCGGTGGCTCACGCATGTAATCCCAGCACTTTGGGAGGCCGAGGTGGGTGGATCACGAGGTCAAGAGATCGAGACCATCCTGGTCAACATGGTGAAACCCCGTCTCTACTAAAAATACAAAAAATTAGCTGGGCATGGTGGCGCGTGCCTATAATCCCAGCTACTTGGGAGGCTGAGGCAGGAGAATTGCCTGAACCCAGGAGGCAGAGGTTTCGGTGAGCCTAGATCGCGCCATTGCACTCCAGCCTGGGTAACAAGAGCGAAACTCCGTCTCAAAAAAAAAAAAAAAAATTCTAAGTATCAGTGTAATCATTTACGAAAAAAAGAAACCTCTAAAAGTCTGTTTCAGAAAGTTTAAAGAAAAAAAGAAGCAGGAAGGAAATCCCCTCAACAGTTTTATTTAGAAAATAATAAAATTGTATCGATGCCACGTCCGTGTTGACAAAAACAATGCAGGAGAAGAACTTGGTGAACATGTTTTTAATTAGATCATTGATGTTCACAGCATCAAGGACAAGAACATTGGACATAATCTACTTGATTTAGACTCATTACTGCACACACTGTGTGAAAAAGAATTTCACACTGTGCTCCTCCTGCTCAGGTGGCTTAGTGGTTATTGTGGATCATGAGCCACACCTTTTTGATCAGATAAAACTAAAATATGATGATGAGAGGGGGAAAAAACCCTTATGTTCATTAGCTAGTGCTTATAACAATATATAAGACATCAGATATTTGAGATGAAAATCTGTTTATTAGATTTTTCATTAAGTTTGTGGCAACATTTGAAACAATAAGATTGCTTCTCAAGTCACCTTTTATTGGGTTAAAACCTTCTGCAGCATCTAAGCTAAAAGAGGACTTCACTGATTCATGCTTACATTTGAGTTTTTAAAACACCACGTCTTCAGGTAAATTACTTTGACAGTTATTTTGCATACACCAAGAAGACTTGACTTGTGCAGTGAACAATCTACATTAACATACCCAATGGTCCTCCAAATGCCCAAAGTCCTTTTCTTTTAATTTTTTTAAAATTTCCATAGTTTTGGGGGGACAGGTGGTGTTTGGTTGCATGGAAAAAAGTTCTTTAGTGGTGACTTCTGAGATTTTGGTGCACCCGTCGCTTGAGCAGTGTACATTGTACCCAATGTGTAGTCTTTTATCCCTCAGCCCCCTCCTACCCTTCCTCCTCTTTCCCCAAAGTCCATTAAATCATTCTTAGGTCTTTGTGTCCTCATAGTTTAGCTCCCACTTATAAGTGCGAACATGTGATGTTTGGTGTTAGGTTTTCCAATCCTGAGTTACTTCGCTTAGAATAATGGTCCCCAATTCCATGCAGGTTGCTGTGAATGCCATTATTTCATTCCTTTTTACAGCTGAGTAGCATTCCATGGTATATATATACCACACTTTCTTTATCTATTCATTGGATGGGCTTTTAGACTGATTCCATGTATTCACAATCGTGAATTGTGCTGCTATAAACCAAAGTCCTTTTTCTAACCCAAGTGAAACTCTTAAACTCCTAGTATATGGAAATTCTGAAGCTACCACTGGCATCAGGTCTTTTGATTCTAGCCTTAAAAAGCTCTAGAATACCCTCTTTTTCATCCTCACCACCAGTGACATATAACAAGCCTTTGTAGTCACTATCCTTTATTCTTCTAGGAAAGCTTCTAACTGATCTGATTGCCTCCTGTCTACTTTCTACATTGATGATGGAATTGTCCTTTTAAATGTAGCACTGATAGTTTCACTCTTCTTAAGAATCTTCAGAAGAGTGAAAACAGAATAGGTTAAAAGAGTGACATGATATTTAATCACTTTAGCCTCGGAGGCACCTGGATGGGAGAAAGTAGCTAGAACCCTAGTTAATTGCCTCTGACCTGAAGCAACTTCTACCGGTAACCTAGCATATTATCCAAATATTACCATTTTCATTTAGGTCACTACATAAAAGCTCCAAAAGCCCTACTGTAAAGCAAAAGTTCTTAACTGAAACCTGAGAACCCCCAGGAGAGCAATGTATGGAAATTGAGATATTTGAGATGCTCCGTAAGTTTCTGGGGAGTGGATCCATAGAAATTATCTGTTCTTGAGGGGATTATACCTGTTAAAAAGTTAAAAACAGATCCACAGTACATGTTGGTTTTAACTGGTTCTATACTATCTGCATAACTTCAGCAACAATCATTTTTTCCCATGCATCTTACATTGCAGCCACAGCAGACTACTTGGCATTCTTTTCAACTTCCAGAGGTTCTTCGGTCCCTATCCTTCTGCAGCATTATCTCCATAACTTCCTATTTCTTACCTTAGGCTTCAGCAGTGATGAGTCATTTATAGTTCTCTGAAATCATTTTCAAGGTTCAGTGCTCTGTCACATGCTATCATCAGCTTGGAATGCTCTTACAATCTGCCTGGCAAACTCCTCCACATCTGCCAAGACCCAGCTTAAACCCCACTTCTCTGTTCCTTTGTAGGGACATGGATGAATCTGGAAGCCATCATTCTCAGCAAACTGACACAAGAACAGAAAATCAAACACTGCATGTTTTCACTCATAGGCAGGTGTCAAATAATGAGAACACTTGGACACAGGGAGGGAGGCATCACACACTGGGGTCTGTTGGAGGTGCTAAGGGGTGGGGAGGTTGGGGAGTGATAACATGGGGAAAAATGCCAGATATAGGTGACGAGAGGATGGAGGCAGCAAACCATCTTGCCATGTATGTACCTTTGTAACAATCCTGTGTGACTTGCACATGTACCCCAGAACCTAAAGTACAATAAAAAATAATAATAAATAACATTATATATATTTTTTAAATGTCCTCTTACTCCTCCTAGAATTCATTGCTTTTGTTTTCATGTTGCCACTTTATTCAGCATTAATTTCACTAATTTCTACTCATTCTAATGAACTTAGTGTTTTCTCCTTACTAGACTTTATGCTACTTGAAAATAAGATCCCTCATTTATTCATCTTTATATGCCCAGCATATGATTTTTAGTTGACGCTTAATGCACATTTGTTAGATGGTTGTTCGTCTATCCCCACTTTCACATGTGAAAGTTAGACTTTCTTTGAAGATCTGGGTAAAATGCCACTTCTGAAAAACCTCTCGACTCCCCAAGGTCAGGGGCTCTCTCTGTAACATAGTAGTTCACACACAAATCTACGGTGTCAGTTATACCAGTCCCTTACCTTGCTCAGGCGCAGAGCTGAGGGCCTTCAGTTCGCAGGCTCAGCCCTGCCCAGTTCCTTGGCTAAATCCTGACAAAGGAAGCAACTGCAGGAGTGATTTCAGACCCACCAGTGAGTGTCTTACCACACCCCTCTCAAAACCACCAATAACAATAACAACTTTTTTTTTTTAGAACTCTCATATCTTTATCTGCCAGCCTCTCTCTCTAGAAACTGAATCTGTATAGTCTTCATCTGGGAAGCCTATTCCAAATGAGAGGATTTTGCAGGAATCATAACATTCTGTCTTTCTGCTCTTAGTATTCCTACCCCACCTGAGAAATCAGTGCTCAACCAGATAGAGCCTAATATTGCAGATTGAATTGTTTTCCACTATGTTAAGGAAGAATGACCTCACAGCCAAGATAGTTTTTCTGACCAGGGTCAGCTATGTCTGTTTTCTGCCTTGTTCTTCCCCAAAGAGCCTGGAGCTAATTGTACAGTAACAATGTTTAATAATCCATATGCTTAACACAATGACTTCCCATAATAGATGCTTTACATGAGTGAATGGACAAATGAGTATCCAGTTTTATATTTGTAGAAATGGATGTTTAAAATATATACATATATATGTATATATATATACGAAGTATATATGTACTTATATATAGGTGTATATAAATGTAAACTATATATATGAAGTAATGGGAACTGTGGTGAAAGCCTTGTCTACAGGAGACAGCTATCCCTTGGCCCCAGTTATTTCTTGACACATGAGAACATGGGTCCAGGGATACCAGATTTTCTACCTTTTCAAGAAAAACTGAACATTCAGATTTTTCTGTGAATCTTTTGATATTTTGGTCGGAAGAACCATGGTTCATGCCCAGTGTACCTGTGTGGTGTCAAACAAATTAACATGTAGTTAAGTCAGATATTAACAAGGGTAAAGCATAAAGGACAGTTGTCTCTGTGATTTTTAGTGCTAGCCGAGTGTCAGTATTTCTGGAAAGAAGGGACGGTGGCAAAAATTTCATGTACAAGAGTTATCATGAAAGAAACCAGCTTGATTCTTTTGTTTCTCTGCCACTGTTCTCTTCAGCCAGTGATATGCCACTGCCAAAATAAGAAAATCCAGGAAGTCAGTGCCTGGTGGGGTCAGTAATCTGAGACAGATAATTTGAGTGATGTCGACTGAAGAATAACTGTGGTCTGATAAGAAGATCAGGATGATTCCTTTATCATTTCCTGCCAGTGGCTTATTAGAAGAAGAGCCTGGCACAATATGGGATCAATAAATATTTGTTAAATGTGTAAATGAATAAATATTGTTCTGTATTTATGGAATAAATATTATTCTATATTTATAGAAATTTTTACATAAGGTTCAGTGTTTTTTTCTGAGAAAATTCTCTATAATCAAAAGGGCCTTACCAGATAAGGTCAAGACATTTTGTTAAGTGAAATAAGTCAAGCACAAAAGGACAAATATTGTATGATTTCACTTACATAAAGTACCTAGAATAACCACATTATAGAAACAGAGATAAAATGGCAATTACTAGGGAGTGGGAGTGTCAGTAATGGAGAGTTGTTTAATGGGTAGAGTTTCAGATTGGGACATTGAGAATGGTCTAGTGATGAATAGTAGTGTTATATGCACAAAAGTGTGGATATACTTTATCCTACTGAATTGTTTACTTAAAGGTGGTTAAAAAATGGTGTTGGGGAAGGCTCCTGTGTTGTTGAAACTGCTCAGTTGTGGGTGCAGCCTTGTACCAGGCAGCCCAATCCTGACCTAAAGTAAATTCCCAGAAGTCTTTCCTAGGCTGTGAATTTGCAGTAACAGGCGTGCGCATCCTAGCAGCAGTTTGATGATCATGTATGAAACTGCAAACAGGACAAAAACAAACAAACAATAAATAAATTAAATGGTTAAAATGGTAAACTGTATATTTTACCACAATAAAGAAGTGAATTATCGGAATTGGAAAAAACCACCTTAAATTTCATATGGAACTAAAAGAGAGCCCACATAGCCAAGACAATCCTAAGCAAAGAGAACAAAGCCAGAGGCATCATGCTACCTGATTTCAAACGATGCTACAGGCTACAGTCATCAAAACAGCATGGTACTGGTACCAAAACAGAGCTAGAGACCAATGGAACAGAACAGAGGCCTCGGAGGCAACATCGTACATCTACAACCATCTGATCTTTGACAAACCTGACAAAAACAAGCAATGGGGAAAGGATTCCTTTTTTAATAAATGGTGTTGGGAAAACTAGCTAGCCATGTGCAGAAAACAGAAACTGGACCCCTTCCTGACACATTACACTAAAATTAATTCCAGATGGATTAAAGACTTAAACATAAGACCTAATATCATAAAAACACTAGAAGAAAACCTACGCAAAACCATTCAGGACATAGGCATAGGCAAGGACTACATAACTAAAACACCAAAAGCATTGGCAATAAAAGCCAAAATAGACAAATGGGATCTAATTAAATTCCAGAGCTTTTGTACAGCAAAACAAACAATCATTAGAGTGAACTGGCAACCAACAGATGTGAAAAAACTTTTGCAATCTGCCCATCTGACAATGGGCTAATATCCAGAATCTACAAAGAACTAAAACAGATTTACAAGAAAAAAAACAACCCCATTCAAAAGTGGGCAAAGGATATGAACAGACACTTTCCAAAAGTAGACATTTATGAGGCCAACAAACATATAAAAAAATGCTCATCATCACTGGTCGTTAGAAAAATGCAAATCAAAACCACATTGAGATACCATCTCACCAGTTAGAATGGCAATCATTAAAAAATCTGGAGACAACAGATACTGGAGAGGATGTGGAGAAATAGGAACACTTTTCCACTGTTGGTGGGAGTGTAAATTAGTTCAACCATTGTGGAAGACCGTATGGCTATTTCTCAAGGACCTAGAAATAGAAATTCCATTTGACCCAGCAATCCCATTACTGGATATATATCCAAAGGATTATAAATTGCTGGGATTACAGGCATGAGCCACTGAGGCTGGCCTAGTTATAGATAGCTTTAAACATTGATGTAATGTGGCAAGTCCCATGGCATGGATGTTGTCTATTGGGATTTGTTTATCAGAAGTACTGCTTCTGACTTTCAGAAGAATATGAGAAGAAAGCATGATGTCCACCTCTCTTTCTCCAACCTCATTTCTAATCACTCCACTTAAGTCCCATATAACCTCATGCCTAGATAATTACATTAGTGTTCTACTTTTAACTCTTTTCTCATTCAATGTATATTGAGCTATTCAATCATAGTGATTTTCTGAAATATAACCTTTTCCTAATCAATTACTTTATTTCCTGTTTCACAAAGGTTATATCAAGCATGGGTGCTCTTAACTTCCTACCCTTCCCCTACTTCTATAAACATCCCTGCATGCTGTGACCTCGCCTGCTTTCCCTGTTCCAGAAGGAGAGTTTTACACTCCTACTTCCTAGCTAAGGCTAATCCAGTCACCTGTGCTCTGGCTTTCATTCCCTCCCACCTTCTCCAAGACCTACAGCTATCAGCTGTCTTTTCTTTCCTGTGTCTTTAGCTTCTTCCTCTCCTTCAGCTCCTTCCTTCTCGCCTATAAACAAGATCCAGTTTTTCACAGTTTGCAAAACAAACAGTGCTTTTCCAACCATCCTGAATTTCTCCTTCTATTCATTCTTAAATTTCTCGAAAGACTGAGGTCGGTTCACTTTCTCCACTTTCTTTCCACTCACTCCTACAGGCTCCTGCCCTCCCTCAATTGAAATTGCTCTATGAATGTTACCCATGGCTGCTTAGGTACCAAATCCTGTAAGCAGTTGTCATTATTTATATATCCAGTATTTCTGCAGTTTTGACAATGTTGGCTTTTTTTCTTCCTGGAGGAAAGTTTATTATTTCATATATATATATATATACACATACATACATATATATATTACTGCACTTTAGGTTCTGGGGTACATGTACAAATCATGCAGGATTGTTGCATAGGTACACACATGGCAATGTAGTTTGCTGCCTCCATCCCCCTGTCGCCTATATCTGGCATTTCTCCCCATGTTATCCCTCCCCAACCTCCTACTCCCTGCTGTCTCTCCCCTAGTCCCCCTCAACAGACCCCAGTGTGTGATGCTCCCTTCCCTGTGTCCATGTGTTCTCATTGTTCAACACCCACCTATGAGTGAGAATATGTGGTGTTTGGTTTTCTGTTCTTGTGTCAGTTTGCTGAGAATGAGTTTCCAGATTCATCCATGTCCCTACAAAGTACATGAACTCATCGTTTTTTACATCAGCATAGTATTCCATGGTGTATATGTGCCACATTTTCTTTGTTGGTTTAAAGTCTATTTTATCAGAGACTAGGATTGAAACTCCTGCTTTTTTTTTTTTTTTTTTTTTGCTCTCCATTTGCTTGGTTAATCTTCCTCCAGCCCTTTATTTTGAGCCTATGTGTGTCCTTGCATGTGAGATGGGTTTCTTGAATACAGCACACTGATGGCTTTTGACATTTTATCCAATTTGCCAGTCTATGTCTTTTGATTGGAGCATTTAGCCCATTTACATTTAAGGTTAATATTGTTATATGTGAATTTGATCCTGCCATTTTTGATGGCAGCTGGTTGTTTTGCCCATTAGTTGATGCAGTTTCTTCACTGCGTTGATGGTCTTTCCCATTTGGTACATTTTTGGAGTGGCTGGTACTAGTGGCTGGGACTGGTTTTTCCTTTCCATGTTTAGTGCTTTTGCCTTCTTGTAAGGCAGACCTGGTGGTGATGAAATCTCTTAGCAACTGCTTGTTCATAAAGGATTTTATTTCTACTTCACTTATGAACCTTAGTTTGGCTGGATATGAAATTCTAGGTCGAAAGTACTTTTCTTTAAATGTTGAATATTGGCCCCCACTCTCTTCTGGCTTACAGGGTTTCTGCTAAGAAATCCACTGTGAGTCTGATGGGCTTCCCTTCATGGGTAACCCAGCCTTTCTCTCTGCTTTCTCTTAGCATTTTTTTCCTTCATTTCAACCATGTAAATCTGACAATTATGTGCCTGTGGTGGCTCTTCTTGAGGACTCTCTTTGTGATGTTCTCTGTATTTCCTGGACTTGAATACTGGCCTGCCTTGCTAGATTGGGAAAGTTCTCCTTGATGATATCCTGAAGAGTGTTTTCCAGCATGGATTCATTCTCTACGTCACATTCAGGTACACCTATCAAATGTAAATTAGGTCTTTTCACATGATCCCATATTTCTTGGAGGCTTTGTTCATTTCTTTTCACTGTTTTTTCTCTAATCTTGCCTTCTCATTTTATTTAATTGAGTTGATCTTCAGTCTCTGACATCCTTTCTTCTGTTTGGTCAATTTGTCTATTGAAACTTGTGTATGCTTTGCAAAGTTCTCATGTTCTGTTTTTCAGCTCCGTCAAGTCATTTATGTTGTTCTCTAAGCTGTTTATTCTCATTATTCTCATTTCATCTAACCTTTGTTCAAGGTTCTCAGTTTCTTTGCATTGAGTTAGAACATGTTCTTTTAGCTCAGAGACGTTTGTTATTACCCACCTTCTGAAGCCTGTTTCTGTCAATTCATCAGACTCATTCTCCATCTACCCTTGTTCCCTTGCTGGTGAGGTGAGGAGTTGTGATCCCTTGAGGAGGAGAAGCATTCTGGTTTTTGCACTGGTTTCCACCTTTGTGGATTTATCTACCTGTGGTCTTTTTAGTTGGTGACTTTCAGATGGGATCTCTGGGTGGACATCCTTTTTGTTGATGTTGAAGTTATTTCTTTCTGTTTTTTAGTTTTCCTTCTAACAGGCCCCTCTGCTACAGGACTGCTGGGGGTCCACTCCAGACCCTGCTTGCTTTAGGATCATCTGCAGTGGCTGCAGAACATTAATGGTTGCTGCCAGTTTCTTCTTCTGTTATCTTTGTCCCAGAAGGGTACCCACCAGATGTCAGCCTGAGCTCTCCTTTATGAGGCATCTCTTTGGATATACAGGTTCGGGGAGCTACTTGAGGAGACAGTTTGTCCCTTATCGGAGCTCAAGTGCTGAGCTGTGAGCTCCATTGTTCCATTCAGAGCTGCTGGGCAGATACGTTTAAGTCTGCTGCAGCAGAACTCATGACCACCTTTTTTCCCAGGTGCTCTGTCCTGGGAAGGTAGGCTTTAGTTATAAGTTCCTGAGGTGCTGCTGCCTTTTTTTCAGAGATTCCCTGCCCAGCAAGGAGGTAGTCCTGTCACAGTCTGCCAGCAGAGGCATTGCTGAGCTGCCATGAACTCTGCCCAGCTGCTGTTTGAACTTCCTTGGCATTTTGTTTACAGCAGTACAGTTAGAACTGCCTTGGTAACAGCAGTCTGCCTTAGTAGTGGTGGACTGCCTTGGTAAATTTGGATTGCCTCGGTAATGGCGGACTGCCTCAATAACAGTGGACTGCCTCAGTAATGGCTGACGCCCTTCTCCCCACTGAACTGGACCATCCTGGGTCCAGTTGCACTTGCTGCAAAACTTTTAATCCAGAGCATTTCAGATGGCTGGTCTTTGTGGGGATGGGACCCACCAAGCTAGATCACCTGGCTCCCTCTCTCAGTCCCCTTTTTTTCGGTTGAACGAGTGGCTCTGTCTCACGGATGTTCCAGGCGCCAGTTGAAACAGCTGCCCAGATTTGTGTGAGTTTTTATGTGGAGACCCACTGCGCCAGCTGAAACAGCTGTGCTGGAAACTCATGGTGCTTTTCAGCTCTGGAATCTCCTAATCTGTGGGCAGTAATAACTTGTTTGGAAATGTGGTGATCACTTACCCTCTGTGTTGTTCTCACTGGGAACTGAACTCCAGAGCTGTTCCTATTTGGCCATCTTGGATCCCAACTCCAATGTTGGCTTTTAAAATATTTCTTGCCCTGGCTTCCAGGGAACCACTTCTCTGAATTCTATAATTGTTCCTTCTCCCTTTCCTCTGTCTACCCTCAACTATTGTGCATTCTATTTTGCCCTTTGAAGTCCCTTCTCATCCTTCACAGAGGTGACAATTCCAGTCCAATGACATTACCACAGGCTAATGACTGACTCCCAAATCTCTCCCTCAGTCTCAGCATTCTCCCATTTTCTAAACTCAAATGCAAACTGAATATATCCACCTGGGTGTGCAGCATAATTCCCTTTCCCCTGAGCTACCTCCTAACTCCTGCTTTCCATAGCTTCGTACCTGGCACTGCTAGCTATCAAGTGCTCATGAAGAAACATGGAAAAGATTCTACTTCTTTTCTAAATACCTAATCCAGTTAGGATTGTGTTGTGTGCATTTCACTGAAGTATCTCTTTAAGACTATTTCCTTTGTCTGTCCTGCCTGGCTCTTTAACTATTTAGCTAATGGTTCTTTATTCACTTCCTCAAATAAGATGGCACCACGTTAAGAATCATATGAAATATTCTTTATTGCCCATAAAACTGATTGTAGTAACTTTCAGTTCTTTTTAAGAACATCTGGAAATTTAGGCCAGAACTTGATTTTATTAAAAGTTAGAATATAGCAATGAAATAGCACTTCACATCCATTAGGATGGTTATTATTTTTTAAAAAAATAAGAAAATAACAATGTTGGCAAGGATGTGGAGAAATAGAAACCCTCTGCACAGCCAATGGAAGTGTAAAATGATGTTGCCATTGTGGAATGCGGAATGCGATTCCTCAAAAAATTTAACATGAAATTATCATATGATTCAGTGATTCCACTTTTATGTCTATGCGCAAGAGAATTAAAAGCAAAGACTAGACCAGATATTTGTACACCATGGTTTATAAGAGTATTCACAATAGCCAAAAGTGGAAATGACCCAAAAAGCAATCAATGGATAAATGAATCAGCAAAACATGCTATATACACACATATAATGCAATATTTTTTGGCTTTCAAAAAATTAAAATTCTGATGCATACTATAACATGGATGAACCTTGAGGACATTATGCTAAGTGAAATAAGCGAGACACAAATGGCCAAATATGGTTCCCCTTATCTGAGGTACCTAGAATACTCAAATTTATAGAAACAGAAAGTCGAATAGTGGCTTCCAGGAGCTGTGGGGAAGGGCTCATAGGAGCTGTTTTTACTCAGTAGAGTACTATGTGGGATTATAACGAATGTCTTGGAGATGAACAGTGGTGATATTTTACAACATGAATGTATGTAACACTGCTGAATTGTACACATAAAAATGGTTAATATGGTAAATTTTATGTTATGTACCTTTTTCTACAATTAAAAAATATTAGACTGTATATATAAAATTTTTTAATACTTTCATTTCTTTAACGTTCTGGGAGAATTTACTCTGTCCTAAATGATACAAGGGGACAGGAACTAACTGAAGCAAGTGATCTCTTGGAAGAATCAGAGATGTCAATGGGCAATTTGAAATCGCTGGGTGAAAATAAATGGAAAGGATCTGTAGATGTGAGGGTGATCTGCCAAAACCTGCCGTGTCTGCTTGCATCTCTCCAGATGCTCAGCTTGAAATGGACTCTTCCTACTTCTGTTAAAAGAAACATTAACACAGTGCACCCAGGAACAAAATAGAACTATTCCCAGGCCAAAAAAAAAAAAAAAAAAAACACATGTTTAAAACACATGCATTTGTAGAGTAATTGCAAAGCAATCCAAAGGCTAAGTAACAGACAAAAGCAATTCAAGATCAGAATAAAGTCTTTGGGAGCTCTAACAGGGAAATATGTGTTTCAGTGTGAAGTGCCAAAGTAAATACAGCATGCAAACCCAAAACTGCTTATCTGTGTGGTTTTCATAGTGTCAATATATATGCAAAGTTGGTCTGGCTGCACTGAAAGCCATTAAAGGTCATGGAAGTAAAAACAAAAGTCAGACTGTCTGTGTGAACCTTTGGCAAGCAAACGCCAAGTTTCTTCGGCACATTCTCAGTTCTGAAGAAGTGAGCGAGAGGTGGCAGTAATGGTCTTTCTCTTTCTCTCTCCCTCTCTGCCTCTCTCTCTTTCTTTCTCAATTGTAAATTAAAGCATTATTTTCTTTGAGTCCCAGCAAATAGAATTCAATATTACAGTGAAAGTTACCAATGAAAGAGATGTCCTGTTCTTTTAAGTATCTATTTACTGTAATGCGTATTGCACCATAGTTAAAATGAGAACTTTTTCCTTTTAAATTGACCTGCTTTGGGGAAAATACAGGCAATCCCTTCAAAATATCCTCCTTCTTGTCAAATCAAAATTGCTTCAGATAAGTAAAGACCACAAGAATACTCACTGTAGCCACATAGAATCAGGATGCCAGAAATAGCAGGTCACATATTTTTCTTTAGTTGTGCAACACAGCTTTTTAGTACAGATCAGGAAGCTGCTGAAATGTTAGGTAGATAAGGATAACAAATTATACTGGTTGAAAAAGGAGCTACACTCAGTGGGATGAATTTGCCGTGGTATTTACGTTCACTTGGCAACTGGGTACTGGAGATTTTTTTGTTTGTTTATTTTGTTTTGTAGCAGGGGTGGAAAAGTATGGAAATGAAGCAGTATGTCAATTTTACAAGCATTTATGGAATGACTACTATATGTGGGGCACTCTGCTAGGTACATTTGTGAGTTACTTAAAGCTCACAAATGTTGAGTAATTTTCCCCAAGGTCTCATTGCTAATAAATAACAGAACATAGGCCTTTGTAATTCTAAAGTCCATGTTTTTAACCTCTATTCTAAGTTACCACTCAATTACATTTGTTAAAAAGGCAAGGTTCTGCATTATATATTCCTGTATCTGGACTTCCCTCATACTCCTGGATCAGAGTTCTCCCCAACACAATTTCCCTTTCCTCAGTCCTCTCTTGTGAACCAAGGCAGTCAAGAGGTCTTACTCATTGATGCTGGTTACAAGTTCCACGCTGCTGCTACTAAAACTACTATTGCTACAGTTAACAGCACTAGTTCTATTATAATGTTACTGTTACTAACAATGAGATTGATAAAATACATTGAGTACTTACTGTCTGGATGGAACTCTGATAAGAATTTTGCACTTGATCTTAGCCAAAAGGCCAAGATTGCTAGAGATTTTGTAAGCCTTATTTCATGTTAACACTTTCAAAGGTAGTTGGAGGTGCATGTGCTGGAAATAGACTTTTCTGGGTTAGGTGCTAGCTTATTTATTCATTAGCTGTGTGACCATGGGCAAGTTGTTTAACTTTCTGGATTCCTGATTTCTGCATCTATAAAAATGGAAATAATAAAAATATCTAAGAGAAGTCTGGGGGAAATTAAATAATGTAATTTAAAGAAATGGCTAGCACACCTGATAAATATTGGCTATCAGTTGTCATCACTATTAATAAAAATACTATTAATAGTTTCAGCCATTGGTAAACTCCCTGTCATGTTCATACTGCCCAGCTATGAAGAATTTCATGTTGGTTTATTTTTTATAACTATTTTTTTTTTAATTTCAGTTCCCTATCTGAAGCCCTGTTTTGATCTGTAGTCCAATTGTCTGGATTCTTAGCACTCTGTTTTATTACAGGGGACTGGATCCTGTCCATAACTGCTGACCAGTTTCTGGATGGGCTGCTGCACATCACCCACTTTTGCCTAAGATCTCACCTAAGGTAGAGCATGCATCATTATAGTTACAGAGGATTCAAAGATGAAAAGAAATAGTTGTGTCCTAAAACAACTTAAAATCTTTATAAAATCAGAAATATATCAAACATAACTTACACATCTCCTTAGATCCCAGTGGCCTTGCCTCCCATGCCCCCCAGGCCATTAGCTTCTCCTTGGAAGCCTCTGTGGTACACTTACTCTATTACTCATGTAATTCTGCTGAATGCAGACAACTAATTGCTTCTCCAAGAATATTAGCCCTCTGCCTTGGTTGCCACTGAGCAACCAGATAACCAGCCATTTGCTCAGAGTCTCTGGCTGCTTCTGCCATTTATGTGTTCAGATGAAACACTTCACCACAGGGCATGGTTTTTGGCTTCCTGATCAGCCAGATATTACATCTGGAAGTACAGGAAAATTAACTCCCTGTGGGATCAATTTGAGCCAAAGTAGGAAAGCAAGTAGTAATTCTCTCTCCTCTCTCCCTTCCGACCTCAGTTTTCCAGTGTAGCTGAGCAAAAAACATAGCAAGGGATTCAGTCTCTCTATGGCTTATTTTGAAGCAGTGGCTAGCATGATTACCTTCTATTACTTCTCATCCTTCCCAAGCTCACTTCCTTTTCCCTCACTCTCACTGCCTTTGGATTGTACCTTCCATACAAAGTTTAATCATGTAATCCTCGCCTCAGGGTCTGTTTCCTAGGGAACTCAGGCTAAGAAAAACATGGGTAGAACCATTAGGCACATTCTGATAACCTCCCTAATAGAGTTACCAGAAGCACTTTGGGAACCTGGAGGAGGAAGAGAAGATTAATTTAGCTGGACCTTAATACCAAGAATGGTTAATATTTACTACTTGCTAAATGTCAGTCACTAGTGAGCTTCACACATCTTATGATTTTCCTCATTTTGCATATGAGTAAGCCAAAGCATAGCAAAGTTAAATAACTTACCCCAGGTCATACAGCCTACTAATAGAAGAGTTTGGATTCAAATTTTACCATAAAGCCAATGCTCATAATTACTTGTCTTTGAAAATGTTATGCAAAATGCAATGAGGGACCGGGCTTGGTGGCTCACGCCTGTAATCCCAGCACCTTGGGAGGTCAAAGTGGACTGGTCCCTTGGGTCTAGGAGTTCAAGACCAACCTCTGGGCAACATGGTGAAACCCCGTCTCTATTGAAATGTTTTTTAAAATGCAGTGAGGGAAGCTAATCAAATTGAATAGACTCTGGAGCTTAAACATTTGAGACTGTTGAGCCAAAGAATGAAAGGAGAGTCATTAGGCTTAAGAGAAGAGAAGAGATGGAAGAAGGAGGGATCCTGATGTAGCCTGGTGTTCTTTATTCCTCCTCACACAGACCTCTCACCACAACTTTCCCCTTCTCCAACACACACTGCACACTAACATAACTGAACAGTTTTGTCTTCAGGGTTCACATGTAACCCAGCATTTCCCTCCCACGAACTCTGTTTGCCTAAAAGAAAAAAAGAAAAACATACACTTTGCAGATAAATCCTGTCATTCCACATTAGAGATAAGGAGCTTCTAAAAGCAAATATCAGACTTCATTTTAGATATAAATGATGTTATCAAACTCTTTCCTGTTTTGATGGAGGAGGACAGTTAGAAGGCAAGAAAGCCCTGGGTCCCTGAAAGGGACAGAGCGATCTGGAGGCAGGAAAGATGACCTTACTAATTATACGATCTATTCATGGTTCTTCATGGTTCATCTTCATCTGAGACCAAGCAAGAAAGAGCTGGGCATAGCAGTCCTGTGGGGCCATGCTTTGACAAATCATCATGGAACCAGTGATCAGATAATAAACATAAGCAGAGATCTAATCCATGAAAGGACATTTATAAAAAATAGAATTCTGTTTGGAATGTCAACTGTTTTAAACAAGCAGAATTGTAATCAGATGCTGGGTATTATGAAACTTAATGACTGTTACAGTTCAAATTGAGTTTCAACAAATGTTATTACAAGAAAATATAGAAAGACATCATTTCTAAGCTTAATCTTGGAATGATAGTCAATTTAGTTAGAAAAATATTTGTTATATTTTATCAGTCAATAATGGATACAATTATAGAGTTCATTTTATAAGGCATACCCTATATGTGTGTGAGATACTAGTGAGGAAGATAAATAGGAAATGTCAATATTTGAAGTAAAAAATTACACCCCTCTGAAATACCAAAGCATAGCTTTTAAAATAAAATTTCCCATGTGTCTTAGTCTATTTAGACGACTATAACAAAATGCCGTGGACAGGATAATTTATAAACAACAGAAGTTAATTGCTCCTAATTCTGGAAACTGCGAAGTTCAAAGTTAAGGCACAAGCAGATTCAATGTCTGCTGAGGGCTTTGCAGATGACACCTTATTGCTGTGTCCTCACATGGCAGAGGAGACAGAAGGAGTAAACAGGCTCCCTCAAGCCCTTTATAGGGGTGCTAATCCCATTGATGAGGGTGGGTGAATTCGTAAGGCCTCTCCTCCAAGGCTCCGCCTCTTAATGCCATCACCTTGATGGTTAGGTTTCAACATACGAATTTTGGAGGAATACAAACATTCAGACCATAGCATCATATACATTAATTTTTAAAAAATTTTTTCCACTTTGTTTCATATCCCTATGTGTTTGATGTTTCTAGTCATATCACCATTTTGAACAAAGTCAGCAACTTATTAGTGCTGTTCCCTAAGCCTGTGCATCTTGTAGTTGTTCAATACCATAAGGATCCCCATGCTAATGAATGCTTTTAATTACATCCTATTTTGCAAACATTTGGATATTTGTTTGGCTAAATTTAGTTAACCAACCAGTCAGGGAAAGATCACATGGCTGCATTGTATGACTGTCTTCCATGAGACAAGAGAAACCTATTTCATGATGGTTAAAAGCTCCCCATGGTCCCACAAGCTAATTAAAATAAATTAGAGTCATGCTTAGTAACAATCGGAGATTAATATTTAGTTTAAAGTAACTAGTTTTAAATTACATTTTTGTGTGTTTTCCACAGTTCATTAAAATCATTTTTATATCAAATTTGAGTAACATAAAATGTTAGCTTTTCTATTTTTGCTATAAAATAATTATCACAGGTTGGGTCAAGGGCAGAGTCTCATGCCTATAATCCTAGCCTTTGGCAGGCTGAAGTGGGTGGATCACTTGAGGTCAGGAGTTCAAGACGAGCCTGGTCAACATGGCAAAACCCTTTCTCTACTAAAAGTACAAAAATTCACGAGGCATAATGGTGTACACCTGTAATCCCAGCTACTTGGGAGTCTGAGGCATGAGAATCGCTCAAACTTGGGAGGTAGAAGTCACAGTGAGCTGAGATTGCACCACTGCACTTCAGCCTGGATGGTGGAGTGAGCCTCTGTCTCAAAAAAAAAAAAGTTTCTCAGGGTGCGGTGGCTCACACCTGTAATCTCAGTGCTTTGGGAGATAAAAAAGGGAGGATTACTTGAGGCCAAGAATTCGAGTGCAGCCTAACAATAGTGAGACCCCGTTTCTACAAAAAATTTAAAAATTAGCCAGATATGGAGGTGCATACTTGTAGTCCTAGCTTCTCAGGAGGCTGAGACAGAAATTTCATTTGACCCCAGGAGTTAGAAGCTACAGTAAGCTACAATTGTGCTGCTGCACTCCAGCCTGGGCAACAGAGCCAGATTCTGTCATTAAAATAAATAAATAAAAATTATCACAAATTTAGTGTCTTAAAATAATGCAAATTTGTTATCTCACACTTCTACAGGCCAGAAGTCCAGTATGGGTTGCTTCCGTATGGCTCTAGGAGAAAATCACTTCCTCACTCATTCAGGTGTTAACAGAATACAGTCCCATGTGGTTGAAGGACTGAGGTCCCCAATTTCTTCCTGACAGTGCACTGAGGGCCATTACAGTGGCTGTTTAGAGGCCACTGTAGTCGCTGGTTCATGGCCCCTTCCTCTGTATTAAAAGCCAGACATGTTGGGTTGAGTCTTTGTTGCGTCTCTTTCTGACCACAGCAAGAAAAAGTTTTCTGCTTTTAAAAATGCATGTGGTTCAATTGGACTCACCTTCATTGCCCAGGATATTCAGGACAGATAGTCTCACAATCTGAAGGTCCATAACCTTAATCGCATCTATAAATTCCCATTTGCCATGTAAGAGGACATATTCACAAGTTCCAGAGATTAGGACGTGGACATCTTTGGGGGCCATTATTCTATGTACCACACATGAGGAAGCACGTGGATGGTGGAGGGAAGAAAAATTCTACAGGAAAGAACTATGTTTTACGCATTTTTTTCCCTGCAACATGTCTTCCAGACATTGTCCGGGTAAGTGGTTTATAACCCTTGAAATGGCACACTTCCTGATTTACAGCACATAACTTAACGGTTTACAGTGCAATTGAAGAAGACATCTATCATGAAGCATGCCACGCTGGCAGTGTTCTCTTTTGTTAGAAGGTCTGTTGGCCTCCCCTCTTTAGGGTATTACGCCAACCAGCATCAAGAGCCTCCTGGCTTTCGGACCTCATGGTCTGACATCGGGATCTTACAAACTGCCCTAAATGTTCAAGTTGAACTACAGCATTTCTCCAGAAATATATAGCCTTTCTGGAGAATCTACTCCAAACAATAGGGGAGGCTAATTATGGGTCTCTCTAGGGGATTAAAGTTACTTTTAGGTGGACTCCAATGAGAATATGATTTAATCCAGTTATTTCTTATAGTCTGATCACCAGACTTTTCTGGTGGTCATTTTTTAATGTGGATCCAGACCATCGATTTAAGTTACTAGACTGTTGCAGGAACCTTCTAACTCATTTCCCTGCTTTCAATCTCTCTCCACAATATCTTATCCTCTATATTATCAGGACAGCGGAAATTCACAACGTTTTAGTGTTTAATATCCCTGAGGAATCCACTACCCTTCCGTTAGAAACAGTGCCTCATAATGGTGGTACTTCTCAACACAAAGTCTGTAAAGTTTATTTTAAAAATCCCAGATGATTCTGAGCCCCCCATTACTCACCCCCAAATAATTCTGCAACCTCCTTTTCATATGCTTTAAGGGCGCATGAGATCATCATCATAATAAACCTTTTTTCCTTTAATCCCAGTGACAGGAGGCAGGCGAGAGGATCACTTGAGCCCAGGAGTTTGAGGCTGCAATGAGCCACAATCAGGCCACTGCACTCCATCCTGGACAACAGAGTAAGACCCTGTCTCTTAAAAAGTAACAGAAATAATAGTAAACCTTTTTATTGTCATTACAATAACGCTTACATGCTTCTTACCATGTGCCAGATATTGTTCTAGGTGATTTATTTATGTGAATTCCTTTCATCTGTGTAAGTGCTCTTATTAAGCAATGTTACAGATGAGAGAAATGAGGTAAAGTGACTTGCCCATAGTCGTATAGTTGATAAGTGAGGGACCTGTGACATAAACTCAGATGCTTTACTCTTAACCACTAAGCCAAACTATAACCTTCTGTTAAGAATCCAGAATTATCTATTTGCTAAAACATAAATATTATCATACCTCTACTTTCAAATCTTTCTGTTAAAGATTTTATTAATTTATTTTTATTTTATTTATCTTGAGATGAAGTCTTACTCTGTTGCCCAGGCTGGAGTGCAATAGCACAATCTCACCTCACTGCAACCTCCACCCCCTGAATTCTAGCTATTCTCTTGACTCAGCCTCCTGAGTAGCTGGGATTACAGGCATGTGCCATCACGCCTGGCCAATTTTTTTAGTTTTAGTAGAGACAGCATTTCTACATGTTGGCCAAGCGGATCTCAGGCAATCTGCCTGCCTGACCCTCCCAAAGTGGTAGGATTACAGGCATGAGCCACTGCTCATGCCTCAAGATTCTTTTATTATCCACATCTAACCTCAAAACTGACCCTAATGATTTCATTCTAGTATCCTATCACATTTGCTTTCATTCATTAAACATGGATTGGATATTTTGATCTAGGTATAAAGACCCTACGAAGTACAGCAGAGAAACAAAGAACTAATAATCACAAATAGAGAAGGGAATACATTTATTGAAGCTTTATGTGTCAGGCACTGCGCTGTTGCATGTATTTACCCCTTAACAGCTGGGATAGCAGTGGTACAACTGGGGTTCAGATTCTGGCGTGTCTCCAAAGCTCCTGGCTTTTCCATGAAACCAGAGGTTTTCAAAATTTTTCTTTCCTGTCAAGAAACTTATTCTTGAAATGGAAATAAGCCGAATAGATAAAAGCAGAACTTCTCTGATTAATCAGATGTGAAGCCCAGAACCCTTGCCTACCTCCATCCCCGAGTCTCTGACAGGACACCACAGAACTCAGTTTGGAAACCATGCACTTCACAATGCTGCTTTCTTTGGTTTTGTCTTTGAACAACATACAAAGTGCAATAGTGTAAATAGTGTAGGGTGTGCAGTGCCAGTGCATTTCGGGAACTAAAAACAAAAGGGGGAACCAGAACTAAATTTTATAAAAGAAAAGTAATTTCCACAGAAAAGGTTTCATTTGACCTGCATCTTAAGAATGGGTAGGGGTTTTCCAACAGGATAATGAAGTATGAACTCAAGGCAGACACAGCAGCGTAAATAC
Source organism: Callithrix jacchus (assembly GCF_049354715.1). Taxonomy (NCBI): domain Eukaryota; kingdom Metazoa; phylum Chordata; class Mammalia; order Primates; family Cebidae; genus Callithrix; species Callithrix jacchus. The sequence continues at coordinate 144,710,506 of NC_133508.1, read as the reverse complement.
TCTGACCACGTATGGAATTCTCACATCACATTGCCTTTAATAACCAAAATGGAAACTTGGTACCTGGACAGTGGAGTGTGGTAAAAGAGAGTAGGTTGGAAGACAGGGGACTGTAACTAGACATACTGGGCTACTTCAGTGCCTAACTTCACACTAACTCAAAAAAAGAATAAAAAATCAAACACACATATAACATGTAAACTGACTGAATTAGTAGTTTTAAAACTTCTTGCAAAGAAAAGTCCAGGTCCACAGGGCATTACTGAAGAATTTTACCTAACATTTAAAAAAAAAATTGACACCAATCATTCACAAAGTCTTCCAAGAAATAAAAGAGGAGAGACGTCTTTTCAGCTCATTTTATGAGGCCAATATTATCCAAAAACTGAAACTAGACAAAAACATCACAGAAAACTATCGATCAATACTGAATAAAGAACAAATCCCACGTGATCATCTCAATAGACATAGAAAAGTTATTTCACAAAATTCACAAATTTTCTGGATGAAAACACTCAAAAATTAGGAAAAGAAGGGAACTTTCACAAGCAAATAAAGGCCATCTATACAAAAACCACACCTCACATCATACTTCAAGGTGAGTCAGAATGCTTTTCTCCTGTGATCAGGAATAAGACAAGGATGGATGTCTTCTCTCATCACCTCTTTTGAATATTGTAACGAATGTTCTAGTCAAAGCTATTAGGCAAGAAGAAGAAATACAATCTAACCCGACTGAAAAGAAAGAAGTAAAATTATATAGGTTACATGATCTTGTACAAAAATTTCTAAGAACACACAAAAAATATTAGCACTAATAAATGTGTTCATCAGTATTTCAGAATGCAAGGTCGATGCATAGCCAGAACGATGCTCCCCCAATCCCAGAGATGTTCCTGACTTAATCTCAGAATCTGTGAATATGTCAGATTACATGTCAAAGGGAATTTAAAGGTGAGGATTGGAATTAAGGTTGCTAATCAGGTGATTTTAAATAGGGAGATTTCCTTGGATTATCAGGAGGTTGAATGTGGAGATGAGGATCCTTCCAAGTGGAGGATGGAGGCAGTGGAGGAAGTCAGAGGGATGGAACATGGCAAGGTGTGACCTTTTTCCATCTTTTCATGTGTGAATTAAGAGGATGTCACTAGGGACCAGTAAAAGCTTCCTCAAGCCATAGAAATATCATTCTGTAGATCATGTACAATTTCTTTTCTGCTATCTTAACTGCAAATGTAGAAGAAAAACTATTACAAGTGTCATGATTAAGAGCTTGGGTTCTGCTACTCACTTGTTCTATGATTCAGAGTAAGGTTCTTAACTACACTATGCTTGAATTACCCTAGTTAACTATATAAGGTTGTTGGAAAAAGTATGTTAACGTGCATAAAGTACATTACCTTATATATATCAAGGGCTTAATGAGTGTCAACTATAATTACATGTGTGTGCACACGTAATACCTATGTATATCTACATGGGCAGAATTTTTAAAAGATTCACAGACTATGTAGACTTCAAAAACGCAGTAAAACAAGAAATGTCTCTTTGTAATCTTAACTAGAAGCAATTGTTTCCAACATGAAAAACTGGACTTTTGTTAAAAATGTTAAATTAATTTTTTTAATTGACAAGTAATGATTGTACGTATTCAGAGAATACATAGTGATGTTCAGATCCATATAATGAATAGTGATCAGATGAGGGTAATTAGCATATGCATCATCTTAAACATTTATCATTTCTTTGTGTTGAGAACATTCAATATCCTCCTTCTAGCTATTTGAAACTATACAATCTTGTTAATTATAGTCATCCTGCAGTGATATAGAACACTAGGACTTATTCTTCCTATCTAGCTGTAATTCTGTATCCTTTAACAAATCTCTCCCTGTTCTTCCCTTTCTCCTACCTTCCCAGACTCTAGTATCCCCTGCCCTACCTTTTACTTGAAAAAGTGGACTTTTACTTTTGCTTTCACTTTAGGCCAAAAAAGGAATTGCATCTTCTTAACTGTCCTTTGCTCTCTTATAACTTAAAAAGACTTATTTTCTTTATTGGAATTTATTTTCTAGATAGAAATAATCTATTCAACTTCTAAAACTCCATATTCAAAGGTCTGTTTCGGTTTAATTCAACAAGAAAAAATAATGATAATAGCCCTCATGTTTAAAATACATATGTGTCAGGCAATTTTAGACACTTTACTCAGATTATCTCATGTATCCTCACAACAATTCTATGAAATATAGATTCTTATTCCCATTTTACAAATGAGCAAATGGAGACAGAGAGGATTAAAGATTCTGCCCAGGTTATGTGACAAAGAATTGCAGAGCCAGAATTCTGTCCTAAGTCCTGCCTTGGGACAGTCACATTTGGCTTTCCCACCTGCAGTACAGGACCCAAGCTGCTTTCTGAGGAGAGCCAGGAGCTGCCTGGAGATCAACACTTGGTCCTGTTCTATCAGTAGTTTCCAAATATGGCTAATGATCTAGATTCTCGGGATACCCAAATGTCCTTCAGCAGATGGGAGAATAAACAGAATGTGCCATACCCACACAATGGAATATTTTCAGCCATAAAAAGGAATAAAGTACTAATTCATGCTACAGCTTGGATGGACCTTGAAAACATTATGCCAAATGAAAGAAACCAGTAAAAAAATACCATGTAATGTATGATTCTATTCATATAAAAGTCAAGAACAGGGAAATCTATAGAGACTAAGATGGTTGCTTAGAAGTTGGGGGACAATACAGGGATAGCTAAAGAGAATGGGATTTTGTTTTGAGGTGATAAAAATGTTCTAAAATTGACAGTGCTGATGGTGACACATAGTGGGAATATACTAAAAACCACTGAATGATATGCTTTAAATGGGTGAATGATATGGTGTGTGAATTATATCTCAACACAATTGTTTTTAAGAAATTATCTGGGAACTTTTAAAAAGTGCTGACTCCTGGCTTTGCCTCACCCCACCCGTACCTCCGTCCCAACTCCTACTTCTGAGATCCCAATTCAGTCCATTGGGCTGATTCTCTGAAAATTTGTATTTTACCCAGTGCCCCCAGTCATTCTTGTGATAATGCATGTTTGGCTGTTACTGCTCCAGAAATGGGTTGGGCTGGCCAAGAATTAACCCAGGACGAGACCAAACATGTTGAAACCTAGAATTTCTGGATGGACCTGGCTCTTTATAACTGGCATGATTTTTAGGGTGGCTGATGGAATACTTGAGTGACTCAGAGTGGGCCAAAGTCACTGAATACCAAACATCGCAGAGTTGGCTTGGGCACTTTTTTCCCCACCCCGGAGTAAAGCAGTGTCCAATAGAATCTGGAAGAATATTGTTTTACCAGAACATCTTGAGATTCCCATACAGCAGGCTTTTTCCTTTTTGCATAATTTTGGTGATCCTTTTTGCTCCATTGTAAGTGAGTTCCCAAAGTTCTTCCTTAGTTGATTGTTTTATATGGCAAGTTAATAGAGTACCTCATTTCTGAGAGATGGAGATAAGGAGTGAAAAGATTAATAGAGAAAGCTGGCCAGCAGCAGTAGCTCATGCTCATAATCCCAGCACTTTGGGAGACCAAGATGGGCAGATCACAAGGTCAGGAGTAGGAGACCAGCCTAGGCATCATGGTGAAACCCTGTCTCTACTAAAACTACAAAAATTATCCGGGCGTGGTGGCAAATGCCTGTAATCCTGGCTACTCGGGAGGCTGAGGCAGGAGAACGGCTTGAAACTGGAAGGCGGAGGTTGAGGTGAGCTGAGATGACACCACTAGACTCTAGCCTGGGCAAAAGCAAAATTCCGTCTCCCCCCAAAAACAGAAAAAAAAATAGAGAGAGAGAGAAAGCATGTCAACTCCAGGAGAAGGAATTATACTGAGAAAGAAGTAATGACAAAAGTTTAGTGTCTGAAATTTTATATTTTAATGACAGGTTGGCTAAATGATCAGAAAACAGACTTAAGGAAATGACACTAAATTGAAAGAAGATGAAATAAATGAGCTCCTAATTTTTAACCATATTTCATGCTTATATAGACTAAACCAGATGCATTTCTGGGGTTTTTACTATTCAAATATAAAAATTTGGACCTCCGAAGAGAACACTACATTTTATTGTTCCAAAATTACAAATGTTTTTGAGTATCTTTAGAATGTGATACACTTTTTCTGACCAAACAGCATTACTTCTTAGTTAAGGCCCAATGCTACAATTTGACCCCTTCTGGCAAATTAAATACAATTATGCAAACTACTAGGATTTGGGCCTAATCTAATTAATACGGTATATATGAAGCAGATAATAATTTCCCTGGTGGAAAGCTAGATTGTCTAATTTCATGTTTGAAATGTGGTTTAGAAAAACATTGTATTATGTAAGAAAGATTTCATTACATTATATATTCTCTTTACTCAGACCCATAATGGACATGTTTAGAAAAATAAAGCCAAACCTGGAATCGTCAAATGATAACATCTCATTTCAGAAATTTAAAATTACAAAATAAGATATTCCATGAAACTAGAAAAATACTAATTTCATTTAGGGATGAATGCTTTTTCTCTAATAAAGCACAAACATAGCACTACTATAATTTTTGTCTTTCTATAGCCACAGGCAGTGCCAAATATGATTTAATGGAGATAACTCTGTTCATTTAAACATACAAGCTTAAGGGTTTAAAATTGACCCAGATTAAATGCATACCAGTAAATTCCAATCACAAACTTTCTGGATGATATTTATAATCCTGAGATTGAGTGCATGCTTTTTAAAATGTCTGAATCCCATTAGCATTAATCAGTGCTGTATGTATGCCCTGACCAGAAATCAGGAAAGAATTCTTTCTCGTGCCCCCACCAAAAAAACCTAAAGAAACTGTTTTATATGCAAAAAAAGAGGATTTTTTTTCTTTTTTCATACAAAAGTCAATTCTGTATGTAAGTGAAGTCCTGGTTTAATAATATTGAATATTAGTCTTTCATCTGAAGGAAGTGCAAAGGGTTTAGCAAGACAAGGAGTTTTCTCAGGCCTGTGTCATTTCCAAGTGTGTGAACACAGTCTTTGCTCATTTGTTCTTAGCTCCTGGGGGAGACTGCCAACAAGCAGGCCAGCTCTCAAGCTGCATTGTGCAAAGATTTCTAGCCCACAGGAGTTGGATTTTTTTTCCACAGGTAAAAAAGTCAATGTCATAAAGCTCTCTAAACACATGCTGGAGAGTAACAACTTTTAGAAAGCAGTAGCCTGTGTTGGGTACTTATTTTTAGCAGAGAAACATCAGTTAGGCTGTTAAAGAGAAAAGTTCTGTTGAGAATTCTAATGCTGTATTTTCTACTCTGCTTCTAACCCTATAATGACAAATATATTCCTGAGAAATAAAGCAGTAGAAGCAGTGTTTGTGTTGTGAGTTTATGTTTACATGCTATTCAACAAGCACAAATATAAGTGATGCTAGCAGCTATTTTCATCATGCCAGGGATTCCCCACCATGGGCTACATAGCTCTGGGATGGGGAAGGCTGCACAGAGTCATAGCATCATGGCTAAGAAGGGAGGAGGGGCAATAATCCTCATGTTCATGCAGATTTTTAACAGAGTATTATTAAAAATGCAACCATTGCAATGGGATACAGAAGGGCCCTCAAATATTTTCTATTAAGAACAAAAATAAATTATCTCATATCTTTGATTTGCTTCAGAATAATCTGAAGTGGGATGAATAAGTGAAGCACAGATAAAATAAGGTCGGTCATGAGATGATAATTATTAAAGCTGGGTGATGGATTCATGGAGGTTTGTTAGAGTCTCTTATTTTTTTTTTTTTTAATTTCCCCAAATAACAAGCTTAAAAATTATTATGCTGGCTGGGCATGGTGGCTCATGCCTGTAATCCAAGCACTTTGGAGGCCAAGGCGGGTGGATCACCTGAGGTCGGGAGTTCAAGACCAGCCTGATCAACATAGTGAAACCCCATCTTAAAAATATAATAGAAAAAAGAAAAGAAAAAAAATGATTATGCTTAGAAAGATTGGGGACCACTGCTTTTTTTACTTAACTATAAAGTAATTTTGCTTAAAAATCATTGCACTGGGCCGGGCGCGGTGGCTCACGCCTGTAATCCCAGCACTTTGGGAGGCCGAGGCAGGTGGATCATGGGTCGAGAGATAGAGACCATCCTGGCCAACATGGTGAAACCCTGTCTCTACTAAAAATACAAAAAATTAACCAGGCGTGGTGGCACATACCTGTAATTCCAGCTACTTGGGAGGCTGAGACAGGAGAATCACTTGAACCCAGGAGGCAGAGGTTGCTGTGAGCCAAGAATGCACCATTGCACTCCAGCCTGGGCAACAAGAGTGAAAGTCTGTCTCAAAAAAAAAAAAAAAAGATTCTTGCACTGGGTACCCAATTGATGACAAATATGAAAGTAATCAAGTTGTTAAAGCAAAGGTTAAAATGGCTTACTAAATGCTACATAAGAAATACAATGTCAATCTACTTACTAGATTGACAGATCTAGTTTTCACACTTAATCGAATTTTTATCTCACACCAAATATTGAAAAGGAAAAACATAGCATTTGTGTACCCATAATGGGTCATAGGATATACTGACTGAGAAAGACGTAAAAATTAAAATGCATTTCTCGCAATTACCTGTTACGCCCTTTTCCCTTTCTCCCCCTTTTTCCCTGTCTCTATTTTGCTATAATTCAGTGCTATTTACCTTAAGTTTGAAGATAATGACATGTTTCATAATTTAAGTGGAAAGCACAAATTAGAATACATCCTTTTGGGCTATTACTCACAATCATTTCGTCTGCGACAACTGTTCCACTTTTCTGCAGCCTTGGCAAACTCTTCAGAACAGCATTTCCTTCTTTTCATTCTGATGCAGAGTGATTGTTTGATGCTGATACAACATTGACTTTTCCCATAATTTAGCTTAGAGTGTTTTACACTGGGGAGTTCCAGTGTGTTTAAATTGTAAAACTTTTTCCGAGCAATTTTGTAGCAGAACTCCATGTTCTAATATCCGCAGCAAAGTTGTTTTTAATACTTCTCCACGAATTTTCATTAAGGTTTAATTCCATTTCAACTTTGTCAATTTTCCCCAAAGATCAATTAAGACACACAGAAAGATTGTCATTTCCTGTTTGACGTCTCATTCCTGGCAGTCTTTTTTATTTAGGCCTAAGCCATTCCATCAGGGTAAGTAACTTTCTAACTAGTCATTATGAGCAACTCCTGGGAAACTGTGATGCGGTCCCACATATCAGCCAGTGAGTTATGTTGGGATCAAAGATTGTGATCATATGTTTGTGTGTTCCTTTGTCATGTAAGTTATACTGTGGCTTATCACAGTGTGATTACTTTACATCAGCTTCTCACATTCTTATCTCTTGAATGATATGTATGGTGAGCTGACCAGAGGGTTTTAACATGTAGCAGAAGAATCTGACAGAAAACTATGGAGATTTTAGCTGAGATAGGAATATTTAAATTGGGCATGTTGGCTTTGGGGATGAATTGCCGTGATTTTGTGCTCTCAAGATATTGTTTTCTGCTTTCTTCAGTAGATTTTGAAGATAGTTTTAGAAATGTCTGCATTTCTTATGAAAATACTGGAGACACTGATGTGTTCCTGTAGCATAGCGAGTTTTCAATTTTCCTGCTCACATACAGCCTAATAGAATTTGAAAAATTTGGTGTGTCCCCTTGCACATTAACAGCGGAAAACTTTTATTATAAGTTCAAATAGTCGAGAGGATGTGATTTCCCTGGTGTTGTAAATATTCTACTTAAAAATATAACTGTTGCTCACTTTTTAAGTAATAACTAATGTAATCTAAATATTATGGCAATTCAATACTCCTACTATCCATTTGAAAACACATTATTAAGCTTTCTTTTATAGATATTTACATCACTTTCCCCCTTAAACTCACGTTTCTATCCCACTTTGCCAAGGAATTTTGTTCCAATATATGTTTATGCTTGAACAAATTCATGACCCTGTGTTTCACTTCAACAAAAACATTTATATGAATAAAACTTTATGTAATTAAAAAAATTATATAACATAATTTTTTTAAAAACTTCCCTGTAATCATGACACTCAGACTTTTAGAGGACTCATATTACCATTATTAGCAGTATATAATTGATCCAAATGATTTTAAAAATTGACAAAGAGTTATAATATTTGACAACTACGAGATTTAAGAAGTAAATGTAATTTTACTAGAAATACATCTGCTAACGAGATAAATGTGAAGGAAATTGGGCTTTTTAAATTTTTTTTTGTTTTTTGAGAAGGAGTCTTGCTCTGTCACCTAGGCTGGAATGCAGTGGGGCGATATCAGCTCACTACAACTTCCGCCTCCCGGGTTCAAGCAGATCTCCTGCCTCAACCTCCTGAGTAGCTGGGACTACAGGCACCCATCACCACACCCGGCTAATTTTTGTATTTTTAGTAGAGATGGGGTTTCACCATGTTGGTCAGGCTGGTCTCAAACTCCTGACCTTGTGATCCACCCACCTTTGCCTTCCAGAGTGCTGAGATTACAGGCATGAGCCACCACGCCCAGACCGGGCTTTTTCATTTTTTAAAATTCTGCTTCTTTTATTTTCTGTTGTTTTAGGGCTTCTGTTTTGCTTGACAATCAGTTTGTGTGTATCTATTCAGGAATAGTTATTACTGATTGCTGGAATGAGATAGTTTCAGCATCAATATAGTCCCTACTTTTTATTTTTATAGATGCATGTCCTGAGAAGTCTTACCCACATACTTAAGTAGATGGCACTGAAGATAGGCTTTTTTGTGTGTTTATTTTGGGGATGAAAATTTACTTAAACCCTGAATTGCTTCCAAGATACATATCCAAAGTCACTCAGTAATCTTTTATTAAAAAATTAAAGATTTTTTATTTTTATTTTTTATTTATTTTTGGAGATCTATCTGTGCAAAAGTTCATGAGGTCTCACACTTGGCTACTACTTCCTACTGCCTTTCTTCTAGACCCTCTTAAGTGAGAAACAGTTTCACCAAGACCTCCCAGGCCCCATGCTCCTCTCAGCCTGAATGCAGTTTCTTTCACTGCTGCTTCTCTGACTAGCCGGTCGCCAGGTGATCCATAAGCAACACATTCACAAACTGGCTCCTCTAACTGGAGAGGGGACCCTGCCCCAAGACAGCTATGGGTGCTTCTCAGTAACTAGTTGAGAGGAAGCCAAGCCCCAGATGCTGTTCCTACGGTGGTGTCACATTTCTCTGCCCTATCCTCACCTGTTAAATATAGATATTATTAATAGCAACCTCATATGGTTAACTCAATGTTCCGTTGAGATGCTATATGTAAAATTTTAAAATGTTATGCAAATGTTAGTAGCCCCATGTTGAGGATGTTTGAACTTTACCTGTCCCAACTTTGTTGATGTCATTAGATAAATTGGGTCTGCTCATAGAACATATGCTAAGACACATGCAAAAATATGGCCCAGCCATTCGGACCTGCATTTCATTCTCTGGCCACTTGGTTTCCCAGCAAGGATCTCATTAATCACCCAGGTCCGCCTTGTTTAGATGAGCATTTGGACGCTGAGCGGTTCTTACTTCAGTAGTATCTCTTTCAGGTAACCTTTGATACTTTCCCTCCTGCTCTATACACTACATAATAGTGGGCAAGACACACTCCTATCTTCTTTCTTGACCTCTTGCAGGCTGGACTAATCCCAGGCAAGCCCTCAATGGAGAATGGAAATTGGATAAATATAAACACAACTGGAGATACAATGAAGAAGAGAATTTTTTTTTTTTTTTGAGATGGAGTCTCGCTCTGTCCCCAAGGCTGGAGTGTAGTGGCATGATCTTGGCTCACTGCAGCCTCTGCTTCCTGGGTTCAAGTGATTCTCCTGCCTCAGCCTCCCAAGTATCTGGGATTAGCAACCATGCCTGGCTAATTTTTATATTTTTAGTAGAGATGGAGTTTCACCATGTTGGTCAGGCTGGTCTTGAACTCCCAACCTTGTGATCCACCTGTCTAGACCTCCCAAAGAAGAGAATTTAAATAACTCAGCCTGTTCACTAAATAAATCTACATAATTTAAAATACTTAAAATAAGAAAGATTAAAGGAAAGTGACAAAAGGGATTTAACAAGGTATGATGCTTTCTTTAGGATATTGTTTATTTTTATTTTTATAAAAATATCCATTAGCAGTATTTGCATAGTGAAAAATTAGACAAGGCATACAATATTTAGCAAAAGCTTTATTATATCTTTTTCTATTTTTCTTTTTTTTTTTTTTAATTTTTTATTTGATTATAGGTTTTGGGGTACGTGAGCAGAGCATGCGAGACAGTTGCGTAGGTACACACATGGCAGTGTGCTTTGCTTTTCTTCTCCCCTTCACCCACATTTGGCATTTCTCCCCAGGCTATCCCTCCCCACCTCCCCCTCCCACTGGCCCTCCCCTTTTCCCCCCAATAGACCCCAGTGTTTAGTACTCCCCTTTCTGTGTCCATGTGTTCTCATTTTTCATCACCCACCTATGAGTGAGAATATGCGGTGTTTCATTTTCTGTTCTTGTGTCAGTTTGCTGAGGATGATGTTCTCCAGATTCATCCATGTCCCTACAAACGACATGAACTCATCATTTCTGATTGCTGCATAATATTCCATGGTGTATATGTGCCACATTTTTCTATTTTTCTTTATTTCAAATTTCATTTTGAAAGGTTTCAATTTATTGATCAGAAGTTTGCCTCAAATCAATGCTACACAGCAACTGTTGAAGTAATTTTAGTTATGTGGTATTAAGTTAAAAATTCCCCTCTAACCTGCATGTTCAATCAGCTTTCACAGGGAAATAGGATTTGATGACATTTAATACTGACTCTCTTGATACAAAGGGTTGGGAAAAGGTCATTGAGTCAGTTGACATTTGCTGTGTGCCCACTGAGAGTGTGACACACTGTAGTATTACTATGTAGTAAGTATTAAGTATGAAGCACTTCATGGATCTGAAGGGCTCCTCAAAAGTGAGACTTATTCAGTGAAAAAAAATTTTATATGCTTACTACTCAAAATCTGGTGAATCTTTTCACCTTTACTTACACTTGGGAGCTATGACATCAGAGAGAGCTATGACATCAAGGCAGTGATAAAGAAATAAGCCAGGAACATAAGGAATGGTATGGTAGGAGAACAGATATAATTAAATATAGGTAGCTCCAAATTAATTAGTGCAGTGCTAAGAATCTTCTGAATGCTCAGTTAGTGTTTGTTGATGAGGCCATTCACACACACATCCTTTCCTTCCCCAAATCTCTCTGCAAGCAGCACATTGAAGGTTGTCTGGGCTCTGAAGTCCATTTTATAATATTCTCTCTGCATATAAAGAAATACATTCTGAGGTCTGAGAATGTTCAAGAACTTTCAAACTCTTTTTTCACTTTTACAGTTCACATAAAATTTAACTTTTCTAAAAGTTTATAGACATGCTCATTTCATTTTAAATTTTTTTCTTCTTTCTTTTATTGTGATAACTATACATCATATAAAATTTACATTTTAACCATCTTTAAGTATATAATTCAGTGACATTAAGTAAATTCAGAATATTGCACTGCTTTTTTTTCAAGCTGAATAGGATTCTTAATGTGTTTGTGACAGAGATGAATGAAGTATTTGCTAAGAAACAATTGTAGTCAGCTTAACGAACATTCCATAATCACAGAATACTCAGTAGGGGACACAAATACGTGTCACATAGGAATTGAATAGATCCAAAATATCATCCAAAGAGGCAGGAAAGCCCCATAACTGTTGTGTAATGTGCAGCATCAGATCTTTATTGGAACAGATTGTCTTTCAGCAGGCCAATAAAAATTTGGTATTGATGCATAATTAATGAACTGAAAAATGGATGAATGAGATTTCTCTCTAATTAATGTGCCCCTAATATCTGGCATGAAAGCAAAGCTATATTAATTAGTAGAGTGGGTGTTGTGTGTATGTGATTGTGAGTGGATGTGGTGTGTCTGTCTGTAGGGATAGTTTGTCATGTTTTATTTGCAGCCTGTTTCTTTCTCTGCTCTTATCCTTCTTCCTCATTTCCCACCTTCTCATCACTCCTTTTGTTCTCCTCAAAACTACCATTATGTTTTTATATGTGGATGAGGGAGAAGGATGACAGATTGAATGATTCCATTTTTAGATGGATATCTGAGCACACATGAGTTAATCAATATTTCATAATCTAGGTGATGAAAGCCTCTCCCTTTTTTTAAAGCATGAGGACATTATGCCTTGTGTGTGCAGCTTAACTGCTATTAAGGTTAATGAAAATCAGGCCGGCAAAGCCCCTTTCTTGAGTTGATAACATGCTCTAGTGTGCATCGTTGTCAATTATACATCAACTCTTAATCATCTTGGGAAGCAGGAGAGGCAAATCCTGCTGCTGAGCCAAAGCACCTCATGTAAGGATTATTGGACAGCATTAGGATCTGAACTTAAAATCTTCTTTATTTTCTTTGTAACTTATTCTTCTATTGTTAATTAAGTCAAATATTCCCGTAGGAAGTGAGCGAATGTGTGTGTGTGCTTGTAAATGGGGTGGGAAGGAAGTGAAAATAAAGAAACTTTAAAGGCAAAGAGAAAGAATATTTTTGCATTCATATTTTAGGACTACCAAAATGTGTAGCTTATTTTTCTAAAATCTTGCATCTGAATATTTGTCTGCAGATATAATATCTTCTATTAGGTATATAGTTCTGGTATTTTTAGTTCCAGGCATGAAATAACATCTATTGAAAGATTTACTCCTCATTTGGCTAGACATTTCTTCATTCAATAGATATTTATGAAATCTAGTATATGCCAGGTAATAAGTGCTGCAAAGGTAATTAAGCTTTACCATCAAGGGGCTCCTTGACTAAGAGAAAAACTGACATATAAACAGGTACTTAAAAATGTCTGAGCATTCAGTTTGGTAGAGCTTAAGTTCAAGCTCAAGACTGATGAAAGGAGAGGCTGGAGAGCTAGGGAGAGGCCATGCTGTGGAAAGCCTGTGTTCCATGTTGTGCCAGTCTAGTGAAGATGCTATAATGAACAATGGTTTGAAATAACACAAATGGACTTCACACTCCCTGACAATTTAGCACTAGCCTTCCAGACTGTGGCTCTACCTGGGGCACTGAGTCTTCTGCTAGATCTTCTGCATCTGCCTACATCCTGGAGAAGAGACAGAAGAGTTAGGCCTGAGTCCACCATGGAGTGGCACACATCAGTTCTTCCCCTGGTGATCATATGGCCCAGTTTATACCTGAATTTCAACACAACAATGAACAGTGTCCTCCTTTGCTCTTAACAGTGTCTCGGCTTGGGTAATAAATTATATGATCACACTAATTTCTCCCATATTCTACGGGTGAGAGTTCAATCACATGATCACACACCTACCTTAAAGGGATGCTGGGAAACCGATATGATCAAGAGGCGAAGGCAATGGATATAGTTGAATGCAAGGCATTTTCTGTTGCACATGTCAAGGGGTTTAAAACTTTATCCTCCATATCCATTGCCATTTGAACATGTTCACCTAAATACAAATATTTATTTGAAGTCTTCCAGTGTATTTTGCAAATTCATAGGGATCATGCATCCTGCTCCATATATGTGTGTTTTTCTTAAAATAAAAATAATGTATTTTCTTTCTTCAAAACTCTTTACAACTAAGTAGTACCCCAGGAATATTTTCCATTCTTTGTAGAAGAAAAGCTTTGCGTGCGTGTGCAAATCATGTATCTGCATATATAGAGATATCTAGCAGACTTGCAATGAAATATTAAAACATGCTTCTTTCTGGATGGTAGAATTGGAGGTGGCTTTTCCTTTTTCTCTATATTTTTCCATGTCATTTTGGAATTTTAAAATAGTTTTCATTAGTTAAATTAGTTTTTATTTTATTTTTATTTTCTTTTATATGAGGAGCCACCTCATATAGCATGGGCCGTATGAATATCCAACTTGGAACACACAGCACTGAACAAACAGGTAGAAGAATCGCCTGGCAAGATTTTCATTTTAAATAGGACATTTTGACAGCTGCATGGAGTGCAGATTCCAAAAGACAGAGACTGGGAGCAGGGAGACCAATCTAGACTGTTATAGGTACCTGGATGAAAGATTATAGAAGATCGGATGTAGGTTGGTGATAGGAGGAATGTCTGGAGATTAATCAGTAGAGCTAAACCAAACAAGCATTACTGATAAATTTGCCTATGCTAACACTAATGGTTTCTCTTCTGCAAAACATCATAAAATTACATTTAAAAAGGAAGGAACAAACTGGAGAAAAACACTTAGAAGACATGAATGATATGAAAGATGGGAAAGGTTGGCATCCTGAATATATTAAGAGCTCTTAACAATAAAAAAGCATCCTAATATAAAAATAAACACAGCAATTTATTCAAGAATAAATATGACCTCCAAAATCTTAAAACCTGACCAAATATTTTTAAAAACTGGAAATAAAAATACAATCTTTATTATCATGTTAGTGAAGATCACAGAATATAGGACAGATATATGTACAAAGTATTTGTCTTGGAACTGTTAATAACAATCAAAATTCAGAAAATAATTCCTTCAATGAAAGGTATGTTAATAAATTATTATAGATCCTCCTACTGGAATATTAGGTGATAATTTAAAATGATTACATGGATGTATAATATTGAAATAGAAAGCCGCCTGTGTATCACAATGCTTGTGACCTATTAAGTAAAAACTGGTTATCAAACTCCAAGCATAACATGCCCACTTTATGTAAAATTATTTGTATGTGTGTACAAAACATGTATCTGCATATATAGAAATATCTAGCAGACTTTCAATAAAATATTAAAACATGTTTATTTCTGGATGGTAGAATTGGCCATAGCTTTTCCTTTTTCTCTGTCTTTTTCCATATCATTTTGGAATTTAAAAATAGACATCATGCACTATATATATAATTTTTAAGTAAACAAAAATTTATTATTTTTGGGAAAAACAAAACCCAGTAGGTGTTTTTTAGTCCAAGGGTATAAAAAATTAGGAGGACTTGGTGGTTGATTGGTTGTAGAGAGCAAATGAGAAGGATTGGACAAGGATGACTTTCAGTTCTCTCATTCGTTGTAATAATTCACTGGCACTGAAAGAAAGACAGTTATCCTCTGTCTCCTATTCCTTTACCCTGTTGTCATTCCTTTTGCTTTGCAACTTTCTGCTCCTCCTAAGTCTGTCCCTGGACTCTCTGAAGTGTTTGTTCCAATATTAAAACCCTTCTGCATCCCTTACCTTATTCTACAATGCTATCTTCATGTTTTCCCTAACTGAATGGCCGAGGATTAGAGATGAGACATGGCACTGAAAATGACGGACTCAAATATTCTTATATCGGTACAGGTTGTTTCTATGATGGCAGCATATTATGAGGGTCCCAACCTAGCATCAGAGAAGATGGAAGATGGAACAGATTTGTAAGGGACTCAGTAACAAGTGGATCTACCTCAGGGTGTTCAAAGTAGCTGGGAGGTCCAGGGTTAGGATAAAGGTTGCCTACAGATTACAAAGTCTGGTAAGGATCAAGGCAGCCCTCATACTTTTCTGAACCGATTGTTCAGGGCAAGAGAGGAGGCACAATAGTGCGAGTAATGGCCAGTCCTAGTTAACAATCTAAGGAACTGCCAATTCATGATTTTTCCATATCACAATTTGCTTTGCAAACCAACAAGCCAAAATACCAAGCTATTCAGATAAAAGCATAAATGCCATCTGTGTAAATGTAAATACTGAACATAAGAGCTTTTCAATGATCAAGAGACATTAAAAATTAATGTCAGAGATATGTCCACTTCTTGAATCTTATTCTTTAGGGCCACCACTTCCCAGACACTATCTTTGTTTTTTTGTTGTTGTCATTGAG
Source organism: Callithrix jacchus (assembly GCF_049354715.1). NCBI lineage: Eukaryota > Metazoa > Chordata > Mammalia > Primates > Cebidae > Callithrix > Callithrix jacchus. The sequence continues at coordinate 144,694,513 of NC_133508.1, read as the reverse complement.
ATCTTTGCCATTCAAGCCTGACTCATCCCAGCCTTCAAGAGCCAGGCATTTCTTTTTAGTTGTTTTGTTTTGTTGAATTATACTTTACGTTCTGGGATACATGTGCAGAATGTGCAGGTTTGTTACATAGGTAGACACATGCTGTGGTGGTTTGCTGCATCCATCACCCCGTCGTGTAAATTAAGCATTTCTCCTAATGCTACACCACCTCCTGACAGGCCCTGGTGTGTGATGTTCCCCTCCCTGTGTCCATGTGTTCTAATTGTTCAACTCCCACTTATGAGTGAGGACATACAGTGTGTGGTTTTCTGTTCCTGTGTTTGTTTGCTGAGAATGATGGTGTCCAGCTTTATCCATATCCCTGCAAAGGATATGAACTCATCTTTTTTTATGACTGCATAGTATTCCATGGTATATATATGCCACATTTTCTTTATCCAGTCTACCATTGATGGGCATTTGGGTTGGTTCCAAGTCTTTGCTATCTTGAACAGTGCTGCAATAAATATACATGTGCATGTCTCTTTATAGTGGAATGATTTATAATCCTTTGGGTATGTACCCAGTAATGGGATTGCTGGGTTAAATGATGTTTCTGGTTCTAGATCCTTGAGGAATTGCCACACTGTTTTCCACGATTGTTGAACTAATTTACACTCCCACCAACAGTGTAAAAGCATTCCTATTTCTCCACGTCTTCTCCAGCATCTGTGGTTTCCTGACTTCTTAATAATCACCATTTTAATTGGCATGAGATGGTATCTCATTGTGGTTTTGATTTGCATTTCTCTAATGACCAGCAATGATAAGCTTTTTCTTGTTTCTTGGCCACGTAAATATCTTCTTTTGAGAAGTGTCTGTTCATATTATTTGCCCACTTTTTGATGGGTTCTTTTTGTTTCTTGCAAATTGGTTTAAGTTCCTTGTAGATTCTGGATATTAGCCTTTTGTTAGATGGATATATTGCAAACATTTTCTCTCATTCTGTAGGTTACCTCTTCATTCTGATGATAGTTTCTTTTGCTGTGCAGAAACTCTTTAGTTTAATTCAATCCCATTTGCCAATTTTGGCTTTTGTTATCATAGCTTTAGGTGTTTTAATCATGAAGTCATTGCCCATGCCTATGTCCTGAGTGGTGTTGCCTAGGTTTACTTCTAGGTTGTTTATAGTTTTAGGTCTTACATTTAAGTCTTTAATCCATCTCGAGTTAATTTTTGTTTAAGGTATAAGAAAGGGATCCAGTTTTCAGGAAGAAGTCGAATCCCTGAATAGACCTATAACAAATTCTGAAACTGAGGCAGCAATTAATAGCCTACCAACCAAAAAAAGCCCAGGTCCAGATAGATTCATAGCCAAGTTCCAGCAGAGGTACAAAGGGGAGCTGGTACCATTCCTTCTGAAACTATTCCAAACAATAGAATAAGAGGGAATCCTCCCCAATTCTTTTTATGGGGCCAGCATCATCCTGATACTCAAACCTGGCAGAGACACAACAACAACAAAAAAGAAAATTTCAGGCCAATATCCCTGACGAACATCAATGCAAAAATCCTCAATAAAATACTGACAGACTGAATCCAGCAGCACATCAAAAAGCCTATCCAGCATGATCATGTTGGCTTCATCTCTGGGATGCAAAGCTGGTTCAACAGACGCAAATCAATAAATGTAATCCACCACATAAACAGAACCAAAGACAAAACCCACATGATTATCCCAGTCAATGCAGAGAAGGCCTTCGATAAAATTCAGCACCCTTCATGCTAAAACTCTCAGTAAACTAGGTATTGATGGAACCTATCTCAAAGTAGTAAGACCTCTTTATGACAAACCCACAGCCAATGTCATACTGGATGGGCAAAAGCTGGAAGCATTCCCTTTGAAAAGCGGCACAAGACAAGGATGCCCTCTCTCACCACTCCTATTCAATGTAGGATTGGAAGTTCTGGCCAGGGCAATCAGGCAAGAGAAAGAAATACAGGGTATTCAAATAGGAAGAGAGGAAGTCAAATTGTCTCCCTTTGCAGATGACATGATTGTCTATTTAGAAAACCCCATCGTCTCAGACCAAAATCTCCTTAAGCTGATAAGCAACTTCAGCCAAGTCTCAGGATACAAAGTCAATGTGCAAAAATCACAAGCATTCCTATACACCAATAACAAACAAAGAGCCAAATCATAAGGGAATTGCCATTCACAATTGCTACAAAGAGAATAAAATACCTAGGAATACAGCTTACAAGGGATGTGAAGGACCTCTTCAAGGAGAACTACAAACCACTGCTCAAGGTTATAAGAGAGGACACAAATGGAAAAGCATTCCATGCTCATGGTTAGGAAGAATCAATATTGTGAAAATGGCCATACCACCCAAAGCAATTTATAGATTCAGTGCTATCCCCATCAAGCTACCATTGACTTTATTCATAGAATCAGCAAAAACTACTTTAAATTTCGTATGGAACCAAAAAAGATCCCATATAACCAAGATAATCCCAAGCCAAAAAAAAAAAAGCTGGAGCCATCATGCCGCGTGACTTCAAACTATACTACAAGGCTTCAGTAACCAAACAGCAATGGTACTGGTACCAAAACAGAGATATAGACCAATAAAACAGAACAGAGGCTTCAGAAATAACAGCACACCTCTACAACCATTTGATCTTTGATAAACCTGACAAAAACAAGCAGTGGGAAAAGGATTCCCTATTTAATAAATGGTGTTGGGAAAACCGGCTAGCCTATGTAGAGCCAGGCATTTCTTAGTATGCGTTGAACTCATGCCAAACTATTGTTTCACACTATTATTGTCTAAAAGACAACGTGTACTAGAAATGTGAAACAGGAAATGTCCATCTGACCTTATCACAGTACAAGAAATTTTCCAGAGTCCATATGCTGATGTAATTATTTTAAAAATTATTTTTATTTTTTAAAGTGGTAGATCCTTAGAACAATTGTCTTTCGTGTCACAGATATAGCATATGGCGTATCATCTTCATCTCCCTTTTAGAGGAATAGTGCACTGTAATTGCTGCAGTCTGGTTTTACGTTATTTTCTAATTAGGTTTTAGGAGTTCTTTTTATTTACTTGGTTTGTTTGTGTGTGTGAAACATAACATATATATTTGTATGTCTTAACCTTTACTTTGTTTGGAAAGTCCTTAATTTATTTTACATAGAACGTTTTTCCTTTATCCACAAAGCTATGACCCATATAAGCTATTTCCTTCTGTTCCAGTACTGTGCTTATGTAATTTCCTATAAACAGCAGCAAACAATGTCAGTATACACTGGCTCTTGGTTCAGTGTCCTTGCAGTACTTACAATGGACATTTCTCAGCATAATTAATCTCTTTTCAAAATTTTGGGCCTATTTTTATCAGCACCAATACAATACTTTGAAATAAATGGAAATGCTGTATTCATTGAAGGGATAAGGATTAAAGCTGAAACTGAGTCTAGGGATGAGGTGATGAGGAAAAAAAACCCTCACAAATGTGGTGATTTTTTTTTTCTCCTTTGGAAGTGAAAAACAATGAGCTGTACTCTGTGAAAGAAAGGAAACGGTGCTGACAAGCTTTTCTCCAACCACTGTACACCTCTGGTTCAGAACCAGCAGAAGCCAATTAGTTATTTAGTTCATTAGCACATTTAAGTGTGAGATTTTATTTATATGCCCATCAAGAACTAGATATTCAGGCATAATTCAGGTCCTTTTTCATTTATAATGAGTCTCTTTCATTTGTAATTTCTCTTTTGATTTATAATCATTTTAATTCTTGTTTTATATTTGTTTTAATCCATGATCTTCTTTTTATCCTATATCTTATATATCTTTTAGTTGTCCTTTTTTCCATATAGTTTTACAGAATCCCAGAAATCCCTTTCTTTTGTTAAAATGCTATAACTAGTAGTAATATTTCTAATGCCAATTTAAACTTTTTTATTCTAGAATAATTTGTGCGGAATGAATTGTTAAGTGTATCTATAGAGAATGAATGATTGATATTCAGCCAAGGTTTCCCTATGTCTTTCCATGACCAAAAACAATAAAGTAAAAGGAAAAAAAAATCAGTTAGTCTGTTGTTTTATCTGTGTGGCTCTGAACAACCTATTTGTATATTTTGGGAAAATTTTTTTCTCATCGAATTACTGTGTATATTTATCATGTTCATTGATGGTTGAATTTTCACTGTATACCTATATGGTAAAAAATTTGGAAGGAGAAACTATTTTTTAATAGCCATTTTGGAAACAAGTGTCAGTGAGCATATTGTTTTAGGAAGAGGGGGATGGTGGGGACATTGGATTGAAAGGAAGTCCTATGTCAGAGGGCTCTGTGCACATTTTCCTGAAGTACCTCAGCTATGCTTAAATGTAATCTGTTATTTTAACCAATCATAATGGTTGCATTTTGCCTTTTCTCATAATGAATTATAAAATTGATAACTTATAAATATGGCAAAACTATATTTTTCAGGATGCCTCTCCCTTTTCTAACTCTAATAGATTGAATTTTGTGTCCAAAAACTTCAAAAGCTACCAGAGTATTGTGAAAGAAGAAACACTGTTGTCGAAGGCTGCTGATATTGCCTATTAGCCAGAAGAAAGAACCTGAATCATTCAAAGGTTTTCCATCTGGCAAAGAAGTCCAGAAGTACTGGACCGTCTGCCTAGATCTGCATGTGCTAAGTATCCAAGTAAGTTGGAGCAACATATCAACGGCAACCAGTGAAGAAATGAAAGGTAAAACTATAATGCAATGTATTTCTGTGCCTCATGTTGAAACGTCATATTCAAGAGCTAAAGGGACTTCATTTTTCTTCTCCTTCCCCAGCTTGTTCATAAAATATTTAGGGGCTACATAAAGAAGAAAGACTTTGGAATCAAAGGCAAGCTTTGGAATCAAACACAGCTTCTGTTCAATGAAACTAGGAAATCAATATCTATCAAAGGCTCCGTGTTAATCGGTACCAATTTCTCACCACGTTTTGATTAGAAGAAAATCGAGCTGCAAACATTTAAGGATTTGTCTGACTGAATACTGACTTAAAGTTCTGATCTCTAATAATGTCAGGCATATTGTCTTGGTAAATTGTACAGGTGAGTTGTTAAAGATGAAAGCTTAAGTATTTATTGTTTGAATTACTTTAGAGAAAAAAATTGATATTTATTTTTCAGAAAGAGGTATAATTGCTATATCAAAAATCCACAGAATGTGAAAGTATAAAGGAAAACTATCAGGTGATACTCAATTATTTTTATTCTAAAGATATAGGTAAAAATGTGAACAGATATATTGACATAAAATTCATAAAACATATGGATATATTAAAAACTAGAATCTCTGGGTGCCTCTGAGGATAATGATTGAGGATCTGTGGGTCAAGAATACTTTGCACAGCTGGAACTATTACAGTATTTGAATTTTTTCTTATATATGTATAACTTTTTGAAAAGAATGAGAAATGCTATAAAAATGCAACTATTTTTACTGTAGGTTTTTATTTCCATAAAATTATAAGTGAGTGTGTGGTCAATAGATCCTATTATATAGCTATAATATCCCTTGAATTTGTTTACCTGGTAACACTGGCTCATGTTTGTAAATCCTTTGGAACCCCCAAAACGATTTTGCATACATTACCTAATTTGTAAGATTACAAAACTATTATATTAGCTTTTCTGGTTTTCTTGTCTTCATACTCGGTTATCATACTAAACTGCAGTGTTTTTTTTTGTTTTCATCATGTCACACACACACAATAGAAAACCAGCAGTTGTAATTTTCTTCAGCAGTGCTTAATGGAAGCTTATTTAATAGTTTAGTACTTTTCTTTCGTAAGTACTGGACCAAGCTGTAATGGAATTATATGACTCATGCTTTCAGAACAGAGTTTTCTGTTACTCATGTGTTTATCCTGATGACCATATGACCATATGAAGTTCTATCATGATTCTGTTGGATGTTACCTTTGTCTTATCCACTGAACTCAAGCCAGGGTTGGAGAGCTCAATAGCTGAGTCTGAGGGTAAATTAAAATACCAGTCAAAATTAAATGGACAGTGTGGAAGGGGAGTGAGCCTACAGGCTATTATGAGATTTGCCCCACCCAGTTTAATAAAACCCCTTCTCTGCTGATAGAACGAAGACCAGGTCAGAAACAAATTCACTCCCTTTCCTTCTGCTTGGCTTACTGGACTTGTAGACAGACCTAGATTTTCCTATTTTATTAATGGTGATGGAGCTGAATTTCTTACCAATAGAATTGTTATTTGACTTTAGCAACACTGATAAAACTGGTTCGTCAAACCATTTTTTATTGCAAAAGGCTTCATGGACAGTGACCTGCTGTGAGTTGGCTGACAGCTGAAGCGATGAACAATGCTGTTTAGTTCTGCCCATCATGCCTGCTGGAGACTAAGAATACCTTGACCAATAAGGAGGGTGGATCTTTGTTAGCCTTTCTGCATTATTTCTTCCAATTTAGTATTTAACCTCAGGAAAGAATCAATCTCATGTGGGTGGCTATTCATTGTAATATTTAAAGGAGCACAGTAGTCAAGGGTGACGGCTAGGAGTCAAACAGACTTGAATTCAAATTTCAGCTCCACCCCTTACCACACATGGGCACAGGGGCAAGTTACTTCACTTCTTTAACCATCAGTTTCCTCATTTGTAAGCTAAATCTTCTTAGAGTAAATTTTTTTCAAATGAATTAAGTGTTTAGTAGAGGGCCTATAGTGTAAGAGGCATTGAATAAAAAGTTATTGTTATAGTTACTAAAACTTTTTTTTTTTTGAGATGGAGTTTCACTCTTGTTATCCAGGCTAAAGTGCAATGGCGTGATTTCGGCTCACCGCAACCTCCACCTCCTGGGTTCAAGCAATTCTCCTGCCTCAGCCTCCCAAGTAGCTGGGACTACAGGCACGCACCACCATGCCCAGCTAATTTTTGTATTTTTAGTAGAGACGGGGTTTCACCATGTTGACCAGGATGGTCTCGATCTCTTGACCTCGTGATCCACCCACCTCGGCCTCCCAAAGTGCTGGGATTACAGGCTTGAGCCACCGCGCCCGGCCTTAACTAAAACTTTTTAATATGATTTATATAATTACTAAAACTTTTTGTATATGATTATAATAAACACATACAAAATTTCATGGCAAATACATGAAAACTGACTATTTGACTATTTGCTATCTCCCACTCCACTCCCCACCACTCCTTCCTAAGCCCACTCCAGTCAGGCAACCCACCAGTCCACTGATAACACACTTGACAAGGTCACCAGTGACATTCGCACTGCTAAATGCAGTGGCCAGTTCTTAGCTTTCATCTGAGTTGAGCACTCAGCAGCCTTTGGAAAAATTAATCTTACATTCTACTGCCTGCTCTTTTTTGTTTTCCTAATCTCTAAACATTGAAGGGCTCCAGGGCTCTGGCCTCTGGCCTCTTCTCTATCCACAACCCCTCCCTGGTGACCTCATCTAATCTTGGAGATTTACTATTATGTAGATGCTTCTGACTTCTCAAATATATATTTCCAGTTCACGTCTCGCCTATGAGTTCCAGATGTGTATATGCAACTGCCTGCTGGATTTCTACTTGAGTGTCTTAGATAATTTCTCAAACTTGGCTTGTGGAAAACTGAAAACCTCGATCTTCCTAAAAAGCTGTTTTTCTATCATTTAGTTCATCAGCTAAAAACTTTGGAGTTAGACATATGGAAAGCCCGTCCTAAGGGAAGAATCAGAGGAGAAGGGATACAAGACCCCAGGAGCACACCCAGCGCCTTAATATGCATGCTTCGTCTCTCTAAAATGGTGGAACCTGTTTGTTTACCTGTCTGTAGCAGACACAGGAGTTGTCCTCACACTGTGCGTCCTGACTTCCACAGGAATTTGAGTTGTAGCTGCAATGCAGCTACCAACCAGGGATACAGTTTCTCAGCCCCACGCCTTGCACCTACAGCTAAGTGTGGCCTTGTGACTGGTTTTCATCAATTAAGTATGAATAGAAACAAAGTGCACCACCTTCATTTGGAGGCTTCGAAGAAGCAAGGGTACCCTTCATTTGCTCTCTTTCGCCTTGTGCTGGGGGGATACAGATGACAATAAGGCCCTGGGTGATGATGCAGCCACAAGATGCAAAATGCCTCAGACCTGAATCACCACGTGGAAGAGAGAAGCCCACTGACCTAGAACATCCACCCTGGTCTATAGATGAACAAGAAATAAACTTCTATTATGTTTGAACATTGCAGATTTGGTTCCGTTATAGCAGTTTATCTTGCCCTGAGTAAACTGTTACCTGTCTTTCAAGAGATAGGCAAGTTTAGCCAGAGTGCCCTCCTTCCCCGAAAGTGATTTTTTTAATATATGTAATCTATATGTTAATTCATACTCTCCAAAGCATATCCACATCTATTCAACTATGCTTATGTATCAAGAGAAACCTCATACAAATAAATATAAAGGTTTTAAAAAAAGACACTTTGGAGTAATCCTTGACCCTGTCCTCTTTTCTCACACCCATATCTAAACCATCAAGAAATCTTGTTGATTCAGCCTTCAAAATCTACCCAGGACTTAAACACTAATCAACCTCTTCTCCTCTGTCAGTCTGTTCTCCTACATTTCATTTTAATCATCCTTAGAAACTCCTAACCAGTCTTAGTGCTTTCACCATTGTACTTCCAGACTCTTCTCAAATAGCAGCCAATGAGATCCTACGGCACTTCTGCTCAAAACCTGCAAATGGCTCCCTACTGCACTTAGGGTAAAACCAGGTGGGGCCTGCACAATCTGGCCTCACCTCCTATAGTTTTCCTCCTTGCTCATTCTGCCAGCCACACTGCTTTTCTTGCTTTTCCATGAACGTGCTAGACACACTCTCACGTTTGGGCTTTTGCACTTATTTCCCTTCCCAGAATACTCTCCTCGTGGATACGCACATCCAGCCCCTCATCTCCTTCAAATTTTAGTTCAAATGCCACTTTCTCAATGAGGGTTTCCTGATCAGCTTATTTAAACTTACAGTCTCCCCTTATCTAATGCCTTGTCTTTGCTTTACTTTTCTTCATAGTAATTACCACATCTGACTTACACTTGCTTGCCTTTCTTGTTTATTTTCTGTTTTCCCCACTCAAATGTAGTCCAGAAGGAAAGGGACTCTTGTGTCATTTGTTCATTCCTCTATCCCCTGGGCCTGAGCATGGCTTTGGGTAGACACCCAGTAGATGTTTGTTTAAATGGATAAATAAATGAATAAATGGCATTTACTACCTTATATGGTACTATAATATAAAAGCATACTATGCAGGGAATGAGGAATCTAGAAACTAGTTTTGACTCAGCCTCCTATGAACAAGGTTGTGTGGACAAGTCATTTCACCTCTCTGAGTCTCATTTTTCTAATATTTAAAATCTATCCTACAGAAGTGTAAAATGTTTAAATATAGATTAGCTTAGGGAATGCAGTCTCACGTGTGCACGATGAAAGAATTTCTACATACCTTCCATGTATCCACAATCAATGGTTTATCTAAAATTTGTCAGGAAAATTAAGTTCTATATGAGCAGATTTTTAAAAAAATTGTCACTGAAAGAGATATCCAAATAAGCCAAAACCTTCTCTAGAGACAGGATGCAATAGAGAAACTCTAGCAGAATTAGGTTCCGTGGGAAAGGCACTCTCGATGCCTTCCTCATATCCTTGCACTCATAATAGGGTTTGAATTAAAGAACAAGAAACAAAGCAGACTTGCATTTTTCGTCTTTAGCCAAGCTCCTCTGGTTTGCATAGTCACAACATCATTCAAATGACCGTTTTTGGAGTTTTTATTTAGAGTACCCTTTTTCTCAGCTGAGAGAAATGAATATCTGATGCTTTGTTTTTCCAAATTGTTTGAAAACTGAGTAATGCTATAAAGCTTTTTAAATGTTTTAGAGGTATAGCAAGTGAACTGTTTATAAGTTTCTGGGATTTTTGAAAATATTATTATTTTTTTTGAAGTGGAGTCTTGCTCTGTTGCCCAGGCTGGAGTGCAGTGGTGCAATCTTGACTCACTGCAACCTCTCCTGCCGAGGTTCAAGAGATTCTCATGCACCAGCCTCCCAGGTAGCTGGGACTACAGGCGTGCACCACTATGCCTGGCTAATTTTTTTTTTTTTTTTGTATTTTTAGTAGAGACGTGGTTTCATCATGTTGGCCAGTCTGACCTCAAGTAATCCGCCCACCCTGGCCTCCCAAACTGCTGGGATTACAGGTATGAGCCACTGCACCTGGCCTGAACATATTTTTTACATTCAATTTAATGATGATTTGTTCAGATTCCTTTTATATTATTTTCTAATGAATACCTCAATATTTCTCTTATATGCTGGTCACTTATCAGATGGATTCCCACTGAATGTTTTTTATTTGAGACAGAGTCTCCCTCTGTTTCCCAGGCTGGAGTGCAATGGCATGATCTCAGCTCACTGCAACTTCTGCCTCCTGGTTCAAGTGATTCTTCTGCCTCAGTCTCCCTAGTAGCTGGGATTACAGCCATGTGCCACCACACCCAGCAATTTTTGTATTTTTAGTAGAGACAGGGTTTTACCAGTTGGTCAGGCTGGTCTCGAACTCCTGACCTTCTGATTCTCCCGCCTTGGCCTCTCAAAGTGCTGGTATTACAGGTACGAGCCACCACGCCCTGCCCAATGAGGCTTGCTAGCTGTTATGCTCCACTTGATGATGAGCTTTATGGAGGCAGTCTTTATTCCTCCCATCTGCCTAGTATCTAGTATATCTCAACAAATATCAAACTAGGGAATAAGAAAATGAACATTTTCTACCTATTTAATATATTTGAATTTATTAGTCTTCCTCTGTTGTTCTTAATTAATTTGTTTGTTTTTTGAGACAGTCTCTCTTTGTCACCTAGGCTGGCATGCAGTGGCATGATCACAGCTTACCACAGCCTCAAACTCCCAGGCTCCAACAATCCTCCTGCCTCAGCCTCCTGAATAGCTAGGACTACAGGCATGCACCACCACACTTGGCTAATTTTTGTATTTTTCATAGGGAAGGAGTTTTGCCATGTTGCCCAGGCTGGTCTTGAACTCCTAAGTTCAAATGAACCACCCACCTTGGCCTCCCTAAGTGTTGGGATTATAAACATGAGCCACTGCACCTGACCTCTGTTCTAATTTTTTGAATGTTAAAACTTTGAGAAAACAAGAGTTAGGGCAAAGGAATCAATCATTAGTGTGAACCAGCAACTAACAGAATGGGAAAAAGTTTTTGCATCTACCCATCTGACAAAGGGCTAATATCCAGAATCTACAAAAAACTAAAACAGATTTACAAGAAAAAAATAAAACCATTCAAAAATGGGCAAAGGATATGAAACAGACACTTTTCAAAAGAAGACATATATGAGGTCCATAAACATGAAAAAAATGCTTATCATCACTGGTCATTAGAGAAATGCAAATCAAAACCACATTGAGATAACATCTCACACCAGTTAGAATGGTGATCATTAAAAAAAATCTGGAGACAACTGATGCTGGAGAGGAAGTGGAGAAATAGGAACACTTTTACACTGTTGGTGGGAGTGTAAATTAGTTCAACCATTGTGGAAGACAGTGTGACAATTACTCAAGGATCTAGAAGGAGAAATTCCATTTGACCCAGCAATCCCATTACTGGGTATATACCCAAAGGATTATAAATTAATTTATTATAAAGACACATGCACATGTATGTTCATTGCAACACTGTTTACAATAGCAAAGACCTGGAACCAACCCAAATGCCCATCAACAATAGACCGGACAAGGAAAATGTGGCACATATACACCATGGAATACTATGCAGCCCTAAAAAACGATGAGTTTGTGTCCTTTGTAGGGACATGGATGAATCTGGAATCCATAATTCTCAGCAAACTGACACAAGAACAGAAAATCAAACACTGTATGTTCTCACTCATAGGTGCGTGTTGAACAATAAAGAACACAAGGATACAAGGAGGGAAGCATCACACATTGGGGTCTGTTGGGGAGGGCTAGGGGAGGAACGGTGGGGGGTAAGGAGGTTGGGGAGGGATAACATGGGGAGAAATGCCAGATATAGGTGATGGGGAAATGGAGGCAGCAAACCACCTTGCCATGTAAGTACCTATGCAACAACCCTGCATGATCTGCACATGTACTCCAGAACCTAAAGTGCAATTAAAAAAAAAAATTGAAAAATGTTTTGAAGATTTGCTACAATTTGAAAAAACTTGCAGACAAACTGAATAGCATAGCAATATTTAAAAAAAATTAAAGTTAGGGCCAGGCATGGTGGTTCACACTTATAATCCCAGCACTTTAGGAGGCTGAAGCAGAAGGATCATTTGAGCCTAGGAGTTTGAAACCAGCCTGAGCAGCATAGTGGTACCCCGTCACTACAAAAAAAAAAAAAGTAAAAATTAATAAGTTGTGGTGGCACTCCTGAAGTTCCAGCTACTCAGGAGTGGGAGAATCACTTGAGCCTGGGAGGTTTAGGCTGAGGCTGCCGTGAGCCTTGATTGCAAACACTGTCCTCTAGCCTGGGTGGCAGAATGAGACCATGTTTCAAAAAAAAAAAAAACCATAGAAATAGAAAAAGTTAGGTATGTCATGAATGCATAAATGTATAAATATATATGTAGCTACTATTTTATCATTTACTGTCATGAAATACTTGAGATAGCAAAACCAACCCATTCTCTTCCTCCTCCTTTTCAACCTACTCAACAGAAGGACAATGAGGATGAAGACCTTTATTATTATCCACTTCCACTTAATGAATTGTAAATATATTTTTCTTCCTTAGGATTTTCATAATAACGTTTTACTTTAGCTTACTTTATTGTAAGAATACAGTATACAATACATATATAATACATGTAATGTGCAAAATATGTGTTAATTGACTGTTTATGTCATTGGTAAGGCTTCTGGTCAACAGTAGGCTACTAGTAGTCAATTTTGGGGGGAGATAACAGTTACATATGGGTAATTGACCATGTGGAAGTTGGCACACCCAACACCCATGTTATTCAATGGATCCAAGGGTCAATTCTATTTCACTATTTTTATCTATTTTCAAGTTAATAATTGTTTTATGTATAAAGACAGCAGCTTTCTCATCATCAATATAATGTCAGTTATTCCATACTGATACTATTAATATGATAGATATACATTTATACATCAGATAACATAAAGTAGTCATTAAACAGCAAGGCAGTTCGGAAAAATTAATCTGGCCGGACTGAATAAAATAGACTAGAAGAAAGTAGGCTTAAAAGAGAAATATATTGGCTAGGACTCCATTGCCATTATCTAAACAAGAGTTAATGAGTTTCCCAACTAGGAAAGAAATAGAAGAAATGGAAAGAAGGGACAGTTTTTAAATGTAATAAAGGGAGAATTGATGTATTTGGATAACCCATTGAATGCAAGAAGCAAGAGAGATTATCATAATTATTAGATATTTCAGATAGAGGATAGTGTGGGCATGAAAGAGATGCCAAGATGGTAATGGGTAGTAGAAAGAAGGCCAAGGACAGTCTGTTGGCAAATATTTATTCTTGAAGATGTGCAGGAAGGTGAGAAGGAAGGAATGAACAGAGAGAGCTAAAGAGTAGCAAAAGAACAGTTTCACAAAAACAAGGATTTAAGGAAGTAGTGGGCAGCAATATTCAATGCTGCAGAAAAGGCTTTAGATTTTATGAGTAAGACGTCTTGTGACCTTTAAGAGCATAGGGTTCCATAGGGGTGAGGACAGAAATAAAATTTAAAAGGATTAAGGGATAAATGAAGAATAAGAAAATGTGACAGTATTTTTTCAAAATGAATAATCAAGCCGTGAAAAGATGTGGAGGTACCTCAAATGCATGCCACTAAGTAAAAGCAGCCCGTCTGAAAAGGCTGCATTACTGTATGATTCCAACTACATGACATTCTGGGAAAGGCAAGCCATAGAGACAATGAAAAGATCAACAGCTGCCGGGGGTTGCAGGGAGAAAAGGACGAACAGGCAGAGCACAGAGAATTTCTAGGGCAGTGAAACCAGTCAGTATTACACTATAATGGTAGGTACATATCATTAAACATTTGCCAAAACTTGTAAAATGTACAATATCAAGAGTCAACCCTGATGTAAACTATGGACTGAGTGGCTATGATGTGTCAGTGTAGTTCATTGGTTGAAACAAATGTACTCTAGTGGGAGATGTTAATAGCAGATGTTGATGCTGGGGAGGTTGTACACGCATGGGCTGGGAGAATACGGGAACCCTGCACTTTCCACTAATTTTGCTGTTAAGACTGCTCTAAAACATCAAGTCAATTTTAAAAAATGTACAACCATTTTTGTTAATATAAACTTCTGTATCACATACATGTATGCATTACTTTTACTGTATCATTTTATAGCCCTTAAAATTTTCAGCAAAATGTAAAAGCATATTTTTGTGCCCAATGAAATAAGTGGAGTAAAGTGATATTATTCAGCTAAATATATGATCAGTGTAAGAATTTAGTTACATTTCTGGAATGACAGAGTGGTGATTAATTTTCTGGTAAGTATTATGACTTAAGAATATTAGGTCTCTCTTCAGATGTCTATTGTATGTTTCAGTTATTTATTGGTGTGTACAACATACCACACTAAAACTTAGTAGCTTAAAACAGTCATTTATTGTTACATTTCATTTTTCTGGGGTTGATGAAGCTGAGCACTACTCAGTTTTGGGTTCTTCAAATGGTTGCAGAAATGCAACAGATGAGGCTAGAGTTATCTGAAAGCTTCTTTACTCACATGTCTGGCTCCTAGGCTAGGATAGCTAGAATACCTAAGGGCTGGTCAGGGATTTCTCTCTCTTTCGTCTCTCCACATAGCCATAGTGTGGCTTGGGCTTCAAACTGCATGGCATTTCAAGAGCAAGAATTCCAGGAGACTCAGGTAGAAGCTTCAAGGTGTGGGAAGTGTTGAAAGTCATGTAGCATCACTTCCACTATATTCTATTAGGCAAATCTGTCACAAATGAGCCCAGATTTAAGGGGATAGAGCAATAGATAGATACAGGGAGGAGAGAAATTGATGGTAGCCAACCTGAAAACAAGAAACAAGCTACCGCACTCTGTTTAGGGGATATTTGTAAAAACATACAGACACATATGCACAGACAAACACACATGCGCACACATACACACATGCAGATAAATACATTTATATGGAAAAAATAAGAATATTATTAATGTTCAAGTATACAATAATATGCAAAGGTAAAATCTTAGTAATTATGTAGAAAATAAGACTACTCCTAGAGGACTAATCAGAGACATTGTGTTTTTTTTTTTGTTTTTTTTTAGTAAGATCAAGTAAGTCATTCCAAACCATCTGGTCTGCTATCCCAAAACATCTCTGGGCTTCTCGTTTCCTTCAAGAAGTAAGCTCCAGAATGTATGTGGCAAAGGTAGCTTTTGTTCTCAGTGCTGTCTCTGTTTTTCCAGTCATAGGCCCCTAAAGTCTACCAGTCCTTACACTGCTAGCTGCATGTTTGCAAAATCTACTATGTAGTTCTGATTTTGTAATTTTCACTTCAACGAGCATGGAAACTTAATTCTGAAGGTCCAGAAATGATCGTGTTTTCTTTTTATTCCCTTTCCTTTAGGTAATTTTTGTGTAGTTTTCTTCTTTCGTTCAATTTTGATGAGACTTCTTTCTTTGAAATAACATTTTAAAATAAGGTTAACACACAAGTTGTTACTTTAATAAAGCATCTGATGTCTACCTTATAAAATATTTTGAATGCTTTAGAAACTTGTCTTTGCTGCACACACAGACAGAATGGAGTAATATTTTAAGACTTCCTGCAGCTAGAAAGGTATGGAAAGTTTTACTGATTTATATTGTGTTCTGACTTCCTGAGGCAGTTTTCCTAATGCTATTCCATTTTAGTCATGCCACGAAACAAAGCTTGCTCATTTGCTGGTTCTCTGTTTAAAATCAGAATTCAGTGTAGAACTTTGTATTTCAGTTTTGCTTGTTGTTTTTTAAGCTTAATTTCTATGGAATTTTATATTCGTGGCGGTTTTATTTTATAAAACTTCTCTTGCTGGAAGGATAATTCTGGAAGCATTTGAGAAAAAGAATTCCCAGTTCAGTTTTCAATATTATTTTCAAAAATAAGTAACCCGACTATTTAACATGTATAGGGTTCCACACTTGCATTTATTGCTTATGCTACATAATTAAAGATTTTATTATCTATAGTTACTTGGGAAGACGCATCTTTTACATCAGTGTTTGTTTCTCGGGACAGGAAACATATATTACAGGTTTTTTGTATTCCTAAAGCTTGTACCATAGTTTTTGTTGTGGTTGTTGTTTTGTTTTTGAGACAGAGTCTCGCTCTGTCACCCAGGTTGGAATGCAGTGGCACGATCTTGGCTCACTGCAGCCTCTGCCTCCTAGGTTCAAGTGATTCTCCTGCCTCAGCCTCCTGAGTAGCTGGAACTACAGGCACACACCACCACGCCAGGCTAATTTTTGTATTTTTAGTAGAGATGGGGTTTCCCCATGCTGGCCAGGCTGGTCTCGAACTCCTGACCTCAGGTGATCTGCCTACCTTGGCCTCCCAAACTGCTGGGATTACAGGCGTGAGCCACTGAACCCAGCCCTAAAGCTTGTACCATAGTTTTAAACATATAAAATGTAGATGCTCACTTGATAAATGGGTGTGTATGTTGTATTCTTTCAATGTAATTCTTGTAATTTGAGTCTTATTTGCCTTCGTTAACCATACAGCATAGAAACATTATAGACTTTTTTTTTCATCAATTTTATGTCCCAGGGTACAGGTGCAGGATGTGCACATTTGTTACGTAAGTAAACGTCTGCCATGGTGGTTTGCTGCACAGATCAATCCGTCCACTAGGTATTAAGCCCAGCATCCATTAGCTGCTCTTACTGATGCTCTCCCCCAGCTTTTACCTCTTGACAGGTCCCTGTGTGTGTTGCTCCCCTGCACCATGTGTCTGCTTGTTCCCATCCTTCAGCTCCCACTTGTAAGTGAGAACACATGGTGTTTGTTTTTCTGTTCCTACATTAGTTTGCTGAGAATAACAGTTTCCAGCTCCATCCATGTCCCCACAAAGGGCATGATTTTGGTCCCTTTTATGTCTGCATAGTATTATAGACTTTCTTATGATGTAGCTTGGTCTTCATAACATTACTGGTTATTTGTGCATAAGGTCTTTCTAATTTGAATCTTTCCCGTAAATATTAAAACAGAAATGGGAAAATTTAGTCTTTCTGAAAAGATCTCTCTCAGTTATCTGGTTTTTAATGGCTTTTTATAATATAGTCTAGAGCAGGGGTCTCCAACCCCCAGGCCACAGATGGGTACCAGTGCCTGTTAGGAACCGGGCGGCACAGCAGGAGGTGAGCAGTGGGAGAGCGAGCATTATTGCCTCAGCTCTGCCTCCTGTCAGATTAGGGCGACATTAGATTTTCATAGGAGCGGGAAGCCTACTGTGAACTGCGCGAGTGAGGGAGCTAGGTTGCACACTCCTTATGAGAATCTAATGGTTGATGACCTGAGGTGGAACAGTTTCATTCTGAAACCATCACCCCAACTGAGTCTGTGGAAAAATTTTCTTCTACAAAATCAGTCCCTGGTGCCAAAAACGTTCAGCATTGCTGTTATATATGATAGCTGAAGCATATATACCAGAACATTTTTTCAAGTTCAGAATTTAATTAGAGGCATCTCATTAAGATTTTTTTTTTTTTTTTTTTTTTTTTTGGAAGCCGAGTTCAGGTTTATTGGGACCAGCGGGCAGGCCAGGAAAGGAAGGAGATCGGGGCTGGCTGCAACCGCACAGCTGGGGTAGGAGGATTTTATAGGGGGGTGGACGGGGCGTGGACACAGGGCTGGCGGAGTGTCGTGGGAGCTTAGGATAGGCTGTCCGTCTCTGGGCAGACTTTTTTTTTAAGATGGTCTCACTCTGTTTCCCCAGGCTGGAGTGCAGTGGCAAGATTAGGGCTCACTGCAGCCTTGACCTCCTGGGCTCAAGTGATCCTCCCACCTCAGTATCCTGAGTAGCTAAGACCACAGGTGCACCACCACACCCAGCTAATGTTTTATTATTTTGGTACAGGCAGGGTCTCCCTGTGCTGCCCAGGCTGGCCTCAAAGTCCTGGACTTTAGTGATCCTCCTGCCTTGGCCTTCCGAAGTGCTGGTATTACATGTATGAGGCACTAGCTTTGAGAGAAGACTTTTACTCCCTGCATTCAATAGCTTATACTCACAAATCTCAGCCAATGTCAGTTCTTCAAATGACATGAGACTGACAAGAAATGGAAAGAACCGTTAAAAATAATAAAAAAGAGAAAGCTAACTTACAGTGACATAGAAAGAAATGAGACATTTCCAGAGAAGTAGTCAGTTCTTGTGATTATTTTCTTCCTTCTAGACTGACTAATAAATAGCATTTTCAGTTACTTGTACTTTTGAAGCTTTCTGTAGAGGGTTGTTTCCATCACTGTGACATAACGCTCCTGAGTACAACTCTTAAAATTAACCCTTTTGAGGTTGCTAGTGGTTTTAGTTTCTCCATATTCTTCTGCCTGTCACCCAGAAAAGTAAATCGTTTTCTCTAAATGTGTCATCTTTTCTACTCTTTTATTGACCCATCTTCATATTTTAATTTCCCTTAATTTTTGCAGCCTGAATGAATGAAGAAATCATGTTGGTATCTTATTTTAAATACTCATCAAAAATTCAATTCCTTTTGGAGTTTTTCAAAAGCATTCAATAGTGGAGGAGTTATAAGGAGAGTTAACAGGAAGTGGGTAAAGTGTTTTACTGAGGAAGAATAATGGGGTAAAGAACACACAATAAAAGGAGACAAAGGAAGCAGTGGGGCCCCTGTGGAAACAAGAGTCATAAAGACATAGAAGTGGAGTGCTAAATGTGTGTATTTCTTTACAGAGATGGCAGGATTTGAAAGTACATGTCAGTGACAGTGGCTGGCAATCAATTACCGTGATAAACCATAAAGAAAGCAGGGTGGGAGAAGTATTCATTTCTTAGAGAATAACTTTGAAAGGCTCAGATAAGGTTTCTGGGGTAAAGGCAAATACAAAAATGGATGCTAAAGTGTGCATGGGAGGGGCTTCTAACAATGTTCTACTTCTTGACTTTGTAAATGGTCAAGTATTCATTTCGGGATAATTCACTGAGTAATATACTAATTGGGGGAAACCCTTCAAGTGGTATATTTCAATTAAAAATGAAAACGTAGCAAATGATAAATAGTTGGCTTCCAATTTATTCAACTTTGTACTGTGTTCCTTGAGCCCATTGCAGATTACCTAAAGCATTCATCATTTGTGTCTTTCTAAAGAGATCTGGTGATTTTCTTCTCACTCAAATCAACTCAACAAACACTTATTGAGCATCCAAATGTGCAAGATAGAAAAGGTGAAAAATTGCCTTCAAGAAGCTCACAGTCTAATGGGGAGATTTAAGGCAAGGAGGTTAAAACATAGTCTGGACATGTAAATGGTGTCATAGTAAAAAGGGTAATTTAGGAGCAGCATGGAAGAAGTAAGAGGTTTTGTTCAGGAGGTGGCTTTTGAGCCAGTTAGCCAACTCATACTGAAGTAGAAATTTTCTAATGTAGGAAAAGGCATTTCATACATAGGCAAAGCAGCATCCCACTATTTGCAAGTTCCAAGTAGATCAGTATTGCTGAGTTGTACACTCCTACGTGTATGGGTGGAGAGTTCAGAAGCAGACCTTATTTAAAACATTAGAAAGCCAATGCAGTGGCTCACGCCTGTAATCCCAGCACTTTGGAATATCTCACTTGATCCTTGATTCTTGGGAGGATCACTTGAGACCAGGAGTTTGAGACTAGCCTGGGCAACAAAGTGAGATCCTGCCTCATTTTAAATACAAAAAATTTTAAAAACCAGCCAGGCGTTGTGGTGCAAACCTGTAGTCCTAACTACTTTGGAAGCTAAGGCAGGAGGACTGCTTGAGCCCAGGAGGTCGAGACTGCAGTAAGCCATGGTCACACCACTGCCCTCCAGCCTGGGTGACAGAGCAAGACCCTGTCTCAAATAAATTAATTAATTAAATTAAATAAAACATTAGAAGATCAGGCCAAGTGTAGTGGCTCATGCCTGTAATCCCAACACTGTAGGAGGCTGAGGCGGGTGAATCACTTGAGGCCAGAAGATCGAGACAGCCTGGCTAACGTGGTGAAGCCTGGTATCTACTAAAACTGCAGAAAATGAGCTAGGCCTGGTGGTGTGCGCCTGTAATCCCATCCACCCAGGAGACTGAGGTGCAAGAATCGCTTGAACCTGGGAGGTGGAGGTTGCAGTGAGCCGAGATCCCACTACTGCTCTCCTGCCTGGGCGACAGAGCAAGACTCTGTCTCAAAATACATGCATACATACATACACACACACACAAACAAATAAAAATTTTAGAGATCATAAGTAGGGAGAAGATAATGCTGTCCTCCATCTCCCAAGTATAAAATAAAAGTCCATTCTATACGGTAAATTAAGTGTAGGAAAATCCAACAAGTTTCTAATTTTTTCTAAGATTACTATTTTGATGCATTTTTAAGAGAAAATATGAAAAAGGCTTTTTCTAATATTCTTCTCTTTTTAAAGGCATTTTAAGAACTTATAGCAAAAGGTCAAATAATAATAGCATCTATAGCTAGCAAGTTACTGATGCATGACTATTCCAGGCACTGTGACAAATCCCTTACATAGATTATGTCATGGAACGCTCCCAGCAGCCTACAGGAAAGATACTATCATTACTGCTAAAATTACCATTGTTATTATTCACTTGAAATATTCGAGCTTAGAGAGATTAATGAATGTATCCATGGTCACCCAGCTAAAATGTGATTGAGCTGGGATTGACTGGGCACTGATTGATGATGGGGTCTGAAGTCCTTGCCTCAACATCACACTGCCACAAAGTCTTAGAATATGCCAAGTTGCCTGTGCATGGTGGTCCACGCCCTGTACTCCCAGCACTTTGGGAGGCTGAGGCAGATGGATCACAAGGTCAGGAGTTCAAGACCAGCCTGTCCAATATGGTGAAACTCTGTCTCTACTAAAAATACAAAAATGAGCTGGGTTTGGTGGCGTGTGCCAGTAATCCCAGCTACTCGGGAGGCTGAGGCAGAAGAATCGCTTGAACCTGGGAGGCAGTGAGCTGATATTGTGCCGCTGCACTCCAGCCTGGGTGACAGAGCAAGACTCTGTCTCATGAAGAAAGAAAGAAGGAAAGAGAAAGAAAGAAAGGAAAGAGAGGAAGGAAGGAAGGAGGAAAGAAAGAAAGAAAGAGAAAGAGAGGAAGGGAGGGAGGGAGGGAGGGAGGGAGGAGAGAAGGGAATATGCCAAAGTAGTTGTGTCGGCAAGGCTCTTTGTTCTTTGCAGTGCTCCTTAATCCTCAGATTTCTTCATTTATTCAGTTAGTATTAATCAGGTACCTGTATGTGCCCACACTGTGGTAGGCATTGAAGATACAGAGTGAATGTTACAGAAGTGATCCATACCTCATGGAGTTATTGATATGAGGAAGTGCCAATGGAGTTTGAGAATTTGGGAAACCCTCTCTGAAGAAATGAGGATTATAGTGAGATCTGAAGGATAAGCTGAATGACCTAAGTGAGCTGGAGAGGAGAGTTTCATACGAGGTAAATACCAAGGTGAGGTGATACACAAATGTCAAGCTCAGATCCCCTTTTAAGGAAGGACTTGATTCCCCTGGAGCTAGCAGTGCCAGCCCCGTCGACCATTGCCTCAGCTGCAGGGAGACATGTTACCCAAGCTCACACCCTTCCATCATTTGTGTGCCACCTCTAATGAGCCCCTTCAGCTTCAGAGCACTGTGTCTTGTTGGCTGAGGCTGTCAGGCTTGCGTCTCAGCTTGATTTCTCCCTATTCCCAATTCTGCTTCCGCCTCCTCCCTTCCCTGGGTGTTGACTCAAGAGCACTCTTTAATAAACATCCTGAACTCTAAATTCTGCCTCAGAGTGTGCTTCCTGGAGAATGCAATGTGCATTACAGCATGAAAAGCCTTGATGAGTAAGATGCTGAGAAGCATCCAGAATGGCTGTGGATTGTGTGGGAAATGGTGAGATGAGCCCAGGCCAAAAAGGAAGACATGGGTCAAATCATGAAGTACCTGGTAAACCATGTTGAGGATTTTCCTAAAAACAGTGGCCAGTAGAAAGCCACTGTTGATTTTTAAACAGGAATGACATATCAGATTTGCAGTTGTGAAATATCACTTCGGGCCCAGTACGGTGGCTCACACATGTAGTCTTAGCAGTTTGGGAGGCTGAGGCAAGCAGATTGCTTGAGCTCAGTAGTTCAAATCCAGCCTGGGCAACATGGCAAAACCCCTCTACAAAAAAATGTAAAAATTAGCCAGGTGGTAGCACGCGCCTGTAGTCCCAACTACTCGGGAAACTGAGGTGGGAGAATCACTTGAACCGTGGAAGGTCGAGGTTGCAGTAAGCTGTGTTTGTGCCAATGTACTTTAGCTTGAACAACATAGTGAGGCCTTGCCTCAAAAAGAAAGAAGGGAGGAAGAAAGAGAGAGAGAGAAAGACAAAGAAAGAAAGGGAGGGAGGGAGGGAAAGAAGCGAAGGGGAAGGAAAGGAAGAAGAAATATCACTTTGGGTGCAGTGCAGGGGTTCTTTCAAAAATCATTTTCCCCATCGCTTCTCGGCCTTTTGGCTAAGATCAAGTGAAAATCATTTTCCTTCTTCTAGATATTAATGGTAAACAAAAAATACCAAACTGTCTTTCCTGTCTGTGAATCATTGCTTTTCATTCCCTTTCACCTTATCAGTAAAAGCTACTAAATCTGCTCCAATGTTTATGCAATACAGTCATGTAAGGTATCTAGCAGTAGCTTCTTGAGAGACCATAGGAAATAGTGTTACGTGTGGACTTGGCAAGTTCTCTCATCTATGGTGATGAAAGCAAACTGTTCTGTGTTGCTGGAAAAGCTTAAGGTGATAAGTCACTAAAGACATGACCTCGAGATACAACATCAAAAGAAAGACTTCCTGCCTATTGGACATCTCTGGTTCTGCTTTCTTATGTTTATTCTTCACCTTAATTCCCAGATATCTGTAACATATAGTAATTATGTTAGCACAGTTCGTTTGGACAGGAATAATTCCACAGTCAAGATTAGATTTTTTAAAGCTTTGTTGCAGTGCAATTGACGTACTACAACTGTATATATGTAAAGTGTACAGTATATAACGTACACACATTTGTGAACTCATCATTAACAGTCAAGATAACAAATATTTCTGGCACCCCAAAAGTTTCATTGTCTCTTTTGTCATCTCTCTCCTTTCTTTTCTCTCTCTCTCTCTCTTGCTGTCTTCCTTTCCTTCTCTCCCTGGCAGCCACTGATGTACTTTCTCTCATTATAATTATTTTGCATTGTCTTTAATTTTATGTAAGTGTAATCAGGCAACATCCATTCCTTTTTGCCTGGCTTCCTCCACTCAGCATAATTACTTTGAAAATTAGATGTAAAATGTTTAACTAAATTATATTCTATATAAGTCATCAGACTTGCTACACATAAAACACTTTGTATTTATTTATACAACATTTTATGCATTATAAGTACCACTAGTAGAAGTGATGCTCAACTTTTTAAGTATAATTATTCACTGTGCCTCAGATTGAAAATTTTGATCTAGCAATCAAAGTAATTTTCCTTTGAACTCATAAACCAAAACACACGATCTGTGATGTTTCCTAGGAAGTCTGTATTTGAGGAAACTAAATAAGGCATTTTATAAAAGACTCTCCTCTCGCAGAAAAATGTGGCCAAATAACCTAGAAAACTGGCAGCTGAAGAGCAGCTGTTAGGAGGTATGGAAGATAGAGGACACAGGGTGATCTACTGCACTTCTTTAAGATAATCAATCTGGAGGCTGCTCCTTCAACACAAATACACATATGCGCCCACACAAATACCCACATGCATATATAAACAATACTACCCATTTTTCTTCCATAAATTGCTTTTAGCTCAGCTTAGTTCACCAATTGTTTTATATTACCATTTTAATTTTCTTATATCTCTAAAAAGGATAAAAACTAAAGATAGTTTTAAAAATATCATTATATCCAAACCTTGACACTATTTAATTCTACCTGTCAAATGCAAAACTTAGAATAGGTCATGAAATAACCTCTTTTAACTTTTTAAAAATATTTTTTTCACATACATTACCAAGATCTATACTTAGGCACTCAGTGTATGTTTCTCCAATGAATGAAACAAAGCTTTCTGCTCTCTGACTGCCTTTTCTCTGATACCATGTCTCCTTACTTCGGCTTACCTGAGAAGCCAGTGTTACCACTTCCTTCAAGAGAGCATACTCTTATTCTGATGGTAACGTTTGTAAAGTTCACTAATATGTTTTTATTTTCTAATAGGTGTGTCTTTATGTTTTAATCTTTTATTTTATTCCATGTAGCTTAGGTCATTTTATATTGGTGTGGAGAAAGCATGGGTGACTATTTTCTACTTCTTAGTTTCTGGCTTACTGTTTTGCACATTAACTAACACAGCTAGGAAAGGATGCCTTTTACAGACCCGTAGGACCTAGCACTACATACTTGGTAAGTTCAGAGTGGATTAAACCTCATGCATATTATTTGCCAGTTAAGGTAACATAATCTTTATAAATTTTACATTGCACCTTCACTAACCAGAAACCATTGTTTTCTTTGATATGTATTAATTCCATCCCGTACATCACAAGAATGGAATCTTGTTATCTTGTGCTGGTTGGGAATTTTATGGCAGCAGGGAGGTTTGTATGGGTTATAGCTCAAGTTTTCTTTTACTTGTCAAATGTTTTGTCTGGTTTTCATACTTCTGACAATGTTTTTAAAGATCCTTTTTGTACATTTTAACTTGGATCTGATAATTTTTCAAATAATTTTTTAAAATGTAATTCTTCAGCTCAGTAACCAGACAACCCCATTTATGTTTTACCTCTGAGTGTTGCACCTACCTAAATTTGCATCTATTTGAAAAATAGTCTAAGATCCTTTGAAATTCTAGTGTGAAAAATAGTCATAGTAACATGAACTTTGGTTTCTAGATAAATATGTGTATCATTTGACTTACCTAAACAGAATGTGAACAGTACTGATTTTCTTCTAGAGGCTTTAACACTAATTTTATTTGTGAAAAAAGAAATTAAAGGAAAGAAAATTGAAAAAGTTCATCTTGGGATTTCCTCTTGTATTTTCCTCATAGTTTGTACCTAAGAAACAATAAAATTTAGTTTTAAGAAATGGTAACAACAGAGTATAATCTTTAAATATCAGTTAAACCAAGGTAACTACATGGCTCATGTCAGTTTAAAAAACTATGTCTCAAAAGGGAATCCTGTCTGATTCTTTCTTTCTCTCCTTTCTCTCTTCTTTCTTATATGGTCTGGCTTCTTTGTGTTCCTCACACAAATCTCATCTTGAATTGTAATCCCCAAGTGTTGAGGGGGAGACCTGGTGGGAAGTGATTGGATTATGGGGGTGGTATCCCCCATGTTGTTCTTGTGATAGTGAGTACATTCTTACAAGATCTGATGGTCTTACATATAGTAGTTTTTCCTGTGCTCACACATCATCTCTCTCACCTGCCGCCACGTAAGATATGCCTGCTTCTCTTTCTGCCATGATTGTACGTTTCCTGAGGCCTCCCAAGCCACATGGAACTGCGAGTCAATTAAACCTTTTTTCTTTATAAATTACCCAGTATCGGGCAGTTCTTTATAGCAATGTGAGAACAGACTAATTCTTTCTTTCTTCCTTTCTTTCTCTCCCTCCCTGTTCCTCCCTCCCTCCCTCCTCTTTCTCTTTCCCTCCCTTCCTTCCTCCTTCTCTCCCTCCTTCCTTCCTCTTTCTTTCTTTTTTCTTTTCTTTCTTTCTTTTCCTCTTTCTTTCTTCTTGGTGAAGGTCTTCCCCTGTACCCAGGCTGGAAGTGCAGTGATGCAATCATAGTTCACTGCAATTTTGAACTCCTGGTCTCAAGAGATCCTCCCACCTCAGCCTCCCGAGTAGCTGGGACTACAGGCACATGCCACTGCACCCAGCAAGTTTTTTGTTTGTTGTTGTTGTTGTTGTTGTAGAGATGCAATCTTGCTATGTTGCCAAGGCTTGTCTCCAACTCCTGGCCTCAAGTGATCCTCCTGCCTTGGTCTCACAAGGTGAGTGCCGGGATTACATGTATGAGCCACCACACCCAGCTCTATCTGAATTTTTTATTCATACCAACCCCTGCAAAAGTCCTAAGGCAAATTGTTGGCTCTTCTTATTCCACCACACTATACAGATGGGCTACAGAAGAGCACCAGCACCCTTTCAGGGTTGTCCCCTAAGTCCACATGCCCAGCTCTTTAGTCCTCCCATTTAATCCTTTTTCATTGCACCATATGCCTTATTATTGATTTGAATAATAAATAAAATGTTGATATTTCTACTGCTAAGTTAGTACTGTGTCCATAAACTGAATTTCCCAGCTTTGCTTGGAACATGGTGCTCACTAGAGGAATGGAAATTCAGTTTAAAACAATAAATAGGGAAAGCAGAAAGAGTAAACAAGACGTGGAAGGGTGAGGCTTACTCTGATGAGTGACTAAGTAGGCAGCTTCCTGTGAGCCTTTTAAAGAATGATTTTTTTTTAATGTTCTGCTCTATTAGTTCGTAGCTGGAAAGCAGATCAACTTGAAAAGATGCTGGAAGTTAGGTAGAACACAGATATATAGGGTTTAATTTTTAAATGTAAAAGAGACTATGTTATTCAAATAATCACGGTCTCTAAAATGGTTCATCTTCTTTTTTGTTGTTTTGTTTTTGGGTTTTTTTTGAGACAGAGTTTCACCTCTGTCACCCAGCCAGAGTACAGTGGCATGATCTTGGCTCACTGCAACCTCCGCCCCCTGGGTTCAAGCAATTCTCCTGTCTCAGCCTCCTGAGCAGCTGGGTCTACAGGCGCCCACCACCACTCTCAGCTAATTTTTGTATTTTTAGTAAAGATGGGGTTTCACTATATTGGTCATCCTGGCAAAATGGGTCATCTTCTGTTACATTTTATTTTATTTATTGTTTCTTTTTCAGTATTCAAAACAACTCTGTTACATTTTAATAAGCAACTGATATTCATATTCATATAGATTCCTAATCTAGAAATTGGATCCTTAAGCTAGATCCTTTATGCATTGAATAAAATATAAATTAATTTTCTTCATTAAGTGTCATGTAAACTTATAACACAATAACACCTATCACAACTTTTAAATATCAAATGGGCTTTCAATGCTCAGCACCACTGAGAAACTTGCTGTTGCCCTGTGTCTATCAGTGTTTTTGCTCTAAGTTAAATGTACATTCTACAACAACAAACCACAGTTTTTTTTTTTCTTTTTTGAGACAGGGTCTTGTTCTGTTGCCCAGGCTGGAGTTCAGTGACAGTAAGCATAGTTCACTGCAGCCTCAACCTTGGGGCTCAAGTGATCCTCCTACCTCAGCCTTCCAAGTAGCTGGGACTACAGGTGTGCACCACCACACCAAGCTAATTTCTTTTATTTTTTGTAGAGATGAGGTCTCATTATGTTGCCCGGGCTGGTCTTGAACTCCTGGACTCAAGCTATCCTCCCGACTCAGTCTCCCAAAGTGCTGGGATTTCTGGCATGAGCCACCACGCCCAGCCACAAACTACAGTTTACTCTTTTCGTTTTATTTACATTCCCAACTAAGTGCTATGTACAAAACTGATGCTTAATAAATACTTGATTGATTGAGTTCTGTGAATGTGTCAGATGTCTATAGAAGTAGCCATGTTATAAAAGTAGCCATGGTTAGAAGTTCATGCTTAAAGGAAAGAGCATGGGAAGTTTAAATGAATCCTTGCTCAGAAACATACAAGCAATGTGACCCTGAGGAAGTTACTTAACTTCTCTGAGCTTCAGTCTTCTTAATAAAATGAGATATCATCTCACGCCAGTTAGAATGGTGATCATTAAAAAGTCAGGAAATGGGAGATGCTGGAGAGGATGTGGAGGAATAGTAACACTTTTACACTGTTGATGGGAGTGTAAATTAGTTCAACCATTGTGGAAGACAGTGTGGCAATTCCTCAAGGACATGGAACGAAAAATACCATTTGACCCAGCAATCTCATTACTGGGTATATGCCCAAAGGATTATGAATCATTCCACTATAAAGACACATGCACACATATGTTTATTGCAAACTGTTCACAATAGCAAGGACTTGAAATCAACCTAAATGCCCATCAATGATAGACTGGATAAAGAAAATGTGATGTATATACACCACGGAATACTATGCAGCCATAAAAAAGGATGAGTTCATGTCCTTTGCAGGGATGTGGATGAAGCTGGAAACCGTCATTCTCAGCAAACTAACATAGGAACAGAAAACCAAACACCACATGTTCTCACTCATAAGTGGGAGTTGAACAATGAGAATACATGGACACAGTGACAGGAACATCACACACTGGGGCCTGTCAGGGAATGGGGGGCTAGGGGAGGGATAGCATTAAGACAAATAGCTAATGTAGATGATGTATTGATGGGTACAGAAAACCACCATGGCACATGTATACCTATGCAACAAACCTGCACATTCTACACACGTATCCCAGAAATTAAAATGCAATTTAAAAAATACAAAAATGAGGATAATAATAATTGCCTTAGCATTTTGCAAAAATTAGGCATAAATGATTTAAAGTGGCTGGCATGGGGCTGGCCCACAGCCCGAAATTCATGATGCTACTCCCACTTGACAGATGAAGAGGACAGGGATTGTTATTGAAGTAATTCAAACATGGTCACACATCCATTAAATGCCAGAGCCAGAGTTCAACACCAGCTTTATCAGACCCTCAATCCAGTATGTAACAGTTCCTATATTGTGATCACTTTTTGGAAAGGTCATGTCCAGGGTAGATAAGGAACAAGAGGGCACTAAATGAAGGCAGCTAACAAATGAGGAGAGTGCCTTTCACACTTTGTGATCACGACCCACAGCATTACATTGTAAACCCTGAATACACACAACTATACAAAACTATAAGTTCTGGGATGACTATACAAAACTGGAAGTGTTCAGGGTTTACAGTGTAATGCTGTAGGGTCATGATCACAAAGCTTACTGTACATGTTGTAGCCAGATATCTATTTTCTATTGTATTTCACATTTTAAAAATTCTGAAGCAGGCTGGATGGTGGGGGCCAAGGGAGGTGTTGAGATGTATGGGTCATTTAACAACCTCAGTTGCAGGCTACCAAGCAGAGCTCTCTGCAATCTCTGCAGCCTCTGTCTCCTCGTCTGGTTGCAGGCTTTGCCCTGGTGGCCTCACTCAGTTGCAGGGAGCTGAGGACTGGTTCTTGCATGGCCACAGGTATTAGGTCAGTCTAGAGCATCAGGATTCACAGGCCACATAGGTCAAGAGACAGGAAGAGAGGGCCCTGGCTGCTGGGAGTAGGTGCCTTTCATGTGGGTACCTGTTTGCCTGGCCCTTCATGAAACTGAGATAAATGGAAGAGCAGAGCCACAAAGGAGGTAACTCAGGCAAATGGTCAGAATAGTGCAGGCACAAGAGTCAGATTAAAGGGCCAGACAGATGAGGAAGATGAAGTTTGGCTGTCTCTTTTTCCTGAAGCCTACTTTGGTTTTATCTTAAGCCAAGTCAAGACTTTACAGGCTCCTTGTCATTCTTCACTAGTGAGTCACGGGAACTGTCATGAGACACATTGCTGCACACATTGCTGCTCACAAGGACTGGGAAGATGGACCTGGGGAGAACGGCTGATGAAGGGGCTTGGAACAGCTCCAGTTCAAATTTGGAAGTGGTTTTGGAAAGCTGAAAGATTAGAGGTGGAGAGTAATTACTGGGCTCGTTGGCATTGGGGAAATGTCAGTGTCCAGAGAACTTAACTCCTGATAAAATCATGGAACTGAGAAATTAAACTGTGTGACCAATCCTAAACAAGAGTACTGTATTGACCATATTGCTATTTCACATCCAAGGTAGATATATTGCTAGAGCCAATATGTTGAAAAGAAGAAAAGATATAGTCCAAGTAGACATCTCAGGGGAGCAAACATCTTTGGGGCAGGAGACATGGGGAGTATGGACAACCTAGAGCAGTATTACAGAGAAACAAACTCTGTAAATTGTCTCTCACAATCACAACGTGTAGATAGCAAATAGTATTAAAATTAAATGACCACTGCATTTGATAATGCTATTCACTAAGTGATACAAAAAACATTTATTTGCTTAGGTTAAAAGTGTATGGGGGTGGGGCACTTCTTAGTCAGATAGGTCTTTATATTCATTGGAAATATCTTGAGTATTTTGACCTTTACAATAAAGGGGAAGCTGCCAGTAACTTCTCATTTTGATCCTGCTAATTTCTGGGTTACATATGTAAATTTAAAAAAAAATTTTAAAGCTTGTTTCATGACATCTGTTCAGTGACAGAAAGAAACAGAAACAAAAGGCTTGTTATGGTTTTCTAAATTGATTTGACTCCTCACTAATGAATTATAACCCATTTTGAAAAACTCTAGGCTGGGAGCAGTGGTTCACACCTGTAATTCCAGCACTTTGGGAGGCTGAGGTGGGAGGATCACGAGGTCAGGAAATTGAGACTATTCTAGCCAACATGGCCCAACTCTATTAAAATACAAAACATTAGCTGGGCATGGTGGTGCACACCTGTAGTCCCAGCTAGTTGGGAGGCTGAGGCAGGAGAATCACTTGAACCCAGGAGGTGGAGGTTGCAGTGAGCCGAGATCGCACCACTGCACTCCAGTCTGGCGACAGAGCAAGCCTCCATCTAAAAAAAAAAAAAAAAAAAGAAAGAAAAACTCTTAATTGGGAGATTGTTCTAGTAATCCATGTAAGAGACGTTGGTAACAGAACTAAAATAGTGGCAGTGGAAATGAGAGAAATAGATGTGACAATTTTTTGAGAAGTAGAATCAACATGTCCTTATGATTGTTTGAAGGGAACAGACACAGTGAGAAGGTTTCAGGCTGGGATAACCGGTTACCATTCTACAGATAGGGAGCACTGGGGGAACAGCAGTTCCAATGGAGAATGGATTCTATTTGTGATGCCTAGGGCCATCCAGATGAAGATGTCTTGTAAGCAGTTAAAAGTGTGAGTTGGGCTGGGCGCGGTAGCTCACGCCTGTAATCCCAGCACTTTGGGAGGCCGAGGCGGGTGGATCACGAGGTCAACAGATCGAGACCATCCTGGTCAACATGGTGAAACCCTGTCTCTACTCAAAATACAAAAAATTAGCTGGGCAAGGTGGCACGTGCCTGTAATCCCAGATACTCAGGAGGCTGAGGCAGGAGAATTGCCTGAACCCAGGAGGCGGAGGTTGCGGTGAGCTGAGATGGCGCCATTGCACTCCAGCCTGGGTAACAAGAGCGAAATTCCGTCTCAAAAAAAAAAAAAAAGTGTGAGTTGGAGAAAAGGAGAGGCGTCTGGGTTGGAGATACAGAGTCATCAGCATGCAGATGGTGTTTGAAGTCATGGCAACGGATGAGACTACCTGGAGAACCAGTAGGGAAGCTGAGGCAAGGGTAGCTGGGGATTCACGGCAGGAAAGGCAGAGGGAGGGGAAGACAGGAGACAGACAGACTCCAGAAAGGTAGAAGGGAGAAGGGAGAAGGGAAGAGCCTTTGAAGAATGCTTTTAGTTATGTGTTCTCATGATATCGTGCACTGCTGATAGCACTGAATCACGGTAGAGCATGGATGGAAGAAGGTGAGCAGCAAAGCGTACGAAAGAGTGCCGGCACTGCAGTAGGAGGCAGTCCGCAGTCAGCCTTCACCTCTGCAGGTGGGTTTCTTCCCTACAATATGAGAGCTTTGGTTAAATGATCTCTGTGGCATTTAATTTGAAGCAGAGGGTAGATGGGTGGAGAATATGGGAAGATATGAAAACTAATCCATTCACTCATTTATTCAACAAATATTTATGAGAACCTATGATGTTTACGTACTGTCTTAGTCACGAGGACATAATGAAGAACCAGACCTACTGCAAAACCTGACACAGTAGTGGGGGACACAGACCATAAACAACTAAACAATTTAAATAGGGTGTATTCTCAGGTACTGATAAGAACGCTGAAGAAAAAGAAAGTGGGTAATAGGGTAATCTGGGCAGACTTCTTTCTGCGTCTGTGTGAGGACATGTTGTAGTAATCCATGTAAGAGATGTTGGTAGCAGAACTGAAGTAGTAGCAGTGGAAGGCTACTGCTCTACTCTGTGAGGACCAAAGGAAGTGAGGGTGCATTAATGCCAGGGGCTTACTGAAGAAACTTCCTGGAGAGGGAGACCCGTGTCCAGGTCTGCAGAGGAATGACTAGGCATATCCGAGAAACAGTAGAAAGGGCAAGGTTAAGTAAAGGCAATGCAAAGGGAGAGCTACAGATGATGACTAAGAATCTAAACCGGACCAGGGGCCACAGATTTCTTTTGCAACTAGGAAGCTATTGAAGGGTTTTGAGCAGGTGAATGGCTTAATGATTTCTGTTTTTCAAAGCTCACGCTGGTAGTTGTGTGGACCATAGATGGCAAAAATAAAAGCAGGGAAACATGGTAGAGATCAATGATTTTAGTATGCCTGGTAAGACAAAATGAGGGTGGGATTAAAATGGCAGGTTGAGAGCTAGTACCAAGTAACCTTAACTGAGCACCTCCTATATCCAGGCTTAATTCCAAGTACTTTATATGTGTCAGTATTATTTCTACAAACAACCCTGTGAAGTAGGTGCGATCATTATCTACATTTTACACATGAAGAAAATGAAGCCGAGAGGTGAAGTCACTTGGCCAGGATTACACAGCTAGTAAGTTTAGAGCCAGATTTCAAACTTAGTCAGTCTGCCTCCTGAGCTTGCCTGCTTAATCTTTCATCTAGACAGAAATCAGCATAGAATTTGAAGATATAGCTGACAGATCTTGATGGATTTAATGTTGAGTATGAAGGAGAGGACAAGAATCAAGGAAGACTCCCCGGACTTTGTCACGAGCAACTGTGTGATATTTATTAAGATGAACACTAAACAGGAGAGCAGGAATCAAAAATTCTGCTTTGTCTTGACACAGTCTTGCACCTGTGATCCCAACACTTTGGGAGGCTGAGGCAGAAGGATTGGCTCAGGAGTTCAAGAACAGCCTGACCAACATAGTGAGACTTTGTCTGTACTGAAAGTTTGAAAAATTAGACAAGCATGGTGACCCATGCCTGTAGTCTCAGCTACTGGGAAGAATGAAATGGAAGGATTGTTTGTGCCCAGTAGATGGAGGCTGCAGTGAGTTACAATCACGCCATCGCACTTTAGCCTGGGCAATAGAGCAAGGCCCTGTCTCAAAAAAAAAAGAGAAAAGAAGGAAAAGAAATTCTCCTTAGAACATACTGAGTTCAAGACGTCACATTGACATAGACAGGTAGAGGCATTTAGGAGACACTCGAAGAGCTTTCTTACTTGACAACAGATGGCTCTGTTTAAATATAAAGAAGAAACAATATAGCATTATGTTAGCATGCTGCTGAAATCAACCTTTATCAGCCTCTCCCCAGATTCTTAGTAAAATGAAGTTCCCATTTGGAGAATTGAGCGGAATGATTTGCTAATATAACCACAGCAAAATACCCAAGCCAGCCAAGTTCTCACTTTTATCAGCAGCCAGTCAGTGAGCAAAGATTTTTAATAAGAAGCTCCCAGAAATCTCATTACCTCAGACCTCAGACAGGAGCCCCACATACCTGCACCCGTTAACCTTCACGGAAGGCAAGTTCTCCCAGGTAGAGGATGAAAGTCGCCGTTGATATTGCCACCCTAGTGCCCCTGCCTCACCGCTGCTCGGACCACTGCTTAGGTCACTGGACCTTGCTTGCATGACACAGAAGATTGCACAATCCCAAACCTGCTCTGACTTTCAAAACACTGTCCCCTTGTCCCCACTGCCTCCTACTTCGGTATTTGACTTTTTACTTCATCTGACCTCAGGTGATTCAACCTCTTTAGGCAAACTTAAGGTTCACTCACCTAGCCTTGCCTGACCAAACTTGCCTGCTACTACCCGTGCTGAACCTGATGTCTTGGAGCACTTTGTATGAGACCCTGTGCTGGGAACACTCTCTACAGTGACTACGTGGTGGTCACACAGGTGTAGACATGTTTAGCACTCATCAAACTAGACATGTAGATAGCTCAACTTAAAAATACCTCCGTTTTTTTAAAAAGATATTATGCTAGATGCTTTTCAAATAATTTTTTCCCCTCAAGAAGCTTACAATCCGAAGAAGGCATGATATAGAACAATAGCAGGCAATATCTAAGTGCCAAGCAAATAACCCCAAAACAAAGGCTATGGTAATTGGATTGTAAAGGAAAACTTCACAGAGAACATGGTGCTGATTTAAACATTAGAATATAGTAGACTGTAAAAGCAAAAAGAGAGAGACACTTGTTATTTTGCTACATTAAATATGGTTGTGCGCTCCTCTCTTGCAATACTCTTTTCCTTGGATCCATCCGTGACATGACCCTTATTATCCTCTTGCTTCTCTGGGTGATCTCTCAGTAGGCAAGGGAAATGGCACAAGGCAAGGTGTAAGTATGGGAATCAAAAGAAATCATAGGAGACAGTTAGTAAAACAGCCTGGGTTTGTTTTCAGAAACTGGAAATTAACATTGGGAGAGATCCATTTATTGAGGATCTTCATGCCAGGATAAGAAGTTTGGAAAGTATGGTTTGGGTAGTACAACATTGTAAGGAGGTATCGAAGTGGTTGAGCAGAAGAATGTTCTCTGCCTTTTAAAGGAAATTGATCCCCTCCTATAGTCACTGAAGAATCACTGGCCGATGTGGCTCAGCTGGAGACAAGCCTTCTGCATATTCTCTAACAAAGCCTTTGGGAACAGGAGCCAAAGAAAAATGTCCCATCTCTGGGTATTTAGCTTTTCATGCAGACTTGGCCTTGTTTTCATTTTGCCCCAGACCCTTTTCTGTCTTTACTCTGAGCTCTATTTCAGCAGTAATTTTACATTTTATTTTATTTATTTATTTTTGAGACAGTCTTGCTTTGTCACCCAGGCTGGAGTGCAGTGGTGCAGTCATGACTCACTGCAGTCTCGACATGCCAGGCTCAAGTGATCCTCTCACCTCAGCCCCCACCAGGAGCTGGAACTGCAGGCACCCACCACCATGCCTGCCTACCTTTTTATATATTTTGTAAAGATGGGGTTTCACTCTGTTGCCCAGGCTGGTCTCAAACTCCTGAACTCAAGCCGTCCACCCATGTCAGCCTCCCAGAGCGCTGGGATTACAGGCATGTGCTACCACACCCAGCCTACAATTTCTTCTTGACTTTAACCAGTCTTTAAAATGTATAGGGACCTGTGTTAAGTGCTCTGAAGGCTCACCTACTATTCTAACAGTTTTTTCTAAAGAATTCTGGTGACAGAGAAGGAATCAACCTCTTTAGTCCTTATTCTCTTTAATTATTTTGCTACATTAAATATTGTTGAGCTCTCCTTTTTTGCAGGATTCTTTTCCTTGGACTCATCCACGGTGTGACTCTCATTATTCTCTTTCGTCTCTACGTGATCTCTGTCTCTTACCAGTTTTTCCAGTCTTCTAGCATCTCAAAGTAAACAGTTCCTCGAGACTCCATTGTTACCCTTCTCTTCCACATTTTCTACGATGCAATGTTATCCACAACAACATTTTCAACTACCTTCTCAGTGCAGATGATTCTAAAGATGTATCATCAAATGATTGGTATTTGTTTTTGCCCACATGCCTGTACAGCAACTCAATCTCAATATGTCCTAAAACAAGTCATTTTCTTTTCTAAGGTATCCCTTCCTGGTAGCTTCCCTGTTTGCAGAAGATGACATCATTCTAAAAATTTACTCCTGAAAACATTAACGTACATAGACTATATCCTTTTTCTCTACATTTCTTTTCAACCTTTTGACTTTTTTAGCCAATAACATTCTATCATATTTCTTGCATACTAATTCTCATAGATACTCTTTCATTTTCCCTACTACCCGTTAGATCAAGCCTTCATTCCCTCTTACATTGACCATTTAAAATCATCCAAGAAAGTTCACTTGAGTGTGTCCTATATACTGCTGCCAAAATATTCTCCTTAAGACCCTGTGGCCGGGCATGATGGCTCATGCCTGTAATTCCAGTACTTTGGGAGGGAGGTAAAGATGGGAGGGTCGCTACAGGCCAGGAGTTCAAGATCAGCCTGGCCAACATAGTGAGACCTTGTCTCAAATCTTTTTTCTAATTAAAAAACAATTATGTGTAATTCATTAATACATTTCATCATGAAAAAGAAATGAAATATTTAATAAAAAGCTGAAGGCTGTTGACCATCTCCAATCTAGTTCTCTACAAAGAGGGTCACAGTCAGTTGTGCCATGTATGCCATTCCAGATCCATCCCTGTGCGCTTGTGTAGATATACAAATAAGCAGCTGTGTACCTATACAAATAAGCGGCTGTGCACCTATACAAATAAGCGACTGTGCACCTATACAAATAAGCGGCTGTGCACCTATACAAATAAGCGGCTGTGCGCCTATACAAATAAGCGGCCGTCTACCTATACAATAAGCGGCTGTCTACCTATACAAATAAGCGGCTGTGCACCTATACAAATAAGCGGCTGTGCACCTATACAAATAAGCGGCTGTGCGCCTATACAAATAAGCGGCCGTCTAGCGGCTGTGCGCCTATACAAATAAGCGGCTGTGCACCTATACAAATAAGCGGCTGTGCGCCTATACAAATAAGCGGCTGTGCGCCTATACAAATAAGCGGCTGTGCACCTATACAAATAAGCGGCTGTGCGCCTATACAAATAAGCGGCTGTCTACCTATACAAATAAGCGGCTGTGCACCTATACAAATAAGCGGCTGTGCGCCTATACAAATAAGCGGCTGTGCTCCTATACAAATAAGCGGCTGTGCACCTATACAAATAAGCGGCCGTGCACCTATACAAATAAGCGGCCGTGCGCCTATACAAATAAGCGGCCGTGCACCTATACAAATAAGCGGCTGTGCGCCTATACAAATAAGCGGCCGTCTACCTATACAAATAAGCGGCTGTGCGCCTATACAAATAAGCGGCCGTCTACCTATACAAATAAGCGGCTGTGGGCCTATACAAATAAGCGGCTGTGCACCTATACAAATAAGCGGCCGTCTACCTATACAAATAAGCGGCCGTCTACCTATACAATAAGCGGCTGTCTGCCTATACAAATAAGCGGCTGTGCACCTATACAAATAAGCGGCCGTCTACCTATACAAATAAGCAGCTGTGTACCTATACAAATAAGCGGCTGTCTACCTATACAAATAAGCGGCTGTGCGCCTATACAAATAAGCGGCTGTGCGCCTATACAAATAAGCGGCTGTCTACCTATACAATAAGCGGCTGTCTGCCTATACAAATAAGCGGCTGTGCACCTATACAAATAAGCGGCTGTGCACCTATACAATAAGCAGCTGTGCACCTATACAAATAAGCGGCTGTGCGCCTATACAAATAAGCGGCTGTGCGCCTATACAAATAAGCGGCTGTGCGCCTATACAAATAAGCGGCTGTGCACCTATACAAATAAGCGGCTGTCTACCTATACAAATAAGCGGCTGTCTGCCTATACAAATAAGCGGCTGTGCACCTATACAAATAAGCGGCTGTCTACCTATACAAATAAGCGGCTGTGCGCCTATACAAATAAGCGGCTGTGCACCTATACAAATAAGCGGCTGTGCACCTATACAATAAGCAGCTGTGCACCTATACAAATAAGCAGCTGTGCACCTATACAAATAAGCAGCTGTGCACCTATGCAAATAAGTAGCTGGGCACCTATACAAATAAGCAGCTGTCTACCTATACAAATAAGTAGTTACATCATAAATGATGAATTAATACATATTTAGTTATAAGAATGCTGAATTCTAAGTTTAAAATCAATGTACACATGGATATGAAATACTCATAAGCAGTGTCATTATAATAACCATTTTGAGGACATAGATATTCTTAACAATAATGTTGTATTTTTGAGCATTTATTCTATCAGGGACTTTCTAAGTGCTTTAGGTAAGTTATTTAATTCTTACAACTTGTAACTGCCATTATGATCCTCTTCATAAAGATAAGGAACTAGACCCCTATCAAAGTTTGGTAATATACCTGAGGTCACACTTTCCAGCTAATAAGTGGAAGAGCTGGGATGCTGACCCATGGAGTTTGGCTCCAGGGCTTATATTCTTCATGCTTCATGCTGTTGTTCATGGGGACAGGAAACTGTTGACTGTGACTTTTTCTGCTCTGTCTTACAGTTTCTCCTTCATTGTGGTGAGCTCCATCCCTGAGCTCATTGCTGTCCATGTGCTCACATATTTCTGATGACTGCCTGGTAGTAGCTTTGATCTGACTATTCAGCTAAATTGAGAGGGAGAGGAGACTGAAATTAAACAGCTACTTGATTATATTCATTCAACCCAGTAATATAAGCCCTGAATAGCCTTTAAAAAGTCAAATCCCTGAATAGACAACTAACAAGTTCTGATATTGAAGGCAGTAATTAATAGCCTATCAACCAAGAAAAGCCCAGATGGATTCACAGCCGAAGTCTATCAGAGGTATAAAGAGGATCTGGTACCATTCCTTCTGAAACTATTCCAAACAATAGAAAATGAGGGACTCCTCCTTAACTCATTGACAAGGCCAGCATTATCCTGATACCAAAACCTGGCAGAGACACAACAACAAAACAAAATTTCAAGCCAATATCCCTGATGAACATCAATGCAAAAATCCCCAATAATATACTGGAAAACCAAATCCAGCAGCACATCAAAAATCCTATCTACCACAATCAAGTCAGCTTCATCCCTGGGATGCAAGGCTGGTTCAACATATGAAAATCAGTAAACATAATCCAACACATAAACAGAACCAATGACAAAAACCACATGATTTTCTCAATAGATGCGGAGAAGGCCTTTGATAAAATTCAATACCAGGGCAGTTCTGTCCAGGGCAATCAGGCAAGAGAAAGAAATACAGGGTATTCAAATAGGAAGAGAGGAAGTCAAATTGTCTCCCTTTGCAGATGACATGATTGTCTATTTAGAAAATCCCATCTTGGGAGGCCGAGGCGGGTGGATCACGAGGTCAAGAGATCGAGACCATCCTGGTCAACATGGTGAAACCCCATCGCTACTAAAAATACAAAAAATTAGCTGGGCATGGTGGTGCGTGCCTGTAATCCCAGCTACTCGGGAGGCTGAGGCAGGAGAATTGCCTGAACCCAGGAGGCGGAGGTTGCAATGAGCCGAGATCGCGCCATTGCACTCCAGCCTGGGTAACAAGAGCGAAACTCCATCTCAAAAAAAAAGAAAAAAGAAAACCCCATCGTCTCAGACCAAAATCTCCTTAAGCTGATAAGCAACTTCAACCAAGTCTCAGGATACAAAGTCAATGTGCAAAAATCACAGGCGTTTCTAGGCACCAATAACAGACAAAGAGCCTAATCATGAGTGAACACCCATTCACAATTGCTACCAAGAGAATCAAGTACCTAGGAATACAACTAACAAGGGATGTGAAGAACCTCTTCAAGGAGAACTACAAACCACTGCTCAAGGAAATAAGAGAGGACACAAGCAAATGGAAAAACATTCCATGCTCATGAATAGGAAGAATCAATATCATGAAAATGGCCATACTGCCCAAAGTAATTTATAGATTCAATGCTATCCTCCTCAGGCTACCATTGACTTTCTTCACAGAATTAGAAAAAACTACTTTAAATTTGATATGGAACCAAAAAGAGCCCATATAGCCAAGAAAATCCTAAGCAAAAAGAACAAAGTTGGAGACATCACACTTGTAGTATAGTACCTGACTTGGTACCTGACTTCAAACTATACTACAAGGCTACAGTAGCCAAAACAACATGATAGTAGTGGCACCAAAACAGATATATAGACAAATGGAACAGAACAGAGTCCTCAGAAAAAATGCCACACATCTACAACCAGCTGATCTTTGACAAACCTGACAAAAACAAGCAATGGGGAAAGAATTTCCAATTCAATAAATGATATTGGGAAAATTGGCTAGACATATGCAGAAAACTGAAACTGGACCCCTTCTTTATGCCTTAGACAAAAATTAACCAAAGATGGATTAAAGACTTAAATGTATGACCTACATCCATAAAAACCCTGGAAGAAAATCTAGGCAATACTATTCAGGACATAGGAATGGGCAAAAACTTCATGATTAAAACATGAAAAGCAATGGTAACAAAAGCCAAAATTGACAAATGGGATCTAATTAAACTAAAGAGCTTCCACACAGCAAAAGAAACTATCATCAGAGTGAGCAAGAAACCTACAGAATGGGAGAAAAATTTTGCAATTTCTCCATCTGACAAAAGGCTAATGTCTAGAATCTACAAGGAACTTAAATTTACAAGAAAGAACAACAACCTCATTAAAAAGTGGGCAAAGGATATGAACAGACACTTCTCAAAAGAAGGCATTTATGTGGCCAAGAAACATGAAAAAAAGCTCATCATCACTGGTCATTAGAGAAAGGCAAATCAAAACCACAATGAGATATATCTCATACCAGTTAGAATGGAGATCATTAAAATGTCAGGAAACAATAGATGCTGGAAAGGATGTGGAGAAATAGGAACACTTTTACACTGTTGCTGAGAGTGTAAATTAGTTCAACCACTGTGGAAGACAGTGTGGTGATTTCTCTAAGATCTAGAAGTAGAAATACCATTTGACCCAGCAATCCCATTACTGGATATAAACCCAAAGGATTACAAGTCATTGTACTATAAAGACACACGCACACGTATGTTTATTGCAGCACTATTCACAATATCAAAGACTTGGAACCAAAGGCCTATCAATGATAGACTGGATAAAGAAAATGTGGCAGATATACATGATGGAATACTATGCAGCCATAAAAAGGATGAGTTCATGTCCTTTGGAGGGACATGGATAAAGCTTGAAACCATCTGAGAATGATGGTTGCAAAGTAACACAGGAACAGAAAACCAAACACCACATGTTCTCACTCATAAGTAGGAAGTGAACAATGAGAACACATGGATACAGGGAGGGGAGTGACACACATTGGGGCCTGTCAGTGGATGGGGGGCTAGGGGAGGGATAACATTAGGAGAAATACCTAATGTAGATAACGTGTTGATGAGTGCAGCAAACCACCATGGTATGTGTATACCTATGTTTGAAACCTGCACATTCTGTACATGTATTTCAGAACTTAAGGTATAATAGGCTGGGTGCGGTGGCTCACACCTGTAATCCCAGCACTTTGGGAGGCTGAGGTGGGTGGATCATGAGGTCAAGAGGTCGAGACCATCCTGGCCAACATGGTGAAACCCCGTTTCTACTAAAAATACAAAAAAATTAGCTGGGCATGGTGGCACGTCCTGTAGTCCCAGCTACTTGGGAGGCTGAGACAGAAGAATTGTTTAAACCCGGGAGGCAGAGGTTGCAGCAAGCTGACGTCGCGCCACCGCACTCCAGCCTAGCACCTGGTGACGGAGTGAGACTCTGTCTCAAAAAAAAAAGTAAAATAATAATTTTAAAAAGTAGCAACAATGTAAGTTCCATAGAGCCCATCAGCGTATTTTTCATGCCTGGCACATAGCAAGCAGGCAGCAAATATGTGTTGAAATAAACTGAATTGTAAACAATTGATCAGGGAGCTCCTGAGCCAATCTGTTCCCTCTTTGAACAACTGAGGCATAGTTGTGGAAGCCATGAGGGGAAGAAAGGAATGAAGAGAAAGAGCTACGCAGGCTTTTTATTTTTCTTATTTTATCAAATACATGCATATGGAAGAAAGAGGAAATAGAAGAGTTTATAATGAAAAGCAGCAATTTCCTGTCCCACCTCTCCTGACTGCCAGTTCCTAACCTGGGGACTGGGGCTATCACTTGAAAGGTTTTCTGTTTTTTGTACTTCTTGTGGTTAGTGTCATACCTTTAAGTAGCATGTCTATATCATTGCTTCTTTAATCAACTTTAGAAATGAACATTATAATTCTACTAAGAAATGTGAGGATATATGAGCCTGTTCCTTAAAGTATGAATCTGTGGTAGGCCTGGGGTGGCGAGAGGTAACCCTGTTTCTTCTCTAAAGATTGCTAGAGCTCCCTGTGCATAGCTCTATAATGGCAATCAATGGGTTTTCTCATGTAGGCTGAGCAACTTGAGAACATCAGTCATCTCCTTAAATTTGTGTTTACAAGACTTATTGGTTACTTCCTGGTAGTAGGCAGGCTCATTTACATCTATTTCTTGAAAGAATCAGTGAATGACTTCTGTTGATAAAGGTACTGAAAAGCTGATGAGTCATGAAAAAGGGAAGCTCTTAATAACTGATCATCCAAAAAGCAAATGAACAAC
This sequence comes from Callithrix jacchus, assembly GCF_049354715.1. Classification (NCBI taxonomy): domain Eukaryota; kingdom Metazoa; phylum Chordata; class Mammalia; order Primates; family Cebidae; genus Callithrix; species Callithrix jacchus. Next base: position 144,651,811 of record NC_133508.1, on the reverse strand, counting down.
TGGTTTCACTGTTCACTAACCAAAGAGTCAAAACTTGATATTACCAAATCTTGTCTGCACCAAGCATGGATGGTGTGCATACCCAGCAAGAGGAAACGTTCTCAGTTTCTAAATTAGTAATAATATAAGCTATTTAAATGTAAGAACTATCATTACTATCTAGAAGAAATTTTCAGAAATACAAAATTATGGTTGGTGCATTATTTCACTATTTGAATTAAGTAATCTTTTCAAAGAGGAGTTGGACACATATTCAACTTTTTTCTTATTTCTTTTTCTAACCCAAACCAAAAATGGTCAACATATTCAACTTGTAAAAAATATTTTTAAATACTAATTTTAGTCATTTTTAACTTTATTATATTCTAGGCTAGAATTGGAACCTAAAACAGTAAATATCCGGGGCCACCATGAGCTATTTTCAAAAATAAATGTAAGCTCCTCCCCAAATCTAATTTTTCTCCTAATTGTTCATTTCAATAAATGACTTCTCCAGAGACCAGGTAATCCAAGCCAAAACTCGTTTACATTTACTTGGCTTGTCTCTTGTCTCCTACATATGGTCTGTGATCAAGTCCTGATGGTTCTATTTTCCTAATATCCCTCGCATCTGTCTTCTCCCACCACGCCAATTGCATCTCCTTCATTCAGGAAGGCTCTCATTAGATTTTTCCAAAGTCTTTGAAAGAGACCTTCAATTTCAGTCTTCGTCCCCCTACTCAGCTATTTCTCCGCCATGTACCACTGGAGTGGTCTTTCAGAAACACAAATCTTATATTTGTTAAATGTACCCAAATTGCACAATAAATTATATAAAGTTACACTACTTAAAAATGCTTTTTTCATTGCTGTACATACTTGCCAGTAAAAATAATGAAAATTTTAAAAGAGGTCTTCTTCAGACTGCTGTCTAAGCATTTGTAGCTAGATAGGGAATAAGGAGGACAAGGGTTTCTAAACGTCAGGAAAAGCAGTAGCATCACATTGCTCTGTCAATTTCAGATGTAGCCCATAGTCAAGGAATACAGAGAACAGGGGTAAAGGAGAAGATTGATAAGAGATTAAAGTTCATGTTCAGCATCAAGCTCCATCTCAGTGGCAAATGAAGAGTTGGGCAAAGTAAAGAAAGTGAGGCACAACTGCAGGAATACAGAGAATGCAGAAATCCAGAGGCTCCTCAACACCCAGATTCTCAGGCTGCTCTCAGCAACACTCAGTTCTAGGCCTCACCCCACATTGAGCTTATTGGTCCTAATATACTGCCTCCTCCCTAGCAATTGAGTCTGGAAGGGGAGCGAGCCTTAACTCTGGGGAGCAAGAAACAGCATACCCAGAGGTTGCCACCAATTCCAGGAAATTCAGGTCTGTTGGATCACATGGAAACATAAACTGTTAACTTCACGATCACTGAATAGAGTAATTTACACTGCATTAAAATATACCAATGCATAGTAATTCCACGCAAGTTAAACCACTGCTTCCAAGAGTCACTGAAAGTCAAAATGTAATTTGAATGAAGTCTTGCTCAGAGAAATGAGCATAACTGCTTTATTCTTTGTAGACTATGATTTTTATCAATGATGTGATTAGGCATTTTTAAAAACTGTTACAATTTGGAGAGAAAAATAAACACTAGACTTTGACTCTCAAAAGCTGCTGTATAACTCTATGAGTTTTATGTAATTTAGTCAATCAGATGTAACTTGTTTTTTGCTTTGAATTGGGTATTCATTTTTTCTGAAAGAGGATAAGAAATTGTTAAGCTCAATGAATTGCAGTGAAAAGTTGATCCATCTTCCCTAACCGTTATAGAAAAGATAACACAAAACCGAGATTGGTATTTGCACAAAAACACATTCATTATTGTAAAACAAAGTACAATTCCAATCAACTTGTTCTCTTTCTTTTAAAAATGCTAAACATTAGTTTCATTTTATATGATACATTTCTATCACTGATTTTCCTTTTTGGCTTTATCTTTATATAACAGACCGTTGCATCTTATTATATTTAGTTTTCAAATTACTTTTAAACAACTGAACCCTCTATTGTCACTCAGCTGCAATGAGATGATTGTTTTAAGTATTAAAGTATTCAGTCTTAACTCAGTTACCATCGGAGGAGAAGACTACTGTATTTGGAAGTCCTTACACATAACCACAGCACATAGACAAATGAGAGAAAGGGACAGGCATGCAGAGATGTTTTAACTTCAGTGACTCAACTGATTTTGATACGATGCTTCCACATCACAATGGATTTAAAATATCGGTATCACAGATTCTCATAAAGAAAGGAACTGGGTAGGAGTAGAGAGACCAGATCTCTTAAGAAGACTAGGAATTGCAGTTGACCCTTGAACAACACATGCTTGAACTGTGCTGATCCATTAAAATCCAGATCTTTTTTCAATAAGTGCAGTTAGACCTCTGTATGTTTGTTCCGCCTCCACGACCAAAGGTGAATGGCAAATACAGTATTCGGGAGATGCAAACCCCGCATATAAGGAGGGTGGACTAGGGGACTTTAGTAAGTGTGGATTTGAATATGGGGGAAGGGAGGCCCAGGAACTAATCCCCCTTGGATACCAAAGGATACCTGCCTTCTAGATAGAAATGATTTTTGATGGTTACCAAGGAGGACAAAAAGAAAGAAATTTTATTACAGAATGAGAAGCCTTCCTTTTAAATAGCTTATTAAATATAAATTTTTAAGGCCGGGCGCGGTGGCTCAAGCCTGTAATCCCAGCACTTTGGGAGGCCGAGGCGGGTGGATCACGAGGTCAACAGATCGAGACCATCCTGGTCAACATGGTGAAACCCCATCTCTACTAAAAATTACAAAAAGATTAGCTGGGCATGGTGGCGCGTGCCTGTAAACCCAGCTACTCAGGAGGCTGAGGCAGGAGAATTGCCTGAACCCAGGAGGTGGAGGTTGCAGTGAGCCGAGATCGCGCCATTGCACGCCAGCCTGGGTAACAAGAGCGAAACTCTTGTCTCAAAAAAAAAAAAAGAAATTTTTAAAAATTACTATGCAAATACTGAAAAACACATGGGCTTATGAAGTTGTATCCAAAATACCACCAGGCTGATCCCATTATCAAAGAATTTGGCTGATAGAATAAAGTCAGCCACAGTTACACTGACAGTACTGAAGAACTGCAACTAATGTGCACGAAGAATTTTATTTATCTTCTATTTTCTGAAATCTCTCATTTATCTGGAACTGTTTTTTACTGGAAAGATTAAATAGCCAGTATTTCTTCTTTACCCTTTGTATTAGTTTACTAAGTCTGCTGTAATAAACCGCTACAAACTTAGTGGCTTGAAACAACACAATTTATTATCTTAGAGTTCTGTAGGTCAGAAGTCCCAAATTATGTTTTATGAGGCTAAAATCAAGGTGGCAGTAGGACTGGTTGCTTCTGAAGGCTCTAGGGGAGAATCTGTTTCCTGCCGTTTCCTGCTCCTAGAGGCCACCACCTACATTCCTTGGTTCATGATTTGAATCACTCCAAGGTCTTGCTTCCAAGGTCACACATCCTTCTACTGTCATTGGTCCTTCTTCCTCCCTTTTACAAAGACCCTTGTGATGACATTGGGCCCACCCAGATAACCCAGGCTAATCTAACTATTTTAAGATCCTTAACCACATGCCTAACATCCCTTTGCCATGAAAGCATTGTATTGAGAGGTTTTGAGGATTTGAATGTGGACATCTTTAGAGCAGGGAGCAGTATTCAACTTATCATGGTCTTGTTACCTGTTTACTTTTATTCTACTGTATCATATTTTTACATATTTATTTTTTGCCATTAGGTGTCTTGACAAACAATATATTTTGACTTGTTTTAAATCATTCATTCTGTGTAATGGACATTGCCTGTTTTCGACTCCACAGTGGATAAGGCTTATGGAAGGTGGGCCCAAATTCTTGCTACAGAAGTTCAAAGGGCCAAATCCTCTCTCTCCCCATGTCTGGCACTTAGGCTGTGGTCCTATGGCTATGGCTCAGCCCATGCGGGCTCCAACTCCATGTTGTAGAGACTGTGAGGTATTGCTCACTGGAGGGTAGCAGCAAGAAGGGTCCAGTGGCAGTGTATCCATCCAGCTCCTTGACTGTGTTTCCCGCAGCTCACCTCCCTTGGTTCCTGCCATTTATTTCTGACCCTGGGCTTCCAGCCTTCCCTTCTGAGAGCTACCCATTATCTTTCAAATGAATTTCTTTTAAGTTTGAGCTAATCAGAGTTCGTTTCTGTTGCTTTTTACAAAACACCTTTGTTGATATCAGGTTCTTTTTCTTCTTATTATTATTATTTTAAATGATTGACTGTAGCCAAGGGGTCTCATGATAATTATGTATTACTAATTGAGTATAAAAATTATCACAGTAAGAAGGGAAGAATTTATGAATCCAGACTCTTAACCCTATTATAGCTAGAGCCTATACAATAGGAAATCATTCCTTAAAGATGAGCTTGAAACACATATTAACTTTTGATCATCAAGGAATGATTCATGTTTTGTTTGGGTATTGAGGTTTTTTTTATCAATTGAATGTGCCAAATATGAACTTCACTCCCAAACAACTATAATAATATTTGATCAGCTAAAATGCTCTAAGCCTTTAGCCATGAGATAAATAGAAATGCATTTAATAGTTATGTCATAGTTGCCAGAGCTTGATTTTTTTTTAATTTAAAAATTTGGGTATTATAGCAAAATTTGAGAAAACAACACATTAGAATATGTTCATTGTTCAAATGAACATAGTGTTTGTGTTTAGCCTCCTTGGTGAGTAATATTTTGTCCATAACATGTATTGAATGCATGCCATGTGCTAGCCTCTGTGTGAGATGCTGGGTACAAAGATGAATAAGACTGCTGGCTCCTTGTACAATGCCTGGCAGTGGCAAGAGGCACTCAATGACTGCTTTCTGAATTAATGACATAATCCCTGCCTCTAAGGAGCTCTATCCTGTGGGAAAGAAAGACACCTAATTGGGGCACACCATGTGCCCAAAATAGTGAATGTGAGTTAGAGTAAGTATGGAGAGGAACTGCCAGCCTGTCTCAGATGCCTTCGTGAGTCCTTAACCTGGTGTCAAGGTCACACTGTCCTGTCCAATGACACCTCCTGGCTCTGTCAGAATTGTTATTCAGGCCTCTCTTTCCAGGCCCTCATAGTTAAGCTTGTGACACTGTGTTTGAACTTCTATTAATAGGCCTAGTCAGCATCCCAGCAGATTGCATCTTAACATCAAACAGCCAGACTCCCCAACAATGACTTCTTGGCGCAAAGCCAATCCTCAAGCATCAAAGCCATATTCCTTGCAAATCAGCTCCACGTGATGATAAATAATGGCATCAGGATTCCAAACCAATTATCTCACAATGAAAGGAATATTCTTCAAGGGCATACTAGGCTTTATTTAAAAAACAGTAACATTGCTGATGCTAGCCCTGAAATGTCAACAATGGACACAGCAAATTGAGGAGAGGAATAACCAGAAAAACGTGTATAATTCATGTCCCCCATGTTACATGAACATGGAAAAGTTCAATAAAATATGTGTTTAGGCACAATTTAAAAGTGCCTGACTTGAGCCCCCACTGATAGAATTACTGGAATCCCATCTTCCTCTGGAATCGTGCAGTGGAGTAGAAGCACGTGCTTTTAAATTCAGATCTCAACCCTTGTATTAGCTATGTGCTTTTAGGCAAATCATTCTTTAAGCCCCAATCTCTGGGTCTGTAAAAAATGAGAGATATTAAGCTCTACCTTATGTATGCTTTATAAATAGCAATAACATGTCAACACTCCAATATATAGTAGCTTTCTTGTTAATTGGAACTAGTATGCCAAACACTAAGCTCTTTATAAACGTTATTTTAGTCCTCATGCCAACCCTGTGAAGTAGGTATTTTACCCCCAATAATAGATGAGTAAAGCAAAACTTGGATTAATTACTTAATACCTCTGGTAGTGAGAGACAGTGAATTCAAACTCAGGCGGCTGACTTATATGACCAGGCTTTTAGCTACACTACGATGTTTCTCTCTGACAGCATCAGGGTCTCCTCTTTGTTGGCTTATTTCTCTCTATTGCTCCCATGACTTTGACTGTCTCCTTGTTGATTAACCAGGACAAAACAGTCATCATCACTGTGTTCACCTGGTTCACTGGACAATCTTGTTGGGCCAAACTCCCATGGCAGATATGCAAGAAAGAGCCTCTATAGGAACCCTCATTGAGTTGACTCAGTTTAAAATAAAATATTATATTTGACTCAGCAACACAATACCCCTCAATCATCTGTAACTAAGCCATTAACTAAGGCATACTGGGAAAAGCACTGGCTTTGTAGGGTCTGGAAACTTGTATTTAAGTCCCAGATCAGGGATCATGAGCTGTGTAAATTTAATCAGGCGTTTAATCTCTCTGAGCCTGTTGTATTGTGAGTTAATGTATGTGTCTAGTTATTCTATGGTTTTCCCCCAGATTCATTCTCTCTACCCCCAACCCCCAGTTCTCTGCTCATCTTTATACTCTGAGGATTTGCTGCCTCCTACCAACCACATTGCCAGGACTCCCTTGCCATCTGGCTTCTAGTTGATTTTAGCAGCAGATCAGAAGACGGGAAAAGAGAGGGAACAAAATGATTCTGCCCAAAAACAAGATGCTTTTGTACCATCTACTGGGAAGCAAATTGGGACACCCATCTTCCTTGGCTTTAGCTTTTCATGGAACTCTGGGTAACCCTTAGGTCCTAGGGCAAGTAATGGTTTTTTACTCTTGCTGCTCTCTGGGTGCCTCAACATCCATTGTTTGCTCTTTAACCTCACAACTTCTGTAAGTAGCTCCTTCATTAAAGTATCTTCATTGCATTTTCTGAGTAGATTTTACTTTTTGCTTGGAATCTAACTGATATAGTCCTAGGGCAAGTAATGGTTTTTTACTCTTGCTGCTCTCTGGGTGCCTCAACATCCATTGTTTGCTCTTTAACCTCACAACTTCTGTAAGTAGCTCCTTCATTAAAGTATCTTCATTGCATTTTCTGAGTAGATTTTACTTTTTGCTTGGAATCTAACTGATATAGTCTGTGAAAGGGTTTCAAAACTATAGAGGACTATCTATAAAAATGCAGGTCATCAGCCAGGCACAGTGGCTCACACCTGTAATCCCAGCACTTTGGGAGGCCAAGGCCAGCAGATCACTTGAGATCAGGAGTTCAAGACCAGTCTGCCAACATGGTGAAACTGTGCCTCTACTAAAAATACAAAAATTAGCTAGCGTGGTGGTGTGTGCCTATAGTCTCAGTTGGGAGGCTGAGGTGGGAGGATCCTTCAGTCTGGGAAGCAGAGGTTGCAGTGAATTGAGATTGCATCACTGCACTCAGCCTGGTTGACAGAGAGAGACTCCATTTCAGAAAATTAAAAAAAAAAAATAAAGGAAAGAAACCCCCAGGTCATCAAGTTATTATTTATTATTATTAAGCCATATTTCTACCATCAATACTATATTCTGAAGTTTGCAAAACTTTTCTGGTTATATCTAAATATTGCATCAGCCCATAAATATTTTTTAAAAGTCAGAAACTGGTGATCAAGGTTATGTGGAATAAAGTACATCTGAGTCTAGTGTGCTTCATCTTTATAAATTAGGAAATGGTCAGAAAGTTGAACAGTTATCAGAATGGAAAAATGTCCTGTCTGATAATTAAACTCTCTATCCTCAAGAAACAGGAGCCTAAATAAGTAGGTATTGTTTTGTACAAATCTTCATAGGAGTGTGTCTGTGTTTGTGTGTATCTATCTATATGCACATATACATAAATGGCATTTTTTTAGCGAAGAGACTGTGGCAATTGCTGCTGTACACAGCCATTATAGTGACTCATTTTATTTATGGTATAAGTATCTCATTTTGAAGGTAAAAATTTGTATTCATTGTAATTTTTTTTTTTGAAACAGAGTCTCACTCTGTCGCCCAGGCTGGGGTTGCAGTGGCGCAATCTCCACTCACTACAACCTCTATCTCCCAGGTTCAAGTGATTCTCCTGCCTCAGCCTCCTGAGTAGCAGGGATTGTAGGCCTGCACCACCATGCCTGGCTAATTTTTGTATTTTTAGTAGAGACAGCATTTCACCATGTTGGCCAGTCACGTCTCGAACTCCTGACTTCAAGTGATCTGCCTACCTGGACCTCCCCAAGTCACCACCGTGCCTGGCCTATTCATTGTAAAATGTATTTGAACATTAGCAGTTTTTCATAAAAAGGTTGTAGGCTACTTTTAATTACTTTTTAGAAATAATGGTTTTTAAAATAAGAATAATCTTTTTCTCAGACATTCAGAAAAACCATGGTTATTACATACACATTTAAACTGCACTTTTGTGTCTGAGGAGTGAACTTCTGATGACTCCTAAGGAAAAACAAAACGAATTCTCACTTTTGCTGTTTCAGCGTATATACTGCATTTTTAAAAGTCTATAATTATTTAAATGACATACTTCAATCTACTTATATGGGAAGATAGATTAGGATTATTTGATTGTAAGCAACAGAAACAATGCCAGGAAATTTCACAGGAAGGATATATGGTGTAGCTGAGCTGAGCTTGGGGATCTAGATGGCAAGAACCAATGGACGATTTCTTCAGGATTCTGTCATCGGAAAGTCTTGGGCTGCAAATGTTTTCTGACCCTGAGTCACTGTGCTCAAGATTCTAATCCTCGGAGAATCAGCTTGGACTGGCTCAGGTCCCAGGCACACAGGTTGGCCAAGGGAGTTGGGTCGCTTGATTGGCAGTCCTGGCATGTCATGTAGGGGGATGCATTGCCAAAGGAAAAGTAGGGGGAAAAGCAGAAAGAGATTCTAGGCTGGTAAAAACAAGGTTCTCCCACAAATGTCTGGAGCATTTTATGACATATTATTAAGATATTGGATATGTTTTAAAAACTTTTTATACTTAAAACCATTTCCACAATTTGGACATTGAGAATATTTCACGAACCTAGGATTGAAAGGCAGCCCCAAATCTGGTTCTGAAAAATTCTTGTAGAAACTGAAATTTGTTCACCTGGACTGCCCTGAGGGGTCTGCAGTCAGGAAACACTTTCCCTGATGCCACCCTTCATGGCTCAGTTAATACGCCTTGGATAAGAAGTAAGGGGTACACAGCTACTGGCGAGTAGCTTTCCTTGTCACAACAAAAATATGATATTATAGTACTGGCAGCAAAAAAGACTTACCCTATTTCCACCCTCCAGTTCAAAACAATGGTTTGGATTTCAGGAGCTCTCAGTTGACAAAACAAGCATGAAGAGCCTTTGAAAAGTAGTTATTAACTTTAGGGTAAGTGTGCTATGCAGATGATGTTTGCTTTTTCAGATCTGCTTTTACACCATGAAATTCTTAGATTAATATAAAATATTTGCTCATGAGGGCAGAAATTGTGTTCATATTGCTTGCTGCCATATCTTCTGCACATAATAAGCACTTAATACATATTTTAGAGTAAATGGATCAACAACTTATGAATATACCTACTATTTAAAGAGAGCCTGGGTGTAGTGGCTCATGCCTGTAAATCCCAACACTTCAGGAGGCTGAGGCGAGAGCATCCCTTCAGGCCAGGAATTCAAGGACAGCCTGAGCAACACAACAAGACCTCGTCTCTACAAAAAAAGAGAAAAGAAAAATTAGTTGGGCATGGTGTGTACACTTGTATTCTCAACTACTTGGGAGACTAAGGTAGGAGGATTGCTTGAGCCTGGGAGTTCGAGGTTCCAGTGAGCTATGATCGCACCAGCGCACTCCAGCCTGGGCGAGAGAGCAAGACTCTGTTTCTAAAAATAAATAAATAAATATGTAAGAAACTTTATATGAATGGACCTTTTTTTCCAGAAAATTTCATTAAAAAGTGAGCGGTTTTTGCTTTCAGAGTGTGTAGAACCTTTGAAACTTTTTGAAGGAAAGAAAATACATTTTAACCATTTCATCCTGTTTTGGATTTTGGGTTATTAGTTTTAACTATTTTTAACATACTGTACGATTTACTTGCTTATAGTAGTCACTGTCTATTTCTACCTACTAGAAAGTATATTCTTTACTGCTCAAGGTATAGCATAATATTTCCCTATTAAAGATAGCTCTTAAAAAGAATATGTATGGTAGGACAATATTCTTAGTTATTTGCAGAGTTCCCAGAAGGTCTGAGCCCCATTGAAACCTTCCAAGGGTTGGTTCTGGCTGAGCCTCTGTATTCTCAAACTTACAGTTCAAAAAGTTACTTTGAGTATTTAATAAAACTTTAAAGGTTTCCTTTTCTTTTCTTTTGAGAAAGAGTCTCGTTCTGTCACCCAGGCTGGAGTGAAATGGTGTGATCTTGGCTCGCAGCAACTCTACCTCCCAGGTTCTAGCAGTTCTCCTGCCTCAGCCTCCCAAGTAGCTGGGATTACAGGTGTACACAACCATGCTAAGCTAATTTTTGTATTTTTAGTAGTGACAGGTTTCACCATGTTAGCCAGGCTGGTCTCGAACTCCTGACCTCAAGTAATCTGCCCACCTCGGCTTCCCAAAGTGCTGGGATTACAGACGTGAGCCATGGCACCCAACCTAAAGGTTTTCTTTAAAACTACACTTTTATATAATATCTACTTAAGTTTAATAATCCTTATTTAAAATGAATCAGTGGTGTGCATGTTCCAAAATCAGTTAGCTTGTTGAGGATTGTCTATAGAAAATACAAAAAAGTATTAAAGAGTAAAGTAGAGCTGAGCAAAGAAAATCATTCTCCACAATTAGTTTCCTCTTCTGCTTGCATAGGTTAAAAAAAATAAATAAATACCACCTATGTAGCAGCTGGAGCCCTGCTTCTTATATAATTAACAAAGGTGTGGGTTCTTCATGATTTTTTTTCCAGGGGCCCTAAAAGTTCTAGCAATAGCATTTATAACTGCGTATAACTTTCTTCTCTGCAGAATGCCAATGTCAGAGAAAAGAAAGGGATATTATCTGTCTTGTCGTAACAGCTGTAGTTACTTTACAAGAAAAAAAGATTAAAATGTCTTCCTATGTTATCTAACTACTAGACAAATATAATGACTCTTTATGTATGAATTCTGTTCTTGTGAATTAATTCTAGTATTCAAAAGACTTCCAGAAGTAATTTTGGACAGACTAATATTGTCCAAATGTAACTATGGGGCGTACAGGCTTCAATTACTTGCTCCTTCAACTAGTACTTATTGACACCTTGTCATGGGCCAGGCATTGTGCCAAGGAGACCACAGTAAACAGGATGACAATTTCCCTGACCTCATACAGTTTATCATCTAGTAGCGATCCTCATATGCAAAATAACTACACAAATAAACTACCTGTGAGTTAATATGTGCTACAAAAGAGAACAGAGAAGAAATGCCACATGTGACATTGGACTTGACACACTTAGGAGGATCGGGACAACTTCCCTGAGCAGTGATGTTTAAGGTAACACCCAAAGGATAAAAAAGGAATTGGCCTAGTGTGGGGAGACTGGTGGGCAGGGAGAGAAGGTTGGTAAGAATATTCTTGTAGCAAAACAAGGTACACGAGAATGTGCACATTTAGAAAAGCAAAAGAAGTCTGCTACAACTAGGGAATAAAACATGAGGTAGTAAGAGGAGCAGGAGACAGAAGTGGAAAGTTGGCAGAGGGTCTTAGTGGCCTTTTAAATGTTTTGGGCTTTTAAAAGTTTCATTTATTTATTCATTTAGAGACAGAATCTCAGCTCTGTTGCCCAGGCTGGAGTGCAGTGGCATGACCTCAGTTCACTGCGACCTCTACCTCCCTGGATCAAGCCATTTTCTCGCCTCAGCTTCCCAAGGAGCTGGGACTACAGATGTGTGCCAACATGCCCAGCTAATATTTATGTATAGATATATTTGAGGGGGGAGGGCAGGTAAAGACGAGGTTTCACCATATTGTCCAGGCTGGTCTCAAACTCCTGGACTCAAGCAATCCACCCGCCTTGGTCTCCCAAAATGCTGGGATTATAGGCATAAGCCACCACATCCAGCTCAATATTTTGGACTTTATACTAAAGACAAGCAGGCTGTAAAGGATTCGTGGCTTTTTGTTCTTCTCAGAAAGGAACATTTAATAGGGACCTACAAACAGAAGCCATGATGTCTGGGTGGCCACAAAATGAGATGGCAGATACCCACACCATTACCCATCCCATCTTCCCTAGACGGAGGACTTAATACCATAGAATAAGATCCAGAAACAGAGGGTGTATATACCCTAAGAGAAGAGAGCTTATATACCTTATTCTTTTGTAGCACATTAGACATTTCTGCAATTGAAGCAGGATTCCTTTGAGATTTTCATCCATCAGAGATGCGTTCTTGCTATGTTGCCCTGACTGGTCTTAAAGTCTTAGCACAACTGAGTATACTTTTTAGGAAAGAATGCTATGTGAATCTGCCTAAGGGCAGGATTTACAGTAAGTACACGCTCTTACACAGGGAACTGTAGACAAAATAGGAATCTCAGAGGCCTTCCCAGAACAGGGGTTAATAGAAGTCAACATGGTGGATTAGCATCCAAGTTAGAGTTCCTTTAGCCTCTATGCTCCATCTCACTAACACGGCTCTTGCAGTTTACATGCCCTCTTATTCTGCAGTGGTTCCTGAGCCTTTAGAAAGGGTGCTTGATATTGTGTAGTTTTTGCAGCAGTGCACTGGCAATGGAAAACAGATCTGGCGCAGTGGAATTTCAAATGAGGGAGATTCATGGGTTTGGTTGAATCGTCTCTAGTCTTTGAAACTTTGGTTTTGTTAGAAGAAGTAAAGCAATGAAAGATATACTGCATTAATCATTTGATATAATACACACAAATATTATATTCAAAAAAGACTTTGTATGCAAGAACAACAATAAAAAAGAACCTATTCCATTAGAAAGCCAACTAAAAGCATTGTTAAATGAAAACCAATAACTAAAACCTGATTCTTCTTTAGAGATTTCTTGTAGTGAGGAAATTATTCAGGATTTAGCCCACATTAGAGTCAAAAAATAGAAACTGAAAAACAACGGTCAGGGCTAGAATCTAAATTTTTTTCTCTCCAGTTTCCCCATTTATACTAAGGATAAATCATAGTGGGGCCAATTTATTTGCAAAATAAGTTTTAGTCTATTATACTTGGCCTGATTATTTGTATAAAGCATAGCAAGAATAGTTATGGGTCATATAGGCTTTGAAGTTGGCCTTGCTGGAACGTCTATAAAAAATTCTGATTTCAAGTTTTTAAAAACCACAAGGCTAGAAGCCAAGTTAAGGATTCACATCAGACTATGCTTATAATACCTGTATGAATTCCTCTTTTCTAGTGGTCCAAAAATATCTTGAGCTTCCTGGGCTGGAAAGTAACATTCTTTGCTTATCACAGGTCAGGAACTTTATAAGGGAACCATGTAGACAAGGTACCAGGCCAGTCTTTCTATGGGGATTCTTACTGGCTCTTTAAAGACAATTGGAGCTTCTGGATAGGTGAACACACAGAGGTTCCTGGAGGGTGGCACACCAAGGGGGAAGTGGAAGCTCCACATTCCTTCCCCCATACCTTGCCCTGCACGTCTCTTCATCAGTATCTTTTGCAATGTCCTTTGTTAGAAGCCAGCAGACATAAATGAGGTGTAGATAACTGTTCCACATTAAGAAACTTGTCCAAAGACCCACGGCTACTAAGCAGCTGGGCTGGAACTCAGGAATAACTCTGCCTGACTGCAAAGCATGCACCTCCATAGACCACACTACTCATGCAGCTTCCCAAGGCTTTTGAAGTTCTGGAGTGTGTGACATTTCTGCAGTGGAAGCAGAATTCCTTTGAGATTTTCATCCATCAGAGATGGGTTCTTGCTATGTTGCCCTGACTGGTCTTGAAGTCTTGAGTGCAAGTGATTCTCCCACCTTGACCTCTCAAAGTGAAGGTGACTATTTTTCAAATGTCTAAATCTCAACAAGAATCACAAGGCATGCAATGAATCAGGGAGCCAAAGCCCAAATGAAGGAATAAAATAAGTCACTAGAAATGAAATCTAAATAAATAAAGTCAATCTCAGTTTCTCAAAGCAGTCTGACCATATATGAAATTATGCCATTCTAGTCAAAGCCTGAGTAATAATCAGTGCTTCTAATTGTGTCAGACAAAAGCTCTTATGGTCCATGAGAGGAGATGGCAGATCCCCAGCAAATTTTGTTTTATTTTTTTTAAATATTATTTTTGAGACAGAGTCTTGCTCTGTCGTCCATGCTGGAGTACAGTGACACCATCTTGGCTCACTGCAACCTCCACCTCCTGGATTACGGTGACTCTTGTGCCTCTGCCTTCTGAGTAGCTGGGATTACAGGGATACGTCACATATCTGGTGAATCTTTGTATTTTTAGTAGAGACGAGGTTTCACCATGTTGGCCAGGCTGGTCTCAAACTCTTGATCTCAAGTGATCGGCCCGCCTCGGCCTCCCAAAGTGCTGGGATTACAGGTGTGCACCACTGTACTCAGCCCAAATTTTGCTTTTAAAAGCTCCTTCTGTTAGAGGATTGACACTACCAAACTTCAAGACTTACTGTAAAGTAACAATAATTGAAATAGTAATATTGGTGAAAGAATAAATACATCAATGGAACCGGACAAAGAGCCCAGAAATAGACCCACATAAACATAGTCAACTGATCTTTGACAAAGAAGCAAAGGAAATTCAATGGAGCAAAAATATTCCTTTCACCAAATAGTGCTGCAACATCTGCACATCTGTGTGCAATAGTATGAATCTGGACACAGAACTTACATCATTTAGAAAAGTTAGTTCAAAGTGAATTATAGGCTGAAATATAAAACACAAAACTGTAAAATTCCTAGAAGACGACAGAGGACAAAATCTAGGTGACCTTGGTTATGACAATGACTTTTCAGAAGCACCATCCAAGGTACAATTTCTGAAAGAAATAATTGATAAACTGGACTTATTAAATTAAGAACCTCTACTATGGAAAATACAATGTCAATAGAATGAAAAGATAAGACACAGACTGGGAGAAAATACTTTTGGAACACACATCTAATAAAGAACTATTATCTGAAATATACATAGACCTCTTAAAACTCAACAATTAAATGAACAAGCTAATTTTAAAATGGGCTAAAAGCTTCACAGACACCTCATCAAAGCAGACATACAGAATGCAAGTAAGCATATAAAAAGGTATCCAGCCTCATCTGTCATTAGAAAATTGCAAATTAAACCAACAATGAAATGCCACCATACACCTATTAAAATGACCAAAATCCAGAACACTGACAATGGTCAAATGCTGGCAAAGATATGAAGCAGCAGGAACCCTCATTCATTCCTGGTGGGGATGCAAAATGATACAGCTACTTTGAAAGATAGTTTGGCCGTTTCTTACAAAACTAAACATATTCTTATCATGTAATCCAGCAATCAAGCTCTTTGGTATTTACTCAAATGAGCTGAAAACTTACATCCACACAAAAACCAGTACGTGGAAATTTATTTATAATTCCCAAAGCTTGGAAGCAACCAAGATGTCCTTCAGTGGGCGAATGAATAAATAAACTATGGGATCTCCAGACAACGGAATATTATTCAGCAATAAAAAGAAAAGAGCTATCAAGCCATGAAAAGACATAGAGGAGCCTTAAATGCATACTACTAAGTGGAAGAAGTCAATCTGAAAAGTTGACGTACTGTCTGATTCCAACTATATGACATCCTGGCAACGGCAAAACTATGGAGATAGTAAAAAGACAAGTGGTTGCAAAGGGTTAGAGAACAGAGAGGGTCGAATAGGCAGAGCACAGAGGATTTTTAAGGCAGTGAAACTATTCCGTACAAAACTAGTTGTTAGATACAAGTCATTATACATTTATCCAAACCCACAGAATGTGCAACACCGAGAGTGAACGCTAGTGCAAGCTACAGACTTTGGGTGACGAGTCAGCATAGGTTAGTAACCATTTGTAGCAAGTGTGCCCCTCTGGTGTGGATGTCACTAATGAGAGAGGCTATGCATGGTTGGGGATAATGGGATGTGTGGGAATTCTGCGTACTTTTCACTCAATCTTGCTATGACTGTAAAACTGCTCTAAAAAATGAGTTTTTTTTTTTTTAATGGGATTACTAAGTTAAATAATTTTTTAAAGCTTTTTTCTGGCTCCTGAATGGAGAATGAACCATTCAGCAGACATGAGCAGGAGTGGAAGGTGAGGAGGTCACTGCAGTAATTCAGTGAGAGGTGATCATGGCCTGGACCCAGGGTGGGAGTGGAAAAAGAGACAAACGGACAGATGTGAGATGTGTTTTGATGACAGGACTGATGGCACTTGCTGAAGGAGTAGATCTGCTGGTACAGGAAAAGGGCAATCAATAATGACTGCAAATATGTGTTATTGAGAACAGAAGATGGGAGTGAGCAGTGGGTGGCTGTGAAGCCCAGGGGTTTTCTTGGAAGGGGAAATCATAAGTTCCGTTGTTGAGTTTGAGTTGTCAGATGTCAAGGGGAGATACCAAGTACATTATTAGTGTTTGTCTGCTTTTACTGAGTAGCAACAGCAAACTTACCTTTGTAAAGCTACCAACTTCTCAAAAGTGACCTTTCTCAATTTGGATTTAAGATTTTTCATTTGTGTAACTGAAGGGCCCATTTAGAAAGTTATTCAGAGACAAAAGAGTAATCTGACTCAAAGAGTATTCAAGTGTCAAATTCTCGAGAAAACTGCTTGCAGTTTTGAAATGAATTTTTCCAGCTCCATCCCTATCCCCACTGAGGTTTCAATAATTTTGAAGCCAACTTTCAGGCAGCTCAGCCTCAGGTAAGAAATTCTCCCTCTAGGAGCCTGTGGAAGAACACTCTCAGAACCTGTGTGCCTAAGAATGCAAGCTCAGCTGGGGTGCAGAACTTTCTGCTGGATGGTGCATATGTATTTATTTCTCAGGCATCTCTTCTACACTGTAAACATGTTAGGGACGTAGGGACAGGAATTTTATATCCTTAGTATCAGCATATGTGCAGTGCTAGATATTTGTGAATTGGATTATTATAAAGATATATCTTTTTTGCTGTCATAAAACC
The DNA here is from genome assembly GCF_049354715.1 of Callithrix jacchus. Classification (NCBI taxonomy): domain Eukaryota; kingdom Metazoa; phylum Chordata; class Mammalia; order Primates; family Cebidae; genus Callithrix; species Callithrix jacchus. Next base: position 144,634,667 of record NC_133508.1, on the reverse strand, counting down.
TATAACTCATTAGTGACGCACAGAAATTTAAATGTGACGGGAACTGGGTAGTCCAAGAAGAAAGCCAACTTTGAGCCACTGGGTTTTCAGTTAGAGATCCAGTACTGTCATACCTGAAGCCAAGTTATTGTTGAAAAAACCATCACCCAGCAACCAGTCAATTTCTCTATGAAATGGCAAACAACCAGTTTGACTGATTTCTTGCACTGAATCAACTGAATTTAATAACTTGGTACTAATTTAAGTAAGGCTCATACAGTATCAATGTTAGGTGTACCTTGAGTATACCCATAAATACTTTTATATAAGCTCTAGATTTTACATTGGTGATTTAGAGGCTTTGATGCTTTCTTTTTGGCTTTTACTGAGAGGTGTTTTGTTCAAATCGGAGAATTTTCGCTTTCTAAATTTAAAAAAAATCATGGGATTTAAGGAGAAAGAAATATCACTGATTTTTGTGATTTGAACTCATTCAGTCAACAAGTATTTGAGTTACTGGACTCTTCTGGGTCACCAACAAAGCAATTATCTTCTGGAATTTGCACTCTGGTGGGAAATTGTTGACAAATAAATTTCAAACAAATCATTTGTTCGGTGATAATGTAAGCGTGCTAAAGAAAAATAAAGTACGCCTAAAAAGACGGAGTGTAGAGGGAATGTGTGCAGTTTTAGGTAGGAGTCAGGGCTGGCCTCTCTGAGATGACATTTGATCTGAGACTTGCATGAAGTGAGGGTGTGAGCTATTTGAGAAAAAGAACATTCCAGGCAAAAAGAACTGCAAGTGCAAAGGCCTCATCCAAGATTGGCACACAATTATTTATTAGTGTATTTAAATCCATGAGCTTCAATTATTTTCCCTTTTATTATTTAAGGCAGACATTTGCATTTTGAATAAGCAGGACATCAGGAGAGTAATTACCATATAACCTTCTGAAATTCCTCAGTGTGTAGCAGTTCACATGTAGTGAGAGAGAGAAAACTCCAGCAATTGGCAATGCTTGTCTGACTTGCCGGAGCATAGGAAAAGCACTTCATCTGTTAGTTTATCCCTTGGTTTTTCTCTTCAACTGTCAATGCCTCTCCTGCCACAGAAAAGAGATTTTTAAAATGCAGACAATGGGATATGTAAGAATTGGGATGAACATGGGCACGGAATAACATGTGAAGACAAAATTGAGTAAGCCAGTTGAGTCTAAACAATACTTAAATGATACTTAAAAGACTTAAAGGGCTCTGAGTAAACATGTTAAGATTCCTTAAGCACTTGAGAAGCATTTGTTTATTTCACGTTGATGAGAGCTGGTTTTGACCCATTTCTTTCATTCAGTTAAGACTATCTCCTCAACAATGCTTGATTACACCCATTCTTGTAATCTAGGGGATTGTAAAGAAATTAGGTCAATTTTACTTTGTAAATACTTTCCATTTTGGATGTCTCACTTATTTAATTTAGCCTTTGCCAGGTAATAAGATCTAATGTGATTTTTTGATGTTGATTTTAACAATTAAATTTTCAGGGACCATGACATTTATAATTTATGTAAATAAAATTTTCTATTACTTTATCGTGCAGAATTTTCTGGCTAATTTTTTTTCAAACTGGGAGGATATAATTAGGATGGTCTGACTTAAAATACATAGAAGGACCTGAAGGGCCACAGAAAGACTGGATAAGCATCCTTCAGTGCAACCAAAACAATGAGACAAGGAGAGAGAAAACTTCTGGCTACAGGAGAATAAACTATAGACTGAGGCAACAAATGGTGCCTCTGTTATTTGAGATTCAATCGAAAAGCAGAAAGACACTGTGATGTATTATCTAGCTGCTTTCAAATGGTCCACTCCATTGGACGTACTTCAGGATGAGTATGAGAACCATTTATTTATTTATTCATTGATATCTACTTACCAGGGACCGCATTAAGTACTAATATATGTATAGTATACAGTAATAAAAGAGATAGAAAAATGTCAGCCTTTATGGAACTTACATTCTAATGGGGGGAAGGTCAGAGAATAAACAAATAGGTGGGGATTACAGAAGAATGAATACTTGTTGGGGATTCCTCCCTCCCTCTTTTACTACCTTCATGCCTTTCTTATTTTCCTCCCTCCCTTCCTTCCCACCACATTTTTAATTTGATCTGCTTTCTGAAAGCTGGTGAGAATCCAGGAGCCTATAATTCGTTATCTGGCTCAGCTATAGATTCACTATGTGACCTCTGACAACTCACTTTCCATCTTAGGGGGCAGTCCCTGTAAAACATAATGACAATCCCTACCTATTACTTACCTGAGAGGATGAAGAAATAAATTTAAAGCTATGAACTTGCTTATTACTATAAGCAATCAAAGTTGTGATATTAAAATGCCTTTATATTTCTTACCAATTAAAAGGGTTTCTTTTTTATGTATGCACAATTCAGTCAATGTATTTATTCATTTATTTTTGAGATAGAATCTCATTCTCTTGTCCAGGCTGGAGTGCAGTGGCATGATCTCGGCTCACTGCAACCTTTGGCATCTGGGTTGAAGCAATTCTGCCTCAGCCTCCTGAGTAGCTGGAATAATAGGCATGTGCCACTACGCCTGGCTACTTTTTGTATTTTTAGTAGAGACAGGGTTTCACCATGCTGGCCAGGCTGGTTTCAAACTCCTAACCTCAAGTGATCGGCCCGCCTCGGCCTCCCAAAGTGCTGTGACAACAGGCGTGAGCCCTGCACCCGGCCTCAGTCAATCTCTTTAAACACATACACGTGACAGCACTGTTCTTTCCTCCACACGGGCTGGTTTGCTGGATGATGCAGAATGAGATGCTCTCTTTATGCTGATAGTCCCAAGGGGCCCTTAATTATATTAGCAATTAGTATGAAGAATTGGATCATTTCAGAGACTTGTGAGGATGACATAATAAAAGAGAATACAAATGTAAAACACACAAATTTTCAGGCCTGTAAGATGAGTTTGGAAACTTTAGAAAGAGGGAATCTATAGAAGATAAAGCCTGTTGGAGAATCGGTCTCCAATGTTTCCAAAACAGCTAGAGAAGTGACTCCTTAGAAAAATCATCTATCGAGCAGATTTTCAAAGCTGACACATTTGATTATTTCGTATCTATACCAAAGTTTCTTCTGGTATTTGTATTCACCATGAATTTGTGTGTGTGTGTGTGTGTGTGTGTGTGTGTGTGTGTAGATAAAGAGTAATTTTTGTTGTTTTCCCTCATCCTCTATTTTTAAAAGTTCAGTCATGAATATTTAGGTTTCAGCAGCATGTTAGTTTAGACATGTAAATGGAATTCCACAATTGGGCAGAGATTACTTCCAAAATTTGCCTGAATAGAAGGTGAAATTGAATGTTAGGGCTGCCCCCTGGGGTTCCACTGACTGACAGGTGTGGCTAGCAGGTGAGGGAGCCACAGCCAGCTGCAGGCATCTGCCACCCTGTGCTCTCGCTGCCTGGAGCTCTTGCCCCATTGGCCAAGCAAGGCTCCATGATAAACAGAACAGAAGCCCAGCCACGCTTTTTATTTCAGGCTCTGCCATTGAAGGAAATCATAAATTGTGGGGAATTGAGGGAAGCAGGGCCCAGGAAGGCAAGTAACAGTGTGTTAGGGGCGGAAAGGGCTTTAGCAGCCCAGAGAAGGGGAGATGTGCCCTAGGCCACTAAATGATTTCCCAAATAGGACTCAGGGTGCTTGCCTCAGTTCCCCTCGCTAGGCCTGCTGCCTCTCAGGACAGGGCAGAGTCTTTCTTGGGCTTTTCTGATGCTGTGCCAGGAAGCCCTGAGCCTGTCATGGTACCTCGGCATTCAATGCCACCTACTTGGCGAGGCCAACCCTGGGCACCCAGAGGAATGACTCAGGCAATCATCCTGTTCCAGCTCTCAGCATTGTCCTCATTGTCATCTGATATTTTCTTACATATTTATTTGCTTATTCATTTGTCTTCTTTACAGGAATACAAATTCTGTGGCATCAGGAAACTTATCTGTCTTTTTCATGGCAGCAGGCCCAGTTCCTAGAAGAATGCCTGCTGCTTCACAGTAGGCACTCAATAAATAATTGTTAATAAATAAATGAGGCTGGGCGCTGTGGCTCATGCCTGTAATCCCAGCACTTTGGGAGGCTGAGGCGGGCGGATCACTAAGTCAAGAGATTGAGACCATCCTGGCTAACATGGTGAAACCCTGTCTCTACTAAAAATACAAAAAAATTAGCTGGGCGTGGTGGCGCGCACCTGCAGTCCCAGCTACTTGGGAGGCTGAGGCAGGAGAATTGCTTGAACCCGGGAGGTGGAGGTTGCAATGAGTCGAGGTCGCGCCCCTGCACTCCAGCCTGGCGCCTGGTGACGGAGTGAGACTCTGTCTCAAAAACTAAATGAATACATAAATAAATGTCCAGCTCATCACTAGAATTTCAGAATTGCTTTATCTTAGTTTCTCATTAGTCCTTAATCACCAATGCTTTGGAACATTACAGCTTTTACCTTTCCCTGGCATCTGTAAACATATACATGAGATGTTGTTTAAGGAACCTTGCTATTTTTTTGTATGTGAGGAGCCCCTTCCTTCCTAAGACTTGGTTGTTTAGAGTCAGCCACCTGTCAATCCTAAATAAGTAGAATGAACAGGTCTTAAAAACGTATTTAGAAAGACAACTGTGATGGTGATGTGCCAGATTAGAGCTGAGACTAGTTAGGAGGAAGCTGTTATGAAGAGCGGGTAAGGGCCTAACAAGGATAGTGGGAAGATGATGAGAAAATAAAATCGAAAGGCCCTTCATAGAACAACAGTCTTGGCAGTGAATTTCAAATGGGAGGTCAGAGACAGTGAGCAGTCAGAACAAACCCTGAGTGCTCTAACTTTCCCGTGGAGGTGAGTGGTGATGCCATGAACTGACATATACATAAAACAAAGCAGGTTGTTTTGAGAAGAAAGAGTGGTGAAAATGACATAGTTGGACATCAGATATTTTGATTTTGAGGTATTTTTGGGGCATGCAGATGGAGGTTTCCAGTAAATATTTGGACATCAAGTTTTGGAGCTTAGAAGAAAGGTAGGACTGAATATGGACAGTTCAGAGTTGTCTGAATATAGGTATATGTGAGAGATTAAGCCCTGGGAGTAGATGAGAAAATCCAGCAACCTGCAAACAAATAAGAGGAAAAGCTAAAAATGTAGCATTTGTAGAGGCAGTAGGTACAGTTGCAACAAGCTGAGAGACGTCAGACAAATTACTTCGTTTCCTGTGTCCCTGGTCTCTTCATTTGTGAAATGGGTTATTTAATAATACCTACCTGAGTTGTAGATAAATGTGTTCCACACAAAGTGCCTGTTGAGTGCAGTGCCTGGCACATAATCCATATTACATCATTATTCCCCAGGAGTAAGGATATTTAAGGTAATGTAGAAAAAGAAGCCAAATAAGAATACCAGGAAAGAGTGATCTGAGTCAGAAGAGAAGGAGACAGAGCAGTGCCACAGAAAACAGAGGGAAGAGTTTGAACAAGGGGGTGGTCAACAGTGTCAAATGGCACAAGGGGTTCCCTTAGAATAGGAAATCAGTAGGGGTCCTGGGCTGTGATGGTTAGGGAGTCATTTGTGTCCTGAGAAAGGGCAAGGTCAGGTGAGCTGTATGGATGGGTTGAAGAGAAAATGAAAATGACCTCTGTTCAGAGATGGTGAATTGAACACTTTCACTTCCCTCCACTCTTAAAACTTCACTGATATAATAGTAAAGGGATTTTTTTTTTCACAAAAAAATAAAAGGAAAAGACAGATGACAACAACCAAATTTGGGAAACGGAAAAGCAGATAGATGAATGTTAATTTACTGAGTGCAACTAAGAAAACAGAAAACTAGAGCTGCAATGAAGGAAGCACAAAAGGAAGCTGAGTTGCTCAATAGAACCCAATGAAGGCCCCCAAATTAGGGGTTGTAGGTACCCCTGAAAGTAGGGTTGAAAATTAAGATGAATACTGAAAATCTTCTTAAGAAGTAGACCATCCTCGCTCCTTCATCTTGTCCTACCAAGAACCACCCCTAACCCAGCAGAGCCAGAACTGTTTTTTCCATACTGAGGCAGAAGATGGGGTAGAGGGAGTAAACAGAATGACTTTGTGGGAAGCCACAGTAGAAGCAGGAGGGTTAAGCTGAAGTCTATGTGCTGAGTGATGAGGTAGCCTAGCCCCATTCACCCATTCTTCCAGGATGCTGCAGTCAGGTGTATATCTTCCGGAAAAGAGAGTGAACGATTTTTCTTTAAATGAATATCCCAAAAGAAAAAACTTGAAAGGTAGTGACAGTCAGGAGTGTCCCAATGAAATGACTCAACCAGATCATCTTGCAGCAATGTCTACATTTAACAACACATAGTGCTCCCATAGTTTGTGTGTGTGTGTGTGCGCACGTATGTGTCTAAAATATTAACAAATGACATCCAAGGATCAGCAGTGATGTTAGCTAAGCTGCTGACATGAAAGTTAGAGACTAAAGGAAACAAACAACAGTGAGACAATGAGGCTGAAGAAACCCTAAAACAACAAACAAATGAAAAAATAACATGTAACACTCAGAAGACAAAAATGAGTTCTTCAAATTAAATGTTTGATAGAAGCTAAAGTCTCAGGTAACTTATGTATTTATTTATTTGCAGCATCCTAGCACAGAGTAGGGTCTTCGCAAGTATTTGCTGAGTGAGAGATAAAGGCTTATAAGGTACAGTGAAGAAAATCACGCATAAAGATAGAACAGTGACGTCTATGATTGATTCAGGAGTTTTACCAAAATAGTATAAATTTTTAGTAAAAGAATAAAGAAAATAGAGAAAGAGAAATTAAATAATGTGGAGATTTGATTAACTTAAATAATTCATGGTAACTGAAGGAAGATTCTAAGTTGAACTGTCCACTGGCTGCCCAAGTAAATGCATGGAAAAGGAGTCAAAGAGCCTGCCAGGGCAGATCACTGTGAAATTCCAGATAACTCAAGACAAAGAGAGAAGCTTTTTTTTTTTACATATATATTTTTTATTGCATTTTAGGTTTTGGGGTACATGTAAAGAATATGCAAGATAGTTGCATAGGTACACATGTGGCAGTGTGATTTGCTGCCTTCCTCCCCTTCACCTATGTCTGGCATTTCTTCCCATGCTATCTCTCCCCAACAAGAGAGAATCTTGAAAGTGTAGATGGAGGTGGGAAGTGGAGTGATAAACTGTCCTATATACTGTGGCTGTGTAACAACAAATTGCTCTAAAACTTAGCAGCTTAAAACTCGAATATACGCATTATCTCTCATGGTTCTTGAGACACAAGAATCCAGAGTGGCTCAGCTGGGTTGTTCTGTCTCAGGATCTCAAGAGGTTTTAGTCTGTGGCTCAGGCTCTAACATTTCAAAGCCTTCCCTCACATATCTGGGAAGAATTGACCAGCTGGGGCTGAGATAGCTGAGGTACCTTTTGCATTTCTCTGCCTGTCTCTTTGTCTGTCTCTCTCCCTCTCTCTGTCTGTCTGTCTGTCTCTCTCCTCCTTTCATGTGGTATGTATATTATTGTTATGGTTTGAACGTATGTGTTCATCCAAAGTTCATATGCTGTATATTGGAATGTAAACCCCAAGCTGATAATATTAAGAGGGGAGGTCTTTGGGAGGTGATTGAGGATGGAGTCCTCATAAAGGGATTAGCATCCTTATAAAAGAGGCCCCAGAGAACTGCCTGGCCTTTACATTGCTTCTGTCATGTGAGGACACAGTGTTGTCCCCTTCCACCATGTGAAGACTTACCCATAAGGTACCATCTTGTAAGTCCACTTAGATTGAGATACCCATCTTGGAAGCAGAGAGCAGCCTTCACCAGACACAATCTGCCAACACTTTGATCTTGGATTTCTCAGACTCCAGAACTGCAATCAATATATTTCTTCTATTTATAAATACCCAGTCTGAGATATTTTATTGTAGCAGCAGGAATGGACTAAGACAATCATGACATGAGCTCACAAGGTACTCACATGCACAGACATGAGAGTGAGGGGGCAGTGGGAGAGAGAGAGCACGAGAGAATAAGAACTTTGATGCCATTCTGATTCCTTATTCTTTCTTTGTAGGTTGTTTTAATTGCTTTTTTCTGTCCCTTTTCTACATGTTCTTCTTAAAGATAACATTTATATTCCTCCTTCAAAGCTGGAATCTATGTTGCCCTACTTGAACCTGGTGGACCTTTGTAACCAGAGTGAAATGTTAATGATTATTAATGATGCTACCTGGCTTTCAAGGCTAGATTTAAAAAAAAAAGGCTTATATGACCTCTCTCTCTCTCTCTTGCTCTCTCTCTCCCACTGCCCCCTCACTCTCATGTCTGTTTTAAATCCTCAAGAGAAGTAACTTCTAACCTAAAATTCTATATTCAGTCAAACTATGAATAAATAGTAAAGGCAGAATAAATACATTTTTATACATTCAACTTCTCAGGTAATTTATTTTCCTTATTATATTAACCAGGAAATTTACAGAAGCTGTGCTCCATCAGTAGAAAGGCTTACACAAAGAATGAAGGAGATCCAGGAAATGAAACCCCAACCAGGAGACAGGTGAAAGCAACCCCCAGGATGGAAATTGTGCAGCAGCTGGGACTGGAGAGGAAGATAGGAAACCCAGGAGTGGTGTGTCCCTGAATTTGTTGTGTTTTCTCATGTGTTTGAATGCTCCAAGAAGGTGTGGATGAATTGTAATAAGTACATAGAAAACAGAGCAAAGAAAAAAATACCAAAAAATATACATGAAAGTAAATACATCACAGTACACACATGGCCAAACTGTAAGTAAAATCTGCAGAGTCACAAGAATATATCCATTGATATTTAACCTATACTTAGGGAGTGGGAAATTATTTGTGTTGGGAGGAAGGGGCAGAAGTGTGAGTTTTTTCGTTTTTTGTTTGTTTGTTTTGATTTTTCTTTATCTCCTACAGGAAAGAAGCAGTGTGTTTAAGAGAGCTAATCCCTAATATTCAAAGGGCAAAGTCAACACATAATATCTAAAATTGAAAAAATTTAAAAAGTGTCAACATAATTAGAAAACAAGAGGAAAATACACAAAGGAAAGGTGAAAGAGGTAAAAGTAGTCATCATTGGGGAGCAAACATGATAGGGCAGTGATAGTTTTATAGAAATATTTCATTTAAAATCACTATTTCAGGAAGTTATAAATGCATATTTCTGCCAAAATACGGAGGTAGAAGAGCTAGGTAGAAGTGTATGCAATTGGTGATAGAGAAACTTCTTTAGAAAAACAGTACAAAATTAGGCATGAAAGTGAATATGGTTAGAATAAGCAAAGATCACAACAGATGACTAATTTTAAAAAGTGAACAAAATCATGAATCATACAAATAACAATATTTTAATTCACTGCCTTAAACATTTAACGACTTTTTCCCTTACATCCTTGTCTACATATCCTTTGGTCTCCTCTTCAGAAAATAAAATAAAATATAACTTTTTTAGAGAGAATGGAAAGGTAATTTGGTGTTCCTTCTCTCATATTTGGTTAAAACTTGTTGTTTTTTTTTTTAATTGATGGCTTAAAAAAGTTTCTTTTAGCTTCAGAATTCATTTTCGACAGCATCATGGTAAGTGTTTAGGACTGTTGCTAGATTTAGGAAAATTCCTGACTTTTTTCATGGATAAATGATAACATTCCAGAGCATTTCAAGTTTTCTTGTGCTCTAATCGTAAATACACTTAGAGTGAGATAATTATTAACCTACCTGTTACTGATGTCTTTATGTCATACTGAGATATTTTGAGCTTTACGGTGATTTTGTTCATGTCAGGGTTTTTCTGTGTGTCAAATCAGCAGGATATTTATCTTTTCCTAGTTCTTATGATTAAGTGTTCTTCATCATATAGGTTATCAACAAGCCAATAACAGGTTTGCTGTTTCTATTCAAAACATACATCTTCCTTTCAATAATGTATCATGCTCTGGATATGATCTAAAGTCAGAACAATTATTATTTATTTATTTAATTGCTCATTTTTATTGTTTTTGTTTCACATTCTATGAAATTTTAATATAAATTTTCTCTCAATCCTTCAATAAATGTATGGATAAAATGAGGTATTCTTTATATAAGGCTAAATGAGGAGTCTGTAATTTCTCACATATTTCATTGAAATAACCCCAAATTTATACCCAACTTATAATAGTTATAGCATACAACTATATGAAAATTTTGATTAATCTTTTTTTATGTGATTCCATTAAAAATGGGAGAAAAAAAGGCCGAGTGCAGTAGCTCAGGCCTGTAATTTCAGCACTTTGGGAGGTCGAAGTGGGCAGGTAACTTGAGATCAGGAGTTCAGACCAGCCTGGCCAACATGGTTAAAACTTGTCTCTACTAAAAATACAAAAATTAGCCAGCAGGTGGTGAGTGCCTGTAATCCCAGCACTTTGGGAGGCCGAGGCGGGTGAATCACTTGAGGTCAGGAGTTTGGGACCAGCCTGGGCAACAATGGTGAAACCCCATCTCTACTAAAAATACAAAAATTAACCAGGCGTGGTGGTGCACACCTGTAGACCTAGCTACTTGGGAGGCTGAGGCAGAAGGCTCACTTGATCCTGGCAGGTAGAGGTTGCAGTGAGCTGAGGTCATGCCACTGCACTCCAGCCTGGACAACAGAGTGAGACTCTGTCTCCAAAAAAAAAAGGAAAACCAAGTGTGATGTGTTTATAATTATATATACTGAGTTGGTAAATATATTCTAAGAAGAAGAGAATGTGTGTTTTATTTATGTGTCAATGAGAATCAAATCTTCAAATTATAATTTGTGCATGGTATTTTGGATGAATTTCCCCCAGACTAGCTCCTGGCTCAGTCATGTGAAGCTAGCTCTGAACTTTTGTGTCATGACAGACGTAGAGGGTAGCTGAAGTAGTCTTATAAACCAAAAATACCTTCAACAACTCCAAAATCACTCCTACACAAGGGAAAATGAGATGGAGAGGATGTCCTAATGGAAGAAGGTAGTGATCTATGTCGGTCATAGTCAATTTTGGTTAAAATACTTTACTTTTAATATTTTACAATAATGTGTAACCTTGGGGACATATTGCTGGGTTCCTTCGAGGACTTGGAAGGGAAGGACTCAAGTTTAAACTATGTTGGTTTCAAAGTTAATTTGCCTCTAACAATAGCAACAAAGTTTTAGAAAACAAATTGTGTGTAAGTAGCTTGACCAACCAGAGAGAGTTGAGACCTAAGCCTGCAGCAGGATCCTAGAAGTAAACCAAATTCCCAGTACAGATCCTCAAATAAGAGGACTTAGAAATTCCAGGTATTTGTGAAAATGGCGATAAATGCTGATCTGAAAATAAGAAGCCTGATTATAGAGTAGCCACTATACTAGTGAGAAAATGTTTAACACCCACCCCACCACTTCTCTCTAGCTCCATTGTACTCATTAGCTTCATTAGTTTACTTTCTATTTTCCTGTTTGATTTTTTTTTTTCCTTTGTGTCAGATAGGTAATGTGCTGACATTGTGACAAGGTTCAATGGTGGCACGTCTCACACGTGTGTGAACACCCAATATTCACACTCGTGAACTACAAAAGGATTCCTTAATTTTTAAATATAATTATTCTAATTAAAATAAGCAGCCAAATATCCAGCCCTTCATCTCCAACCTGTAAAATAGGATAAATGTCAGTCCCCCAATTCCAGCAGAAGACTGGAGGTTTCTTTTCTGCATGGGTTAAACCAGAGGGTCACTGGACTCTGAGACACCTGATGGAGCTGAGTGTACAGTGGGGGTTCCCATCATGGTGATTCAGTTCAAATCCAGATATTAAATGGTGAGGTGTTCCCTCCTTCTTTGTTCACTCTGGAAAATGCTAGAAGGTAGACAAGAGATTTTAGAATTCCTCTCTGGTGAAACTGACCTGTCCAGAACCTGAGAACTCCAGATATTGACAATTGGCATCCTCAACAAAAGTGTTTATCCTGATCATCTACCACCCCTCCATTGACAAGCCCCTACACAAAGTTTTAAATTAGCTTTTTGATTTGCCTCTATTTTAGTCTCTGAGGCAGGAGAATTGCCTGAACCCAGGAGGCGGATGTTGCAGTGAGCCGAGATTGTGCCATTGCGTTCCAGCCCGGGCAACAAGAGCGAAACTCCGTCTCAAATATATATGGACAGCCAGAGATCATCTGACAACTGGGAAAGCCGATGACACAAAGAACTGAGAGCAAAACGCTGAAGAAAATGTGACAACAAAGAAAACAGGAGAAAATATCAACAATAACAAAGCTCTGATATCCTCAGAGATAAGTAAAGATGCTATCCCTAACATAAGACCAGAGTTCTGTAACAATGTAACATTCAGAAAAGAAAAGGAGAGCACTTGGAAATTAAAGTTTGGCAGTGAAAAGAGAGCTATTAGCTGAAGGATGGAAAGCACCAAAAGGAATATCAAATAGAAGGAAATTTAAAAATCAGCCTAGATAGTCCACAATCTGAAAAGTAGGATTTCCAAAAAGGGAAAACTGAGAAACCAAAGAAGATGAAGTTATTAAAGAAATAATTTCAGATACTTTTCAGAACTGCAAATGACTTAGAAAATCAAGGCATAGGATGGCCGACCACTAACAGCTCAGGATTGTAGCTCCCAGTGAAAGCTCAGAGAACGAGACGACGCCACATCATTAGACGAATTTTCGTCACTCACCGATTAGCCGACTCCCAGTGGAGGAGCCCCACGGGTCGCCAGCGCGACTCTTGTGGCCGCCGCAGTGGTTTTGCCGGCGTCTCGGCGCAGCAGCTCTTCACGCAGAGCCAACGGGACTGCTTCCCCTACTGACCAGAGTTTGGAGCTCCGGGAAGTCAGAGCCGCTTGTTGCGGACTCAAGAGGGAAGCCAGACCAGAGATTCCCGGGCAGAAGAGCACCATCAGTCTTACTGCTGCTATTTAGGCTGCCACAGTGGGTGGCTCGGATCCCAGCACTGGGAATCAATAAGTCGGACGTCGACTCAGAAAACTAATTAGAAAGGCGGGTCATCTACAATGAAGGGAAAAAAACAGCCTAAGAAGGCCGAGTCTACTCAAAATCAGAACCCATCAGCAACGGAACAAGCCCTGATGGAAAAGGACTCATCAGCAACCGAACAAGCCCTGATGGAAAAGGACTCATCAGTAACGGAACAAGCCCTGATGGAAAAGGACTGTGTTCCATTATCTGAAGTAGGCTTTAAAAGGTGGATGATAAGAAACTTCTGGGAGTTAAAGGAACTTGTTCTAACCCAATGTAAAGAAACTAAGAACTTGGAAAAAAGGTTCGATGAAATGTTGAAAAGAATAGACAATATAGAGAGGAATACAAATGAACTTATGGAGTTGAAAAATACAACACGAGAACTGAGTGAAATATGTACAAGCTTAAACAGCCGAATGGATCAAGCAGAAGAAAGGGTATTAGAGGTCGAAGACCAACTTAATGAAACAAAACGACAAGACAAGAATAGAGAAAAAAGGATAAAAAGGAATGAGCAAAGTCTCCAAGAAATATGGGACTATGTGAAAAGACCTAATATACGCTTGATTGGTGTACCTGAATGTGACGGAGAGAATGAAGTCAAGCTGGAAAATACTCTCCAGGACATTATCCAGGAAAATTTTCCTAATTTAGCAAAGCAGGACACTATTCAACCCCAGGCAATACAGAGAACACCACAAAGATATTCCTCAAGAAGACCAACCCCAAGGCACATAATCGTTAGATTCACCAAGATCGAAACGAAGGAGAAAATATTAAGGGCAGCCAGAGAGAAAGATCAAGTTACCCATAAAGGTAAGCCTATTAGGCTTACAGCAGATCTCTCAACGGAAACCCTACAAGCTAGAAGAGAGTGGGGGCCAATATTCAATATACTTAAAGAACAAAACTTTCAGCCCAGAATTTCATATCCTGCCAATTTAAGCTTTACATTTGAAGGAAAAATAAAATCTTTTAGGAACAAGCAAGTACTCAGAGATTTTATTACCACCAGGCCTGCTTTACAAGAACTTCTAAAAGAAGCATTATACACAGAAAGGAACAACCAGTATGATCCTTTCTAAAAATACACCAAAAAGTAAAGAGCGTTAACATAAAGAAGAATTTTTATCAACAAAAGGACAAAATAGCCAGTTAATATCAAATGGCAGCAACCCTAAAGTTAAATCAACCAAATCTCCCAATCAAAAGATACAGACAAAATCCAACGGTATATCCAAAGATATACATAGACTCAAAATAAAGGGTTGGGAAAAAAAAAACGTACCAACCAAATGGAGAGCAAAAATAAATAAATAAAAAGCAGGAGTTGCAATTTTCACATTTGACAAAATAGATTTCAAAGCTATAAGGATACAAGGGTAAAAGGATTAATGTAACAATAAGAGATCTTAACACCCAGATACATAAGACACATAGATTTAGATTCAACGAGACAACAAATTGATAACGATATCCAGGATTTGAACTCAGAGCCAGAACAAATAAACACAATAGAGGTCTCCATTTTAAACACATAAAATATGCATTAACCACTTTAAACACTCAAAATATTGATCGGCCATTATTGAAACCCATTTTAGGAATGAAGTAATATTCCTTTTTCCCTCTTTTTCTTTTTTTCCCCTTCTTTTTCTCTTTTTCCCTAAAAAAAAAAAAAAAAAAAAAAAAAAAGAAATTACAAAATGAAAAATGTAGATTTAAAAAAAAAAAGAAAATCAAGGCATATCATCATGTCACTCTGGAACACTGAAGAGATAGAGAAATTTCTAAAAACATCCAGAGACAAAAAATAGATGTGAAGTTTTGAAATCAGAATAGCTTTATACTCTTTATCAGTGGCCCTAGAAATTAAAAGACAAGAGAGTAGTGCCTTCAGAATTCTCAGGGGAAATTACTTAAAATTTTTAACTTGATACCCAGTCAAAATATTATTCAAGTATAGAATAGAATATTTAAAATGTCAGACATGCAAGAATTCAGAAAGTTTATAACATAAGCATCCTTCTTCAAGTTAATTAATACTCCTTCAACATGACAGAAAATCTATATTGTTATAAGATTGATAATGAAGAAGTAGAAGTATAAAACATGAGATTTTGAGTTTTGCAAGTTGCCACCAGAAGAAAATCAACAAGACTTCACAGTGATTGGAAAGACTGGAGAACTGGGGAACCTCTGAGGACTAATGCTCTTCTTTGTAAATTTTGTACTGTTTGATCTTTTTTAAAATGATGTGCACATATTATTTTGACTTTAAAATTTCATGGGAAAATTTGAAAGCAAAGTGAATGAAAAGATAGAAAGTGGGTTGATGAAAGCAACGATTATACTTAAAGATAGTTAAAGATGGAGGTGGTGGGTGGGTGAAGCATCTTCTCTGTAGTGTAGGAAATTCTCACAGGTATGTAGCTCCTTAATCCTCACAATGACTGAAAGAGGCAAATATCATTATATCATTTTAGAGACGAGGAAACTGAGGTTCAAAGAAATTAAAAGAACTTGCCTAAAGTCACACAGCTGAGAACTGTCAGTATGAAAGCTGAACCTAAGTGTCTGTTCCAAGGCTCAGTCACGTTTCGCTAATTTTGAATGTTGGCAAACAAGAGGAGAAAGAGATATTGGGACCTAGGATGAAGGGAAGAAAGAGTTTTTGGTAGAGAAAACACATAAACATCATGTAAGCTGAAGGTAAAGAGTCCTCAGAAGCTAAGAATTGAAAGTACAAGAGAGAATTGGAATATTTGAGCCAAGTCTCAGAAAGTTTGGAGGAAGCAGCATGGTGACATGGGCAAGAGTTTGCCTTAGAAAGGAGTAAAGTTGCTTCTACTTCTGAAACAGGTGGGAAGGAGATAAGGGTGAGTGAAGTTGCTATTAAGCTGGAGCTTGGAGAGGAGGGAAATTGAGATGGTCATACTGTTTCTTCTATGACATAAGAGGCTAGTTATTCTCCTATGAATAGACAAGTAAGGGAAAGCCTGGATCTTTACCAGAGATTGGGTTGGGGAAGGGAAGAAGGGAGAAAAAAAGAGCTGGAAAGCGACTGGAACAATTAGGAAAGAGAGTAACGCTCAGGCTTGTAATTCCAGCACTTTGAGAGGCCAAGGTGGAGGAGCACTTGAGCGCAGGAGTTTGAGATCAGCCTGGGCTACAAAGTGAGACTGCTGTCTATACAAAAAAATAAAAATAGTTATTATTTGGACGTGGTAACTGTGGGAGATCAAGGCTGCAGTGAGCTACGATTTCACCATTGCACTCCAGCCTGGATGACAACAGTAGGGCCAGATCCTGTAGCAATTGAAAAGAAGAAAAAAAATAAAAAGGAAAGAGAGTAGGGTTGTCATATTAGCAAATATAAAATGTAGCTCACGGCCGAGCACAGTGGCTCACACCTGTAATTCCAGCACTTTGGGAGGTCAAGGCAGGTGGATCACCTGAGGTCAGGAGTTTGAGACCAGCCTTGCCAACATGGTAAAACCCTATCTCTACTAAAAATACAAAATTGCAAAATTAGCTAGGCATGGTGGTGCATGCCTGTATTCCCAGCTACTTGGGAGGCTAGGGCAGGAGAATCACTTGAACCCAGGAGGCTGAGACTGTGGTGAGCTGAGATCACACCACTGCACCCCAGCCTGGGGAATAGAGTGAGACTCCATCTCAAAAAAAAAAAAAAAAAAAAAAATAGCTCACCCAGTTACATTTGAATGGCAGATTAATGACAAATTTTTGTTTAGTGTATGCTCCAAAGATTGTGTGGTATTATATCTGGAAACTCTTAAAGAGAAACACTAAAGCATGCGTGAAGAAAAACACAGCCACTTTGGAATCAGAATTTGGAAATGAAGCGAACTTAAGGTAGGAACATTGGACTTGGCTTCTAGGCAGCAGCAGAGAGGAAGTTGTACTAGCAGTCAGGATATAGCTTGAGAATGCAATTCTAGGTCCTCTCTGGAGAGCAATGGAAAGAGACTTATATGGGAACTAGAGACTTGGAATTGGCCAGGATGCCATTGCTGGAAAAGTTTTGCCTATTTCCTAATTTTACCTGAGTAGATCATCTACAAGTTCTATCTCATAGGTGTGTACCAAAGATGAATATTATTAAATAACAGTCTGCAAAGTATTTGGACTCTGTAAAATACTGTACTAATATTGAATGTTAAAAACCAGTGGTCTTCACAAGAAAACGACTGATATCCCCAAGGAAATTCTTGGACCTGTCTGAGGTTTATCATAGCGGTCTGGAGTAGTGGTTAAGAGCCTGCAGCCTGTCCCACATTAACCAAGCTGCTTAATATGTCTGGGAGTCAGTTTCCTTGTTTGTAAAACTAGAATAATTATAGTACGTAACTTGGAGCATTAAATGAATTAATAGGCATAACACTATGTGCAAATATTAAAAGTACAATCTTACATTAGCTCTCATAGACAATGAGAGGTTTTGGACAACATGTATGCATATGTACAAAATGAGTAGTTTTAAAAGGACATTCATTAGCATACTTTTACATGCATTTTGTAGACATGTACAGTCAGGAATGAATGCAAATTTAAAACTTTAAATCTAGAAGTCTGTTTCCCTCTAGGGACATATATTTCAATACCTTAACTGTTTATTGACTGATAGCGTTTGAGCCACAAGACAAGGCATTTGCAGTATTTAGGTTTTGGAACCCAGCTCTACCACTCACTAGCTGGGAAATCTACCTAGTTGATAGATTTCTACTTAGTTGATAGAAATCTACCCAGTTGAAGTCATCCTAGTTGTCTGAGTGACATTTCTTGCAACAATAAAATGGCCAGCAATGCTTGCTTGCTTCACAGAGCAGTAAGGTTAAACTCATCTAGCACATGCTTGATACAGACCACGTGTGAAATTTCACTTTGATTCTTTTGGCTTTAAAGAATGCATAAGTTAATGTGGGTGGGGGCAGGTGAAGGGGGGATGTCAAGTCCCCTTTTTTGTTGTGCTGGGTAGACACAACGTATCTCTTCCCCTTTAAGTGAAATAAGTTCTCAAATCCAACTAGGATCTATTCTGGAGTCTTCGAGGACTGTTATCTTAGTTTCCACATTGTACGCACTGTCCTGTTGTTGAAGTTGTGGCTATATATTGCGGGCGTCGCCGTTGATGAGGGCTTTAAAGCAGCTGTGAATTAACTGTCATTTTTTTTTTTGTTTTGTTTTGGCAAACAGAAAATCCCAGAAGCCAGGGGTCTGTTGTTTATTCATTCTGCCTCCTTCTGAGTCATTCAGGTACAGGGTGTGTCTGCCAATTGAAACTGCAGAGCGGAGGAAGTTTTTGAGTTCACATCTGACGGGATGGGAAGGCAGTGCGACCAGGGACTGGGTGGAAACCTTTACAAGGGTAGGACAAGGGCAGAAGAGTCCTGAGCTTGTCACGCAGGCAGATCTTACCAAGGCCGCTTCTCAGCCTCACGTTCTTAAGTAGCATCTAAGCAAAAGAAAAGGGTGGGTGGGCAAGGTGCTAGTCTTGAGATTTGAGGCCTCTGAGTTGACTTCCAAGTAGATTATGAGAGAAGGGTACCGGCCCCTGCTGGGCAGCTGCAATCGCTCCGCAGCGCCGGGTCGAGAATCTCCACCTCTGGACATTCCGGAGCTGCCCCGGCTTTTTTAATCTCTCAGGACTCGGCAGCAGCCCACCTCCTCCAAGACCTCTCCATTGGCCAGGATCTGGGACACACAGCCTGACTTTGTGCTCAGCTGAGTGAGGGAAACCGCTCGCCCAACACCCAAATCGGCGCTGGTTCATTTCTCCGCGCACTCCGGGAAAGCCACTTTCTGTCCCCCAAGATCGCAGTTTCGAGGAGCACCAGGATCTGGGGTGGCTGGGGAAGTACAGGAACTTCCCGGTCCATTCTCCCTCCCGGCTGCTTGTCTCCTCCATACCTCTCGCAGCCCCTTCCCAGCCTCTCCTCCCCAGAGCGCCGCGGAGACTCGCCGGGCCACCGCTCTGGTTTTCCGCTGCCCGCGCGAAAGTGGCCCTGAGGAACTCCCGGCCACCAGCTCAGCACACCGATCCTCCTGGGGTTGCGGGGGGTGTGGGACCAGGGCGGTGCGCTACGAGACGCCGGGCAGTCCTGTGCCTGCTCAGACTTTTTGGGAGAAAAGTTTCCAAAGTCTCTCCACCTCCGTTTTTGTTTTCCAAGGGCTCAGGAGAATCCGCCGCCCGGGATCAGCCTGTGTCTGGGCAAGGGCAGTGATTTATACATTAGAATCCAGGGGTGATCAAGCTCCGCCCCTTCTCTCACTCTCTCTTTTTAAAAATTCTTTCAATTGTTGTTTGGGGAGGACGGATTCTTCTCTTCTTTTGCCTCTGCCCCTGATCTTTCCTGGACAGTGCGTTTCAGCCGTTCAAATCCGGGGGCCCCCAGCTGGCAAGAGGGCGTGGGGGTTAAGGCATTAACCCCTCCCAGCCTCTTCCTGAAGCAGCCACCCAGCCTTGGCGCGGCGCTGGGGGACTTCGCCTAGCAGGCAGGGCGCTGGGCGACTTCGCCTAGCAGGCAGGGAATTGGCCGCGGCGAGCGGGACTGGCCATTGGAGTGCTCTGCTGCGGAGGGAGGAGACCCCGACTCCAGTAAGTTTGCTAGAGCACGACGCAGTCAGTCGGGGCCGCAGCAAGATGCAGAGCGAGCCGCGCCGATCAGGGGCTCTCCGAACGCAACTTCGCCCTGCTTGAGCGAGGTAGGGGGCTGCGAGTGGCGCGGGACGCGGGCGCCGGGAGCCCAGCTGCGGGAGGGCTTAGGTGTAGAAACGAATTTTTAAGCCCAACGAGGCAAACAAAAACTTTTAAAACATGCGTCTCTAGAAGCTGAAAATGTGCTTCTATGGGCTCCTAGGAGCCCAACTCGATTGGATTGTTCTTGGGCACTGGTGATTTATGGAGTTTGGAAAAAGGGTTAATTCCCAACTGTGGAACCTACGGGGGTGGGGCAGTGAAAGCTGCAGTCGGTCGGAGGAGTAGAAGGGAAGGAGCTAAATTTTGGAAATCCTATAGACAAAGAATATGGTGAGTGATGTGGGGCGTGGGTAATGGCTTAAATTTGCACTGCCCAGGAGCAGGGTGTAAAATTTAGTTGGGGGAAATGCGGAGCTTCTCGGTGTGAGCAGCCTCTGCTGTTCGCGGAGTTGCTGGGTTGGCCGTTATCTCTATTACCTCATCTTATTTATTGCACTGCTGCGTTACCTTGAAATATTCAAGCAACTTAGAAGTAGACTTCTGCTGACCAACGTCGTCTTAGAAAGTTAGATTCTTTGTAACTTTCTAGTCCTAGGAGAGGAGGCAACGTGTTGGGGGACGGGAGTAAATAAAACGGCCCACGCAAATTTAGCAATGCACCAGGCAGCAGTTTAATGTGAGTTTCTAAAGGGTGGTTTTGCACTCGGAATTAGAAATGTGGTAGCATGTATTGTTGCTGTCATGAGTAGTACGCTTTCTCTCTTTTGTGGGTGTTTTGGCTAAAGTAAACAAAGTGAAAAATATTAATGCAATCAACTAATGTACGAAACTTCTGGGATTTGCTGCGATCCCTTATGAATGGTTTTAACTGAATACCTTTAAATTTACTTGCCCTGGCGTGGGGGCGGGGGAGGCGGGGAGAAGAAGAAGCAGAAGAAAGAAAAGGCTGTCGCTTCACGGAGGCGCTAAGCTTTCCTGTTTACTGCAAGGCGGGGCGGGCCTGACTGCCCACACCTCACTGCGCCCTTGGACCCCAAGCACACCTGCTCCTAGAGAGTTATTAATAGAGCCCCCAAATGACTTACGCTTTCAAATGATTTTCCTGCAAATCTAACTTCTTGCATGGCAATTAGGAGGTGGTGCTCGTCTCTTTGAACTGGGGGGTTGGGGGTGGGCATGGGGGACAGAGGTGTGTGTCTCCGCCCTCAGACTGGCAGTTGAGTCTTTTCCGAGGAGAGACGTGGGCTGGTATTGAGAGTGCAGCTGAGCTGGTAACTGCTTCAGAGAATCTCATGGCTGGAAATCCGGGTGTGGGGTGGTGAGAGGGCAGGAGTGGAGTTAAAATGGGGTGTGCTTCTCTAGGTTTTCCATTTCCCCACTTCCTGTTTTCCTTTTCTTTTTCCTTTTTTTTTTTCTTTTGTTAACCCACACCCAACATCATAATTCCCATTTCCCTTTGAGTGTGGCCATAGTTTCTCCTTTTTTTCTTCCTCCTCTTCCTTTTTTGCCAAAAAAAAAAGGAAGAAAAAAAGATAATTTGATTTAAAAAAAAAATCCCTCTCCCTGACCCAAGTTTCTTTGAAACAAATCAACAGTAACACAATTGGAACAGTGCCTTAGCTAGAATGAATTATGCCAGTATGCTGTGGCTCTTTCTCTGACTCTGTCCTCTGACTTGTTTAAGGCTGCGGTTTCCGAGACCTTCTCCAGCCAAGGAAAAGCTACACAAAAAGCCTGGATCACTCATCGAACCACCCCTGCAGCGAGTGAAGAAGGCTCTCTCGCCTCGCCCTCTAGCGTTCGTCTGGAGTAGCGCCACCTCGGCTTCCTGGGGACACAGGGTGGCACCATGGGGTCCACCAGCGTCCCGCAGGTCAAGGCCCCCCGCAGCCCGATCTCTGACTACGTCAACTATGATATCATCGTCCTGCATTACAACTACACGGGAAAGCTGAATACCAGTGCGGACAAGGACATTAAACTGACCTCGGTGGTGTTCATTCTCATCTGCTGCTTTATCATCCTAGAGAACATCTTTGTCTTGCTGACCATTTGGAAAACCAAGAAATTCCACCGTCCCATGTACTATTTCATTGGCAATCTGGCCCTCTCAGACCTGTTGGCAGGCGTGGCCTATACAGCTAACCTGCTCTTGTCTGGGGCCACCACCTACAAGCTCACCCCTGCCCAGTGGTTTCTGCGGGAAGGGAGTATGTTTGTGGCCCTGTCTGCCTCCGTGTTCAGTCTCCTTGCCATCGCCATTGAGCGCTATATTACGATGCTGAAGATGAAACTCCACAACGGGAGCAATAATTTCCGCCTCTTCCTGCTGATCAGCGCCTGCTGGGTCATCTCCCTCATCCTGGGCGGCCTGCCCATCATGGGCTGGAACTGCATCAGCACGCTGCCCAGCTGCTCCACCGTGCTGCCGCTCTACCACAAGCACTATATCCTCTTCTGCACCACGGTCTTCACTCTGCTCCTGCTTTCCATCGTCATTCTGTACTGCAGGATCTACTCCTTGGTCAGGACTCGGAGCCGCCGCCTGACCTTCCGCAAGAACATTTCCAAGGCCAGCCGCAGCTCCGAGAAGTCGCTGGCGCTGCTCAAGACCGTGATCATCGTCCTGAGCGTCTTCATCGCCTGCTGGGCACCGCTTTTCATCCTGCTCCTGCTGGACGTGGGCTGCAAGGTGAAGACCTGCGACATCCTCTTCAGAGCGGAGTACTTCCTGGTGTTAGCTGTGCTCAACTCCGGCAGCAACCCCATCATTTACACTCTGACCAACAAGGAGATGCGCCGGGCCTTCATCCGGATCATGTCCTGCTGCAAGTGCCCGAGTGGAGACTCTGCTGGCAAAATCAAGCGGCCCATCATTGCCGGCATGGAATTCAGCCGCAGCAAATCGGACAACTCCTCCCACCCCCAGAAGGACGATGGGGACAACCCAGAGACCATTATGTCTTCTGGAAACGTCAACTCTTCTTCCTAGAACTGGAAGCTGCCCACCCACCGGAAGCACTCTTTGCTTGGTCGCTCGCCACCGTGTTTGGAAAGAAAATCTCTGGGCTTCGACTGCTGCCAGGGAGGAGCCGCTGCAAGCCAGAGGGAGGAAGGGGGAGAATACGAACAGCCTGGTGGTGCTGGGTGTTGGTGGGTAGAGTTAGTTCCTGTGAACAATGCACTGGGAAGGGTGGAGATCAGGTCCCGGCCTGGAGTATATTTCCTCCCCACGTGGAGCTTTGATTTTGCACTGAGCCAAAGGTCTAGCATTGTCAAGCTCCTAAAGGGTTCATCTGGCCCCTCCTCAAAGACTAATGTCTCCATGTGAAAGCGTCTCTTTGTCTGGAGCTTTGAGGAGATGTTTTCTTTCATTTCAGTTTCAAACCCAAGTGAGTGTCTGCACTTCTGCTTCTTTAGGGATGCCCCGCGCATCCCACATCCCACCCTCCCTTCCCCTCCTACCCCTCCTCACAGTTCTGTTACTTTATACTTTAACTACCTGACAGTTACCAGAGCTGGGGTTGTGGAGTGATCGGTCACGTATAGCAAGTAGGCTGTGTTGAGTACGTAGGCTGTGGGAAGACGAAGATGGTTTGGACATGTAAAACAATGTCCTTCGCTGAGGCCAAAGTTTCCATGTAAGCGGGATCCGTTTTTTGGAATTTGGTTGAAGTCACTTTGATTTCTTTAAAAAACATCTTTTCAATGAAATGTGTTACCATTCCATATCCATCGCAGTGGAAATCTGCGTAAGGAAGTCCACTTTAAATGATATTAGCCAGGATCCTTAGTGTCCTAGGAGAAACGGACAAGAAAAACAAGGTGAAAACTGATGGGATTAACTTTCACAAACCAAGGGAGATTTATTAGCAAATGAGTCTAACAAATATGACGTCTGTCTTTGGCACTTTTGTTGATGTTTATTTCTGAATGTTGTGTGATTCATTTCAAGCAACAGAATGGTTGTATTTTGTTGGGTTAAAAGTACTTTTCATGATTTTTGAATGTATTTGTTTTAGCAGAGGTCATTTTATTGGATTTTTCTAACCTGTGTTAACACCATTGAATGTGTATTTCTTAAGAAAATACCACTCTCTTGTGCCCTTAAAAGCATTACTTTAACTGGTAGGGAACTCCAGAAACTTTTCAGTCCAGCTATTCATTAGATAGTAATTGAAGACATGTATAAACATTACAAAGAATAAAAATATATTACTGCCTCTTTAGTATGGTTTTCAGTGCAATTAAACCAAGAGATATCTTTTTTTAAAAAAAAAATAGTATTTAATAGGTTTCTGACTTTTGTGGATCATTTTGCACATAGCTTTATCAACTTTTAAACATTAATAAACTGAATTTTTTTTTAAGATCCCTTTGTGAAGAGCATTCTTGAAAATAATTACTGAGTCACTCTATTGGATTGTGTAGTTATTTGGAATCAAAGTTAAGGACAGATTTCTGTTACTCTTTAAAGGATTACCTTAACAAGGGTGAGGAAAAAAAATGTGGTTTGTTTAGAAACCACTCTATCTTTTTCAGGAAGAGAAACTTCAGTAAGTTAACACCGAAGTTAAAACCATGAGATAAAAACCACCATCTTTCTGAATACCACATTGACTAGTAAGTAGAATTGTTTGAGTTTTAAATAGTATTTAAGCCAAATAAATTAAGTGCAGTACTTCTGTCATCAAATATGGGTTTTTAAAGAAATTACACACAAAAAATGTGGTTGTAAATCTGAATTATGAGACTAAATCATCATTCAAACCAATCAAAAAAGCATATGTTCTTGGCTTTCACCAACATGCTAGGGAAGTGGGGATCTGGATCTGGATATTAAATCTTTTTTTTTCAGGACACTGACTTGACTTGGCTTCTCCCGGCCTGTCTTCTGAGCCATGTAGAAGTATACAGTATCAGTGAAGTAGCTAGCTATAAAATGTGGGCTGAGCGGTATCACACTTTTATCTGAAAACCTTCAGTTCATAGTATCTGAAAGCATGAACATTCTCAGTCATTAATTTTTCCAACTACAAAGTGAAAGGAAGGCACTTTGCAAGCGTCATAGACTTACTGTAATAGTTAATTCTTGTTTGAGATTATTGTCATCTTTGGGGGGATTAAAGTATTTTCGTGTGTTTGGCGCGCTAATCCTATTGCTACTTTCAGAATTTGTGCTTTCAAGTGTCAATGAGTATGCACAGGACACAGTTGGGACATGAAGATAAACCTCACCTAATAGAGTAGATGTCATTTCTGGGTAAGGTTAACTGTGGGAAACAGAAATGTGTTCACTAAGGAAACCTTAGGTCACAACCTCCAGTTTCCTGAAGGAAATGCCAAAAACGCTCCAAAGACAAAAGGCTGGAAATGAACTGGAATGTCTCTCTCCATCTGTCTGCTAAGGCGGAAGGAATGATTTCATGTTACATTCACTTCCTAGAGCTTTCGTTACAGAGTCAAGCATAATGGAAAAGTATGTCCATTTTGTGTTTCTATGGAAGACAAAATGTTCATATTCTCGGACTTATCTTCATAAGCACAGCAGTGATTCATGACATGGGGAAAGATGGGCTAGGGTGGCTGTCCTCTGGAAATGGGGAGCTCTTTGGTGACACTTTCCCCGCTGTCAGCACATTATCCAGTGATTAGATGTGTTTTCTTGCTGGAAACTCCAGACTGGGCATTTCATTCCAAGAAAGCTGGGTAGCCATGGACTGTGGGTTTCCTGGGCGCATGTGGTAGAACCCCAGATCTGACCAAGAAGCAAAGACTTAAGATGAGGGAATCCTTGGTCGTTTCCCAGCACGAAATATCTGGTTTTAATTCAGTATATTCTGAGAAGTGAGAATGAGTAAACAATCTTAGAAACTATATGTTTATACTAAAATATACACATATAAGGCTTTGATTTAAAAATTCTAGATTTTTCAAGAATAAAACAGCCTGGACAATACTTGAATATTCAAATCAAAATGTTATGTAAGACAAATGATTATTCTTGTTTTTATATCTCCTTAGAAGAAGAAAAAATTGTTTTAAAAAGTTTCATTTTATTTTTAGCAATGAGGTCTTGCCCTCTTGCCCAGGCTAGAGTGCAGTGAATCATAGCTCACTGCAGCCTCGAGTTCTTGGGCTCACGTGATCCTCCTGCCTCAAGCCTTCCAAGTAGCTGGGACCACAGGCATGTGTCACCAGACCTGACAACTTTATTTTTTTAATATTTTGTAGAGACAGGATCTCAGTATGTTGCCCCCGCTGGTCTCTAATTCCTGGGCTCAGGTGATCCTCCCACAGACTTGTCTGTGTTTTCTCTAAATAGGTTATAAATACCTTGAGGGAGGAATCACAAATAACTAAAAGAAATTTTTGTGGAGACTATCAAGAGTATTATTTCCCTGTGGACGCAGTAAATGTATGATGAAGAGAAATTGTAATAAACTGCAACATTTTCTCCAACCTTCCTTCCTGCTCTTTTGATGTGTACTTCCCATGGTCCAAGAAAAGGGAGTCAAAAGACTTTTTAATAAACACCATTGCCTTCACTGCCATACTAATTGGAACTAGAGTTGTCTTTCAGAGCATTCAAACAAGTACGGTTTACTTAAATACCTAAAGACCTTACGTGGATTGTCTATAAAGAAACAGGATTTTGGCCGGGCGCAGCGGCTCATGCCTATAATCCCAACACTTTGGGAGGCCGAGGCGGGTGGATCATGAGGTCAAGAGATCCAGACCATCCTGGTCAACAAGGTGAAACCCCATCTCTACTAAAAATACAAAAATTAGCTGGGCGTGGTGGCGTGAGCCTGTAGTACCAGCTACTCGGGAGGCTGAGGCAGGAGAATTGCTTGAACCCAGGAGGCGGAGGTTGCGGTGAGCCAAGATCCTGCCATTGCACTCCAGTCTGGGTAACAACAGCGAAACTTGGTCTCAAAAAAAAAGAAAAAGAAAAAGAAAAAGGATTTTAAACCTGTGGCTTAAAAAGCTAGGAGAGAGAGGAGGAAGAGCACAGTGAGGAATAGACCTGCGTTTATTTCAGTCTTTCACCATCTTTGAAAGGAGCCAAGACCCAGAGTAGTTTGGATTCATGTTGAAGATGTCTCTCCTAATACATCCTCTCTCTTGTCCCCCGCACTTTCTTCTTGGATTCAGACTCTCAAGTACTGTCTGTTTTTCCTATGCTCTCTTTTTAATCCCTGTGCAGACTAAAGGATTAAAAATTAAACTTAGCTCTGGTTATAGTCATAGACTATATAGTCATGGATTTGGCAAGAGCCAAGTGTGGACTGCGGACCTCAGGCAACAGGAATTGCTACATTTTTATCTACATCTAACCTTGATATATGGAAATATGAAGTATCTTCATATACCCAACCAGAAGATTCCATATTAGTAATGTATACATACACTGTGGTAAATTAATACAATGGAATATTATTCAGCAATGAAAAAGGACCTACTACTAATCTTGCAACCATTTTTATGACTCTTAAACCCCTTATGCAACCACAAAAGAGAACATACAGCATGATCTGTTTCTGTAAAATTCCCAGAATAGGCAAAGCTAATATATAGAGGTAGAAATCTCAACAGTGGTTGCCTAAGGTAAGAGGATAAACTGGAAAGGAACATGAGGGAACTTTCTAGGTTTTTAGCAAAGCTCAATATCTTAATTTTTAGGATATTGGTCACTCAGATGTGTATATTTGTCTAAACTTATGTAATCATATTCTTACGACCAGTGAAATTTAAAAATATCATTATGTTAGACTTTCACTTCTGAGTATAAGGGCTTTATGAGACTTTCTCTGTGAAATTGTGGGAAGGTTCCATGAAGTTCAATAGAAAGTGGCAGCCGGGCACAGTGCCTCACACCTGTAGTCCCAGCACTTTGGGAGGCTGAGGCAGGAGGATAACTTTGAGGTCGGGAGTTCAAGATCAGCCTGGGCAACATGGCAACACCCTTTTTCTACAAAAAATACAAAAAAAAAACATCACTGAGCATGATGGCTCACACCTGTAGTCCCAGCTACTTGGAAGGCTGAGTCTGGAGAATCACTTGAGTCCAGGAAGCAGAGGTTGCAGTGAGCCGAGATCAGGCCACTGCACTCCAGCTTGAGTGACAGAGTGAGACTCTGTTTCAAAAAAAAAAGAAAAGAAAAATTAAAAAAAAAAAAGAATGTGGAAAAGGTCCCAAAGCATTTCATAAAAGGGAAATATGCTTTTTAAGTATTATCCCATGACTCAGAACTAAAACTTTAGAATGCTAAATAATTGTGTCCTGATGATACTCTTTGCTTCCATAGGACGAGAATTTGGCTTAGTATTGGTATTTATAACCCCTGAAGAATTTCTGTGTCTTGAAAGAGTCTGAAGATGTAATGAAACTGTCACAATAAAAGTTTATTGACATTCAGATTTCAGTTTTAGGAATATATGATGGGTTGTAAATAACCTTATGAAGCATGGACCTTGTATAAGGTGTAAGGATATGTCAACGTATTAGTATTGGAGACACTCAGATTGGAGTGTGCCCGTTTCTTACCATGGCCACCTGACCAGACCTATAAAAGGCATTCGGTCAGATGATAACATTCACCGTGGGTGTAAGCACTGCATTGTTAGAAGAAATAGGCAGAGACACAAAAGATATGGAAAACAGGCTTATGTTCCTGTGGGTTTTATTGTTTTATCTTTTTAATAATTTCAGCTTTTGTGTTAGATTCAGGGGGTACATGTGTAGGTTTGTTATGTGGGCATATTGCTGTGATGTTGGGGTTTGGGGTATGAATGATCTCATCACTGAGGTAGTGAGCATACTGCCCAACAAATAGTTTATCAGCCATTATCCCTTTCCCTCTCTCATCCTTCTAGTAGTCACCAGTGTCTATGGTTCCCTTATTTATTTATTTATTTTTGAGGGTCTCACTCTGTTGCCCAGGCTGGAGAGCAGTGGTATGATCATAGCTCACTGCAACCTGGAACTTATGGGCTAAAGCGATTCTCCCGAGTACTCTCCCAGAGTACTCAGCTTCCAGAGTAGCTGAGACTATAGATGCGTGCCACCACACCTGGCTAATTATTTATTTTTGGAGAGACGGGGTCTCACTTTATTGCCTAAACAGTTCTCAAACTCCTTGCCTCAAGCCATCCTTCCATCTCGACTACCCAACGTGCTAGAATTACACTCACCATGCATGGTGGCGCGTGCCTGTAATCCCAGCTACTCATGAGTCATCATGACCAGCCCGTTTCCACCTCTATGTCCACGGGTACCCATCCTGTGAGTTTTATAAGCTTGCAGCCAGATACACTGTTGACTGCACTCCCCTGTCTAAGGATTCTTTCTTCCTGCCAGCTCTGGGAGTAACTAGACAGAGAAGAAATGTCTCAGGTGCTGCACTGGTCCTTGGACAGGCTGATTAGATACAAAGCAGAAATAGAAACTGGAAAGAAGGGGCATTGTAACCCGAGCTAACAAGGAGCAGGGAGAGGTAGGAAGCTGTTTGTCCATTTCCCTAGAGCTCTGCTACTGGTATTACTCCACTTTTCTGGTGCTTTGTTGATACCCGGGCAGAAAGAAAAACCTTGGAATAAATTACTGGTGTGGGTCATGCTTCCTACTCCCATTCCTCTTGATAGGTCCACACACTCACCCACTCATCCATTCGACAGGAATGCTTGCCCTATGCTGTGTGCTGTGGATCTAGGGGCAAATATAAACAGGGTACTTGACTTCCCAGAGCTTGCAGGAGTCACTCCTTCAGCTCTGGCACTCCTGCGGCTCCCTCCCTTTGGAGTCCAGGGACCTTGATATGGCAAGACACAGTTCTTTCTTTTTTTTTTTTGAGATGGAGTCTCACTCTGTCGCCTAGGCTGGAGTGCAGTGATGCAATATTGGCTCACCTCAACCTCTGCCTCCCAGGTTCAAGCGATTCTCCTGCCTCAGCCTCCTGAGTAGCTGAGATTATGGGCGTGTGCCACCATGCCGCACTAATTTTTCTGTTCTTAGAGTAGAGTTGGGGTTTCACCATGTTGGCCAGGCTGGTCTCAAACTCCTGGGCTCAAGTGATCAACTTGCCTCAGCCTCCCAAAGTCCTGGGGTTACAGACGTGCACCACAGCACCCAATCAAGAAACAGTTCTTTCTTTCCCATGAGTTTGTTCATTGTTGCACACTTCCTCTAATATATTGAGTTCTTTAGTGGTGTAAAATAATTGCATTTAACAAATACAATTAATATTGGCAGCTTTTCACCATTGGCTTTTATTTAATTCCTATCTCTAAATTACTTAAAATTAAATAATGGGCCGAGCGCGGTGGCTCACGCCTGTAATCCCAGCACTTTGGGAGGAGGCCGAGGCAGGTGGATCGCGAGGTCAAGAGATAGAGACCATCCTGGTCAGCATGGTGAAACCCCATCTCTACTAAAAATACAAAAATTAGCTGGGCATGGTGGCGCGTGCCTGTAATCCCAGCTACTCAGGAGGCTGAGGCAGGAGAATTGCCTGAACCCAGGAGGCAGAGGTTGTGGTGAGCCGAGATCGTGCCATTGCACTCCAGCCTGGGTAGCAAGAGTGAAACTCCGTCTCAGAAAAAAAAAAATTAAATAATGAAGAATAAACTCATATTTTGAATGGAGAGAAGTTCCTTATGTTATTGGTTGTTGTTATAAATATCAGTATATATATCCAAAAGACTATAAATCGTTCTACTATAAGGACACATGTACACGAATGTTCATTGCAGCACTGTTTACAATAGCAAAGACCTGGAATCAACCAAAATGCCCATTGATAATAGACTGGATTGGAAAAATGTGGCACATATACACCATGGAATATTATGCAGCAATCAGAAATGATGAGTTTGTGTTGTTTGTAGGGACATGGATGAATCTGGAGAACGTCATCCTCAGCAAACTGACACAAGAACAGAAAATGAAACACCGCATATTCTCACTCATAGGCGGGTGATGAAAAATGAGAACACATGGACACAGAAAGGGGAGTACTAAACACTGGGGTCTATTGGGGGGAAAAGGGGAGGGCCAGTGGGAGGGGGAGGTGGGGAGGGATAGCCTGGGGAGAAATGTCAAATGTGGGTGAAGGGGAGAAGGAAAGAAAAGCACACTGCCATGTGTGTTCCTACGCAACTGTCTTACATACTCTGCTCATGTACCCCAAAACCTAAAATCCAATAAAAAATTTAAAAAATAAATAAATAAATAAATAAATATCAGTATTTGTATTCTATATTTCAGCTTCTAGGCCCCATGTGATAAAGAAGCAACTTAGTGAAATAAAAGCATTCAACATTGTCTTTAGTTTCTATCTCTCCTTAGTTTGTGTTTTTCTTCCTAGATCCCTGGTGTGAACTGTGCTAGGTGGAGCTGCTTGGTTTATGATGTGCAAATCAAGTGACCATTTGAATAAGTGTAGGTGGTGTCTTTATCCAACTTGGATAAAAAAGTAAGGAGAGAAAAATTCACAACTCAAGAGGAAATATGACACATGCCCTTAATTATCAGTATTGTTATAAGCAGACTCATCTACTAGTGAGCCACTGCAAGTCATCTAGAGGACAGACAGAGGGGCCCAGGTAGGTCTTTCGTGTGCGCTGCGTGTTCAATGATTGCTTGAGGCCAGGGAGCTGGGGCTAACTCTTTGAGCAGCCCAGGAACTCTGCACCCATCTTATACGCCTGAATCCAAACTGACCTGCTCACATTTGTGTGCCATTTCGCTGAGGAAGTCTCTTGAGAATGCCAACAGCTCAGATGCCTGCTCACCATTACCAGATCTACCCCTCAAAGCATAACGTTGGTGGGAGGATGAGTAGCTTCATTGTTTTGTACAGAAGAGAGTATTTTTTTTTTCTAATTTCAGAGTTTCTGTTGCTCCTGTCTAGACACTTCAGAGAAAAACAAATTCAGGTCACCAGTAAAGCTATGTTCTATAATAAGAGAAGACTTGTGCTTAATCGCTTGTAAAGATATTAACTATCGTCTGCCTGAAGAGCCTTCTCTCACCAAGCTTCTGCAGGTCTTCTGTGGTACCAGAAATAGTGGTTAGCTCTCACATGCTGTTCCGCTTCAGTTAGCTCAGTGTGGCCACCTGCAGAAATAGTTCTAGGGTTCTCTTCCTTGTCTCGATGCTGGTTAAGGCAGCTTTGAGAAAAACACAGATTTTTCATATTCACATTCACACGTGCGAAGTGAATTCGGGTACCAAAGAATTATCTAGATTATTCAATCTGTAAAATACTTTGCCTCAATGAACTGAATATTTTATGTCAACACTTTTCTAGCTATATATTTATACTATAATAGGAACCTAGTAGGAGTTGCAGAATCATAAGAAATTTAGAAGACACAACCACAAGAACTTTCTTTTATGTATTTATTAAAGAGACAGGGTCTTGCTCTGTCAGCTAGTCTAGAGTACAGTGTCATGATCGTGGCTCACTGCAGCCTCAAACTACGTGATCCTCCAGCCTCAGCCTCCTGAGTAGCTGGGACTGCAAGGTGCATGCCATGTTGGCTACCATTTTTTTTTTTTTTTCAGTAGAGATGGTTGGGAGGAGGGGAGTCTTGCTTTGTTGTCCAGGCTGGTCTTGAACTACTGGCTTCAACCGATCCTCCTGCCTTGCCACCTGAAATGCTGGGATTACAGGCATGAACCACTGTGCCCAGCCTTGGACCTTCTAATTGTAAAGAAGCAAACAGACCCATCTAATATACATCATATACATCATAATCTATATAATATAAACATTATCTTATATATCCAGTGCATTAATTTTTCTGTTAAAAAACTATGCTTATTTAGTGTTTTACGTTGTTTTTTCAAAAAATTAGCAAAAGTTTTGCCTGATTAGCAAAAATTGAAATGCACTGACATAATTTAAACATCTGTAGGAGATTTGTATCAAATGGAGTCTGCTCTCAGTTCTTTTTTTTTAAATTTTCATTTATTTATTTTTGGTAGACAGGGTCTCACTATTTTGTCGAGGCTGGTCTCGAATTCCTGAGCTCAAGCAGTCCTCCTACTTAGGCCTCCCAAGTGCCAGGATTATAGGCACAAGCCACCATGCCTGGCCTCTACTCTCAGTTCATTTTCTAGGAAATCTGATGCAAGCCAGTGTTGTTGCTGAGCTTGATACCAGCATAAAGAATATCTGATTGCATTGTCCTCCCCTTAAAGGGGTACTGTAGGGACAAGAGCTGTGTCAAGATTTATGTGGTCTTCAAAGATGAAGAAACGTTTGATTCCTAGAATCATTTGGCATCTTTCTACACTCATCTGGGTTTTCTCTTAGGTTTGTAAAAAGGCCAGTATTGGGCATTCTGACAAAGTCTAGGTTAAATGCTAACCAGGGCACTAGAGTATGTATTTAAAGTTTGTGTGTTAACACCTATGAGTTCAGAGCAACGAACTACTGGTATCAGTAGTTAGCTGCTGGAATTCAGCTGCTCTGAACACTTAGGATACCTAAATACACATCAGATTTCTCACTAGAGAAAAAAAGTCAGTCTTTTGTTTGTCTTCTCCAAAAAGTAACCAATTAACAAACTAGTTCTGCCCCTAAGCTAAAGGTTTAGAATAAACGTATTAATTCAATGCAATGTTCAACAAGATTGAAAATCTAATGTACTTTTAAATTTTATTTTTTACTTTTTCTTTTTTACCTTTCACACACTTGAATCTAAACGATTTTTAACTTGAAGAATGGAGAGTTATTTTGTATTTTGAAATACAACATTTAAGAGGAAAGGGAGATGGAAGTAAAAATAAATAAATAAAATACAACACGATCTTCAGATAGGTGGCTTTTAGAAAGCAATCGATGATTTTCTAATTCTCTAGTGAGCAGAGCCTCCTCTAAAACCCAATTCTTTCTACATACTTTTTGCCTAATGGATAGAGCAACCTGCCAGGAATTTGGAGGACTTAAATAAACATTGAAGATACAAAAGCACACAAGGGATGATTTTATTGTAAAGTCATGTTGTCATCAAATGCTGTGATTTCTTCCCTGGTGAGGGCAGTTTTCAGGCTACCACAGTTGCCTCTGGTCATGTCATGGGTGAGTTCTGGCCCTGACAGCTGATGTTGTTTCCTGACTTTTGACTGATGGGGAATTAAATGCCTGTTTTACCACGGTAAGTTCACATTAGTCTTTGTATTTCATTATCAAGAATGCACTGGGAACTGGCAGGAAACTTTTTTGGGTGCACAGTAACTGGAACATTTTCTTATTGTTAAAAGGGGCCTGTTGGGGAGTGGGGAGCTAGGGGAGGGATAGCATTAGGAGAAATACCTAATGTGGATGACGGGTTGATGGGTGCAGCAAACCACCATGGCACATATATTCCTATGTAACAAACCTGCACATTCTGCACATGTATCCCAAAACTTAAAGTATCGAAAAACAAATACTTGGGAAAGGAAAGCAAATAAAAAACATTTATGAAAAAATGAAAAAAAAGTACTCTTACTTCTTTCCTACTTTCATTTAAATCTATCTAAAGGAAAAACAGGAATTTGTATTCCAGACAAAAGAAGTTTTAGACAGCAGGGATTACTATAGTTTATCTGTGTTATAAACTATCCCCGTTCTTTATATGTCACTCCATGAACTTTTATTTAATTTTGAGGAAATTCATAGCATTCACTCTTATATGAGAGGCTGTGACATCCTGGCTAGAGCTATTGAAGTTGTCAGCATCATTTCCTCTTCCCAAATTTCTTTTTTGGTACATTTAATGAGGAGCACAAATTGAGGGTGCAACTTTGCTTCCCGTAGTTTTGAACTGGCAAGGTGTCCTCGGGATTTGTGGCTGCCTACTGGAACAATCCCTTAGGACAAACACCATTCACATTTCATGGCTCTCATTAGGAATCATTAAC
Organism: Callithrix jacchus; assembly: GCF_049354715.1. NCBI lineage: Eukaryota > Metazoa > Chordata > Mammalia > Primates > Cebidae > Callithrix > Callithrix jacchus. Next base: position 144,599,991 of record NC_133508.1, on the reverse strand, counting down.
AGCTCAGTGCAGATTTTTGCTTTTCACTTGTAAGAGATGAAGAGGCCCTGCCAAGGTTCAGAAAAGGATAACAAAGCATAAGCCCCTTAATGGGATGAACTAATATAAAAGTCTAAGTATATGGAGCTCTTTCCCACAAGTAGGACCTGATTCAGGGACTGGCATTCAGGCTGACAACCACCATATACAGGAAACAGTAATAGAAATGAAAGTAATTTCACTGAAATGAGCCAAGTTATGGACTTTAGGAAAATAAGGATTTATCTGTTAGCTTTGCTAAGATCAGGATCTTTGATTATAGTGCTTTCCATGAAACGGTATATTTTTACTGAAGAGAATCAGAATCTAGAAAGCATCGATTTTAGTGAAGCAGTATTTGAATTCAGCTTTAAGTAGACTGAAATAGTTCTTTGTATTATTGAAATATTGCCATATATTTGTTGGTTAATTAGCATATCTCATAAAATGGCATTTTATATACCGTGCATGGCAGAACAGTTGACAAGCAATTGTAGTATTAAAACGGGGCTTCCAGCTGGGCCCTGATTCCTTCATTAGAGTTGAAATGATCTTCAGCCTGTTTGCCACAGCAATGAGCTAGCCAGTGTAGCTCCATCATTTGGTTTTCAGGGGTCTCTAGGATAGATCTCAGCTTCAAGACAAGATAAGGGTAGCCACTTAAATCTTGAGGCATCATCTAGGCAGTTGAGGAGCCTTGAGAAGCTTTCCTGGTATACTCAGATGTAGTTTTTCTTGTCTGCTTATATATTCAAATATTCTGAATCAGTGATTGCCCTCAAATGTCTCCAGGTACCATGCAGAGAACTTACTGGAGTGACATGGCCTGGGGAGAGACTGATGAGCTTGAGAATGATGTCCATCTCAGTAGAGAAGTCTTTGTCCCACTCCAGCTCTTTGTTGCTAGCTGAGATGTTGGCCCAGTGTTGTCCGTGTTCCAAAGCATACTGAACATGTGGGCTTTGATGTATAATCTCCCAATTTTTAAGTGATGCTAATTCAATGAAAAGCAATTCTTATACAGGCAAAATATGAAGCAATGGTATTCACATCTGACCTCAGGACTCCTCTTTGGCATCTAATATAAATGAAAACAACTGAGCTGTCAGAGCTGAGTTATTCATCTGAAGGTTCACTGCGGTGCTCAGTCAATTCCACACTAGAGCAGTTTCCGTCTGGTGGCCTGGGGTGTGAAAAGCATGGGTGGAGTTGGGGAACAGGCTAGCTCAGGTTTTAGGACTATGGAGAGATGTCTTAGTTGGCATATCTGATCATCTGAGGCTACCTCATATCTGGTTGAAACATCTCCAGCTCCTGATTTCCATTGTATGGTGGTGACGGGCACAGAAACAGTGGCATCTCAACCTCTCTAAAAGGTGACGTCTTGTACACTGAAGTAGCATAATGGAAAATTCAGATAGGTACATCATATGCTGCATACCAGACCCCTTCCAAATGCTGATTCCATCTTCATCTTCCCATTCTAAAATTTCTTCAAAAATTAAAAGTTTAAAGTGGGTGCAGTGGCATGTGCTTGCAATCCCGGTTGCTCTGGAGGCTGAGGTGGGAGGATTGCTTGAGGCCAGGAGTTTGAGAGTTTGGTAGAGACAAGGTCTCTACCAAAAGAAAAAAAAATTAGCCAGGCATGGTAGTCCCAGCTACTCAGGAGGCCAAAGTGGGAAGATTCACTTGAGTCCAGAAGTTTTAAGCTGCAGTGAGCTATGACTGAGCCACTGCACTCTAGCCTGAGCAACATTTCAAAAAAAAAAAAAAAAAGAAAAGCTTGGGCAACACAGTGAGAAGTTCCCCAACCCTGTCTGAATGAAAGCTCATAAAATATATTGGCAAGTCTGACTTTCCCACTTTTCAATTAGCTGTACGCAATACCATTGGTGCCCAGAGGATGCAGTGTCTCAGGCTAATGAGAGATTAAACAACTTCTCCACATAACGAGTCACCAGTAAAGCAGGCTTTGCCTTTCCATTACACAAGGAAGCCTGGAAAACGTCCTTAGGCTTACCCAGACTCATGATCATAGACTCGCTGAGTTGGAAGGAACCTTAGAGATTAACCTGCTCAACTGTCTCATTTCAGAGATGAGTGACTCGCTCTCGACTCCTAGTCATTTCTCTTGTCCTTGTCGATTTTGAAATCATAGTTGTGCTAGCAAGACAGTGTTCAAAAGTGAAAGGTTTGTGTTGCTGGTTGCATTTCTATTGTTATGCCTCCAGCTTTATTTAGATCGTCTTTAGACCCTTAGGCTATTGGCCCTTGCTAATTTTTAGAACTGAGATAAATTCAATACCAATCTTTGAAATCACAACGATTTTGCTTCTGCAGTAGTGTGCATCGCTGTTGAATTTAGGGAAAGTGGCAGATCAAAGCAGAAGGGCATGGCAAATCTTAATGAAAATGGTGGCGTTTGACCAAACACAACTCACCAGAGGATAAAATCACAGGCTGTCATTTCAGTGGATAGTGCAGTTTTGTGTGGTCAGTAACGTCACTGGAAACCCAAAGAACTTACTTTGTGCAATTTGGCCCGTTTTTTGTTTATTTTGATTACACAAAGCTCAAGGGCTCTTTTGACGTTAAAAATGCTTCTTTCAGCTAAAGGACTGATTAGGGTTATGATTTCCCTTTTAAAAATTTCTTGTCCTTTTTCTGGGATTGCACTGTGGTCTCCTACACAGTTCTTTCTACATTCTGTGATTTCTTTCTATCCAGAAAAATATTAGCATTTCAACACAGATATAACAAATGCTATAATATCAGTGGTACCTTGGTGGTGTGATGCAACAGGAAGAATCATGGGATTTTTTGTTGTTGTTGTTGCTGTTTTTGAGATAGGGTCTGGCTCTCCCGCCCAGGCTGGAGTGCAGTGGTGTGATCTCGGCTCACTGCAACTCTGCTTCCTGGCCTCAAGCGATCTTCCCATTTCTGTCTCCCAGGTAGCGGGGGCTTAGTGGGCACACCATACCCAGCTAGTTTTTGTATTTATTTTATTTTTTCATTAGAGATATGGTCTTGCCATGTTGTCTACGCTGGTCTTGAAATTTTGAGCTCATGCCTGCCTGCCTCCCCAAGTGCTGGGATTACAAGTGTGAGCCCCGGCGCCCTGCCAGGAAGAATCATTTTTGCAGTGGGACTCTGGTCACCCAGCGAACATCAGGCTCTTTCTTGTAATATAAAGCAGATGGCAGAAATATTAATGGAATGTCTAGTATATGAAGGTTTTTCCTCGCATAACAAGAAATATATTAAGTCAGTGTAGTCAGTTTGGCCTACGTGTGAACTCTGTCGCTACCACGTACCAGGTATGTGCCCTGGAGAAGTTATTCAACCTGGCTGAAATTCAGCTTATTTCTTCATAAAATAGTGATAATAATACTAACTTCAAAGACTGTCATGAGATTTAAATAGGATTATATTTTTTAATGTCTGGTCCAAGATAGTTGATAGTCAACAAATGTTCATTTATTCATTCATTTATCAGGTATTTATGGAGCATCTACTATGCTCCATATACTGCCAATACAGCAGTGAACAAAATAGACAAAACCCTTGTCACGGCCAGGTCCTTCTCTTCTTTTTCCTACTTTCCACTGACCCTCCCTATTAGAGCCAGACCTCATTAGACGAATATTCCAGTTTTTTCACAGAATTCATTCCTTGGAAGTTCCGATAGTCGACAAGTATGTTTTGTGCTCAGATTCCCTTTTTGCATGAGACCAGAAAAGAATGTATGATGGAATTGCAAAATTTAACCTACATTACAACTTGGATGTGCAGAAGAATGAACTTTATTTAGTCTGTCCTATTCTGTCTTCCCTCCGGAGCCATTTACGTTCTAGTTAGAAGGAGAAATAACGTTAACTAAATGACTGGCTTAAAATGAAATCCCAGTCAGTAATTTAATCCATTTGAATGCCGTTCTGCTTCCTTTGGATGAAAATGCTGAGGCTAAAACCAAACAATACACACACACACAAAAGCAGAGGGTAGGCCAGGCACAGTGGCTCATGCCTGAAATCCCAGCACTCTGGGAGGCCAAGGCAGGCAGATCGCCTGAGCTCAGGAATTGGAGACTAGCCTGGGCAACATGGCGAAACCCCATCTCTACAAAAAATACAAAAATTAGCTGGGAGTCAGCGTGCGCTTGTAGTCCCAGATACTTGCGGGGACTGAGGCAGGAGGATTGCTTGAACCCAGGAGGTCAAGGCTGCAGTGAGCCAAGATTGCACCACTGCACTCCAACCTGGGTGACAAAGTGAGGCTCTCTCTCTCCAAAAAAAAATTGCTGAGGCTCTCAGGCTCTTCCTCCTCTGCTTTCCCAGAGTCCTGGGGGAGGGATGAGGTCTATGCAACCTCATGGTGGTGGGGAGGAGGTGGTGTTCTCAGCCACAGTTCCCTGCTTGCCCTGGCTATCCTCCAGCCAGTTATCTCCTTCTCATTCGGTGCTGCTAGCCCTGGGGTGATTGCTTGAGTGGGTGTGACCTGTGGTTGGTCTCACTGGGTCTGGCTAAAGTCCTGTTGTGTGCTCTGGGTGACCTGCCCTCATTTCAGTTTCCCCTGGTGCTAGAGAACTCTTTGAAGTCTGGTTGGCCTTTCATCCAGCCCTGAGTTTGCTTGCCTCTGATAAGCAGAGAGGCTTGCTCTTTCTGGGTCCTCTCTACCGCGTTCTGTCTGACCATGTCTGACCTACGTAGGGGTGAGCTTGGTCCCTAGGTTTGTATGGGAGCATGCCAACCACAGATCCTCCTCTTTCAAGCTTAAGAGGAGTCTTTTAAATACTGGCCCCACTCTGTCTTTGGAGTTAACCTTGCTTTCCTAGTTCCCCTTTCCCTACCTAGGCCAAACTCAGAAGAGTGGAGGAGAGGAGATTAGGACGACCTTCACCATTTCACTTCTATCTCTCTCTGCTTTCCACAGTTCTCCACACTAAAAAAGGACAACTCTTTCTTTCTCTTTTTTTTTTTTTGAGACGGAGCCTTGCTGTTGCCAGACTGGAGTGCAGTGGCACAATCTCGGCTCACTGCAACCTCCGCCTCCTGGGTTCAAGAGATTCTTCTGCCTCAGCCTCCCAAGTAGCTGGGACTACAGGCACGTGCCAAAAGCCTGGCTAATTTTTGTATTTTTAGTAGAGACTGGGTTTCACCATGTTGGCCAGGATGGTCTCGATTTCTTGACCTCGTGATCCACCCACCTCAGCCTCCCAAAGTGTTGAAATTACAGGTGTGAGCCACCGCACCCGGCCTCTTTCTTTCTATTCTATCTTCTTCCTGACTCTATCTAGCTAAATCTTAATGACAAGCAGGTTACCTTCTTTTTATTTTTGTTCTTAAACCATATTGTAGCAGAACATGGTGATCTGAAGTCTCCATGCTTCGTTGTTAAAATACTAAGGTCTCACAAAGGAGTTCAGCAAATCCTTTTTTAAGAGGCTTCTATAAACCTACTTTCTCAAAGACAGAAGCAGAATGTTACTCTTTCTCTTGTTCTTCTATAATAAATATAGACCTTCCATCTGGGCAAATCATTGGCTAGGGCAGATTAATGCGAAGATTTCTACCCAAGGAGAAATCTTTAATATTTTAGTATTTTAAATGCACTTTATATGTACATTTACAGCATTATTGTTTATTAGCTTTACAGTTCTCTGACTATCCAGTGACTGGGTTGCACCCAGATATTGGTAGCCCTGGGACTTTACTTTCTGTCTGTTGATTTGGAATGGACCGTGGTAGCAGACCTTTAAGACAGATTTTTCCTCTTCATCCCAATGTGCCTTTTGCTTTCTCTAAAAGAGTCTCCCTTCCTCTTATTTTTCCTTAAGCTCTTCTCCATCTTTGATGTCAGGGCTCTTTCTTTCTGCTCCTGCACTTGCACTTTGCTCCCTCACTGGACACACATATAAGCATGTGCGTACACACAAAAACATACATCGTCACCTCTTCTGTGTTCGTATATGTACATTTCCAGTCCCCTGTTGCTTTAGCTCTTTTTCCAGGACTTTACTGAACACCTGTTATCTACTAGTGATGAGAAAGTTCCTTTAATATTGCCTCTTTCATTTAATTCTTAGAATCACCATTGCATGTAGCAAGAAACCGAGGCTCAGTGAAGTTTTCAAAATCTGTGTTCAAGGATATAGAGCTCGTCATTGGCAGAACAGGGACTCGAACCAGGTTTCATTGGCCCTAAAGACATTCCACTAAAGAACATTGCTCTGAACAAAAATGTAAACTTTTGAGTAAAGATTTTATGTAAATTGAATTATAACAACGCTGAACATGAAACTCAAAACTTATGATGACTGGTCCAAAAATTATCACTTTGAAGGGAAGAATGGGGAACTCCTTTTCAGAGATGATTAATGCTTGATGCAAGTCTACTAGAAGTGCTGACTAATGGTCTGCTGACTACTTATTTTGATCTTGGTGTTGGTAGAGAGAATTTTACAAGCCAGGAAATGAAAAAAAAAATACAGATTTTAGCCACTTAAAATTGCTAGCAGTGAAGGTCTCCATATGATTTCGGTTCCAGCTTCTTTTCTTTTTTTTCTAGGCTAATTTAACCACTTCCTCCTCCATTCTTGAGAGTTTTAGAAATGTCTTTTCAGAGACAGAGTCTTGCCATGTTGGCTACACTGGTCTCAAACTCCTGGCTTCAGTGATCCTTCTGCATCAGCCTCCCAAAGCACTGCGATTACAGGCATGAGCTATGCCTGGTCTCTGTTTTGTTCTTGCAGGCTAAATCATTTTCCCCTATTCTGGTTAGGTTATTATTAATTTAAAACATAATATTTAATTTTCCATTTTAAAGTCTTTTTCCCCATCTATCCTTATCTTTCCCTTTTCTTATTCGTATTTTTTACCTCCCTCTAGCTTGGTTTTGTGCGTTCTTGCTCATAGTGTTCTGCCCCATTCGGTTACTGAAAATAAAAAGTACTGGATTCCTAATCTCTAAAAGCCTGACCATCACCACTAGGGTCCTTTGAAGTTTGCTTTCAACTTTTGTGCAAAGATGCACAATTCATTCACCAGTCACAATTTGCCACTGTGGCATTTGGAGGTGATGTACAGAGTCCTGCTGGGATTTTTTATTCTCTGAGGTTTTGCTAAAAGATATTGACTGGATCAAGGAAAAAACCCGATTAAGCACTCAATACAGAAAAAAAAATGTGAGTGACTGAGTGTGTGGGTATGCACATGCACATGTGTTTCCGCGTGTGTGGATGGGGGCGTGTCTTCGGGAATGTTAGGGAGATGAATTCTCCCTAAAGAACGTTTAGTTATTTGATACAAAGTACTCCTTAGCATCCTCTGGAATCAAAGTGAACTTTCTATCAGATTAAAATGATGACTCAGAGTGGTTATGGAGCTGGCATTTTAAGAATTAGAGCGGAGAAAGAAATAAAAGAAGGAGAGTCTTCAAAGGATTGCATAAACTAAACTAAAGTATGTTTAATCGCTTTCCTCGCATACTGACCTCTCTTTCTTCCTACTGATTTCCTTGATTGGTTTGTCTTTAAGGGAGAATGAAGAGGATTCTTTTAGAGCTTCCTATCTCATAATACAGAAAGATTTCACAGGTTCCTGTTTCAGAGGAAGGGGATAGATCCTTTTATCTTAAAAGAGAACAATATTAGTTCCTAGTGTGTCTGTCATTTTGAAATAGAGATTGTTTCTTTTTTTTTTGCCCTTGGGCTGCTGTGACTTTCAGGAAACTTTTCACTGGTGATATCAGAGGTACTTTGAAGAAATGATTCTTGCTAATCCATTTTGATCCATGTTGTAATACTGCAGTTATTGATGGGCATAAGGTATTAATAATTTATAATTATGTCATAATTAATAATTATGACAATCTCTATATGTCATAATTATTAACTGCTAAATTTTAAGAAAGTATTTGTATAAACATAGGGATATCCTTGACTCACATAGCCTCTGTATTTATGAGTTTTTATTTGTGTACATGTCGTTCGACTCATGGGTCCCATGCAGAACAAATGTGCAGGTGATCCTTAAGCGTTTAAAGCAACCATGACAGCAGCGAGAGGTGACAGGCAGTGGTGTGCGTAACTCAGACGCAGCTGAGACTATTGACTCTCAAGATCCACCAAGCAGAAACGTGAGATGTCCAGGCAGATCTGCTTCTGGTCCTTTCCCCAAGTATTCTGCTTTATATTCTTTGGAAGAAATGCCATTTGCCTCTGCCACAGTTACCTAGAAAAAAAAAAGGGAGCGAGAGAGAGAAAAGGAAAAAGAATGCAGTGAATATGCCGACCTTTGTAGACAAAGAAGTGGTCACCGACCCACTTGGAAAAGGGCATGCGTTCTGAGTCATTTTTCTAGTTGTGATCAAGGCCTGGCTTTAACCATTGTGCCTCCCATTCCCCAGGCCCAGCCCTGCCCTTAATCAATAATAGGCTTTGGATTGAAATTGAGGAAAACCAATTAGCTGGTGGAGGTAATTGCATCCAAATAACTGCAGGGAAAATCGGTAATCAGGAACAGGGATGCCAAGCAGATAAAAAAGCTGGGAAATAAAAGACAACAATTTAGTTTCTGATTGAGTCATCTTGTACTTTTACTTTTTTTTCTTTCTAATTCAAATTAGGTTCTTATTCAAAGGGTTTAAGTAGCTTTCAAAAAGAAAAGTTTAGAATTATAAAAAGAGCATTCTTTTCCTGTTAAGTAAAACAAGCATAATTAGTTGTTCAGGAAAATACTCCCTAGGAAACTATGTTGAAATAGCACAATATCCAAAAGCTTAGCCAATAGGGTGGTCAGAAAACCTCCTTGATGAATCGGGAAACATGACAATAGTGGGTTTCTGTCCCATTTTGTCCGCATGGATTACTCTCTTTAAAATATCACCTTTAGGGATGTGTGGGCAGTTCCCTTCCTTCAGCTGTGATCTCCAAAGGAAACAGGGAGGTTTAATAGGAACTGTGGGGTGCCAACATTCAGATCATTTTCAACTTCAAGAGAGGGAAACCAGGACAAAGATTTCCAACAATTTTAACAACATGCCTGTCATTGTCATCAGGCTTAAAATGAATCATGTGGCTTTCAGAGTTTGGGAGGCAGACTAACTCCCTAAGAAGAAACTAAGTTTATAGAAGGCAAAGAGTAGGGTTAAAAAAAACCGAGTTATTTGGTTGTCAGGATGACTTTTCCTGATTGGAATAAGATAGACATGTTGCGAAAACACACGTGGTTCCTCTGAGCACACTTTTAAAATCTCTCTTGGGTTCGTTCAGACTTCATAAGGCAGAAAAGGTGTTTTATTTCTTGTACACAGAGCCGTTGTAGAGTGGAAACCGAGACCATTGAGTGTGGAGGAGGCATTTATTGCCTTCTTTCTGACGGATTGAAGCAAGCAGTCACAAGATGGAACTGCTTCTGGCATTCAAACAGTTAAGAGACTTCTAAGGTCAAAGCCACAAACCCTGAAGTAATGGGAAACCATGCATATGCTTTCTGAAGTCAGGGACCTTCTTTTAGAAAAAAATAGGAATTAGATTAAGCTAATGTTGCTTAACACATGAAATTTGTTGTTAGCCAATTACGGAGCTCAGGATATTATCAGCTTCTACGGGGCATTCCAAACTTAGCACCAAAGGCTGGAGAGTATTAAAGAGCAGAGAAAAGCTTCAGTCAGGCTACAGCAAAGAACTCCCAAAGCTCGTGTTAGATACAATTATAGGCTGCAAATGGGGAGGAGAAACCATGGAATCTGCATGCAAATGGAAGTCTACCAGCAACCTGATATTGGCTCTAAATTTAACTTTTATTTACGTAAGCAATGCATGCAGAAAGATTAATAACTGCTGCTAAGATCTAATTTTCAATATCCAGACCTAACATTATAACTGCTGTATAATAATCATTTAAGAAATGTTAGCCATTTAAAAGTGTATCTGTGTATATAGATGTATAGCCCCTTTTTTCTTTAGAGACAGGGTCTTGCTCTGTTGTCCAGGCTGGAGTGTGGTGGTGCAATCACAGCTCATAACAACCTTGAACTTCTCGGCTCAAGTGAGCTTCATGCCTCAGTCTCCTGAGTAGCAGGGGCTACAGGGGCATGCCACCAAGCCTCGATAATTTTTAAATTTTTTGTAGAGAAGAGATCTTGCTATATTACCTGGGCTGTTCACAAACTCCTGACCTCAAGCTATCCTCCTGCCTCAGCCTCCTAAAGTGTTGGGATTACAGGTGTGAACCACCACACCCAGTCTTATCCAGTTAAAAAAAATCTACTTTTATTGCTAAGCAATATATTGGGAAGATTTTTTCATGTCAAGAAATGTATCTTGTGTTTGGGCATGGTGGCTCATGCCTATAATCCCAGCAATTTAGGAGGCCAATGCAAGAGGATCACTTGAGGCCAGGGGTTCAAGACCAGCCTGGGCAATACAGTAAGATCCTGTCTCAAAAAAGTGTATATATAGATATAGATATATATAGGTATAGATATATAGGAGGCTGAAGCAGGAAGCTCTCTTGAGCACAGGACATCTAGGCGGCAGTGAGCCATGTTCATGCCACTGTACTCCATCCAGCCTGGGTGACAGAGCAAGACCCTGTCTCAAAAAACAAACAGAAAACAAAAAAGAAATATATCTTGCTTTATTTTCTTTGTTTTACCACTAATATCTGTATGCTTTATAACATAAGACAGAATACTGACTTTCTTTGCTCTATCTATATATCAACAGATCTTATTTATAAATTCAGTTAAATCTCCTCTAGTGGGGAAGGAGTTCATAAAAACAACAGAGACTTAAAGGGAAAAAAAAATGACCGAGATTGAATATGCACATATTTATAGGAATGTATGCAAAGATATGAATGAAAGAAATGATCCATTCTGAGCCTAGAAAAGAGAGATGAGCCCTTCCTTCCTTACCATGCCCCTTCCCCCTCTCTCCAGATGTGCTCTTGCTGGATTGGTCACTCCAGGGTTTCCTGATTAGAATGAGGAAGCACAGCTGATCACGCCAGTAAGTTCAGATTGAGATCTCATCACCTTTTGACCTTCAGCCCCACCCTCTCTTTACCAGTCTGAAAGCTGGCACCCATGTCTCTAAATGGAAATAAAAAGAAAAAAGGCAAAAAACTGAAGTAACATGTGCCAAGTGGCTGTCAGCTTTGCAAAGCCACACCTTGTTTCTGTCTTCCTGTGTAATGAGAACCAGAGCTTTGGGCCTTCAGAGTTTAGGATGGAAACAGATCTGCAATGCATGAAACAGAGACCTGCCCAAGGCTATTATATTTCATTGAGAAAATAAAAGGCATCAGGTGGGACCTTCTTCATTCTCCACCATCAAATCAACAATCCTGCCTGCATCTTTCCCTATCTTCTTTTCTTATAGTTTTGTGCTTACCAAAGGTTATCCTCTCCAATTCTGTCCTGGGACTCAGCTGCTCTATCTACCAAATATTGTCCCTGTTTCTTCTCTTACTTTTTCTCCACCATCATTCATCTCTTTCCCCAACTACAAACATACTCTAATAGATACCAAATTAAGAAGCAAGTGTAAATAAACAAAAAGACCTAGAATCCTCCATAAGCCCTTATTTCCCTTCAGCCAGCACCTCCCCCCATTTTTATGTTTCCTTGTACAGTAAAAGTAAAAACAGTTTTATGAATACGTATGCCGTCTTCACTGCCCAAACTGCATCTCTTCCTTCAGCACACTGTAGTCTGGCTTTTGTGTATTGCATTTGCTAAAATGATTTTTGCTCAAAGTTATCAATTGACTTCATGTTGACAAAACAATGGACATGTGTTTTGTCTTTTGTCAGCCTCTCAGTATTATCCCACGTGGCAGATAATTCTGTCTTTTCTGACTTCAGTGACGATTTGCTCTCCTGGATTTTCCTCTAGCATGCTGACCGCTCTTTCTCCATCTCTTTTTGCCAGCTCTCCTCCTCTAACTGGCTTCTACTTGTTTAATTTAGGGCTAGGTTCTGGATCCTCTTCTCTTTACTCTCCACATTTTCTCCCTAGTGATCTCATCCATATTCATGGCCCAAATTAGCATCTATATGCAGCTGATTCCTATTATGGAGATTGTGGTACACCACCCAGAGACTCCCTTTAAGACTAAGGCATTCATTTTCCCAACTGTTGAGAGTATTGGCTGTTGGCAGCTCACAAGGATTTCCTCTTTGAGCCTTGTCCTCAGTTTAAGATTATATCCCTTTTCTTTCTCTATTTCTATTTTTTTTTTCCTGTTTTTTGAGACAGGGTCTCACTCTGTTACCCATGCTGGAGTGCAGTGGCACCATCTCAGCTCAGCTCAGTGCAACCTCTGCCTCCAGGGTTCGCATGATTCTCGTGCCTCAGCCTTTCGGGTAGCTGTGACTAAGGATATGTGGCACCACGCCCAGCTAATTTTTGTATTTTTAGTAGAGATGGGGTTTCACCACGTTGGCCATGCTGGTCTCAAACTCCTGGCCTCAAGTGATCTGTTCGCTTTGGCCTCCCGATCTGCTGGGATTATAGGCATAAGCCATGGCAACCTGTTATGTATCCCTTTTGGACGAGCAGCCTGCATTCAATGCTGGTTGAAGCAAGAGTACATAGCCTTGAGTTCAGGACAACTCTGACGGATCATGTCAGTTCCAGGCTCCCTGGATTGGCTGAGGTCTCTGTTACAACTGCATCACAGTTGGACTTTTCCCTCTGCCCAATCATGCGTCTTTTACTCCCTTACAGACATTGTTTCTAAGGACATTCTTGTAGTAGATACTGTGATGCACCACCCAAATGTCACTTTAGGAATAAGGAACTAATTGCTATGATGCTGGAAATCCTGGGCAAACATACTCAGAGATAAGGCCTCTTCAGGGCAGCTGACACCCAATGACTGATCCAGTAGGGGCACCAAGGCTCCACTCTCGCACATCAACTTGAGATAGTACTGAAGGGTCATCTTAATTCAGAAGTCCCCGCCCCAAAGAAAGGATACATAGTCTAATTTAATTCATCTCCAGAGACCCAGTGTCATCATGACCCTCCTCTGCCCCCATGAGACTGGAGATTTACGAGGCCAGGTGACAAATAAATGGGTGTGTAAATTCCAGCTTCAGTGGGTCCACAGACACCTCCAGTGATCATTTCTTAAATCTCAAAGTGAGAACTGACATACTGGCAGTTAGAAATACCGCACTTTGTATCATTGACCTGTGGTGAACACCATATCACAGTGGAGGAGGCCAAATGGACACCTCTAGAAACTGTCCATACATCCCTTCCCCCAGCTAAGGGAACAAGTAGAGAAAAATTGCATCCTGGAGTAGAGGAATAGCAGAAATTGATGCTACTGTTAAAGATCTGAAAACGCAGTGGTGGTGGTCACTACTCATTCTCTTATCCTTATTTGGCAGCACCAGTCTGGCTCCTGCAGAAACTGGGTGATTCTGGAGAATAACTGTGGAACCACAGCTCAAACAAGTAATAGCCCTGGTTGTAGCTACTGTGCTGGATGTGGTTTTATTGCTAGATAAATAAGATAACATAGGTTAATGAGATTTCAGGTACATGGTGTGTGGTTGTTGATTTGGGAAATGGATCCTTTTCTATTCCAGTTAGAAGTTCAGAGATAGTTTGCAGTCATATGATGTAATATTCAACTGCAGCTCTGACCCAGGGCTTTGTTGCCCTTCTTCCTTTTATCACAAGATAATCTGAACATATTTGCATCATCTTGAAATTTTACTACAAGTCATGCTGATTAATTCCATCAACAACATTATGTGGACTGGATTGTACTCTGTAAGACTTCATTAAGACACATGCAAGATTAACACTATGCATATCTATTGACCTCTCACTTCGATGAAATTTTTATGGATCTAGTGGTCTGGGGAACACTAGACTATCCCCTCCAAATTAAAAGACACATCTTGCATCCCTTATGACAAAGAAGTGAACTCAGTGTGTGGTAGGCATCTTTCAGTTATAGGTATATAAGATAACACATTATACACCTAGAAATATCACTAGCTTTGAGTGGGGCCCTGGGAAGGAAAAAGCCATACACTAAAGCAACACTGTGGTGCGAGCAGTTCTGTCATTTGGGCCAAATGACTGACACTAAATTTGCTGGAAATGTCAGAGGTGGGACTTACCAAATCACAATTTATAGCAGGCCCAGCTGTAGTTCATCATAATGGATTTTCTGAGGTCAAGCCCAAGTATGATCAGAGGGCATGAGTATACGGTACCTCATTCTCCATAGTTGTGTAGCAGGAGCAGCCATGGGAAATGAATCTCTTGGACACCGAATACAGGAAGAAGGAGTTTATTTGGCTGGGAGCAGGGTGGCATAGTTGCCTAACAGCCAAGCTCCCCTAACAAAGGAAGGTTCCATCTTTATATAGGCTTATACTTTAGATGTTTCACGGGGAAGAATCTTAGGTTTATAGCTTAACATATGAAAAGGGTCTCGGTTTACAGTCTCAGGAATTACATATGAAAAGGGCTTCAGTTTACAGTCTCAGGAATTACATATGAAAAGGGCTTTGGTTTACAGTCTTAGGAATGAAAAGGGGAAGTTTACAGTCTTAGGAAAAAAGGGGAAGTTGATCTGAGATGCCTGGGTCTCCCTCTTCAGTTGTATAAGTGTTCATTTCCTAGCTCACACCTATGGCTACATAAGGGGTTTCATACCACCAGCTGATGGAGGAGGAAAAAGCATGAGCTTGGTTTGTCAATGACGGGTGTCCGTATGTGTGTGCAAGTTCAATATAAACAGTGACTGTATTATAGGTGCAGTCCGAGTTTGCCTTGAAAGTGGAGCGAGAAAAATTCCCAATGGGCAGAACTGTTGTAAGTATACCAAGTCATCCACTTTGTGTCAAAGGAGAAGTGGCCTGAAACAAAAATGTTTCAGGACTGAGTTACAGCAACTCAGACTCGGAACACAGTGACTCAGATTTGGAACACAGCAGGTCAGGCTTGGAACACAGCAGGTCAGACTCGGAACACAGCAGGTCAGGCTTGGAACACAGCAGATCAGACTTGGAACACAGCAGGTCAGGCTTGGAACCCAGCAGGTCAGACATGGAACACAGCAGGTCAGGCTTGGAACCCAGCAGGTCAGGCTTGGAACCCAGCAGGTCAGACATGGAACACAGCAGGTCAGGCTTGGAACACAGCAGGTCAGACATGGAACACAGCAGGTCAGGCTTGGAACACAGCAGGTGAGGCTTGGAACACAGCAGGTCAGACATGGAACACAGCAGGTCAGGCTTGGAACCCAGCAGGTCAGGCTTGGAATAGACGTGGAACACAGCAGGTCAGACTTGGAATAGACGTGGAACACAGCAGGTCAGACTTGGAATAGACGTGGAACACAGCAGGTCAGACTTGGAATCGACGTGGAACACAGCAGGTCAGGCTTGGAACCCAGCAGGTCAGACATGGAACACAGCAGGTCAGGCTTGGAACCCAGCAGGTCAGGCTTGGAACACAGCAGGTCAGGCTTGGAACCCAGCAGGTCAGACATGGAACACAGCAGGTCAGGCTTGGAACCCAGCAGGTCAGGCTTGGAACCCAGCAGGTCAGACATGGAACCCAGCAGGTCAGGCTTGGAACCCAGCAGGTCAGACATGGAACCCAGCAGGTCAGACATGGAACACAGCAGGTCAGGCATGGAACACAGCAGGTCAGGCTTGGAACCCAGCAGGTCAGACATGGAACCCAGCAGGTCAGGCATGGAACACAGCAGGTCAGGCTTGGAACCCAGCAGGTCAGGCTTGGAACACAGCAGGTCAGGCTTGGAACCCAGCAGGTCAGGCATGGAACACAGCAGGTCAGGCTTGGAACCCAGCAGGTCAGACATGGAACACAGCAGGTCAGGCTTGGAACCCAGCAGGTGAGGCTTGGAACACAGCAGGTCAGACATGGAACCCAGCAGGTCAGGCTTGGAACCCAGCAGGTCAGGCTTGGAATAGACGTGGAACACAGCAGGTCAGACTTGGAATAGACGTGGAACACAGCAGGTCAGACTTGGAATAGACGTGGAACACAGCAGGTCAGACTTGGAATAGACGTGGAACACAGCAGGTCAGACTTGGAATCGACGTGGAACACAGCAGGTCAGACTTGGAATCGACGTGGAACACAGCAGGTCAGACTTGGAATCGACGTGGAACACAGCAGGTCAGACTTGGAATCGACGTGGAACACAGCAGGTCAGGCTTGGAACACAGCAGGTCAGGCTTGAAACCCAGCAACTCAGACTTGGAACTTGTATCTTGTGATACAAGATTTTTGTGTCACACATTAACTCTCACTTGCAAACATCCACCAGGAAAGAGGCACTGAATAACCAATTATTTAAAATTATTTGGCCAGTTGATGTTAGCTGGTGTTTGTCATTGGCCACCTTGTAACCAGCACAAGAAGTGCCATAGTGGCAGAGATGGAAGCTGTGTATAGATGAGCAGCATGGACTTCTTACCAGGTTCAATATAGTTATGCCTCTTTTGAATATTCAAACTTTCAGTGGCATAGACCAAGGTGCTTTACCCCAATACAACAATATGGCACTGTTCCTCAAGGAAGAAAACCAGTAACTTGGTGGCAAGTCAACTACTCTGGGCCCCTTCTATCCCAGTAGTTGATTTGCCACCAAATCAACTATTAAATTCCGGAAGGGCCAGAATTGCATTCACGTAGCAATAGATACTGGTTCTGGGAGTAAAACATCTCAGTCAGTACCACTCTCCAGGGGGCTTACAGAATTACTGATCCTGTATCTAGGCCCGCACTACCACAAACACAGCATTTGAGCAGGAAACCCACTTCAAAGAAGGAGGCACAGGAATGAGCCTATGAATCTGTTAATTTTTTTCTCTCATACCACATCATCCAGAAGTAGCTGATCTCATAGGTGCAGAGAATTTCAATGATGAATTCTATCAAATATTTAAGGTCGAAATAATGATATGTATACAATCATGTACTTGGGAGGCTGCCTCAGTCTCACAAGTACCTGGTACTATAAACATGTGCTACCACACTAGGCTAACTTTTAAAAAATTATTATTAATTATTATTATTATTATTCATGAGACAGGGTCTTACTCTGCTGCCCAGGCTGGAATGTAGGGGTTCGATACCAGTTCACTGCAACCTCCGCCTATGAGGTTCAAGTGATTCTCATGCCTCTCCTGAATAGTTGTGATTACACATGTTTCCCCACCATGCCTCACAAATTTTTGTATTTCTAGAGATGGGGTTTTGCCATGTTGGCCAGGCTGGTCTTGAACTCCTGGCCTCAAGTGATGGCCCGCCTCAGCCTTTTAAAGTGCTGGGATTACAGGTGTGAGCCACCACGCCCAGCCTTAAAAATTATTTTGTACTGTAATCCCAGCACTTTGGGAGGCCGAGGCGGGTGGATCACGAGGTCAAGAGATCGAGACCATTCTGGTCAACATGGTGAAACCCTGTCTCTACTAAAAAAAAAAAAAAAATACAAAAAATTAACGGGGCATGGTGGTACATGCCTGTAATCTCAGCTACTCAGGAGGTTGAGGCAGGAGAATTGCCTGAACCCAGGAGGCAGAGGTTGTGGTGAGCCCAGTTCACGCCATTGCACTCCAGCCTGGGTAACAAGAGTGAAACTCCGTCTCAAAAAAAAAAATTTTTTTTCTATAGACAGTGTCTCACTATATTACTCAGGCTGGTGTCAAACTCCTGAGCTGTGATCCTCCCACCTCAACCTCCCAAAGTGCTGGTATTACAGGTGTGAGCCAACATACTCAGCTGAAATAATACAAATCTAACATCAACTTTTTTCTTTCTTTTGAGACAGGTTATTGCTTTGTTGATCAGGTTGGAGTGCAGTGGCCAATCATAGCTCACTGCAGGTTCAAACTCCTGGGCTCAAGGAATTCTTCCACCTCAGCCTCCTGAGTCACTGAGACTACAGGTATATTGCACCATGTCTGGCTAATTTTCAAATTTTTTGTAGGGACAGAAAAAAATTTGCTTATGTTGACCAGGCTGATCTCAAGCTCAGGTGATCCTCCTGCCTCAGATTCCCAAAGCACTTGGATTAAAGACATGAGCAACCACTCCACGTCCAGCCTCAAACTTCTTAAAAAAGATAGGAGAAGGGAACTGCCCCAGATTTCTTTCATGAGGCCGGAATTATATTGACATCAAAACCTGTCAAAGATATTTTAAAAACAGATAATAAAACAAATAAACAATTACAAATGAGTATTCCTCATGAACACAGATGCAAAAACTCTGAACAAAATATTAGTACATCGAATTGAGCAATGCCTAAAATGGATAATATGTTTTTACCAAGTGGAGTTTATCTTAGGAATGCAAGCTTAGTTCAGGGTCTTCTTCAAACCAATCGATGTAACTCATGTATAGAAGAAAAAAGGAGAAAACGATGATAGTTATATTCAATATGTGCAGAAAAAGCATTTGACAAAATAAAACATCCACTCATGATTAGAAATTTTTGCTAAAGGAAGAATAGAACAGAAATTAAACTCTTTAATTTCTAAAGGGTGTCTATGAAAAACAGATAACATTATGCACTTTTTGTTATTTAGTTTTTATTTCATAATCATAAACTGAACTCTGCAATCCAGGTGGGCATAGAAAGGGAATAAGGAAAAGAGGGAACTGTAGTGAGAGGACAAAGATTCTAGGACACTGAAGCATATGGGGTAGAAGGATGCTTTCCTGAGGATTGTTCTGGTAGTGAAGATAAAACACAAGTCAACCTTACTAGAGTCGTCCGCAGTCAGCCATGGTGCTCTTCTTGCTGGTCTGGCCATTCCTGGACCCAGCACGCTCCGTGGCCTCCACAATATTCATGCCTTCTTTCACCTTGCCCAAAACCACATGCTTGCCATCCAACCCCTCAGTCTCAGCAGTGCAGATGAAAACCTGGGAACTATTTGTGTTAGGTCAAGCATTTGCCATAGACAAGATGCCAGGACCTGTATGCTTCAGGAAGAAATTCTCATCATTGGCCGGGCACGGTGGCTCACACCTGTAATCCTAGCATTTTGGGAGGCCGAGGCGGGTGGATCACGAGGTCAAGAGATCGAGACCATCCTGGCCAACATGGTGAAATCCCGTCTCTACTAAAAATACAAAAATTAGCCGGGCGTTTGGCACGCACCAGTCGTCCCAGCTACTAGGGACACTGAGGTGGAAGAATCACTTGAACCTGGAAGGCAGAGATTGTAGTGAGCCGAGATTGTGCCACTGCGCTCCAGCCAGGCAATAGAGCAAGATTCCATCTTAAAAAAAAAGAAAGAAATTCTCATCATCAAATTTCTCCCCATAGATGGACCTGCCATCAGTGCCATTATGGCATGTGAAGTCACTACCCTGACACATAAGCCCTGGAATAATTCTGTGAAAGCAGGAACCCTTATAACCAAATCCTTCTCTACAGTGCTCAGAGCATGAACGTTTTCTGCTGTTTTTGGAAACTTGTCTGCAAACAGCTTGAAGGAGATGAGACCCAAGGGCTGGCTGTTGATGACAGTGTCAAAGCACACAGTGGAGCTGACCATGGTTGGTAGTACCGGGCTCCCAGCAGTCGTGGTGTCTGCAAAGCTAACATTATACTTAGTGATGAAATATTGCATGCAGACTGGGCTCAGAGGCTAATACTTGTAAACCCAACACTTTGGGAGGCCAATGCAGGAGGATCACCTAAGCCCAGGGAATCAAGCCCAGCAACATAGGAAGACTCCTATCTCTACCAAAAAAAAAGTACAAAAATTAGCCAAGTGTAGTGATGTGTGCCTGTAGTCCAAGCTACTCAGGAGGCTGAAGCAGGAGGATCACTTGAGCCTAGGAGTTTGATGTTAGAGTGAGCTATGATTGTGCCACTGCACTCCAGCCTGAGCAACAGAGCAAGATCTTGTATTAAGAAATAATAATAATAAAAAATATTAAATGCTTTCACTCTAAGCCTTGAAACAAGGCAAGAAAGTTTGCTTTTTTTACATATTATTTTACACTGCACCAAAGGCACTATACCATAAAGCAAGAAAAAGACATGAAATGCATATGATTGCAAAGGGAGAAATGAAAAGGTCTTTACCTGGAGACAACATGATTTGTTACATAAAAATGAAAACAAAAACAAAACCCTTCTTTATAAAAACCTATGAAATCTAAGTGAAATTAGCTAGATCATAGGATATAAAGTCAAAATACACAAATTAACTTTATTTTGATATACTTGCAGCAAATAATTGGAAAATATACAGAAAAGAACAACTCAGATTTTTCTTTTTAAAAAATGTTCTACCCTGTTAACTGAAAGATTTTCAATAGTACAAATAAGCATAAAATGCTTGAAAATAAAGTTAGCAAAAGATATGCCAAACCTCTGCACTAGAACTACATATTTCTGAGGGCTATTTAGAAAGACATAAATAATTGGGTTGGAATAGTAAATACTGTCAAGATGTCAATTCTACCTAAATTGACTAATAGATTCAACGCAATTCCACTCAAAATAAAACCAGATTTTATTTGTAGAAATTGACACGTTTACTTTAAAATTTACATGGAAATACATAATGCATATTAGATAACCAAAACAAACCTTCAGTAGAATAAAAAACTCTATCAATTTCAAGGCCAACTACACAACCACAGTAATAAACGTGGCATGGTATTGCCGTAAGGATAGGAAAACAGGATCAATAGACTAGAGAGTCCAGAAATATTTGCATGTATATATGCTCAACTGAATTTTAATAAAAGACACTGCAGCAGTTTTAACTGGAAAAGAAAAGTTTTTCACCAAATCATTTTGTAAAAACTATATTAATGTGGGGAAAATGACCTTTGATTCCTACCTTATACCATACACAAACATTAATTCAGGACAAATAAAAAACCTAAATGTAGAACTAAAAGTATAATACTTATAGGAATAAACATAGCAAGCACAGAAATAAACATATCTTTGTGAACTTGAGACAGGCAAATATTTAGGAAAAAAGCACTACATAAAAGGAAAAACCTCCATTCATTAAAATACATAAATAAGAGGCTGGGCTCAGTGGCTCACACCTGTAATCCCAGCACTTTGGGAGGCCAAGGCAGGCGGATCACCTGAGGTCAAGAGTTCGAGACAAACCTGGCCAACATGGTGAAACCCTGTCTCTACTAAAAGAATATAAAAATTAGCCAGGCATGATGCAGGCACCTGTAATCCCAGCTACTCGGGAGGCTAAGGCCGGAGAATTGCTTGAACCTGAGAGGCGGAATTTGCAGTAAACTGAGATCACACAACTTCACTCCAGCCTGGGCAACAGAATGAGACTCTATCTCAAAAAAAATAAAAAAGACATGAATAAGAAAATGGAAGAGTAAACCCTGACCAGGAGAAAATACTCATTATTTTCTCCCTCTTTCTCTCTCTCTCTATGTACACATATATATGAATACAACTATGAATATATATATATGTATATGAAGACTTATTTCTGGAATATACAAAGAGATCGTATAACTCACCAAATGTTGAGGAAGATGTAGAGCAACTGAAACTCATACATTTGTGGTAGGAGTACAAAATGTTACATTTGGAAATCTGCTTGTCACGTTCCTGCAAATTTATACATCAAACTGTGATCTAACAATTATAATCCCAGGTATTTATACAAAAGAAATAAAAATACATATCCATAAAAAGACTTGCACAAGAAAGTTTATGGCAGCCTTATACAGAATATCTGAGGAAATGAGAATTGACACAAATGTCCAGCAACAGGAAACCGGATAAACAAATTGTGTTATATGAAATGCTAATCAGTAATACAAAGGAATGAACTACCGTTAACTGAAACAACACAGATGAATTTTTTAAAAGGCACTATGTTTAGTGCCAGAAACCAGTTAGGAAGAGTCTATACCCTATGGGTCCATTTGTATAAAGGTCTAGAATAGACTCTGGATGGAGTAAGATGGCATGGGAATTAACCACAAAGGTCCAAGAGAGCCTGGGATTATGGAAATGTTTGGCATGGTGGTTAAAGGGGTGTATACAATTGTCAAAACTCAGTGGAACATATGGAATCTGTACATTTTGTTCTATTTCAATAACTAAAAAAGAAAAACCCTATTGATTATCTATATTGTTTTTTAACCTCTAACTCCTGGCCTCAAGTGATCCTCTCAAGTAGCTGGGATTATAGGCACAAGCCACCATACCTAACCCTGATTATCTACTGTTTACTTATTGAAACATGCAACAACATGGAGGTATCTCAAAAACATTACGTTGAGCAAAAGAAGCCAGGCACCAAAAAGTACATTACATGATTTTATTTATAGAAGGTTTAATTAAACACAAAACTAATCTATGCTGATAGAAATCAAAACAGCGGTTGTCTACAAAGGGTGGGGTTTGGCCTCAAGGGAGATTATCTAAGGTGCTGGAAAT
This sequence comes from Callithrix jacchus, assembly GCF_049354715.1. NCBI lineage: Eukaryota > Metazoa > Chordata > Mammalia > Primates > Cebidae > Callithrix > Callithrix jacchus. The sequence goes on along the minus strand of NC_133508.1, from coordinate 144,577,499 downwards.
ACTCTCTATCTTGATCGTGGCATTGGTGACATGGTTTAACATGGTATAAACACTTGTCAAAACTCATCAGACTGTATACTTATACTCTGTGTGTTTTTACTACATGTTAATTTTCACTGAATGCAAACATTTTTATGAGAAGAGTAATGTCAGTTTGCATCCATCCAAAAATGCCCTGTTGTGGCAAGGATATCGGCAAATGAGCATTCACATACCTTCCTGCAGGAAATGAACACAGTCTTTTAAATAAGCGATGTTCCATCTATATCTATTTTAAAATAACAGTTACATCATCTAGTCTAGCAATCTCCTAGAAATCTACTCACTTTTAGAAATCTACCTCATAGAGGTGAAGCGGCTAGAACGTAAGGACCTTTGAACAATGATGTTTACTGAGACAGCTTTAGTAACAACAGAAGAACTGCGGACAAATGAATGTTCATCGGCTGAGGAACCGCTGAAAAAATTATAGTACATCTGTCCCTAAGGGCCGGGATACACCCATTTAAATGATGAAATGGAGTTGTACCGGTTTGAGTGAGAAAAATATATACAGTTGACACTAGAGTGACATAGATTTGAACTGTGTGGGGCCACTTATATGTGTTTATTTTTTTTTCAATAGAAGTTACATCAAGGGGGTGCCTTCCTCTGCTGTCTCCCCTTCTACCTCGTCCAGCTTCTACATCTCTGCTACCTCGGAGACAGCAAGGCCAACGCCTCATCTTCTTCTCCTCCTCAGCCTACTCAATATGAAGACACTGAGGGATGAAGACCTTTATGATGATCCACTTCGACTTAATAAATAGTAAATATATTTCTCTTCCTTACGACTTTCTTAATAACGTTTTCTTTTCTCTAGCTTACTTTATTGTAAGAATGTGTATATAATCCACATAACATACAAAAGATACGTTAATCAAGTGCTTATGTTATTAGTAAGGCTTCTGGTGAACAGGAGGTTAGTAGTAGTTCAGTTTTGGGGTAGTCAAAAGTTATCCATGGATTTTCTTTTTCCTGTTTCTGGTGGTGGTTAAATACATGGATTTTTGACTCTGTAGAGGGTGTGCATCCCGAGCTCCTGAGTTGTGCGAGGGTCAACTGTACGTAATAATTTACTTTTTGCAAAACAAAGATAAAAGAATGCCACATATGTGCCTTCACGTAAATCTTACGTCTGCCTATTTAGAATTCTGTGGTAAGAAACATATGGTGTTCTTGACATGAATTACCTTAAGAGGAGCAGTTGCTGATGCAGTGGAGTGGGGAGAAAGAGGAAGAAAAAGAACAAAGCAAAAAGTCTTCATTAAAAGAAAAACATGCTTTTGATATTACACTTCTGCATGGATGCAGAACAAACTTATATTTGTAAAGACATCTATTCATTATTTATTCAGGTATTTTATAGTCATGTTTACTACCAGGTACCAAATAGTATTCTACGTGGATTCAAATAGTAATTAATTTAATCATGCTAACAGCCCTCTGAGGCAGGTCTGGTTAGTGTCTGTATTTCAAAGACAAGGAAACTGAGGCACAGAAGAGGTTGTCATAGTTACAGAGTTTGTGAGCAGCAACTCAGGGATTTGAGTGCAGGCAATCTGGGTCGGAGTCTATGCCCTTAACTACTACATTATGCCCCTTCTCTTTTTAATAAAAAGTAAACCCGCTGTCTCCACGCTCCACTGCTTAACACTACCCCGTGGCTTGCCATTGCACTTGGAATACAGTTCTAACTCCTCCAGTGGTCCTTGAGGCCCTGTGACATCCGGCCCTTGCCAAGTCCTCTAGACACCTGGCCTCACTGACCTCTGCCTCTTCTTTGCATCTTTTTCCTTTGCTTTTTCCTCAGGGCACCTCATCACTGACTCTGTCACATCCTTCAGACCTCAGTGTAATGTCCCTTTTTTGAGAGGGCTTCCCTAACCACCTATCTAAGTAAGTCTCCTTACACCTCTCCTTTCTCTTTTTTTCTTTTTCTTTTGAGATGGAACCTAGCTCTGTTACCCAGGCTGGAGTGCGGTGGCATGATCTCAGCTCACTGCAACCTCCACTTCTTGGCCTGAAGCGATCCTTGAGCCTTAGCCTCCGAGTAGCAGGGGTTACAGGCATGCACCACCACACCTAGCTAATATTTTTATTTTTTACTTTAGGTTCTGGGGTACATGTGCAAATCTTTCAGGATTGTTACATAGGTATACACATGCTATGGTGTTTTGCTGCCTCCATCCCCCCATCATCTACATTAGGTATTTCTCCCAGTGTTATCCCTCCCCAATCTCCCCACCCCCTGCTATCCCTCCACTAGCCCTCCACCCCCAAACAGACCCCAGTGTTTGATGTTCCCCTCCCTGTGCCCATGTGTTCTCATTGTTCAATACCCATTTATGAGTGAGAACATGCAGTGTTTGGCTTTCTGTTCTTGTGTCAGTTTGCTGAGAAAGATGGTTTCCAGATTCATTCATGTCCATGCGAAGGACATGAACTCATCGTTTCTTATGGCTGCATAGTATTCCATGGTGTATATGTGCCACATTTTCTTTATCCCACATTTTCTTTGATGGGCATTTGGGTTGGTTCCAAGTCTTTGCTATTGTAAACAGCACTGCAGTGAACATACATGTGCATGTATCTTTATAATAGATGGATTTATAATCCTTGGGGTATATACCCAGTAATGGGATTGCTGGGTCAAATGGTATTCCTAGTTATAGATCCTTGAGGAATCACCACACTGTCTTCCACAATGGCTGAACTAATTTACACTCTCACCAACAATGTGAAAGCGTTCCCATTTCTCCACATCCTCTCCAGCATCTGCTGTCTCCAGATTTTTTAATGACTGCTACTCTAACTGGCGTGAGATGGTATCTCAATGTGGTTTTGATTTGTATTTCTCTAATGACCAGTGACGATGAGCATTTTTTCATATGTTTGTTGGCCCCATAAATGTCTTCTTTTGAAAAGTGCCTGTTCATATCCTTCACCCACTTTTTGACAGGGTTCTTTGTTTTTTTCTTGTATATTTGTTTTAGTTCTTTGTAGATTCTGGATATTAGCCCGTTGTCAGATGGGGGCTTGCAAAATTTTTTCCCATTCTGTTGGTTGCTGGTTCACTCTAATGATTGTTTCTTTTGCTGTGCAGAAGCTCTTAAGTTTAATTAGATCCCATTTGTCTATTTTGGCTTTTGTTGCTATTGCTTTTGGTGTTTTAGTCATAAAGTCCTTGCCTATGTCCTGAATGGTTTTGCCTAGGTTTTCTTCTAGGGTTTTTATGATGTTAGGTCTTATGTTTAAATCTTTAATCCATCTTGAGTTAATTTTTGTATAAGGTGTAAGGAAGGGGGTCCAGTTTCCGCTTTCTGCACATAGCTAGCCAGTTTTCCCAACACCCCTTTATTAAACCAGGGAATACTTTCCCCATTGCTTGTTTTTGTCCAGTTTGTCAAAAAATCAGATGGTTGTAGATGTGTGGTGTTACTTCCGAGACCTCTGTTCTGTTCCATTGGTCTATATCTCTGTTTTGGTACCAGTACCATGCTGTTTTGATTACTGCACCCTTGTAATATAGTTTGAAGTCAGGTAGCATGATGTTTCCAGCCTTTTTTCTTTTTGCTTAGGATTGTCTTGGCAATGTGGGCTCTTTCGGTTCCACATGAAGTTTAAGGTGGTTTTTTCCAGTTCTGTGAAGAAGGTCAATGGTAGTTTGATGGGGATAGCATTGAATCTATAAATTACTTCAGGCAGTATGGCCATTTTTGTGATGTTGAATCTCCCTAACCATGAGCATGGAATGTTTTTCCATATGTTTGCATCCTCTCATTTTCTTGAGCAGTGGTTTGTAGTTCTCCTTGAAGAGGTCCTTCACATCTTTTGTTAGTTGTATTCCTAGGTAATTTATTCTCTTTGTAGCAATTGTGAATGGGAGTTTGCTCATTATTTTGCTCTCTGCTTGCCTGTTATTTGTATATAGGAATGCTTGTAATTTTTGCACACTGATTTTGTATCCAGAGACTTTGCTGAAGTTGCTTATCATCTTACGGAGATTTTGGGCTGAGATGATGGGCTCTTCTAAATATGCAACATGTCATCTGCAAATAGAATTTGACTTCCTCTTTTCCGAATTGAATACCTTTTGTTTCTTTTTCTTGCCTGTTTGCTCTGGCTAGAACTTCCAATATTATGTTGACTAGGAATGGTGAGAGAGGGAACCTTTGTATAGTGCCAGTTTTCAAAGGTAATGCTTCCAGTTTTTGCCCATTCAGTATAATGGCTGTGGGTTTGTCATAAATAGCTTTTATTATTTTGAGATATGTTCCATTGATGTCTAGTTTATTAAGAGTTTTTAGCATAAAGGGCTGTTGAATTTTGTCAAAGGCTTTCTTTGCATCTATTGAGATAGTCATGTGGTTTTTGTCTTCAGTTCTGTTTATGTGGTGAATTACATTTATAAACTTGCATATGTTGAACAAGCCTTGCATCTCTGGGATGAAGCCTACTTGATTGTAATGCATAAGCTTTTTGATGTGCTATTGCATTTGGTTAGCCAGTATTTTATTGAAGATTTTTGCATCTATGTTCATCATGGAGATTTGCCTGAAGTTTTCTGTTTTCATTGAGTCTCTGCTGGGTTTTGATATCAGGATGATGTTGGTCTCATAAAATGAGTTGGGGGGATTCCCTCTTTTTGTATTTGTTTGGAATAATTTCAGAAGGAATGGTACCAGCTCCTCTTTGTATGTCTGGTACAATTCAGCTGTGAACCTGTGTGGACCTGGACTTTTTTTGGTTGGTAGGCTACTAATTGCCTCCTCTACTTTAGACCTTGTTATTGATTTATTCAGGCATTCCACTTCTTCCTTGTTTAGTCTTGGTAAGGTGCAAGTTTCCAAGAATTTATCCATTTCTTCTAGATTTACTGGTTTATGTGCATAGAGTTGTTTTTGTACTCTCTGATGGTAGTTTGTATTTCTGTGGAATCAGTGGTGATATCCCATTTATCGTTTTTTATTGCATCTATTTGATTATTCTCTCTTTTTTTTTTTTATTAATCCGGCTAGTGTTCTATTTCGTTGATCTTTTCAAAAACTGTCTCCTGGATTTATTGATTTTTGAAGGGTTTTTGTGTCTCTATATCCTTCAGTTCTGCTCTAATCTTAGTTATTTCTTGTCTTCTGCTAGTTTTTGAATTTGTTTGATCTTGCTCCTCTAGCTCTTTTAATTTTGATGATAGAGTGTTGATTTTAGGTCTTTCTTCACTTCTCATGTGGGCATTTAGTGCTGTAAATTTCCCTCTAGACACTGCTTTACATGTGTCCCAGCGATTCTGGTATGGTGTGTCTTCATTCTTATTGGTTTCAAAGAACATCTTTATTTCTGCCTTCATTTCATTATTGATCCAGTAGTCATTCAGGAACAGGTTGTTCAGTTTCCATGTAGCTGTGCAGTTTTGGGTGAGTTTCTTAATCCTGAATTCTAAATTGATTGCACTGTGGTCTGAGAGACTTCTTGTTATGATTTCTGTTCTTTTTAATTTGCTGAGGAGTGATTTACTTCCAATTATGTAGTCAATTTTAAAGTATGATGTAGTGCTGAGAAGAATGTGTATTTTATGGATTTGGGGTGGAGAATTCTGTAATGTCTATTAGGTCCACTTGGTCCAGATCTGAGTTCAAGTCCTGGATATTTTTGTTAATTTTCTGTCTGGTTTATCTGTCTAATATTGACAGTGGAGTATTAAAGTCTCCCATGATTATTGTGTGGGAGTCTAAGTCTCCTTGTAGGTTATTAAGAACTTGCCTTATGCATCTGGGTGCTCCTGTATTGGGTGCGTATATATTTAGGATCATTAGTTTTTCTTGTTGCATTGATCCTTTTACCATTATGTAATGGCCTTCTTTGTCTCTTTGATCTTGTTGATTTAAAGTCCATAGAATTGCAATCCCTGCCTTTTTTTGCTCGCCATTTGCTTGGTTAATCTTCCTCCACCCCTTTATTTTGAGTCTGTGTGTGTCTTTGCACATGAGATGGGTCTCCTGAATACAGCACACTGATGGTTCTTGACTTTTTATCCAATTTGGCAGTCTGTGTCTTTTGATTGGGTCATTTAGCCACCTTTTAAAGGTTAATATTGTTATGTATACATTTTTTTCTGCCATTTTGATGCTAGCTGGTTGTTTTGTCCATTAATTGATGCAGTTTCTTCGTTGTTTCAATGGTCTTTACCATTTGGTATGTTTTTGCAGTGTCTGGTACTGGTTGTTCCTTTCCATGTTTAGTGCTTCCTTCAGGAGCTCTTGCAAGGCAGGCCCAGTGATGATGAAATCTCCCAGCAGTTGCTTGTCCATAAAGGATTTTATTTCTCCTTCACTTATGAAGCTTAGTTTGGCTGGATATGAAATTGTGGGTTGAAAGTTCTTTTCTTTAAGGATGTTGAATACTGGCCCCCACTCTCTTCTGGTTTGTAGGGTTTCTGCTGAAAGATTTGCTGTGAGTCTGCTTGGCTTCCCTTTGTGGGTAATCCAGCCTTTCTCTCTGGCTGACCTTAGCATTTTTTCCTTCATTTCAACTCTGGTGACTCTAACAATTATATGCCTGGGGGTTGCTCTTCTTGAGGAATGTCTTTGCTGTGTTCTCTGTATTTCCTAGATTTGAATGTTGGCCTGCCTGCTAGGTTGGGGAAATTCTCCTGGATAATATCCTGAAGAGTGTTTTCCAGCTTGGATTTATTCTTCCCATCACATTTGGGTATACTGACCAAGCATAGATTAGGTCTTTTCACATAATCCCATATTTCTTGGATGCTTTGTTCATTTCTTCTCATTCTTTTTCCTCTAATTTTGCCTTCTCATTTTATTTCATTGAGTTGGTCTTCAATCTCTGATATCCTTTCTTCTTCTTGATCAATTCAGCTATTAAAACTTGCATATGCTTCGCAAAGTTCTTACGCTGTGTTTTTCAGCTCCATCAAGTCGTTTATGCTCTTCTCTAAGCTGGTTATTCTAGTTAGCATTTCATCTAACCTTTTCTCAAGGTTCTTAGTTTCTTTGCATTGGGTCAGAAAATGTTCCTTTAGCTCAGAGAAGTTTGTTATTACTCACTTTCTGAAGCATGCTTCTGTCAATTCATCAAATTCATTCTCCATCCAGTTTTGTTCCCTTGCCATGAGGCGTTGTGATCCCTGGGAAGAGGAGAGGCGTTCTGGTTTTTGGTGATTCCATCTTTTTTCACTGGTTTCTTCCCTTCTTCATGGATTTATCTACCTTTGGTCTTTGATGTTGGTGATTTTGGGTGGGGTCTCTGAGTGGACATCTTTTCTGTTGATGCTGAAGCTAGTTTTCTTTCTAACAGTCAGGTCCTTCTACTGCAGGACCGCTGGAGGTCCACTCCAGACCCTGCTTGCCTGAGAATCACCTGTGGGGGCTGAAGAACAGTAAGGGTTGCTGCCTGTTCCTTCTTCTGGTATCTCCATTCCAGAAGAGTACCTGCCAGATGTCAGCCAGATCTCTCCTTTGTGAGGTGCCTTTTTGGATAGGCAGGCAGCCTGTTTGAGGAGACAGTCAGTCCCCTATCAGAGCTCAAGTGCTGTGGTGGGAGCTCTGCCATTCCATTCAGAGCTGCTGGGCAGGGACATTTAAGTCTGCTGCAGCAGAACTCACAACCGCCTCTTTTCCCAGGTGCTCTGTCCCGGGAAGGTGGGGCTTTGTTTATAAGTTCCTGATGTGTTGCTGCCTTTTTTCAGAGATGTCCTGCCCAGCAATGAGGAAGTCTAGTCACCGTCTGCCGTCTGCCTGCAGAGGCATTGCTGAGCTGCCACGGGCTCTGTCCAGCTGCTGTGTAAATGTCCTTGCAGTTTTGTTTACACAAGTAACGTTAGAACTGCCTCGGTAATGGCAGATTGCCTCAGTAATGGTGGATGCCCTTCCTACCACAGAACACGACCGTCCTGGGTTGAACTCAAATGCTGCAAAACTCTCAAGCCAGTGTGTTTCAGATTGCTGGCCTTTGTTGGGATGGGACCCCCCCAAGCCAGCTCACCTGGCTCCCTGCCTTTAGCCCCCTCTTTTTCAGGGGAATCCACTCTATCTTGCAGGTGTTCTAGGTGCTGGTTAAAACAGTTGCCCAGATTTGTGCCGATTTTTGTGCTGGAAATCCGTGGCACTTGTCTGCTTCTGGGAATCTCCTGGGCTGTGGGCTGTAAAGACCATGAGAGAAGTGCAGTATCTGAACCGTAGTGCCAGAGTGGCCAGAAAAGCCCCTGATGGCCTCTGCTGGGTTGGGGGGGTGGGGGTCCTCTAGTCCAATGCACTTCCCAGGTGAGGCAAAGCCCCACCCTGCCTTGGCTCACCCTCCTTGGGCTACACCCACTGTCCAACCAGTCCCCTTGAGATGCACCTGGTACCTCATTTGGAAATGTGGCCATCACTCACCCTCTGTGTCACTCTCCCTGGGAACTGTGCTACAGAACTGTGCAGATTTCCAGCACAAAAATCGGCACAAATCTGACTCACCCTCTGTGTCACTCTCCCTGGGAACTGTGCTACAGAACTGCTCCTGTTCAGCCATCTTATTGGTGCTCCCACACCCAGCTAATTTTTGTATTTTTTGTAGAGACAGGGTTTTGCCTTGTTGCTCATGCTGGTCTCGAATTCCTGAGTTCAAGCGATCTGCCCATCTCAGCTTCCCAAAATGTTGGGATTACAGGTGTGAACCACTGCTCCTGGCCTCCCCTACACCTGTCCTAACAAACCCTTTGTCTTCTTTGTGGTACTGAGTGCAGCCTGTACTTATTTGTGTTATTTGCTTGCTGTGTATCCACATCCTCTGTGCAGTATCAGTCCTAGGGGGCAGGGTCATTTTAAGTGTTGGTCTCCACTGTATCTCTAGTACTTGCCACAGGGCTTGGTTAATATCAGGCACCAAAGAAAGTTTTAAATAAATAAATAAATAAATAAATGAAAGGTCATAGCAAAAGGTGAGGAAGGGTTTGGCTCTAAAATCAGACACACCCGAGTTCGACTCAATCCTCTGACCTTGGCAGACTTGTGAAATCTCTTGAAACATGTATTGTCATCTGTGAAAGGAAGATAATAATAGTATCTACCTCACAGAGTGGTGGCAAGGATTAAATGAAATAAATTATCTACCTTGCACATCGTAACCCCTCAATGCATCCTAGCTGCTGTTATTACAGACGTCAGTATCATCACGCTCAGGCTGCATCACCCAGCCTGTGTGGTGACAGACATTGGATTAGATAGATCCTACCACTTCTCCAGTCCGCTCAGGCTTGGCAGGTAGCACTTGGGGAAGGCCTTCTAGCTGAGCCCCTGTGGAGCAGGCACATGACTGTCATGCCCATAATGGTGTTGAAAGCCAGTGACATTTTCCAGAGAGCCACTTTCTCCCCCTCCGTTGCTTTTTCTAGCCTTCTCCCAGTTCCCTTCCCTTTCTTGGTATTGCTCTTAATACTGCGTGAATTAAGCCAGTCCTCTGCTTATCTTTCTTTCGGCCACTGGAAAGCATCTTTGGGAGTGTGAGGGATTCTGTTCCTTCAGTTGACAAAGTATGCTTCTCAGAGCCAGGTATTTGAGGTTGTGTTAAGATAGGTTAACCAGACTTTGAAGGAAACACACGGTGGCTTAATCATAGCACAGAGATGATAACCTCAGGTTTTCTCTTCTTCCTGCATCTCAGGAAGCGACGGCTACTCCACCCTTTCCAGCGGTTGCTGGCAGAAAATACTGATGTCGATCAGCATATAGAGTATATACAGAGAGACAGATGGAAAAGAAAATGCAAATAGGAGCTAAGCTATTTTCACAGTGGAAAAAAAAATGGAAACTAGAAAATAAGAGAGGACGGCCTTAGGAGACCTTGAATGCTTTATGTGTATTCAAGGCGAGGGGCAGAAGCTATTGCTTTTCTAGAGATCAGCCGGAGAAGACTTCCTGGAAAAGTACCGAATCATCCAGCTGGCTATGGGTGCCAACTCCTAGAGACTTCCTGCCTTCCACTTTTTTGAACTCATTTGAAGTTGTCTGAGCATATTGCCTTGTATATGCGATGCTGTCCTCTGTTCCAGGAATGGCTTTTCTGTTCTGTGTTCCTTTAACTGCCTTAGGAACTCCTATACATTTTCTACTATTAACCTCAGTACCTAGCACAGTGCTGGACACATTATAGTCATTTCCTAAATGTTTGCTGAATGAATGATGGATATCCAGAAAGAAAAGCAAAGTTAAATGTTGGGTGCATACAAATCTTCGGAATTAATTATCCCCAAAGATGTTGGGTGTGTTGGCTCTCACTTGTAATCCCAGCAATTTGGGAAGCTGTGGTGGGAGGACTGCTTGAGGCCAGGACTTCCAGAACAGCTCGGGCAACAGCTAGACCTTGTCTTTACAAACAATAAAAGAATTAGCTGGGCTTGGCGGCATGCACCTTTGATCCCAGATACGTGGGGAGCTGAAAGAGGAAGGATTATTTGAGCCCGAGAGTTTGAGGCTGCAATGAACTATGAATATCCCACTACACTCTAGGCTGTGCAACAGAGGAGCCTCTGTCTCTTAAAAAAAAAATTATCCATAAAGATGATAAAAGTTAACAAGGGAAATGTATCAAAAGAAAGGCTAAACATAGTTTTGGGGGATAGTGGCATCCTGGGTGACAGAGGAGAGCTTGAGCTGGCAGGGGTTTGAGGATGTGGGTAACTGGAGGTTGTGTCCTGCACAGAGTGTGGTAAAGGGAAAGTAAACAGGCTCTGATATCCAGCACTCCTTTTACTAGCTGCAAGGTTAAGCTGTACACATCATTCCGTGATGGCTGAAAGTGGCACAGAAAGAAGCTCTTGGGCTTGCCTCATTTAAAAGGAGCACCAATTGTTATCTTTTTTTTCCCCAGGAACAAATGCACTTTATTGAACGCCATGGTAGAAAAGTGTGTGACGATAAAGGGCTGACACAGGACTTGGCTCAGGGGACAGGGTGAGGAAGGACAGAGCCCCAGGCCTGGATGATTCCTCTTGATCTATTGATAGGCTTGCAGAATCAGTATTGGGATGATGATCAGCAGAATGGTCATGATGATGCCTGAAATCAGGGCCCAGATGTTGAGGCACTTGGCAGTGGAAGCAAAGGCCTGGGCCCCGGTCAGTTCGCCGACCATCTTCCTGTCCCAAGACTTCACGCAGTAGGTGAACGATATGAAGCCCAGGCAGCAGGAGTTCATGAAGAGGGGGTTGAACATGGAGGTCTCGCTGCAGATGTCGATCACGTGGGATGTTAGGGGAGCAGGTTATGGGGGTCCCCCAGTGCAGCCACCTTGTGCTCCTCCTTCAGCATCTCATAGCTGGGGGGACATTTGGTGATGGCAGGAGTGAAGCAGGTTTGGACAGTGTGGTTCATGGTGTCAGGGAAAACCAGCTGTGGTGGGGTTGCTTTTGTTATCTTTTCTAAATGGTTTCCGTGAAGTCAAGGTTGAATTGAAGGACATACACTGACCACTAAATCTCTTACAGCCCTTTGTTGTTATCTGATGTAGGATTTAAAATTTACATGTACTGAATATTCATATATGCAATCAGTCTCAGATTATCCCAGGGCAGAGTACATACATTGATTGGGTTAGTGGCCCATCACAATCATTTTTGATTTCAAGCTCTTGTTAAGGTAATTACAGACTCTGTTAATTAATCCCTTTGTTGGAATTATTACTGTCAGTGATTATTCCCACATGGAGTTAAAGCAAGGATGCTTTACACTTGCAAAGCAGCGTTTTCCCCGCTCCTTTCCACTGATTGCCATTTCAAGAAGAAAGAAGGCAAACAACACCTTTACGTATTAGTCTGAAGAGAATGCTGTTTAGGAGAAGCACATGGCACAGTGGAAAGGGGACAGACTAAGTGTCTGTCATTCATTTAACAGTTACTGAGGTCAATAACAATAACTGTTAAACAATATTAGCAATAATAACTATTGAGTTCAATAACTCAGTAAGTACGGGCTAGGTGCCTTGGGTTCAAATCCTGGCTCAGTCACTTACTAGCTTTGTGACCTAGGGTGACTGACCATCCCAGTTTGCCCAGGACTGTCCTGGTTTTAGCACTGCAAAAACCTGCTGTCTGGGAACCCCCTCAATCCTGGACAAACTGGGACAATTCATTGCTCCAGTAAGTCACTTGCATTTATCTACAAAGCAGGGAAATTGCTTCTTTTCTGTATCATGTGTTTGGTGTGAGGGTCAAATGAGATAGTGTGAAAGAACCTTGTAAATTATAATCTGCTATTTAGACATAAAATGCTTATCATTTGTCTTGTTTCCTTGTCTCAGGTACATGGAGCAAAAAGCTTGGCTATAGAACTGAATTGACACTAGGGCTAAGGCAGGTACTAAGGGATGGGGGACCCCTGGACTCATTAGGCTCTGGGAAAGTTTCCATCTGACTGCAAAGTTTGGTGCCTGAGGATATGGCCTTATTGCATGAGAATCCAGCGGGCAAATTGTAAAGAGATCCAAACATGCTGGCAGTGGGTTTCTGGTGTGTTCTCAAGCACATTTGTCTGCAAGTAGGTACCAGGGCCACAGCCATAGGCTGAGAATTTAGGAGTCTCTGTGGGAGGGGATTGGCAAGAGCAGTCCAAGTGTTCTAGCAAGGGACGTGGAGTATTGGGATGATAGCTGTAACAGCATGAACAGAACCAAAACAGGCACCAAGTCAGAGCCCTGTTAGCAGACCAAGACCTGAGGCTGAGGATGGGTCCTTAGGATGACTCAAAGCTGGGCCCCAGAATGCAAGGCTGAAGCTGGAGATAGGAAGAAGTCTTGTGAGAGGAACGTAGGGTAAGAAAAGTAGATTTGACGACTCTGCAGCGGACAGATCTCAGTTGCTCAGTTCTCCTGTCTTTTTACAGCTCGATATTCCAGAAGAGCTGATTGCAGACTCCCAACTCCGTATCACTTTTAAAAACCTGTCTTCTTATTACTTTTCTACTTATTTTGAAAAGTGATATTCAGCACATTGTTTCAAAGAGTTCTTACCATGTGCTGCATCTGGGGAACATTGAACAAAACCTGCCCCATGCTAGACCATGAGCTCTTATCTCTGTGAGACAGGTATTATTTCTCCCATTTTACACACAGGGAAGTAAGGTTCAGAGAAGTCAGCGAACTAATGTAAGTTTACTCAGTAAGTCATGAAGTTGGGATTTGAACTCAGTTCTAACTTATGCAAAAACCCATGGTCATTCCATCCTGGGATCCAGCTTCTCAACTGGAGCCCTCGCAGATGCACATAATGTGTCATTCATTCAGGTTATCACCCTGTCCACACTTGCGTTACTTGTTTTTCTTATAAGCATGTATTGTCTCCCTCATTTACCTAACCCACCATGATTATAAACTTCTCATTCTGATCCAAAGCATCATCAACCCAGAGAGTCCTGGGGTCAGTGCCATGAACAGTGCTGGTCTACAGACTGTTTGTTACGGGTTCAGGAAGATAAGGGACTTGGGCCGGAATGTAAATCAGATACTTCACTAAGCACACTGTTTAGTTCCACTGACTCCTCTCCCTCCCCGAAAGCAAGACTTTTTCTGATGAAGCAAAAAGTGCCTTGACTTTACATTCTCCACAAGCTCTGTATCTCATAGCAGATCAGGAAGAACAGCTGGAGGACAGGCATCGGCCCAGAAGCTGGCATTTGCCCAAGGACAACACGCTGTGAAGTTAACATCCCCTCTCCTTAGCCCTTGCTGCCGTCAACTGTGGATAACTGCAGCAGCTTCTCAGAGGTCTCTCTGCTTCCAGTATTTCTCCTCCAATGCATTCTCCACTCTGTTGCCAGAGAAATCTTTCTAACATGCAAACTTGTTTGTGACACTTACCTACTTAAAACCCTTCAATGGCCCCCACTTTCTTTTAGATAAAGTCCAAACTCCTTCACCAGGTGTCTGGCTCTGCTGACCCTCGCCAACTTTATTTCCCTCTCGCCCTTGCTCCTCAGGTTCCAGTTTTGCTGAGTCCTGAGTAGTTGCATACATGAGCCATGTTCTCACATCACGACTTCGGATGTGCTGTTCTGCACTTCCTGCTGCTCTCCAGCCTTCTTCTCTCCCTCCTCACCCCTCTCACACACAGGCATTCTCTTTGCCTGGCTAATCGCTACTGATCCTTTAAACAAGGAACTTCCAAGGGATATGAGAATAGAGGTGTGATTTGAAAGATTTTATTGCCAGGTGCGGTGGCTCATGCCTATAATCCCAGCACTTTGGGAGGCCGAGGCGGGTGGATCACGAGGTCAAGAGATCGAGACCATCCTGGTCAGCAAGGTGAAACCCCATCTCTACTAAAAATACAAAAATTAGCTGGGCATAGTAGTGCGTGCCTGTAGTCCCAGTTACTTGGGAGGCTGAGGCAGGAGAATTGGCTGAACCTAGAAGGCGGAGGTTGCGGTGAGCAGAGATTGTGCCATTGCACTCCAGCCTGGGTAACAACAGCAAAACTCCATCTCAAAAAAAAAAAAAAAAAAAAAAAAAAGAAAAGAAAAGAAAGATTTTATTGTTTCAAACTTAGAAATTGAATAGGTGGAGAGGAGCAGGGAAGACCATGCAGCAGGGATTAGGGAGCAGAATTAGGGAGATTGTTTAGAAGGCTTTTGCCAGACCTGTGACCAATATTGCCTGGATTGAGACAAGGAAAATAAGGATGTGGAGTGGAGAAAAGCTTTCCAGAAAAGCACTATTGGTGGCCCCTGGCAATCAATCACAGGTGGAACAAAGAGGTAATGTAACATAGTTAACAGAGACAGCTCCTACAGAGAAACTCTCTTAGGGTGCTTTGGCAGTGGCCAAAGGCCTTAGAAGACTTGGAAGAAGTACTTCTCACTTTGGCTGTTGAAGGGCTCCTATCTCTGAAGGGCTTTAGAGCACTGCTGTGAAGCAAGGAATGGCTACTGCTAGCCTGGGAAAAGGGTGGTGGGCTTGGTAAGTTGCAGGAAACAGTTACATTGTATCCATCCCCTCCTCCCACACACTCTGAGTTTGGAGGCTGTGGACCCCAAGGATGTCAGCTTTAAACATATTTGACAGCCCTGGGGAGAGTCTCTGGTTCTTCCTTATCCGTGACAGGCAAGGCAGACCACAGGTCACAGTTTCTCCCTGGCCTCTGTTAGCCTCTGATAAGCAAAACCTTCAGTGGGAAGGGATTGTTCTACTTTTTAACTTACTCAGATACAGTGGTATGGGTGCCTTTTTCTTACTTCTGGGAAGCTAAGATTTATTAGAATCTGCAAATTGCCTCCTTCAAGTAAACGTTATATAAAAGGTCCTAGTTTCCCAGTGGGAGTTTAGTTTGTAGGCTAGTTCTACAAAGAGATAAACGGGGGGTTGCCCATTTTGTGTTCTCCAAATGCTCTATACAGATTAACTCATTAATCCTCAGCCTCCTTGTGAGGATTGTTATCCTTCTCTTTCAGCCGTGGAATTGGGACGAATCGCTGCACAGAGGGGCCTTGCCCAAGGCTACGCAGCTGGTGGATGGAGAAATCAGGCGCTTGCTGGCCGCCTGGCAGGCAGCTTTCCCTGCGAGGGAAGGAGGTGCCTCCGGCCTCTGAAGAGGTGGCTATGGGATAGGCTGAAATGAGCTGCTGAAAGCTTGAAGCTCCAGAAAGACAATAAAACCAGCAAAACACACTGATGTGAATGTCACTTGCTGAGGATGTGCGAGGACACAGCCAGTGCCCAGGAGGAAGTGGGCCTTCCCGAGTTCTGTGGCAGCATGAAGGGATGGTTAATTGAATAATGGCAATGACACTGTAAGGGAATGCTTCATACGTGAAATGTAAAGTGCATGAATGATCACCAAGATCTGTGGCATTTTTATACCATTGTCCTGTATTTGTATGGTGCTTCCCATTTCTGAAAGTGCTTTCACATGTTCGGCCATTTGCTCACAACAGTTCTTCAAAGCAAATAGGTACCTATGGGCAGAATAACGTCCCCCCGTCCCCAAATTCGTGTGTTGAAACTCTAAGTCCCAGTGCTTCCAAATGTGACTATATTGGAACTCAAGGTCTTTGAAGACATGAATAAGCTAAAATGAGGCCCGTAGGGTGGGCCTAATTCAGTCTGACCAGTCCTTAGAAGAAGAGGAAATTACCACACACGGATGATCCCCACACTTCAGCCCACTCCCAAACTCTTATAATCCCCAGCCACAAATTCCTTTATTTCCCATTTGTTAACATGTAGAGGAAAGGCCACGTGAGGACACAGCGAGGAGGAGGCATCTCCGAGCCAAGGAGGGAGGTTTCGGGAGAAACTAAACCGGCTGACATCTTGATTTCAGACATCAAGCTTCCAGAGCTGCGAGAAATAAACTTCTGTTGTTTAAACCACTCAGTCTGTCATCTTCCGTTATAGCAGCCCTAGCAAACTTATATAGTGGACTGTTTGGGAACACCTTTAAACATGTTAGAAATACTCATTTCTAACTAGAAAATATTAGTCACGTTGCGATTAGTTACATAACTTCCATATTGTCTCAGTCATAATAATATTAAAGATGATTCCTACCTCCTGAGCCTTCACCGTGTGCCAGACACCGTCTAAATGTCCTACTTCGTTTAATCTTCATAAAACTCCTCCAAATAAACAAATGGGGAAGAAGGAAGAGCTCTTCCTTATAGTAGAATTCTAATTAATACATGTAGAAGGAAGCAGAAAAATAGAAGATTGATATTTGGCAAACGCCATAGTAATAATTGTTGTAAGCAAGCCCCAAGGATGGATACTATAATTAGTTGGTGAAAGTATGAGGAATAGGATATTTGTATAGTCTCAAAGTATCTCCCTAAAAGATACTTATTAATTACAAAGGGAAAAAATAGTAAATTTAACAGTGGAGAAACCCAATATATGTCACTTCAACCAAGAGGTCAAGAATGACCTCATCAATAATAAGGCACGCCAAGATCATGTACCTCCAGATACTATGCACTGAGAAGAGCACAGTATCCTATTTGTGCTATTCTTGCCCAAAATGCATAACTTCAGTCTACTCATGAGAAGGCCCGAGTGACATTTTGAAAATAACTGGCTTGGATTTTCCAAAACTATCACTGATTGAAGAAGATGAAGAAGATATAACAGCTAAATGCAATATGGAATCTTGGATGGGATCCAGAAAAAGAAATCTGTGGGAAAACTGGTGAAATTCAAACAAGGTCTGTAGATTTAGATGTCAGTTTCCTGGTTTTGATAATTGCACTATATTTATGTAGGATGTTAACATTTGAACAAGCTGGGTTAAGTGTACACAGAAATTAGTTTTTGCAACTTTAAGTGTAAAGTTATTTCAAAGTAGATTTTTTTAAAAAAAAAAACTCTCTTGTTCTAATGGGTGTACAGTTTCAGGTATGCGAGACAAATAAGTTCTAGAGATCTGCTGTGTGACATTAATGTACTGTGCACTTATAAATTTGTCAGGAGGGCAGATCTCATGATAAGTGCTCTTACCACAATAAAACAAACAAACAAATAAAAATCCCTCTGAACTAGGAGCTGCTATTTTCTTCTTATTACCAAGTGAGTTGACTTATTCAGGGTGAGACAGCTTGTTAAGCGTGGAGCATTGCTATGTACTCGGGCTGTCTGACTCTAGAGCTTATCCTGTACCCTGTGAAATATCCCCTTAGTACTTTTAGGAGACAATGGAATTGTTAGCTTAGTTTTAATTTTTCATAGACTTGTATTCCTTTAGTGCTGTGTTGGAAAAAGCTTTTTCTAAACCATCCTGCCTCCCTTTAGTCCGTGTGAAGGAGATGCTGGCAGAGTTGAGTCAGAAGAAATATGAGCACGGGTAGGACACTGTACTGGAAACCACTGCACACACACAAAGAAGTAGCAGACTTCTCTGCTCCCCTCAGGAACTTACAAAGAGCTGAGACAGACAAAAGGTAACTAACAATGCAGAGCAGAAAATAAGCACCAACAAAGTAGTAGAGGCTCTGTGTGCCATGGGAGGTTACAGGAGAGGGACCTGGTATAAGTTTCCTTGGTGGAAGGAGGAGGTGATATTTGACCTTTTGACCTGAGCCTTCAAGAATGAGAAAGATTGCCAAAAAAAAAAAAAAAAAAAGGGAAAACCATGGGGGAGAACAGAGAAATTGCAACTATAGTAGGTGGGTTGCTTTGCCACCTGTTGCCCTTGCTGTACATGTGCAGTAAGTCAATACACCGAGACATGGGGTTGCAGCAGAGAAAGAAGTTTAATAACAGGACCACCAAATGAGGACATGGGAGGAAACCTCAAATACACCTCCTAAAGGAATTTGTGGCTGGGGATTATAAGAGTTTGGGAGTGGGCTGAAGTGTGGAGATCACTGATTGGTCAAAGAGTGCAGGGTGAAGTTAGGGCAAGGAGATGAAGAAGCTGTCTTTTGGTGCTGATTCTATTCTTCAGTGGAGGTCTTCAAATTCGTTAGCATCAGCTGTTTTGCTGGAATTTGGGATCTGAAGAACACCTTAAATGGTTCCTAAACAAAAGCCTTATGATTCTAATATCAGAGATCCCTTCCTTGGAGCAATGAAGATGCAAATCAATTTTTTTCTACAATAAAAAATTTCATTTGTTATTTTCTTTTTTAAATTTTTATTTATTTATTTTTATTGTACTTTAGGTTCTGGGGTACATGTGCAGATCATGCAGGATTGTTGCATAGGTACATACGTGGCAAGGTGGTTTGCTGCCTTCATCCCCCCATCACCTAAATCTTATGATCCCAATGTCAGAAATCCTATCTACGCTGTACACAGTGGCTCATGCCTGTAATCCCAGCACTTTGAGAGGCTGAGGCAGGAGGATTTCCTGAGCCGAGAAGTTTGAGATCAGCCTGGGCAGCATGGCAAGACATTAACACTACAAAAAAAATTTTTTTTAATTAGCTGAGCATGGTGCCACGCGCCTGTAGTCCCAGTTACCCTGCAGGCTAAGGTCGAGGGTGGGGATCACTTGAGCCCAGGAGGCCAAGGCTGCAGCGAGTTGTATTTGTGCCACTTCACTCCAGCCTGGGTGACACAGTGAGAGCCTGTCCCAAAAAAATAAATCAATAAGTTAATAATAAAAAAGAAATCCTATCTATAGAAACAATGGCGATGTAAATGGTCAATATTCAGTGTTATGTGATTTTCAGCAACAAGGAAGTCGATCAAATTGCAGGCTGATTAATGTTTAATTACATCTATATTTCTGTCCAGAATGCAGCATGTAATTCTTGTCGACCCTGTGAGGACAGTTTCAAGATGACTTGGGAAAAAATAAATGGAGGACCAGGCATAGTGGCTCACACCTGTAATTCCAGCACTTTGGGAGGTTGAGGCAGGCAGATAACCAGAGGTCAGGAGTTTGAGACCAGGCTGGACAACATGGTGAAATTCCATCTCTACTAAAAGTATAAAAATTAGGCAGGGTATGGTGGCTCACGTGTGTAATCCCAGAAGTTTGGAAGGCTGAGGTGGGTGGATTACCTGAGTTCAGGAGTTTGAGACCAGCCTGGCCAAAATGGCAAAACCCTGTCTCTACAAAAATTAGCTGGGCATGGTGGCGGGCACCTGTAATCAATCCCAGCTACTCAGGCTGAGGCAGGAGAATTGCTTGAACCCAGGTGGTGAAGGTTGCAGTGAACTGAGATCGTGCCATTGCACTCTAGCCTAGGTGACAGGGCAAGACTCTATCTCAAAAACAAAAAAAATTAGCTGGGTGGTGGCATGCGCCTGCAGTCCCAGCTACTTGGGAGGCTGAGTCAGGAGAATTGCCTGAACTCAGGAGGCAGAGATTGCAGTGAGTTGAGATTGTGCCACTGCATTCTAGCCTGGGTGACAGAGCAAGACTGTCTCATAAATAAATAAATAAATAAATAAATAAATAAATAAATGGAGGTGGAAAAGCCCAGGACAGCTGATCAGACCAGCTAGACTGCAGTGCAGTCATTGTGTATTTCAGAAAAAGACATTTTAGCAGGGATCTCAATCTCAAATGCCTTCCAGGGCCATACAGATGTGTGGCGCATAGAGTAAGACATTAAAGAGTAATGGGAGTTCTGGCAAATTAGAGAGGGCTTGCCGAAAGGCATTTTAGATTAAAACAAAACAACCAAACCAAACACTACCCTAGACAAACACATTGCTGACCAGATTCTGCCCAAAGGCTGTTGATTTGAGCTACTCGTGACATAAACTAAAACATTCTTGGTTATTACAATAGTGGCATAGCTGATCAAGCAAATGAATTATTTGGAGCTTTGTACTAAGGCTGTGTAGCCAGGTGGACCAGTTGTGTGATATTAACACATTGTTTCACTTTCTAAAGCGTTCTAGGCCAGCGGCCTCATTGTTGTTGGGACATTACTGCCACCTAGTGGTCATTTGGGCTGTGCCAGCATCAAAGAAATCTGTATATGGAGCTTTCATCTTGCAGATGTTTGTCTTGTGACACATGCCACAAAACACTCAAATAAGCCACATAAACCTTTTTATACTGCAGTGGTTAATAGCTCACAAATGGTGAGGGCTGTTGTTGTATAATTAATATTGTGACTTGGAGGCTTGTGCTGACTTAGTTGGTGTCTGGTCCATACATTTTTTTCTGCCACTGATTGTGTTTTTGCTGATATCTCTTTGGCATAGCTATAGAAGTTCATCAAGTATCTGAGAGGCTGTGTTGAAAGGATGAAATGTTGGAGGGGGCATAGAAAAAACACTGGAGAAAGAATCAGATTTTGATTTACTATCAGCTGTGTGACTTTGAACAAATCACTGGGCCCTCTATATATCAGTTTTGACTGCTCAGAAATGTGGGGTTGGATCAGACGTGGTGGCTCACCCTGTAATCCCAGCACTTTGGGAGACCAAGGAGGAAGGATTTCTTGAGGCCAGGAGTTCAAGACCAGGCTGGGCAACATAATGAGATTTAAAAAATAAGAAAACAAAACTGTGGGAGTGAAATGGTTTAGTAGTTCTCCACCAAATCCCATGGCAGGAGGCGTCCTCTGAGGAACATCATGAGATTAGAAATCTCCATGGATCTTTGTCTGGGTGTGAGGGCTTGGGATGAGGGGGAGAGGTGGAAAAGGAAGGTCCACACTGCTTTAACTATCCCCATCATAAAAAGGTCCCACTATATAAAGTCAATTAAAAAATTTTTTTTTGAATAGATAATCCATGTATATGATTCAAAATTCAAGAGGTAGCAAAAAGTCTCCTCACTAATCTGTTCCAACCTAGAGGGAACCAATGTCACATTTCTTCTCATATTTTAGAGATACCTCCCTTATTGCCCCACCCCCTTTATTTTATTAAGACAAATAGCAACATCATACACACTGTTCCATAGTGCTTCTTTTTTATCTATTTCTATATCACAGCTTCATATAATATTTCACTTATACTTAAGTTTACTCAGACATAGATATATAAAATTTGACTAGATGGTCTATAGATCTCTTTTGTAAGGGCATTGACTCTTATTTGATTTTTGAAAAGATTTTTAGAGACAGGTCTCACTTTGTTGCCCAGGCTGTAGGCCATAATGCAGCGATGTGATCACAGCTCACTGCAGCCTTGATCTCCGGGGCTCAAGTGATCCTCCTGCTTCCAGAGTTGCTGGGATGACAGGCGTGAGGCACCATGCCTGGCAGCATTGACTCTTAAACACATTTTTAATCTGATATAAAATAAACGATCCATAGATTTGTAGCTATGCAGAGACAAAAACCATTTGAGCTTAATCTTGGTGTCAGGCCTCTGAGAGACAGGAAGAGTGAGCCCTGGGAGGCCTCTTTCAATATTTTCAGCTACAAGGCTTGTTTGGCTGATGTTGACCGTAATCCATAATCATCATCCACAGTAAGGAAAGAATGGGGGAGCATGAGCACAACAGCACAGAAGCTGATCGTGGGCTGAGAATGGCCGCTCACACCTGGAGTTCCAGCACTTGGGAGGTTGAGGCAAGAGGATCACTGGAGCCCAGGAGTTTTAGGCCAGCCTGGGCAACATAGCAAGACCCCATCTCTACTTTAAAATAAAAAACATAGAAAAAAAGATAAAAGAAACTGCTCAGCAACAGTCCCGGATGTATCCACAGCTGTAGAAGGTTTGGGAAGAACAGAGTAGGAAGGTGAGGACCAGTCATTTTTGAAATCTTGTTACATTTTAAGTTAACTAGAGATAGACTGTTCCTTCCATAGATTTTGCTATTGGGTCTTTCCTTCCCTTCCCTTCCTTCCTTCCTTCCTTCCTTTCTTCCTTCCTTCCTTCCTTCCTTCCTTCCTTCCTTTCTTTCTTTCTTTCTTCTTTCTTTCTCTCTCTTTCTCTCTCTTTCCTTCCTTCTTTCTTTCTTTCTTTCGGATCAAATTTACCTTAGAACAGCAACTCTCAACCCTAATTGCACGTTTGAATCATCTGGGAGCTTTCAGAAACTCCCACAGTCAGAACGCCATCTGCAGGATTCTGATTTAATTTGCCTGGGGGAGGGAGGGAGGCTTAGCACCTGGCATTTTTGGAAAGCTCCGCAGATGCTTCTAGATGTAGCCAGGTGAATAGAGCTGTAGATTCTGAGTGACTGGCCAGGGATGCAGTTCCTTTCTGCTCTACTGGGTGGCTGTCTGCGGGCAAATGACCAGATTCCTTCCCTGCTTCCTTCCTTTAACTTTCCCTTTCTGCCTTCTTTCTGTTGCATGAGCATGATCTGTCTTGGATTGTTGCTTGTTTTGATGTATATCAGTCTCTCAAATATATAAAACCCCGGTAGTCTGGGCTGAAAACTGTCAACTCCTACTCTTTGCAGTTGCTCTCAGAGTCAGCTACTAACGCTGTCACCTGAGGGCTGTGGCTCACAAGTTCTAGGTTGGAGATTCTTAGACTAGCAGCATCAGCACCACCTCAGAAGTTCTTAGAGAATCTCATTCTCAGCCCATCTCAGGTCTACTAAATTAGAAACTCTGTGGGTGGGGCTAACGGTATTCTATCGGTAGCCTTGAACCACTAGCTTGTAGCATTTGCAACCAGTTGTGCTGCCATGGGTGCTCCATCTTGAGGCTTTGGTTTGCAAGCTGAGCAAGCTGCAATTTTCTTCCAGTGCCATCATCTCCATTCTATCTTGGTGCTAGAGAATGAACTGGCCTTTTTCTTGATTTCTCTCCTTTCACCTCATGACTCCATGACGCTAGGTCCTTCCCAAACTCAGTCCACACACCCCTACCCCCACCATCCTCATCCCCTGCAACTCCTGATCCTGAGACAGATCTTCCCAATTCCCCCGAGCCAGAGACAGATTTTTCCAAGGGGGCTGCCTGGAAAAGTTTATCTTTATACTTAATCATTTCATTGGCCAAATTACCCAGCAGGACTAAGCCTCCCGCTCCTTTGTGGCTTTGCTGAAGACTCTGCTCTGAAGCCTGATTACTAAACTCATTGGTGCTAAATCTTTCTCCACTGAGACACTATTTTATCAGCTGTAGTTCTCAAATAAAAGGACCTGATTTGGTTTTAAGCAGTCCTAGAACTTAAGCACCTCAGTGAATGTTGTCCCTCAAAGCAGAATAAGTTACCCACTTATTCTAACAAGGCTGTCATTGTTGAAAATCTTGGACTGTTGCTTGTTTTGATGTTTATCAGTCACCCAAGCATGCAAATCCCTGTCAAATATGCTCTCCTGAGTCTGCTGCAGTCCTGAGTCTGGTATGTGTGCCCCTGCCTGATCGGATTGCTTCTTCTAGCACCATCTCCCAAGTGGCCATTGCTCCACCCACACCACAGTTTCCTATTTCCTGAACTTACCCTGCACTTTCACATCTCAGGACTTTGTTATTCTTATTCAGTTTGGAATGTTCTTTTTATGCCTTTCTTTCCTTGTTAAAATTCTATGTTTTTCCTCCAATGGCCAACTAAGATGCTGCTTTTCCTATGATGCTTTTCTTTATTCTTCAAATCAAAGTGATGGCTTACTTTCTTCTCACACATCACAGTATTTCACTTTTGCTGGTAATGAAGCATGTTTACTTGGGTAAGTATTGCCTTCTAATGAAAGCTTCTTGACAGCAGGGACCATGGAAACCATCCATTCCTCTTACAGCGTCCAACACAGTAAGAGGTTGACTGCTCTCTATGAAGAGCCTCCATAAGGAACCAAGTAAGGAAATCATTCTATTTAGTTTCTTACTTACTGAGATGGGGTTTCACTCTGTCACCCAGTGCATTACAGCTCACTGTAGCCTCGACCTTCTGGGCTCAAGGGATCTGCCTGCCTCAGCTTCCCAAGTAGCTGGGACCATGGGCAAACTTCACCATACTGGGCTATTTCTTTTCTTTTCTTTTTTTGAGACAGAGTCTTGCTCTGTTGCCCAGGCTGGAGGGCAGTGGCACAATCTAGGTTCACTGCAACCTCCACCTCCTGGGTTCAAGCAGTTCTCCTGCCTCAGCCTCCTGAGTAGCTCGGATTACAGGCGCATGCCACCACGCCCGGCTGATTTTTGTATTTTTAGTAGAGACAGGGTTTCACCATGTTGGCCAGGCTGGTCTCAAACTCCTGACCTCGTGATCCACCTTCCTCAGCCTCCCCAAGTGTTAGGAGTACAGGCATGAGCCACCATGCCCGGCCTACTGGGCTAATTTTTGAAGTTTTTTTGTAGATACAAGGTCTTGCTATGTTGCCCAGGCTGGTCTTGAGTTCTTGGCCTCAAGCGATCTTCCCACCTTGACCTCCCAAAGTGCTGGGATTCCAGGCATGAGCCACCATGCCCAATTTATGTAGTTTATTATTTGCAAATGGTGTTATACTCAGGCTGATCACTACTTTAATCACCACAACCAGGACTGAAGGACTTGAAGCTATTTCACACAGTCATTCATCTTAAAGGATAAAGATTCAGTGAATATCAGGAATAAAGAAAAGATGTACCAGGTGTGATGGTTCACACCTGTAATCCCAGCACTTAGGCAGGCTGAAGTGGGAGCATTGCTTGAGGCTGGGAGTTTGAGGCCACCCTGGGTAACATGATGAGACTTTGTCTCTACAAAAAGTACAAAAATTAGCTGGGTGTGGAGGAATGTGCCTGTAGTCCCAGCTACTTGGGAGGCTGAGGTGGGAGGTTGGCTTGAGCACGGGGGGTGGAGGTTGCAGTAAAGTGAGATCATATCACTTCACTCCTGCCTGAAAGACGCTGTCAAAAAAAAAAAAAATAAGTTGTATCCGTAAGCACTAGCAGCTGTAACTAAATATATAACCTCCCAGTAAAATGCTTTGAAAGGGACAGTGTGCCTTTTCTTTGTTAAAGGCCCTTTCTGTAGCTAGGAGCATATCCTCTACGATATTAATGTTTTGTAATTTCAAAAGGGTTTTGAGCTCCTGCAGTAGAAAAACATGCTACAAAGCCTAGCCCCATCTCACAAAATTGGGACAGATGGCCTCAGGGTTCTCTACGTCAGTGAATCTCTGTGGTTTCAGTTTTTTGACCACCAAAAGGAGGAATTGGATGTGATGACCCTGGTGGCTGCAGTGGCTCTGGGAAAGCAATGCGGTTGAAATTTTATGCTTCTGTTGGAAGGGAGCACTCGGTGCTGTGCTCCGGACTTTTCGTTGTGGTATTTGTTCTTTTATTTCTTTTTTGTGTGTGTGTGTCTTATTTTACTAATGCCTCATGAGAGCATTTCATTCCCGTATTTATCTTCCCAGAATCTAAATTGGTGTTGAGTCATATTTGGTGTGCTCCGATTTCCATGCGAATCTGCACACCAGACACTGGCCTTTCCGGGTGGTGAAGAATCCTCCTGATGACTGTGGTACCCCACATCGTAACCTTCTAACTCCTCCCCCATCTATGACTCACTATTTCCTGACTTAGTACCCTCTCCCTATTTTCCCTAAAATTTCCCCTTTATTGGAAACTGTCTTTCCCTTTCCATCGGTTCCAGGATTGTCTGAAAATCAGCTTCCGCCAGGAATACTTCTCTGATCAATTCGAGCCTATTTTAGCTGGGCCTGGCCCGTCACTCCTGTAATCCCAGCACTTCGGGAGGGAGGCTGAGGAGGACGGATCACTTGAGGTCAAGAGTTTGAGACCAGGTCCAGCAAATTTTTGTATTTTTTGCAGAGACGGATTACAGGTGCGCACCACCACACCCTGCTAATTTTGGTATTTTTAGTAGAGATGGTTTCCGCCATGTTGGCCAAGCTTGTCTGGAACTCTTGATTTCATGATCTGCCCGCCTCGTTCTCCCAAAGTGCTGGGATAAAAGGTGTGAACTATCACACCTGGCTTGCTTCTGGTTATATTTTAATGGCGGAGTCTATGATTTCCTGTGAGATCAGTTGTGGGATATGAGAGAGGAATCAGAATGAATCCAATTTTACCGTCTGAGTACTGGAAGGATGGATTGTTTCCAACTGATATGGGAAAGGCTGTGGGGAGAGCAGGCTTGCTGTGGGTTGGTGGGTGAGTGGTGGTTGTTGGAATTTCAGGGGTTCAAATGTGGATATACAATGTTATTAATGCTTTGCTCACAGATCTAGCTAATAGTTCTATGAATACTTGGCTTATATTCATAGAGCTTATATACACAGTGAAAATCCATGCAGTCTTAAGTACTGAACCCCTTAGGCAGCCCCTGAGACTCCCCTTCACCTATGTTGCCATCGACAGACTAGACTGGGGTTGGTCGCTGGGTACCCGGGCATCAGGGGCCTGTGATTACCACCTGTGAGGCCCCAGGTTCAACGACTCTGTCCGGTGGGAGCACCCCTAGCTGGGTACTTCTTTTTTCCTTTTTGAGATGGAGTCTTGCTCTTTTGCCAGGCTGGAGTGCAGTGGCACAATCTTGGCTCACTGCAACCTTCAGCTCCTGGAGTTCAAGCGATTCTTCTGCCTCAGCCTCCTCAGTAGCTGGGACCACAGGTGCGTGCCACCACGCCCAGCTAATTTTTGTATTTTTAGTAGAGACGGGGTTTCACCATGTTGGCCAGGATGGTCTTGATCTCTTGACCTCGTGATCCTCCCTCCTTGGCCTCCCAGAGTGCTGGGATTACAGGCGTGAGCCACCGCGCCTGGCGTTGGGTACTTCTTAACCCATTCATGTTGTCTCCTGTGATGAAATTTGATGCTAGGAAGCAGACAGAGGCAGATGATCAGGGGCAGCAGAGCAAAGGCAGCAGAGGGGAGAAGAGAGCTTGTTCCTGAGAGTGACGGAGTAACCAAAGCTGCCAGCCCCTGAAATAGAGATGCTATGAGGTCACCGGGACTGCTTTTGAATTCCTAATCGGTAACGAACCCTTCTTTATTTATTTTTGGGCTCCTCATGTGGTCTTGTTCGCAGCGTTGAGACACTTTATTGCCTTCCTTTGTATATTTACAATGTTAACATCCATCACTGCAAGGAACATAAGTCGTAGGTTATTTGCAACGGGAAAGTACCTAAATGATACATCATGATATGGTAACCGAGTATATGTTAAGATGATGTGGGAAATTAAACAGAGATGATAGAGTTCAAGCTTAGCTTTCCAAAGAGAACAAGTATGATTCATAAATATAAGGATTATAAAAAGATACATTTCACTGTCTGTACATTCAGTCCCAAATATTTATTCAGTACCATGTGTGAGGCCCCAACCCATGTATCTTGATGTGTCTTGGTGTTTTCATGACTGTAAATTAGATTCTCTTTTCTTTTCCTAGATTTCATTTTTCTGTATCTTCCCATATCTCTTCCCCCACCCCCATTTCCCCTGTTTCTTCCTGGTTTGCTCCCTTGGTTAACTTTTTTTTTCTTTTCCTGAACTTGACTACTTTTCTCACCATCAGCTCTCGCTCTGCTGTGCTGTTGGTTCTCATTAGGATTTAACTAGAAGTGGGTGCCTAGATAACTCCTCAGAATGGATTGAACAATAGATATTTGTAAAATGAACAAAATAACTTACCTTTTCCCGTGGACTTTTTTGGTAGGGATGAACTTGGTGATCTACATCTACATCTACAAAGGCTAAGCCTGAATGATCACATTTACTGTTCAGAAACCTTTAGTGACTCTGGATCAGAACTTGGACGATCTGTGTAGAACAGTCAGTTTGTATCTTTCTACACACAGAAATTATAGTTTTCTTCAGGGCAGAGACAATCTTATTTATCTTTGTATCTGTATGCAGTACGCACATAATAAATGATCATAGGGAATCGTTTGAAAAGAATGGGATGAGTTGCTCATATCGAGTATTACATACTTGAAAGTTGAAGGTTTGGAAGTCAGTTTCAGCCCACGGGTAGCAGCATCCAAAAAAGAAAACATCCTCTTGTGAAGTGTAGGCAGCTGATGATACTCACTGAGGAAACCATGATTAAGTCTCAGGAAGCAGAAATGCAAGATAAGACACGATCTACTTAATGAATCCGGATGGGTGGGCCTGATATTAAACGCTTCTGATGTCAAGACCAACTTGAATCATTAACTACACTTTTGAATAACATCCTTCTACTTCCCCGTCTTTATCCACTGGAAAATATTTTACCTTGATGTCCTCTTTCCCACACCAACTCTTGGACCTTGTGATATTTTATAAAAGTCTATAGAAGAATCCACTCCTTAGATTTCCCAAAACTGGGTGAAGGGTGTCCTCATAGAGTCAAAAGAGACATGATTCCAAATGGGATTCTATTCTCCAAATGGCAGATTTCTACCAACCATATTTTAAAAGGGCATGGATGAAAAACAAGTCAGTAAGCCTATAAATAGAAAATGAAGTTAAGAAAGGAAGTCAAACTGTTGCATGCTTCCAAAACCAGCCCTCATGTCCCAGGGAGGAGCCAGGTTTACTTGGTCTCATAACTACTTCCTTCTCATCAGGGAGCAGCCGTTTCCTTGGCTGTATCTACCCACGAGTGTCAATTCCTGAGAGCTTTGCTAGAGTATGATATACAAAGCAGGGCTCTTTGAGAACGATTTCTAGAGTTTTTGTTTTTTTTTAAGACAAGCTCTTGCTCTATTGCTCAGGCTGGAATACAGTGGCTCAATCATGGCTCAAAGCAACCTCAACCTCTCAGCTTCAAGCAGCCTTCTCAGCTCAGCCTCCCAAGTAGCTGGAACCACAGATGTGTGCCACCATGCCCAACTGAGTAAAAAAAAAAAATTGTTTTTGGTAGAGATGGGGGTCTTCCTATGTTGCCCAGTCTTGTCTTGAACTCCTGGTCTCAAACCATCCTCCCGCCTTGGCCCCCAAAGTGCTGGAATAACAGTGTGAGCCACCGTGCCCAGCCTCTGGGTATTTTTTGAACAAGGATGAAAAAGAATTAAAAGAATGAACAGGGTGGTGGGAGGGGAATCCTGAGTTAGCTGTGAGTGACCACTCTTCCTTATTTCTTCATATGCCTAGAGAAAAGGATCATTCATTCATTCAACAAACATTTATTGTGCTCTTCCTGTTGCCAGAGACTGTCCTAGGTACTGAGATGACATCAGTGAACAAAAGAGAAAGAAAATATAAATCGCTGCTTTTATGGAACTTACATTGTAGTGGATTCCTCTTGTCATCTATTTCTTTTTCTCTTGTGAGCAAAGGATAAGCTTGTCAGACCAACCTAAGAAAACAAGAGAAGATTTATTTCTGTTTTTGCCTCATTTCTGCCTTTGCCTCCGCTTTTGCCATCCGTTTTCTCCTCAGATGTCCCAAGACTCCAAGATTTTCACAGGGACTCCTCCTATAAACAAAAAGCTGAGACAATAAATTCCCACTATTTGCAGTTTCACAGAAGGATGCCTGGAAGGGGCAGTACTAGCTCTTTCAGAGGGATAAACCTAAGTCATTATTTCTTGCTGGAACCAGAATCCTGCTTCCCATTTCTGCAAGAAGACATTGTTTCATGTTTCCATCAGGCAGCGAGGTGTAAAATCTGGGGCTTGTTGATTTCTTTCTCTTTTCACTTTCAGATTCAATCACTGGTCAAGCTCTGTGGGTACTATATGCAATGTCATTCTCATTCTCTTACCCCTTCCACCCAGCAGTCTAATCTCTCACTTACATTATTGTGATAGTTGCCTAACTCCTTTCTCTCATCTCTCAAATTCCGCCTCTGCAATGTTGGATTTGCCTTCCAAGGACCAGCTTTGATCCTGCCACTTCCCTCCCTTTCAACAAGCTTCACTGGGTCCCCACTTTAAATATATTCAGATGTTCTTTCAGCTCTGCCGTAAAACATCTTTAATATTTTATCTACGACTTATTTTTAAATTATTTATTTATTAATTTTTTGAGACAGAACCTTGCTTTGTCGCCCAAGTCTGGAGTCCAGTGGCATGATCTTGGCTCACTGCAACCTCCACCTCCCAGATTCGAGAGATTCTCCTGCCTCAGCCTCCCGAGTAGCTGGGACTACAGACATATGCCATCGTGCCTGGCAAACTTTGTATTTTTAGTGGAGACAGGATTTCACCACTTTGGTCACGCTGGTCTCGAACTCCTGGCCTCAGCTGTTCTGCCTTCCTCAGCCTTTCAAAGTGCTGTGATTACAGGAGTGAGCCACTATGCCTGGCCCAAGTTCCTGCCTGATATGACGTATAGTGAGATGACATACCTTTCCTGGTATTTCCCCCGAGCTTTCTGACACCTAAACCTTCACTCCCTCTTTCCTTCCTTTTGGAATTCCCCACTGACAGCACTTCCACTTGAAATTCTACACATCAGTTAAGATGAAGTCCAAACTTTAGTTCCTTCCTCAAGTCTTTTCTGACCCCTTGCTGAACTGCATTTCTCCTTCAGCACCGAATCTGTCTCGCAAGGTGGTTAATGCTTGTAGTCTTGTGTTTCTCCTCTCCCTTACCAGCGATCAGGTCGCTGAGGCAGGTCGGTGACCTCTTCTTCTTTGTGTTCCTCTTACGGCTTTCCATATGGCAGGTGCTTTGCAAATATTTGTTGAATTATGGACTCTTGGGGATTTGAAGCACATGCATGGGTCAGTGAGTGGGGGACATGTGCTTTTCGTTTGGAGCCAGGTGGGCTATGGGGATGTGTACTTTTTGTCAGGAGTGCTTTAGAGGTCGGTTTTATTGGGCTTGGGGTCAGCCCCATTTGAAACGTTTCCATCGTCAAATGAGACAGAGAAGCCTGGGTCCGTGGAGATGAGAGTGCGTCTTTTGTTGTGATCCTGATTTATGAGAGGGGCTGACAAATAACTAGTACTGAATAACGTTGCTTGACATTTCCCCCTGGAGTTGGCCAAAAGAGCAGTGGAGAGAGAGAATTCATGTTCATTGAGTGTCTGGAATATGCAGTTCAGGCGTTGATTGTGCTTGGTTCTTTTGTTTTGCCTTTTTTTGGGGGTGGGAGCAGGGTCTCACTCTGTCACCCAGGCTGGAGTGCAAGTGGTGTGATCATGGCTCATTGCAGTCTTGACCTCCCAAACTCAAGTGATCTTCCCGCCTCAGACCCCCTGAGTAGCTGGGACTATAGGCATGTGCTGTCATACGTGGCTATTTTTTGTAGAGACAGGGTTTCACTATTGCCCAGGCTGGTCTTTAGCTCCTGGGCTCAAGTGATCCGCCTACCTCAGCCTCCCACAGTGCTGGGATTACAGGTGTCAACCACCGCACCCAGCCTTGTTTTTTTTGAGATGAGGTCTCACTCTGTCACCCAGACTGGAGCGCAATAGCACAATCATAGCTCACCGCAGCCTCAAACTCCTGGGCTCAGGTGATCCTCCTTCCTCAGCCTCCCCAGTAGCTGGGACTACAGGCAGATGTCACCATGCCCAGCTAATTCAAAAATAAATTTTGTAGAGAAGTTATGTTGCTTAGGCTGGTCTCCCTGGCCTCAAGTAATCCTCCCACCTCAGCCTCCTAAAGTACTGGGATTACAGGCATGAGCCACTGCACCCAGCCCTGCTTGGTTCTTTATGTACAATAAAAACGATAGTGAACACTTTTGGAGGGCTCAATATGTGCCAGGCACTGTTCTCAGCATTTTACTTTCCCTAAGCCATGTCATCCTTATAACCACACCATAGGCAGGTGTTATGATTATGAGGACTTGAGACACAGAGAGGGCAAGTAACTTGCCCAAACTCACACAGCTGGTAAGAGGACATTCTGAACACAGGGACTCTGGTGCCAAAGAGCAGCTCTTAAACCTATTGCTAGGCTAAATTTCATTCAATCTTTGCAGCCCCCATAAGGCAGAGGATATAACTTTACTACACAGATGAATAAACTGAGTCTCCAAAAGGTTAAATAGCTTCCTCATAGATATACATGCAATAAATGAGCCACCTGGAATTTCAGTTGACTTTCTATCCATTGCTACAGGAACACGCATGAGATTCTATTTTTTCCCTCATTGCAGTCTGTAACAAATCATTATCTTCTTTTAAGAATAGTCATGAAGACTGTAAGAATTATCCCAGGCTGAGGCCTTGCAAGCAACTCTCTAGATCTAGGCCAAAAGCTTCATCCCGGTGAAATCTTTAGGCCCTCTTCTTTTATGCTGATTATAGTGATGATGATTCAGGCTCAACAGATTTCCTGGAAATGAATGTCCCGTTTTGGGTTAATGGCATGACATACACAGTTGGGTCAGTGAGTGGACTTGCCAGCTGTGAATTCCCAGGAAATACCCTGAGAATCGGTCACAGTTGGTTAGAGAAGGATGTTCCTTTTCCCAGGTTGTTATGCACATTCCCAGAGGACTTTAGAAAGTCAATTTGATTCATTTATCAAACTGGGAAATGCTCTGTAACTTCTGCCCCTTCATGTGCTTATCTCTTGACAATGTGTCCCAGATGAGATTACATGCCTCTGTGTAGTACTTCTGTGCAGTCTGAATCTCTGCAGACAGCACAGCCAATGGCAATACCATTTATGTGCACAACTATCCATTACTCACCATATAATTCATGAAATGAACTCTCTCATTCATTTAGTACCTTGAGAATTATTTGAAAACATAGATTCTCCTCTGTCTGGAAGATTTAAGCATGGCCATGCTTGAAGGTGGTAGATGAACCCGGTGCCCTGTTATCCACCCTCTGATTCCCAGGGTTCAGTAAAAGCCTGGAGGCAAAGAGAATGAACCTAATTCTAAACTGTCTTGACAGTAAGAGCTAAAATAGAAGAACTGTCCAGTTCAGTATATGCTCCTAGGTCTACTTTGACCAAGAAATGTGTCTTTTTTTTGCTTTTCATATTGTTTTTAATTGACATATTAATGGAGTACAGTGTTATTTTAATACAGGTGCATAATGTATAATGATAAAATTAGGGTCACTGGCATAGCCATTACCTCATTTACCAAGCTGTGTCTTTGAGGGCCAGATGGGACAGCAAATAATGCTTGTGGTGGAACGCAGCATTTTAAAGGTATACTTAGGTTGCTCTTTTGGAATGTTATTGAGGGAGGAGGTGACATTCAACTCCAGAGGTGGGAACTCTGACACTGGACCAGATTGAAGACTAGCTAAAACAAGGCCAGGGCAGAAGCAGCTTTCCATAAGACTTGCCCACGAGTGTGTCATGTCAGCTTCCCATTGCCATGGCAACACCCAGCTGATACGACCCCTTTCCATGGCAATGACCCAGTGACCCGGAAGTTACCCTTTTTCTATAAATTTAGAAATTTCTGCATAAACCACCCGTTCATGTGCATGTAATTAAAAGTGGGTGTAAATGTAACTACAGAACTGCCCTGAGCTGCTGCCCTGGGTGCACTGCCTCTGGGGTAGCGGTGCCCCACGAGGAGCAGTGTCTCAGCTGCTGCTGCACACTGCCGCTTCAACAAAAGCTGCTAACACCTCTGGCTTGCCCTTGAATTCTTTCCTGGGTGAAACCAAGAACTACCTGAGATGAGCCCCAGTTTTTGGAGCTTGCCTATCCTGCATCACTATGAATGGCGCAAGTGTCAGCAGGGACACATTTAAAGAGAGGCACACATCTGCAATTTCAGCGGGCTAAAGAAGTTGGATTAAAAATTAATTTATGATCAAATGGAGGGTGAAGAAAAATCTATAAAGTATGATGTGTGTGGCTGGTTTCTGTGGTTGATTTTCTAGTTAACTTGCCAAGGGCAATCTTCTCATGAGATGAACTACTCCAACCCAGCCTTACTCCCAACTGGAGGCGAATTGCTCTTCTTCTCTCTTTGGAACCTTATTCCAAAGGATTTAGCCTCGTAAGGATGGAGTTGGTGGGAAGATATTCATAGATATATTCGAAATCTCTCGTGTCACAGGCTTCAAAGATGGCTTGCTGGTAAACAAAGGCAAACAAATATTTGAGTGAGATTTTCCAAGATAAGCCTGCTCTCTGTATTCTCTTTTTACCCATCTCACCTCCAGCCTTTTAACCAATATGTTCTAGGATTTCAGAAAATTTGAAACTGTGAGATCTGAGAACATTTGAAATTATAAGAGAAGATAATTCTTTAATTATTTTAGTATTTTTTTTTTTGAAACAGACTTTTACTCTTGTTGCCCAAGCTGGAGTGTGATGGTGTGACCTTGGCTCACCGCAACCTCTGCCTTCCAGGTTCAAGTGATTCTCCTGCCTCAGCCACCCAAGTAGCTGGGATATTACAGGCATATGCCACCACGCCTACCAATTCTGTATTTTTAGAAGAGACAGGGTTTCTCTATTTGGTCAGGCTGGTTTCGAACTCCCGACCTCAGGCAATCTGCCTGCCTTGGCCCCCCAAAGTGCTGGGATTACAGGCATGAGCCACCATGCTTGGCCAAATTCTTTAAATCTTTTAGCATTTTTTTTTTTTTTTTTGAGACAGGGTCTTGCTCTGCTGCCCAGGCTGGAGTGAAGTCATGTGATCATAGCTCATGGCAGTCTGAAATTTCTGGGCTCAAGCAATGCCCCTGCCTCAACCTCCTGAGTAGCTGAGACTACAGGTGTGCGTCACCATACCTGGTTTCATTGCACTTTTTGAGAACATTCCACGTAAAGGGGAAAAATTCTGAACCTGGCAATAGGTTATAAAAGGTTATATGAGTGAGAGAATTTGCTGTGAGGCGGAGCACCTGCTGTTTTTCATTCTATGCACTGGTGACATTTGCTGGGATTAAGGAGATGATTTGTGTGTGTCTGGTTGTAGTATGATGTTTGGAGTGAATTCCTTAGCTCCATTGTTAAAGGTGAGCTTGCCTTCAAAAATGAAATGATGAGGATCTTTCTCTTGGAACCCCTGATTTCTCTTTCTTTATCCAAATTCCCCTCACACAAAAAGATAGAGTTGTGGAAATTCTTCTGTGGTAGAAAAGCAAGGTCACATGATATGTAGTTCTGGAGATTACGGTTTAAAAAATGAGACCTGACCCTTAATGGTATGGAAGATGCCCTTAACAGGTTGTGCTATCTCCAAGGAAGCCTGCTGTATGGTCTCATGAGAGATCACTGCTGGGAGCTCCGGCTTGGATGCTCGCCATCGGCAGCAAGGACCCCCTTTGTCCTGTGGTTCTCACTGTTTCCTCTGGAGGCCCCAGTAGCTATGGTTAATATGTCAGTTAGGTCCTCCATAACATGGATGGTAAGATGGAGTTGGGAGAACAGAAGGTTTCATGAGAGGAAAGACCTGTGAAAGATAGGGAGAAACAGCAAGATAGTGCAAGGAAATCCTCGGACTGCTATACAGATCTGACTGCCTTGGCCAACCCAACTGGGAGTTCTCAAAGGTTGCCCGTTAGCGTGGTTCCATACTGGGCAGGAATGACCAAGTGTAGTCCACCTGCTGTGTTGCTACTGGGAGCCTCTGACGATGAGTGTAGCCAAGACTTAAAAGCCAAGGTGAAGCCTGAAGTTTCTAACAGCTGTAAGCTGTCAGTTAGCTACACTCCCTGCAGCTGCCAGCAGGGGATCTGTTGGAGGGAGATATGAACAGCACACCCCATGGCTGCCACAACTGGCACTGTTGTTGGGAGCCTACTGCTATTTCAGCCTCACTTTGTCATCCTTGGGCTTATCCAGTGTCTTTTTTTTTTTTTTTGAGATAGGGTCTTTCTGTCTCCAAAGCTGGAGTGCCGTGGGACGATCTTGGCTCACGGCAGCCTCTGCCTACCGGGATCAAGCGATGCTCCTGCCTCAGCCTCCTCAGTACCTGGGATTATAGGCATGCACCACCATGCCTGGCTAATTTGTGTATTTTAGTAAAGAGCTGTTTCGCCATGTTGGCCTGGTTGGTCTCGAACTTCTGACCTCAAGTGATCTGTCTGCCTGGGCCTCTCAAAGTGCTGGGATTACAGGTGTGAGCCACCATGCCCGGCCTATATCCAGTATCTTTATTATAAGGTGTAGTGAAAATAGAATGCATTACAAGTCTGAAGACCTGAGTACTGTTTCCTAGTGTTTTGCTAAAACTTTTGGACCCCGTGGATGATTCGTGGCACCTTTCTGTGTCTCTGTGAAATCTCCAGGATCCCTCCCAACCATGACACTTCAAAGTTTATGATTTGCTCCAGGATTTCCAGGATTCGGCATAATGTACCTGTTGTCATTCCTTCCAGGGACTGTGGCTTTTCTTGCCTGGCCCAGGAGTTGAGGACGGTGATGGTTCATGGTCTTCAATTCTCCTTAGTCTCACTGCAGTTTATGCAGATCCGTGAAATGGAATTTTTCCAGCCCATGTCCCTGCCTTCACTTCTTCTAGCCTTTGCGTTTAGGATCTACTGTATTCCAGATGCTACACGGAATTAGAAGGAAACAAAGATGAAAATGATGGTCTCCTCCCTCACGGAGTCTAGTGGAGGGACCACCGTGAACACGCAATTGCTATAGAGTGCTAAGGGTCCCGGTCTGCTTGGCTGCTGTGGGGTTCAGGACATCCTACCCCAAAATATGGCACCTTGGCTCTTGAGAAAACAGAATCAGGCCACCGACTCTAGAAAGAATCCCCCTCATCCCTTATCCTCTGAAGAGGGCCATAGAACCCAGCGGAATTTCCCTTAAAATAGGTCATAAGACGCTCATTCCATGAGCGTCCTCCCTCTACCCAGAGAAAAGGGATAGCCTCATCTCTGATGACACAGAGGTGCCAGTAAGAATCTGTGCAAACAAGCTTTGCTAATTTCCCCAGTTTATCACCATTAGATCACACCCTCTTTTGTCCTCCAATCACACGTCTGTCCATAAAAACATGCAGGCCTCCCTGTTTTTTGGGTCTCTATTTCCAAAGACTCCCATGTCACATGAAACTGAAATAAATGTGTATGGTTTTCCCTTGTCGATCTGTGTTTTGTTATGAGGGCTCAGTCATGAAATTTGTGATTCCTGAAGGAATCGGTCTTTTCTCCCCTGCAGATCACTTGGGTATGGGAGTGGGGGTGACGAAAGGAGGCTGTCCAAAGACAAAGTCTAAGCTGAATCCTGATGGATGAGCAGGAGTTCCTCAGACAAATGTGGTGATGGGAAGGGGTGTCACTCAGCAGGTGTGGAGAAGGCATTCCAAGTAGAAGACACACAAGTGCAAAGCTTCAATAGGGAGAGAGGAGAAACTAGAAATTACTTAGAGTGGTTAGGCACAAAGCGGAATGAAAGGAGAAATCTGAGGGTGTGAATTTAGGGCCCTAAAGCAAGCCTATCCTTGGGGCAATGGGAAAGCAGCAGTGGCTGAACAGCAACACAGACTGGCTTTCTCCCACCTGCTCTTGACAACTCGACTATGCGCTGCTGTGGCCGTGACTCCTGTGAGCTGTGCTCTCAGGGTAGATTTTCATGAGAGAGGTGGATGTTGCTAGGGGAATGTTATGAGCAGGCAGTGGCAATGGTCAGTTTGCCTAACTCAGCAACATCCCGAGGTCTGTTTTTCCTCCTAGGTGGCAGTCGCAGGAATTATTTAAATCAATGTCATTTCAGGGTTGAGGCCCCCAGCCTCAAAGTGCACTGGCTGTGGTTAAGAGGCCTGATTGCTTATTGAGGTGGCACCATTTACGACCTTGAATGACGCTGCTGGGGTCCAGAACACAATTCCCGAAGTATGACACCGTGGCATTGGAGGAAACAGCAGAAGCAGGACAGTCTGTCACCTTCCCTTGTCCTTCTCCCCAAAGCAGGTCATAATATCTAACAAGTTGTTGGCTTTCCCTTGAAGCAGGTCATAGGCTACTCATTGGAGAGGTGCCCTCCCTATACTTGGAGGAAAGGAGCGGAAGACACCTCTGAACAGACAAGCCTCGCTAAGTTCCCTCTGGGCTTACAGCCGTTAGATCACTGCCCCTTGCCCAATCACACTTCCCAGCATGTCCCCTCTTCATCAAACCTAAGAAAAAAAAAAAACACACACACACGTTTCCCTGTTCCTTTGGGACATTTCCAAAGGCTCCTAAGTCAGGTAATTTTTTTTTGTGACAGGTCTTGCTGTCACCCAG
Organism: Callithrix jacchus; assembly: GCF_049354715.1. Taxonomy (NCBI): domain Eukaryota; kingdom Metazoa; phylum Chordata; class Mammalia; order Primates; family Cebidae; genus Callithrix; species Callithrix jacchus. The sequence continues at coordinate 144,539,112 of NC_133508.1, read as the reverse complement.
GCTTGGAGTGCAGTGGCAAGAACACAGTTCACTGCAGCCTTGACCTGACTCCTGGGCTCAAGCCACCCTCCTGCTTCAGCCTCCCATTTAGCTGGGACCACAGGAATGCACCATCATGGCTGGCTTTTTAAAGTTTTATTTTGATTTCTTTAATATATTTTTTAAGACGGAGTTTTCACTCTTGTTGCCCGGGCTGGAGTGCAATGGCGCGATACCGGCCCACTGCAACCTCCGCCACGCCTGGTTCAAGCAATTCTTTGGCCTCAGCCTCCTGAGTAGCTGCGATTACAAGCGTGCGCTACCACGCCCAGCTAATTTGTGTAATTTTAGTAGAGAAGGGGATTCACCACCTTTGCCAGGCTAATCTCGAGCTCCTGACCTCAGGTGACCCGCCTGCCTCAACCTCCCAAAGTGCTAGGATTACAGGTGTGACCCATTGCGCCTGGCCTAGTTTTTATTTATTGTAGAGATGAAGGCTCCGTGATGCCCAGGTGGATCTTGAACTCCAGGGCTCAACCGATACTCCCACCTTGACCTCTCAAAGTGCTGGGATCATGGGTGTCAGCCACTGCGTCTGGCCTAAATTCTAACTTAAATGAACTCGTATGCTTTTCTCTTGTTAATCTGTCTTTTGTTATTGGGGCCTCAGCTACAACCCCCTGAGCAGTGGCTGAGAAAACATATTTCCCCCCTTACTACCCTGGCAAGTAGCAACTTTTTCCGGCTTACTCATCCCTCAGTGCCCTTTCCGCTCTAGAGTAAGTTCCGCCGATTAAGATGCCTTTCCACCCTGCCCAGGCACTGGTGTACCTGGCGGTGGTTCTGGGAGTGTGCTTCTACCAGCATCACCTGGGAACTTGCTAGAAAAAGGCAAATGTATGGTGCTCCACTCCGGACCTAGTGAATCAGAAATCCTGGGGGCAGGTTTTAAGGAGGCCTGTGGGAGATTCTGGCGAACACGAAAGTTTGATAATCACTGATACAGGGTAAACTTTAATACAAATTTTGCCGCACCAAACGAGAAAAACACCAATTTAGCTGTTTGCTGCAGCTTCGCAGCCTGACCAGGAGAGGGCGCCGACGGACCTGCCTTTTGCCTCTCCTCGCGGTAGAGCCTGACCAGAGGGTCAAAAGCAGCCCCAGTACGTTCTGTGTGTTGCAGACATAAATTACAAACACGCACAGGAAAAAGGACTTCAAAAGGCTGCGGTATCAAAGTGGCAGTTAAAGAGAAGGCAACGCTCAGAGTTGCAGGTGGAGCAGCGGCGGCTGCATCGGCGTCTCCGATTCCGAAAGCATTTAGGGCTGAAGTGTTTCTTTGTGGCGTTTCGCGGAGCCCCTTTGCTTTGATACACACTCGCCTTCCGACTTCCCTTTGTTCTTTTTTCACACGTCAGGTTTTATCGCCGACGAACTCCCAGGCGTGAAAGGCGTTAGATCTGAGGGCTGCAGCAGCCTTCACGGTTCCGCATCGAGCTCCTCCCTGCAGCCCGCTGCGGAGGTCGCGGCCACGTGCGGTAGGCGACCGCCACCTCCAGCCGGCCACCACCTTTTGACCTCCCGTGTGGGGTCTTGAGCCCCCTCTTCCTCCCCGCTCTTCCCGGGAGTCCCTCATTGTGGAGCCCTTCACGACCCCAGTTCCTGCGCAGCGGGGCTTTGGCCGTGAGGGCCAGAACCTAATACGGCCTTGAACACCGGGGCGGGGGGTGGGGGTAAGAAAAACAAAACCTCCCCTCTCGTCCTCTGCCCTCTCTCTGGCGCTGCATATTCATCTTGACACTGAGTCACACCCACGGCAGGAAGTCTGGTTTTGGGGTAGTGGGCACAGGATGATTTCGGGGATTTTTTGCCTTTGTTTGAGCTACACGGGGAGAGAGAAATATTTGACTCCCGAGAAGAATCAGCATGCCAGGTGCCTTATTATCCTGTGTGTGGTTGAGCCGTTTAGACACCTCTCTGCAGTGGTGTTCTGCAGATTTCCTCCCAACAGAAAATTGCATCTTCCAAAAAGTGTAGTTCAAAATAGTAAGGCTTCATTTGTTTTTAAATGGTCAGAGCATGTCCTTCCCTTGAGGGAGGGGGGCAGGAAAGGGGATTGTGTGGAGAGCTGTACTGGGAAACAAATGCCTAGAGGTGTAGGAGAGGCATTTTATAACTGTAAGACTGTGCAAGCGGTATCGTTTCTCAGTTTACACTGCGATGCTCTTATGTTTATTCTAAGCAACAAATTCAAATGGAAAAGGCTTCACTGTGCAGGAATGACAGGAAGAAGAAGGGTGACATCGTTCAGAGCACGGTTCTGGTTTTGTGGGGACAGATTCAAGGCAATGAACACGCACACGATGTTTTGCTCCTCAGGGCCGGGTCGTCTCCGGTGCGTAGTGTATAGATATTTAAATGATGGTTTGTAACTGCGGAGTTCTTATCTTGACTTTAGAATAATAATTAAGAAAACAGAAAATGCAAGGGCCACTCCACAGCTGCTCCTGATTTGTCATTGTGATACAATCTAGCTTTTGTTGTTATTTGTTTTATGGTTTTTGCCCTCCCTCACCATGGTCTAAAATTCTGAAGCTGCCCTGTCACTTTCTGGATAACCCGGAACCATATCTTCTTACCGCCATTTTGTTTTCATTTCCAAAAATTGAGGGTAAAGGTATTTCCCTTCCACTTCATACCAAGAAGCCAATGTTCGCTGCTGCATCCGCAGAAGAGTGCCTGACACGTATTAGGAGCTCAAGAAACATTTCCTACATAAACAAACAATCCCAAGGCTTGTCTCTTTCCACTCTGCCAACTCCCTTCGCATCTTTTTTTTCTCTTTCTTTCTTTTTTTTTTGAGATGGAGCCTCGCTCCCCAGGCTGGAGTGCAGTGGCGCGATCTCAGCTCTCTCCAACCTCCACCTTCCGGGTCCTGGTTCAAGCAGTTCTCCTACCTCATCCTCCCAAGTAGCTGGGATTACAGGCATGAGCCAGCATGCCCAGCTAATTTTTGTAATTTTTTAGTAGAGACAGAGTTTCACCATGTTGGCCAGTCTGGTTTTGAACTCCTGACCTTGTGATCCACCAACCATGGCCTCCCAAAGTGCTGGGATTACAGGCATGAGCCACTGTACCTGGCCCCTTTTGCATCTTGATCCTTCTCACATGGCAACACCTTTTCTGGGTAGGGGCCGTTCCCCTCACTAACCACCCAGAGGTTAAACTCCTCTTGGGAATGCGAAGATTGTGCCGTTTGCTCAAGATCCGGATGGCTTGTACTGTGCGGCGTGCAGTAGGTCTCTGTCATGCCTTCCAGCTGTCAGAATCTCAGGGGGATACACTGGCTTGTCCACTTCCAGCTTCTTTCCCTGCCTGACCCCTTTATAGTCTCTATGCCTGGGATCTCCTTGCTCATGTCGAAGTGAGGAAGACATGGCTTTTGTGGACTGGATGGTCCTACTGAGAAAAGCCAGATGAAGCTTCACTTGAAAGACCAGAGATAAAAAAGCCTACTTGGTCCAAAAATCCATTTCTTGGCCGTTAAGTTCTGAGATGGCTAATTGTATGTGTCAACTTGACTGAGCTGAGGGATGCCCGGGTAAAGCTGATAAATATCGTTTCTGGGTGTGTCAATGAGGGTGCAATTACCATTTGAATCAGAAGGCGGAGTAAAGAAGGTCCATATTTACCAATGTAAGTGGACATCATCCAATAATCTGTTGAGTACATTAGTAGAACCACAGGTAGAGGAAGGAGGAGTTTGCCACCTTTTGCTCCCTGCCTGGCTGCTTGAGCTAGGATGCTGGTCTTTTCCTGCCCTTGCATACATTTTATTGGTTCTCTTCCTCTGGAGAACCCTGATTAAATACAGGATTCCTGGGCTCAGACATTTGAATATCTCCAGTGGTTTCACTCAGATTCCTTTTAGCATCTGTTTAAGTCTTTGTGTTTCTAGCGTCCCATGCCCTGTGGTGAAAACATCTGGGTTGGGAGGCGGGGGAATGTTGGGTTGGCTTAGGGATGGGGCTGGGCTGGGTTGGGAGGCGGGGGAATGTTGGGTTGGCTTAGGGATGGGGCTGGGCTGGGTTGTGGGGGGGGGAATGTTGGGTTGGCTTAGGGATGGGGCTGGGCTGGGTTGGGAGGTGGGGGAATGTTGGGTTGGCTTAGGGATGGGGCTGGGCTGGGTTGGGGGCGGGGGAATGTTGGGTTGGCTTAGGGATGGGGCTGGGCTGGGTTGGGAGGTGGGGGAATGTTGGGTTGGCTTAGGGATGGGGCTGGGCTGGGAATTCCGGGATGCACTACTTGGTTGCTTTCTCCAGCAGCCCGGACAAGGCCCCTGAGCTTCCTCCTAAACCAGTTCTTCAGCCTGGCCTGAAACTCTTGTCCAGAACATTAGGACAGTGGGATCTTTAGGCTGGGAGCTTGGATGTTTCTGCACAGAGTTAGCCTCTGATGGTTTCCCTTTCACTTTGTCTTAAACCTAGGACTAGGTCCTTGCCCCATTCTTTGTTTCTAAGCTCTGCTTATACTGCTGTTCTGGTAACTGAGTCCTTGCCTTGTTCCCTACAGGGCCTGAGCTTCTGACCCCTTTCCCTGCCCAGGGATCATGGCTCACTGTAGCTTCGAACTCTTGGTCTCAAGAGATCCTCCTGCCTTAGCCTCCCAAAGTGCTGGGATTCCAGCCATGAGCTGTGGCATCCATGCTCACCTTGTGGGATTTTTTGATCACCTTCTCTCACCTGCCTCATGTCCAGTTATCCTGGGACAAGAGTCTTGCTCCTAAATGCTGGATACTGTGCAGGGTGTCTATTTCTGGGTCCTCCTGCTACAATTACTTGGCTCTCTGAGGCAGTGCTCCAGCTGCACCTCTACCCTGTTGGATGCAACTGGACTTCACGATGTCGATACTCCCAGGGACTGCTTCCTAGTACTGACTTCACCCAGAGAGGTCTGTGTGCCTTCAGGTCCCAGCTGTCCTCGTGTGGCTCACCACTTCAGTCTCTCCCCTTCCGACTTTCACACACCTCCAGAGAGACTTTCTTTCTTGAGACAGTGTCTTGCTCTGTTGCTCAGGCTGGAGTGCTGTGGTGAGATCACAGCTCACTGCAACCTCAAACTCCTGGCCTCAAGAGATCCTCCCACCTCACTCTCCCAAGTAGCTAGGACTATAGGCATGTGCCGCCATGCCCAGCTAATTTCTAATTTTTTTGTAGAGACAGGGTCTCTCCCTATATTGCCCAGGCTGGTCTCGAACTACAGGGCTCAAGTGATCCTCTTGCCTTGGCCTTCCAAACTGTTGGGATTAAAGGTGTGAGTCACTCCACCTGGCTTAAAGACTTTCTTTAGAAAAGATTTAGAACAACTGTTTGTCCCTGTCACCATTCAGCTTAAGACCCTTCAAAGATTCCTTATTCCCTTTCAAAGAAAGTTTAGATTCCAAGTTATAACCATCCTTTACCGGACTGGAGCATGGTACAGTTTTGGGTAGTGGGTAAGAGCACAGATCTTGGGTTCAGACTGCCTGTGTTCAAATACTGCCCTGTCATATACTGACTGTGTGAACTTGCTCTTGGGCCTCAGTTTCCTTACCTATAAAATGGTGATATTTATTGACAGGGTAGTCAAGAGAATTAAATGAGTTGATATACCTGAAGCACTTAGAACAGAATTGGACACATCATAGGCTTTGCGTAACTGTCAGCTGTTATCAGTTTTCAAGACTGAATCTCTAGCTGTCCACTTTTACTGTATGTTCCACCCAGACTGAACCACCAGTATTAACCTTGAACATATCTTATGTTTGTATCTGTTGATGTGCTATTTCAACTACTCGTCTTTCAAAACCCAGCAGGATTTCGGCGTAGGAGAAGCCTTCTTTTGCCTCCTATGTGATTTAGATGTTTCTCCCGTACTAAACGAGCCATGCCTCCTATCACGCCATCTTTTAACCTGTGATTGACCTATTGTTTCACCTGCAATACAGGAGGCATCTTCGGAGGAAGGGATGCTTCTCAGTGTTTGAGTCGACAGCACCTAGGACAGTGTTTGCAGAGTGTGAACCCTCATTCAGCGAAAGGATTCCATTGCTTGTGAAGTTATGATGATGACCTTGGTTTCCTCAGCTTCTAAAGGAGCCAAGCTTGACCCTCCTTTAGCCTGACCCAGAGTGATTTGAGCCAGGAGCTGCACTGACACTGACTCGGTCCCTGGGTGGTGATGATGCATTGCTGGGGCTTTACCTTCCAGAGCTCTTCTGACAGATGGGATTTTCTGAAACTTCTGTCCTCCCATTGGCTCCATGATTCATCACTGTCCTCCAGAGCTCAGGGAGAAGGTGCTTTGTCCTGTAGACTGTGCAAAGACCTTCTTGCTGTAGAATGTGTGACTATGAGCCATTCTCAGAGGCTCCTCAGAAGTGCTAGAGGAAATACCTTGTCAGAGACATTTAGTTACCTAGAAGTATCTCTTTTCTCTTTTACTTAGTAGTAGTAATTTATTCAGAGTAGCAATGAGTCCAACCTAGAGACCACATTTTCCATCCACCTCGCAGCTAGGTATGGCCATTCAAATAGATGTTGGCCAGTGAGTTTTACATGGAAGTGTTGGCCGGCACTTCTGGCAAAGCTCTGTAGAAAGGGAAGAGTGTGCCTTTTCTCCCCTATCCTGCTGTTCGGAATGAGGTTGTGACTGCTGTGGAAATAACAGCCACCAAGGGCCCTGGGGCGGAGGCCCTCAGCCTAAAGGTGGAATGGAAAGCTGGAAGGAGCCTGGGTCCCCAACTATGGTAAAACCCCTATAGCAGCCCAGGTCTGCCAGCTTCTGGCTTTTGCCAGGGTTCTTTTTAACTTAATATTTTATTTCTTACCCAGAATTCAAGAAGACAGGCTCTTGATGTTCTGTCTCGTGCAGCTAAACCAAATATGACCAGTCTGTTCTTGTTCTAGCAGGAGCATGTGGAAAGCTTCTGAATGAATTTGGACCGTGGCTCCAAATTGAACCTCAAACTAACCCACTTGCCTGGTGTGGGGCTGTGTAGCTTTCTATCCTGTGGAAACTTTGCTCTGCAAATGGCTGCCCTCCTGCCTCTGGCTATTTCCGTGTGATTCTCAAGCTCATTCCGTCAGGAAGAATTCTCTAGTTTCTTCTGTCCTTCATTTGGATTTGACTTCCTGCCTGGTGACAGACCCACTGTCCAGCCTGTATCACCCATGGATTTACCACCAAATTCTAAGGCTCGCTGATCTGTATCTACAAACCTTGGATACTCTCAGCTTCAGTACCGACAAATAAAAACAGCAGAAAGAGCAGGAGGGAGACTGACTCCCAGAAGGTCTGCTAACAAATCTCTTGTTCTCCCTGAGCCCATGAGACCTGAATGTTTACATGCGCTTACTATAGTGAAGGCTGCTCTCTCCCATCTCTCAGGCAGACACGTTCAGTGTTGGTGAGCCACCAGGGACTGCCAGCTGTTGAGAGCCTCCTGTTGAAGGTAGGGGTTACTGATTTATGGGGAAACCATTCTGCAGCAGACAGAAAGAGGCCAACAGTGGGGAGAAAGCCACAGCCACCTGGCCTTGTGCTTCATCAGCGTGTTCCCTGGCTGCTCAGACTCACCCTTGGGAACTATTCCTTTCCCAGTGCTAGCCTTAATCGCCAGCTTAATTATGGTCTCTAAGAGATGATTATAGCTTCTCCCGATGAGAACAGATCCCATCAGGCTGAGGTCCACACAGCCGGCACCCTGCTGCTCCCTGTAGGATGACGCTGGTGTCAAAAGGTTACCGTTGCTTCATTAGCCCTTGGAGAGGGGAATTGGGGGTTGAGTCAGCCGCCATCCTCAAAGTGTCCCCACATCCACGGTTGTTCTTAATTAACCCTCAATCCCAAGCAAATATGTGACAGCCCACTTGAAGGGTGGCGATTTGCTTGCTTGGCAGAAATTCAGGGGCTCCCTTCTAAGCCGGTTGATGTTTCTCAATCTGGGTCCTTGGACAATAGCCAGACAGCAGCAGCAAGCCTCTCCTATTTGCTTGCAAGGTGGCACAAATTGCTATTGTTTCTATGACAACTGATGGCTTTTTCCCCCATTTCATAAAAACTGCCCATATGAGGGACAGCAGCATGTGGAAGAAATTCGTGAGGCAGTGACTAGCCTGCGAGACTGCCCAAGCAACCTCCACCACGATTTTATTGTCTTCAGCAGACGTGGTTCTTTGTCTGACTTCTTCCCATTGTTTGCCATGCAAGTCACTTAGAAAGAGGAATAATAGCTGCTAGGCTGAAAGAAGAGAGACCCCAGCAATCTGTATGCAATCTCATTTGAACTCTTGGATTTGGGAAGGCAGTTTTGCTTCCTTTTTTTTTTTTTTAAACTGCTGCTCAGCTTCTTGTGCTTAATGAGGCTTTTCAGAAGGGAAAACTAGCAAACAAAACACACGTTCTGCCCTTTAAGCAATTGCTTTCTAAATTCTTTATCAGAATATAGTTGTACGATCAAGGTGAGTAAATAATTTCTATATTTGTAATTTACAATGCCTACGTCAAACAAGTCAGATTGTGTGGCTTTTAACATCCTATTTCAACGAATGAGGACTCTATAGGAAAAATTAACATTCTGAGGATAATAATTACCTAATTAAGTTAAATACTTCTGGTCAGTGGTTCCCAATCAGAGGGCTGAATATCTTTGGAAGGGCCTAAACGTCAGTGCAAGGTGTAGCAAATCCATTAGAAAATCACTGTGTCCACAGCCTAAATAAATACAATGGCTCCCACAGATTGGTCATTTTACTTTTCAGCTGTGTATAGATGCTGTTTCAGACAGCAAAGTGCAAATGTATTTCTCTCCCTCCCTCCCTCCCTCCCTCCCCCTTCCCCCCTCCCTCCCTCCCTCTCTTCCTCCCTCCCTCCCTCCTTCCCCCCTCCCTCCCTCCCTCTCTTCCTCCCTCCCTCCTTCCCTTTCTCCCTCCCTCCCTCCCTCCCTCCCTTCCTCCCTTCCTTCCTTCCCTCCCTCCCTCCTTCCCTCCTTCCCTCCTTCCTTCCTAACTTCCCTCCTTCCCTCCTTCCTTCCTAACTTCCCTCCTTCCCTCCTTCCTTCCCTCCCTCCCTCCCTCCCTCCCCCCTCCCTCCCTCCCTCCCTTCCTTCCTTCCTTCCTTCCTTCCTTCCTTCCTTCCTTCCTTCCTTCCATCCTTCCTTCCTTCCTCTCTGTAACCAGGCTGGAGTGCAGTGGCATGATTTCAGCTCACTCTACTTCCACCTTCTGAGTTCAAGCAATTCTGCTGCCTCAGCCTCCCAAGTAGCTGGGATTACAAGCATGTGTCACCACACCTGACACATTTTTGTATTTTTAGTAGAGATGGGGCTTCCCATGTTGCCCAGGCTGGCCTCAAACTCCAAGCCTCAAGTGATCCACCTACCTTGGCCTCCCAATGTGCTGGGATTACAGGCATGAGTCACCATGCCCAGCTGCAAATGTATTTTCAAAAGTAGCTAAAAGGTCGGGCGCAGTGGCTCAAGCCTGTAATCCCAGCACTTTGGGAGGCCGAGGCGGGTGGATCATGAGGTCAAGAGATCGAGACCATCCTGGTCAGTTTGGTGAAACCCCGTCTCTACTAAAAATACAAAAAATTAGCTGGGCATGGTGGCGTGTGCCTGTAATCCCAGCTACTCAGGAGGCTGAGGCAGGAGAATTGCCTGAACCCAGGAGGCGGAGGTTGCAGTGAGCCGAGATCGCGCCATTGTACTCCAGCCTGGGTAACAAGAGTGAAACTCCATCTCAAAAAAAAAAAAAAAGTAGCTAAAATACTAGAAGCTTCTGACCATTATTTTTTCAGTCAACAGATACAAAACTAACATCTGTTATAGTTGGGGAGAGGTCTCAACAATTGTGAATGTTAGGTGAGGGTTTGTAGGCAGAATGTCTTAGGAATTACGCTCTATAGTTTTCCCAGATGTGTAAAGAGGTTTCATGAACATTTTGGGAGCTAGAGTATCAGATATCTACAGAGGTGTTTAGGAATTGCATAAGCTGTCTGGGCAGCAAGTATAGAGATCATTCTATAGATAGATTCAGGTAAAGAATAAGTCCTGGGTTCAAGACTGATGGCCAGAAGGGGGCAGTGTGGGGAACGGTCTTGCATCTAGTTCTTGACCATAGCAGGTGATATAGAGGTTTGCATAAGATAGAACTTAGAAATGAAAGCGGTTTGGACTTAGAGAAGCTCTCTGAGTCCTTCTAGCTTTGATATTCTGAGGCTTTGTAACATATAGCAAGTAGCTGGAAACTAAGCTGATTGCTTTTGGGGGCGTCAAGAGCAGTGATGGGGTGCAGAACACACTGCACGTTGGCATACTATTTTAAGCTGATGGCAGAACACACTGCACGTTGGCATACTATTTTAAGCTGATGGAAACTGCAGAAGCAGGATGGTCCCTCTCTGACTTTCTTCTGCCTTTCTCCCCTGAAGCAGGCCACAGAGAAGTCTTTAATTTCCCTTCCCTAAAAGGAGGTCAGAAGACTCCTGTTCATGAGGGACCCTGCCTTACGCCCAGAGGGTAAGAAGAATCTGAACAAACAGGCCTTGCTGTGTCTGCTCAGCTGATTACCATCAGATTGTATCCTTTTTTCTTCCAAAATTCTACACACCTGTCCACACAAATACAGTTTTCCCTTGCTGCTTTGGGTCTTCATTTCTAAAGCTCCCACATCGTGTAAGACTTTTATTAAGTTCATTATGCTTTTCTTTTGTCAATCTGTCTTCCGTTGTAGAGTTATCAGCTGTGAACCTTGGGATGGGTGAGGACAAGATACTGTTTTTCTCCCCCAAGTTAAATGGCAGCTGCATTTGGTTGGAAAACTTGTGTCTTGGGAATGTTCTTGGGAACTTTATTCCATATTAGTGTGTTACGGGTCTGCTCAGAAGAAGACTTCATCTCCTCAATTCACCCCTTTTTATTTATAATTATATTAGCAGTAGCAAACATTGCTTGAGGTCTCAAAATTAGAGAAATTCCTTAGTTCTAAGACTTCAGAGCAGACTCTCCAAAGCATGGGGCAGGATGCTTGGAAGGACTCGAAATTATTAAATGCCCTTTATGTGTCTGTCTGTAAATGGGATTCAAGCCAGTGACCCCCTTTTTAGGTTAGTGGTGGTAATATCATATAACTTAAAAGCATTTTGCCCAATCAGTGATAGTGTTCAAACCTAAGAGTCTTAAGCTTGTTTTATGAAATCAGCTCAGTCTAAATGATATGGCAAATAAGACAGTGGAAAAAATAGATTATGACTTTTGCAGGTTTCTTTTTTTAATGAAAAATGGTCACATTAATATTAAATTATATTCTCTGTTATGTTCATAAAATTTGATAGAAAATACTGCCAGCTCATCTGTTGAATGGCTTAAACCTTCAGTTGACCCAGTCTTCCCCTATAATGAACATCCTAATTTACCCTTTTCTTTAACTGGGAAACATTTACAATGAGTGCCTCCAAGTTAAGTTTAATTTAGTTTTATCAATGTTTATGCATAGATAATTATTCGTAAGTGCATAAATGCACAAATGTAGATTTCTTGTTGGTGCGACCTTTTTCTTTTTGTCTTGGTTTCTCTCTCCCCCATAATCACTCCCGTGTCAATGGCTTTTGCGTGTATTCTTTCCTTTATATTTATCACACACAAATATTTAATTATATCTGTTTCAGCACTTGTGCATTAACTAGGGTTTTGGAGTATCTCACTCCTTTACTGCGGATGGGTTTCTTCCCACCTTTTTGCCACGTACCTTCTTTAGTGACAATGAGCTACCAAATCCAATGGCTATTTTGTAGACACCTCTTTTCTAGGTTAATGTTGATAATGTATAACTTTTTTTTTTTTTTGACAAAGTCTCACTCTGTCACCCAGGCTGGAGTACAGTGGCATCATCTCGGCTCACTGCAACCTCTGCCTCCCAGATTCAAGTGATTCTCCTACCTTAGCTTCCTGAGTAGCTGGGATTATAGGTGCGTAGCACCCAGCTAATTTTTGTATTGTTTCTTCGAGATTTTGTATTGTTTCACCATACTGGCCAGGCTGCTCTCAAACTCCTGACCTCAGGAGATCTGCCTGCTTCGGCCTCCCAAAGGGTCGGGATTACAAGTGTGAGCCACTGTGCCTTCTTCTTAAACCTCTCCTCACTTGCCTCTCATTGACTTAAAAGCATTTTGCCTAATAAATGATAGCGTTCAAATTGAAGTCTTAAGTTTCTTTTGTGAAACCAGCTCAGTCTAAATGATATGGCAAATAAGATAGCAGAAAACAATCACAACTTTCGATGGCCTCTTTTTAAAAAAATAAAAAATAGTCATTAATATTAAACTTCTGTATTTCATGTGATTCATTAAATTTAACATAAGATATTGTTAGGTCATCTGTATCCCTCTCATCCACCCCAGCATTTAAACTCTGATATGGTTTGGCTGTGTCTCCACCCAAATCTCACCTTGAATTGTAATGATCCCCACCTGTCAGCAGTGGAGCCAGGTGGAGATCATTGAATCATGGGGGCCGTTTCCCCCGTGCTGTTCTCGCGGTAGCGAATGAGGCTTGGGAAATCTGATGGCTTTATAAATGGGGTTTCCCCTGCGCAAGTGTGCTTGCCTGTTGCTGTGTAAGGTGTGATTTTGCTCCTTTGTCTTCCACCAGGATTGTGAGGCCTCCCCAGCCATGTGGAAATGTGAGTCCATTAAACTTTCCTTTATAAATGATCCAGTCTTGGGTATGTCTTTATTAGCAGCATGAGAACAGGCTAATACAACTACCTTCTTCTTAAACCTCTCCTCACTTGCCTCTCAGGAAGTGTTACTTGGTTGGCTCCCTCCCTGCCTCTGCCCCAGGATGCTTTCTTTCATTGCCTCCACTTCTCTACACACCTTTGGGAGCCCAGCAGCTCCTAGGACATTCATCATTACCTTTTGCAGCAACTCCCAAATATCCATGTCTAGCCTTGCTCTATCTTACCTATAATGTGAACAATCAGGTGGAGATTTCAATTCAGTTGTTTCACTGTTGCCTTCTCTTTGACATGTTTTACGTGAAAACTGTCGATTAATTAATGCTCCCACTTCTTTATTTACCTTGTATCAATTCCCTACTTAAAATGGTCATTTTTGGCACTGAGCTGCGAATTGTTAGAATTATCTTTCTCAATCTCATCTCTATATCTGATCTATTGCTGTGTTAGGATAATGCTAATTGATATGGAAAATAAGTAATAACATGGAGAATAGCTCATGATAGCAGCACGTTTTCCAATTATATTACATCCTTAATCAGTGTTCTTAGTCACTGGATAGCTCTCCTTTGAACAGGGAGATGAAAGACCTGAGCTCCTTCCATCCTTTGGCTCTATCATCTCCTAGGCTCTGTGGCTGCTTGATAGAAGGGGAAAAGAACAAGGAGGGTGAGGTGTGGGCAGTTTTTGGTTCGACTTGGAGGTGTTGCCCTGCCCCTCACTTGCCCTTTGGCTGGAACTCAGGCACCTGACCGATGTAACTATGAAGGTGATTGGAAGCTGTAGTTCAGCTGTGTGACCCAGAAGAGGAACAAATGCCGGGAACCTGGCCAGTCTCTGCCACTTGCCAAATCATGTAGATTGTTCTGTGGTGTCTTTCCCCTCCATGTCCTTTGCCCATTTCCATGGCTGCTGCTCTGATGCAAGCCCTTATCCTGCTGTATGTGGAATACCACATGCTTGCTGAATTATTTGTCTCCTAAGTTGTTTTCTTATGTCCTCTAATGAATTTTGATCCAAGAACCAGGGTGAACTTTTTCACCTACTCAGTGACTCTGTGTTGCCTGGTGTTTAGCGCTCTCCGAAGTCTGCCTCTGTATTCCTATTTCTCTTGATTCAACTTCATGAGCCCTTTTGTATCATCAAACTGATCTATTTAAAGTGTCTGGTCTTCAGGTTCTTTCTCACTCAGTTTCTTCCACCTAACTTTCAATGGCGACATATTATAGCTGAGTGAATAAATGGACTTAGGAGTCAGAGTGTGTCTAAATTATGGCTCTGCCACTAATTAGCTGTATAATTTCTCTATGTCTGCTTTGTTTTGAAAAAAGAACTGTCCATGTTTAGAAACAGAAATATATTAGTATAAATAATGCCCTGAGTTGATTGGTATTCACTTAATAGTTACTCATTAAATGAGCAGTTTGCGGTTACTAAGAACATCCTTCTCCGTTGCTAACCACTCGACTCCCACACTTTAGTCAATATTTTGCCTAAGCATCTTTACAATTTTGAAAACTTCCCAGCCCATTCTGTCCTAAAGTGATCTCTTCCTGTTGTGAATTGTTGAATCTACTTATTTGGCAATTAATCTTGTAATGACTAATGAGATTTTTGTGTGCACAGAACTTTTAACGATGTCTTCTGTTGGAAATACCTTTCCTGTGGAGTTTCCCCTGCTTGCCAGTGAGAGTTGGAGAACTATGACTGGGGCTTGTATATTCCTTAATCTTCAGTGCCTTGCAATAGTGATTTTTTTTTTTCTTTTTGGTAAGCATGTCAGTAAGAGCTTCTTGATTTAGTAATAATAAATACATTTCTAGTGTTCATTGCTACAGTCCTGGCCACAGGGTGAAGGGACATGTAAAATGTTTATTTGGCAGACTTAGAGTACCATTTAGAAAGATTTTGCTACTCCGAATTATGAGACTCCAAGCTTATAATTATGAAGAAATTGATGGAACTGTGAATACTGAGCCTGCTGGCATCCTGGCCCCCCACTGGGGCCATGTGAACACTCCACATTACTAATCACTTCCTCACAGGGTACTGTGGGCCCCCCATAAGCAGTTAATTAGGGGGAGCAGGTTTATCGCTGAAAGGTGGTTGGGTTTAGAACAAGCTAAATAAGATTGAAATCATTTTGGAAGAGACATGGGATATTAATACATTTTCTGTAAATAATGAAAGATAACAAAAGCATGAAATCCTAGCAACAATATATTAACTGCAAGGGAACTAATTTGTAAATGAATGCTTTGCTTCTCTTTGAGATGGATTTTCATTTGCTGAAAGGACCACTGAGAATGGCCGCCATGGAGACACCTTTGCTAAGATTTGAGTGTAGTTCTTCATAGCTGCGTTGTGGGGACTCACTGCAGTATTTGGACTTGGATTCTTTAGCAGGGAAAGATAAATACTCTTGAGGCAGGAGAGTAGGGTCTGGAGGCGGGGAACCTAAGGACTTCCTAGAACTAAATCAAACTGAAAAACCCCAACCTTCTTCACCGTGTAAACAACTTTATAATTTCACCTCAGACATGGCAGAAAACATCCTCTTCATTTGCATAGGGTGTAGGGTGTACACCAAGTAAATAACTTCGTAACTTCACTGCCTCTTCGTTTATATGGGGCGTGCACTAAGTAACCAACGGGAAACCTCTAGAGGGTATTTAAGCCCCAGAAAATTCTATAACCAGCATTTTTGAGCCACTTGCTTGGCTGCTCCTACCCTGTGAAGTGTGCTTTTGTTTTCAACAAACCTCTGCTTTTGTTGCTTCATTCTCTCCTTGCTTTGTTTGTGAATTTTGTCCATTTCTTTGTTCAAAATGCCAAGAACCCTGACACCCTGCAGTGAAAACACCCTAGAGAGGGGCAAAGAGAAGTTTTGGTTTTGTTTTGTTTAAAAAAAAAAAACTTAGTATTCCTTTAATAGACATGAAAAAACTCACTGATACTTTCTGATTGTCTGACTGTCACCAAGTGACCGAGTCTCACTGTCACCAGGCTAGAGTGCAGTGGGGTGATCTCAGCTCACCGCAACCTCTGTCTCCCGGCTTCAAGCGATTCTCCTGCCCCAGCCTCCCAAGTAGCTGGGATTACAGGCGTGCCACCATGCCCAACTGAGTTTTACTTTTAGTAGAGATGGGGTTTCACCATGTTGGCCAGGATGGTCTCTATCTCCCGACCTTGTGATCTGTCCACCTCAGCCTCCCAACTGAGTGTATTTTAATGACATGCCCAGGAGCAAATGCCAAACACAGTGGAGTTTCCTGGCCTCCTTAGGTGGGTGAGTGTGGGGCAGAGAGAGTATTAATGTTGGGAGTTTTCCAGGGTCTTGCTCATGGTTTCTGTAACAAGGTGGTGTTGAGAGTGAGAGGGACAGATACTTAGGAGAGCGGAGCTGGGAGGGAGGCAGATGAGAACCAGTCTTTTCCCTTGGCCCTAATTTGCTCCTGAAGTCATCCCATCGTCAAGGCAGGAAGCAGGGATATCCACAAGGGCTAATGGGGAGAGGGGGAAAAATAAATCACTGTTGATCTGCGTGGCTGGGCTTTGACAATACTTCAGAATGAAGATTTGAAGGCGGCTCTCTGAAGACCACCCAGAGAAAAGCAGTGTTTTGCGAAACCACGTCAAACATGAAGGGGGCGTTTGCACTTTCTTTGACATATACCTTTCTTCCTTTTCTGATTGACCTCAAATTGAGTTACATTAATATTATTTAACCTAGTCCAGGTCTTTGCTCTTCTTGCTAAATATCCTACAACATTTCCTTTAATTTGATGGAAAAAGACCTAGAGACATAAAGGTAGATGAGTGATTTACTAGATCCATAAATTAGTAGCAAAACCAAGACTAGAATACAAAACTGGGGATGTGTCATTATTTGCTTTAATTATTACATGTTCTTTGTTACTAGTGAAGAGCTTATTGTGTTGCTAAGATACAGTCTGGTCACCGTTGAAGGGCATTGTTCTATGTACAATGAAGACACTTGGCTTGATTCATTGCCTTGGGGTCTTAATCATATTATTTATTTCTTCAATTCACAAAATTTTACAATTCACCATGGGTATTTTAGTTAGTACAAATTGCAAGGGTCTTACAGAGTACAGAATTATTTCCTATAGGACCCTCTTTGGTGATTATAAATCCAGTTTCAGTAAATCTTGAAAAGGATAAAAGCAATGACTTCAAGTTCATAGAAAACCTCACATTTCTTCTCATGTTTTTCAGTATTGTCCACTAAATTCAGCATTATGATTTTAATGGCACATGGTGTGTTTTGAATTATACACACTCCAATGTGCATGGATAAACTTACTGAAAATGTGTTCACTAAATGTCTAGACCTTTTCTTTGCATCTTAAATACCCAGGCAACAAGAATTGGTAGAGAGACACAAAACTGCTGCAGAGAAAGCTGGGTTCTTGTCACACGACCGGGAAAAGTTAGACACGCAGACACTTTGAAGTGTGAGGGGGAACAGAACGTATTGGGCAAAAAAGAAAGGGAAAAATAACTCTGCAAAGCAAGAGAAAATCCGGCTGGCAGGTTTCCCACCTCACAGATTGAATCCCAGGTTACTACACAGGAACAGGAGAGACCACGCTCCTCCCCGGGCAAACTTCGGGAACTTCTTGAGGCTCCACGCTGCCCTCCCAGTGTGCAGGTGGGCATTATTCAGAAAGAATCAGTTGGAAAAGGGCAGGCTTCATCCTGACCTACAGTCCAGTTTTTGAGCCTTCAAGCTGCTTTAGGCTTGAAGGAGGGGTTTTGCCTGGGGACTCCTGGCTGTCTCCTGTCTCTATCAAAACCAGTATTGCCTTTTTTTTTCTTGCATAGAAATTCTAATGCTGGCCAGGCACGGTGGCTCATGCCTGTAATCTTAGCACTTTGGGAGGCTGAGGTGGGCAGATCACTCGAGGTCAGGAGTTTGAGACCCACCTGGACAACATGGTGAACCACCCCTGCCCTCCCGCCCCGCCCCAGGCCCACTAACAAAACACACAAATTTAGTTGGGTGTGGTGGTATCCATCTGTAGTCCCAGCTACTCGGGAGGCTGAGGCAGGAGAATCGCTTGAACCTGGGAGGTGGAGGTTGCAGTGAGTCAGGATTGTACCATACTGCACTCCAGCCTGGTGACAGAGTGACAATCTGTCTCAAAAACAAACAAAAAAACAAAAAAACTGATGTTAATCTGTTCTGTAATCAGATATTATTTAAATGGAATGCAGCTTGGTTTATGATTTTTTTTTTTTTTTTTGAGACGGAATTTCGCTCTTGTTACCCAGGCTGGAGTGCAATGGCGCGATCTCGGCTCACCGCAACCTCTGCCTCCTGGGTTCAGGCAATTCTCCTGCCTCAGCCTCCCGAGTAGCTGGGATTACAGGCACGCACCACCATGCCCAGCTAATTTTTTGTATTTTTAGTAGAGACGGGGTTTCACCATGTTGACCAGGATGGTCTCGATCTCTTGACCTCGTGATCCACCCGCCTCGGCCTCCCAAAGTGCTGGGATTATAGGCTTGCGCCACCGTGCCCGGCCCAGTTTATGATATTTTTTAATAGCATTAACTATTTTCTATCTACTCATTTGTTAGATAATGAACAGTAGGTAGATTCTTTTTTCTCCTTGTGAAGCATAAGGATAGAATGTTCCAAGCTTATAAAAGCATTAGTGCCATTTAGAATCCAAAATGTGAAAAGTTGAACATAATTAACACAGTAACAGTTTGCTTCACAGCATTTTAAAACTGACATATCATAGACAGTTGTATTGCTTCTGAGTTTGGTAACATTAATAAACAAATGCTTGTAATTTAAGAGTAATTATGAATCCATCCATATGTGATTTTCTAATGAGGTCAAATAAGGAAATCAGCAGTTGGGAGACATTCTTTAGTTCTTAATCGGGAAACTAGCAGCAAGTGAACAGTCTTCATTTTCATCCAGTTCTTCCCATTGTATTGCTCCATGTAATGGTGGAGAAACTCATGGTGTTTGGAGAATGCCCCGTTTGACATCACAGTACCTGGAGCTATGAAATCCTTTCCTCCACCACTCTCAGAAGCGGTGCTACTCACATAACATACTTTGCACTTGGCAGAAAGAAAATGCTTTAAGATCCTTGGATCTCAACATGCTGTAGAAAATCATAGCATATTTAATTGTTCCAAAGAAGATATGAGGAAGACATGTGACAAACATGATTGGACATATTTTACATACAGACATTTGACAATGTAGCTTAGTCAAAGCCACACTGTAAGAATGTAGATGCTTACTCTCCATATTTCCAAAAGACAAGTGAATAACCTACTGATCAAACAAAGCTGAATTTATCACTTGCTGATGTAGGGAGAACCCACCCTTGACAATGTCTAAGGTTCAGAAGATAGAGCTTGGGGCATAAATTTATAGGATTTGGCGGTCTGGTTGAAGTAGGTTCAATTTCAATGTAGTGGTCTGATTAGGTCAGACAAAGTTCAGGTTGTAATACTTTAGGATTTGTAGACCAATAATTCACACTCTTACTTGCCTGTGCAAGAATTTTCTGTAACAAATAGTAGAGGCATGTTGACATAAGAACCCTCATTTTTAGGCCTGATAATTCAGTTCTGGAAGTGTAGTCCTCTAGGACTCTGATCAGATTAGTTCAGAATTTATCCATCTATCCATTCACCTATCTGTCTGTTCATTTATTCATGCATCCATTCAACCAGGATTCACTAAGCACTTCTTGTTTTTCAGGCACTGTGATACTAGGGATGCAGAGATAAATTACAGTTTTTACCCTTCATAGGCTCATAGTCTAATGAAAACTTCAATACCTTAATGATGGTTATTATTATGAGTTGTTTTTATTTTTGTAGAGATGGGATCTCTCTCTGTTGCCGAGGCTGGTCTCCAAGTCTTAGGCTCAAGGGATCCTTCTGCCTTGGCCTCTCAAAGTGCTAGGATTACAGGCGTGAGCCACCAAGCCTGACTGCCTTAAGAAATGATTATGATAGCAAATGCTGTTGTGGTAAGAATAAAATAGGGGCTGGGCGCGGTGGCTCACAGCTGTAATCCCAGCACTTTGGGAGGCCAAGACGGGCGGATCATGAGGTCAGGAGTTCGAGACCATCCTGGCCAACATGGTGAAACCCCGTCTTTACTAAAAATACAAAAATTAGCTAGTCATGGTGGCACATGCCTGTGGTCCCAGCTACTCAGGAGGCTGAGGCAGGAGAACTGCTTGAACCTGGGAGGCGGAGGTTGCAGTGAGCCAAGATCGCTCCACTGCACTCCAGCCTGGTGCCTGGCGACAGAGTGAGACTCTGTCTCAAATAAATAAATAAATAAATAAATAAATAAATAAATAAATAAATAAATAAAATAGGGAGAGATAAGGCAAGAATAGTAGATTGTTGCTCAATTGTAAAGGACCTCAAATGCAATGGTCAGAAAGTCTGGCTCTATTTGGTAGGCTGGGGATTTTCACTGTTGGCTGTGCTTTAATATCATCTGCGGATTACAAAAAAAAAAAAGATGATGGCCCCACCCAGACCAATTAATGTCAGAATCTCTGGGACAGGGTCTAGACAGTGAATGCCCTGGTAATTCTGTATAGCTAGGATTGAAAGACCCTGACAAAGTGATTGAGGTGCCATCAAGGTTTTCAGTGACGTCAATGACAATTTTTGAAGTGTGTACAAATGACGGAGGATTGGAGCAGTTTAGAGGTGGATACCACTTTGAAGATTGTTGCAGTATTTGAGGTGTGGCCTCAATGGAGGCAGGGCAGTGACTCTGCAGAGGCAGCTGATTCAAGAGGCACATGGAGTTACTTTAGATGCTTCTTTGATTAGCTGCCTCAGTCCCTCACTTTCATCGCCATGTCTAGTGAGAACAGAAAAAGTGCTCAAAAATGCACAAACCGAATTAACAGGAATTTTGATGTTTACAGTGCGAACAAAAGCATAGTAGAGGGTAGAATCAATCTCTCACGATGTGACCTTTTTTGGAGCAAGAGTGAGGGACTTGGGAGTCAGAGCACTAAGGGTTGGGACTTGACTTTGCCTTTGATGACTTGTTTGAGCTAAGTCCCACACTGCTCTAGCACTGGATACAATGAAGACTATGTTTTCTGCTCTGAAATTTTGCCAGGGATTAGATGATGTAATTGCTGTGAAAGGATGTTGAACATTAAGAAGAAAATAGGTAACAAATTGGGCCCGGGGGAACCCTCTAAGCTCAACACTAAAAGACTTCTCTGTGATTGGGATCTTACTGCTATCACTACTCTAGAAATCAGGCAAAGATCTCCCCTAAAGGATTGGTCCTTAGGCCCCCAGCCCTTGTCCTTCACATAGCTCCTCTCCTTCAGATCTTCTGTGTTGCCCCTTTCGGAAGGATCTTCTCAGTGCGAAGTGTGGCAGGCATTCTTTGGGAATGATACAGTGTTGCAAAGGTAAGTAGCCCCTACTCTCTATCAGGTACTTGCTAATAGTTTCTTGGATTACTCAGTTCTCACTACATGAATACTGACTGTAGCTTTCTGCTACTGACCATGGCAAGGCATTAGGGCAACAGTCCCATCAAATAAGCTAGTAAATTTCCTGCAAATTAGTGGGAGAGAGCCACAAAGGTAGGGTTTATTCGATCCTTGCAACAATCCTTTAAGTGAGAATTAGTCAATCCTCACAACAATCCACTAAGCTTACAACAGTCTTGTAAGTCACATACTATTATGAAATCCATTATACAGATGAGCGAACTGAGGAATTTTTTTTTTTTTTTTTTTTAGCTCTGGTTTACTCCTTGGAACCAGGTTCCTGCTCTTTTGGGTACCACCTTAAAGTCCTTACCCTGCTGATTTTTTTTTTTTTTAAATTATGCCCAGATCATAAAGTTTTCCCTCCACCAGCTTGGCTTTCTTGGTGTGTAATCTTTTTTTTTTTTTGAGACAGAGTTTCACTCTTGTTACCCAGGCTGGAGTGCAATGGCACGATCTCGGCTCACCGCAACTTCTGCCTCCTGGGTTCAGGCAATTCTCCTGGCTCGGCCTCCTGAGTAGCTGGGATTACAGGCATGTGCCACCATGCCCGGCTAATTTTTTGTATTTTTAGTAGAGACGGGGTTTCACCATGTTGACCAGGATGGTCTCTATCTGTTGACCTCGTGATCCACCCGCCTCGGCCTCCCAAAGTGCTGGGATTACAGGCTTGAGCCACTGCGCCCGGCCCGGTGTGTAATCTCTTACAATTAACCTTCCTCGTGCTCATTCTGCTTTACCAACTTTGGCAAACTACTTTATAGAGTTTCCTGAATGTTTGCAGCTCCTCTGGCTTTGAAATGGATTGCTCACTCAAGCATCCTGGCTAGATCAGTTTAGGATGTTCTCCTTCTCTCCTCCACACAGTTTCCCTACCTCTGCTATTTCTTCATCAGGGCTCTGCCTAGCTTTGGAGCTATGCCAGGGTCACCTAAGCAAGACACAGCACTCTGGCATCTAGACCTATTCAGCAGCAGTGCTAATATATTTTGCAGCCCTCAACACAATGCAGAGTGGTCACAGGCCCAGAGGCAGACTTTTAGTGTTACATAATATGATAACTAATTTTATTTGTCAACTTGACTGGACTATAGGGTGTCCAGATATTTGGTCAGACATTTTTCTGGGTGTATCTATGAAGATGTTCCTGGGTGAGACTGAGTAAAGCAGATTGCTCTCCCTAACGTGGGTGAGGCTCATCCAATCAGTTGAAGGCCTGACTAGAGCAAAAAGGCTAAGTAAGAGAGAATCACTTCTACTTGGCTGCCTTTGAGCTGGGACATTCATTTTCTTTCTGCCTCAAACTTGAACTCAAACCTTCGGTTCCTACTAGGTCTCACGCCTGTAGGCTCGTGGACTAGAACTACATTGTCCGCTCTCCTGGGTCTCCAGCTTGCTGACTGCAGATCATCAGATGTATCAGCCTTCTTTATTGCATGAGCCAATTTCTTATGATATATCTCACTGTCTCTGTCTCTCATACCCACACATGCAGACATACACACAGAACATTTGTTCTACTTCCATGGAGAACTCTGACTAATACATGTAGCATTAGTATTTTCTTTCTTTCTTTCTTTTTTTTTTTGAAACAGAGTTTCCCTCTTGTTACCCAGGCTGTAGTGCAATGGCATGATCTCGGCTCACCGCAACCTCCGCCTCCTGGGTTCAGGCAATTTTCCTGCCTCAGCCTCCTGAGTAGCTGGGACTACAGGTGCGCGCCATCATGCCCAGCTAATGTTTTGTATTTTTAGTAGAGATGGGGTTTCACCATGTTGACCAAGATGGTCTCGATCTCTTGACATTGTGATCCACCTGCCTCAGCCTCCCAAAGTGCTGGGATTACAGGCGTGAGCCACCATGCCCGGCCTAGCATTTTCTAAATATATATATATTTTGAGACAGGGTCTCACTTTGTCACCCAGGCTGGACTACAGTGATGCAGTCTCAACTCATTGCAACCGCCACCTCCCAGGCTCAAGAGATCCTCCCACCTCAGCCTCCTGAGTAGCTGGGATTACAGGCATGCACTAGCACACCAAGCTAATCTTTGTAGTTTTTGTAGAGATGGGATTTCACCATGTTGTCCAGGCTGGTCTTGAACTTCTGAGCCTGCCCCAGCCTCCTAAAGTGCTGGGATTACGAGTGTTAGCCACTGTGCCTAGCCAGTATTTTCTTTTATGGCTCTCTGACACCAATGTGTAGGGAATTTGCTAGTTTATTTTATGGGGTTATTATACTGTGGCTTGCTATGGTCAATAGCAGAAGACTATAAAACTCTTGCATTAACTATTATATTTTTTGGGTTTCAAGTTGCTACTCCTTTCATTCCCAGGGACAGAAATCCAATTCACTGTCTTAGTCAAAACGATCAATTTATTAGCTAGTAAAATCCAAGAGTTGAACACATCTCATCTTGACTGGCTCTCTCTGCTTGATGAGAAAAATGACTGTCCACAGATACCACGTTTTATACTCATGATGTCTATCCACAGGGAAGTACTCCCTGTTGCAGATGGCAAGGGAAAAGACTCTAATTGGCCCTGGTTGGAGAAGGTACCCAATCAGCTGTGTCTAGGGAGGTGGGATCCAGTAAGAAGATGGCAGCTCCAAAGCACATTTTTCACCTGTGGGAAGAGCACTCTTCTGGACCCCAGTTACACACCTCATTGTCCTTGCAGGATGGAGAGGTGGCGCTTCGGGACCACATCACCCAGACCACTATTGTGTGAGTTGCAAGAGGAAGAAGTCACCTGGAAACCTTCAGGCCTACAGGCCACATGCCCATGATCACAGCTTGAATTGACTGTCCTTCTTCTCATGAGGCTCCCAGGATTTGTCATGTCATACCTGGGGTGGCAGTTTATCCCAGTCCCTGCCAGGTGTCTGAGGCTCTAGAGTCAACCGTTATCCTAATGAGGTACGTTCTCTTATTAGGAGGTTGATCCCCAATCCCCCACCCTCCTTCCGCTTCCTTTCAGGTTCTTTCACTGTGTCCTTTGGGCCTCCTGGTCTGTGTGCAGCAGAGCCATTTGTCTGTGAACTTTCCCTTCATCCCCATCCATACCTTAATCAAAACCTATTTCTGATACAATTTCCCCTAGAACCCTCTCCAGTGAAGGCTGTTTCTTTTTATTTCTTGCCGCACGATAGGTTGTAAATGTCTTCCTTGCTTCTCATTATCACATATTTAAATAATTTCTTTTTCTCTCTCATTCAAAGCCCCAAACCCTTTTAACCTTATGAAGTTTGGCTGTGCCACCCACTGACCCTTTCTGAAGCTGTTTTCTACTGGCCTCATCACTTTGCTGAGAACTTTAGTTCTTTGATTATTGTTTCCACCTTCATTTCTACTCCTTTCTGTCTTTCTCCTTCATAAAGACCACATAAACTTTTTCATCTTGATGGCCATCACCCCAGCTCAAGTCACCAATATCTCTTGCCTGAACTACAGCAATAGTTTTCTAAATGGCCTCTCTAAAGTACGTTGTTTTCAATAGCTAGAGTAATCTTTTCAAAATGAAAATCAGGTTATGTCACCATTGTGCCTCCAACTAATATACCTACAGCCTTTTCCATGTCTATCCATAGCTCATAGACCCAAGGACAAGGTTCCTCCTGCAGACTTCAGAGCCCTGGGTGGTGTGATGCGTACCAGTGCCCCAGCTTCATCCCATGTGATGCTCCCACCTCTCACCACCTCCCCAGCCACATGGCTCTTCTTTTCCTTGAGGAAAACGAGTTCTTTCCCTCCTCAGCACCTTAGCACATGCTGTTTCCCCAGCCTGGGACTTGCTTTCCATAAAAGTTACCCCACATACCCTTCATGGCCGCTTCTTATCTTTTATGCCTAAATTTCAATTCCATTCTTCAGAGATGTCCATTCTGGCCAGTCTATTGAAAGCGGCTGTGTCTTTTTCCTCTCCTGTCACTACTATCTGTAAGCTTGCCTTATTTATGTATTTTATAGTAACTCCCAAATATATAATATCTTAATTATGTGAGATCCATGAAGGAAGATATGTCTGTCTTGTTTTCAACTTCCACATTACCTATTCACGCCTCAAAAACTAGAATGTGCTGAATAATACCTGTTGAATGAACTGTATTTATTTTATACCTATTTCGTTCCTTTTTTTAGACAGTTTCACTCTCTCACCCAGGGTGGAGTGCAGTGATACAATCGCAGCTCATGGTAATCACTGGCTTCTGGGGTCCCACCTCAGCCTCCCAAGTAGCTGTAATTACAGGCATGTGCCACCAAGACCAGCGAATTTTTGTATTTTTACTAGAGACAGGATTTTACCATGTTGGTCAAGCTGGTCTTGAACTCCTAACCTCAAGTGATCTGTCCACCTCGGCCTCCCAAAGTGCTGGGATTACAGGCATGAGCCACCATGCCCAGCCACATGTTCCCTTTCATTAATATACTTTATCATATGACATCTGAGAACACATCATGATATTAGATGCATGGAAGGACACAAATGTGGTGGTGCCATTAGGTCTTCTGTTATAGAAACCTGGCCCAAAAGCCTGGGTCTGGATGAAATTGCCTAAGAAGAGAACAAAGTAAAAAAAGAGGTAGAGGCCACAGTCTTGAGGGACAGTGCCATGGGGACTGACAAAGCAAAAGAGACAGCAAAGGAGGCAAAGAAATGAGAGACGAGGGAGGAAAACTAGGCCAGTCTGGTGTCATGGAATCTAAAGGAAGGCGTGTTTGAAGTTGAGGGAGTGTCATAGTTTGTCTTAAATGTAAAGAGTGCCCTTTGGACTTGTTGACATGGAAGTTACATGCCGTGGCATGTTGGTCACACATTTAAGAGTGAGTTTTAGTGAGTGGAAGGTGAGAAAATGGAAACAGTGGTTTAGACAACTCTTTTAAGAGAATGGCTGTGAAGAGCAGCAGAGAAATTGAATGATGAGAGGTTTTTTTTCCCTCAAGATGGTTTAATCTTGGGCATGTATAATTGCTGATGAGAGGGATCCAGTTGAAAGGGAAAGGCTAATTTCTATAGGAGACAGAAAGTCACAGAGGTGAGGGAAAGTGAGTATTCCAAAGCACGGGTACAGGAACGGGCCTGGGAGGAGGAACGAGGCAGAATATGGGTACATGTGTTTGGAAGTTCACTAGTTTTCTCTCTCTCTCTCTCATAATTATTCAGTCATTGTAATTCTTTCAATCCTAGGCTTTCAGGGAGGAAAGAGATATTTTTCCACCAGTGATTTTGTTTTTAAAATTATTCCTTCTTATTTTGAAGAGCACTTACATTCTCCTTAAGCCTTCTGTTTCCTTCATTTTGCTTTCCAAAAGATTCATTAACATTTTCCTTTATTCAAATTCTCACTCATGATCTCCTGTATAGTACTGAGGCAAATTGCTTAACACCTCAAAATTAAACCCTCTCACAAAATATTTTTGCTGTTTTCAAAAGGATACAATGTAAGAAAGATGTTTATAATTTTTTCAGAAATTATATATACATGCAAGTGATTCAAATGCTATGTTTTTCATCACTACCTTTAGTTCTTAGATTGAAATAAGCAATCTTACTAGTTTCAGAGAAACCAATTAAACGTGCAACTTTGTTGAAAGCAATTGTGAGTTTGGAAAGCCACAAAGGAAGTAGAAAAATGAGTAATTTCAAATATATAATACCTCAGTCCTTTGTGTTGGTGAAGTCTCCTTAACCTTCTGTGAGAGGAAAACCTGCCTGGAATCCTAATTACTGTGTCCAAAAACTAACAAGTATACATTCTAGTCAGAGCGTTATTTGCAACTTGATTGCTGAGAAATTGATCAGCTGCATTCAGGAGTAAGGCATTCTGTTTCCAGGACAACAAAGAGGTGGACTTTAAAATTATTGATCTAGTTGCTTCAGCTACTATAATGGTGAAATGAGATTGATGGACCATAATCTGACAGTTGCTGGGAGATTCCTTATTAGTCTTGATCTTCCCACCTTAGGAGTAACTGTACATAATTCCTAAACCTTTACAGTCAAGACGAATCCTTTCTGCTGATCATCTTTATAGAAAGCAGTTTGATTGGAATGTAATTCTGTTTCCTTAACTTTAGTTGGACATAGGCTACAAAATAAATCTGGGGAGTAGAAATGTTCATCCCCAACCCCACACTGTTTCCTGTAAAAAAAAAAAACAAAAAACGTCCTGCTGCAAAAAAGCAATTACTCAGGAAGCCTCCTGACTCCCTCTCCTTTCTACTCTTGACCAACCATGTGATATATTTCCAAAGAGTTCACCCCATAGTTTGTTCTTGAATGTTCTCTCCAGCATCCAACCTTTTGTACCAACTAAAGTGCCAGGTCCTTGTCTGCCTGTCCTGTATTTTTACAGTTACATTTACTTGGGAGATTGCTCTTGATTGTTTACTGCATTAGATGGGTCATGTGTTTGCTCCATTCCTCGCTGGTGACAATATGTACATCAAACAGCAACCAGTGAGTCTGTTGTCTGGGAAAAGGAAGAGCAGATCAGGTCATGCTCTTAAGGAATTGTTCATCCTGTGGCAAATGCAATTATGTGGGATTCAGTGATAATACATCCACCAAGATGAGGGCACAGAATTTGGCAAAAGACCTTTTCCCTAATCTGTGAACTTATTTATGACAAAAGTCTGACAGGATTATATAAAGGAAACCACAGTTACCTATCAATGAATTCTGTTCAATAAAAAATAACACCATTTTCCTGAGAAAGCTGAACTAGTTCCATAGGTTGAAGTAAATCTAATTTATTTCATTTCATTTCAATTCAGCAAACATTTCTTGACTACTGACCCTGCACCTGGTACTGTGATAGGTGTTGTGAATGCAAATCCCAGCCCTCAAGGGACTTACTGTCTTCTGGGGAAGAAAGATAACTGAACAGCTACGGGATAATGTGATGCTTGCTGTAATGGAGGAGAACACAGGATAGTTGTGGAGCTGAGTAAAAACAATTTATTTCAATAGCTTTTGGGGTACAGTGGTTTTTGGTTATATAGATGAACTATATAGAGGTGAAGTCTGGATTACAGTGCACTGCTCACCTGAGTAGTTTATATTGTACCCAATATGTAGTTTTGTATCCTTTGCCCTCCCTCCTGCTCCCACTTCCCCTTCTGAGTCTCCATAGTCGATTATACCACTCTGTATACCACCTTTGCATACCCATAGCTTAGCTCCCACTTAATAAGTGAGAACATACAGTGTTGGGTTTTCCGTACCTGATTTACTTCACTTAGAATAATGACCTCCAGCTCCATCCACAGTGCTGCAAAAGACATCATTTTGTTCTTTTTTATGGCTGAGTAGTAATGAATACCTAACTTTTGAAGGAGGCATTTATCAGACTTCAAAGGGCAGATGACATGGGCACCTGAACTTAATCTTGAAGGGTGAAGTTGGCCAGGCTGACATAGGAGAGGAAGAGAGTCTAAGTTTCAGGAAAATATATGCAAAAGCACAGAAGCACTGAAGAGTATTTATATGTAGAGTGGCCAGTCCCTGGGGTTAGTTTCAGGCTGGCATGCCTCTAGAGTTTACAAAGGGGAAAAGTGACCAAGATATAAAATTTCCCAAGAGGAATGTTCTCTCTAGCATCCAACCTTTTGTACCAACTAAAGTGCCAGGTCCTTGTCTGCCTGTCCTGTATTTTTACAGTTACATTTACTTGGGAGATTGTTCTTGATTGTTTACTGCATTAGATGGGTCATGTGTTTCCTCCATTCCTCGCTGGTGACAATATATACATCAAACAGCAACCAGTGAGTCTGTTGTCTGGGAAAAGGAAGAGCAGATCAGGTCATGCTCTTAAGGAATCGTTCATCCTGTGGCAAATGCAATCATGTGGGATTCAGAGATAATACATCCACCAAGATGAGGGCACATCACAGCTCTGTGAGCTGTCTTTCACAGAGGAGACTGGAGTTATGTTTATGCTTGAGAATGGCCAACTGAAGGGTAGACAAAAGTGAGAGAAGGGGGCATCCTAGATGGGGAAGGGGTCATCAGAGGCATGTTTCTCGAAGCTTTTGTCGTCCTGCCACGTGTTGAAAATATGAGTGCTCCCATTGAAAGTGAATTCCAGCTCCCCAAATACAACCTGTTGGAAAGACAAAGCTTAGTTTATTGTTTGCCACCTATACAGAATTTTGACAATATCTTTGAAGGGGAAATGCGTGGTGAGAATTTACTGAGGATGGTAATTTTGGTTTAAGCCAAGTACTTTAATGCAGGGACTTCATTAAGATTGGGTAAGGATCATGATACAACAGCCTAGGACTGGAGAAAATAGCAAGGCAAGGACTTTGAGGGAAGAGATTCAAAGAATCTTACAGCATAGACTGTTAATACTTTCCATGGAAGAGTTAGCGGGTCTTTTTGGAAGTTTGTCATGAACAATCAAAACAGTGGCCTGGACAAGAGGTGTCTGGGAAAGTGAAATAATGCTCACGTAGTAGAAGAGTAGAGTCATATGAATGTAGAATGACAGTAATGTCTGGTTTCCATTCTTGGTGTCCCTCCTGAGATCATTTAGACTCTCATTTCATAGTGCACACCAGCATAAACAGGTAAAGCAGTCAGATAGAATGGACTACGGATGGGCTTTGGTCAACCTAAGCCCTGACCTAGCCTATGGGAGGGCAGGAGAGATACATTCCTTGGTGCATCTAGAATCCATTTGTGGCCCAAGTGGTCAGCATACTGATTTAGTGTCTGTCTTAGAGAAAGAGATAAATACAAAAGTCTTCGTGGCAGCATTGTTGTGAGAACGTAAAATTGGACCTCAAGATCCGTCAACAGGAGAAGGGATGGGTAAATTGTGTAGAGTCAAATAAAGTGAGACATTGTACAATAGTGAACGAGAATGAATACCAACTACAAATACCCATAAATGACCTACGAACATATTCTTGAGGGAAAAAGGATGTCGCCAAATATATATGCACTATTACAACAACCTTTATATATGCAAAAGCCTTCTATAGAATGTATGCATGGACAATTATAAAAAGCATAATGAGGTGTACGTAAAAATAAACTGAATAGTGGTTATCCTGGGGACTTCAGCTGCAATAGTCATACTATTTTGTAAACTAGGTGATAATTTCATGTGTGATTCTATTCTAAAGTTGAGGGCATTAAGACCTTAAATTCTGGTGAGTCTTTTTTGCTAGTGAAAGTGGCCTCCTGACTCCCAGAAAAAGGTGCATCTCATCCAGTGAAAAGTGGCCTTCTCACTTCACTCTCAGATTTATGTCGTATTGCCTGAGGAAACAATCATGGTCTCTGCTGAGGCAGACGCCATACAAGACAATGCTCATTCCCCCAGCTCCCACCCATATCAGCTTTGCTTTGCTTCTAGTCCTATAATGAGACTCAAGTCCCAGTAGACCCCTAAAGATGAGGTACGAAGCATCATGTATGAGGTGATGTGCTATGTTTCAAAATAACTAGTTGAGTTTTCTAGGGTATATCTGTAGAAATGTGCTATAGCTGGAACCTGAGCAACGCCATTTTATAAAAGACAAAGCTGTTTTCCAAAAATAAGTTGTAACGGCTGCCCCATTCTCCTCACAATGACTGCTAACCTTGGCTTCTGTAAATAAAACCGCTTACCTTTCTTATCAGTAACTGCCCGAATTGCTGGCCTTTGCTTACCAGTAATGACCAGGATAAGCAGCCCAAGCTAATTCCATCCTGGCTCCTGTGACTTGTAATAAGATCTGTGGGTTCTACCACTGCCCAGACGATGTGTAAACTAACACTTATCTTGACTTCTGTAAACCACTTAGGTAACAATCAAAGTGACAACAAGTCCCCTAGCCCTTGGAATGTCCAGAGACCCACACCTTCCTCTCTGCCCGGGAGGTGATTTATGGAATCCCCTGGCCCTCAGAATGCCTGAATCCCTTCACCCCCACCCCTGCCCCACACCCTCACCCCGGAGGTGGTTTATAGGCATAAAAAGGTCTTGTCACCCTCCTTTTGGGGCCACGGGTTGGAGAAACGTGAGTCCTCCGTGGTCGCTGGCAATAAAGACCCTGCAATTTGGTGTACTTTTGTCTTGGTGTTAATTTTATAATCTCACATTTAAATACTTCAGAAATACAGGCATACATGCGGGAATGATATTAATGGTGTTGGATAACAGTGGAAGGAGTGTAAAGTTAGATGAGGCTGAATTTATTATTGATAGAGGCTAACTAAGCAGAGATTCTGCATTTAATACCACAGCTTAGAGAGTTAGAAAAGGCTCTCACATTTTGTTTGGTTTATTGGCTAAGACATGGATCAAAAGATGTTCCACTGTGAGAAAATTGGACATGCCTGTTCTGCCTTGGTTTGTGTAGAGAAGAGAAGAGAAAGGCTTTTGGAGATTGGAATGTTAGAGTGAATTTTAATTTAAGACCCATTCACCAACACTGGGATGGTCCGAAAGACATACCCTCACCAATACTTTGAGAAATAAATGTGTGAGGGGGTCACTCTTCTTTGTGTACCAGACCCTTACAGTGAGAACCAGAGCCATTCAGTTAAATTACCCAAATCAATGGGAGTAACTGGGATTCTGGTGCAGCAGGGGCCAAATGGTGGTACTCAACTGCCAAAGGCAAGGTGGCTGGGTCCAGTTATGTTAATTGCAGTCAAAACAGTAATCAGAACAGTGTGACTTGCACAGACCTATGGCATTGGCTAGTTAATCATGACATTCCTAGAAGTGAAACAAATAGGAAGTCTACTGAATTCTTTTTTTTTTTAAGACAGAGTCTTGCTCTGTTGCCCAGGCTGGAGTGGCATGATCTCGGCTCACTGCAACTTCTGCCTCCTGGGTTCAAGTGATTCTCCTGCCTCAGCCTCCCGAGTAGTGAGGACCACAGGTGCCTGCCACTATACCTGGCTAATTTTTTGTATTTTTAGTAGACATAGGGTTTCACTATGTTAGCCAGGATGGTCTTGATCTCCTGACCTTGTGATCTGCCCGTCATGGCCTCCCAAAGTGCTGGGATTAGGGCGTGAGCCACTGTGCCCCGGAAGCCTACTCAATTCTTTCTTGATCTGTATAAGCAGAAAACCCCAGGTCACGTAAACAAAAGTCTAACTCAAATTGAAAAAACAAAGAATCATGGCCCTTCGATCAATTGCCAAACTTGAGCAAGTTCATAGACCCAGAACCCACTGAATTAAGGGGAGGCTGGGTCCCCTTGAGAAAGGCCCTTGGTACACTACTACAAATTTATACTGTTAATCTTTCTCCCAGTCTCTCCCAAAGGCACCCATGGTCTTTTACTAGGGTAAGTGTGTTGGAAAAAGGAAATAATCAGATCTTTTAGGGACCACTGGACACTGGCTCTGAACTGACATTGATTTCAGGAGACCCAGAACATCACTGTGTGCCTCCAGTCAGAGTAGAGGTTTATGGGGGTCAGGTGATCAATGGAGTTTTAGGTCAAGTCAGTCTCACAGTGGGTCCAGGGAGTCCCTGAGCCCATCCCGTGGTTTTTCCCCCATGCCAGATGCATAGTTGGAATAACCATACCTAGCCGCTGGCAGAATCCCCACACTGGGTCTCACCTTGTTATGATGGGAAAGGCAAATGACAGCCATTAGAACTACTTCTACCTGGGAAAATAGTAAGCCAAAAACAATACCACATTCTTGGAGGCACTGCTGATATGAGTGCCACCAACAAGAACTTAAATGATGTGGAAGTGCTAATCCCCACAGCATTCCCATTCAATTCTCCTATTTGGCCTATGCAGGAGACAGATGGATCTTATAGAACGACAGTGGATTATTGTAAACTATACCAAGTTATGACTCCAATGGAAGCTGTTATACCAGATGTGGTTTCATTGGTTGAACAAATTAGCACATATACTGGTAATTAGTATGTAGCTACTAACCTGACAATTGCTTTTTCCTCCCCGTCTGACCACAGGCCCACCAGAAGCAGTTTGCTTTCAGCCATCAAGGCCAGTGATACACCTTCTACCTCACAGGTATGTAAACTGTCCAGTCCTTAGTGACAGTGTAGTTTGCAGGGATCTTGATTGCCCATTGCCCTTCCCTTCAATAAGATACCAGTCCATTATATTGATGACATTGTACTGACTGGACCTAGTGAGCAAGAAGTTGCAACTACTTCACACTCATTGATAAGAAATTTGCATGTCAGAAGTGGGAAATAAATGTGACTAAAATTCAGGGATGCTTCTGAAACTGCATTTGCAAAAATTATAACAGTAAGAAAAATCTGACATAAGAAATTATGACTGTGAAAAAAAAAACATGACCAGCCAGGCGTGATGGCTCACGCCTGTAATCCCAGCACTTTGGGAGGCCGAGGTGGGTGGATCACCAGGTCAAGAGATTGAGACCATTCTGGTCAACATGGTGAAACACCGTCTCTACTAAAAATACAAAAAATTAGCTGGGCAGGATGGCACGTGCCTGTAATCCCAGCTACTAAGGATGCTGAGGCAGGAGAATTGCCTGAAGCCAGGAGGCGGAGGTTGCAGTGAGTCGAGATGGTGCCATTGCACTCCAGCCTGGGTAACAAAAGTGAAACTCCGTCTCAAAAAAAAAACAAAAACAAAAACAAGAAAAACCAAAAAACATGACCTAACCAGCTCCATCTTGCTTCTAACTTCCAAGCTGTCCTTGTTCATTCCTGGGTACAGGCCAGATGAGCTATTAGACTAATTTAGTTTATAGTTTAACTTTGAAATAAAGATGATAACAGCCCCCTTCCCAAAACAAACCGCCTCCTTACCTAGAGACCAGACTGCCTTTGTAAAACTAACAAATTAGCCACAAGGTTAGAAATGATGGCTCAGGAGTTATGCAGCTGGAGGCCACAAGATTTCTAACCTTCTCAGATTTTCCTATACATAATATCACTATTGTAAAACCTGAGATTGCGGTTTAAAGTATTTTTCAGACCCACATTCTGATGGACCAGCAAGCATCACCCAGACTGGTGAACTGGCTTATCTGGTCCTGTGACTCTTTTTTTTTTGAGACGGAGTTTCACTCTTGTTACCCAGGCCGGAGTGCAGTGGCATGATCTTGGCTCACTGCAACCTCCGCCTCCTGGGTTCAAGCAATTCTCCTGCCTCAGCCTCCTGAGTAGCTGGGACTACAGGCACCCACCACCATCCTAGCTAATTTTTGTATTTTTAGTAGAGATGGGGTTTCACCAAGTTGACCAGGATGATCTCAATCTCTTAACATTGTGATCCACCTGCCTTGGCCTCCCAAAGGGCTGGGATTATAGGAGTGAGCCACCACACCTGGCCGGTCCTGTGACTGTTATCCAGGAATTGACTCTGAGAAGACAAGCTCTGACTCCCTATGATTTCATCCTCAAGCCAACAAGTTAGCATTCCTCATTTTTCAGCACCCTGCTTGCCAAAGTATCTCTAAAAAACCTTAGCCTCAAAATTTTCAGGGAGGTTGAAACTCCTGTTCTTCTCCTTAATGGGTTCTGTATTTATTAAACTCTTTCTTTACTGCAATGCAACTGTCTTAGCAAGTTGGCTGTATCTGTGCAGCAGGCAAGAAGAACCCATCGGTGATTGTATTCTACTTCAGTGAAATTTAGGAGTCCAGTGGTATAGGGCATGTCAAGATATTTTTTTCTAAGGTGAAGGATAAATTGTTGCATCTGGCCTCCCAATGCTAGATATTTTTGCATCTGCAGCTGTTGGCTGCAGAGATTAATGGTTGGTGTCACTTTCTGAGAACAACTGTCCTGGAAAAAGTTGTAGACAGACAGGGGTAGAAGGGAGATTCAAATATCCTATTTTATGAAACATAACCATAAATTGTTCCTTGTAATTGGAGACACTGTACTAATTTGGGGGCCTGGGGTTATATGTTGTTTGAGTGACAATATCTCAAGCCAGAAATCAAATGAAGGCAACATTAGTCAGGCTATAAATGTAACATTCAAATAATTAACATGAATAAAACAAGAAGAACACTTGGCTGACATTTAAATTTTCACTTCAATGTCCAGTAGAAATGCCTGCTTGGTTCTTATTGATTTTTAAAATGAGTTTGGTAGTGTTTATCAAGGCTATTTAGTTCAATGAATCTACCACTTAACTTTCTACAGCATAACAAAGGGGGAATAATTAAATGTTCATGCAGAGATTGGCTTACATCCCAATCTGACATGGAGCCAGTACAGTTAGTGCTCCAGCAAACTCAGGGTGACTGACAACACATGAATAAAGTAATTATTTTCAGTATCTCTACTTAGCAATTACCTTTAAATTTCAAAATGGATAATTAATTCCTAATTCCTTAGTCAATATAAAAAAAAAACCCTCAGAATTTGAGCTAGGTTAAGCCTGGCAGTCTTACTCTGAACCTTTCCAAATGCTTCAGTTAACCTGTCATATGCCAAGTGACTTGGCTCAAGTAAAGAGTAAAGTATTTTTAAGATTGTTACAAAAATCCTGCATTTAAACTTACGTTTTTATTTTTAAATTAATTAATGTCAGTCCACCAAAATTTTGAAAACTGTAGAATAAATGTTTATTTGAATTCTACTGGTGTGTCTCAGATGGATTTGTCTCTGGGCGTAGACAGATGGGTCTATGTGCATTCAATGTATATGGGAGAACAATCTTTGCTTTGACCTCATAACCTAGTTCAGCCCCAATTCTTATGCACCATGAGTTTATGACCCAAAATATCTACATATATGGCTTTGTGGTGGGAGAAAGCCAGGTTTCAGGAAATCACAGCAGTGTATTGTACAGAGTGTTTGAGCTCAAGGAAGGATGGAGCACATCAAGTCATTCTTCCTAATGTTATATTTGTAATATGGGCTATATCAAATTTAAGATGAGTCTGTGAAAAGTTGATTGTTAAATAAAAGTTATCAAATAAAAATCAGCCATAACATGAAAGCATTTTCTATAATGCTCTTCACTTAGAAATTTAGTAATAGAGGGGAGTCTGGTATATTGTATGATACATTTTAAATATACTGAGCTCGAATTAACAAGGACTGTCAGTAACGTTGCATACAGAATGCTTCAAATATCTAGGCAAAAAAATGGTACAATTCATTTGGAAGAAAATGCATCAGTACTCTGACATTAATTAGTAATTTCCAAGTTTCAATTTTTAGTGTATGTGCTGCCTGTCAATGCAAGCCCCTGATTTCCTGGTTGCCTAATGTAGCACTAATCATTTTTAGCTTCATATAATTTTATCTTGAAGTAAATAATCCCTTGAGTGTAAATTACTTTGCATACACTGATTCTTTATTAAAATGCTCAATTTTACCTTTCTCTCTGTCCTTTTTTTCCCCTTCTTTTCTTCTTTGTTGCCTTCCCTTTCTATCCATTGTTTTCATCCCTCATCCGTTTTTTTCCCCTGTGGGTTTCATAAATAAATAACATTTCAACTAGATAATAAATTCATATTTCCAACAGGTACTTACTCTTTGATAAACAAAGTTGAGAGGGTGGGTGTGGTAAAAGATGGCAACCAGGAACCTATTTCTAACTATTTCTACCAGAACTATGGAAGCCCTGGGGAGGGAGAAATCTCCAATAATGGCTAACATTGTACTTGCTAATCTTGGTGAAATAGAGATGGATTTCATCTGACATTTAAAAATATTTCATTTTCTGTATCTCCTTTATTAGGAAAGATCTTATATTTTGTATACATACACAAAACAAAACCCTGTAGAGCCTTGGCATATCTAAAAACTTCTAATTTGTCCCTTTTCATTAATAAGACTTACTTTAAAATTTGACACTGGAAACAGTCTGTATTACCAGGTGATATAAGAAATGACTTCCATTGGCAGTATGATTTCTCCTTGATGTTTGCTGGGACTCCCTTATTGAATACTAATGTTATGCTTAGCTCAGAAAAGGTAAATTGCTTTAGTATAACAATCTTCTGCCTTTTTTTTTTTTTTTTTTTTTGAGACGGAGTTTTGCTCTTGTTACCCAGGCTGGAGTGCAATGGCGCAATCTCGGCTCACCGCAACCTCCGCCTCCTGGGTTCAGGCAATTCTCCTGCCTCAGCCTCCTGAGTAGCTGGGATTAGAGGCACGCGCCACCATGCCCAGCTAATTTTTTGTATTGTTAGTAGAGACGGTGTTTCACCATGTTGACCAGGATGGTCTCGATCTGTTGACCTCGTGATCCACCCACCTCGGCCTCCCAAAGTGCTGGGATTACACGTGTGAGCCACCATGCCTGGCCCTCTGCCTTTTTTTTTTAAGTTGGAAAAGGATTATTGGGTTTATTTAATTGGTTTCCCTGTCTTCAAATCATTGTTGGCTCTTAGCATATATTTAACTGTGATTTTAAAGAAGGAAATCATAAAACAGAGAGGAGAGTTAGGTGGATTCTTATTTTGTTATTCTAGAAAGGTCAATTTGATTCAGAAATGGACTTGCCTTGATTTGTAATCATTTATCTTCTTGAAATTTAAATAGATAATGTTATAGACAGAAGACTTGAGCATTAAAGTTAGATTGGAAAGGAACTAGCACAATTAAGAGAACTATGCTGGATTATGCAAAAGAAACAGGTATAATAGGGGAAGTTCAACACCCAAAAGGAAATTCTGCAGTGAGTTATCTGGTACCTACAGTGACCCTTCAAAAATGATTTTATTTGTTCAGGCAACTTCTTAGACAAGTTGATGACAAGCGTGTGTCAAAACTAAATTTCAAACTTTAATAAGAGAAGATGCTTTTGAAAATGCCAAGTCACAGACTCCTGTTTAATAGGGATATTTTACATGGATGTTTAAGTAAGGACTTTAAGACTGTCAGATAGATAGGTGATGAATTTCCTTTTCAGAAGGAATTTCTAATTTCAATAAAGTATACCAGAAAGTTGTTTAAACATTTTAGCAGGGATTCTCTATATTTCTCAAAGGGGCTTGTGAATTTCATCTCATTAAATCCAGGCTTGGTACAGTGTTCTTTCTCATGTCAGTTCTTTGCTTGTAACCCTCAAATTGCTTCCTGTAACACTGAGAATAAAATTCAAATTCTCACAAGACACAATACATGGATGATGTCATTTCCTGCCTGATACAGTTTGGCTGTGTCCCCACCCAAATCTTGTCTTGAATTCCCATGTGTTGTGGGAGGGACCCAGTGCGTGATGATTGAATCATGGGGGGTGGGTCTTTCCCATGCTATTCTCGTGATAGTGAATGAGTCTCACAAGATCTAATGGTTTTAAAATGGGAGTTTCCCTGCACAAACTTTTTTTTTGCCAGCGCCATCCATGTAAGATGAGACTTGCTCCTCCTTGCCTTCTGCCATGATTGTGAGACCTCTCCAGCCATGTGGAACTGTGAGTCCAGTTAAACTTCTTTCTTTTATAAACTGCCCAGTCTTGGTTATGTCTTTATCAGCAGTGTGAAAATGGACTAATACACTGCTATTCCTTCTCCTGACTCATGGTGCTTCCCTTCTGTTTGTTGAATATGCCTGCCATAACTGTCTCAGATCTTTGCGTGTGCTTTTCCGTCTGCCTAGAATGCAGGTCTCTTGCCCAACGATGTCGTTTGAGCCTCTCTGTGTTCATGAATCTCTGTTTCATTCTGACCTCATTTAGAATTATAGCCCTCCCCCCTCCATCTCTTCCCTGGTACCCTCTAATTCTTTGCCCTGTTTAGATTCTAAATGCTGTTTATTGGCATTACAGCATATACTTACTGTTAATTGTTTATCTTCCCGTTTCCACTGGAGTGCAAATAAAGTCCATGAAGGGAGGGACTTTGTTTCGTTCACTTCCATATTCCGAGGGCTTAGAACAGTGTCTGGCTTATAGTATATGTACATAGGACCACCCTGAGGCTGAATTGTGTCCCCACAGAAATACGCTTGTTGAAGTTCTACCCTAGTACCTTAGAATGTACCATATTTGGAGACAGGAACTTTACAAGGCAATTAAATTAAAACGAAGCTATTAAAATTATTAAGGAGGCCCTAGTCCAATCTGACTTGTGGTCTTTTCAGAAGAGGAAATTTGGACACAGACAAGTTCAGAGGGGAGTTGATGTAAAGACACAGAAGATGGCTATCTACATGCCAAGGAGAGAGGCCTGGCCTGGAACAGATCTCCCTCATGATCCTCAGAAAGAACCAATCTTGATGAAACCTTGATCTCTGATTTTGAGCCTCGAAAACTGAGAAAATGAATTTTTGTTGCTCAGGCTCTCCAGTCTGTGATACTCTGTTATGGCAGCCCTCACAAACTAATATAGCACTGTACCTATGCTTAATATGTATTTGTTAAATTAGTAATTAAATGGTATGGAACATTTTTATAAGGACAAAAGGTAGTGGGCATTGTTGAACACTTATGTAGGAAAGAAACACAGATGTGATTTCTTGTTTTTTGTTGTCTTTGTACAATATTTTATTAAAGGTCGTTACAGAGCAACATCCAGACTCCAGAATGCAGCTGCCAAGGAGACCCTGTTACGCTGTGGGGACTGGCTGGGGCATGGCAGGCGGCTTTGGCTTTCCACCCTTCTGTTCTGAGTTGGGAGTGGTAGGCAGTATCTCATCTTTGGGTTCCACGATGCTCACAAGGGCTTCCTAGGGCCAGTCTTACCAGTTGGGTCCCAGGGCAGCATGACCTTCACCTTGATGCCCCGCACACCCTGTCTGAGCAACACATGGCGCACGGCAGTGTCAACGTAATAGTTAACAGGGTCTCCGCTGTGGATCATCAGGCCATCCACAAACTTCATGGATTTAGCCCTCTGTCCTCGGAGTTTCCCAGACACCACAACCTCGCAGCCTTTGGCCCCGCTCTCCATGATGAACTGCAGCACACCATAGCAGGCCCTGCGCACAGCAAGCCCTCCCAGGAGTTTGTGACCCAGAGACTCTGCCTGAGCAATTGCGCACAGACCTCTAGTGGCACCTTTTCAGCATAAAGCTCTACACTGCCCTCTGGAAAGCCAAACCTCTTCTGAACTACAGCAGTCAGCTCCCGAATCCGCCAGCCCTTCTCACCAAGAACATTCTGTGTTTTGGTGGCTAAGATAATTATTTCTTTCCTGGTTGGTGTAACTCGCACCTCAACTCCAGAGTAGCCATCTTCAGCCAGCTCCCGAGTAAGTAACTCATTCAGTTCAGCTTTGAAGAAGCCATCAGAGACAAACTTCCTCTTCTTAGAAATTTGCACAGCCATCTTGCCGCCGCGCTCCGCCGAAAGGAAAGGCACAGATGATGATTTCTTAATGGAAACTTCAAGGTTAGCATGGGAGCAAGTCAATTCGATAAGAGGCTGAAGGTACTGGTACTGTTTTTGTTGGATTAGAGCTCCAAACATCGCTGTGGGAGCATCCCAAAATGCTCTAATCCCTCTTGCTGGGAGCTCTAATCCAACAAATACAGAGCACCAATACCTTCTTGTCTTGGAGGTAATTCAGTCTCTCAGCAGTTTGAGAATACACTATATTGCTACTTGGAGCTTAACTATCTTAACTATGACTAATAAAGAAGAGAGCATATGAGTAAAGTAATGGTGATCTGAATTTTAAAAGAAAGTGACCCCATCATCTTGGTATTCATGATGATCAGGGATGCTGATTGTTATCAGACTTATAAACTAGACTTGGAGAAATCAGACTGAAAACTGTGAAGTGAAAGACAGGTATTAATTCCATTATTAAAAATACTAACTGGCAAAGAACAGTCTAAAAAGCATTTCTCTGACATTGCAATTACAACCGACTTCAATGAGGATGTAAAGAGGAGTTTATATAAAGGATCCACAGGCAGCATATTCACATAACACAGAAGGAGGGACCCATGTCTAGGAGGGAATACAAAAGAGTGGCAGAAATCAATAAGACCAGTGTTAGGAAACCTGCAGGCGTGAATGTACCCAGACTCCCCCAAATGCCAAGGACAGCAACATTTCAGTTTTGATTTAACACGTTGGAGACACAAAAACAAGGCATGTTTCTGACCTGAATGAAACACATGGTGTAATGCTAACTGTTGATTGCAAAGAGAAAGCAAAACTGTTTAAGTCTTATTTTGTTTTCATATTCTTTGCCCACAAAAATAATTTCAAATTGGAAAGCCCAAACAAGTAACATGAAACAGGGACTACAATCTTTATTAGGTCAGAATAGCAAGAGACTTAGTTGTTTTTAATAAGATTGAATCTCTGCCCCAGATGGATGATATCCCTGGGCTGTGAGAAGACGTGCAGGGAGACCAGACTGTCATCATTTATCTTCGAGGAATAATGGTCAATAACAAAGACATTTAAAGATGTGCAATGTTGTAACAATCTTCCAAAAAGGACAAAAGATAACTTCTAAAAATTATGTGAAATTGGGCTAACCATTGGTTTTTATTATTAAACAGATTGTTAAGCAGATGGCTTGCAAACTACAAAAGAAAAGTGATGGTCATTCATTGTCATCTATTGTCACTACCCATTGTTGCATCCATTTTCATGACATCTATGCCAGTAAAAGTAATTTATACCAAATCAAGCCAATTTTCTTTTTGGAAAAGACGCCAACTGGAGAGTGAGAGGAGCCTTTGAGATGTCCTTGGTTTTGAATTTATTAAGGTATTTGTGTCTAATGATACCCCTTTTTAACTGGCTAATGAATGCATCATCCTCTCAAAGACATCATGACCCGAGCTGAATTTAGTCTTCCCCTAGAGAAGATCTTCCTCTTTATGTCCAAACTTCTGGCCTTCTTTTTTTAAAATTTAATTTTATGGTAACTTCTTCCCAACTTTTACTTTAGAGCCAGGAGGCACACATGCAGCTCTGTTACCGGAGTACATTGCATGGTGCTGAAGTTTGAGCATGAATGGTCCTCTCACCCAGGTACTGAGCATATTACTCCATAGTTAGTTTTTCAACCTTCCCCCCCACCCCAGTAGTCCCCAGTTTCTATTTTTGCCGTATTTATATCTGTGACTACTCAATGTTTAGCTCCCACTAAGTGAGAACATGTGGTAAACAGTTTTCTGTTCCTGCATTAGTTCATGTAAGATAAACAACTAATTCTCTTACTATCCCAACCTAGTAAGGTGGTTTTGATTTGCATGTCTCCCATTAGTGACTTTGAACATTTTTTCATATGTTTGTTAGTAGCTTATGTGTCTTCTTTCGAGAAGTATCTGAGACATACATGCAGCCAACAGCATATGAAAGGATCAAACCATGACGAGACACCATCACATTCCAGTCCAAATGGCTATTGTTTAAAAAAAAATTAAAAAATAACAGATGTTGGTGAGATTGCAGAGAAAATGGAATGCTTAGCCACTGCAGGTGGGAAAGTAAAGGAGATGACCCACTGCAGAAAGCAGTCTGGCGATTTATCAAACAATTTAATATAGAACTACCATAAAACGCAGCAATCTCTAGATATATACCCAAGGGAATATCAATCATTCTATCATAAAGACACATGCATGCGTATGTTCCTCACAGCACTATGCACAATAGCAAAGACATGGTATCAACCTAGATGCCTCTCAGTGGTGGACTAGATAAAGAAAATGTAATACATATACACCATGGAATACTATGCAGCATAAATAAAAAATGAGATAATGGCCTTTGCAGCAACATGGATGGAGCTGGAGGCCATCATCCTAAGGGACTTAACATAGGAACCGAAAAACAAGGAGTTCATGTTCTCACTTTTAAGTGGGAACCAAGCATGGAGTACACATGGGCATAAGGAAGGGAACAAGAGACACTGGCGCCTGTTTGAGGGTGGAGGGTTGGAGGAAAGGAGGATTAAAAAACTACTTGTTGGGTATTATGCTAATTACTTGGGCGGCAGAATATATATACACTAAACCCCTATGACAAGCAACTTATGTAGCAAGCCTGCACATATAATCCTTGAATTTAAAATAAAAATTGGAAAAAAAAAATTGGGTTTGACCTCCCCCTCACACACACCAAAGAGAAGTACCAGGTCTTTTGCCCACTTTTTAATGGGGTTATATGCCTTTTGCTTGTTCAATTGTTCCTTCTAGATTCTGGATACTGGACCTTTGTTAAATGGAGTTTGTGAATATTTTGTCCATTCTGTAGCTTGTCTGTGTACTGTGTTGATAGTTTCTTTTGCTGTGCAGAAGCTCTTTAGTTTTATTAGATTCCACTCGTCAATTTTTGTTTTTGTTGCAATGGCTTTTGAGGACGTAGTCAAATTCTTTCCCAAGGCTGATGCCCAGAATGGTCAAGAATTTGTTAGTTTTCTTGCTCAGTGAGCTGTTTAATGTTGTCAGTGGGGTGCTGAGTCTCCCACTATTATTGTGTGACTATCTAAATCTTTTTGTAGGTGTACGAGCATGTTTTGAAATAAATTTGGGTGCTCCAAAATTGAGTATTTTTTAGGACAGTTAAGTCCTGTTGAATTGAATCTTTTATCAGTATGTAATGTCTTTCTTTGTCCTTTTGCACTGTTGGTGGCTTAAAGTCTGTTTTATCTGATGTAAGACAATGGTCTCTATGCTAAATGGAAAACAAAAAAGAGCAGAGGTCACTATTCTTAGATAAAACAGACTTTAAACCGACAGCAGTGAAACCCTTTACTTTCAGCCTATGGGTATCATTAAGTGTGAGATGGGTCTCTTGAAGACAGTAGACTGATGGGCCTTTTCTTTGTTTTTTTTTTTTTTAAATCCAATCTGCTAGTGTGTGCTTTTATTATATATATATGTGTGTGTGTGTGTATATATATGTGTATAGATATATGTATATATTATTGCATTTTAGGTTTTAGAGTACATGTGAAGAACATGTGGGATTGTTGCATAGGTGCATACATGGCACGTGTTTGGCGTATT
This sequence comes from Callithrix jacchus, assembly GCF_049354715.1. Classification (NCBI taxonomy): domain Eukaryota; kingdom Metazoa; phylum Chordata; class Mammalia; order Primates; family Cebidae; genus Callithrix; species Callithrix jacchus. The sequence goes on along the minus strand of NC_133508.1, from coordinate 144,494,954 downwards.
TCATTTAGCTGTTCTTCAAAGTTCCTCCGTGTTGTAACTCGTATCAATACTTCCTTTTTAAGGCAGAATAATATTTCATTGTATGTCTATAATATGTTTTGTTTATTCATTCAGCTAATGATGAATTAGAGGGTCAACATCCAATGTCCAGCTTAAATTTTTTTCTTTTTTGAGATGGAGTCTTGCTCTGTTGCCCAGGCTGAAGTGCAATGGTGTGATCTCAGCTCACTGCAACCTCTGCCTCTTGGGTTCAAGAGAACCCAACTTTATAATTCCCCCATATGTAGTATTTTATTTTATTCCCCCATATGAAATCTCTGAGGAAAAACCTATCTGAGCCTTCTGGGGAATTCCGTATGTGTTTTTTTTTTTCTAGGAGGAAGGTGGGAACATAAGATGCCCTTTCTCTGCCTCTCACTTTATTTCAGTGGGTGTTGAATGGCAATGTGAGCATCCACTCATGAAGGTCACTTGACCAGAGACACAGATGGATTCCTGTCTTTCCTCCCTTCTTTGCTGAAAGGCACCTCCTGTGGCCCCAAATGGAGGAGCCTATTGCCGGGTTTGCCTCTCTATCAACTCTCCTTTCATCCTCCCCACTTGTCCCTTGCTCTCACCATCCTGTCTCTGCTCTGTGCTAAGTGGTTTATCAGAAGTCATCTCATTTGCTTTTTTTTTTTTTTTTTGAGACAGCGTTTTGCTCATGTTGCCCAGGCAGAAGTGAAATGGCGCACTCTCAGCTCACTTCAACCTCCATCTCCTGGGTTCAAATGATACTCCTGCCTTAGCCTCCCAAGTAGCTGGGATTACAGGCATGTGCCACTATCCCTGGCTAATTTTATAATTTTAGTAGAGACAGGGTTTTACCCTGTTGGCCAGGCTTGTCTCTAACTCCTGACCTCAAGTGATTCACCTGCCTTGGCCTCCCAAAGTGTTGAGATTACAGGCATGAGCCACTGCGCCTGGCCTCATTTGTTTCTTAAGGCCCCCTCCCTGACATGTAGGTCTCAAGCTCAGGTTGAGACATTTGCTTTCTGCACCGTCGTTTTACTTCAAGTTTTATGAAGGTCACTAATAAAAGAAGTCACTCCAACCAGTGACATTTCCTTGATCTTCATTCTTGTCATTCTGTCTAGAATAGGAGACCTCACACCAACCCTTGGAAACATTTTCCTTGTTATCTCTATGTCCTAGCCCTTACCAAACTATGATCACAACAATAACCTTTTATATTTGAATTATTATTCTTGCCTGTAGGAATTTTAGTGTTTCACTGAATTTTCTTTCTTAACATCTTTGGAAATTTCCAGGGAATTACTTTATGTTTCATAGATTTTTATCCTGTCATATATATTCTATTTTATTCTGTCATATAATATAAAACGCTTATATGCTTTTGTTTAGTCATAAAACTGCCACCTCAAATAACACTGTTGCATCATTTTTCTGTACTTCCCCTCTTGACATTTCAAGTGGTTACCCCAGGTTACTGCCTTTCTCCAGGTCCTGTCTTCTTGCCTCATTACCAGACTGCTGCCTCCACTGCCAGTGACCTTAGTGACATTACATTTTCCTGAGCACTATGTATCCTGCTGGTAACTCCTATTTGCTCATTTAATCAGCCTTCTTCCCTTAACTGTATCCCCTGCGCCGTGGGGCAGATCCTTCAGCTACGGCTAAAGATGACTTCTTGTGTGGTCCAAATATAGGTCTAAGCTTGACCCCAGGAAACCTTCCTGGGCTGGCATTTGGGGAATACTTTGCCCCATAAGGATGCACCTGCGGGAATGTACACCCTTCACTGATGTCAAACACCCAGGGTTCTAACTCCACTTTTGTCTCTGTGTCTCTGCTTTCTATTTGCTGTTTGGTTTTATTGGCTCAGGCTTATACATGGGCCGGCGACATGTCCATATGTCCACTGGCTGTTCCAGGGCCATGTTGTTAGAACACGGAACATGACGAGAAAAGCTTCTCTATTCTAGCTCCAGTTTTATGAAAGACCTCAGGGAAAGACTGATACTGACTTAGCTTGGGTCATGAGCCCACCTCAGCTTCAATCACAGTGGTAAAGCCTCTGGGCTTTGCAATTAATTTAATTGGGTAGGAACCAGCCAGTGGTTTGGAAGACGGGGAATTTCATCAAAACAAAGGGATGTGGAATCTTCCTGAGCTAGGTGATCCTTCCAATTTTTATCCACAAATCATGCAAAACAAATGCTACCCCAAAACGATGCCCTAGAAAGCAGACCCAGCTGGTAAGCTTTAAAATGACTATTAAAATTTAGTTTCCCTGGACTTCATACGATAACCATCTGTTACTCTTCCTTCTCTGTCTCCCCTTCCTTTCTTGTTTATTTTTAAAACTGTTCTTCATCTTTCTTCTTTTGTATATTTCTACTTTCCATTCTCTGAAAGCAAGATTCTTTCCCAGCCTCTCCTACTTCTGTATCTTTTTGCTCTTCTAACACAATTTCAAGGCTAACCTTTGTGCAGCTAATTAAAAATATCCAGTTTTGACATTTTCCCTGTGCCTCAGATACATGTTTCTAGGTGTTTACTTGAAATCTCCACCCAAATGTCTTATAGGCCCTTTCAATTCAATGTTATCAGAGCTACTTTGTTTTAGTCATAGACACCTGTGGCGAAATTGTATATTTTGGGGCTTCCAAAACGATGTTGCAGGAAAGATATATCCTTTTTGCAGACTTACCTCTAGACCTGAATCAATGAAAATCCCTTGTGTTTTGTACTTTTGGCTGATCCTGGAATTGGGGCTTTCACCCCTCATCTTGCCCATGGCTTTGAACCCCAAGTGCAAGCTCTGAACCTTGTCTCCTGTTGGTTCCCTCTTTCTGCCTTTGCCCACAACTCCCAGGAGCTGTGGACCTTCAAACCATCACCCGAAAATGTTTGGTGATAGCTTTAGTCAAGATTACTGTAGAGGGAATTCTTGCGTAGAGTAGAAGTTTGTACTAAATCTCTTTTAAGATTCCCACCAGTTCTAAGGATTGGTGATTTTATAGGATAAAAATGTTTAATGTTTTCTTATATGGCCATATTCCCTTGATTTAGCTGTAAGTCTTTGTCATTTATGTATGTGTTTGGGGCGGATGTTAAATTTTCTTTATGGATTTGTTTGAAACAAATGGGTCATTACTTGCAGCTTGGATGGTTTTTGGCTTCCATGGATTATCCTGGCTTTGCTATTTGTTTTGGTGGAGAAAAACTCCTAATTAGCTCTGTGGCAGAAGCTGCCAGTTTTCTCCCATGGTGTTCTCTCATTCCTCCATAGTAATAGCCTTTTCAGCGGGCTCATAGCAGCCTCTTTGACCTCTCAGTCTCCTTGGAGCTGAGTGTGACGGGGTTCTAAATGTGAGGGAAGTGTGAGCTGTGCAACTCCTGTGTGTCCTTAGGGGGAGGTGGCTTGCCTTTGTTCTGTGCTTCTCTTTCCTCCCATGGCTGTGATGCAGGGATGGGAGCAGGTGCCTTGGACTCTAGAGACGAGCGCAATACTCTAGGATGGACAAGTGACAGCATTAAGGGGGCCTGGGTCCCCACATGCAGAGCTACTACCACGAGTCCAGTTTGTGAGAGAAAATACTTCAATCTTGTTGAAGCCAGTATTATTTTGGATAATAAGAGGTCTTATCATTTAAAGCTGTATCCTAAAATCTACAACCAGTTTGCATTTTCTCATAATCCTGTAGTCAAACCCTTATCTTCTATATATCAGACTGGTAATTGCTATTTAGATAAGTAAACTAATAGAGCTATATATGGAAAGTGGATTAGACTGAGGGGCCCTGGAGCCTGGACAAATAAAGATTTTAGGAGCCAGGTTTGAAGAAAGGAGATAAGAAAGCATTTACTAAACATCTACTATATACTAAGCACTATGTCAGGGGCTTTCAAGATGACACCTCATTTAATTCTAGATTTGAATATTGTTATCCTCATTTTGTAGCTAAGGAAACTGAGTTAGCAAGGAGGATTTGGCCAGTGGCCAGTAAGTGTGAAACCAGAATTTAGCTGTAGGTCTGATCCCCAAACCTAGCTCTTTTCCCTGATGCTTGAAGAGAGGGTAGAGGGAGATTTTGAGTGTGGTGAAGAGCTGACGGGAAGACATCCCAGCAGTCACCACTGCGGAGCCTCCTGGGGAAAATGGCACAGATGACTTAGTTAAAAATTGTAAATTGGCAATTTATAATTGTATACATTTATGGGGTACAACATGATACGATTTATGAATTCAATGTGGAATAATTAAATCAAGCCGATTAATATATCTATCACCTCAAATGTTATTTTGTGTGTGTGTGGTGAGAGCCTTTAAAATTTACTCTCTCAGCCCTTTTGAAATTTCGAATACACTGTTATTAACTATATTCACCACACTATGCATTAGATCTTAAAAAAAAAACAAAAACCCAAACTTACTACTCCGGCCTGAGATTTTGCGCCTTTGGCTGCCATCTCTCCATTCCCAGCCCGATTCAGCCCCACACCCAGTGCCTTTGTAATCACCATTCCACTCTCTGCTGCTTTCAGTCTGATTGTTTTAGATTCCCATATGAATGAGAACATGTAATATTTGTTGTTTTTCTCTGCCAGACTTATTTCACTTAGCATAATGTTCTCTAATCACATCCATCCTGTTGAAAATGACAGAATTTCCTTCTTTTACAAGGCTAAATAGTATTCCATCGTGTATAAACCACATTTGCTTGATCTGTTCATCTGTTGCTGAACACCTAGGCTGAGTCTATAACTTGGCTAATGTGAATAGCGTTGCAATGAACATGTGAGTGCAGAGACCTTTTCAGAAAACTGACTTCATTTATTTTGGGTAAATACTCAGAAGTGGGATTATTCAATCGCCTGGTAATTCTACTTTTAGTTTTTTGAGGAAGCTCCATACATTTTTCCATAAGGGCTGTTTACATTCCCACTGTCAGTATACAATGGTTCCCTTTTTTCCACATCGTCAGCAGCACTTGTTATCTTTTGCATGTTAAGATAATAGCAATTCTGACTGGGATGAGTGATATCTCATTGTGTTTTCAGTTTGCATTTTCCCAATGATTAGTGATGTTGAGCCTTTTTTAAAAAATTGTACTTTAGGTTCTGGGGTACATGTGCAGATCATGCAGGATTGTTGCATAGGTACATACCTGGCAATGTGGTTTGCTGCCTTCATCCCCCCATCACCTATGTCTGGTATTTCTCCCCACGTTATCCCTCCCCAACCTCCCCACCCCCTACTGTCCCTCCCCTAGCCACCCCCAACAAACCACAGTGTGTGATGCTCCCCTCCCTGTGTCCACATATTCTCACTGTTCCACACCCACCTATGAGTGAGAACATGCTGTGTTTGGTTTTCTGTTCTTGTGTCAGTTTGCTGAGAATGATGGTTTCCAGATTCATTCATGTCCCTATGAAGGGCACAAAGTCACCATTTATGGCTGCATAATATTCCATGGTGTATATGTGCCACATTTTATTTATCCAGTCTATCGTTGATGGACATTCGGGTTGGTTCCAGGTCTTTGCTATTGTAAACAGTGCCGTAGTGAACATGTGTGCATGTGTCTTTATAATAATACAATTTATAATCGTTTGGATATATACCCAGTAAGGGGATTGCTGGATCAAATGGTATTTCTATTTCTGGGTCTTTGAGGAATTGTCACACTGTCTTCCACAATGGTTGCACTAATTTGCACTCCCACCAACAGTGTAAAAATGTTATTTCTCCACATCCTCTCCAGCAGCTGTTGTCTCCTGATTTTTTTAATGATCACCATTCTAACTGGTGTAAGATGGTATCTCAGTGTGGTTTTGATTTGCATTTCTCTAATGACCAGTGATGATGAACATTTTTTCGTATGTTTATTGGCTTCATAGATGTCTTCTTTTGAAAAGTATCTGTTTATATCCTTCACCCACTTTTGAATGGATTTGTTTGTTTTTTTCTTGTAAATCTGTTTTAGTTCTTTGTAGATTCTGGATGTTAGCCCTTTGTCAGATGGGTAGATTACAAAAACTTTTTCCCATTCTGTTGGTTGCTGGTTCACTCTAATGAAAGTTTCTTTTGCTGTGCAGAAGTGCTGGAGTTTAATTAGATCCCATTTGTCTATTTTGGCTTTTGTTGCCATTGCTTTTGGTGTTTTAGCCATGAAGTCCTTGCCTATGCCTATGTCCTGAATGGTTTTGCCTAGGTTTTCTTCTAGGGTTTTTATGGTGTCAAGTCTTATGTTTAGATCTTTAATCCATCTGGAGTTAATTTTAGTGTAAGGTGTCAGGAAGGGGTCCAGTTTCTGCTTTCTGCACATTGCTAGCCAGTTTTCCCAACACCATTTATTAAACAGGGAATCCTTTCCCCATTGCTTGTTCTTCTCAGGTTTGTCAAAGAGCAGATGATTGTAGATGTGTGGTGTTGCTTCTGAGGTCTCTGTTCTGTTCCACTGGTCTATGTCTCTGCTTGGTACCAGTACCATGCTGTTTTGATTACTGTGGCCTTGTAGTATAGTTTGAAGTCAGGCAGCATGATGCTTCCAGCTTTGCTGTTTTTGCTTAGGATTGTTTTGGCTATATGGGCTCTCTTTTGGCTCCATATGAAGTTTGAAGTGTTTTTTTTTCCAGTTCTCTGAAGAAGGTCATTGGTAGCTTGATGGGGATAGCATTGAATCTACAAATTACTTTGGGCAGTATGGCCATTTTCATGATGTTGATTCTTCCTAACCATGAGCATGGAATGTTTTTCCATCTGTTTGTGTCCTCTCTTATTTCCTTGAGCAATAGTTTGTAGTTCTCCTTGAAGAGGTCCTTTACATCCTTTGTTAGTTGTATTCCTAGGTATTCTCTTTATAGCAATTGTGAATGGGAGTTCACTTTTGATTTGGCTTTTTGTCTGTTATTGGTGTATAGGAATGCTTATGATTTCTGCACATTGATTTTGTATCCTGAGACTTTGCTGAAGTTGCTTATCAGTTTCAGGAGATTTTGGGCTGAGACGACTGCATCTTGTAAATATGCAATCATGTCATCTGCAAAATTTTAAATATATCCGTTGGCCATTTGTATGTCTTCCTTTGAGAAATGTCTATTCCAGTCCCTTGTCAATTTTTATTTATTTAATTTTTGCTATTGAGCTGTTCAAGTTTCCAGTATATTTTGAATATTAACCCCTTATTAGATGTGTGGCTTGCAAATATATTCCTGCAACCAGTAGATTTTATCTTTACACTGTTGTTTCTTTGCTGTGCAGAAGCCCTTTAGTTGGATATAGATTTTAGTTTGACTTGTGACTGAAGGATGAACCTGAGGATGTCGGAACCTGAGGAACTGAATTTAGATTAGCGAGTCAAGGAGTTGGGATCCTGTCTTTAGGTCCTGGTTTACATTTAGAGGGAGAGGGGACTCTTTTAAGTTCAATGCAGGCCGATGAGGCTCAAACATTCCTATCCAGATCATTAAAAGAGGGGCATAAAAACAGAGAGAAAAGTTTGTTTGGAAGTTTGATACAGAGTAATATTCATTCCAACACCAGACTGAGGGAGAAACTGTCTTGCAACTCTGGCTATCATCTTTTAAACTAGAAGTAGGGAGAAGCTGTCGGAATGGTGCCACCATGTGTCAGAGTAAAGAATAGCAATAGTTGGGACAATACAGCAACAAACCGGAGTCCACAGCAGCTTGCAGGAAACTGGGGTTTTGGGTACACATGGTGAAAATATGATAGATAATGGCTTCTTTTTTTTTTTTCGGTATAATACTGATGAGAATTCACTGTGGCCTGGGAAAATAGCATTATATTGGGATAGTCACCTGAGCCTTTCAGTTATTTCCAAGCCTGGTGAAGGGAAGGTTCCTTGCAGAAACTGGAGATTGTAAAAGCATATTCTCCTTTTTTTTTCTTTTTCTTTTTTTGAGATGGAATCTCACTCTGTCGCCCAGACTGAAGTGCAGGGATGCGATCTCAGCTCACTGCAACCTCCGCCTCCCAGGTTCAAGCAATTCTCCTGCCTCAGCCGCCCAAGTAGCTGGAATTACAGGTGCCTGCCACCATGCCCAACTAATTTTTTTGTATTTTTAGTAGAGTCAGGTTTTCAACATGTTAACCAGGCTGGTTTCGAACTCCTGACCTCAAATTATCCACCTGCCTCAGCCTCCCAAAGTGCTAGGATTACAGGTGTGAGCCACAGCAAAAAGTGCATTTTTAGACAACCAGGAAAACTTAAATTTGGTGTTTATTCTTGAGTGAGATTTGTGGATCATGACTAAAATCCCCAATAGCTTGGGAAGTTTAGGAAGGATTTTCCTTGAATATAGGAAGTAGAGAGGGCAGAGGTAAACAAGGGAACTAGCAACGGAGCATTGGGTTCCAGGAGGCACAAGAAGGTTCCAGAAGTGACGAACATTGGTATCTCCATCTCGATCTCAAAATAAGCCCAGGCAGTTCAAAGCTGGCCTCTAACTGTGGCTGAAATTGCTGACCTGGGTATAGTTTATAATCTTTTATAACTTCACACTCCAGGAAAGTAATCTTGTGATTTTATTACAGCCAAAATGAGCATTTTGTCTCATTGTTTTATACCTGAGGACAAAAGAACCGAGGCGTTGCATTACAGATGTCCATCACGGAAGCTGTCAGCCCTCTGTACTTCCTCAGCGAAACAGGCCTGTGTGTAGCCACTGCTGGGCAGACTTCCCTGTGCTGCCTGGGCCATTCTGTTCTCCTCCTTCCCTGACTACTTTGTAACTATTATTTGGACAGAGATGATCACCTGATCCACAATTGGCTAGTGACTTATTAGATTATTGACTTGATATTAGACAGATTGCCATGCCAATTGTATTTCTTCTTTCAGGTGTTTGAAATTGAAAATACTGAGAATATTAGTCGATGACTGTAGCTGAAGCTGAAAGTATGCACAGAGGGTCTCAGAGGCAGAGTTAGCTCCATGATGTTGGTGAGGGTCCATTGGGATTACGAGGAGAGGACAAGCAGGAGCTGGCAAAGGGTGGGTCTGCCTTCCCCAGCCCACTGACTCAAATGTTAATCTCCTTTGGCAACATCCTCACAGATACACCCAGGAACAATACTTTGCATCCTTCAATCCAATCAAGTTGACATTCAGTATTCACAAGTCCACCCCTTGTCAACTTGAACCCATATACATCTCCTGAGATCACATATAATCCTCAAATAAAGACAAAAATAAGGTCATAATTATGCCTAACATAATACAACTATTCTTCATAAAACCGGAAACTCACCAATCCCCAACCCCAATACTATTACATAAAGGTAACAATACATAAATGCTGATATGAAGTCAATAAATCTTATGTCACATGATAAAAGGAAATAAAATCAAGATATTTTCTTAGTACAAGTATATACATGCACAAACATGCTTTTAGCAAAAGGAGGAAATACTCATGACAATTACGGTCCCCGTTCTGCAGCTGGTCACATGGTCGTAGCTGGTATTGATGACAACCTTCTGCTACTACCCATTCTGTATTTCCTTTGCCTTCAGCAAGCACCTCAGCAGGTTGTGTTTTTTTCCTGGTGGAGTGACCCAAACCTTCATTCCTGCGGGGTCTGGACCATTTGCAGTCCTGCCTGGATTAGGCTGTTGTAGTTTCCCATTGACCTTAATCTCAGGGCATGGTAATACTAAGAGACACCCTAATGGCTCTCCTGTATTGCATGCATACTCTTCTTTACCTCTGTTGTAGAGCGGTAGACTGATTTCATCTTGATAGTCCAGGTCAATCACTGCAGCCAACACTGTAACTCCCTTCTTAGCCTGTTGACTTAAAGGTAGGAGGAGCTCAAAGTGTCCATGTGGCAATCTTAATTTCTAGTTTAATGGAATTGTTGTTGTGCTTCCTGACATCAGCATTCTTCCTTCTGGAACTAAGACCTCTAGGCCAGCAGAACATAATGTCGCAGGAACAAGACGCAAAATTTTGCTAGTTGATCACTTGGGGTGATGGTGAGTGGTGCCACTTCCACTTCCACTCCTTGATTCCTGGACCTGTGAATCTTGGCCGTGGGAGAAACAGTACCATATACTGGATGCTGATTCAGAGCATGCACGGCCTTCTGGAGAACTTTGCCCTGGCCCTGCAAAGTATTGTCACCTAGTAGGCCTTGTGATTGTGACTTCAAAAGGCCATTCCACCATTCTATAAGTCCAGCTGCTTCAGAACGATGGCGAGAACATGGTTAGACCAGTGAATTCCATGAGTGTGAGCCCACTGCCGCACTTTTTGTTAGCTGTAAAGTGAGTGCCAGAGGCAGTGCTGTGTGGAATACCATGATGGTGAATAAGGCATTTGTGAGTCCACCGATGGTAGTCTTGGCAGAAGCACAGTGTGCAGTATAGGTAAACCCATATCTGGAGTAAGTGTCTATTCCAATGAGAACAAACCTCTGCCCTTTCCATGATGGAAGAGGTCCAATACAATCAATTTGCCACCAGGTAGCTGACTGATCACTCCGAGGAATGGTGCCATGTTGACGGCTCATTGTTGGTTGCTGCTGCTGGCAAAATGGACACTCAGCAGTGGCCGTAGCCAGGTCAGCCTTGATGAGTGGACGTCCATGTTGCTAAGCCCATGTGTAGCCTCCATTCCTCCCACCATGGCCACTTTGTTCATGGGCTCACTGCGCGATGAAAGGGGAGGCTGGGAAAAGAGGCTGAATGGTGTCCACAGAATGGGTCATCCTATCCGCTTGATTATTAAACTTCTTCTCCTCTGAGGTCACCCGTTGGTGAGCATTCACATGGCATACAAATATTTCCACAGTGTTTGATCACTCAGAGAGGTCCATCCACATACCTCTTTCCCAGATTTGTCACCAGTTTTCCAATCATGCTTCTTCCAAGTCCCTGACCATCCTGCCAAACCATTGGCTACAGCCCATGAATCAGCATATAATTGTACATCTGGCCATTTCTCCTTACATGCAAAGTGCACAGCCAAGTTCTGCCCACTAGAAAGATTTCCCTTCTCCACTGTCCTTCAGGGATGTCCTAGAAAGGGGCTGTAGTGCTGCAGCTGTTCGCTCCTGGGTGGTGCCTGCATATCGTGTGGAACCATCTGTGAACCAGGCCCTAGTCTTCTCTTCCTCTGTCAATGGATCATAAGGAACTTCCCATGATTCCTTCGGTGTAGGCTGGGGGGAAGAATGCAGGTGGCAGGAGTGGAGACTGGGCATTTGAGCCACTTCCTCATGTAACTTACGTGTGCCTTCAGGATCTGCTCGAGCCTGATCATGTATATACCACTTCCATTTGATGATGGACTGCTACTGCGCATGACCCACTTTATGGCTGGATGGGTCAGAAAGCACCCAGTTCATGTAGGCAGTTCAGGATTCATCATGACTTGATGACTGATAGTCAAATGTTCTGTTTCTACCAAAGTCCAGTAACAGGCCAAGGGCTGTCTCTCAAAAGGAAAGTAATCATCTGCAGAAGATGGCAGGGCCTTGCTCCAAAATCCTAGAGGTCTGCGTTATGATTCACCTATGGGGGCCTGCCAAAGGCTCCACACAGCATCCCTAGCTGCACTGACACCTCAAGCACCACTGGATCTGCTGGGTCTTATGGCCCAAGTGGCAGAGCAGCCTGCACAGCAGCCTGGACCTGTTGCAGAGCCTTCTCCTGTTCTGGAGCCCACTCAAAACTGGCAGCCTTTCAGACCACTTGATAAATGGGCCAGAGTAACACCCAAATGAGGAATGTGTTGCCTCTAAAATCCAAGTAGGCTCACCAGGAGTTGTGCTGCTTTCTTGGTTGTAGGAGGGGCCAAATGCAGCAACTTCTCCTTCACCTTAGAAGGAATATCTTGAGAGGCCCCACACCACTGCCCCCCTAGAACTTTTACTGAGATAGAAGGTGCCTGAGTTTTAGTTGGATTTATTTCCCATCCTCTAGCACGCAAACATCTCACCAGTAAGTCCACTGTGTTTGCTACTTCTTGCTCACTGGATCCAGTCAGCATATCATTGATGGTAACGGATCAGCATGATATCTGGCGGAAGTGAAAAGCCATCAAGGCCTCTCCAGATTAAGATTATGACATGAAGCTAGAGCTACCATGTGGAGTTGACCACAGAAGTCGAGAATTGAGGAGATTTCAGAAGATACATGGAAATCCCTGGATTTCCAGGCAAAAGTTTTCTGCAGGGGCAGGGCCCTCATGGGGAAGCTTTGCTAGGGCACTGTGGAAGGGAAATGTGGGGGTGGATCCCCCACATGGAGTCCTTACTGGGGCACTGCCTAATGCAGCTGTGAGAAGAGGGCGACTGTCCTCTGAGCCCAGCATGGTGGATTCACCGACAGCTTACACCAGGCTTCTGGAAAGGCTGCAGACACTCAGCTGGCAGCCTGTGAAAGCAGTTGGTAGGGAGGCTGTACCTTGTAAAGACACAGGGGCAGAGCTGCTCAAGACCGTGGGAACCTAACTCTTGCATCATTGTGCCCTGGATGTGAGACCTGGAGTCAAAGGAGATCATTTTGAAGCTTTAAAATTTGCCCCGCTGGATTTCAGACTTGCATGGGCCCTTGTAATCCTTTTGTTTTGGCTAATTTCTCCCATTTGGAACCACTGTATTTATTTAATACCAGTACCTTCATTGTATCCAGGAAGTAACTAGCTTGCTTTTGATTTTACAGGCTCATAGGTGGAAGGGAGTTGCCTTGCCTTAGATAAGACTTGGGACTGTGGACTTTTGGGTTAATGCTGAAATGAGTTAAGACTTTGGGGGACTGCTGGGAAGGCGTGATTGGTTCTGAAATGTGAGGACATGAGATTTGGAGGGACTGGGGAGGAATGATATGGTTTGGCTGTGTCCCCACCTAAATCTCAACTTGAATTGTATCTCCCAGGATTCCCATATGTTCTGGGAGGTACCCAGGGGGAGGTAGTTGAATCATGGGGGCCAGTCTTTCCCATGCCTTTCTTGTATTAGTGAATAAGTCTTCTGAGATCTGATGAGTTTATCAGGGGTTTCTGCTTTTGCTTCTTTCTCATTTTCTCTTGCTGCTACCATGTAAGAAGTGCCTTTCACTTTCCACCATGATTCTGAGGCTTCCCCAGCCATGTGGAGCTGTAAGTCCAATTAAACCTCTTTTTCTTCCCAGTTTTGGGTATGTCTTTAGCAGCAGTGTGAAAACAAGCTAATACAATGGAAATAGCTGAGATCCAGCAGAGATAAAGGGAAAGGAAAGCCTTCCAGGGATCATAGACCAGGAAGGCCTCTAAGTCCTTGGATGGTGAGAGCGCAGGTCTCTGAAGTGGTCAACACATGGACAGAGCTGCAGAGCTTTAAGGGCTGCTGACATGTCACAAATGTCATTTCATTTGGTCCTTATAATGCCCTTAGAGGACAGCAGAGCAGGCACTTTTATTGTCTTCATTTTTACTTATGAGAAAAGTGCTCGAGGTTTAATGAGTCACTCTGAGCTATGTAAATAATACTTGGCAGAGATGGGGCTTGAACCTAGGTATATATCCCCACTTGAATTGCCTGATTTTTCTCATCAGGCCGGGCCTTTTGTCCAGGGCTATGCATCAGAATCACCTGGCTTCTTGTGATCCTTGTGCTTGAGCCTCAGCCTTTCAGAGTCTGATTCAGTAAATCTGGGAGCTGGGCCTGAGCCCCAGTGTTTTTTCACTGTCCGTCAAGCTTCCCTTGCTAAGCATCTGTCTCAGACAGTGCAGGCTCAGCAGGACCTCCACTGCAGTGTGTTGAAAATAGATGCTTGGTGCCTTAAAGAAAAATTAGCATTGAGACAAAGGATCTTTCAGCAATGCAATTTTTACTTCCTGGACTGCAGGAAGGGTACCCTCGCTAGCCATCTATACATCTCCAGACTAAAATATCCATCTATCCACTTTAGGGGTCATGTCTTACATAAGCAGAATAATCTGTGCTATGAGAGTACAGTGAACAAAGGGAAACACCCAAATTTATCCCTTACACCTTTGGGGTCATCCCTATTGCTGTGTCTGATCTCTGTTGGCTGGAGCCAGACCTCACAATTTAAACTAAAATCTGATTGACTAATAACTTAAAGCTTTGCTAAATAGGTAAATGCAATGGAGAGCTGGGACATGCCTATGAGCATGCCCAGCACAGATATCTTGGTTAAAGTACAAGGACATGGAAAATACTACCTGCTTGTAAGCACAGCATGTCTAACAGCTGCATAGGATAGGATTTAATATAGTTATTAGCACATACCTATTCTTTAACAAGAAAGGAAACTTTAAAAAGGAACTTCTCTGCTTCCTACATGGCGTTACCCCAAGCTGGCTGACAACCTTCAGCCCCAAAGAAATGCCGTATGCTGGGGGAGAAGTAAAGAAACCCCTTTTCACTCAGCATGTTCAGTGTCTAAGGAAAGACTGGAACCATGGTGGTGTCAAGGGACGATTTAGGGCCTTTTACCTTCACAGTCTTCATCAACCACCCATCCTTTGACAAGGACAATTAAAACAATGTTATGTATTATGTGGATTTTATCCTTACAAAAATATAGTATCTTAAAAACTCATTTGAAACATAGAATCCACCCTCAAACCATGGACCTGCTATGCAAATGTAGTTTTCTGGACAGTGGCATAGCTCCCTTTTCAGGTTGATTGTCACCACTAAACCCCTTTTCTAGATAAACCCTGAAGCTATCAGGAAGACTTATATGTGATGCTGAAAGAGGAGTTATTTCAGTAGTGAATGGAAGGACAGATAGCCTGAGAGACAACTTCAGGGGTCTTCTGGCGGCAAGCCCTTGTTGATTGGGCGCTAGGCTGGAGTTCCAGAGGCCAGGGGAACTGCTGGGTCACGGCTGTAGAAGGACAATGTCTCCCAAGTTCCTTCTAAAAAGGAAAGGAGCTGAGCTGTCCGATGCTGAAATGCAGTGTAATTGTAATAGGAAACTGCCCAAGCAGTGACAAACAAGATTGCAGGACATACAAGGAGTTGGAGGGATCAAGGAGGAGATTGTCCATTGGCTCTTTCTCCAAGAGCTCTCCTGACTTTTCCACTCTGTTGTTACTTGACCTCTCCTGTTGTGCAGCTAAGCATCTTAAATTACAAGGCTGGCTTAGTCCCATGAAGGGTTTCCAGCAAGAGAGGCTTTTAGGAGGAAACAGTAGATGTTAGGTGAGCAGAAAAAGGACTCGAAGTCCCTCAACATTTAGGAAGTTGGTTTTCTTGGGTCCAAAGGGGGATAATGAAGCTGAAAGGATGTCTACTTCACAGGAGACAGGACATAGGACACAAGGTTACAGTAGAGAAAGGAGATGTCCTGCAGAGGGAGCTTTGAGGGGATGCCAGGATGGAAAAGCCATAACAAGAATGTTAGTGTCAGAAAATAGGAATTTACTAAGACAAACGTAGCTCTTAGTTCTCAGTGTGAGCTCATGGAGAATGGAGGGGGAGATGCCAGAATTTCAAAACCACAGTGGAAAAGCTGGATGCCATGAGCCTGGGCACAGAAACACAAGCTTTGTGCTGTGCTTCTTCAGTTTGAGAGGGGGCCTCTGGGCTTTGCCTCATTCTCCTTGTCACTATACCTACCTCCTACTTTGCTGGGAATCAAACAAAAATGGTTAAAGAAAGCAACAATTCAGTCCCCACTACTGATTTAAAAAAAAAAAATATCAAGTGGCTGAGTGCCTTCTGAAGTATAAAACGTGACCTTTATGTGGGTTATTTGCACATAGCAAATGCTGCTTCCTGTGGGTCCTGCCTGATGGGAACTGGGTTTTTAAGTGGCCAAATCTGCTTATGTAAGACATGACCCCTAAGTGGATAGATAGAAATTTTCATCTGGAGATGTATTTTTAATTCTCTAGTGATTAAGACTTACATTTTGTCAGTTACCAAGTATCCGGCATTAATAAATAGAATAAGCTGGACGGATGTTGCATCACTTAGGAGTGGGGAGATCTGACTGCTTGGTAGGTGAAGACATTAGAGCCTGAATTGTTAATCCTTTTCTTTTCTTTTTTTTATTTTTTAAGACAGAGTTCACTCTGTGGCTCAGGCTGGAATGCAGTGGCACAATCATGGCTCACTACAGCCTTGAATTCCTAGGCTCAAGTAATCCTCCTACGTCAGCCTCCTGAGTAGCTAAGACTAGAAACATGTACCACTATGCTTGGTTAATTTTTAAATAATTAATCTTTTAATGTGAATAATTAATAGGATTTTAGGAGTAGAAGTCTATGTAGCTTGAAATAGGCTTGGTAATTTCTCAAGGGGTGTGTCATGTAGGTCAGATGGGAAGGTTCTCGTTCTGTGATTTTTTTTTTTTTTAAGATTAATGTTTGTTTAACCTATTTGAGTTAGTATGCAATGACCAGGAACACAGAGAATTATTTGACCTTTAAAAGGTCAGGATAGAATCATGGCCTGTCAACACAGTGGTATTTATTGCCTTGAACAAAAAAACACATCGATGGAAAGGTCCTATCATCTCATAACTAGGGTAGATATTTCAAATTGCATTTGTTTCAATAACCAAAACTACTTGCTGAAGTAAAATGATACAAAGTCTGGAATTTTCTTTAATGTTTTCTAGAGGACTTAGAAAAGGCGGAGGTAGACTAGATCAGCACGATGATGGTAACTGCAAAAGCTGCCTGATGGACAAACAGGGACTCATTATACTTTTTTCTCTACTTTTGTGTAATTAGATGTTTTTTCTATAATATACTTTTTTTTAAAAAAGTTAGAAAGTTGGGACCAGATAACTAGATGGAATCTTCAGCAAACTCCAGAGTCCTGACCCAGGAGAGCACTCTGATTTCATCAAGGTGCTGGTGAGTCATGTGTAGCAGAAACATGTAACAACCAGGGGTCTGGGCTGTCCTAGACAGGTGAGTCAGAGGTGGTGGCCAGGGAGGGAAGGCAGGCCTCAGAGAAAAAAGCCAAATATGCCAGCATGCATCGCTTACTGCAGTCTAACTGTCTTCAGACTGGTCCGTTTTCAGTTAGAGTGGAGAAATTGAGGCTCATGGCATCCACTTCTGTGTTTTGTATGACTGTAACAATTATAATATAGTTCAAAATTAACTGTTTACGTTTTTCCGTGGGAAAGCCTTGGTAGTATTTGTTAGAGGTCAAGTTAATCATCTGTAATTTTCCAGGCCAAAAAAACAAACAAAAAAAACCATTCAGGGCAGGTGGAATTTTGCCAGTGAGACAGCTTGGTTCTGCCCAACCAGACACCATCTCTTTTGAATAAGAGTTTATGACTTTTCCCACAGGGAAGCTTTGAAAGTTAGAGAAGTACTTAGAGGTGCTATTTTCCTTTGGTTAGGCTTCTAAAATAATAAAGAAACACCCTGGAAAACAGAAAAGTTATTAAAATATCAGGGGCTTAAAACAAAGTTACTGATGAAGTCATGGTTCTCTGGTTATCATACCATACTCTGGAAATATTAGAGTCTGGGTTTTGGAGTTTGATTTTAAAAAGTATTGATGATACAGAGCTAGGTGCATGCAGTCCAAAGCTGAGAGGAGGGATTGTTCTCCCTCTAGCTGTGTGTCTTAGCGGCCAATACTACCCAATAAACCTTGGGCACAAGTTCATATAATAGCTAATAGTTACTGCATGTTTACCATGTGCTAAGAACTGTGTTAATGCAAGGTCTGTTACATAAAGGCTCCTGGGTGAAGCTCATTCAAAAGCATGCAGCTAGAGAATGGGAGCGCTGAGACCAGTGTATGGTGTGACTTTAAAACCTTTATGATGCTCATCTAGCAGTCAACAGAAGTTTTTCATGTTTCTTTTGCGGTCTCCTAACCATTTCAGTCTCTGGTCCCTCCCCAACAAGAAGCACCAATGCTAGAAGTGAGAGAAAATAGTGCTAATTTGTTCCCAATTAGAAGCCTGAACAGAGAGCAAAATGAGAAACAAGGGAGCACAGCTCAGATAACAAAGCTCAGGACAAAGGCCACACAATGGGGACACATGCTAGGCCATTTTGAACTTTGAAAGGCAATTCTGTGGGCCTTTTCTCGCCTCCCTGCCCTGCGAGTTTTCTGCTTTCTGTGATTTGACTCCGGCATCTGATGAAGCCCAGTGTTCACAATGGAAATTAAGCACGAGGGCTCGGTGACAGATGTTCTTTTTTGCCTTGAAGGAAGATAAACATGTAGTTTAATAGACCAAAACGTATGCATTGGTTCTTCAGAAGGTAAGCATATGGTTGCTCCCGCCCCCTCCAAATAGATCTTGTTTATCTAAAGTTTGCTTGCGGTTGCCATTAATTGCAGGTGACAGTCTCTGCCTTTGCCAGCCTGCTGGATAGTGAGCGCTGTGGCTTTTTAACCTCAAGTTTCATCTGGTCGGAGCCTGGAGTCGGATTTGATCATGGCAGCTGGAACCATGAAGTTGTCTTGCTCTAGGTGGCTTGTTATCTTTGGAATAATTGAGGTGCACGTGAGTCTCCCAGGCTTTGGGGTTCTTCTGTCCTCCATCCCTACCCCACATGCATGTGGCCTGTCTCTGGATTGCACCCTAATTCCGCTGCAGAGGCCAACACTGCCTAGCTCCTGAGAGTCTGGACCTGTTCACTGTACTCTCATATCTTCGCTGGGCCTAGCTCTAAAATCTAACGAATCAACTGGATGCAGTATTCTTCTACCCTGCCCCGTCCCACCCATCAGCAAACACTGATGAGTGGGACGGGGCAGGGTAGAAGAATACTTTACAAATCACAGGGTAGAATAATACTGTACAAATCAGCAAATCGCAAATCAGCACTAAGCTTGATTTGTGGAATGACTGGGGCCTGGAATATTGACTACTAGCCACCTTTGAAGCAAATTCCTGTGCTGACCACTCATTTATAATTTTTCTTCACTCTTTCTTCTTGCTACTTACTACCCTACTCTGGTCTTTTCCCAATTCATCTCTTATTTCAAATTTGTATGGTTCATTCATTCCTCAGTTATTCTGGGGAGCTCCACCTTCCATGTGTCAGGCACTGTGCTAGGTCCTGATAGATCAAAGACAAGCATGTCACAATTCCTCACAAACAACGTACAGTGTAAGGGAGTGTCTAGGCTTCTAAATAGATGATCACAATATAATATGATGAGCACAGGGATCCACATCTGTACGGAGAGAAGATTAGGAGTAGGGAGGGGCACGTAGCTCGGCAACCCATTTAAAGCAAGAAAGACTTGGATATTAAAGAATGGGATGGACATAATATGAAGGAAACCCCAGACAGAGAACAAATGTGAGCGTAGACTTGGAAGAACAAACAGCATGTTGTATGTAAGGAACTGTAAGCATTTTTGTTATGTTAGCAGATAAAGCTGAATCAGGGAATAATGAAGAGTGAGGCTGGAAAGGTAGGTCGGTGCCTTATCATGAAGAGCGTTAAATGTAGGGTGACTGTATCATCATTTTTCCAAGCCCAGATGCTTTTTTTTTCTGAGATAGAGTCTTGCTCTGGCACCAGGCTGGAGGGCAGTGGCATGATCTTGGCTCACTGCAACCTATCCCACCCAAGTTCAAGCAATTCTCCTGCCTCAGCCTCCTAAGTAGCTGGGACTATAGGCATGTGCCACCATGCCCGGCTAATTTTTTGTATTTTTAGTAGAGATGGGCTTTGCCATGTTGCCTGGGCTGGTCCCGAACTCTTGGCCTCAAGTGTTCCACCTTCCCTGACCTTGGCCTCCCAAAGTGCTGGGATTACAGGTGTGAGACCCTGTGCCTAGTCAATGCTCTTCTGTGAGTGAAAGAAGTCTCACTAATAATGATCCTAGGGAAAAATTGGAAAACGAGGACCCTCTCACAAAAACTGGGAAGCTTTCTCACTCTACAATTATGACAAGTTAAAAGGCTTGAACTTTATGCTGCAGGCAATGAAGATGTATCAAAGAGTTTTGAGTTCGTGGTTGCTTGGCGTCTGCATGCGCTTCCTGTTCATGGAAGTGGATATTCTTTCCTATAGGGATAGACGTCCCCACTTATAGCTATCAGGCAGGTTGGGGGCAGGTGTGTGACCCAGTCTCTGCCAGACGGATGCTGTGGGTTGGGACCTTAAGTTCTGAGGGTGAGGAGGGAAGAGTGTGAGTGTGGGGGTGAGCTGTAGCACTGCCAGAGGTGGTGGTCTCTGGAGCAGAGTTCTAAGCAGACCATTCCTGTGGCCCATTCTTGGCTGTGCTTTGTCCCCTCTGATACATGTCTGTTTGCTGAGCCTGGTTCTCTAGGCTGTGCGTTGATTAACCACTCTGTGATCCTTTCAGTAGGACTTTTGTTTGTGAGGTGAAGTCACAGTTGAGGCGTGTTTTGGTTGGATCACCCTGGCAGCTGTGCGGAGGATGAAAGCATGGAGGCAATTCAGCACACTGCCATCACAGAGTGGCGTGGTCCTTCTGCCGTGTTCTGGGAGGAGTTCTGAAGACCATTCACAACCATCTTCCTCTCTGAGCAAAGCATAAAGAGAGTGAGACCTGCCCATGATTGTCCTTCTTAAGGCCTTAAGTAATCACAGAGAATGATGATAGGCTGGAGGTGACCCCACCTGGCCCTCCACTGCTGCTGTTGGACACGTTGACAGCACAGGGAAGGGAGGCTGATGGAGAACAGTGGGGACATTTGGCTTGAACTTCTCAAAGCCCAAATTATGCTGGCCATAAAGGAAAGACCCTGAAGTCTCCAGGGCTGTTCCTTATGAGAACAGTAAATTCTCCTCAAGAAGAGGGGATAGAAAGCTACATTAGCTAAATATAAATAAAGATGCCATTTTGCTCTATCTTTAAAGGATTGGCTTAATAAGAAAAAACAGTGTATATTTTCTGAACTTGCCTTAATTAAGAAAATCACTGAAGCTGGGCTACCCATAGTTTTCCTCATGTTTTGTGTGTTCCCTTTGTAATACATTAAATTGTATGGCATTAGCAGGGATTTGAAGCCCCGGATTTAATCAATAGTCATTTTTCCCACATCAGCACTTTTGCACAGTGCGGTGTGTATTAAGCAGCATTTTAGTGCATTGTTTGACCTTTACCTCTTGCACTGTACTTCCTAGTTATAACTTCTATTTTGCCATGATATATATATATATATATGATCAAAGGCTATGAATAGCACTTGTGAATTTTTCCCTAAGGATCACAAAAATAGTCTAATATGTGGAAGTCAGGATTGTCCATGTGTTTGGATCTGTGCAGATGCAGGCTGCAGTCTGTGCCTTCTGATGCTATATAACTCTCCCTACACCCTTTTTTTCCCCCAATATTAAATCTTTCTAAATATGCTATTCAAGATTCTGGCTCACCTATGAGTGGAACCAAGCTTTGGACACACTAGGCCATCAGATCTGAGAAAAATCATTTGATTGAACTGCGTGGCCCTGTTTTCCTACTGAAGGCTAGGCTGATAACCCATTCTGCCTGTTTGACTGCTGAACTGTCATCTAGCGGCTGAAGTCTACATCTTTAGGGACCTACTTTCTGTTTTTTCTCATGAGAACAGGGCTCCTCTCATTGCACACAATGCTTTTTAGCATTAGAAGTGTTCAAACCCTTGTTCTCTTAGCCCGAACGTGTGCCTGAGAGGATAGCAAGAAACTCATTCATGTAGCCTCTGTCACCTCTCTGAGTCAAATGGGAAAGCAACTCTAGAATAGCAGATTTGGCAACTGATAGGCTTAGTTTATTTCCAGAGCAACTTCTCAGTATGAGTCATATCTGGGAGCATTTAATAGGCCACCTTACTCTGAGCTCTGATGGATGAATTCTGGATTTGGATGAGCCTGAAAGGTGAAATAACGTCTGAGCTGCAATCATAGCCTCCCTGATTCTATCTATGCCTCTATCTTTCCTTCCTCTGACTTTGTTTCCCCTTCTTTCTTTCAAATCTGGTCTGATCCTTTGCCTATTACATCTCTTTCAGTAGAATTGCTTTCCAAAATATGACTCTCTGACCTTCCTCTGCCTCAGTACTTTAGTCCCATCTGATCCGTCAAGTGCAAAGCTTGGAGTTTGGCCTGCAGAGCCAAAACAACTTGTTTAACCGGGCAAAGTCCCATTGCTTTCCTTCCAGGCTAGCTGGCTTCTGCACCTTAGTCAGTACTATCTCAGAGGCAGTTCTTTTCTTATTTGTATTTTAATTTCAATAGTTTTGAGGTGACAGGTGGTGTTTGGTTGCATGAAAAAGAATAATGGTCTCCAACTCCATCCAGATTGCTGTGAATGCCATAATTTCATTTCTTTTTATGGCTGAATAGTATTCCACTGTGTGTGTGTGTGTGTGTGTGTGTGTGTGTGTGTGTGTGTGTGTGTGTATTTGGCAAATGATTGGCTTAGTTTATACATATATATATATATATCACATTTTCTTTATCCACTTGGTTGATGGGCATTTAGTTTGGTTCCATATTTTTGCACTTGCAAATTGTGCTGTTATAAACATGCATGTACAAGTGTCTTTTTAATATAATGGCTTCTTTTCCTCTGGGTACATACCCAGTGGTGGAATTGCTGGATCAAATGGTAGTTCTACTTTTAGTTCTTTAAGGAATCTCCATACTGTTTTCCTTAATGGTTGTACTAGTTTATCTTCCCACTAGCAGTGTAAGTGTTCCCTTTTTACCACAACCACTCCAACATCTGCTTTTTTTTATTCTTAAATAATGGCCATTCTTGCAGAAGTAAAGTGGTATCTCATTGTGGTTTTGATTTGCATTTCCCTGATCATTAGTGATACTGAGCATTTTTTTCATATGTTTGTTGACCATTTGTATATCTTCTTTTGAGAATTGTCTGTTCATGTCCTTTGCCCACTTGTTGATGGGATTATTTGCTTTTTTCTTGATGATTTGAGTTTCTTGTAGATTCTGAGTATTAGTGCTTTGTCAGATGTATAGTTTGTGAATATTTTCTCCCCCTCTATGGGTTGCCTATTTACTCTGCTGATTATTTCTTCTGCTGTGCAGAAGCTTTTTAATTTAATTAGGTCCCATCTATTTATCTTTGATTTTTTTTTTGCATTGTTTTTGGGTTCTTGGTCATGAACTCTTTGCATAGGCCAATATCTAGAAAAGTTTTTTAGATGTTATCTTCTAGAATTTTTATAGTTTTGGATCTTAGATTTAAGTCTTTGATCTATTTTGAGTTGATTTTTATATAAGGTGAGAGCTGAAGATCCAGCCTCCTTCTTCTGCATGTAGCTTGCCAATTATCCCAGCACCATCTGTTGGATAGGGTGCCCTTTCCCCACTTTATATTTTTGTTGGCTTTGTTGAAGATCAGTTGACTATAAGTATTTGGCTTTATTTCTGGATTCTCTATTCTGTTCCATTGGTCTACATGCCTATTTTTATACCAGTACCAGACTGTTTTGTAGTATAGTTTGAAGTCAGGTAATATGATGCTTCCAGATTTGTTCTTTTTGCTTAGTCTGGCTATGCCTTTTTTTTTTTGGCTCCACATGAATTTTAGGATTAGTTTTTCTAGTTCTGTGGAGAATGATGATGGTATTTTGATGGAAATTCCACTGAATTTGTAGATTGCTTTTGGCAGTATGGTTATTTCACAGTATTGATTCTACTCATCCATGACCATGGGATATGTTTCCATTTGTTTCTAAATACTTCTGAGGACTCTCAGAGGCATTTCTCATCCTCATACCCTCAGACTCTTTCAACCTGGGCTGGAATCAGGATATTCACTATGAACAAAAAATACTGGGAAATGAGAGTGAGAAGACAGCTATGTGACCTTTAGCAGGTTCTTTAGCGTCTCTAAGCCTGAGAATCTTTGTTATAAGATGGAAATAATATGAAAAGCTTGCTGTGAAATCACATATGTGAAATTCTTAGCAATGTCAAGAACTAAGAAGGATCTGAGGTTTTATTCTTCTTGTAAGCTAACAAGTTAGCCTGCTACAAGTCCATGGATGCCACCAGAAGGCATAAGACTCCTGGGTCTGAGACAAAGGGCTCTATTATTCACAACCACAGCAGTAGTCAGAGGATCAGAAATTATGCTGGTGGCTTGAGCTCCACTTCCCACAAGGGCAAGCTAGGAGGGCCAGATGATGCCTGCATATGCAGTGAGGTTGTGTTACAGAGAGAAAATCTGATTTTTATGGAGCCCCATTTTTATTTATTTTACTTTTTTATGCCTGATGCATTTTTTTCCCTTTTTCCTTCTTTTTTTAAATTTATTTTTTGTTTCGGTAGGTTTTGGTGGAACAAGTGGTGTTTGGTTACATGAATAAGTTCTTTAGTGGTGATTTCTGAGATTTTAGTGCACCTATCACTCAAGCAGTGTACACTGTACCCAGTGTGTAGTATTTTATACCTTATCATCCTCCCACCATTCCTCTGAGTCCCCAAAGTCCACTGTATCATTGTTATGACTTTGCATCCTTATAGCTTAGCTCCCAGTTTTTAGTGAGAATGTACAATGTTTGGCTTTCCATTTCTGAGTTACTTCACTTAGAATAGTAGTCTCCAGTTTTGTTCAGGTTGCTTATGAATGCCATTGTTTCATTCCTTTTTATGGCTGAGTAGTATTTCATGGAACATATATACCAGATTTTCTTTATCCATTGGTTGATTGACGGGAACCCCATTTTAAAATAGTGGGCAGTAAGTAAACCTTTTTATTTGATTGGGAAGAAGATACTGGTGTCTTTCAATGCTTGTAGCCTATAAACATCAGAAAAAAACAGCCCAGAAAAAAACAGTCAGAGGGCTTCTGTTTACAAGGTTTGTAAGAATACAAAAGAACCTTTGAGAATTGTCTTTTAACACAGTACCTGGCATCTGATGAATTGGCTGTCTTACCTAATATTGTACTAGCATACAATAAGTAGTTAAATGGTAGCTATTAAATGGTGGACCTTTTCTTTTTTATTTTAATTTAATTTTATTTGTTTTTGAGATGGAGTCTCACTCTGTCACCCAGGCTGGAGTGTGGTGATGCGATCTCAGCTCACTGCAACCTCCTCCTTCCAGGTTCATGCGATTCTCCTGCCTCAGCCTCCTGAGTAGCTGGGATTACAGGTGTATGCCACCATGTCCAGTTAATTTTTTATAGTTTTAGTATAGATGGGGTTTCACCATGTTAACCAGGCTGGTCTTGATCTCCTGCCCTTGTGATCTGCCCACCTCGGCCTCCCAAAGTGCTAGGATTACAGATGTGAACTATCGTGCCTGGCCATGGTGGACCTTTTCTTGAAAATAATGAGACTCAAATTTCTGCTAGTGAGCAATTTAAGGTATATGCAGAACCTAGCTCAGAATTCTGATACATAGTAGACATTAAATGTATATTACTAAAGGAATAAATAATATAATAAATAATATCTATTAATATGTATATCTAAATCAGATATTCTATATATATGAAAGAATATATAATAACACTTTGGAAATTCTACTAAACAAATATGAAATGTGATTATCAATCTGCAAACTATGTATGTTTTCCTTTTTTCCCTTTTAACATGTAATTTTTCTTCCACAATATTTTACATATTGTAGGCTCCTAACAAGTAATGTCTGAAGGGTCAATAGTAAAATAAATAAAATGCAAAATTTTCAAATTTTAATTGTAGCTGTGACTTATACTTCTTTCTTGCCATATGTAGTATCAAGCTGGTAAAGTAATTAGGATTTAAAATTTCTCTCTGTACTATAAAATGATGAAACATGTTTCTGGCCGTGCTCTTGTGAAACTTTTGAAGACATTAAAATGGCAAAAAAGGTAAACAGCAAGAGAGAGGAGAATTAAAAATATAAATAACACACAAACTGGATGAGCTACTGTAGAGTAAATTGAAAGTTGATAAGCCAGGAATAGAAACACCTATATTTCCCATGGCAATTTGCCAAGATTCTTGCACATCTTGCTATAAAAAGTGTTTACCATGGCCGGGTGCTATGGTTCATGCCTGTAATCCTGGCATTTTGGGAGGCTGAGGCGGGCGGATTGCTTAAGCTCAAGAATTTGAGACCAGCCTGGGCAATGTGGTGAAACCCCATCTCTACTAAAAATACAAAAAGTTAGCCAGGCATGCCTGCAGGCACCTGTAGTCCCAGCTACTCAGGAGGCTGAGGCAGGAGAATCACTTGAACACAGGAGGCAGAAGTTGCAGTGAGTTGGGATTGTGTCACTGTACTCCAGCTTGGGTGACAGAGTGACACTCTGCCTCCAAAAAAAAAAAAAATTACCAAACCACTCTGCAGTATAAATCTTAAGTGCAGAGATTAAAATTTCCAAGGAAACCTCAGGAGTCACATTGTTGTAAGTAAAATTTTGATTCTGCAAAAGAAATAGCACTCAAAGATAAATCCTCTCAGCAAGGCAATTTACTTCCATAGAAGGGTGTGGCTCACAGATGGAGCAATGGTGGCCACACACTTGGACACACTTATGCCTGATGGGGGTCATCCCTACTGCTGTGTTGTTCCCCTATTGGCTAGGGTTAGATGGCACAAGCTAGACTAATCTATTTTAAAGAGAGCAGGGGTCTGAGCTGGAGTGGCAGGGTGGGTGTTTTGGCAGGAAGGATGGTTACCGGCAGGTCAGAGCAGGTAGCCAGGGGTGACCTAGGTCAAAGAAGGTGACTGGAGCAGGTGACTGGAGCAGGTGACCAGGATGAGTCAGGATGGAGCTGGGGGGTCGGGGTGGGAGGGGGTGCCGGGGGAACAGATGTGAACTACTGATTAGAACCACTGGAGAAAGTTGTTTACTGGAATTACAAGGAAGTCAAACTTTATTTATTTTTATTTGCCAATCAATGAGAGCTTTTTTTAAGATTGCTCAGGTTGGCCTTGAACTCATGGCCTTGCCTCCGCAAGCGCCATGACATCTGGCCGGAGCCACTGTGGACCCTGAAGTCAAACTTTAAAATAGAGAATTAAAGACTAAGAGAGCTGAATATACCGACATACTGATTCTTTGAAGAGAAACTTGGGGTTCACTATAACAACATTAAACCAAATGGCTCAAAGCTGGTCACTGTTTCCCATTGTCTGGATTTACTGAAGGATCCATTTGGTGGAGGTCAGAGTGGTGTTAAGCTAGTGATGGAGGATTGGGGGTGGGGATGAGGAGGTCAGGAGTAGGGTGAGAGTGAAGGAGGAGAGGGCATTCGGCGTGTTTCTCTTTACAGGGCTTTCCTGTGTTCCTGGGAAGGTTTTTGTTTCCTGAAACTCCAGATTGCCTACCTGCAAATCAGGGAGGATGCTGCCCTGTGCTTTGAAGACTGGTACTGGGTGTGGTGGGGGCAAAGCAGGGAAGCGCAGCTGAAATGATTGGTGCAGATTTGGTATTTATAAGGTCAGAGTGGGGCTGCTGTCTGTTTGGTTAGATTTTTAGGGGATGTCTGTGAGGCAAATAATGAAGAACAAAGTAATACTGTGCTGTGTATCACCTGCTGCTCTTTAAACTACAGTTAAATTTCCCCTGATAATTTCTTTTCCATTAATCCTTCTTTCTCTGTGAGGAAATCTTTGGAAAATTGCTGACTTGGCACTGAAAATATTTTCTTGGCAAGCCCTTTGAAATTGTAATTGTATTAAAGTGCCTTTTTCTTATCTTTGCCTTTAAATAACTCCCCCCCTACCCCATTCTCTGTTGGAGAAAGAAGAATAAAATACACTGAGCATCCTTATCCTCAACACATCATTATTTTTGAACCTTTGGAGAGCAGTGAAATTCTCTATTGTGAGGGATTTTAGCCTTAAATCAACAGTACGTCAGGAAGCATTAGTGAGGCACAGTATCGCTTGTGTATGTGGATGGATCTGGTCATCAGGCATAAATGAGCTGCCAGCAAACCAAGCTACAGAAACAAGAGTTCTGAATTCCCCTACGCCCGTTCCCATGCATTTAGACTCTAGGGATGCAAATACGATATACCAATTATGGTAACATTCTCTGACCTCAACTTATCAAGAAATATCAAATTGCATGTTCAATATTTTATGGAGCCATTATTTCAAAATTGATTTTTAGGCAATGTTTACTTGTGTGTTTTTTTGCCTCCTCTGGGAATTTGGGGTTTGGAAGAGCAGTGTATTTCTCTTGATGTCTCTCTGGGATAAATAAAAAGAAAATAGGAGGCCATTTTCAGGTTGGCCTCAAGGTCTCTCCCATGCATCCAGACTCATTTTGTCCCTCCTCTCCAGGGCTTATGCTTGGCCTACTGATCCTGGAGGAGAGAATCAGAGAGAGTTGTGCAACTGGAGAGCTGCAAATAGCCTGCCCTCGTTTGTAAGTCATTCCTGATTCAGGCTAGGGAGCTGCAGCTGTTGATGGCATCCATGGAAATGACTGGCCTTGAGGCTTAGCTTCCCACAGAGAAGCGGTTTTTCCATTTTGCATCCTGTGCTTGATGGGAGACCTGACAAAGTGATGGCAGAGCCGGAGCCTGAGGAAAACCCAACAGAGCTTGCATTTCTTACAAAATACTGAATTGCTAAGTGCTAAATGAGATTGCTTCCGTTTCCTGCTAATTGACTGACAGGAAACAAATGCACCCTCAAATACCAGGTGGGGTTGGAATTAGAAGGGAGTAGTTGGAGACTACACCAAATAGCAGGGGGCCCACCGTGGGTCACACAAGGGATATGGAAGCGCCACGACATCTACCCGTTTCATTCTACCCGACGTTCTTGTGGAGTTAGTTGTTACTTAGCTATAAAGAATGTTGGGGAGGACCTGAGTTAGGGTCTTAGTGCTGCCATTGCATTAGCTGGGTAACCTTGGGCAAGTTAACAGTTCTGTGCTTCAGTGTCTTCATCTCTAAAGAGAAAATAACAATTTGCAGGGCTACTTAAAGATGAAATGAATGTTTATGTGATCTTTCTGGTGCATAGTAATGCTGAATTAATGTCTCTATTCTTTTTCTTTCTTTCTTTCTTTTTTTTTTAAACAACAGCAAAAAAAACCTCCCTGTCTTTTTCGTTTTTCCTCAATCAACATAGAGGTTTATTTTGCCAAGGTTAAGGACCATGGCCCATGACACAGGCTCAGGAGGTTCTGAGAACATGTGCCCCATGTAGCTGGGACATCTTGGGAAGATAGAAGTTACAGGCAAAAACATAAATCAGTATACATAAGGTGTATATTGGTTTGGCCGGGGAAAAAGGGACATCATGGGCGCAGAGGCGTGGAGGTGTTCTAGGTCATAGGTGTATTCAGAAAGTTTTCCTGATTAGCAGTTGGTTGAAAGAATTAAGTGCTGCCTGAAGAGGGGAAGTTAGATTGAGTTCAGATAAAGGGGCTTGTGGAAGCCAAGGCTCTTGTGAAGTAGATGAAGCCTCCAGGTAGCAGCTTCAGAGGGAAGATACGGTGAATGTCTCAGTTCAGGTCTCAAAAGGTGTCAGACTCTGCAGAAAATACCTGGTAATGGAAGGAGTTTCTTTACAGGATGCAAATTTCTTCCAGAAGAAACAGCTTTGCAGGGCCATTTCAAAACATGTCAAAGAAATAACATACTTTGGGGATAAAATACTTTGGTTTCCTTCGTGCCCTACTACCTGTCTTGTGATGCTATACCAGAGGCAGGTGGGAATTGTGTATGTTGTCAATACAAAGAGGCTGTTTTAAGATCTCCATTTTAATATTAATACTGGTCATGGCCGGATGCGGTGGCTCATGCCTGTAATCCCAGCACTTTTGGAGGCCGAGGTGGGTGGATCACGAGGTCAAGAGATCGAGACCATCTGGCCAACATGGTGAAACCCCATCTCTACTAAAAAAAAAAAAAAAATACAAAAAATTAGCCGGATGTGGTGGCACATGCCTGTAATCCTAGCTACTTGGGAGGCTGAGACAGGAGAATCACTTGAACCCAGAAGGCGGAGGTTGCAGTGAGCCGAGAATGCGCCATTGCCCTCCAGCCGGGTAATGAGCAAAACTCCATCTCAAAAAAATAAAAAAAATAAAAAAAATAAAACACTGGTCTGTTGTGTCTAAACTCTATCTAAAAGCAGGAGAGTAAAATGAGGCATGCCTGATTCTCATTTCCTGTCCTGACCTGAACTAGTTTTTCAGGTTTCTTTGGAATCTCCTTGGTCAAGGAGGGGAGGTTCATTCAGTCAGTTGGGGGGCTGAGAATTTTATTTGTGGTTAACATTCTCCCTCTTCTGGCCGATTTGCCAGAGGCAACAACAATGATCAAACTTTTGATTTTGTCCCATTGCTGAACTCATGTCTTAATGATTAGTCATATTAATCACATGAGACTGGCCCTCCAGAAGCTCATTCTATACCCCACTTAGAATGGGGCACCGACATTGCTTCTCTAGATTTCATAAGAAATGCTAGCTAGCTTCTGTGCCAAACTGCCAGTTGTCTCAAGTAATGGTACTAGTAGGTAGGTTCTTGGGAATGGGGAGTCCCCTGTGGGTTGGGGGCAGGGAGTGAGACTGTAAGTTACATGAAGACAGCGCAGAGGATACAAGGTTACAGGACATAACAGACACACAAGAAGTGAATGAAATCATGTAAGTTTTTGATGGCCAAAGTAGGGCAAGGAGAGAACTAATGAGGCAAATGGGAAAGAAGTGGCTATATCCACTTCCTGTTTCTGTATCTTGGTTTGCTTTCTATTACTTTGTAAATGGAGGTGGTAGAAAAACACACACACACACACACACACACACACACACACACACACGAGCACCAAGAACAGTGACTAAGAAGGAGGAGGGACAGAGTCTTGTGTTTGCAAAAGAGCATGGTGGGCACAGAATTTGAAGAATCAATTAGTACTTTACATTTTGTAATTTAGAACCCTATGTACATATCTCCTGGTCAAACCCTCATAAAATCTAGGATTTCTCCTATATTAGTTTCCTATTGCTGGTAGAACAAATTACCACAACTGTTGTGGCTTGAAACAGGACAAATGTATTGTCTTACACTTCTGGAGGGCAGAAGCTGAACGTGGATCTTACAGACTAAAATCAAGGCATTAACAGAACTGCATTTCTTTTGGAAGCTCTTTGGAAGAATCTGTCTCTTTGCCTTTTCTGGCTTCCAGAGGCTGCTCTCAGGCCTTAGCTTGTGGCCCCTTTCTTCATCTTCAAAGCAAATTACCCAATACCTGCTTCTACAGGCCACTCGCCTTCTCTGACTCTTTTTCTCTTCCTTGCCTTATGCAGACCTCTTCTCTAGGCCCACCCAAATAAGCCAGGATGATCTCCCATCTCACGGTTCCCACCCTAATCATATCGGCAAAGTCCATTTTTCCATTTAAAGCAATGTATTTACATTTTCTGGTGTTTAAGACACAGACATCTTTGGGGGACCATTTCTCCTTCTACCACACTTCCCTAAATCACCCTCTCCTGGTTAGGTACACACCTCTTCTTGAGTACCTTCTGAGGCAGCTCATTGTATTGTAAGTGTTATCTGACTCTCTTTTGCTAGTTAAATAAAGGACTGAGTGAGTGGAGGTAGCCACGTGCTCTTTCTCTTTCTCTCGCTCTCCACTCCTGGGTTGAAAGAGGCCGGTTAGGAGCCAGACGAGAACAGTTAGGAATGCTTGCTAGGATTTTTGTCATTACCTTCAGCCTTGACAGGCAGCTCTCTGGAAGAACGGTAGCTTGGCTACCTACTCCCTAGTCAAAAGGGCCGTGCAGGAATACGAAAAT
Organism: Callithrix jacchus; assembly: GCF_049354715.1. Taxonomy (NCBI): domain Eukaryota; kingdom Metazoa; phylum Chordata; class Mammalia; order Primates; family Cebidae; genus Callithrix; species Callithrix jacchus. The sequence goes on along the minus strand of NC_133508.1, from coordinate 144,463,277 downwards.
ACTCTTTTAGCTTCTGATGAAAGAACTGGGCATCATTATCCCTAAGGACAACACTGATTAATTGTAATGCATGCGTAACTGCGTAGCCTATGATAAGTTCTTCCACTGTCGTTGCAAGGTACAATACCAACATTGCCTTGAGCCAGTTCAGATAAACACCAATAAGAAGTCATTTATTTCTTCATTTACTTACTGCAGAATCAGTGGGAAGCCTCTTTCAACCCAAGGCTATCCATTTTCAAAGGGGTAATGGTACAATAAGTGGAGGATTCCCGTGACTCAAAGACTGTTCTTCTTGATTATTTTTATTGTAGAGTTCTGACTATACAAACAATTCTAGAAAGTTCTTTCCTGTTAGCAATATCTCCAGGTAGCTCTCTTATTAGGTCCATTCAGTTCAGTGCCCTGATGTGTAGACATCATACAGTATAAAATTGTCCCATGCAAAATCTACTTTCCCCCAAATATGTATTATTGACTTTTATATATTGTCTCAAAACTTCTCATCAGACATTGACCAGTGAAAAATACTTTACTCTTGCCATCTACCCAATAAATAGAATCACACAATCTGCTCAACTGCTCTAAGTGATCATTTAAGGTGACTCCCACTACTAACACATCTAACTGCTGGGCATACTGACCCCACCCCCTGTTCTTGCTGCTCTGGCTGTGGTATGCCCCTATTCCTGCCTTAGTTTGATGGCCTTTTTATGCTCATTCTTCCCAATTCCCAACATTTTATTTAATGATTATGTTTTTTAAAAAATCTATTTCATTGGGTTATCATTTACATACAAATGTATGTATCCGTGTAAGCATCACTGCGATTAAGACATGGAACATTTCCATTCCTATAAAAAGTTCCTTTCTCCACCGTTGCAATTAATTATTTACCACCCTCCTGCCCCAAGCAGCCTTCTGTTACTATAGATTAGTTCCCTTTTCTAGAATTTCATATAGATGGAATCATACAGTATATATTATTTTGTGTAGGTTTTTGTTTTAAAATTTAGCATCATGTTTTTGAAATTCATTTATATTTTATATACAAATAGTTTCTTCCCTTTTATTGCTTGGAAGTGTTCCATGGTATGCATTTAACACATTTCATATGTCTGTTCACTAGTTATTGATTATGTAGGTTGTTTCTGTCCGACCTACCCTCTACAGGAAGACAGAACTCGTTCAGAAAAAACGGGGCCGCAGGTTAGAAGAAAGTCTTAAGTTCAGGCTTTATTGAGAGGAAAGAGCCTCTGGGCAGACCAGCCGGGAAGAACAGGAAAATGGCCGCCCCGCTCAGAGGAGCAGAGTTCTTTTATAGGGGGCTGAAGGGCTGAGGGAGTGGGGAAGCCGAGAGAGCTGAGGTGGCGGGCAGCGGTTGGTCAGTTTAAACTGCTGGGCGGGGAAGCTGGGCGGCGGGAAACTGGGAGGCGGGAAGCCGGGAGGCAGGAAGTTGGGGAGAGCTGATGAGGCGGGTGGTGATTGGTCAGCCGGTTGCCGGGCGGGAGGTGGCTGTGGCCAGGCGGGAAGGCCAGGACAGTATGTAGAGTGAGAGATAAGGGAGTCCCTTTGTGTGGAGGGGGAGGGCTTTCACGATAGGGACAGAGTTTTCCAAACATTCCTGACTCCTTAAAGAGAAGAAAAGAGAGGAGGGACAGGGGCGTCGGTTGTCTCTCTGGCTACTTCCTGCTGACAAGGGTCGACGGGAGGTCTTGAGGAGGTTTCTTTTCTTTAAGGAGCCTGGATGTTTGGGGAGAGGTCTGCTTCCAGCACTTGTTCGGGGTGAGGTTGGAGCAGCATTTGGTGGATGGTGACTCGAGTTAGTTCTTGAAAGCGCTGTTGTAGGAACTGTAGAAAACAAGGAGCGATAAGTAAGATTAGGCAAATGGCTATCAGGGGCCCAAGCAACGGGGACAAGAGGGTATACATAGAGGAAGACCACCACGCTGTGGCTTCATCTGAGAATTTTTGATTCTGCAGATTAGTTTTAAGTTTCTGGAGATTCTCGATTCGGGTTTCTACTAGGCTGGATTCATTAATGTAGTAACAGCACTCTTCTTGTAGGAAGATGCAGGTCCCCCCTCGCTCGGCGGTGAGCAGGTCCAGTGCTCTTCGGTTCTGCAAGGCAACTTGGGCAACTGAGGTAATCTGTCGTTGGAGAGATGCTAACGACTCAGCAGAGTCATCAATAGCTGTTTGGAATTGTGAGGTTAGCCAGGCCACAGCTTGGTGGGAGTGGGTTAGTGCTCCTCCTCCCAGTCCAGCTGCAAGTGCCGAGGTTGCCAGGGAGAGGCCTATGGCTAGGGGTAGAAAAGCAGCCCGCCGGGTGCGGTGAAGCGGTGCTTGTAGCATTTGGAATTCGGCTGAGGAATATATAGTGAGTCGGGGGACTAAGGTCACTGGGAGGCATAAGAGAGTTGAGGATTGGCCGGTGTGGAGAGTTTTTGTGAGGGTTCTGTTACACCAAAAGAAAGTTCCCTTTGGAGCTGTCAGATTAGTGGTTACCAGTATGGTTTTGTTACAGTTGGAGTAGTTCCTGCCTAGGGAGTAGCATACTGGTAGCTGTGTAAAATCAGGTGGAGTGTAGAGATTTACTTCCTTAATGGGGGAAAAGGGAGAAGTTGAGGCTGAAAGGTTGAGAGGGATGGTGTAGGGGACTGCGACGAAGGGAGTCTGTCCTAAGGAGGCACACATGAGGCATGAAGTTAGGTCCACTAATCGTGAGATGTTAGCTAACTTGATTCCTTCTTTGAGGAAGGTTAGCCAGGAAAACGGGGACAATTGTGATTGCAGTTGGGTATTTAGGGATTGTTCTTGTAGGTTAATAGCGGAATGGACTTGGTGGGCTGTGTGTACGTATGCCCGCCAAATATACAGGTGGGAAGAGGGATATGCGGTGGTGCCAAGGTCATATAGGGCAGCTTTCTGGGGGCTTTTCCACCGGTCATTCCAAGGGTCAGGTATGAGAAGAGAATACCGTGTATAACTGGTTCTGACATTTCCTTCTCCATCTACGTCTGGAACAATTTTGAGCCGGGCAGGAATGTTTGGGTGCCGCTGTGTCAAGGGCTGCATGTAGAGAGCAATCACCCCAGGTGCAGCCCATGCAGGAGCGCCAGGGAGTATCACTGCATCTTCCTGATGGTTGGTCATAATTGAAACATACGACAGGTAAAACCCCAATTCCTTCATGGACATTGTAGAATTTAGTGAAGTTTAGGTATATGGAGCTTTGGCACCCGGCTGCGGGGCAGTCAGCAGTTGCAAGAAGATGGTTGTGGCTGTATGGGGGTGTTACAGATAAAGGTGGTTTTGGTATAGTTTTCAGTTAGGAAAAAATCTCCATCTGTGGGGGGTGTGGCTGCTAGGCCTTGGTAAGTTTGACAGATAAAGGGCCAGTAGGAACAGCCTTCCAGCATGAGGAGGGCCCATGAGGGGCTTTTTTTTACCCTAGACAGGTGAACCCAAGATGGGATTTCAGTGACTTTTATGGCCGATGGAGTGGTGAGGATGACGGTATATGGTCCCTTCCACTTGGGGGCAAGGGGCTTTGGGGAGAGGAATTTCATAAGAATTAAGTCTCCAGGGGAGACTTTTTGCGTATTTTCAGATGGCTGGGTGGGTTGGGGAAGAGAAGCGTAGGCGTGCTCTCGGAGAAGGTTGCGAAGGAGAGTAAAGTAAGGGAGGTAACTGTCTAGAGGTGTGATTTCTGGCGGTGGGGGAGTTGAAAGTAGGAAGGGGCGACCATACAGCAGTTCAAACGGGCTAAGCTGCGATGGGCCTCGGGGGCTTGCTCTTAACCTGGTGAGGGCGATAGGAAGCAAGGTTACCCAGGATTGGCGGAGCTCAAGCATGAGCTTGGTCAGATGTTCTTTAATGAGGCCATTGGCCCGTTCCATCTTACCAGAGGACTGAGGATGGTAGGCGGTGTGTAGCTTCCACTGAATTCCTAGAGAGGTAGAAACAGCATTAGTGACCTTGGAGATAAAGGCTGGGCCGTTGTCTGACTGTATGGTGGCCAGGAGTCCAAAGCGTGGGATGATGTCTTGAATGAGATGAGTGGTCACTGTCCCGGCAGACTCAGAGGCTGTGGGGTAAGCTTCGATCCAGCCTGAAAAAGTGTCAATAATGGTTAGCAGATATCGGTACTTTTTGTGCTTTGGCATATGGGTAAAATCGATTTGCCAGTCTTGGCCAGGTAGGAACCTGCGTAGCTGATGAAGCTGGCGCCGAGGATGACAGGAACCCTGGGAATTAGTTTTCGTGCAGATAGTACAGGAGGACTGGACTTCCTGTATGGTACTGAGGAGGTGGTGGGGGTGAAAGAGTGGGTTGAGGAACTGGTATAGGGCTCTAGGTCCAATGTGGAGTGAATTGTGGATGTCTTGGATTATTTGGTACCTTTGCTTTTTGGGGAGGATGAGGAGGTTATGCTTGAAGGCCCAGTCGTCCTTGAACTGCACCCCGGGGGTAGACTGGAGGATCTGAAGTTCTGAGGTGGAGTATTGGGGGCTATATGACTTGGACAAGAAACAGAGAGTGGAAGTGGGTGGCGGATGGTTTCTCGCCGTATCTTTAGCCACCCTGTCTGCAAAGGCATTCCCTGCGGCTACGGGTGAGTTCAGGGACTGATGCCCTTTACAGTGGGCGATGGCTACCTTGCTAGGGAGTTGAATGGCCTGGATAAGGGCAGCAATGTGTTTTCCACTGAGGACGGGCATGCCTTTAGTGGTGAGGAAGCCCCGTTCTTTCCAGATCATGCAGTGTGAGTGAGCTATGAGGAAGGTGTACTTGGAGTCAGCATATATATTCACTTCTTTGTTCTGGGACCAGGATAGGGCCTGGGTAAGGGCGACCAGTTCAGCCTGTTGTGAAGTGGTCCCTAGAGGAAGGGAGTGGGTTTCTATAATTTCAGAGTGAGTTACTATAGCATAGGCTGCTCTCCGTAGGCCGGTGGGATGGGATATAGAGCTGCCATCAATGAATAGGGTGATGGAGGCAGATGGTAAGGGTTGAGGGAGCAAGTCGGGGTGAGGGGACTGGGCTAATTTGAGGATTTCAGTACAGGAATGTAGGGGGCTGGCGTACGGAGGGCAAGGGAGGAGGGTAGCCGGGTTTAACGAGGAGCAATGGGAGAGGGTGATGTTGGGGTTCTCAATAAACAGTAGGTGAAGCAGTTGGATACGGGAGCGCCCAAGGTGGGGCAGGGAGTGTTGACTGAGCAGTTCGGTCAACCTGTGTGGAGAAAAGACTTGGAGTGGGAGTTGTAGATTGATCTTAAGAGCTTCTGTGGTTAGGGTGACAGCGGCCACTAGGGCTCTAAGGCAGGGCTGCCATCCTTGTTCACTTGGGTCAAGTTGTCTGGACAGGTAGGCTATGGGCAAAAGGGTCTTTCCTACTGGTTGGACTAGCACTCCTACCGCTGTGTGTTGTTTCTCGTCCGTATATAATTGGAAGGGTAAGTTGGGATTAGGCAGGGCTAGGCTGGTGGAGGTACATAGGGCGTTAAGCAGTGACTTGAATGCCCAATTGACAGAACCTGGTGAGGAAAGTGGTCCTTCGGGGGCTTCTGCAGCAGCATGGTATAGGGGCTTAGCTAGCACAGCATAATTAGGTACCCAGTGGTGAAAAAACCCTACTAGTCCTAGGAAGGAGAGGATTTCTTTTGCTGACTCAGGGGCCTGGAGCGCCTTTAAGGCTTGTAGTCGGTCGATTGTGATGGACCGTCGCCCAGGCGTGAGCTGTATACCTAGGTAGGTGACGGTGGGTGAGGCTATTTGTGCTTTGGTTGGTGACACCCGGTATCCCCTATCTCCTAGGAAATTGAGTAGGACGGTGGTGGCCTGGATACACTCTTGGCGGGTGGGAGAGCAGATAAGAAGGTCATCTATGTACTGGAGGAGGTGAGAGGGCTTGAGGTTGCAGTGGAGTAGGTTGGTGGCGAGTGCCTGGCCGAATAGGTGCGGGCTATCTCGGAAGCCCTGTGGAAGGACTGTCCAGGCCAGTTGTTGGGACATGTTCGTAAGGGGATCATCCCAAGTGAAGGCAAAGATAAAGTAGGAGTTGGGGTGTAGAGGTATAGTGAAGAAGGCATCCTTTAGGTCTAAGACTGAGAAACAGGTGGTCCCTGGGGGAATGTTAGAGAGAATGGTGTATGGGTTGGGGACAACTGGATGTATGGGAATTACGGCTTCATTGACTAAGCACAAGTCCTGGACTAGTCTATATTGTCCCGAGGGTTTTCGTACTGGGAGGATGGGGGTATTACATGGGGAGTTAATGGGGATTAGGAGGCCTTGACCTTTTAGTTTCTCTATGATGGGTTGGATACCCATACGGTGGGCTTTAGAGATGGGAAATTGAGGGCGGGAGAGAAAACTAGGTGAGGAGTCTTTAAGGCGGACTTGAACTGGCTGGTGGTGTGTAGCTACAGATGGGTTGTTAATGTCCCACACCTGAAGGTGGACTCCGGGGAGTAGTTTGAATAGGGCTTTTTGGGGTTCGGTATCTGAGGTGAGGGCTAGGAGAAAGAGGCTGTGTGGGTTGGAGGTGGGGAAGGTTATGACAGCCTTTAGCTTTGAAAGGATGTCTTGTCCCAGGAGGGGTACTGGGCAGGTGGGGATTATTAAAAAGGAGTGGGTAAATGGAGTGGAGTTATATGAGCACATGAGCAGTGGGGTTTGGTAGGGCATACTTGGGGTCTCGTTGATTCCCATGACTGAGACCTGGGAAGGGGTAAGACGGCCAGAATAGGAAGGAAGTACGGAATAGGTAGACCCCATGTCCAGCAAGAAGGGGACACTTTTACCCACTACCTGAAGTGTGGCCCTAGGCTCGGCGAGGCTAACCAGAGTCGGGGAGCCAGGGCCCCGCTAGTCGTCTAGCAGCCCTAGTAGACTGGGGAATGGAGCTCCCTCGGAGGTCGGCTCCTGGCAAGCAGGCTCCTCCCTACCAAGGATGACTGCCGGCTGCGTAACGCCAATGTGTCTGTTTTGAGGAACTGGCACCCTGGGGAAGCTGGGGCAGTCTGACCTCCAGTGTCCTGGGAGCTGACAGGCAGGGCAAGGCTTAGTTGGTGGCCGTGGTTGTGGACAGGCCCGGGACCAGTGTCCTTCCCTTCTACATTTGAAACATGCCCCCGGAGGGGTACGGGTTTCGGCCTTGGGCCTCTGATTCCCTGCTGGCCTTAGGGCTGCCACTAGGGCTTGGGTCTGGAGGGCAACCTTCTGCTTCATGCGAGTTTGGCGGGCAGCCTCAGCTGCATCTTCCCTGGCATTGAATACTTTAAAGGCCATTTTTACCAGGTCTTGGATGGGAGTCTCCGGCCCCTCTTCTGCTTTCTTTAGTTTCTTTTTTATGTCGAGTGCTGATGGGGAGATAAAATGGGAGGCTAGTACAGTGGCTCCATTTTGGGAGGCTGGATCTATCCGAGTGTACCGGACTAGGGCTTCTTGTAAGCGGGTGAGAAAAAGGGCGGGATTCTCATCGGGTAGTTGGGTGATTTCTCTTAGTTTATCATAGTTTACAACTTTGTTAGATACAATATTCATTCCCCTGAGGAGGTATCTAATCATGCGGTCCCTCTTGGGTATATCAGACCCTCGACTAGCCTGATAGTCTCATTGGGGGTCTTCACCTGGGATTACTCTCCAGCGCGGTCGGGTAGATGCAAAGAAAAGGTGTCCCCCTTCGTTGCAAATTCCCAGGAGTACGGTTAAGTATGGTTAGGAAAGCGGTCAGAGGGGCGTCCCCCGTCTGGCAGCTACCCCTCGGAAGGCTCCAGGAGCCGGAACAGAGGACTACCTCGGCTTGGCCGAGACTAGGCGAGGAGTCCGTGTGGAACGTTGGAGGGGAGCAGCTGCAACCGTGCCATAGGAGGGGGTAGGGAGAGAAGGTAAAGCAAGAAAAAAACTTGGCTTACCTTAATCGGAGCACAGAGGTGGCAGGGCCAGTGTTGGGTAGGTCGGGGGAAGGGGCCGTGGCCGGGCCAGCGGCCCCAACTCCCGGGTTTCGGCACCACTTGTCTGACCTACCCTCTACGGGAAGACAGAGCTCGTTCAGAAAAAACCGGGCCGCAGGTTAGAAGAAAGTCTTAAGTTCAGGCTTTATTGAGAGGAAAGAGCCTCCGGGTGGACCAGCTGGGAAGAACAGGAAAATGGCCGCCCCGCTCAGAGGAGCAGAGTTCTTTTATAGGGGGCTGAAGGGCTGAGGGAGTGGGGAAGCCAAGAGAGCTGAGGTGGCGGGCAACGGTTGGTCAGTTTAAACTGCTGGGCAGGGAAGCTGGGCGGCGGGAAACTGGGAGGCGGGAAGCCGGGAGGCAGGAAATTGGGGAGAGCTGATGAGGCGGGTGGTGATTGGTCAGTCGGTTGCCGGGTGGGAGGTGGCTGTGGCCAGGCGGGAAGGCCAGGATGGTATGTAGAGTGAAAGATAAGGGAGTCCCTTTGTGTGGGAGGGGGAGGGCTTTCATGGCAGGGACAGAGTTTTCCAAACAGTTTCTAGTTTTGGGCTGCAATGAATGAAGCTACTGTGAATATTTGTATATACAAATATATGGATATGTCGTTTCCTTTTTAATTGTTTTGAGTAAATTTTAAGGAGTGGAATTGCTAGACCATAGATAAGTATGCAAGTAACTTTATAAGAAATCGACAAAGTGTTTTCCAAAGTTGCTGACCTATTTTGTATTCCTGCAAATTTTGTCAATTTTGTCTGAGAGTTCCCGTTGTACCACATGCTGGGCAGAAGCTGGTATTATAATCTTTTAAATTTTAACCATTCAAATGGGTGTGCAGTAAGATTTTATTGTGGCTTTAATTTCTCATTTTCCGTAAGTAATCATTTTGAGCATCTTTTCATGTATTTATTGGGATCCAGGTTTCTTCTTTGTGAAGGATCTCCTAGCATTTTTTGGTCCATTTTTAAATGGAGTAGTCTTATGGAATCGTAAGATTTCTTTTAAAACAGCACACTTTATCTTAAAGGTCTGGTGGTCAGAAGACCAGTCTAAGTTGGCAGGGCTGCATTCCTTCTGGAGACTCCCGGGGAGAGTCCATTGCCTTGCCTTTTCCCACTGCTGATGGGTGCCTCCATTCCTTGCCTCAAGGTGCCACAGCACTCTGACCTTAGCTTCTTTTGTCAAAGGGCTTTTTTGACTCTGACTTCCTGCCTCCCTCTTTCAAGGATTCTTGTGACTACATTAGGCCTTCTCAGATAACCCACAGTAATCTCCCTGTTTCAAAATCTTTAGCACAATTACGTCTGCAAAGTCCCTCTTGCATGTAAGGCAACTCATTCACAGGTTCTGGAGACAGGATGTGGACACTTCCAAAATCATAAAAATTTTCTTTTATATTATAAAAGTTTTATACCTTTAGTTATTATGTATAAGTCTACAATCTATTTCAGATTAATTTTGGTATGGTTTTGAGGTAAGAGTCAGGGTTCATTTTTTTTTTTTTAACTTCCACTTTTTCCAGCATCAATGTTAAATAGACTATCCTCTTCCTGTTGAATTACCTGGACATGTTTGTTGAAAATCAGTTGATCACTTAACATGTGTACTGATTTCTAGTCTTCTGATTTTTCTGAATGCAAAAGTGATTCAATCTTAGGCTTAGAATCATTGAATAGTTTCTAATATCCTAATTAAAAAAAATATAACTTACAAGGCTCTTCATGATATGATCCTTTCTTCTCTTTCCAATGATATCTTTCACCCTCAATTGTACTGACCACCTTCTAGTTTCTTGAATATACCATGTTATTTTAACTCTAGGCCTCTGCACACTTCTTCCTCTGCCTGGCACCCTCTTTCCTTCCTCTTTGCTTCACGTTTTTCTTCTCATTTATTAAATGACTATCACTTTCTATATTTGGATCAACCCAACATTTTAGTGTCTCAGATGTTTTACTTTTCCCAAATCATCAAGTGTCAAACAAAAATGTGACCATGATTTCCATGTTGATTATATTGATTGGCCTTTTAAGAAATGTAGAAATAATTTATAACACATAAAGGAACTTTGAGAGAAAGGCAGGATTTTAAGAAATATAAGAAACTCGAGAAGAGATGGATTTGTTTTACACAAGTTTTTGGGGATTGAGGAAGCCAAAAGAGCACAATCAGAGAAAAGGCAGCTAGCTGCTGGAGGGGATTTTGTCTAGGCACATATGGAGTATGAAGGCAGTGAACAAAGGGATGCTGGGCAGGATTCAGAAGAGAATAAACCAAAATTGAGGTGCCCTGGAGAACAATTTTTTTAAAATGGGTAAGTATTGTTTTTGGCTATAAATGCCAGAGTACCCTGATTTGAACTGGTTTAAATATGGAGATAATTTATTGTCTCAAGAACTGTAAATACAGAGCTAGAAGATGGGGTGGGTCCAACAGCAGTACAGTCTTGAGCTCATTACCATTGTCAAGGACCTGGGATCTTATCTGTCTCCACTCTGCTGCCTTAGCGTAGGTGCCATCCTAAGGCTGGATCCCCTGTGGTAGCAAGATGGTTGCTGATGGCAACAGGAGCTGTTTTCTTCCTACTTTATGTCTAGTAGAAGAGAAAGAGGAAAACCTTTTCCCCAATCAGGGAATATAAGTCATTCATTTTCATCTGAATGGACAGATTATATGCTCATCTATTAGCCAAGACTCATCCCTGGGTCATGTGCTAATTAGCACATTGACTGATGTGTAATATTCTTTGCAAGTAAAAATGGGGTACATATCTGAACACGAATGGAATTCTGTTGAGAAGGAGAGACTAGATGTTGGATAGACAACTGTATTAGTTCATTTTCATGTTGCTGATAAAGGCATACCAGAGACTGGACAATTTACAAAGGAAAGAGGTTTAATGGAGAATTCAGTTTCATGTGTCTAGGGAAGCCTCACAATCATGGTGGAAGGCAAGGAGGAGCAAGTCACATCTTCCATGGATGGCAGCAGGCAAAGAGAGAGCTTTTGAAGAGAAACTCCCGTTTTTAAAACCTTCAGATCTCATAAGACCCATTCACTATCACAAGAACAGCATCAGAAAGACCTGCACGCATGATTCAGTCATCTCCCACTGGGTATCTCCCACAACATGTGACAATTGTGGGAGCTACAAGATGAGATTTGGGTGTGAACACAGAGCCAAATCATATCATTACACCCCTGGCCCCTTCCAAATCTCATATCTTCACATTTCAAAAGCAATCATGCCTTCCCAATAGTCCCCCAAAGTCTTATCTCATTTCAGCATTAACTCAAAAGTCCATAGTCTAAAGTCTTATCTGAGACAAGGCAAGTCTCTTCCATCTATGAGCCTGTGAAATCAAAAGCAAGTTACTTACTTCCTCAATACAATGAGGGGTACAGCATTGGGTAAATACAGCCATTACAAATGGGAGAAATTGGCCAAAACAAAATTTAGGTGCCCTGGAGAGCACCTAAAGGGCTACAGGCCCCATGCAAGTCTGAAATCCAGCAGAGCAGTCAAATCTTAAAGCTTCAAAATGATCTCCTTTGACTCTATCTTACATCCGGATCACGCTGATGCAAGAGGTAGGTTCCAGTAGTCTTGGGCAGCTCTGCCCCTGGGGCTTTGCAGGGTTTGGCCCCTCTTTTGGCTGCTTTCATGGGTTGGAGTTGAGTGTCTGTGGCTTTTCCAGGTGACCAGTGCAAGCTGTTGGTGGATCTACCATTCTGGGGTCTGGAGGATGGTGGCCTTCTTCTGATAGCACCACTAGGTTGTACCCAAGGCAGGGACTCTGTGTGGGGGCTCTGAGTCCACATTTCTCTTTTGCATTGCCCTAGTAGAGGATCTCCATGAGGGCCCTGCCCCTGAAGCAAACTTCTGCCTGGGTATACAGGTGTTTCCATGCATCTGAAATCTAGGAAGAGGTTCTCAAACACCAGTTCTTGACTTGTGTGCACTCGCAGGCTTACCACCATGTGGAAGCTGCCAAGGCTTGGGGCTTCCACCTTCTAAGGCCATGGCCCAAGCTCTACATTGTACTCTTTCAGCCACGGCTATAGCAGCTGGGACACAAGGCACCAAGTCCCTAGGCTGCACACAGCACAAGGAACCTGGGCTCAGCCCATGAAACCACTTTTTCCTCTTAGTCCTCCAGGCCTGTGATGAGAGGGGCTGCTGTGAAGACCTCCAACATGCTCTAGAGACACTTCCTCCATTATCCCAGGGATTAACATTCTGCTCCTTGTTACTTATGCAAATTTCTGCAGCCAGCTTGAATTTCTGCTCAGAAAGTGGGATTTTCTTTTCTATCACGTTGTTGGGCTACAAACTTTCCAAACTTTTCTGCTCTGCATCCCTTATAAAACTAAATGCCTTTCATAGTACCCAAGTCACCTCTTGAATGCTTTGCTGCTTAGCAATTTCTTCTACCAGATACTCTAAATCATCTCTCTCAAATTCAAAGTTCCACAAATCTCTAGCACTGGGGCAAAATGCTGCCAGTCTATTTGCTAAAACATAGCAAGAGTCACCTTTGTTCCAGTTCCCAATAAGTTCCTCATTTTCACTTCAGACCCCCTCAGCCTGGGTTTCATTGTCCATATCATTATTAGCATTTTGGTCAAAGCCATTCAACAAGTCTCTAGGGAGTTTCAAACTTTCCCACATTTTCCGTTTTTTTCTGAGCCCTCCAAACTGTACCAACCCCTGCCTGTTACTCAGTTCCAAAGTTGTTCCACATTTTTGGATATCGTTTCAGCAGCACCCCACTCTACTGGTACCAATTTACTGTATTAGTTCGTTTTCATGTTGCTGATAAACACGTACCACAGACTGGGCAACTTACAAAGGAAAGAGGTTTAAACTCACAGTTTTATGTGGCTGGAGAAAACTCATAATCATGATGGAAGGCATGGAGGAGCAAGACACATCTTACATGGATGATGGCAGGCAAAGAGAGAGCTTATGCAGAGAAACTCCCATTTATAACCAGCAGATCTTGTAAGACCCATTCACTATCATGAGAACAGCATGGGAAAGACCTACCTCCATGATTCAATTACCTCCCACTGTGTCCCTCCCACAATACATGGGAATTCAAGATGAGATTTGGGTGGGGACACAGCCAAACCATATCAACAACAAACAGCATTATTACAGAGTCCAAAGGTGATAGACTGAGTCTGCAGATGTCGAGTTCAAGAGTTCTCAAAAGAAGCTGGAGTGAAACAGAGTAATTAGATACCCCATTTAGGGCCAACAGCACTCTCAAGAGCAAATGTCATTGGGGGCTGCTCTGAGAGACATGAGAACTAGAAAATATTTACCCACCCATATTATGATTAGAGAGGGATGGATCCAAATGTATAAAGCAGATAATCTGAGTGTCAAGTGAAGGGTGGTAGAGAATAAATGACAAGATTAGAATCCAGGAGAATGGGAACAGGTTGGGGTCTGTGGTGAGAGATGAGTTAGTGGGATTGGTTGAGTACCCTGGATAAAATCGTGAAGGTTTTGGAGGCCTGCTTTCCCATAGGTGTTGGAAATGTGGGTCAGGCCTGAAAATGTCAAGATCATGATTAGGTTAGAGCGCCGGTTCTCATATTTTCATATGCATTAGAATCACCTGGAGGGCTTGTTAAACCTCCATTTTGGGCCCCAGTCCCAGGGTTTCTGCTTCAGTAGATCTGGGGCAGGGTTTGAAAATTTGCATTTCTAACAAAGTTCCCAGGTGCTGCTAGCCTGGGGACTTCACTTAGGAAACTACTGGATTAGAGAAACAACTTGTCAAGGGCTGTTAAACTGGTGCTTTTCAATGTATGGTATGAGAGCCACCTGCTAAGAATCACTGGTGGAGACTCTTCAAGATGCTAATCCCCTAAACTCTACTCTCAGAGGTTTGTGTTAGGAGCCTTGGAGAAGAACCTGCAAATCTACTTTTTATAAAACAGGTTCCTAAGATGATTCTCATGTTGCTAAGTCATGTGAAGCTCATTTAAACCATCATTCATCTGTGTAGCAAGCAGGCTACTGCTCATCAGTAGCTCACAAGTAACAAAAAGTGGCTCATCACCTTTTGTTGCTGCCACGAGGGCAAAGAATCAAGCACTGGGGTTTTGTGAACTTGACAGAGAAGGGTTCAGATCCTGTGTGTGCCACATTCCATTTGGGGGACCTTGGGCAAAGAGATTTAACCATCTTGGTCTTCAAGTTCTTAATCTAAAAGACGGAATAATGAGACAAATGTTATGTAATAGTCACCTAACATCATGTCTGATTTATTTTTTTTTTAATTTACAAAGGAAAGAGGTTTAATTGACTCACAATTCCACATGGCTGGGGAGGCCTCACAATCATGGCAGAAGGCAAAGTAGGAGCAAAGTCACGTCTTACCTGGCAGTAGGCAAGAGGATGTCTGATTCTTAGTAAGCCCTCAATAAGCAGTAACTATTCTATGATTTCCTCCTACTCTTATTCCAGCAGTATGGTATGCCAGTTGACCCACTGAACATGTATCTTGCCAGAGGCAGTTCCATATGCTGATTGACTTAAATCAAGAGAAGGCACTGGGAACAGTATCTCAGAAAAAGATTAAAAAGGCCTTTGGGACTTAAAGGCACAAGGAGAAAAACTATTCTCTGGGTAGTGCCGGTGAAAAGCGAGAAGATAATGAGATGTTAGAGCTTGTCTTCTACCTATTTGGTTTGCAACTCCTGTCTTCATTCATAAAGCCTCACATCTTTCCCTGATGCATGGCCAGGACCCTGTCTGTAATGAATGTGTGTACACACGTGGAGGAGGTACATATGCTGTACATGCTTGGAGGTGGAGACTTATAGGGAGCAGAAGAGGTGAGGCAAAGTGAGGAAAATGCTTCTGAAACTCAAAACAGACCACAAAATCAAATAAAGCCTGGAGACACTGTAAGTGTGGCCCCCAAACTTAGCACCATTTTGTTTACTTATTTTACTGCTCTTCATCTGTCTGGTCACACAGGATTTAAAATTTTTTTTTTCTGCAGCACAAGGCCAAGTAGATGGACTGTGGTAAAGAGAGTGAGTGAGTGTTTTGGCCTCATCTATTCAATTGAACTTTCTCAAACGATCCAAATAGCTTCTCAAGAACCATTATTTTATCTTGTTCTTTAGATTTTCTAGGAGTGTTTTCATGTCAAAATGTACTTGGAATCTAAAGGACAAGGTGTTCTGCTACTTTGGCCTTAAGAGCCCTTTCTAGCTTTGGTCTGCAACTGTTCTTGCTGAGGTTGTTATATGTTCAATATCTTCTCCTTATGAATCCTGAATATTCATATTTCCAAATTATCATGAGACAATGGGCCTAAAATTCAAAAGGAAAAAAAAAACAAAAGAATTTCAAGCTTCTACTTTTTACTTGAATACTATAGCATTTCTCCTGGGAAGCAAGTTCCAAATCATAGTAATTTCAAACTTGAAGGGAATTAAAACTAGCAAACTATGGCTTAGAACATTTAAGTCATACACGAGTGTTGCATATTTAGTTGGAGTCAGAAACCAGGTCTCATGGTTTCTATTTCCCTGCTCTTTCTTTTCTTTCTTTCTTTTTTTTTTTTCTATTTTTTTTGAGGGAAAAAGAGAAGAAGGGGAAAAAAAGAAAAAGAGGGAAAAAGGAATATTACTTCATTCCTAAAATGGGTTTCAATAATGGCCGATAAACATTTTGAGTGTTTAAAGTGGTTAATGCATATTTTATGTGTTTAAAATGGAGACCTCTATTGTGTTTATTTGTTCTGGCTCTGAGTTCAAGTCCTGGATATCGTTATCAATTTGTTGTCTCGTTGAATCTAAATCTCATTATGTGTCTTATGTATCTGGGTGTTAAGATCTCTTATTGTTACATTAATCCTTTTACCCTTGCATCCTTGTAGCTTTGAAATCTATTTTATTAAGTGTGAGAATTGCAACTCCTGCTTTTTATTTATTTATTTTTGCTCTCCATTTGGTTGGTGAGTTTTTTTCCATCCCCTTGTTTTGAGTCTTTGTATATCTTTAGATATATCGTTAGGTTTTGTGGATAATGTATATTTTGTGTGTTTAAAATGGAGAGCTCTATTGAGTTTATTTGTTCTGGATCTTAGTACCAGTCCTGGATATTGTTATCAATTTTCTGTCTCGTTGAATCTAAATCTCATTATGGGTCTTATGTATCTGGGTGTTAAGATCTCTTATTATTACATTAATCCTTTTATCCTTGTATCCTTGTAGCTTTGAAATCTATTTTGTCAAATGTGAAAATTGCAATTCCTGCTTTTTATTTATTTATTTTTGCTCTCCATTTGGTTGGTACGTTTTTTTTTTTCCCACCCTTTATTTTGATTCTATGTATATCTTTGGATATACCGTTAGATTTTGTCTGTATCTTTTGATTGGGAGATTTGGTCGATTTAAATTTAGGGTTGCTGCCATTTGATATTAACTGGCTATTTTGTCCTTTTGTTGATAAAAATTCTTCTTTGTGTTAATGCTCTTTACTTTTTGGTGTATTTTTAGATAGGGTCATACTGGTTGTTCCTTTCTGTGTATAGTGCTTCTTTTAGAAGTTCTTGTAAAGCAGGCCTGGTGGTAATAAAATCTCTGAGTACTTGCTTATTCCTAAAAAATTTTATTTTTCCTTCAAATGTAAAGCTTAAATTGGCAGGATATGAAATTCTGGGCTGAAAGTTCTGTTGATTAAGTATATTGAATATTGGCCCCCACTCTCTTCTAGCTTGTAGGGTTTCCATTGAGAGATCTGCTGTAAGCCTAATAGGCTTACCTTTATGGGTAACTTGATCTTTCTCTCTGGCTGCCCTTAATATTTTCTCCTTCATTTCGATCTTGGTGAATCTAACAATTATGTGCCTTGGGGTTGGTCTTCTTGAGGAATATCTTTGTGGTGTTCTCTGTATTGCCTGGGGTTGAATATTGTCCTGCTTTGCTAAATTAGGAAAATTTTCCTGGATAATATCCTGGAGAGTATTTTCTAGCTTGAATTCATTCTCTCCGTCACATTCAGGTACACCAATCAAGCGTATATTAGGTCTTTTCACATAGTCCCATATTGCTTGGAGACTCTGCTCATTCCTTTTTATCCTTTTTTCTCTATTCTTGTCTTGTTGTTTTGTTTCATTGAGTTGATTTTCGACCTCTGATACCCTTTCTTCTGCTTGATCCATTCAGCTGTTTAAGCTTGTACATGTTTCACTAAGTTCTCGTGTTGTATTTTTCAACTCCATAAGTTCATTTATATTCCTCTCTATATTGTCTATTCTTTTCAACATTTCATCGAACCTTTTTTCCAAGTTCTTAGTTTCTTTACATTGGGTTAGAACAAGTTCCTTTAACTCCCAGAAGTTTCTTATCATCCACCTTTTAAAGCCTACTTCAGATAATGGAACACAGTCCTTTTCCATCAGGGCTTGTTCCGTTACTGATGAGTCCTTTTCCATCAGGGCTTGTTCGGTTGCTGATGAGTCCTTTTCCATCAGGGTTTGTTCTGTCGCTGATGGGTTCTGATTTTGAGTATACTCGGCCTTCTTAGGCTGTTTTTTTCCCTTCATTGTAGATGAACCGCCTTTCTAATTAGTTTTCTGAGTCAACATCTGACTTACTGATTCCCAGTGTTGGGATCCGAGCAACCCACTGTGGCGGCCTAAATAGCAGCGGTAAGACTGATGGTGCTCTTCTGCCCGGGAATCTCTGGTCTGGCTTCCCTCTTGAGTCCACAACAAGCGGCTCTGACTTCCCGGAGCTCCAAACTCCGGTCAGTTGGGGAAGCAGTCCCGTTGGCTCTGCGTGAAGAGCTGCTGTGCCGAGACGCCGGCAAAACCGCTGCAGCGGCCACAAGAGTCGCGCTGGCTACCCGTGGGGCTCCTCCACTGGGAATCGGCTGATCGGTGAGTGATGAAAATTCGTCTAAAAGTGTGGCGTCGTCTCGTTCTCTGGGCTTTCACTGGGAGCTACAATCCTGAGCTGTTAGTGGTCGGCCATCTTGGATCGATCTCTCTATTTCCCTGCTCTTTCTATTTCACCAAGCTCACTCTCCCATCCCTTGGATCCCCTGCTACCAAAATCCTGAAAGGATTCAGAAAGGCATATTTGAGATTATAACACTATGTCTGTCAAACCTAATTTAAATAGTTTAAACTTCCATGGATTGCTAAACTGTTCTATAAACTGGGAGATTAGTTTATCGGAATAACATTTTCATTTAGGACCACCCTCATTCTCCATTGTGGGACAGGATAACCAAGAGCCCTAGGGGAATTCTTTCTTTCCTGAATTTAGGGATGCCTAATGGGGATCTGTTGGAGACCCTGCCTTGCCAGACATTAGGGTTCATTTTCTCCAGAGTCTTTAGTACTTTTTTTTTTTTTTTGAGATGGAGTTTCGCTCTTGTTACCCAGGCTGGAGTGCAATGGCACAATCTCGGCTCACCGCAACCTCCGCCTCCTGGGTTCAGGCAATTCTCCTGCCTCAGCCTCCCGAGTAGCTGGGATTACAGGCACGCGCCACCATGCCCAGCTAATTTTTTGTATCTTTAGTAGAGACGGGGTCTCACCATGTTGACCAAGATGGTCTCGATCTCTTGACCTCATGATCCACCCGCCTCGGCCTCCCAAAGTGTTGGGATTACAGGCGTGAGCCACCGCGCCCAGCCTTTGGTACTTTTTAAACTCCTGAGCTAAAGGATAAAACTGAACCAGCCATTTCCAAGAACAATTTTTAAAAATCATTTAAAATTTTGGGTTTTCCTGGTTCATAAACTTAAAGTTTTAAATAAATGTTGTCGGTATAATACATGCACAGTTATAAATATTACCCAAGGCTTCTAATGAAAATTGGCAGTTTTTGCCCTATTGCTCCCATGTCAGAGCAGAGCACTTTCAACTCTTTTTACTCTCTTTTCTAATATTAATTTAAATATATTGTGATTACTTGATTCCAAAGTTTTAGACATTTTCTATTGACTTCCTTTTATGACGGCTGATGATTTAGCTCTCACCACTTCCTCCAATTTTTTCTTTTTCTTTTTTTGAAACAAGGTCTTGCTCTATTGCCCAGACTAGAGTGCAGTGTCATGATCATAGCTCACTGCAGCCTCAAAGTCCTGGGCTCAAGGCACACCCCCACCTCAGCCTCCCAGAGTGCTGAGATTACAGATACATGGGCCAAAATTTATTCCCTTCCTTTGTCCACTATAATCAATTAGGCCACAATCTTACTGCAACAACAATTAAATATCAGTCCTTATATGATTATATAAAAAATACATTTTTATACCTATGTAAAAAACCTGCATGTTCTGCACATGTACCCCAGAACTTGAAATACAATAAAAATGCTTATATATATATATACTCTGAATAGCCTACCAATATACTTTATATTCCCTATCTTGTTACTTAAAATTACTTTTTTTTGAATTAAAAACTGCCTTATGTACTTCAGCTCCTTAGTCCTAGAGACCTATTCTTATCTTTTCCAAATCCTCCATTAGATATTGCCGTGTACAGTTAAGAAGCTTTCCCCATATGGTTTAATCATGTCTGAGGATATGTCAATTACTCCTGCACCCGCCACTGTGCCGCTTTACTCTGGTGCCTTGATCCTTCCGCTCCAGTCTGTTTTCCTCCAGGGCTGTGGCCCACGGAATTCCTGTTTCTGTTCATAGGAAGATCTATTTTCAGAATTAAAAATATTATATGTATTAGTCTTGAATATACCTTGGTTGTAACTGGGAATTAGGACTCCTGAATCAATTGCAATTAATTTGCATTGCCTGAAGGTATTTCCTTCTCTTTCCTTGCTTGTTTTTTTATAGTTATACAACAAGGAAAATAAAAAGTTAGATGTACCCACTTCAAAAAGAACTCACATTCAAAATGAGAAATGTATAAGATAAATGAGTTACAGTATTGGCCTATATCATTCCTTAATTTCCAAGAGGCTTTTCTCCAAGAGTTAGTTTAAATAGAACTGATCTAATATGCTTAGGATTTTATTTGTAGATTACAAAAATTAGAAGATGGTGATGATAGAGAAGAAAAGGTAAAGAAAGAGAAAATGATTTAGGCAATAGTAATAGTTAAAATTAAAAAGCTGAAAAAAACCGTACTTGGAAAACTGTTAAGCCAATGGAAAAACATTAAATTCATAATAAATTTAAAAAATGTGATACAAAATGAAATTTGTTATGGTTTGTAGGATTTAAGGTGACTTTTCCCTTTTAATAGAAGCTATGTTTTTGCGCACAGCAGAAGTATGGTATTTTGTGAGAAGACATGCTATGAATCATGAAAGGCTCTATTTCAGCAAGTCACAGGCAGAAAACAAATTTAAAACAATTGAATAGAGCTGCAGCATTGTTGAAAATACAGTACTTTTTATTATTCCACATATACTTTAAAATCTAAACATTATTGCTATGTATAAAAAGGTGGTCTGTACCTTTGCTAAATAGCTTGCCTTCTTAATAACGTCTTTTGATGATTTCGTTGTAAGAGCATAGGTAGTTCTTGCTTTCATTTATACTATCCAAAAAATTAAACCATCTATAAGGCCCTCTACAACCAAATTTCCTCTTTTCTCTGTATCTGTCCGCAAGCACAAGATAGGCTCTTGGGAAAGGACTTTAATTGCTTAGCTACTGCAGCAGCTCTGTTTCGCCCAGATGGCTACAGATACACAGGCTGCACAGGAAGCAGTAGGCTATGAATCAATGAAAACACAGATTTGAAAATATGGCAATTTGAATTTTTAGTTAGTTGTGTAGCCTGGAAATTTGGCCATAACCTCAGATCAGAAACAGAGAGATATAAACTGAGTCTGTTCTACCATAGGTATTTGCAAAAGCTTCCTTTCTTCCTTCCTTTCTAAATAGAGAAACAGCCTTACTGTTATTTTCCCCACAAGTGTGTATGTATATGTGTGTATATATATATATATGTATGCTTTTTCTGGGAAAAAAATTTTGTGTAGAATAGAAAGTAAAATTAGCTCCCTATTCCCAATGTCCTCCCCTTCCGTCAGAACGCATTGTTTATATTTTGTTATTAATCATTGCAAACATTTTCTATAATGTGAACACAATTTTATTTTTTAAAACAAAAACGGCAAGGTTATCTTTTGCCTATATATACACTGTGTATATATTAGACATCTTTCTGGGTCATAACGCACAGCGCTGCAGCTCTTCCTTCAAATAGAAGTATTATTATTTGTTCGACAAATAAATACTATTGTTGATGATATTGCTCCAGTTACACACGGTGCTACAAGGGATGTCTTTTCACTTAACATCTTTCTACACTTATTCCTTCATTTCCTATGATATATTCCAACAACATGGAATCGCTGAGCCAAAGAGTGAGTATAATTTACACTGAACGTATTGCCAGTGGCCCTCCAGCAGTGTACTAAATTCACTCCCACAAGATATGTACACAAGGGTCAAGTCCCCATATCTTGCCCACACTGGCTATTATCAAATATTTTTTAACTTTTGCCAAACTGATATACAAAGACCAATATTTCATTTTGCCATAAATTGTATAACAAGTGTTTTGTTTTGCTTTTAAATCAAGCTCTAGTTGTGTTTTCTTCTGTAAAAGGTTTTATCATTTGGCTTTGGGACTGCTGCTCTGCTTGCACTCATTGGTAAATTGCTGGGTGCTGCTGGGTCTTTTGCTGCAGTCTATTCCCTACCTGAGCATAGGGGCGATTGCTTTATATCTCTGATATAGAGTCTCAGTATAGTTACACACATAATCACAAGACTTACACATATACCACATTACATACATACAATCACATACACATGCACACCATATCACACACAAAATCACGCATGCAATCATTCACACACACTGCATCACATTATAGTGTCATTGTAAAGCAATGCAGATTGCCCCCTAGTTCAGAGACCCATCAAATTCCTGGGACACTCCAAAAACTCCCTGATGATTGTAGCCTTTCTCAGGTGGCAGCCTCATCATTTCAGTTCCCTGGAACCTCCCTCTAGAAGCTTTCTGGCAAGCTGAGAGCTATTTCCCTCTGGCTGGACATATTTGCCCTCTTGTAGCACAAATCACAAAGGCTGCAGGTAAGGATGTGGGAGCTAAAGTTCTTGGGTACAAACTCAAATTTACAAGACATGGTTTGCATCTGTTCTCTCTCTTAAAGCAGTGCATATTATTTCACCTTGAAAGAATTCAAGGATTTTGAAGAATTAAATGGTGGAAAGGAGTAAGTAGAATCCAGTTTTGTCTCGTTTTTACTCAAAACATGCTTATTTACCATTAGCCTAATGTTTCTTTCCTAATCCACAGTTTTCTTTATTGATTCTTTTTCCTTTGTCACCAACATTGCTCAAAACAGAACTGCTAAAATATGCTGACCTGTTTTCTTTCTTCAGAGTTCCTTAGCCATGAAACTTACACAGAACCTATCCATCAAATTCAGGATTTAATTAAAAAACAAAGTTAGATTGGGGAAATATGAATAATAGAACTTGAAAGGAATTTGTATATAAACACTACTTTTCCTTTTATACTGTGTATAAGCCTGGATCTAACTCTTTACCGAGGAGCTCATGTAACAGTAAATTCTGAGCCAGACACACCTGGATTTACATACTATGTGTGTATAACCACAGAGTAATTTCTTTTTCTGAGCCTTCACTTTTTTCTTTTTTCTTTTCGTGACAGTGTTTTACTCGTCAGCCAGGTGGAGTGCAGTGGTGCATTCATGTGAATCTTGATTTTTTTGACTTGTAAAATGGGATTAATAAAAGTACCACTAGCTATGAGAATTAGATGAGTACTTTGTACAATATAAGATCCATAAACTAATAGAACAGTAAGTTCTTACTTAATATCATTGATAGGTTCTTGGAAACTGTGACTTTAAGTGAAAGGATGTGTTACAAAGGCATTTTTCTCATCTTTTTTTTTTTTTTCAGACAAGGCTTCACCATATTGGCCAGTCTGGTCTTGAACTCCTGACCTTGTGATCCATCCACCTTGGCCTCCCAAAGTGCTGGATTACAGGTGTGAGCCACTGCACCCAGCCACTATTCATATATGTATATGTGTATATATATATTTTAATATGTTTTATTGCACTTTAGGTTCTGGGGTACATGTGAAAAACATGCAGGATTGTTGCATAGGTACATACATGGAAATGTGGTTTGCTGCCTCCATCCCCATCACCTATATCTGGCATTTCTCTCCATGTTATCCCTCCCCAGCTCCCTACCTGCCACAGTCCCTCTCCTAGCCCTCCCAACAGACCCCAGTTTGTGATGCTCCCTTCCCTGTGTCCATGTGTTCTTATTATTCAACACCTGCCTATGAGTGAGAACAAGCAGTGTTTGATTTTCTGTTCTTGTGTCAGTTTACTGAGAATGATGATTTCCAGGTTCATCCATGTCCTGACAAAGGACACAAACTCATCATTTTTTATGGCTGCATAGTGTTCCATGGTGTGTATGTGCCATATTTTCCCGGTCCAGTCTATCATCGATGGACATTTGGGTTGATTCCAGGTCTTTGCTATTGTAAACAGTGCCACAATAAACATACGTGTGCATGTGTCTTTATAATAGAATGATTTATAATCCTTTGGATATATACCCAATAATGGGATTGCTGGGTCAAATGGTATTTCTATTTCTCTAGGTCCTTGAGAAATCATCAAACTGTCTTCCACAATGGTTGAACTAATTTACACTCACACCAACAGTGAAAAATTGTTCCTATTTCTCCACATCCTCTTCAGCATCTGTCTCCAGATTTTTTTAGTAATTGCCATTCTAACTGGCGTGAGATGGTATCTCAATGTGGTTTTGATTTGCATCTCTCTAATGACCAGTGATGAGAGCATTTTTTTCATATGCTTGTTGGCCTCATATATGTCTTCTTTTGAAAACTGTCTGTTCATATCCTTTGCCCACTTTTGAATGGGTTTGCTTTCTTGTAAATCTGTTTTAGTTCTTTGTAGATCCTGGATATTAGCCCTTTGTCAGATGGGTAGATTGCAAAAATCTTTTTCCCATTCTGTTGGTTGCCAGTTCACTCTAATGATTCTTTTGCTGTGCAGAGCTCTGGAGTTTAATTAGATCCAATTTGTCTGTTTTGGCTTTTGTTGCCAATGCTTTTGGTGTTTTAGTCATGAAGTCCTTGCCTATGCCTATGTCCTAAATGGTTTTGCCTAGGCTTTCTTCTAGGGTTTTTATGGTGTTAAGTCTTATGTTTAGATCTTTAATCCATTTGAAGTTAATTTTAGTGCAAGGTGTCAGGAAGGGGTCCAGTTTCTGCTTTCTGAACCTGGCTAGCCAGTTTTCCCAACGCCATTTATTAAACAGGAAATTCTTTCCCCATTGCTTGTTTTTGTCAGGTTTGTCAAAGATCAGATGATTGTAGATGTGTGGCATTGCCTCTGAGGCCTCTGTTCTGTTCCATTGGTCTGTATCTCTGTTTTGGTACCAGTACCATGCTGTTTTGATTACTGTAGCCTTGTAGTATAGTGTGAACTCAGGTAGCGTGATGCCTCCAGCTTTGTTCTTTTTGCTTAGAATTGACTTGGCTATTCAGGCCCTCTTTTGGTTCTATATGAAGTTTAAGGTGTTTTTTTCCTGTTCTGTGAAGAGGGTCATAGGTAGACTAATGGGGATAGTGCTGAATCTATAAATTACTTTTGGCAGTATGGCCATTTTCACAATATTGATTCTTCCTAACCATAAGCATGGAGTGTTTTTTCAGCTGTTTGTATCCTCTCTTATTTCCTTGAGCAATGGTTTATAGTTCTCCTTGAAGAGGTCCTTTACATCCTTTGTAGCAATTGTGAATGGCAGTTCATTCTTGATTTGGCTCTCTTTAAGTCTGTTATTGGTGTATAGGAATGCTTGTGATTTTTGCACATGGATTTTGTATCCTGAGACTTTGCTGAAGTTGCTTATCAGTTTCAGGATATTTTGGGCTGAGCAATGGGGTCTTCTAAATATACAATCATGTCATCTGCAAATAGAGACAATTTGACTTCCTTCTTTCCTAATTGAATACACTTTATTTCTGTTTCTTGTCTGATTGCTCTGGCTAGAACTTCCAATACTATATTGAATAGGAGTAGTGAGAGAGGGCATCCTTGTCTAGTGCCAGATTTCAAAGGGAATGCTTCCAGTTTTTGCACATTCAGTATGATATTGGCTGTGGGTTTGTCGTAAGTAGATTTTATTATTTTGAGATACTTTCCATTGATACCTAGTTTATTGAGTGTTTTACCATAAAGGGCTGTTGAATTTTGTCAAATGCCTTCTCTGCATCTATTGAGATAATCGTGTGATTTTTGTCTTTGGTTCTGTTTATGTGGTGGATTACATTTATAGACTTGCAAATGTTGAACCAGTCTTGCATCCCTGGGATGAAGCCTACTCGATGATGATGGATAAGCTTTTTGATGCACTGTTGCAACTGGTTTGCTAGTATTTTATTGAGTATTTTTGCATCTATGTTCAGCATAGAAATGGGCCTGAAGTATTCTTTCTTGTTGAGTCTCTGCTGGGTTTTGGTGTCAGAATGATGTTGGTCTCATAAAACAATTTAGGTAGGATTCCATTTTTTTTTTAATTGTTTGGAATAGTTTCAGAAGGAGTGGTACCAGCTCCTCTTTGTATATCTGGTAGAATTTGGCTGTGAACCCATCTGGACCTGGGCTTTTTTTGGTTGTAGGCTATTAATTGCTGCCTCAACTTCAGCCCTTGTTATTGGTCTATTCAGGGTTTCAGCTTGTTCCTGGTTTAGGCTTTGGAGAGTGCAGGTGTACAGGAATTTATCCATTTCTTCCAGGTTTACAAGTTTATGTGCATAGAGTTGTTTGTAGTAGTCTCTGATGGTAGTTTGTATTTCTGTGGAATCGGGGGTGATATCCCCTTTATCATTTTGAATTGCATCTGTTACATTCTTTTCTCTTTTATTTTTTATTAATCTGGCTAGTGGTATATTTTGTTGATCTTTTCAAAAAACCAGCTCCTGGATTTATTGATTTTTTGAAGGGATTTTTGTGTCTCTATCTCCTTCAGTTCTGCTCTGATCTTAGTTATTTCATGTCTTCTGCTAGCTTTTAAGTTTTTTGGTCTTGCTCCTCTAGCTCTTTCAATTTTGATGATAGGGTATTGATTTTACATCTTTCCTTGCTTCTTATGTAGGCATTTATTGCTATAGATTTTCCTCTAGCCACTGCTTTAAATGTGTCCCAGAGATTCTGGTACATTGTGTCTTCGTTCTCATTGGTGTTGAAGAACATCTTTATTTCTGCCTTCATTTCATTGTTTATCCAGTCAACATTCAAGAGCCAGTTGTTCAGTTTCCATGAAGTAGTGCTGTTCTGAGTTAGTTTCTGAGTCCTGAGTTCTAACTTGATTGCACTGTGGTCTGAGAGACTATTTGTTGTTATTTCTGTTCTTTGGCATTTGCTGAGGAGTGATTTACTTCCAATTATGTGGTCAGTTTTAGAGAAGGTGTGATGTGGTGCTGACAAGAATGTATATTCTGTGGATTTGGGGTGGAGAGTTCTGTAAATGTCTATTATGTTTGCTTGGTCCAGATCCAAGTTCAAGTCCTAGATATCCTTGTTAATTTTCTGTCTCATTGGTCTGTCTAATACTGACAGTGGAGTGTTAAAGTCTCCCACTATTATTGTGTGGGAGTCTAGGTCTCTTTGTAGGTCGTTAAGAACTTGCTTTATGTATCTGGGTGCTCCTGTATTGGGTGGATATATATTTAGGATTGTTAGCTCTTCTTGTTGTATTGATCCTTTTACCATGATGTAATGCCCTTCTTTGTCTCTTTTGAACTTTGTTGGTTTAAAGTCTATTTTATCGGAGACTAGGATTGCAACTCCTGCTTGTTTTTTGCTCTCCATTTGCTTGGTAAATCTTCCTCCATCCCTTTATTTTGAGTCTTTGTGTATCCTTACCTGTGAGATGGGTTTACTGAATACAGCTCACTGATGTGTTTTGATTTTTTTATCCAATTTGCCAGTCTGTGTCTTTTGATTGGGGCATTTAGCCCATTTACATTTAGGGTTAATATTGTTATGTGTGAATTTGATCCTGCCATTTTGATGCTAGCTGGTTATTTTGCCCATGAGTTGACACAGTTTCTTCATTGTGTTGATGTTCTTTACCATTTGGTATGTTTTTGGAGTGGCTGGTACTGGTTGTTCCTTTCTATGTGTTTAGTGCTTCTTTCAGGAGCTCTTATAAGGCAGGCCTGGTGGTGATGAAATCTCTGAGAAATTGCTTGTTCATAAAGGATTTTATTTTTCCCTCACTTATGAAGCTTAGTTTGGCTGGATATGAAATTCTAGGTTGAACATTCTTTTCTTTAAGGATATTGAATATTGGCCCCCACTCTCTTCTGGCCTGTAGGGTTTCTGCTGAGAGATCCACTGTGAGTCTGATGGGCTTTCCTTTGTGAATAATTAGACCTTTCTCTCTGGCTGCCCTTAGCATTTTTTCCTTCATTTCAACCCTGGTGAATCTGATGATTATGTGCCTTCGGGTTGCTCTTCTTGAGGAATATCTTTGTGGTGTTCTATGTATTTCCTGGACTTGAATATTGGCCTGCCTTGCTAGGTTGGGGATGTTCTCCTGGATAATATCCTGAAGAGTGTTTTCCAGCTTGGATTCATTTTCTCCATCACATTCAGGTGTACCTATGAAACGTAGATTAAGTCTTTTCATATAATCCCATATTTCTTGTAGGCTTTATTCATTTATTTTTACTCTTTTTTTTTTTTGCTATTCTTGCCTTTTCATTTTATTTCATTGAGTTGATCTTCATTCTCTGTTATCCTTTTTTCTGCTTGGTCAATTCGGCCATTGAAACTTGTGTATGCTTTGCGAAGTTCTTGTGTTGTGTTTTTCAGCTCCATCAAGTCATTTATATTCTTCTCTAAGCTGTTTATTCTTGTTAGCATTTCACCAAACCTGTTTTCCAGGTTCTTGGTTTCTTTGCATTGGGTTAGAACATGTTCATTTAGCTCAGAGAAGTTTGTTATTACCCACTTTCTGAAGCCTGTTTCTGTCAATTCATCAGACTCATTCTCTATCCAGCCTTGTTCCCTTGCTGGTGAGGAGTTGTGATCCTCTGAAGGAGGAGAGGCATTCTGGTTTTGAGTGTTTTCATCCATTTTGCAGTGGTATCTTCCCATCTTTGTGCATTTATCTACCTGTGGTCTTTGTAGTTGGTGACTTTTGGATGGGGTCTCTGAGTGGATGTCCTTTTTATTGATGATGAAATTATTATCCTTTCTGTTTTTTAGTTTCCTTCTAACAGGCCCCTCTGCTTTAGGACCTCTGGAGGTCTACTCCAGGCAAATTGGATAAAAAGCCAAAACCCATCGATGTGCTGTATCCAGGAAACCCATCTCACATGCAAGGATACACAGAGGCTCAAAATAAAGGAATGGAGGAAGATTTACCGAGCAAATGGAGAGCAAAAAAAATAGGACTTGCAATCCTAGTCTCTGATAAAGTAGACTTTAAAATAGACCCTGCTTTCTTGGGGACCACCTGCAGCAGCTACAGAATAGTAAGGATTGCTGCCAGTTTCTTCTTCTGTTATCTTTGTCCCAGAAGGATACCTGCCAGATGTCAGCCTAAGCTCTCCTTTATGAGGTGTTTCTTTGGATATACGGGGATCAGGGAGCTGCTTGAGGAGATAGTCTGTCCCTTTTAGGAGCTCAAGTGCTGAGCTGTGAGCTTCATTGTTCTGTTTAGAGCTGCCAGGCAGGTATATTTAAGTCTGCTTCAGTGGCTTCTCATCAGTTTTAATGAAACAACATTGAACAAAAGAAAGTTATTTAAGGACCTGCATATGACATGAAGTGAGGACTTACTATAATATTATTTTTATTACTCAAATGTAATTATTGAACACCTACTATGTAGTAATATTGTACAAGGAACTAGGGGAAAAGTGATGATTAAATTTTATGATAAAGAACATGGTTGCTGCTCTCAAGAAGCTTTCTCTTGTGATGAAAAAGAATCAAACAAGGGTTTCAACAAATGGTGATAAGGGAGAAGTGCAGCATGCAGATGGGTTCCCATCAAGGCCTGTAGCTTTGGCTAGGACCCCATCAGAGAAGACTTTCTTGGGAGAGTGGCACTGGGCTTTCCTTAGGTTGCAGGGAGATGCATTTGGATGCATATTTTAGTTTTCTCCTATACAGAACCTAACTTCATTAATGCCTTGTTTCAGTCAGCATTTATGGATTGCCTTGTGTGAACTAGGCTCAAAGATGACCAGACATGAGTCCTACTCTCAAGGATTCTCATTTCTCTTGGGTGATAGAAACTATGTACTGTGTACATATTGTGATAATAATTATTGATGACATTTATTGACTCTGTCCTATGTGGTAGGCATGATTCAAAGTACTTTTTATGGATTAGCTCATTTAATCCCCATAGCCAAACCTGTGAAGAATGTGTTATTGTTATGCCCATTTTATGGACATAATGCGGCAAATGAACTCAAGGACGTACCCAAGTTTACACTGCTAGCATGAGGTAGAACCAGGCACATGAGCTGTGGCCATCTGGCTCCAGAACTTGTACTCTGAAGCGCCATCTACATTATTTTAGCAAAGGTGTGTCCATATAGGAGGGAGAGAGCAGTCCCAGAGGGCTCCGTCTGTCACCCCAAATACTTCTCCAAATTTTTCCTTTCTTCTTTTTTCAACTTTCCTCACAATGGTCTTTGTTCCTTTGGTTCTAGTCACGTAAGGATATTTCTCCTTGTTACAATGCATGTAACATTGGATAGAGTCAACCCATAGCAGTCACATCTCAGTCTGAATAAGTTCATAGGACGTTTAAGATGGTGAGTTAGGAGAGAATCCAAGGACACTGGATGGGAGGGAGGACTCCTGGCTTAGAGGATGGGGAGCAACAGCAGAGT
Organism: Callithrix jacchus; assembly: GCF_049354715.1. Lineage (NCBI taxonomy): Eukaryota > Metazoa > Chordata > Mammalia > Primates > Cebidae > Callithrix > Callithrix jacchus. The sequence goes on along the minus strand of NC_133508.1, from coordinate 144,433,328 downwards.
ATGAGCAGGCATGTCTGGCCTGAAGAAGTCCCCTGCCTGCCTCCTGCTGTGTCTGGGCTTCCACTCCTCTCTGCCCCTTCTCAGGCCTGCCAAGCACCCCTCTCTTTTCCTGTGCTCCATATGCACTTACTATGCATACAGGATTAAGGCTTGGGAGATTCCTTTTTTTCCCCCCACATAAGTACAAGGAACCTGTTTGCAGTTCTTTTATTCTGTTTATGGTCTTCCCTCAGCAGGATACTTTGGGAGGCATTCCTGACAGCTTATTTTTAAGAAAAAAAAATGAAGAGGAGGATTTCTATTCATGCTAATACTTTAATATAAAAGTTATATTACTCACTAAAGAACATAAAGAAATAGAGAAATATGTAGTGATAAAAGTAAACCCTCGCTACTTTTAATAGTGTGGGATAATCTCCTTATACCATTATAAAACAAGGTGTAGGATTTTAATAAACTTATTTTAATTCTTATACGTGTATGTGTGCATGTGTGTGTATATATTTATACCCATCACTTGTCACTTGTCAATGCTGACTGAATCAAGGCATTAATGAAATTAGGTTCTGTGTAAGAGAAAACTGAAATATGCATGAAATATGCATCCAAATACATCTCCCTGGATTCCCTGCAATCTAAGGAAAGCCCAATATATATGTGTGTGTGTGTGTGTGTGTATGTATATACACATATATATGTATGTATATATATGTATACACACACAGAGATATCTATCTATCTGTAATTTTGTTTGGGTAGAGAATATTTAAGATTCAGTCCCTATTCTCTCATCTCTTCAATCAATCCAAGTCTATTGACTTCTATATTGAATGTCTGTCATTGCAGTTGTGTTTTTATCTAAATTGGCTGCTTGGGCACTGTTACCCTTTTAACATGTCTTTTTGATATAGGTACAATCTCAAATCTTTCCCAGTTCAGTCTTAAAGTTTGCACTTTCTCTGGCATCATTCTAACGTGCTAGAAGGTAAGGGGATTTCTTTTCTTTCATGCATTCGCAAGTGTCTCAGACCCTTAAGTGCGTCTATTTCACAGAGCTCTCCCACGTCCTTTCATCCTTCTCCCTGTTCAATATCATATTAAGGAACTGAAACACTAAGAAGGCACTTCGGGACATAATGGAGAAGCCAGTGGAAAAGTTATTGTCTGGGGATGAGATATATACCCCTCCCAGAAAAGTGCATTATAAATGATGCTACGTTCTCACTGAAGGATTGATTTGCTCAGCAGGGTGGATGGAACATGACAGAGAAACACTTGGAAACAGAGTTGTGGTAGAGAGCAAGATGAGTCACTATTCCACCCAATTTTGGACTCTACAGTGACCTCAGGGCTTTAGAAGAGTGACTGAAATTAAAATAAGAATCTTTGTATTGTTCTCCTGAATTCTTCCTGTGACTTATTTTGAGTAGAGCATCACCAAAAAATATCGGAAGGAATTCTTTATCAATAACTCATTTATTGCAGAGAGTTTTTTCCCCAATTAAAAAAAAATATTTTGCCATCACACTGGATATGCTGTCTCCTTCTGAACTATAAAATAAGGGAAGTGGGAAGCCTTCATTTCTGTGGAGATAATTGAAGTTGAAACATTTCATACACTCTAGAGTGAAAAATTGCAGAAACTAAATTAATACAAAGAACAAAGGAAGATATGCGGCATGTGTCAGCCTTCTCTCTGTGTTGGCTATGAGCCCGATCTATGAGCTGAAATTAAGCTTTGTCATAGCAACACTAAGAGTAAAGAATTATTGAGACTTAAAGTGTTCTCGTCAGAGTAAATCCAAAATGATCTGGAGTGGGAAGGAGTGAGGGGAATAAAAATCCCTGGGGGAAATGCATTTTAACAGATACAATTCCAGAACAAATTCAGATTCCCTTGAATCCTTGGCTAGGCCTGGCAATAAATGCATCTTTAATTTCATATACCAAACCTCTCATACTGATCTTTTAAACTCTTCTGATATATTGATGTCAAGTCCCCATAGTTCATTCTTTGCATAGGCAAAGGCTCCATCCATGAACTCCAATACTTCCCATATATCAAACTTTTGTAGTGGAGGACTTTTTTTTATTAACTTTTATTTTAAGTTAAGGGGTATATGTGCAGGTTTGAGGGTAAATGTGTGTCATGGGGGTTCATTGCACAGATTATTTAATCACACAGGTATTAAGCCTAGTACCCATTAGTTATTTTTCCTCATCCTCTCCCTCCTCCTACCCTCCACCCTCTAAGAGGCCCCAATATCTGTTGTTCCACTCTGTGTGTCCATGTGTTCTCATTTAGCTCCCACTATTATTTTTATTTTTATTTTTTTTGAGACAGAGTCTCACTCTGTCACCAGGCGCTAGGCTGGAGTACAGTGGCACAATCTCGGCTCACTGCAACCTCCACCTCCTGGGTTCAAGCAATTCTCCTGCCTCAGCCTCCTGAGTAGCTGGGACTATAGGCGCATGCCACCATGCCCAGCTAATTTTTGTATTTTTAGTAGGGATGGGGATTCACCATATTGGTCAGGATGGTCTCAATCTCTTGACCTTGTGATCTGCCTGCCTTGGCCTCCCAAAGAGAACATGAGGTATTTGATTTTCTGTTTCTGCATTAGTTTGTTAAGGATAATGGCTCCCAGCTCCACCCCATCCCTGCAGAGGACATGATCTCATTATTTTTTATGCCTGCATAGTATTCCGTGATGTATATGTAACACATTTTCTTTATGCAGTCTGTCATTGATGGGCATTTAGGTTGATTCCATGCCTTTGCTATTGTGAATAGTGCTGCAATGAACATAACGTGTGCATGTGTCTTTTCTTTGAGACACACTTTCACTCTATCACCAAGGCTGGAGTGCAGTGTCATGATCTCGGCTTACTGTACGCACTGCCTCTTGGATTCAAGTGATTCTTGTGCCACAGCCTCCTAAGTAGCTGGGATTTTAGGCATGCGGCTAATTTTTGTATTTTTAGTAAAGACTTGGTTTCACCATGTTGGCCAGGCTGCTCTTGAACTCCTGACTTCAAGTCATCTGTCCAACTTGGCCTTCAAAAGTCCTGGGCTTACAGGTGTGAGCCACGGTGCCCAGCCGCATGTGTCTTTATATGGAACAATTTATATTCCTTTGACTATATACCCAGTTATGGGATTGTTGGGTCTAATGGTATTTCTGTCTTTAGGTCTTTGAGGAATCACCACACTGTCTTTCACAATGGCTGAACTAATTTGTACTCCCACCAACAGTGTGTAAGTGTTCCTTTTTCTAATAGAGGATTTTTAACCTTGTCTGTTATTATAGGTTGATGTCAATACCTTAGTTCAGGGGTCAGACCATAAGCCAAAGCTGACTCGCCCCTCTTTTTAAAAATACAGTTTGACTGGGGCACAGCTTGTTAGCCCATTCATTTTAAGGTTGTCTATGGCTACTTTTGCTCTTAGGAGCAGAATTTAGCAGCAGCAGAGACTGTATGACCCAGAAAACCAAAATATTCACTGACTAGTCTTTTATAGAATGTTTTTCTGGACATTGCTAGAAGTCTAAAATGAGTTGGCAGGGCCGTGTCCCCTTAGGAGACTTCAGGGAGAATTTTTTTTTGCTTTTTCCAGCTTCTAGAGGCTGGCTGCCTTCTTCAGGTCGTGGTCTCTCCTTCGCATCATTCCGATCTTGGTTTCCATGGTACATTTCCTTTTCTGACTGACCCTCCTGCCTCTCTCAGAGCCCTTGTAATGACATGGGACCCGCGTGGATAATACAGGATCATCTCCCCATCTTGAGATCCTTCACTTTATCGTATCTGCAAAACAGTCACCTTTGCCACATCAGGTGATATATTCAAAAGTTTAAGGGAGTAGGATGTGGACATCTTTGGCGGGGGGCCCATGATTCTGTCTACTACTGGTGGTAAATGCTTATTTTCACTTCTACCCAGATATTTTTATCAATAACATTTTATTGATTGCCAAGCACTGAGTACTGAGATGATTTTTCAGTACTTTGTCATTTCTGTGAAAAGACAGTGGTTTGAAATTTTTTATAGGTATTTTATTTACATTTTGAATGGAAAGCATGAAATACATTTAGCACTTCAAAAAGTGTGATATTTGGAAGATGATTGAATCTTGATTGCATTGGAAACTAGATGAATTATTTACTATATAAGTACAATGAATATTTGCATAAAGTACTTTCTAAATGAGCATAGTAATTTTCTACTCCATTTTCTAAACAAAAGAGATTGATTTCACATTTTCTAAATACATGACCACTCCCACCACATGCCAGTTATATGGCATTCTCTGAAAGTTATATAAATGCAATCTGATTCATTCAACATGAAATTTACAGTTATATAGATCATCATTTTGCCATAGGAGATGTTTCTAATTAAGTGTATCACTTGTACCAGATGCATCTTTCTCCAGTATCTAAAATGGAACCTGATTTTTGGCCAGAATAGCATAAGTATGGTGAATATAAACGACAAAACATTGTTTTAGTATGTGCAACATACCTTCAACAAATTGTTGTTTACTTGTTGAAAATCTGGTTGCAACTTCACATCTTGGAACAAATGGTTGTAGTGTTTGTGGGTGAATATGTTACGTCCCACAGAATATTATGTTTTGTTTGGATATATTTATAATACTTTAACATAATCTCAAGTTACTCTTTCTTTACTTTCACTAGAGTGTTCCATATCCCTGCCTCTCTCTCCTGAGCCTCAGTTATGCCATCTTCTGTTTATCATAACTCCTTTCTTCTTGCCTCTTGGCCCCAAAGCACTTATTTTGATAAAACTCCCATTTAGCATCTGTATGGGCTTCTGGTGTTTTCCTGCCTCCCTAACTAAACTGAATGTTCTTTGAGGGCAAAGGCTGCCTGAGATCTGCCTTGGAGACTTCGCATTAATTATAACATCCTATGCATAGTAAGCATTAGAAAACTGATGTTGATGAGATCATCACATTACTCAAGTTTTCTATTCTGGTCCTTCTCATTGTTTCATTTCATCCTCATTTATCTCTGGATCAAACTGAAGCCACTGATTAAGTTATTGAAACAAAGCTTTGGCCATGTTGTTTTTTGTTTGCTTTCCCTCCTTTTTTCTTTCCCGTTGGCTATCTGACATGCAAGCTCTTCTTTGCTATTGGGCACCAAACCCTATTTTGATTTTTAATGTGTCTTCAGCCGCTTTCTCCAGGTAATCTTCATGAATTTCCTCTAGCCATTTTCACCTTTCCAGGACCCTCTAGAGACCAATTTTATGTCCAGCTTAGTCCTGTAATCATACCTAATTTTTTATTTTGAAAGGCAGTGCTCCTGTCTGTGGTTGTGCTGAAATGTTTAACATCCAATTCTTGAAATTTTCCTGGGTCATCATGTTCCTTCCTTGGGGTTCCAAATGCTCCTTGCCTATAGCTCTACTTGGATATCTTTTTATTCTGCATTGAATTATAATGCAAAGTAAAATAGAAAATTTGGTTATTTCTCTACCCTTATTAGATTTTTAGAATTTTGCAAAAAGATGGGATGGGCCTATCTGTGGCATACCAGCACAGCACTGGGGACTGGTTCATAGTAGGTACTTAAAAATATTTAGAATTAAAACCAAATAGCCTTTTCCACCCTGGAGCCAAGTTTGTCTTGTGATTAAGGACTATTTCTATGATGCCAAGAGCTGTTCTCAAATAGTAAAACTGTTATCTGGATTCGCTGCCAACTCAAGGCCTTGCTCAGAATGAATGATTCTGCTCCTTATTTCTTAAAGTATGTTCTCCTAAATTGTTAGAATATCATCACTAAATATTGAATATTTCAATGAAGTGTATAATGTGCTTCACATATTGAGAATGTATTTATAGGAATCTTTATATTTTAATTGTGTAAATTGGGCAAGTTAACCTCTTTGTGTCTAGGTTTTTGTTGTGTAAAATGGGGATAAGTATTGTGGACAAGCCTCACAAGTTCTTTTTTTATTTTTTAGTAATTTCTGTTAGGTCTACCTTTAATGCCACCACTTTCCTCCATTTAGCAAAGATTTGTTATAATATTTCTGCTATTTACAGGATTCTCCAGAAGGTTTTTCCTACAGATGGGAACAGTTCCTACAGTAGAAAATGGTAATTTATGCACAATGTGACCATTAGCCAGGCTTACAAATGTGTCTTTTTCATGCTTTAACTGTCGTCAGGTCAAACACTGGAAAATTGAGGTGATGAAATCTGTCTGAGAAGGGTAGAACAATTATTTCGTAGCCATGTGATTTTTAAAAACAGAAGATGTTAATTGAGGTCCAAGCTGTAAATTAGTAGTTAAACTTCCCTCAGGTTTTACAAGGAGAGTTCAAGACGGACTTAAGATACCTGTCCTGGATCAAGATGAAGTGAGACTTAAATTAGATTGCCAAGGGGAAGGTGATAGATCACCAAAGGATTAGGGTGCACCTTGTTTGCAGAGACATTTGTTGGGGCAGCTCTTAGAAATGAGCAAAGGTCAAAGTTGTTAATGAAGCTGACCCCACAGGTGTGAGGCTTGTAGGTTTCAGTTCAGTTTTACCCTTAAGAGATCAGTGACAGCCAGCCCTAGAGGCACCATCTGCAGCCCTATGGGAAAGAGGTCTGATGTAGAACACCTGGGAAAGGAAGAAGTACATTTGAAAGTTGACTTAATTACACTCTCTGCTTTCAGAGAGCTTCCCCTTTGCACATCTCACCCTTTTGCTTACCCATGGTGCAGAACTATTTTGGTATATATTTTACTGAAAATGACTGGTTCCTATTTTCAATTTCTGTATTTAGTTGAGAGATACAGATGAGGGGTCAGGAGAGTTATTCTATGATTTGGAGTCTTGCCATCTTGCCAGGTTCAGCAGATACCTTTGACAAGAGCAAGACTACTGCTCATTTCTGATGTCCCCGTCTGGGGAGCTCAAAGTGCTGTGTAGATGTTGTCTCATTCATTTTACCTGAGGCAAGTTGGAGGCATGCATCAGTGTAAAATTTTCTTTAAAGCTTCACTTATATGGGTAAGAAATAGATAAAAAGAAAATGCTGCCTATGAATCAGCAACAGATGTACTTAAAAGGTGACACTGAAAAAAGCTAAGGTTTTAATCATATTTTTGCCTTATTCTCTTGAGACAGATGAGGCAGATCTAATCACAGGGCAGGCTTCATGAGGAGGTTGTTCTAAAGGGTAAGAATATAACGCAGAAATCAGTGTTTAGTTTAAAGAGGGCATCTTCTAGCTGCATATCCATTCAACATATCCCAGAAGATTGGCCATCAATTTAAGACAGTGCCTCCAATTTGATTGGATATATACTTGCAGCTTTGCAGCCTCCATTCTTCTATTATTGGCCAAAACACCTCATATTTTAATTTTTTATTTTTGGATGGAATTAACTGGAGACACTGTAGAATCTTAAACTTTTATGATGTTGTTTCTTCTGCCACATTATACAAGTCTTAAGAATACACAAATGTAAATTACTTTTTGCTCTACTGCTGTGAACCTTGACTAGGAGCAATATTAATCATCTTAGATCTGAGTTCTTTCATGTATAAAATGAGAGGGAGGAACCATATCACCTCTAAGATCCCATCCAGCTTTGCAATTTCCAGAAGTAAGAGCATGTTCTATTACCTGCCATGAAGGAGAAAACGTGGGAGAATATGGGCATCTTCTTTTCTGAAATCTCCTTTGTATGATTATTTTTCTCTTTCTCTCTTTTAAAATCATAGTTATAATTTTAAAAATCTCATTTAAAACTCTGTATGTTTGTTGTAGAAGAAAGTCAGAAAATATAGCTAAGCAAAAATAATTTAAGAAATATGCATACTGTCACTACTCTTGGATAATTACTGTTAACCCCTTGGTATACTTTGTTTTTGACTTTTTTCCTGAAAACACACCCATAGGCACACATATCCTTTAGTTATGCTAGTGACATCTTGAAGGATATTTAGATTAAGTGCATCAAGAAAACATTACTACTAGATGTTCAAGATGTACCAAGCTTGAAAGATGACACAGAACAATCTTGTACTTTCTCCTTTGAGTTATGTGTCATTTCACCCAAGTTTGCCTCAGATGGGCTCCCTCTGGGCTCCCTTTTTACTACTTTTTTCTCTTTCTTAGTTTATTAGTTTCTACTCTTGAAAAGGTGGTGTCAAGGCCTTTCATCCTGTGCTTTTCTTAGAAGAGATTTTTTTTATAAAATTCAGAATTAAACATTTAAAAAAACCCTTTCATTATATTGATGCCTTTTATAGCAAAATTTTACTACTTTACTAGTCCAACAGATTCTTTTTCCCTACCTTAAAAAGGCATAAACAAAACAAAACAGAATAAAATAATAAGTGTAACATTATATTGTTACTGTTGTAACAATACAGTTTGTTATTGTTAATAAACTATAACAACAACAATACAAGAAGAAAACATATCCTAAGAGTGACAGTGAATCAAAATTTTAAAAAAATGCAAAATTCCTAGGAAGCAGTTGAAAAGAAAATAGAGAGATGAGGAAGGAAGAGCTCTGAGCTCTGACCTGCTTTACATTTACATATATAAATACTGTCTCAACATACATCTTATCTCAAGAATCTATTTGAAAAATGTGATCGTATTTTATACAACTTGAAACTCACTTTTTTGACCGGGCACGGTGGCTCATGCCTGTAATCCCAGCACTTTGGGAGGCCAAGGTGGGCAGATCACCTAAGGTTGAGAGTTTGAGACCAGACTGACCATGGAGAAACTCTGTTTCCACTAAATATACAAAAATTAGCTGGGCATGGTGGTGCATGCCTATAATCCCAGTCACTCAGGTGGCTGAGGTAGAAGAATCGCTTGAACCTGGGAGGCAGAGGTTGTGGTGAATGGAGATCGTACCATTGCACTCCGGCCTGGCCAGCAAGAGTGAAACTCTGTCTAAAAAAAAAAGACACTTTTTCACATAATAATCATAAACATATTTCCACATCAACTAATAAATGTATACATTATATTTTAATAGTCAAATATTGCTACATTAAAGATATATAACTTATCTATCCCCGATTATTGGACAGTTATTACCTTGTTTCTGCTAATATAAACAATAACAATAGACTAATGCTATAGTTATTAATATCTGGGTTTGCAGCCCTTTACACCTATGATAGATATGTGAAAAATATATGACTGAAGTCATGGCAGACATTACTAATAGATCATGACATTATAGCTGAGCCTTTCAGCACAGTGCTGCAGATATCCACAAATAATTGATTGGAGATGACAAGCTGGTTGAAGTCTAGGGTACTCTCTCTCTGTGAGTCTTCCTATTGCTAAAAACAGGAATGGAGACAGGTTGGGAAAAATGGCAGATACAAGACAGGACTGAATTACAGGGCCCACTCAGACAGACAGAGCAGCATGTGGAGACTCACATCGTGAACTTTTGCTCCCAGAATGATCACAGGAACATACCCAGAAAGCTGAGAGAATTCACAGACCCTCTGAAGGAAGTGAATCACTCCTGCAGGCCCCGAGAGACAGTCAAAAAACTGTGAGTGCCCAAAGTGTGAAAGTGTGAAAGGGGGATCATCCACCCTCAAACACACACTCTCACTGGGGAACCTGAAGGTCCAGATCACAAGTGAAGAATTTGAGTTTACCTGGGGCTGAGACTATTTTAGAAAGGTGAGCAAAATACAAGGGTAGAAGAAGCCGCAGGAAGAGCCCTGTGGGCTCTCTTGGTCCCCAGGGAAGCCATATCTGACTTTGTCTCACAGAGGTCCTTGGGGAGGGCTGCCAGAGGAACCGGGAAAAGACCACAGAGAGAAGAAAGGTTTCAGTTGAACTTTGTAATAATTTTGACTGAATGTAAAGTTTTCTGGATGGAACTTGCAGGAGGGGGTGAAACTGGAGTTGCAGACGCAGCACAGAAGCTGTGGCAGGTGGGGAGCCATGAAATCTGAAAGCCCTGCTTGCTTTCACAGCTGGGAGGCTGGTAGCCTGGAGCAAGTTATCAGCTCTGTCCACCTGCTGCCTGGAAACAAACTTGGTGCTGTAGAAGCGGGTACAGCAAGAGTGAGACTGGCCTTTGGGATATGTGGGAGCTGGGTGAGGCCTGTAACAGCCAGATTTCCCTCACTTCCCTGGCGAGCTACATGACACAGCAGAGGCAGTCATCTCGCCCTAGGAACATAACTCCATTGGTCTGAGAACCAAAACCCCCCATTCCCAACAGTGTCTGCAGCAAGCCTTGCCCAAGGAGAGTCTGAGCTCAGACCTGCCTAACACTTTCCCGACCTGATGGTCTTTCTCTACCAGCCTTGATATCCAAAGACAAGGGACATATTCTTTTGGGAGTTCCAAGGCCCTGCCCGTCACCTGATCCTCCCTATACTACTACAGCTGATGCTGCCTTGAAATCTCACCTTCTGGCACGAGACCAATTATTGCAAAACTAGTACGATAAGCAAAACTACAACTAAGAACCCTCACAGAGCCCATTTCACTCCCCTGCCACCTCCACCATAGCAGGTGCTGCTATCTATGACTGAGAGACCCGAAGAAGGATCATGTCACAAGACTCTGTGCAGAAACACCCCAGTACCAGCCTGGAGCTCAGTAGCTCTGCTGGGTGGCTAGATCCAGAAGAGAAATAACAATCACTACAGTTCTGGTCTCAGGAAGCCACATCCCTAGGAAAAGGGGAATGGCACTACATCAAGGAAGCACCCTGTGGGACAAAAGAATCTGAATAGCAGCCCTTGATCCCTAGGAAAAGGGGAATGGCACTACATCAAGGAAGCACCCTGTGGGACAAAAGAATCTGAATAGCAGCCCTTGAGCCCCAAATCTTCTCTCTGACCTAGTTTATGCAAATAAGAAGGAACCAGAAAAATAATTCTGGTAATACAGCAAAGCAAGGTTCTTTAACACACCTAAAAGATCACACTAGCTCACCAGCAAGGGATCTAAACCAGGAAGAAATCCCTGATTTACCCGAAAAAGAATTCAGAAAGTTGATTATTAAGCTAATCAAGGAGACACCAGAGAAAGGTGAAGTCCAACTTAATGAAATAGTAATAATAATAAAAAGAAAATATGAAGGGAAAAATCTTCAGTAAGATAGACGGCATAAATGAAAACCAATCGCAACCTGTGGAAATAAAGGACACACTTAGAGAAATGCAAAATGCTCTGGAAAGTCTCAGCAATAGACCTGAGCAAGCAGAAGAAAGAATTTCAGAGCTTGAAGACAAGGTTTTTAAATTAACACAATCCAACAAAGACAAAAAAGAAAGAAAAATGAGCAAAGCCTCCAAGAAGTTTAGGATTATGAAGAAGAAGAGAAATCTAAAAGTTTGGAAAACATATTTGAGGGAATAATTGAGGAAAATATCCTAGCCTTACTAGAAATCTAGACATCCAAATACAAGAAACTCAAACAGTACCTGGGAAATTTATCACAAAAAGATGATCAGTTGAGCACATAGTCATCAGGTTATCTAAAGTCAAGATGAAGGAAAGAATCATAAGACTGTGAGGCAAAAGCACCAGGTAACCTATAAAGGAAAACCTACCATCAGATTAACAGCAGATTTCTCAGCAGATACCTTACAAGCTAGAAGGAATTGGAGCCCAATCTTCAGCCTCCATGAACAAAACAGTTATCAGCAAAGAGTTGTGTATCTAATGAAACTAAGCTTCAGGAATGAAGGAAAACTAGTCTTTTTCAGATAAGCAAATGCTGAGAGAATTTGCCTCTACCAAGCCAGCACTAGAAGAACTGCTAAAAGGAGCTATAAATCATAAAACAAATTCTCAAAATACCACCAAAATAGAACCTCCTTAGAGCATAAATCTCACAAAACCTATAAAACATACTAAATTAAAAAAAAAAAACAAGGTGGGAAAAATAACATGATGAATAGAATAGTACCTCACATGTCAATACTAACGTTTAATGTTAATGGCCAAAATGCTCTACTTAAAAGGTACAGAATGGCAGAATTGATAGGAATTCACCAAACAAGCATGTGCTGTCTTCAAGAGACTCACTTAATGCATAAGGACGCACATAAAATTAAGGTAAAGGGTTGGAAAAAGATATTTCATGCAAATTGACACAAAAAGTGAGTAGAAGTATCTATTCTTAGATCAGACAAAACAAGCTTTAAAGCAACAGCAGTTAAAAAGGACAAGGAGGGACATATAATGATAAAGGCACTTGTCCAACAGGAAAATATCATAATCCTAAATATATATGCATAAAACACTGGATATCTTAAATTTATAAAACAATTACTACTAGACCTAAGAAATGAGGTCGATGGCAATACAATAATAGTGGCAGACTTCAGTATTCCACTGATAGCACTAGAGAGATCATCAAGATAGAAAGTCAACAAAGAAGCAATGAATTTAAACTATACCCTGGAACAAATGGACTTAACAGATATTTACAGAACACTGTACCCAACATCTACAAGTTATACATTATATTCATCAGCACACGGATCATATCATATGATCTACATTGGAGCATAGGATCTCCAAGGTAGATCATATGATAGGCCACAAAACAAATCTCAATGAATTTAAGAAAACTGAAATTATATCCAGTACTCTTTCAGATCGTAGCAAAATAAAATTGTAAATCAACTCCAGCAGGAATCCTCAAAACCAGGCAAATACATAGAAATTAAATAAGCTGCTCCTGAATGATTGTTGAGTCAACAATGAAATCAAGATGAAAATTAAAACATTCTTTTAATGGTGACACAACCCATCAAAACCTCTGGGATATAGCAAAAGTAGTGCTAAGAGGAAAGTTTATAACCCTAAATGCCTACATCAAAAAAGTCTGAAAGAGCACAAATAGACAATCTAAGGTCATACCTTAAGGAACTAGAGAAGCAAGCACAAACCAAACTTAAACCCAGCAAAAGAAAAGAAATGACCAGGAACAGAGCAGAACTAAATGGAATTGAAACAAAAAAATGTAAAAGATAAATAGACAAAAAACTGGTTCTTTTAACAGATAAATAAAATTGATAGACCATTTGTGAGATTAACCAAGAAAGGAAGAGGAAGATACAAATAAGCTCAATTAGAAATGAAATGAGATATTACAACTGATACCATAGAAATACAAAAGATCACTCAAGGCTACTATGAATATCTTTATATGCATAAACTAGAAAGCCTAGAGGAGATGGATATATTCCATGAAACATACAACACTCCTAGCTTAATTCAGGAAGAATTAGAAACCCTGAATGGCCCAATAACAAGGAGTGAGATTGAAATGGTAATAAAAAAATTAGCAACAAAAAAATCCAGAACCAGATGGATTGATTCACAGCTGAATTCTATCAGACACTCAAAGAAGAATTGGTACCAATCCTGTTGACACTATTCTGCAAGCTAGAAAGAGGGAATCTCCCCTAAATCATTCTATGAAGCCAATATCACCTAATGCTAAAACAAGGAAAGAACATCATCCAACAACAAGGAAAGAACCAGATCCAACAGCATATCAAAAAGATAATCCACCATGATCAAGTGGGTTTCATACCAGGGATCTAGGGATGGTTTAACATATGCAAGTCAATAAATGTGATACATCATATAAACAGAACTAAAAACAAAAATCATGTAATTATTTCAATAAATGCAGAACAAGCATTTGACAAAATCCAGCATGACTTTATGATTCAAACCCTCAGCAAAACTGGCATACAAGGGACATACTTTAATGATAAAAGCCATCTATGACAAACCTACAGTCAACCTAATACTAAATGGGGAAAAGTTGAAAGCATTCCCCCTGAGAACTGGAACAAGACAAGGATGCTCAGTCTCATCACTTCTGTTAACATAGAACTGGAAGTCCTAGCCAGAAAAATCAAATAAGAGAAAGAAATAAGAGGCATCCAAATCAGTAAAGAGAAAGTCAGACTGTCACAGTTTGCTGATAAAATGACTATATATCTAGAAAACCCTAAAGACTCTTCCAAAAAGCTCCTATAACTGATAAATGAATTCAGCAAATTTTCAGGATACAAAATAATGTGCACAAATCAGTAGTTCTGCTATACATCAATAGCAACCAAGCCGAGAATCAAATCAAGAACTCAACCCCTTTTACAATAGCTGCAATACATACATAGGAATATACCTAACCAAGGAGATAAAAGACCTCTGCAAGAAAAGCACTACTGAAAAAAATTAGACAAAATGAACAAATGGAAACACATCCTATGCTCATGAATGGGCAGAATTAGTGTCCTAAAAATGACCATACTGCCAAAAGGAATCTATAAATTCAATGCAATTTCCATCAAAATACCACCATCATCCTTCACAGAACAAGAAAAAACAATTCTAAAATTCATATGGAACCCAAAAAGGGCCCACATAGCCAAAGCAAGGCTAATCAAAAAGAACAAATCTGGAAGCATCACGTTGCGTGACTTCAAACTATGCTATAAGGCCATAGTCACCAAAACGGCATGGTACTAGTACAAAAATAGGCACATAGACAAATGGAACACAATGGCAAACTCAGAAACAAACCCAGCTATTTACAGTCAATTGATCTTTGACAAAGCAAACAAAAACTTAAAGTGGGGAGAGGACACCCTATTCAACAAATGGTGCTGGTATAACTGGAAAGCCACATGTAGAAGCAGGAAACTGGATCTTCATCTCTTATTTTATAAAAGAAACAACTCAAGATGGACCAAGGACTTAAATCTAAGACCTGGAACTGTTAACATTCTAGAAGATAACATTGGAAAAACACTTCTAGACTTTGGTTTAGGCAAAGACTTCATTACCAAGAACCCCAAAGCAAGTGCAAAAAAAACAAAGATAAATAGATAGGACTTAAACTAAAAAGCGTCTGCATGTCAAAAGAAACAACCAGCAGAGTAAACAAACAACCCATAGAGTGTGAGAAAAGATTTCCAATCTATACATCTGACAAAAGACTAATATCCAGAATCACAAGGAACTCAAATTCAGGAAAAAAAAAATCCCATCAAAAAGTGGGCTGAGAACATGAATAGACAATTCTCAAAAGAAGATATACAAACGACCAACAAACATGAAAAGATGCTGTACATCACTAATTATCAGGGAAATGCAAATCAAAACGGCAGTGTGATATCATCTTATTCCTGCAAGAATGGCCATAATACAAAAATAAAAAAAAAAACAACAGATGTTGATGTGGATGTGGTGAAAAGGGAACGCTTTTACACTGGGAATGTAAACTAGTACAACCACTCTGGAAAACGTTATGGAGATTCCTTAAAGAACTAAAAGTAGAACTACCATTTGATCCAGCAATTCTACTAGGTGTCTACCCAGAGAATAATAAGTCGTTATGCAAAAAAGATACTTGTACATGCATGTTTATAGCAGCACAATTCACAATTGCAAAAATATAGAACCGGCCCAAATGCCCATCAGTCAATGAGTGGATTAAGAAAATGTGATATCATGGACACAGGAAGGGGGCATCACACACTGGGGTCTGTTGGGGGGGGCATAGGGGAGGGACAGAGGGGAGTAGGGAGGTTGGGGAAGGATAACATGGGGAGAAATGCCAGATATAGGTGATGGGGTGTTGGAGGCAGCAAACCACATTGCCATGTATGTACCTATGCAACAATCCTGCATGTTCTGCACATGTACCCCAGAACCTAAAGTGCAATAAAAAATATGTATATTTTAAAAAATTGGAAAAAACCCTAAAAAAACTGTGAGATATATATATATATATATATCTCCACACACACAATGGAACACTACTCAGCCATAAAAAGGAATGAATTAATGGCATTAGCAACTTGCATGGGAGACTATTATTTTAAGTAACTCAGAAAAGGAAAACCAAACATTGTATGTTCTCACTCATAATTGGGAGATAAGTTAGAGAATGCAAAGACATAAGAATGAAACAATGAACTTTGGGGACTTGGGTAAAGGGTGGGAGGGTGGTGGGGATAAAAGACTACAAACTGGTATAGTGAATACTGCTCGAGTGATGGGTGCACCAAAATCTCAGAAATCACCACTAAAGAACTTATTCATGTATTCAAATATGAACTGTATTAGTCAGGGTTCTCTAAAGGGACAGTAATTGGATAAACGAATATATGAAGGAGAGTTTATTAGGAGAATTGACTCCCACAATCACAAGGTGCTGTCCCTCAATAAGATGTTTGCAAACTGGGGAGCCAGTAAGCCAGTCCAAATCCCAAAACCTCAAAAGTAGGGAAGCCAATAGTGCAGCCTTCAGTCTGTGGCCAAAGGCCTGAGGGCCCTTGGCAAATCACTGGTGTAAATCCAAGAGTCCAAAAGCTGAAGAACTTGGAATCTGATGTTCAAGGGCAGCATGCATCCAGCACCAGAGAAAGATGGAGACCCAAAGACTCAGCAGTTCTGCTCTTTCCATGCCTGCTTTTATGTTGGCAGCTGATTAGATGGTACCCACCCAGATTGAGGGTGAGTCTGTCTCTTCCAGTCCACTGACTTAAATGTTAATCTCCTTTGGCAACACACTCACAGACACACCCCAGAACAATAATTTGTGTTGTTCAATTCAGTCAAGTTGACACTCAATATTAACCATCATACCACCTGTTCCCCCAAAATCGATGGAAACAAACAACAACAACAACAACAAAGACAGGTATTAGCATTCATTTCACATTGATGATCAGAGTAAATTGTTTGATACAATATTTATATCAACCCCACTGAGTGAGTTGGCAAATTGCCAAAATAGAGACAGACTACTGATATGGACTGAATGTTTGTTTTCCCCAAAATATAAACGTTGGAGCCACAAGCATCAATATATTATGTTTGGAGTTAGAGCCTTTTTGGAGGTAATTAAAGCCAAATAAGGTGAAATCCTGATTTAGTAGGACTGGTGTTCTCATTAGAAGAGACATGAGAAAGTTTATACTCTATTATAGGACACAGCAAGAAGGCAGTTACCTATAACACAACTCTTATCAAAAACCAAATTGGCTGGGACCTTAATTTGGGACTTCTAGCCCCCAGAACTGTTAGAAAATGAATTTCTTTCTTTTCTTTTTTTAAATTTTGTTTTTGAGATGGAGTCTTGTTCTGTCATCAGGCTTGACTGCAGTGGCGCAATCTTGGCTCACTGCAACCTCCGCCTCTTGGATTTAAGCGATTCTCTTGCATCAGTCTCCCGAGTAGCTGAGACTATAGGTGCATGCCACCCAACCTAGCTAATTTTTGTATTTTTAGTAGAGACAGGGTTTCACCATGTTGGCCAGGATGGTCTTGATATCCTGACTTCCTGATCCAGCTGTCTCAGCCTCCCAAAGTGCTGGGATTACAGATGTAAGCTACCATGCCCAGCTAGAAAATAAATTTCTGTTGTTTAAACCAACTAAGTTTATAGTATTCATGATGGCAGCCTGAGTGGACTAAGACAAATTCTAGTACTGAGAAGTGGGATGTTGCTGTAACAAATATGTAAAAATGTGAAGTAGTTTTAGAACTGGGTGCTGGGTACAGACTGAAAAAGTTTGAGATGTACAGTAGAAAAAGCTAAGATTGCCATGAAGAGGCTATTGTGGAAAAACAGACATTTAATGGTGATTCTGGTGAGGATTCAGGGAGAAATGAGGAGAACTAGAGAGGAAGCTTCCATCTTCTTAGAGAATATATAAATAATCATAAACAGAATGTTGGCAGAATATGGACATTAAAGGTCATTCTGGTGAGGGCTTAGAAAAGAGGAACAGCATATTAGAAACTTGAGAAAAGAAATCTTTTTTATAAAGTGGCAAAGAACTTGGCTGACTTGTGTTCTAGTGTATTGTGGAAGGTAGAACTTATGTGTGTTGAAATTGTATATTTAGCAAAGGAAATTCCTAAGCTATGTATCGAAGGTGCTGCTTAGGTCCTCCTTAGTGCTTATGGTAAAATGCAAGAAGAGAGAGATGAATTGAAGAAATTTTTAAACAAAAAGAAACTAGACTTTGGAGATTTGGAAAATTCTTAGCACTAAGAGTGTGGCTGAACAACAATTTGATAAAGAGATTGTGTCAATTAGTTTTATGTATCAACCCCTGACTGGGCCAGGGGTTGCCTGGATATTTGGTTAAATGTAAGTCTGGGTATGTCTGTGAGGGTTGCTCTGGGTGAGATTAATATTTGAACTGATAGACTGAGTAAAGCACCTTGCCCTCACCAGGGTGGGCATTTATTCCACTGAAGGCCTAAATACAACAAAAGGCTAAGTAAGGAAAAATGTGCTCTCTCTGTCTGTCTTCCAGCTGGGAATGGGTCTTCTCCTGCTTTTGAATTTGAACTTAGACTTGGACTGGAATTGCACTATTGGCAACTCTCCTGGTTCTCAAGCCTTCAATTTTAGACTGGATCTATACCATTGGCTTTCCTGGGTCTCCAGCTTGCTGACTGCAAATATTGGGACTTCTCAACCACCATAATCATGTACATCGACTCATTATGATAAATCTCTCTCTCTCTCACACCATATATATATATGTATATATATATATATATATATGTATGTATATATATATATATCTCCTATTTTTTCTGTTTCTCTGGAGAACCTAGATTAACATAGAGATTATGGATGTGACTCATGGCCTTAATCAGCCATCTCAGTAGAATTCAGGAATAAAGATTGGATTAGAATAGCAGAGACCCGGCCAATTAGAACTAATGGAGACAGAGAAAGTAAGACAGACTGAAGGAAGGCCACTACATTTCTAATATTCTATAAAATAAGAAAATAGAGCTATCTGGTTGTAAATGTGTGCTATTTTTCAAAGAAAGGGACCCCAAAGGCATTTCAGAGATCATCATAGCTACAACTTCCACTACAGACCCAGGCAGCAAGGCCATTTCCTTTTCAGTTTAAGAGAGCAGGGCAGCCAGGCATAGCGGCTCACGTCTGTAATCCTGGCTCTTTGGTAGGCCAAAGCAGGTGGGTCACTTGAGCCCAGGCATTCGAGACCAGCTGGGCAACATGGTGAAATCCCATCTCCACAAAATTAAAAAATTAGCTAGGCATGGTAGTGTGTTCCTGTAATCCCAGCTACTTGGGCATCTGAGGTGGGAGAATCACTTGAGCTTGGAAAGTTAAAGCGACAGTAAGCCATGATAGTGCTGCTGTACTCCAGCAAGGGCAACGGGAGTGAGACTCTGCCTTAAAAAAGAAGGGGGGAGGGCAGGGCTACCATGTTGGCATGGCCCAGCCAAAGGACCGAGGCAGTCCCACTGAGCCAAGGAGGTGACACTGCCACCCCTGCAGGCCTGGAAGGGTGAACTTTGAGCCAATAAGGGTTATCCTTGGGCTTTAAGATCCAATGGTATTTGCCTTGCTAGGTTTTAGACATGCTTGAGACTCATTATTTTTTCCTTATTTTCTATTCGGAATGGGAATATTTATCCTATGCTTGCCCCTACATCGTATTTTGTAAGCACATAACTTTCCTGGTTTCACAGATTCGCAGCTGCAGAGGAATTTTATCTCAGAATCAATCATACCACAAGTCTTACCCCATATCTAACTTAGATGATATGAAAATCTGAACCTTAAATTTCAGAGTTGATGATGGAATGAATTAAGACTTTTGAGGCTTTTGGGATAGAAGGAATGTATTTTGCATACACGGAGGACATTAATTTTGAGGAGCCAAGAATGGAATGTTATGAGCTGAGTGCTTGTCAGCTGAGCTAAGGCAATTGGTATGTTATTACTATAGTTAAGAATTTACCCTGAAAGATATTCATTTGGCTAAACCTGAAAGAAAAACAGGTTTTCTTTTGAGAGTAAGAAAATTTAACTTTGCTTGTAAGTACGTTACTTGAACAATTCACAGAATCATGAGCTTGACAAGTAGTAAAGGAACCTGTTCACTTAGTTCAGCCCCCTAACAATGCAGTAATAATATTTTCCAAATGTCACGCAGGCTTCTCCATAAATTACT
This sequence comes from Callithrix jacchus, assembly GCF_049354715.1. Classification (NCBI taxonomy): domain Eukaryota; kingdom Metazoa; phylum Chordata; class Mammalia; order Primates; family Cebidae; genus Callithrix; species Callithrix jacchus. The sequence continues at coordinate 144,413,300 of NC_133508.1, read as the reverse complement.
TATGAAGGATTTTTTAATATATGAATCTTAGATCTATCCAACTATAACTTCCAACCATAAGAGCCAATTCTGCTATCTTTACCAGACTGAACAATTCTGTTATTTCCTCCCCTACATTCATCTTTTTGGATGCTGTAATGGTTAATTTCATGTGCTAACTTGTCTGGGGCAAGGTGCCCAGATATTTAGTTAAACATTTTGGATGTTTTTGTGGGGGCGTTTTTGGATGAAACGTAAGTTTAAATCCGGGAATTTGTGATAAAGGAGAGTGCCCACTATAATGTGGCTGGGCCTTATCTGATAAGTGAAAAGCCTAAAGAGAACAAAAGGCTGACCTCCTCTGAGCAAGAGAAAATTCTGCATCAGACTGTCTCAGACTTCATCTGCAACATCGCCTGGTACTGGTTCTGCAGTAGATTGCAATTCAACTTGAATTTCAACATTTTCCTGAGTCCCCAGCCCGCTGGCCTCTCCCATCAGATTTTGGACTTGCCAAACCTCTACAGTTGTGTGAGCCAGTTCCTTAAAATCAATGTCTTTCTATATCTACACACATTCTATTGGTTCTGTCTCTCAGGAGAACCTTGAAGAATATAGATGGATTATGTTTCTTCCCATTTAAAAGCTATTCATTAACTTTCCATCTCAGCTTTGAAAACACAAAATTCTTACAAGGCCTCAAAGTTTGACATGATTTTTCTCTCTCCTATGCCACCTCAAAGCCCCCCACCAGTAGCTCTCTGGCTTCATGTACTCCTGCTTTCACTCTCAATCAATCTGATTTAGTTATGCTGGCCTCTTAGCATGTCTATCTCAATGTTGTTGCATTTGTAATTCTCTCTGATCAAGTGTTGGTTTCTCAGATATTCTTAAGTCTGAGTCTCTGATTTTCTTTATGTCTTTACTCAATTATCATTTTCTCAGTGAAGCCCTGCTTAGTTATTCTTTTAAAAAAATGTAATGTCCTCTTCCAACATTTCCTATTCTCTTTCCTATTGTATTTTTTTCTTAGCACCAACAATAGTTCCTTATAGTGTATGTTTTGCTTTTCTTCTTGCTTGTCATTTGATTTCTCCTCTATAATGAAATTTGCATGACAGCTGAATTATTTTCTATTTTAATGCTGTATTCCAAACACCTAGGATAGTGATATAATAGGGGATCTGAATATTTGTCAAATAAAAGAATGAATGAGAATATCAGATTACTTTTGAGGATTTTAGGTTGATTTTCAAACTACATATTCACATGGAACTAAATATTCCAAACTAAGTATTCACATTTTTGTTTGACTTTGGCATTTTTATAAACTGTTACTTATTTTGGAATTAAAATATATTACATATCAAATGTGTACGTTAAATAGTAGTCTTCTCCCCTTCTTTATCTGCTGCCACATGCTGTTGTTAATTCAACAAAGTGTCTCATAATCAATAGCATGTTAGAACTAAGAAAATAATAGCTTTTATATGACAATTATGATGATAATGGTAGTTTTGTGTGTCAAGAATTGTGAAGGGCCTGAGATTTGTGTGGAGAAATGGAAGAAAATATCTTTAACGGGAACTATTGATTATGACATTATAAAATTAAGAAATATTGTTTGTTATAATCAATCATACAAAGAAAAAATGTGGCAAAATGCCTCTAGTCTTATTATTTACTTTTGTCCTGGCCTTCTCATTGATTCTGATTTAGCTGAGAAATTGTATAAAGATAGCAGTAGATAATATAAAACTTCAGACAAATCGCTGTTGTGGTGAGGGTGTGAAGTAGCGGGTAAAGGCTCTGCTGAAGTTATTAGGAAAATTGCAGTCGTTCAAGATTTTATGATCACTTTTATATGATCTTGTCATGTAATAACTGACATATACATTTATTCCCAATTCTTCTCATTTCTTAATATTACTTCTGCTGACTGTTTTTCAACTTCATGTATTAATTTAATCTTTCCCTTCTAAAATTAAGTAATTGGGTATGTTTTTCTAATTCTGTCATAAAATTTTCTTTGCTGTTATATTTTTACACAGAAATGTTAAATCTTATACATCAAACTTAATGCATTAAAATTAAAAAAATGAGGCAGGTTATTTCTTGCTGAAGGCTGGAATGACTATAGAGAAATATGCCTGAATTTAGTAATTTGATATTGCAAAACTTCTATGCCTTACCCAAATTTGCCATTGCTGTTTTCGAGGACTCCTTCCACTCAGGATCTGTGTGTAGAAGTTTAAACCATGACTAATTTGAGTCTTTCTATTTTGGGGTAGTCCCACTGAACACTTTTGTCTAGACTACTGTCCTCTAGGCTAGATTAGAATGGAATTGAGGCTAGTATGGAGAATGGTTATAGGGTTCCTTGCTGATGTTCTTACTGACTTTTATCTCATGTGGAATGCTCAGTTGAATAGAGAGCTATAGATTCCATGGATATAGATGTAAAGGATACGGAATTTCCTTAACTCAATTGTGATTTGTTAGGTCTCTGCTGCATACCTTGCTACTACACCAAGTATCGTGACAAATAGGACTCATTATAGGAGTATTTCCAAAAAGTGGTGCTCAGACTATCTGTATTAGTCAGGGTTCTCTTAGGGGGACAGAAATTAAACATATATATATATATATATCTCTCATATAATCTATATATGTATTAACAAACTCCTATATATATGGGAGCTTGTTAAGTATTAACTTACACAATGACAAGGTTCCACAATAGGCTGTCAGCAAGCTGAGGAGCAAGAAAAGCCAGTCCAAGTCCCGAAACTGAAAAACCTGGAGTCCAGCCTTCAAGGGCAGGAAGGATCCAGCACAGGAGCAAGATGTAGGCTGGGAGGCTAGGCCAGTCTCTCCTTTTCACATTTTTCTGCCTGCTTATATTCGCTCACAGCTGATTAGATTGTGCCCACCAGATTAAGGGTGGATCTGCCTTCCCCAGCCCACTGACTCAGATGTTAATGTATTTTGGTAGTATCCTCACAGACACACCCAGATCAATATGTTGTATCCTTCAATCTAATCAAGTTGACACTTAATATTGACTATCATACTACCCGTGTCAGAATCTCATGGGTTTCATATGAAATCACAAAAGACCTCAGATGGTCAAGGCAATCTTGAGCAAAGAACAAAGCTGGAGGCATCACACTTCTTGACTTCAAATTATATCACAAAGCTACAGTAATAGAAACAGTATGGTACTTCCATAGAAAAAGATAAACCAATGAAATAGAATCGAGACCCCAGAAATAAATCCATGCATATCAATTAGCTAATCTTTGACAAGGGCAACAAAGATACACAATGTGGAAAAGATAGTTTCTTTAATAAGTGATGTTGGGAAACAGCATATCACATGCAAAAGAAGGAATTTGGATCTTTATTTTACACTCTACACAAAAAAACAACTCAAAATGGATGAAAGATTCAAACATAAGACCTTAATCTGTAAAACTGCTACAAGAAAACATAGGGAAAAAGTTTCTTGACATCGGTCTTGGCATGAATCTTTTTTTTAACTTTTATTTTAGGTTCACAGGTACATGTGCAGGATGTGCAGGTTTGTTATATAGGTGAACGTGCATCCTGGGGGTTTGTTATACAGATTATTTTATCAACCAGGTATTAAGCCTAGCACCTAGGTTGTTTTTCCTGACTCTCTTCCTCCTCCTACCTTCCACCCTTCTATAGGCCCCAGTGTGTGTTGTTTCCCTCTGCATGTCCACGTTTTCTCATTAGTTAGTTCCCACTTATAAATGAGAATATGCAGTATATGGTTTTCTTCTCCTATGTTAGTTTGCTAGAAATAATGGCCTCCAGCTTCATTTATATCCCTGCAAAGGACATAATCTCAGTTTTTTTATGGCTGCATATTATTCTATGGTATATATGTATCACAATTTGTTTATCCAGTCTATCATCGGTGGGCATTTATGTTGATTTCATGTCTTTGCTTTTGTGAATAGTGTTGCCATAAACATACATGTGCATATGTCTTTATAATGGAATGATTTATATTCCTTTGGATATATATCCAGTAATGGGCTTGCTGGGTTGAATGTTATTTATGTCTTTAGGTCCTTGAGGACTTGCCATACTGTCTTCCACAATGTTTGAACTAATTTATACTCCCACTAAGTGTTTAAGTGTTCTTTTTTCTTCACAATCTCCTCAGCATCTGTTATTTTTTTGACTTTTAAATAATGGCCATTCTGACTAGAGGTGTAAGATGGTATCTCATTGTGGTTTTGATTTGCATTTCTCTAAAAATGAGTGATGTTTAGCTTTTCTATATATGATTTTTGGCCAAATGTATGTCTTCTTTTGAGAAGTATCTGTTCATGTCTTTTGACCACTTTTTACTTATGTTGTTTTTTTCCTGTAAATATGTTTATATTCTTTATTGATGCTGGATATTAGATTTTTGTCAGATGCATAGTTTGCAAAAAGTTTCTCCCATTCTGTAGGCTGTTTACTCTGTAGATAGTTTCTTTTGCTGTGCAGAAACTCTTTGGTTTAATTAGATCTCATTTTTCAATTTTTATTTTTGTTACAATTGCTTTTGCCATCTTTGTCATGAAATCTTTGCCAGTGCCTATGTCCCGAATGGTATTGCCTAGGTTGACAATCTAGGTTCTTACAGTTTTTGTCTTTAAGTCTTTAATTCATCTTTAGTCAATTTTTGTATATGGTGTGAAGAAGAGGTGCAGTTTGAATTTTCAACCTTTGGCTAGCCAGTTCTTCCAGCACAATTTATTGAATAGATAATCCTTTCTCCATTGCATGTTTCTCTCAGGTTTGTCAAAGTTCAGATGGTTGTAGCTGTGCAGTCTAATTTCTGGGTTCTCTATTCTATTTCATTGGTCTATGTGTTTGTTCACATTTTGGTTACTGTAGCCTGTAGTATAGTTGGAAGTCAGATAGCATGATGCCTCCAGCTTTGTTCTTTTTGCTTAGGATTGCCTTGGCTATTCAGGCTCTTTTTTGGTTCCATGTGAATTTTAAAATAGTGTTCTCTAGTTTTATGAAGAATGTAAATGGTACTTTAATGGAAATAGCTTAATGGTAGCTTAATGGGAACAGTAATTTAATGGGAATAGTTAATGGTAGTTTAATGGGAATAACATTGAATCTATAAATCGCTGTGGGCAGTATGACCATTTTTATAATATTAACTCTTCCTATCCATGAACATAAAATGTTTTTATTTGTTCATGTCATCTCTGATTTCTTTGAGCAGTCATTTGTAGTTCTCATTGTAGAGATCTTTCACTACATTTATTCCTTGGTATTTTATTCTTTTTGTGGTGAGCTTAAAAAGCTTTTGTGGGGAGACACTGGGGTTTTCTAGATATAGAATCATGTCATATGCAAACAGGGATAGTTTGAATTCCTCTCTTCCTATTTGAATGGCCGTTATTTCTCTCTCTTTCCTGATTGGCATGGCCGGAACTCCCAACAGTATGTTGAATAGGAGTGGTGAGAGAGGGCATCTTTGTCTTGTGCCAGTATTTGCTTTCAGCTTTTGCCCATTCAGTATGATGTTAGCTGGGGGTTTGTCATATATGACTCTTATTATTTGGAGGCATGTTCCTTCAATACCTAGTTTATCAAGAGTTTTTAACATGAAGGGATGTTGAATCTTATTGAAAGCTGTTTTGGCATCTATTGAGATGATCATGTGGTTTTTGTCTTTAGTTCTGTTTATGTGACGAATCACATTTATTGATTTGTATGTATTGAACCAACCTTGTATCCTGGGGATGAAGCCTACTTGATTGTGGTGGATACTGTGATTCTGTCTGGTGCTGGGTTGCTTTGTTTTGTTTTGTTTTTGTTTGGCTATTTATTACTGCCTCAATTTCAGAACTTGTGTCCAGGAATTTATCCTTCTCTTCTAGGTTTTCTATTTTGTGTACATAGAGGTGTTCATAGTGATTTCTGATGGTTGCTTTTATTTCTGCAGGGGTCAGTAGTAAGATTCCTTCTGTTACTTCTAAGTGTGTTTATTTGGGTCATCTCTTTTTTCTTCTTTATTCGCCTACACAGTGGACTATTTTATTACTTTTTTCAAAAATCAACTCCTGGATTTGTTGATCTTTTGAATGATTTTTCATGTCTCGACTTCCTTTATGTCAGCTCTAGTTTTTGTTATTTCTCATCTTCTTCTAGCTTTGGGATTGATTTGTTTTTGCTTCTCTAATTCTTTCAGTTGTAAAGTTAGGTTAATTTGACATCTCTCTAATATTTTGATGTGGGCATTTAGTGCTATGAATTTCCCTCTTCACAATACCTTAGCTGTGTTCCAGAGATTCTGGTATCTTGTACCTTTGTTCTCATTAGTTTCAAAGAATTTCTTGATTTCTGCATCACTTTCATTATTTTACCCAAAGGACATCCAGGAGAAGGTTACTCAGTTTCCATGTAATTATATGGTTTTGAGTGAAGTTTTTAGTCTTGAGTTCTAATTTGATTGGATTGTGCTGTGGTCCAAGAGACTGTTATGATTTTAGTTCTTTTGCATTTGCAGAGGAGTATATTATTTACAGTAATGTGATCAATTTTAAAGTAAGTGCCGTCTGGCAATGAGAAGAAAGTATATTCTGTTGTTTTGGGGTACGGAGTTCTGCAGATATCTATCAGGTCCCTTTGATCCAGAGCTGAGTTGAAGTCCTGAATATCTGTTAATTTTCTGTCTTTATTATCTGTCTAATATTGTCAGTGGGATGTTAAAGTCTCTCACTATTATTAGGTGGGTGTCTCAGTCTCTTGAAGATCTCTAAGAACTTGCTCTTTGAATCTGGGAGCTCTTGTATTGGGTGCATATATATTTAGGATAGTTAGCTCTTCTTGTTGTATTTAATCCTTTACCATTATGTAGTGCCCTTCTTTGTCTCTTTTGATCTTTGTTGGTTTAAAGTTTGTTTGGTCAGAAAGTAGGATTGCAACCCCTGCTCTTTTTTGTTTTCCACTTGCTTGGTAAATTTTCCTCCATCCCTTTAGTTTGAGCCTATAGGTCTTTGTATATAAGATGGGTCTCTTGAAGACAGCATACCAATTGGTCCTGGTTCTTTATCCAGCTTTCCACTCTGTGTCTTTTAATTGGAGCATTTAACCTATTTACATTGAAGTTTAGTATTATTATGTATGAATCCTGTCATTTTTGTGCTAGCTTGTTATTTTGCAAACTTGTTTATGTGGATGCTTCATAATGTCACTGGTCTGTGTACTTCAGTTTGTTTTTGTAGTGGCTGGTGATGACTTTTCCATTCCATATTTGATACTTCCTTCAGGAGTTCTTGTAAGGCAGGTCTGGTAGTATTGAATTCCCTCAGCACTTGCTTGTCTGAAAAGAATCTTATCTCTCCTTTGCTTATGAAGCTCAGCTTTGCCAGATATTAAGATTTCCTGAGGTCCTGTAGATTTGAGGATGGTCTTCATGTATGTTTGTGTGCATGATTGTTGAGTGTGTTTGTGGAGAGGGAGGTGGTGATTCTTCATTACTGTCTTTTTGTCATGTTTATCACTAAGGTCCTTTTTACATATTCTGTTTCATCAATCTCTGAGAGATTTATTAATGCTAAGCAAACTATCAAGAGATTGTTTTGTAATTCAGAAAGTTAATATTTGTTTCCAATGAGAGATTATCTTATAACTCATAATCTAGACTAATAAATAAAAGTTCCTTCTTTTTAAAAAGAAAAATTTAAAACCATAGAAAAAAGTTTTTTTTTTTTTTGCATATGCACTAAAAACCATAGGCTTTTAAATTCTGTTCTTTTCCTTTCCAAGTGCTCCCATCTACAATAAAATCTGATTTAGGAGAATGGAAATATTAAAGTAAAGCCAGCCAACAACTAAAGGCATTTTTAGATAGGAAACATGAGAATTCCTTAATGGTTTCTGATTATAAGCACCCTTAGAATAGTTCATGATGCAACCTATAAAATTAAAGAATGACAGTAGTTTTCCTAAATAGTTCAATAGATAGATGTTTTCTTCTAACTTAGCAGATGGAATTTTCTTCCAGAATTCAGATTTAAAACTAATTTTTTTTCTCTTTGTGACAGGGTCTTGCTCTGTTGCCCAGGCTGGAGTGTAGTGGCATATCAGCTTACTCCAGCCATGAGCTGCTGAGCTCAAGTAATCCTCTCCCCTAGCCTCCCAAGTAGCTGGGAACCACAGGTGAGCAAGACCATGCCCAGCTAATTATTTTTATTTCTATTCTTTTGTAGAGATAAGCTGTCATCATGTTGCCCAGGCTCATCTCAAACTCCTGGGGTCAAGGGATCCTTCCAACTTGGTATCCCAAAGTGCTGAGATTACTGGTGTGAACTGCTGCAACTAGCCTAAAACTAAGACATCTTTAACACCCAACCTGTGTTCAATTAACAATTTTGAAACCTTAAAAACAAACAAACAACAACAACAAAACAAGTGCCATCAAAGTCTTATTGGCCCACCTTAGTTCTAATAGTGTCTTAATCACGTACTGTACACACACTATGCATACCACAGACACTTATGCATCTTCCTTCAGATGCTCATATTTTCTATTTGGTTTTACTGTATAATAAAATCACTCAGGAGATTTTGGGCTGAGATGAGGGGTTCTTCTAAATATACAATCATGTTGTCTGCAAATAGAGACAATTTGACTTCCTCTTTTCCTAAGTGAGTATGCTTTATTTCTTTTCTTGCCTGATTGCCCTGGCCAGAACTTCCAGTACTGTGTTGAATAGGAGTGGTGAGAGAGGGCATCCGTGTCTTGTGCTGGTTTTCAAAGGGGATGCTTCCAGTTTTTGCCCATGCAGTATGATATTGGCTGTGGGTTTGTCATAAATTGATCTTATTATTTTGAGATACGTTCCATCAATACCTAGTTTATTGAGAGTTTTTAGCATAAAGTGCTGTTGACTTTTGTCAAAGGCCATCTCTGCATCTATTGAGATAATCATGGTTTTTAAGTTGATAAGCAACTTCAGCAAAGTCTCAGATTACAAATTCAATGTGCAAATATCACAAGCATTCCTATACACCAATAACAAACAGAGAGAAAAATCATGAGTGAACTCCCATTCACAATTGCTACAAAGAGAATAAAATACCTAGGAATACAAGGGATATGAAGGACCTCTTCAAGGAGAACTACAAACCATTGCTCAAGGAAATAAGAAAGGACACAAACAGATGGAAAAAGCATTCCATGCTTATGGTTAGGAAGAATCAATATCATGAAAATGGCCATACTGTCTAAAGTAATTTATAGATTCAATGCTATCCCCATCAAGCTACCATTGACTTTCTTCACAGAATTAGAAAGAAACATCTTAAATTTCATATGGAACCAAAAAAGAACCCACATAGCTAAAAACAAAACAAAACCAAAAACAAAGCTAGAGACATCATGCTACCTGACTTCAAAGTATACTTCAAGGCTAAAGTAATCAAAACAGCATGGTACTGTTACTAAAACAGAAATATAGACCAATGGAACAGAACAGCACCCTCAGAAGTAATGCTACACATCTACAACCATCTGATTTTTGACAAACCTGACAAAAACGAGCAATGGGGAAAGGATTCCCTATTTAATAAATGGTGTTGGGAAAACTGGCTAGCCATGTGCAGGAAGCAGAAAGTGGACCCCTTCCTTATACCTTATATAAAAAATAACTCAAGATGGATTAAAGACTTAAATATAAGACCTAACACCATAAAAACCCTAGAAGGAAATCTAGGCAATACCATTTAGGACATAGGCATAGGCAAGAACTTCATGACTAAAACACCAAAAGCAATGGCAACAAATGCCGAGGTAGACAAATGGGACCTAATTAAAGAACTTCTGCACAGTAAAAGAAGCGATTATTAGAGTGAACTGGCAACCAACAGAATGGGAAAAAATTTTTGCAATCTACCTGACTTGCAAAGGGCTAATATTCAGACTCTACAAAGAACTTAAACAAATTTACAAGACAAAAACAAACAGCCCCATCAAAAAGTGGCTGAAGAATGGAAATAGACCCTTCTCAAAAGAAGACATTTATGCAGCCAACAAACTTATGAAAAAAAGCTCATCATCACTGGTCATTAGAGAAATGAAAATCAAAACCACAATGAGATACCATCTCACACTAGTTAAAATGACAGTCGTCAAAAAACCAGGAGACAACAGATACTGGAGAGGATGCGGAGTAATAGGAACACTTTTACACTGTTGGTGAGAGTGTAAATTAGTTCAACCATTGTGGAAGATAGTGTGTTGATTCCTTAAGGATCTAGAACTAGAAATACTATTTAACCCAGCAATGCCATTACTGGGTATATGCCCAAAAGATTATAAATTATTCTATTATAAAGACACATGCACCTTGTGTGTATTGCAGCACTGTTCACAATAGCATAGACTTGGAACCAACCCAAATGCCCATCAATGATGACTGGAAAAGAAAATGTGGCACATATATACCATGGGATACTATGTGGCCATAAAAAGGATGGGTTCATGTCCTTTGTAGGGTCATGGATGAAGCTGGGAACCATCATTCTCAGCAAACTGATGCAAGAACAGAAAACCAAACACTGCATGTTTTCACTCATAAGTGGGTATTAAACAATGAGAACCCGTGGATAAAGGGAGGGGAACATCACATACTGGGCCTGTTGGGTGGGTGAGGGGCTAGGGGAGGGATAGCATTAGGAGAAATACCTAATGTAGATGACGTGTTGATGGATGCAGCAAACCACCATGGCACGTGTATACCTATGTAGCAAACCTGCACATTCTGCACATGTACCCCAGAACTTGAATTATAATAATAATAGTAATAATAATAAAGATACTTTGCAATTAAAGAAAACACTCAGGACACACAACCCGTCCCCATAAGAAAACACCATTTCTCATTTTAAATAATTATAGTTTATATTCTCAGGTGCTTTCCTACTTAAAAAGTTCTAGCAGGCATGAGGGCATATATAAGTCCATTTTAGTTTCAATTTTAGGTGATCAACGTGAGGATCACAGAAGTTAGGTGATGAAATGGGAACTAAAAATCCAGTCCTCTCAACTCCAAATTCTGTTTCCTTTCCATACAGTGAGAGTTGTCATGAGCTTTACAAGAAGTAATATGTGCAAATTGCTCCAGAATATTAGTTGTTATAGTATATCCTCCAGCTCAGTGCTTCCAAATGTGGCTGACTATCAGATTCCCTTGTAAATCTTTACTTTTAAAAATGCTGTTCAGGTGATTCTGATCATCTAGAAAGGGGAACAACATTAAAAAAATTTTTAATTTAATTTACAGTTCCAGGATACATGTGCAGGACATGCAGGTTTGTTCCACAGGTAAACATGTGACATGGTGTTCTGCTGCACCTATTAACCCATTACCTAGGTATTAAGCCCCACATGCATTAGCTATTTATCCTGATGCTCTCCCTCTCCCCCCATGTCCAAGACATCCCAGTGTGTGGGAAACAGCTTCTTAAGTCCCACTCCCAGGGATAAACTGACAGGAGATGTCAGGACACTGCCGGCTATGTATTTGATCTAAATATATTCCTTACTGCCTTCTTTCAGTTTTAAAGTCTTATTCTTGTAAAGACAGCATCATCATCATAATTATCTTTTCTGGTAACCTTTTGTCTGTAGGTTCATCAGATGCTATTGAGCATTATCTAAATATAAGGGAAGTATTATTATTATCATCTCAAGGCTAGGTAGGTTGTTGAGGTTCAGAGAGAATAACTTACTTTTCCCAAGGAACTGCCATTGAATAAGTTAATTCGGTTAACTTAAGGGTGATTATTAGTTCAGTAATGTGTGTGATCAGGAGTAACTGAGGCATCTTCAATTCCTGTTATCAAGAGTCACCTTTCAAAATGAAAGATGCGCAGCCTCTTTTATTTAAAAAGTTTTTAGAAAATTTCTAAAGTCCCTCCTTTATCTCATCTCACACACACACACACACACACACACACACACACACACACACACACACAGAGAGAGAGAGAGAGAGAGAGAGAATCATTTTTAAAAACCTGAGAACTAATGGTTTTAAAACTTTTATTCAGTAGAATAATTTATTTATGAATTTTCTAGACCTTATTTTCTCCAAACCCTAAGTGTTTTAGTTCATCCTGTGAAGACACATTTGCTTTTTAAAAAGGCTGAAGGTTTGAGTAACACACTTTGCTTTGATCCCATTTTCCGCCTGGGGAAGAGCATTTCTTATCTATCATTTGATGCACAAAATTTTATTGTTACTCCAGAGCTAGAGGAGGAGAAAAATAACTGAGGACAACTTCAATTTGCAAGAGTACCCAAGGGCTGGGAAGAAGATATAAGATGATTCTAGACTTCAACATTATATTTATGTTCAAAGTATCCTCAAGATACAATGAATTTGTTTACATACTTAACTTTGAAAGGACACCTTAAATCAAGAAAACAGTTTTAATTTTACTGTGCCTAGTTCATAGCAATGTCTCGGAGTCAGCTATAATTTGAGCAAAACAGTAATAGTTACAGCAGATGCAGCTTTTCCTGCAGCCTGATCAGGGTCTTATTGCATGTAAGTTACTGAATCACTCTTGTCAATAAGACCAGTCATCCCTGTCTCACAACAGAAATCCACAAATCAGTGCATCACACCTTACTTCCTTGGAAAGGGGCACTGAAGCAACTACAACAGGCTGTTCACGTCACCTATTTCTCCTCAGCCCCTCCATGTCTCATAACCTGAAGAAGAGAAGCCTGGGTTAGTGGCTCCTTGGTGAGCTCTGCTTATCTGCCAACTGGCTGTAAGAACAGTCAGTAAATACTTACTGAATGTTAATAATGAGCCTGGCGTTGTGCCAGCTGTTCGCATGTCCTTTCCATTTGTCATTATTTGTCACTACAGTGTAAGTACCACAACAGATGGAAACTTCTCTGTCTTGTTAGTAGTGTATCCTCACAGTATTTGTTAAATGAGTGAGAGACTTAGGATACAAGGGTGGAATAAAAGCAGAAGGTGGTTTCTGCTCTCACAGGCTGCTGGTAGTTTAGTGAGGGAAATGGATATTAATCAGAGAGTCTTACAAATGAATGCAAATTTACAATTATGATAAATGTGGAGATGAGAGACTTAGGAAAGAGGCAATTGACCGCAAAATGAAGGTCCCACTAAGATTCCTGATAAAGGGCAACACGGTGAGATAAACTAAAAGAAGAGGTAAAAGAGGACTGATATGGGTAGGGAGATTGTCTGAGACCAAGGAAGTTGTCTCAAAGCCTTGTGGTTGGAGGGAACATGCTTATTCAAGAAAAAAAGCCAGTGTGGTTGGCTCGCAGGGGGCAAAGTGAAAGGATGGTCTTGGGCAGAGGCTGGGTAGGTGGGTGGGATCCAGACAAAGGTAGGATCCTATGGACAATGTCAAGCATTTGGATCTTCAGCTTGAGATTGACAGGAAGCCTCTAGATGAGTTTTAAGCAGTAATACAATTAGCAAATTTGCACTTTGAAAAAGATCACTCTGCACTGTGGATAATGGACTGGTGATGGTTTAAATGGAAAAAGTGTTGCCACAATTCAATCAAGAGATGTGAGCAGCTTGGATTAGGATATAGTAGAGGAGATGTAATGCAGTGAACAGATTTGGAATATATTTTGGAAGCCAAATTGACAAAGTATTGTTTTAGAGTCAATCAGGAGTAAGAGAGAAGGAGGAGTCAGGGGTGATTCCTAGATTTCTGGCTTGCCTACCAGAGTGGAAGCTCATGTTGTTCACTGATAATGGTCACGTTAGAAGAAAACCAGGTGTGGAGGTGTAGTGTGGGGCGGTTCAGTTTTGAGTTATGATGCGCTTGAAGTGCCTGTGAGATAGTCAAGCTGGGACATTTAGTAGGAAATTGGTATAATTGGTTATGAGAGTCTAGAAGACCCTGGAAAGGCCTCTGCCATAGAAATATTAACACATTTGTGACTCTTGTATAAATAGATGAAAATTGAGACCACTGGTGTGGATATAATTGGCTGAATATAGAAATTGAAAAGATAGAAAGGTTAAGACAGAAATTTGAGAAGGTTCCATCATTTAATGCAATGTAATTATTGAATAAAGAAGAATGATTGTGCTAAGTAGAAAGAAGGAACTGCAGAGACTAGAAGGAAACTAGTAGATGGTTGTGTGATGAAAAGCAAGAGAAGGTTCACCCATGTCAAATCTATGAAGAGATGGAAAAATATGACATACTGTTTTCCCCACCCCGTAAATTTATGTTCATTATTGTACCCAGAGTCACTAGCAAAGTTGGACTCATAGTTGGATTTTAACAAATAATTTTGGAATTAATGAATAAATACTGAACAACAGATATGAAATCTTCAAGGAAGACATAGGCCATTAAAGGAAAATGGGAGACGTCATTATAAAAGATGGGAGTGGGGAGAAAAGTGACGATTCCCACAAACATGTCCATCGTGTTGTTTGTGGTCAGTTACTAGGGTTAGACTTAAAACCCTAACTAGATCTCCTTTCCCCCACATTATGTGGATATGATGTTACATTTCCAAAAAGACAACCTGGTCAAGAATATGAGTGGAATCCTCCATCATTGGGGAAAACTTACAGCAAAAACAAGGTACAGTTGTGCAAGGCTGATCTTCATGGAGCACTTTTTGACTTTGATCTTTAGGGAATTTCACGGCTGCTGCACTGGGGCCATTTTAAGTTGCAGGTTTCAGAATGAAATAAAGTGTTGCTGCCTTGGCTAAATATGCATTTATTCTAATTACTGTGGCAAAGACTTAAATCCCATATGGTACACACTGTCTATAATAACACCCAAACATCAATGGCTTGGCCCAGTGCAAGTTAAGTCTCATTCAGGCAGCATTTCTGTGCTGGGGTTTGATAGGTGCCTCTCCCTGGGGTGATTTATAAACCTAGAGTTCTTCTATCTTGTTGCTGCACTATCTTTTGGAGCTGTGGAGGCCTATGCTGAATTCTCTGCTTCCAGCCAGCCAGAGAAATGTGGAAAGGGGGCATTATGAAAGACTCTGGGGGTGCCGGGCTAGAAGTAGCATCCATGTCTTCTATTCATATTCCATCAATCAGAACACAGTCATGTGGCTACACTTTATTGCCAGGGAGGCTGGAGAATTTGTCTGGCCATGTACCAGAGTGGAAAGGAAAATAGATTTGTTAAAGCTGTTTACCTCTCTCCATAGGCCATTTTCCTCTATGTTCTGCCAGTTTAAGGAACTAATTAGGCCCTGTTACCTTCCTTGTCAGAGAATTATCTTTCTTTGACATATTTTCTTTAAACTGTTCCTGCCTGTCTTAACTTCTACTTGAATGCCTTCTCTCCTCAAGGAAGAGAAAAACTTGACTTAGGGCTGATTTCCCAGGATTATCTCATGATTATCTTGTAGCCAAGAAGACTGGAACCCCCAAAGTCTTTCAGAATGTCCCCTTTCCATACTTCTCTGGCTGGCTGGAAGCAGAGAATTCAGCATAGCCCTCCACAGCTCTAAAAGACAGAGTAGCCACAAGATAGAGGAACTCTAGGTTTATAAATCACCCCAGGGAGAGGCATCCACCCAACCTCTGGCAATCAAGTAGCCAAAACCACTTTTCTCTGGCTTTACCTTTGGGGTTACTTTAAAAAGTATTTTTATGTTTATGAGTTCTACCTCAACGTTTTGGGGAAAACGCTTACACCTTAACAGTTTAGCTGTTGTTAAAAACAGTGGTTTTTCTAACTTTAGGAAGGATTTAAATCCCCTGGCGAGCTGGCCCCATCCCTAGACCTTCTGGTTCTCTAGGTCTGGGGCAGAGGCTGAGAATTTGCATTTCTAATAAATTCCCAAGTGATTCTCATATTGCTGGTTCAGGAATGACACTCTGAAAACCACTGCTCCAAAATAAACTCTAAAATAGGAAACAAAACGTTTCTTTTTATTTTTAAATTAATACATCCTGTTTACCTAAACCCGAAATTTAATTCATATGGGAAGATAACACAGTAGACAATACATTTTCAGATCAGGAAAAAACCTAGAGATAGAAAATTATAATCTTTGCTTTAAGCCAGCCACTTTTCAGCCAGCAATATGAAACTAGGCAAACCATTTTACCTTTCAGATTTTCCATTTCTTTATAAACGAATGATAACAACATCTACTTTGCCTGGGACATGAGATTTTGTGCCAGGCTAATCAGCAGCAGAACATCCAGGAGATCTGCTTGTTTCTATGGAAAAGCAGATTTATACCCCATCAGAGAACTCCCTGAGGGCTGCCCACCTGCAAGGAAAACTATTATGTAGCCTCACAAATGAGGCTGCCTTAGTTTTCCCGAAGGTAGTGTATACCCTTCCCTTGAACCAAATCTAAAACACCACCAGTAATCACGCTTAAAGGTCAAATGCTGAATCCTTGTGATTCTCAACATGGCTCTGTGATAGAATCACCTGCATAGCTTTGAAAAAAACGTCCATGCTCTTGCCTCATACATTCTGAGGTGGGGTCTGGGTATTCACAAATGAGTGTTATGTGGAGCTGGGTTGAGAACCAACCTGTGGGTGACAGACTGTGGCCCCTTGCAGCATCTTGCCGTGGTGAGTGAAGTGAGTTGTACTGTGACTTCTAGCTTATAGATGATGGGCAAATTCTGTGCACCACAAAGTTTGATTGCATTGGGGATATTAAATTCCCATGCGGTGAGCAGTCTATCACAGGACAAATGAGAGTGTCAGAGCAGGCTTTTTAAGGCCTGTGTTATTATGTTGAATGATAAACTGCTTGCAAGTGATTGAACTGCCTCCACAGAACTAGGCCCTCACTTTCTTTCCTTTTCAAGTGATGCCATCTATCTCTGTATTTCTTTTTTACCAAGAGAAGGCACACACGTGTCGAATTGCCACAAAGCGTCTCAGTGCCTGAGAAGTCGGTTGAAAGAGATGTTTCATGCTTAATTTTCTTAGTCATGCAGAACTGGATCAAATCTGTGTCATAAGAAACTGGGCAGCTATAAACAACATGGGTTTATATATTTGATTTTGAGGTTTTATTTTGGCTTTTATCACCAGAAAAGGCAAGCAGGACCATACTTTTGAGAAGGAAGTGAAATGGGATGGACATGAGATGCAGATGGTGCTATGATCTGTAGAGCTTTCTCTGTATTTTAGTTGTGTTTCAGTGGAACAATGAGTGAAAACACAAGGTCCTGTGTTCCATAAAGGATTGCTTAAACTTGTTCCCTGGGCTCCGTTAGTATTCTTGGAAAGCTGTTATTATTAACATACTTTACGTTAAAGTAATTGGGCCTGAGTAATAGTTGTCTCAGTACAACTTTCATTTGGTTCACATATCCGCACTAAATGACTTTTGATGATTCTAGAAAGGGGCAGTTAGAAAACGTAAACTGTAGAGATTCTGATGAACTGAATTCCATAGCTGAATGAACATCTCAGAACCAAGGTCTGTTATTTTTTCCAAATGTACTGATAAGGAAAGACAGCAACTTTGTGATGGAGCTGTTATTTTTAAAATTTGGCTGGAGATGATGAGAAATTCTCATTAGATGTTGTGAACACTGCCCTTGGATACTTCTCTTCTTCTAGATATTTATTTTCTGATTATCTCTTTGCTTTGCTTTTTAAAATATGTGTTATTTATCTTTTTATTATTGAGTTGTAGGAATTTTATTTTATTTTTTTCTGAGACAGGGGCTTGCTCTGTCACCCAGGTTCAGTGCAGTACCACGATCATTGCTCACTGTAGCCTTGAACTCCTGGGCTCAAGCAATTGTCCCACCTCAGCCTCACCAAGTAGCTGGTGCCTAAACATGCACCACCATGATTAGCTAATTTTTGTATTTTTTTCTAGAGACAGGTTCTTGCTCTATTGCCCAGGCTGGTGTTAAATGCCTGAGCTCAAGCCATCCTTCCAGCTTTGGCTTCCAAACTGCTGAGATTACAGGTGAGAGCCACTGCACCCAACCTATGCTTTGCTTTTTTGGTGACATAGGTTTGATTTAGATGATTGCTTGTAGAAAAACTGTATTAGCAGCTCTGCAGTGTGTAGAGGCTCTTAAAGAGGGAGAGGTGGCAGAGGATTCTAGTTCATGTCTTTGCAGCTAGCAGCAAACCGGGGCTTAGAACCAAATAAAATCAGAATTCCCACTGCGTAAGGAGAGGTACTCAGGACAAAACTGGCTTCAGACTCTGGACAAGGCAGAGACTGGTCTATGTCAGCTGGAAGCATCTTTCCCTCACACTGGAGAGTGCATGTGTGGGGTCCCACGCTAGCCACAGTGTCTAGGTACTAGGAACAGAGGTTGGCACTGTACGGCACCTATACTAGAAATTCAACAGAGAAGGCTAACGTTTACTTACGTTGTTTTGCTAACCATCTCCCACCCCATAGGAGGAAAGGGATACATAACTTGTGAATAAAGTGGAGGAAAATTAAGAAATAAAAAAGATTTGCTTGACTTTTTTTTTTTTAAAGGGTTTGTGAAGAGGCAAACAAGGCTGAATCCCTGTTCTTCAGGAATTATTTCTAAAGTATTTTGTTCTTCGTCTCAGATCAAGTCTGAAGTTGTACTACTACTCATTGTTATCATATTCTGTCGCTGAAATACACATTCCAGAACTGGATGCAGCATGGTGTAATTTTCCTGTCTAAATAGCATCCTAGCACTCTAACCTAAAGGCTCACACTGCACGTCCGTTGGCATGATATCAGTCTAAATATTTGGGCCAATGCATTTCGCCTGGAGCTTATGTTTGTAGTTCAAAGGGAATTTCTTTGTAAGGAAAGAAAGCATTTTTGTTATTATGTTCTTCTTCTTTGAAATTAGTAACTGTCCCAATTAACCCTCTAACTTCTCGTACTTCCGCAATAGGCATATCTCTTGAACTGCTTTAGTTACCAACAAAAATGGGAATGATAGGTCTTTGTAATTAGCTTTCTAGAGACAGAAAAATCACAGCTATGAACCCCAAGCTATGTCTAGTGAATGAACTGCTGCCTTTCTGTGCAGTGAAGCCTCGTGGCAGCCCTGGCTTTAAGGCTGCTGGTTACTGATGAAAACCAAAAATATTGTTGTGATGCTATTTCTATTGTCTATGCTCATCAGCTTGGGTTTGGAAGAGTCATTAAAAAATTAAAGCTATCAAAGAATTTTTGAAGATGACTGTTTTGTCCCTTCCTACCGGAGATGTTGCTGGTATTCTCTTTACAACATCTCCCCCAAGTGGTAACCTTGACCCATAGAACTTACGTCATGACCCTGAGGCAAAAACAGACTCCAGCGTCCGGTCCAGCAGACAGTTATCATTTGGAGTTACCCATCAAAGTAGTTTACTTGAAACTGTAGAGAGCTATAGCTTATCAGGGGACATAAATGTATGAATAGATAAGTTGATATAAAGTGTTGTGAGTGCTTTGATATAGGCACACATAACTTGTTAAGAAACAACTAACTACCTGGGAGAGTCTTGGAAAGACACCCTGAGGAGACACTGGAATCTGTCTCGAAGGATAAGTAGAAGTGAGTGTGTGTATGGGTGGGGCTGGGGGGATTTGGAGTGGGTAAGAATATTTCCACAGAAAGAATAGCAGGTGCAAAGATAAGAAATCTGGAAAAGGCTGTGTTAAACCAGGGTGAGAAGTTAAGAATGACTAGATGGAAGGGCTTATGAGGTGGATTCTCTTTTCAGAAAGCGATGGCTTGAGCTTGGCTATTTAAAGGTTTGCTTGTCCAACCAAGAAGTTTAGATTTTATCTTATAGAAAAAAGAGAAGACATCAAAAGTTTTGAAGCACAGAAGTGACTTGATTTGATTTACAGTTTAGAAAGATAATACCAGTGGCAGTTTTGAATACTTATTTGATGGAGAAGGGAGTGAGTGAATAAGGGATACAGGCTAAGGTATAAAACACTCTGCCCTCCTGGCAGTGCAGGTGGCCTATTTTTGGTTCAGAAAGTAAAGTTACTGTTTATAGAGACAGATTTAATTGGTTGTGGTAGATCATTGTAAAATGTTATGCCTAATGTATGAATACTTGCAAAGTAAAATGGAAAATTGTGGCAATTACTCGGATTATGCAGGGAAACAAAATTGACTTGAAACATACTAATGTAAAGAATTTTAAGATGGAAAAAGCATAGATCATTGAGCAGAACTTTTTAATTTTTTTTTTCGTGAAATGCTCAGTTGTAATTTGGCTGGACATAGTCTTAAGCCTATACTCTTGTAATTTGATGATTTCAACAGTATGCTTTTCTGTGACATCTTTATGGATCAGAAAGTCACTATGGCATAGGATAAAATGGAATTACACTTAAAAATTGTATTCTAGGCCGGGCGGGGTGTCTCATACCTGTAATCCCAGGACTTTGGGAGGTTGAGGCAGGTGGATCACTTGAGGTCAGGAGTTTGAGACCAGTCTGGCCACATAGTGAAATCCCATCTCTACTAAAAATACAAAAACATTAGCTGGGCATGGTGGTGTCTACCTGTAATCCTGGCTACTTGGGAGGCTGAGGCAGGAGAATTGCTTGAACCTGAGAGGTGAAGGTTGCAGTGAGCGGAGATCCTACCGCTGTACTCCAGCCTGGGTGACAGAGCCAGACCTTGCCTCAAAAAATATATATATATTCTTAAAAAAAAAAAAAACACTTGCTCGGCCGGGTACTGTGGCTCATACCTGTAATCCCAGCACGTTGGGAGGCTGAGGCGGGCGGATCATGAGGTCAAGAAATTGACACCATCCTCGCCAACATAGTGAAACCCCATCTCTACTAAAATATAAAAATTAGCTGGGCGTGGTGGCGCACGTCTGTAATCCCAGCTACTTGGTAGGCTGAGGCAGGAGAATTGCTTGAACCCGGGGAGGTGGAGGTTGCAGTGAGCCGAGACTGTGCAGCTGCACTCCAGCCTGGCTGCTGGCGACAGAGTGATATTCTCTCTCAAAAAAATAAAACAAAACCAAACCAACCAAACAAAAAAACAAAAAAAAAAACCTTGCACACTTTGTAGCTGGCATGTGGGGATTACTACTCTCAAACCAGCATAGCTGATGTGCTTTTGAAATGCAGTGGTGCTCAGGAGAGGAGTTTGAGCCCTCGGATTGTTTCCACATTCGCTTCTGCCTTAAAGACTTTGCATCATCTGCCCTTTTTGACTTGCTGGCTATTTAATTCCCATTTTCTGCATGTCACAAACAAATGCTCCCAGGATAGATAAAGGCAGAAACAGAACTACAGTCTGTTTCCAAAAAAGATGAGGGAGGAATATGCCTGGATTAAAGCCACGAAACAAATCCCCAAATATCTTTGCTAATTTAACATGAAAAGAGGCCTTTAATAGTTTCATGTTTATTTAGTAGCATCTCAGTGTTGAGAAAAGCAGATTTTGTAGCCAACTGACAGAAGAGTGTGGTCTGGATGCTGGTTGTCTTCCCTGCAGGGATGGATGGCTCTTGTGCTTGGAATGCCCCAGGAGCTTCCCAATAAAGAAATGTGTGCTGGTCAGAAGGGATCTCTGGCACTGTCAATGCTATCCATGATTTGGCCCACACCAGCACATTTTCCTGTGACTCCTCAGCTTCTGGTCTGTAGCTGCTTTCTGTCATTTCGTATTTGCTGCATACTCCATCAAGCTAATAAAGCAGCCGTTTTTTATGCGTGATCTGCTCTGTAGTGTGACTGACAGATAACTGCAGCATTTTAAGTCTTGTGTTAAATTCTCAGCCTGCTGCCAGCTCTCCATTATATTCCATAAAAATGTTTCTTGTTACGGAAGATCAGAAGCAAAAGTAAGTTATTTTAGGGTCAGAGCCAAGTTGAACCCTGTAAAGTACTGCCAGATTAGAGGGCGGGGGAAGATGAGAAGCTGTCTGGGAGAAGATGCAATTAAGGGCATCAGACACATGCACAAAGCACACCTTTCCCATAGTCCTGCATATACAGACACAGTATCTTCTGTGGAATGTGTAATTCAATGAGCTGGCACAGTCCTATCTGTCATGTTGGAAGGCTGGTTAAAAGAAAAGCAAGGACAGGCAACTCACATTTATTATTCACTCTGTGTCCAGTGCTTTGCTGTGTTCTAGTACACATAATGTCATTGATTTTCTAATAATCCTGCAGAGTGAGTTTTTTTTTTTTAATTTTACCCATTTTGTTGGTAATGTCTGAGGAAATAAGCTCTGAGAATTGTGTCACTTTCTTGGTTTCTCACAGAGTACAGGGTGTGCTGGGATTAAAATCCAGGTCGGTTTGGTGACAGTGGCTGAGTCATTTCCACTACCCTCTCTGTGCTCTCAGTTAAATGTCTTCCCAAAGTGAAAGCTCCTTAAGCCAGTCCTTGAGATTCCCAGAGAGGACCCGACGGGCCTCCAGAAATTTGCTTTTTAAGGTTTCAAGGATTTCAGTGGCTAAAGATTCATCCTAACAATACAAAAGCAGATTTTTTTTTTGTAGTTTATTTTCATAAATCTATTATGTACACTGTTTATATTAGCAAATATTGTGACAATTTAAAAAACATGTTTATATAAACAGCTATTTCTTTTTCTTTTCTTTCTGTTTTTTTTTTTTTGAGTCACAGTCTTGCACTGTAGCTCAGGCTGGAGTGCAGTGGGGTGATCCCGGCTCACGGTAACCTCTGTCTCCTGGGTTCAAGTGATTCTCCTGCCTCAGCCTCTTGAGTAGCTGGGATTACAGGTGCCCACCACCACACCCTGCTAATTTTTTGTGTTTTTAGTAGAGATGGGGTTTCACTATGTTGGCCAGGCTGGTCTTGAACTCCTGACCTCATGACCTGCCTGCCCTGGCCTCCCAAAGTGCTGGGATGACAAGTGTAAGCCGCCACATCCAGCCTTCCTCTTCTTTTCTTTTTTATATGTGATGGTTTATTATAAAGGATACTGGAAAGGATACAGATGAAGGAGCGACATGTAGGGCAAGGTATAGGGGAAGGGGCAGTGAGCTTCCATGTCCTCACTGGATATGCAACCCTTCAGGGACCTCTGCAAGTTCAGCTACTTGGTAGCTCACTGACCCTGTGCTGTTGGGTTTTTATGGAAGCTCCATGATGTCAGCTTTCCTCCCCCTACGGTATAGGGTGGGACCCTCTCCTGGGAGGGTCTTAAGACCCACAATCAGAAAGGTGGGGGAACATTAGAGTCCTGCCTTGGAGCAGGTGAAAGGAGGGCAGAAGAAAGATTCTATTTCCTAAGGCCTAACACACCCAACATTGTGACAGAAGACTTTGACAAGGGCTATAGGAGTTATGAACCAGGAACCATGAATGAAAACCAATATATGTTATAACATCACAGTCCAGCCCCTGGCTTTCAACCACACATCTTTTACATAAATATATACACACACAATCATTAATTAGTCCAGTTCATCAGATCGTATGAATATCTTCTAGGATGAGGCCAGCAGGTTTGCAGGTTTCTTATCAGTCTTGTCCCAAAAGCAGAAGTGGCCTTGGTAAATATTCAGCCCCACCCTTTCAGGTATTGGGGATGACTGACAGTGCCATCTCTTGCTCTGAGACTCTTTTGAGTTGTTAACTATAAACCAAAAATACCTGAGACAGGTCTCAATCAATTTAGAAGGTTATTTTGCCAAGCTTATGGACACATGCCCAGAAGACAAGTCTGTGCCTTTCTCCAAAGATGATTTTGAGGGCATCACTGTATAAAAGGGAAAGGGTAGTTATTGGGGAAAGAGAAGGAAATTCCCAAAAGATGTGTAGACCTAAGTGGGAGTTGGACAGTGAGAACACATGGACATAGGGAGGGGAACAACACGGGGGCTGGGCAACAGGAGAAGGGAGAGCATTAGGACAAATACCTAATGCACGCAGGGTTTAAAACCTAGATAATGGGTTGATAGGTGCAGCAAACCACCATGGCACATGTACGCCTATGTAACAAAGCTGCGCATTCTGCACATGTATGCCGGAACCTAAAAAAAGATGTAAGTAGATAAGAGGCAAATGATTGCATTCTTTTGAGTCTTTGATTAGCAGTTCACATGTGAGAGGAGAATGGAAAAATAGTGGCTTATACATTCATCTTGCTCAGTGAATCTGCATTTTTACATAAGGTAAAATAAGCAAAAGAGGAAGCAGTCAGATATGCACTTGGCTCAGGCCAGCGAGGGATGACTTTGAATTGTGTTCTTTGTCCTATACCTATAAGGATAAGCTATCAAGTTACATCGTTAAGGTGAAATTCAACCGAACTGTTTTAGGGTAAAAATCTTGGGGCCCACAAAGAATTTCCTTCTGGGCAAATTGTGAGGGAGCTATGTAGTTTTTTTCCTTGTAGCTGTCTTATTTAGGAATAAAATGGGAGGCAGTTTTGCCTGATGCTGTTCCCAGATTGACTTTTTCCTTTGGCTTAGTGATTTTGAGGTCCCAATTTATTTTCCTTTCACAAAATGTAACACTGAATTTTTTTCAGTTAATAACCTATATATTCATTTTCCTACTCCCAGCTACTGTTTCTGCTTCTCTCCATTAATATCCTAACCTTTCCACCTTTGGAAAAGACGTTAGAAACACCACCGTGCTGGTCTAGATGGCAGGCAGCCATACAAGTATAGCAAGTAGCTTCTCCTTAGTCTGCTCCCATTCCAATAGGGTAAGGTGACACAGGGGCAGAACTAACCAGCTATTTTTACTGCCAGGCAATACTGCTGCATTCACTGTTAGCCCCAATTTTGCTACATGGGGTGAAGGCACAACCCACTCCCATCATGCCCTTGAGGATTTTGACATAAGATTTAAGAACATAGTCACAGTTTTTCTGTTTAGAAATCACCTCTGTTGTTTCAGCATGTGTAGTTGTAGCCCTGGTCCTAGGACTAGTGCATCAGGGAGGGGAGCAAAAATAAATAATTTTTAAAAAATTATTAGTATACTTTATGGAGATGAGGTCTCACCATATTATCCAGGCTGGCCTTAAACTCTGGGACTCAAGCGCTCCTCCTTCCTTAGCCTTCCAAAGTGCTGGGATTACAGGCGTGAGCCACTGCCCAGCCTACAATGTTTTTTTTTACATAATCTGGGGATGAAAGAAAAAGTATAGTAATTATACTAGTGTGATTCTCTCTCAGCAAGAATTGCATAGTCATACCAGCATCTTCTCCACCCCCTCTTCTCCAGATCAACCAGAAAAATGAGAAAAAAGTCTAGCAGGGTCAGTCTAGTCCCATTCTTGTTGAGTGTGAGCACACATTCCTGAAGGCATGTAAGCTTGCCCTTCATGCTCATATCTCCCCCGTTGTTTTAGAAAACCAGTGTTTCAATTTCCCATTCTACTTCTTTATGAAACTACTATTCTAAGGAGTCTATATCTGTGCCTATTGTTGGACATTATGGGCTGTACAGCGTGTTCCTTGGTCTGAAGAAATAGTGGTTGACCATCCATATCCAGGCAACATCTTTTTTTATTTAATGGCGCACTGTGCATTTTCATTTCCATTGTATAAGCAAAGCCCACTCTGGAGTCAGTATCTATTCTTGTCAAGACACATTTGTAGCTCCCAGGGCTACCAGCATCAGTTTCACTTGCCAGCTATATTCAGGGTCTTCCCACCAGAGAATCTGCACCCCATAACCATCAGCAGTCCCTGTCTCCTTTGATGAGAAACAGAACAGTTCTTCTGTTAGAGTAGGTAGTCAGATACCAGCAGGGCAGGTGAGACTCCCCCACCCCTCACCACCCAAGGAATGTCAGGTGATTGTCAGGTGATGGTCAGGCAGTTGTTAAACTGTCAATCTAAAATAAGAATTGCTCACAGCCAGTGCCAGGGAAAGGCAATCTTCTAGTAGAAAACACCTGAAGCCGGTGATCAGCTGCTTCCTGATAAGCTCTCAGAAGTTGGGCAAGCAGGCTCAAATGTGGTAACAGATAAAATAATGGAGTTGGCTGGGCACAGTGGCTCACGCCTATAATCCCAGCACTTTGGGAGGCTGAGGCAGGTGGATCACGAGGGCAACAGATCGAGACCATCCTGGTCAACAAGGTGAAACCCCATCTCTACTAAAAATACAAAAATTAGCTGGGCGTGGTGGCACAAGCCTGTAGTCCTAGCTACTTGGAAGGCTGAGGCAGGAGAATTGCTTGGACCCAGGAGGCAGAGGTTGCGGTGAGCCAAGATTGTGCCATTGCACTCCAGCCTGGGTAACAAGAGGGAAACTCCATCTCAAAAAAAAAAAAAAATAAAAAAAATAAAAATAAACAGTTTAATTGGTTTGTGATCTTCCTCTAGGAACAGTCAACTGGTAAGGGAAAAAAAATACCTCAAATGAGCATGTGCACAACTTAAGAAAACACATTGTACATGTAGTTTCCCAAGTGCTGGCAAGCCGCTGTGCATGCGGACAGCCCACCCCATGGGAAAAATCAAGGGAGGAGAAATGGAAACCCCAGAACCATGGCAATACATAAAACCCCACATCAAGAGCCGAACAGGGCACTTCCATCTCTCAAGTTGCCCACTTGGCCCTCTTCCAAGTGTACTTTACTTTCTTTTGCTCTTGCTGTAAAACTTTTTTAACAAAATTTAATTTCAATAGTTTTTGGTGAAGATGTGGTGTTTGGTTACATGGATAACTTCATTAGGTATGATTTCTGAGATTTTGTGCATCCATTACCCGAGCAGGGTACACTGCACCCAATGTGTAGTTGCTTTTATCCCTCACTCCCTCACATCCTTCCCCCATACCAAGTCCCCGAAGTCCATCGTGTCATTCTTATACCTTTGCATCCTCATAGCTTACCTCCCACTTGTGAATGAGAACGTATGATGTTTGATTTTCCATTCCTGAGTTATTTCACTTGGAATAACGGTCTCCAACTCCACCCAAGTTGCTGTGAATGCCTTTATTTTGTTCATTTTTATGGCTGAGTAGTACTCCACAGCTTACATGTACCACATTTTGTTTTTTCTTTCTTTCTTTTTTTTTTTTTGAGACAGTATCTTGGCTCATTGCAGCCTCTGCCTCCAGGGTTCAAGCTATTCCCGTGCCTCAGCCTCCTGAGTAGCTGGGATTACAGGCATATGATATACTATCTTTTCTTTATCTACTTTTTGATTGATAGGCATTCGGGCTGGTTCCATATTTTTGTGATTGTGAATTGTGCTGCTACAAACATGCTTGGGCAAGTGTCTTTTTCATATTTTCCCTTTGGGTAGATACCCGGTAGTGGAATTGTTGGATCAAATGGTAGTTCTACTTTTAGTTCTTTAAGAAATCTCCATAGTGTCGTCCATGGTGGTTATAGTAGTTTACATTCCCACCAGAGGTGTAAATGTGTTCCCTTTTCACCACATCCATGCCAACAATCTATTATTTTTTTATTGTGGACATTCTGCAGGAGTAAGGTAATATCACATTATGGTTTTGATTTACATTTCCCTGATCATTAGTAATGCTGAGCATTTTTTCATATATTTGTTGGCCATTTGTATGTCTTGTGATAATTGTCTATTCATGTTGTTAGCCTACTTTATGATGAAATTATTTGTTTTTTTCTTGCTGACTTGTTTGAGTTATTTTGTAGATTCTGGGTATTAGTCCTTTGTCAGATGCATAGTTTGCAAGGATTTTCTCTCACTCTGTGGGATATCTGTTTATTCTGCTCATTGTTTCCTTCTGTTTCTGCTCTAAAACTTTTTAGTAAACTCTCACTCCCGCTTGAAAACTTGCCTCCATTTCTCACTCTGCCTTATGCCCCTCCGCTGAATTCTTTCCTCTGAGGAGGCAAGAATCACTTTGCTGCTGCTAACACTTCCTAGCATGTTGTGCATGAGAGGATGCAAAAGAAGCATGTCTAGATTCAGCCAATCTCTGCCCTGCTACAACACTCCTGTATCCATTCATTTCTGTGGACCCAGGTGGCCACCTCCAGGGAGCACATGGGGAATTCTGCTTATTGATTTTACTCACTATGTAAACCGGGAAAGGATTTCTTCTGATGGGCACTGACTTACTCTACTTGAATACACCCCTCAAATTCCCTTTGGGCCATGCTCCCTTGTAGACATCCTTTTAATAGACCAAGTTTTGCACTCTTGTGTGAGGGTATGACCAGGCCATTGGTCACTACCCCTGAGTCAGTAAAAACCCAAGTATTGAAGGTTCTACCATTTTTCAATGTTTTAATCACTGTTAGAAAAACAGCATGCAATTCAGCCCACTGAGCAGGTCCATTTTGACCTAATTTGATCAAAGTAGCAGCATTCCAAACAGGACGGTGTTCATTTATCTTGGAATTGCTATCCACAGACCAAGCAAGCAGCTCTTGGTTGATCAGTAGAGAGCTGTTTATCCAGCACTGAGTTTACGAGGCACTAGCAGTTTCTCACACAGTTCCAGAGTCAATTGTAGGGAAAAAGGAACTTCCTTCTCAAGAGTAGCTACTCTCTGCATTCCCCGTATAGCATGGTTTTCTATAAACCATTTCCGTTTTATTGTGTAACTCTTCTGGGCACTACCATTCACATTAGAATGTTTCTCCAACATCATCCAAGGCAGCGTGGGTATTTTAGGTGGCATAGAGTTAGCTTTAGCTAACGTTTCACAACAAGGCAGTAAATCCCCCTCAAGAGGAAATCCTCTAGTCCAAATCCCAGTAGTTGTTGCTGGATGTTCAGAGACTTTTTTTGTAAGTCCCAGGAAATACTTGAGGGTTATCAAGTGGTGAATTTGTCTCTATCAGCACTCTAGCTTCTACTCTGCAATATGTTGGCTTGGGCAATCTGATTCTCATTTAGCATATCCAATTAATATTGCTGGAAGGGTGAATTTACATGCCTTCTGTTTTATAGTACCAGGTAAGGGAAACATTCCCCAATCAGATACAATGTTCATTCCCATGATAAAGTCAGGTAAAAGAGATGCCACCACTTCACATGAAGATGTTCAAATATACCAACTTTCACAATTCTTTCAAGCCTTAGATTTTATATTCTAGTTTCAGAAACTTCTCTTCCCCATCCCCATATCATTTTACCCTTTCTTGTGCAAAAGGCTTTGGGTCCCCAGCTGTATTCATTCATTCATTCTCACACTACTATATAGAAATATTCAAGACTGGGTAATTTATAAAGAAAGGAGTTTTAACTGGCTCATAGTTCTGCATGGCTGAAGAGGCCTCAGGAAATTTTCAGTCATGGCAGAAGGCAAAGGTGAAGTAGGCACCTTCTTCACAAGGCAGCAGGAGAAAGACAGCTTGTGAAGTGGAAACTGTCAAACACTTAAAAGACCATCATATCTCATGAGAACTCAGTATCATGAGAACAGCATGGGGAAAACTGCCCCCATGATCCAATCACCTCTCTCTCTCAACACAAGGGGATTACAGATCCCTCTCTCAACACGATGAGATTTGGGTGGGGACACAGAGCCAAACCATATCACCAGCCAAGAGTTGAGCCAAAGGACCCTGGCCCTTTTACCTATTTTTATCTGGATTGGTCTACCTAACTGTTGTCCCAGGTAATTTGAGGTCAGATTTTTTCATTGCAATCTGTGCATTCCAGCTTTTAAAACGTCTCTAAACTGGGAGAGACAGCAAACTCATTTGGGGCCCTATAATGTTGAGGGACCAGAAACACCTCCCTTTGGTCTACCCAACCTTCTATAGTGTTGTATTAAGACCTTTGTTCTAACTCTAACAATTTCCATTTTATTTATTTCATTTCTTAATAGTCATCTAAAGATTCCCACCCTGCTGGGACAAGTCTCATGACTCCTCATTTCCTTTCCTTCTTAGTTTCACCCATCAATATTTTCTGTATTCATCTTATTCTTTTTATTTTCATTTTTTGAGATAGGGTCTCATTCTGTCACCCAGGCTGGAGTGCAGTGGCACAATCTTGGCTCACTGCAGTCTCTACCTCCTGGGTTCAAGTGATTCTCCCACCTCAGCCTCATGAGTAGCTGGGATTACAGGCACCTGCCAACACACCCAGCTAATTTTTGTATTTTTTGGTAGAGATGGGGTTTCACCATGTTGAACAGGCTGGTCTTGAACTCCTGACATCAAGTGATCCACCCACTGTGGCCTCCCAAAGTGCTAGGATTATAGGTGTGAGCCACCACGTCCAGCCTCATCTTATTTTTTAGTAACTAAACATTTTTACCTTCCCAGGATGAGATCTTTGGCTCTCTTTTGCCTTTTCCATTCTTTTGCTAATTAACCTCATGTTTTTATTAACATCTTTAAGACCCAGGAGGGGAAGCTGAAGCAGCAAATGTGATAAGGCGTTTTGAATTGGTCCAATATAACAATGTAAAGTCACATGGCACCTCATGTGGTAGAGACCCTCTTAACCACAGCATAACGGTCAGGCAGTTGTTAAACTGTCTTTCAAAATTCATAATTGGCCATAGCCGGTGCCAGGGAAAGGCAGTCTCCCAATAGATAGAAACATCCGATACTGGTGATCAGCAGCTTCCCAATAAGATATCAGGAGTTGGGCGAGTCATTGGGCGAGTGGGATCCAGCCTGTGCACTAAAAGGCAAAATGGAGTTTAATTGGGAAATGACCTTCTAGGACATTTGACTGGTAAGGGAACAGCACCTCAAGTGAGCATGCACGCAACTCCAGTAAACGCAGAGCATGCGGCTTCTCCCACGTGCTGGCAGGCTGTGCCTGCAGACAGCCCACCTCAAGAGAACAATCAGGGGAGAAGAGATGCAGATCTCGGAAGCATGCCAGTGTAGAAAACCCCAAGTCAAAGGTCAAACGGCGCACTTGATCTCTCAACTCATTCGCTTGGCCCTCTTCCAAATGTACTTCCTTTCATTCTTGCTCTAAAGCTTTTCAATAAACTTTCACTTCTGCTCTAAAACTTGCCTTGGCCTCTCACTCTGCCTTCTGCTCCTCCATCAAATTCTTTCTTCTGAGGAGGCAAGAATTGAGGTCGCTGCCGACCCACATGGATTCACGGCTGGTAACATCCTTTGGTGCCATGACTCAGAGACATTCTCTAGTGCTACCAATGCAAAGCGCTTTCATGTCCTCCCTGGGCGTACCACCCTCCAGGAATCTCCACATGTTCAGCTCCCAGGAAGCTCCCATAACTATTTCTTGAGACTCTGCAGAACACAGTATAACTATAAGCTTAATATATGCCAATAAGGCTGGGCGCGGTGGCTCACACCTGTAATCCCAGCACTTTGGGAGGCCGAGGCGGGTGGATCATGAGGTCAAGAGATCGAGACCATCCTGGTCAACATGGTGAAACCCTGTCTCTATTAAAAATACAAAAAATTAGCTGGGCACGGTGGCACGTACCTGTAATCCCAGCTACTCAGGAGGCTGAGGCAGGAGAATTGCCTGAACCCAGGAGGTGGAGGATGCAGTGAGCCGAGATCGCGCCATTGCACTCCAGCCTGGGTAACAAGAGCGAAACTCCGTCTCAAAAAAAAAAAAAAAAAAAAAAAAATATATATATATATATATATATATATATATATATATATATGCCAATAAATATATTGACTGATTTGTAATGTGTCTCTCTATCTCTCTTTACATTGCCTTGACCTCTTGATTTTCTTTCATTTACTCAAGGTTATTCATCAGCACTGGAGAGATCTTTAGAGCATAGCTCTGAGAATAAGAGTCAAGTTCTTGGCTTGTGAATTGTGAGAATTTGGACTTGGGCATCAGAGAACTGAGCCCTGCAGTGGGCAGAATTTAGGCCCTAAGTGATAGATTTGGAAGAATATGCTGTGCATCAGAGGCAGTTTTCTGATACTCAGATAGGTAAAGAGTCTATGGGATGAGAAAGAGAAGACAAATCAGAAGAGAATCACGGGACATTGCTGATGTGTCTCTGAGACAGGTCCGACACTTCTCCCAGCCTCTTGAAGCTGAATCCTGATGGAGGAATAATGATGAAGCCCCATATGGATTTGGGGATTACAGCAGAGAAATCTTGTGCCTTACTTCCTGCGTGAGATGGAAAGTTAATCATGCTTACAGTCTTCTGCAGGCTGAGTGTCGACGTACGAGACATGGTGGCTTGTTGAGTTCTTTAGCACCATGTAGGAAGCAGCCAAACGTTTTCTGTGTTCCCAGGAGAAGCACAAAATAAGAGAAGGAGGTGGGAGGGAAGAGAAAGAGAATATGTAGGGGTGTTCTTCCTGAAGTCACAGGAAAGAAAGCATCTCAGCAGATGCTAGTGTGGAGATATGACAATAACTTTCTACCCTTTTCCTGCCCCAGCCCACAGCCTTCACATCCTGTAAGCTCCCCCTTCCCTATATTAAAAGCAACCTTGGAACGATGAGGAGACAACTGTAATTGAATTGTATATGCCACCTGGTGGAATGGGGGCTAAAAATAGAAATTCAGTCTTGGTTATAGTGATGTTATGTTTCTTGTACATTCAAGTTCATTCCTCCAACATTTGTGAATATTCTTTCCCTCAAGCTCACCTCAAAGTCCTCATCTTTCAAGAAGTATTCCATTGCCTTTCCTTGGTATCACATAATTTCAGATTTATTTCCTCCCTTGCACAGGGCTGCTGGACTGAGAGAAAGAATATGCGGATTCCAGTTCCAGCTCTCATTTGCTGAATGTCTGATGGAGAACAACTCACTATTTCTGGGTCTCCATTTGCTTTTCTGTAAAACAGAATGTCAGAGGAGGTTGCAAGTTAAAGTTAAATCATGGATTAGGAAGTTTTTTTGAGACAAGGTCTTGCTCTGTTGCTCAGGCTGCAGTGCAGTGGCACGATCTCAGCTCACGGCAACCTCCTCCTCCAGGATTCAAGCTAGTCTCCTGCCTCAGCCTCCAGACTGTTTGGGGTTACAGATGCACTGGGATTACAGGCACACCCCACCACACCCGGCTAATTTTTGTATTTATAGTAAATATGGGTTTTCATCATGTCAACCAAGCTGGTCTTGGACTCTTAACCTCAAGTGATCTGCCCACCTTAACCTCCCAAAGTGCTGGGATTAGAGGTATGAGCCACCATGCCTGGCCGAGGAACAGTTTGATGACAAGAAAGTTTCAGATGCGTGTAAAGTGAAATTTTGGCTGCAACTCTTTTACCCTGACTACAATATTGCCAGCTGGGAATGTGATTTTAGTATCATTTATATATTTAAATTAGACATGAACTACATTTCAGGGTCTCTCTATTCCCACTCATTGAGTGGTTGAGGAAAATCCAAGAGTCTTATCCCTTCTCAGTTAAGAATCAGTGAGTTCGCACAGACCACTTTCTCCCTGAAAGAGGGAGAGAAAATAATTCCAAGAAGCTTCTTTGTTCTAAAACGACACCTGCTCCTCCTAAAGACAATTCCTATGAGGAGAAGCTCCCAACAGCTGATCTACAGCAGGATATTTTATGTCACCCATGGTTCTTGACTCATTAACCCTCCAGATGCTTTCTGTGTCAGGAATTCGGAAAGCTTCATGCTCCCAGCTGCACATCTGCCAGGACAGAGCAAACAAAACAGGTGTACAGCTGAGCCCCTCGTGGCAGATACAGTTACTTCTCTTTTTCAAAAATTTTTAAGGCTGGCATAAGGTAGGGTAGCAGGACTGTAACATAATAACACTTGCACTCTGGCTCACACCTGTAATCCCAGCACTTTGGGAGGCCGAGGTGGGCGGATCACGAGGTCAAGAGATTGAGACCAACCAGGCCAACATGGTGAAACCCCATCTCTACTAATAAAATACAAAAATTAGCTAGGCATGGTGGCGCGCACCTGTAGTTCCAGCTACTTGGGAGGCTGAGGCAGGAGAATTGCTTGAACCTGGGAGGCGGAGGTTGCAGTGAGCTGAGATCCCACCACTGCGCTCCAGCCTGGCGCCTGGCAACAGAGCAAGACTGTCTCAAAAAATAAATAAATAAATAAATAAAAATAAATAAAAAACACTCGCACTCATTTACTTGCCCTTTCAATTTCCATTTGCCCCAGGAGATTGCCCTGAAGGACTTAGCTAATGCCCAATCCATTACTTTAACAAACATGAATTGCCAGCTGTGGGGGACAAAGGGATCTGTAAATGTGGATCCAGCCCATGTGACCTTAGAGCAGAAAGAGAGAGGTGACTAGCTAGGCTGTAAAATAAGTCCTGGCCAGTCTAGGTGGCTCATGCCTGTCATCCCAGCACTTGGGAAGCTGAGGCAGGAGGATTGCTTGAGCCCAGGAGTATGAAACCAGCCTGGGCAACATGGTGAGACCCTATCACTACAAAAAAACACAAAAATTTACAGGGCATACCTGTAGTCCGAGCTACTTAAGAGGCAGGAGGATCACTTGAGTCTGGCAGGTTGAGGCTGCAGTGAACCCTGATCATGCCACTGCACTCCAGCCTGGGCGAGAGTGTGACCTTTCTCCAAAAAAAAAAAAAACTGTACAAAATTACCATCAGGATATATATATATATAAGATATGTGAGATTTATTTATAAATAAATAAGATTTATTTATAAATAAATAAATCTCCAAGATACCTCATTATGTATATGCAAATATTTCAAAATACCACAAGTGAAAAATCAGAAACACTTCCTGTCCCAAGCATTTAAGACAAGGGATGCTCAACCTGCCCTGGAATTATCAAACACAGATTATGAGATAACTATGATTACTAATCAGGAAATAAGCATTATGTATAAAAATGGTGATAGATAACTGAACGTTCTAAAGATGAACACAGCACATAAACAGTATGAATTCTTGACCTAATTTCAATAATTAAAATAGAGAACACAGTGAATGAGCACAATAGTAGATTAGATAGAACTGATGAGAAAATTAGGGCACTGGATGATGTGGCAGAAGAAATTTGTTAGAATGAAAGAGGAATGGGTAATTGATATGGAGGACACAGCAAAAAATTCAATTGGTTTCAAGGAGGAAAGGAGAGAGAAAATGTGGCAGATGGAATATCTGAGGAACCAATGACTGAGAATATTTTTGCAACTGATGAAATACAAAGATTCAAAACCACAACATGCTTATATTAAGCATGCTAAATAAAAAGAAATCCATACCTAGACACATCAGAGTGAAATTTCCAAAAATCAAGAAACAGAAGAAACAAGTTAAATTTTATTAGCAGTCGGGGGAAAAAGACAACTTTCCTTTAAAACAACCTCTCAACAGCATTAATGGAAGCCAGAAGATCCTAAAATAATGCCTTTAACACTCTGGAAAAGTAGCCAAAATTATAGAATTAAAATTCTATACCTAGTGAAAATATCTTCTCATCATCTTGAAATAAAGAAAAACTGAGATAGTTTGCCACGAGTAGACAAACAGTAAAGGAAATACTAAAGAGTGTTCATTAATAGAAGAAAAAAATTACAGAAAGCCAGAGATGAAGGGAAGAATAAAAATAATAAAATAGCAAATATTTGGTAAATCTGAGTTAATATTGGCTGAATAAAACAATAATAAAATATCTCATAATAATTTAAAGTTTTATACAAATAATATGGCCCTCTGCAGTGACTCATGCCTGTAATCTCAATGCTTTGGCAGGCTTAGGTGGGAGGATCGCTTGAGCCCAGGAGGCTGCGGTTCGGTATGATCTCACCCCTGCACTCCAGCCTGGGCAACAGAGTGAGACCCATTTATTAAAAATAATAATAAAAAAAGCCTGGAATCAAAATGAATAAAATTAATTTAGAATAGACATTCACTTTAAATGAAAAGATATGCCCCACTGTCTTGTGTAAATTCACTTTCTGCAACTGCACACATTGAATAGATGGTTTCTAAGTCTTCTTAGCTACTTTGGAAATTGACGCTGATAATTCTTCAGTAGATTTGTGACTTTTTATGTGTTCAGCAATATCACTACAGCCTTCACGGTGCATGGCAAATGTGGAAAACTTTTTTTTTTGGCAAATTACACAATCATCATTAACTTTCTCAGAGATAGATATGCAGTAATTACTTTTTCATTAAACATGCAGTTCCATTTCTTCTCAATGAATTGCTGCCAGTAGGGTTTATTCTAAATTAAAGTGATGAAAAATAATAAAACAAATGGTTATGCATTTACCAATTACACAAACAATAGTGACAAAACCCCTGTGGAAAGTGCGTTCGGATTACTTTGTCTGTGCTCTACAGCAGTACTTATCATCTATTTCCACCATGTTTCACGTAGTCCTAACCTGTGATTTCCCAGTTTTCCACTGACTTTGCTGATTGGCAGCTTGTGGCTTTATGGATATCACAGCCACAGGGCATGGGTCAAATAGCTGGTGGACCAGATAGTTGTCAGGGACCACAGCCCTCTTGTTTGAGTGCAGTTGTTTTATCAGTGAGTCCCTGCAAGCTTTCCTGGAAAAGAAAGTGCTGGTTCTGTTGTGTATGAGAAGGAATTGAAAAAAGATAATTAGAAAAAGAGAAAGGGATTAATGCTAGCTGTCTTTCAGCTTTAACTATGTGTTACAGATTATGCACTTATTTCTCTAACACATAAGCTGAGACCATGACAGAAGCTGGAAGTACACAGAATACAATGGAGGTAGGTGTTTATTAGATATAGTTAGAAAATCAAATCAAAGAAATTCCATTCCCGTCTTTGTTCATCTTTCTCCTCCATCCAAAGACTAATCAAAGAAAATAAAGTGTGAATAACAATGATCAGGAATCAAAAATAGGATTTGAGTCTCAAAATATCTTGCAGTTTCAAAAAAGATAATAGTAAGATACTATGAATACGTCTGTGACAAAAATGTGAAAATTGGAATGAAAGAAACCTGTTCCTAGAAAATGACAGTTTATTGAAATGGACATAAGAAATAGAAAATATCAACAGTTATGTAACTACTAAAAAAATTGAAAAGATAATTTAAAACTTTGCATAGAGAAAATGTCATGTCTAGGTGGCTTAATTATTGTGTTCTCTTGCTTTTGGGATACAGATAATGGCAGTTTTGCACAAACTTCCAGAGAATGCAAAGATTCTCCTCTTCAGTTCATTTTATGAGGCCATCGTAAAATGACACATTTTTTAAATAACAAATCTAAAGAAGGATATGAGAAAATTAAAGTATAGGTAAATGTCTCCTGTAAACATGGATAAAAATATCCTAAACAAAATATTAGTAAGTCGAGTACAGCAGTTCATAAACGTGCTAATATATTATGACCAAGCTGAGTTTATTCAAGGAACATAAGGTTGATATAGAAAAGTAATGAAGTTCGACTGGGCATAGTGGCTCATACTTATAATCCCAGCTCTTTGGGAGGCTGAGGCAAGGGGATCACTTGAGCCCAGGAGTTCAAGTCCAGCCTGGGCTACATGGTGAAACCCTGTCTCTATAAAAAAAAAAAAAAAAAAAAAAAAAACTGGGTGTGGTGGTGCATGCCTATAACCCAGCTACTCAGGAGGCTGAGGTGGGAGGATCTTGTGAGCCTACACGTGTTGAGGCTGCAGTGAGCGAGATTGAACCACTGCACTCCAGCCTGGGCGGCAGAGCAAGAGTGTCTCAAAAATGCATTAAATACATAAATAAAATTTATTGCATTATGAGGTGAAAGTGAGGGAAACACCTATTTTATTTATTTATTTATTTTGAGACAGGGTCTCTATTGTTGAGGCTGGAATGCAATGATGCTATCATGGCTCATGGCAGCCTCAACATCTGGGGACTCAAGTGATCCTTCCAACTAAGCCTCCCAAGTAGCTGGGATGACAGGGATGCACTACCATCCCCACCTAATTTTTGTGCTTCTTGTAGAGATGGGATTTCACCCTGTTGTCCAGACTGGGCTTGAACTCCAGGACTCAGGCAATCTGCTCGCAATTGCTGCCCAAAGTGCTAGTACTGTAGATGTGAGTCACCATGTTCAGCCCTATTTCAATTTTAATGGATGGACAGAGATATTTGTCCAAATTCAATATCTTTATTAAATTAAAAAACTCAGCAAAATAGGAGTGAAGTGGAATTTCCTTTATTTGATAAAAAGTATTTAGTAAATATGCACAGTACATTATTGTTGGGTTTTTTTTTTTTTTTGACTGAGTTTCACTCTTGCCCAGGCTGGAGTGCAGTGGCGCAATCCTGGCTCACTGCAGCCTCCGCCTGTTGGGTTCAAGTGAATCTCGTGTCTCAGCCTCCCGAGTAGCTGGGATTACAGGCCTGTGCCACCAGGCCCAGCTAATTTTTGTATTTTCAACAGAGATGGGGTTTTGCCATGTTGGCCAGGCTGATCTGAAACTCCTGACCTCAAGTGATCCGCCTGCCTCAGCCTCCTAAAGTGCTGGGATTACAGGCATGAACCTCCGTGCCAGGCCAGCACATCATGTTTACTGCTTAATTATTTTTAATGCTGAAGTTTGTTGAATTTTGCTATTTATCTGAGGGCAAGATATGTTGCTCACTACCACTACCTCTGTACAACTTTCCTGGAGGTCTTATTCAATACAATAAGAAAAAGCAAACAAACAACAGCAAAATAACAACAACAAAACAAAGCCTATATAAATTTGAAACAAAAAATGACATTTTTATTCTTGAATGACATAATATTGTATACAGAAAATTTACTATGATCAACAGAAAAATAATAAGAATAAAATAGTTTAGCTACGTAGCTCTAAAAACCAACATGCAAAGGTAGTTTTTGGCAAACACTAGAAACAAGCAGAACCTAAAGTTTAAATAAGACACTATGTGCTATTGAATGAAAATAACAAATACCTAGAAACAAATCTCTAGAGAAACTGTGAAACTTCATCAAAATAAATTTAAAGAGACAGAGTACATGGAGAAATACAAAGCAGTCACAGATTCTACAACTTAAATTAGCCAAAATTTCACTATTTCTTAAATTGATCTATAGATTCAATTTAATTTCAATAAAATCTTAGTAAAAAATAAAAATAATCCTGCAAATCTGATAGAAGCACAGGCAAAAGATTTCACAAATGAAGAAATCAAAATGATGAATGTACATTTAAAATGGTATTCAAACTCAGGAAAGTCATATCAAAACCTCAATGAGAAAACACTAGATACATATTAGATTGGAGGAAATATTAAGTTTGAGAATACCAGTGAAAGAATGCGGAGTGATAAAAGCTTTCAAAAACTGGCGGAATTGTACATTGGCACAAACATTGGAAACTGTTTTGGCTTTATTTTAGTAAAGTGCAGAAATGCACAATTAGAAATTATTCTCTCAGAGATATCCCTACTATTGAAATGCATACTTACGTGCACTTCGATGCACTTCACAAGAATATTCAGTATTGCTCATAATGGCCTTATGTGGAAACCTGCCAAAACGCGCATTGACAGTAAAACGAGTAGACAAACTGCTTATTCGTGTAATAGGATCCATTCAGCAATGAAAATGAACACACTACATCTCATGCAGCATATGTAAATTCCAGAAACATCATGTTCCACAAAGAAACAAGATGAAACAAAAGTAAAACACACTGATTAGGGATTCCTGCTTATGGCAAACCATAGAGTAAAGCAAGGACAAATTATTGTAATAGTCAGAATGAGGTTACCCCAAGGGCAGGGAGGAGTTTGAGATCAGGAAGAGACAGAGGTGACATTCTCTGATGCTGATGAAGCTCAATATTTTAACATTGGTGGGTTTTACATATGGATCTACTTAGCTATAATTTGTTAAATGGTGCAATTTGTTGTACTTTGTTAAGCTGTGCATTGCTGTAATTTGCTAAGCTGTACAGAAATATTTTATATACTTTTCTGCATGTTATATTTCACAGCTAAAAATGTTTATGTATATGCAGAATAGAGGGGGAATATGAAGA
This sequence comes from Callithrix jacchus, assembly GCF_049354715.1. Classification (NCBI taxonomy): domain Eukaryota; kingdom Metazoa; phylum Chordata; class Mammalia; order Primates; family Cebidae; genus Callithrix; species Callithrix jacchus. The sequence goes on along the minus strand of NC_133508.1, from coordinate 144,373,475 downwards.
AGGGAGGAATGAGTTTTATGGGATGGCGAGAATAGGAAAAGCTCCTTAGAAAAGATTTCTCTTGATATTTGGAAGTGGCTCAAGGGGCAGAAGGGTCACTTCAGTGTTTGATCCCACTGTCAAATGCTTACTTGTTTATTAAAATATTCAGACTGGGAGATTGTTTCAACTCATGTTAGGAATGTATGTAGACACGCAGGTGGAGCTATAAAGATGTGGGTACTGAGCACACTGACTGAATAAATAAACTAACTCAAGGATCCATAAGCAACAGATATAGTGAAGCATTGTCTGGGCAATAAGGTTGATTTCCATGACATTTCTGGTTAATTCATTCAATTAATTTATTCATTTAACAAATAATTTCTGAGCATCCACTATGTGCCATGCACTTTTCAAGGGTTTGAAGACACAATGGTACACAAGACTAATGTGGTTTCATTAACTGTGATCCACACAGGATTACCATAGGCATCCATTTCCTTTCAAGACTAGGTTGAGTAATTTGGGATCCTAGTAGATAAGTGCTTCTTGATCTCTTCTAAAATAGGCCAGATCACCATATTGCCCAAGGCAATCTGCAGATTTGATGCTATTTCTATCACCAGCAACATCATTTTTAACAAAATTAGAAAATACTATTCTAAGATTTATATGGAACCAAGAAAAAGCTCAAATAGCCAAAGCAACTCTGAACAAAAAGAACAAAGCCAGAGGTATCACATTACCCAACTTCAAACTATATTATAAGCCTATAGTAAATAAAACAGCATGGTATTGGTTAAAAAAGACAGAAATAAAGAATAGAGAACTCAGAAATAAAGCTACACATGTACAGACATCCAATCTCAGGCAAAGCTGACAAAATATGCAGTGGAGAAAGGACTTCCTATTCAGTAAATGCTGTTCCAGGCTAGCAGGCTAGCCATATGCAGAAGAATGAAACCAGAACTTATCTTTCACCATATACAATAGTTAACACAAGATGGATTAAAGATTTAAATGTAAAACCTCAAACTTTAAATATCCTAAAAGAAAACCTAGGAAACACCATTCTGGACATCAGCCTTGGGAAAGAATTTATGACTGAGTCCTCAAAAGCAGTTGTAAGGAAAATGGAAATTGACTAGTGGGACCTAATTAATCTAAAGAGCTTCTGTGTAGCAGAAGAAACTATCAACAAAGTAAACAGACAAGCTACAGAATGAGAGAAAATATGTACAAACTATACAACTGACGAAGGTCCAATGTCCAGAATGTATAAGGAACTTCAACAATTAAGCAAAAAAAACAAATAATCCCATTAAAAATGGACAAAATACATAGACACTTCTCAAAAGAAGACACACATGTGGCCAAGAAACATGCAAAAATGCTCAACATCACGAATCATCAGAGAAATGAAATCAAAACCTCAGTGAGATACCATCGCACATCAGTCAGAACGGCTACGATAAAGAGTCAAAAAACAAATGTTGCCAAAGCTCTGGAGAAAGGGGAACGCATGATACTATTAGTGGGAATGTAAATTAGTTCAGCCACTGTGGAAAGCAGTTTGGAGATTTCTCGATAACTTAAAACAGGACTACTATTTGGCCCAGTAATCGCATTGCTGGTATACATGTAAAAGAAAAAGAAATAGGCTGGGCACAGTGGCTCAAGCCTGTAATCCCAGCACTTTGGGAGGCGGGTGGATCACGAGGTCAAGAGATCGAGACCATCCTGGTCAACATGGTGAAACCCCGTCTCCACTGAAAAAGAAAAAATTAGCTGGGCATGGTGGTGCATGCCTGTAATCCCAGCTACTCAGGAGGCTGAGGCAGGAGAATTGCCTAAACCCAGGAGGCAGAGGTTGTGGAGAGCCAAGATCACACCATTGCACTCCAGCCTGGGTAACAAGAGTGAAACTCCATCTCAAAAAAAAAAAAGAAATTGGTGGGCATGATGGCTCACATCTGTAATACTAGCACTTTGGGAGGATGAGGCAGGTGGATCACTTGAGGTCAAGAGTTTGAGACCAGCCTGGTCAACATGTCTCTGAAACCTTGTCTCTACTAAAAATATAAAAACAAGCTGGGTGTGGTAGCACACACCTGTAATCCCAGCTACTCTGGAGGCTAAGGTACGAGAATTGCTTGAGCCCTGGAGGTGGGGGTTGCAGAGCTGAGACTGCACCACTGAACTCCAGCCTGCGTGACAGAGCAAGACTGTCTTAAAACAAAGGAAAAAAAAAAAAAGAAAAATAATAATTCTACTAAAAAGACACACATGTATTTTGCATGTTTAGTGCAGCAGTATTTGCAATAACACATGAAATCAACCTAGGTGTCCATTAACAGTGGATTGGATTAAAAAAAGAAGTGGTATGTTTAGAGTACTATGCAACCATATAAAAGAATGAAATCATGTTCTTTTCAGCAACATGGATGCAGTAGGAGGTCTTTATCCTAAACAAATTAATGCAGGAACGAACAGAAAACCAAATACCACATGTTGTCCCTTATATATGGGAACTAAATATTGGGAACCTCTGGACGTTAAGATGGCAAGAATTGATAATAGACAAGGAGAACTGCTAGATGGGGGAAGGAGAGTGGGAGTCAAGGCATGAAAAACAAACTCTTGGGTACTATGCTCAGTACCCGGGTAACAAGATCATTAGTATCTCAAGCCTCAGGATCATAAAATACACCCAGGGAACAAACCTGGACATGTACCCCCTAGATCTAAAATAAAAGTTGAAAATAAATAAATAAGTCAAATTAAGTGTGTTCACTGATGTAATATCCATTAGATTACATGGGTTTTCCTCAGTCCAGGACATACCATCTGGGGTTTCACCTTTTTTCGTGTTTGCACCCGCAGGCCTCAACTGAACTTGGCCAATTCTATTTGATTTAGGGAAAGAATAAGACGGTATTTACCTGGCTAAGTACTTAGATGTCTCTGTCACTTCAGACTCCTTCAGAGTTTAATTTTACCATCAGTGAGTTCCTTTGAACCACAGTGCAGAGAAAAGAGATGTCTTTAATGAGTTTCTTAATAGGAGACAATTTCAAAACAGTGAAATGTAAAATGAAACTAAATTCCAGGAATATCTCTGTAAACTGTTTCAAACTGTCGAGTAGAGGTCCCTTTTTACTCTATACATAGAAAAGTGTTTGAATTGGTTTGTTTCCCTAGGAAGCAAATGACGAGTTCTGATTTTGTCCCCTACTTGAGAACCATTAACAAAAAATGTCATGGTGGTACCTCGGTTGAAAGACCTAAAAACATGTTTGTTTTGAATGAGTATCTTAATATAATATTTCTCATTATCAGCAGAAAATACCATCATTATTTGTGAAGGCCTAGAGACCACAAATCTATCTATATGTAAGCCTTGTTGTTCAGCTTACCTAGTTAAATCTGGAAAGAACCAAATAAGTGGGTGATGTCTTATTTTGAATGAACACTTGACATGGCTATCAGATAAAATTACAAGCTAGAACTCTGCAGAAAGTCACATTGTAATTAAGCTATTCTAATTGAACACTTCATCTTTTTTTAATAGTCACCATTGCCTTCAGTTTATTAGTAAACATTATCTAATAAAGTTCTCTGTTGTATAGGAAAGTTCGAGCAAAAGGGAAATGGTTCGGGGGAAATCAGTAAGCAATGAATAGAAGCTGAGACATTTTATGTTGTCTTGTAGCAGCCTAGCAATTATGTTTCTCCACAGAATAAGTGCTTAGTATCAATTTTGTGCACGGAGAGAGCATCTCTGGTGATTCAGAAGCGAGATTGAGATCGAGAGGCACTTCTTAGTACTTTCCAGTTCCCAGATAAACCATTGCATTGAAAGTAATTTAAAAACACATAGTTAGGTGTTTAAAGAATAAAATAATTTTTTTCCACTACTGGTCATAAAGTGATGAGTGAATGGGCTTTGCTGGCCTTAGGGAGACTGTCCAAGGGTCAGTTTCACCACGTTCTCTTTGATTGGCCTTTTTGGAAGGGAGACAGCCTGGATCTTGATTATAATGATTTGCTTTCTGAGTTTGCACATCTAAAACAGTACTTAGCTTCTAAAACAGTCGTCTCTACTCTCATCGAAGGGGTCTGGTGGCCTTCTAACATACAAAAAGATCAGAATATGTGAAAAGTAAGAGCATCCTTAATATTAGAAACAGAATTTCAGCTGTATGTGTTAGTTATTATACCTGTGTAACAAATTCCTCAAAGACTCAATGGTTTAAATAAGGGAACATATATTATCCCAGAGTCCTCAGGTCAGGAGCCTTTGTGTAGCTTACCTGGGGGCCTCTGGATCATGGTCTGTCCTGAGGTTGAAATCAAACTGGTGGCCACAGCTGCAGTCATATCAAGGTTCAATCAGGGGGATACTCTTCCAAGCTCACTCACGTAGTTGTTGGCTGGATTCACTTCCTAATAGGCTGTTGGACCAAGGGCCTGGGTTCCCAGCCACATTGGACTTTCTGTAGGACAGTGCACAATGTGGCACAATGTGTCCCTTGCTCTCTTGCTCACTCATTCCAGAGAGTAAGCAAGGGGGCAAGGGCAGTTCAGGAAGGACATAACTGAATCTCAGAAGTGACATCCAGCCACTTGTGCTGTATTTGATTTGTTTCAAAACAGCCACTCGGCCCAGTTCACACTCAAGGGAAGACAACTCCACGAGTTTGTATCCTAGGAGTCAGGGCTCATTGGGACCATTTTAGAGGCTTCCTACTGCAAGATGGGAAGCCAGGGGTCTTTACTTTAAACACTGCCTCTTTTTGTCAAACTCCTGAAGGCAAAATTCTTGATAATGCTTCATTGGGGATTTGGTCCTGACTTCCCCAATTTCTTCACTTTTCAGGGATCCCCCGCCTCCGCCACTGAAATTGTTTTGCTTCCTAAAGCCAGTAGCCTAAAATTAGACTGGTGATATAATCTCAGAGATGAGCATACTGGCTAGAGTCTGTGTTTCTTTAACATAGCAATTTCTATTTAGAAAAAACTCTAGAATTATTTTAGAATGTTTACATATTCATTATCAATATTAAATGTAGAGGCTATAGAATGTGTTGTGTGTGACTCCAGGCCAGGGAATTTGGAAAATTTAACCTCTGACTTGTGTGACTTTTGGGTAAAACTCATTCTCTTTCAGACAAATTATCCCTGTTCTTAAACATTGCTTTATGGTAGGATGGCACGTGAAGAGGAAAAACGTCTTGGACTTGCTACCACGCAGCTGCTATATCTTTCTGATGAATATCAGGCTGCAGGAACTTGTGAACATTTCCCTCATTAAGTTTGGGTTATTAATTGCCTAGTCTTGCTGCTTTCTTTTGAGAAAAAGGCTGTGCATCAAATATACTTTGTAAATAAAAATGTCTGCTGCATCTGCTTTGAGGATAAATGCTCAATTCCAGAGCTGCAATTCTGCACTGTGTTTTAGATGTTTCTATTCTGTTATGAATAGAGCAAGGTCAACAAGTTTAATTAGTTCAGCATTTATCAAGCACCAAGCACTGCCAAGTGTGGTGCCAGAGCCTGGGAGTGTGAAGATGACTTATATATACTCCCACTCTTGTGGAGTTCTCACTCTTTTGGGAGGACAATCAGGTAAACCAATAATGACAGTATAATGTTGTAAGTGATGTAATAGAGCTACATATAGAGTACGCAGTACTGGGAAGGGAGTGATTAACTCTGCCTGGAGATCTGTGTTCTATAGCTTCCCTGAGAATGTAATCCTCAGAATGTGTGACATTTTCAGGAGGAGAAGCATGCGTGCTCATAGGTTGTAAAATGTTTTCTCCACTCCGCCCCCCACCTCCGACTATTCTATTGCTTAAGGGAAAGAAGAATTATGTCTTCCCTAAATTTTCAGGTTTTAAAAATAGTTACTAAAATTTCATCTTTAGAATGTAGAAAATGGCTTAATTTTTACCATGATAATTTTATCTTTGAAACCAGCTTCTAAATGTCAAATGTTGAATTGACTTTCCTAATAAACTATTAACCAGTAAGTCCTTTTAGCAGGAGACACTTTGCATCCTTAAAGTGAAGTAGGAAAGACTGCAAACAAACCTCTCCGACACCAAACTGGGAAGGAAGCAGTCATTTATTTGGCCGGGAACTGCGGCGGGTCTGAAATGCCCTAATAACTGAGCTCCTCGACAAAGAAAATCCTTGCCCTTTTAAAGGCTTACAGCTCTAGAAATTGTAAGTGAAAGGGTCTTGATCCGTGAAGTAGGCGTGGGGTATTGAGTAGTTGGGGGTTTGATATTGTTCAAGCAAAAACAATGCCTTCCGGAAAGATTCCTCCATACCATGCCTGCCATCTACAGGAGTGCGATTAAGGGTGACACCCTGCCCTTTAGGTTTTACCTTTCCTATTGAAATGCAATGCAGAAAGCTAGGGAGACGTGGTCTTAGATGCTTAAGAGGATTAAGGGTCTCCTTCTTCAAAAGGTGGTCTTAAGAAGAGGGTATGTATGATGACTCCTTCATGCTTAGCCACATGTACGATGATGTCAAATTTCTTACAATTTAATACACTTATTTATGTCTATAGAGCTCACGTTGACTTTCATCAAAAGTAACAGCTGTGTTAATGTACTAGTTTTCTAGAGTTGCTGTAAGAAAGTATAACAAACTGGGTGGCTTCAAACAACAGAAATTTGTTGTCTCACAGTTTTAGAGGCCTGAAGTAAAAAATCAAGGTGTTTGCAGGGCCAAACTTCCCTTGAAAGTTCTAGGAGAGACTCCTTCCTCGCCTCTTCAGCTTCTGGTGGCCCCAAGCACTGACTTGGGGCACTCTTCCTCCAGTCTCTGCCTTGGTCTTCACACGACCTCCTCTTCTGTGTCTCTCTGTATCTTCTCTTCTTCTTATAAAGACACCAGTCATTAGATTGAAGGCCTACCCAAATCTAGGATGATTTCATCTTGAGGTTATTAACTAATTATATCTGCAAAGACCCTATTTCCAGACAAGCTCATATTCCAGTTTCCAAGTAGATAAGAATTTTGGGAAGGGGTCACTGTTCAGCTCACTGCAGTTAGATTTACAGAAATAGGAAAAGATATATTTGTAGCTTAAGGATAAAAGCTTTAGTTTTGTTCACATTTTTAAAAGTATATTTTTTCATATTATTTTATACCTTATGGTTGAAAGAAAAAAATAAGGGAAAAGGTAGACTTTTAAGGGCAGTTAGGCAAGATTAAATAGAGGCAAGGAGATTAAACATGAAAGAACATGAAATACTTAGGAAAAAAAGTGGAGCAGGCAGTGCTGTGATGGCTTGGTTGACCTGAAGTTGCTCATCCAAAAATGTCAAAAAATACTTAGAATAGAAGTCATCAACTTGATTCAAAATAGGTAAAAAAAATGGGATGGGGAAGGACCGTTGAAAAACCCTAAGCCATTAAAACTCTATTGACTTGCAAGTCTGAAATTTTGTCCAACTTTTTCTAAGACATCAGTCTAGTATGCCTTCAGCTCAATCTTATTTATACCTATATTTAAGCAAACAAAAGAATTATTTATTGAAAAACTACTTGCAAGAGAATATGTTGTGTTACAGTCTACCCCCCTGCCCCCGCACAGTCCTTTCTTTAGGAAGTTCAGTAACCTAAATGTGTATGGAAAGATAACTAACATAAACTGTTTATCTGATAACACTGCATTGCAATTCCAAGGAGTGAAAGCTGCTATAGATAATTTAAGTAGAAAGGAGCTCGATGCAAGGTAGTGAGGATTACAGAACTGTTGGATAAGATGTTGAGTGGAGGTAAGTGTTGCTGCTACTGGCTTTTAAGAAACCTAGAAGTGCAGAGAACAAATAAAAACGACTTTATCTCAGAATAAAATGGCTCACTTAAGCAATCAGACAAGAGAAAGAAAACGTCCAAATAGGACAGTAATTGTATAAACAACTTACACTCTTTAGATTCTATATGCCCTATGTTTTACCCTAGATGCTTATTCTTAAGAAACAAAACTAAAAAAACAAAACCATACGCTGCAGCCTTACCTTTATGTCTTGAGCGTCACTGTGATCCCTCGTGTCTAAGGCCCCACGTTGGGCGCCAGATGTGGGGGTCTGGCACATCTGCCGGGGGGCTTCTGACCAGTGGAGAGCCTCAGCCCCACTCAAATGTTCTCACCCTGGAAGAGGGAGTGCGTGGAAGAAAAGATAGATAGACAGTGGGGTCTGGAGGACTGTTGGGCAATGCCAGAACAGCAAGTTTATTTGTGCACACTACAGGTCATATACATTTCAGTGCTTGAGGAGTGACATACATTCCATTGTATCTTAAAATAAAATCAAGAACAAGAATCACAAGAAAAAGGGTACAGAAAGTATGACTCATAATCAAAGGGTGTACAGCAAAAGGACAATAAAATTTGCAAAAAAGGGGTCATAAATCTAAACATGTGTTTATCTAAAATCAGTCAAGCAAGCAAGCAAGAACAAGGTACAGCTGGAACTTTCCAAATGTCATTCTAAATAGAGATAATCTTTACCTATTCTTATAGGATCCCATGCAAACAATATAAGTGAGTTAGCAGAAGTAACCAAAGTCATAAAGTTATTGCGCAGAGTAGGAACTAAGAGGCACACATTGTCTAATAAAACCACACAATGTCTTGTTAGACCAGAAGGCCATCCTGTTGCAAATGTCAGAGGCAAAAATAAGTGCTTATAGAATCAGTGCAACTAGACTTCCTCTTTTCCCCTTAGCTCAACAGCCTTCAGGGGAGGAGAAACGTGTATAGGCTCGAGCTCAAGATGGTGAAGGTCCCGTCAACGGTCCCTTGCAGGAGCAATCCCCACACTTCCCCCAACCCCTTGTAACCATCATTCTACTGTCTATCTCCATCATTTTGACTGTTTTTACCTGGTCTATTGGATCAGACCATGTTTATCTTTCTGTGACTGATTGGTTTCACTTAGCATAATGTCCTCATCCATGTGGCTCATCCATGTGAGCTCATGCCAGAATTTCCTTCTGGAACAATAATTCCTTCCTGTATAATATTTCATTGTGTGTATACATGTATATATACACACACCACATTTTACTTATTCACCTGTTCACAAATACTTGGCTTGCCTCTATATTTTAGTTATTTTGTATAATGTTATTAGGAACATAAGTGTACAAATATCTCTACCAGAATCTCGTTTCAATTCTTTTGGGTATATACCTAGAAGCGGAATTGCTGGATCACATGATAATTATGTTTTAACTTTTTGAGGAACTAGCATATTGTTTTCATAGCAGTTGCACCATTGTGCTTTTCTATCAATCGTGCGCACTTGCACAATCTTACAAATTTGAAATGTTGCACAATTTTTCACCTCCTCACCAATATTTGTTATACTGTTTCTTTTTGATAGTAGCCATTCAGGAGATCATTTTTATTCTTGTTGAGTTCTCAATCTGCAAAGGGGAATAACCAGATAAACTGATAATTCAAATACAATGGTAAGAGTTATATGCAAAGTGCAAATGGGGCACAAAGAAGGAAATGCAGCAGGCCAAACCCCATATTTACCAGCTGAGAGTGCCCATTTATCTAGCTACAGGTCTGCAGGGGAAAAATGGCTTGCTTGCCTCTGATTTCAGTTTTTGAATAAGTGTGCATAAAGTAATATGAATGAATGATAGATTACAACAATGCCCTGCTGAGAAAAGCCTGGAAAGAGTAATTTTCAGGATTCTCCTCTGCACAGGAGATAACTTACATGTTCAGTGAGAATCCGAGACTGAGACACATCTGGTATGGTGCTCAAGAAAAGACTTCTGGTAGAGGAGTATAATGTGAGCTTTAAAGAAAGGTAAGAACTAGACAGACAAAGAGGAAGGATGAAGGAGTGTATTTTAGGCTTAGGGTAGTCCTACATGTAGTCAGGGCAGTGATTACAGCAATCTGATGAGTGATGTGAGAAGTCAGTGAAGGATGTGGTTAGAAAAGTAGATTGAAAGTAGTGTGAAAAGCTAATATTGAGCTGAGAGGTTTGGAATTGATTTTAGTTCACTGATTCCCACCTTGCAGGCCTGAAATCCCTGGATACCCTGGAGTTAATTAATATTGATCCACGGGAATACCAAGCCTAGCACAGAGATGAAATAGATATGTTCTAAACATATATGAGCTACTGTCTATAGTTAGCTATTGATAATGTGACTTAGCAGATTAATTGCATATTTCAAAATTTATTATAGAATTTTAAGATTTTTAAAAAATTAAGGTGTTCTAATATTAAATATACTAGCATGTGGTGGACTATACAAAATTGTTGATATTGTGAAGGGGTTTTCATACTCAAGAAGTTTGGCATCACTACTCCAGGCAGTATGAATCTATTGAAGGCTTTTGAGCAGCATAAGGACAAGGTGAAATGGTGGTTTAGGGAAATTAATCTGGTGGTGGTCTATAGATTGAAAAGTGAAGACTAAGCTAAACCATTGAGAAACTTCTTGTGAATATTAAGTTTCAGGAAACCAGTTAGCTGAGAATAAGCAATTCTTAAAGCATGATGTGTGATATTGGGTACACATAAAGAATGATGTACCAGGTACCAATTTATTGGCTCTTAGCTCCAAATCTACCCTTCAGTGCCTGCTCCATGATAGTGAAGCTGGGCCCTGTTTGCCAGTTGGCACAATATTAAGATTTGCCAGTTAAGGGTGTTGGAGGAACACTAGAGAAGAAGGGAGTTTCTCTTCCTACCTTCCATGTGATCCTCTTTCCAGATCTTTATGGCACAAGTGGTCTGGCTCTTGTCACATGTGTAACTTCTCTAGTACTTGGCTCGTATAGCATGAGTGGCTTCTCTGAGACCCAGTGGCCAGCAGCTTCTCCTGACACTCCTTCAGGTGGCTTCATAGTAGAAACCAGCATGGTTTCACTCTATGGGTGGTTTCCTCAACAACCCAGAGGGCAGATTTCTAGCAAGTTCTCGTGGTACAACACCTCAGCAACTTCTCTGCCATTTAATGAGCTGCAACTTCACCCTCTCCGGTGGGGTCTGAATCTCAGTTCTTCTAGAGGGAGATTCTTCCTTATGGTACTAACTCTATCCTAAGAGTCACAGATGCTCCTTTTATGTAGTCTTTCTGTATTCCTTAGAGTTTTATTTGCTTCTTCCAAACCAATCTCCTGTTTAAGTTTAGTAACATTTATATTAAACATTTTCAGTTTGAATTCCTGTCCCTAATTAGATTCTGACTGATATAAATGATATCTAATTTTGCATATCCACAATTAAGAAGCATCTTCCACATCTCTATCTGAGGATATAAAAGGATATATGTTCTAGTTCTAGAAGATGGTGTTATTTACCCATATTTCTCTTGCTTCTGGCAAGCAGTGACAGTGAAAGCAACATCATATGAGCTTTTTGAATGCTCCAAGCACAGTGAATTTTTTGAAGCAGCCCTTTATAAGCAGAAAGCAACAAGTTAATCTCATTATCACCCTGTTATTAGCCACAGAAAAGATTCTGTTTATTAATTCTTCTAGTTATTCATTCATCCATTCATTCACTCATGTCTAAGGAAATAGAAATTTTGTTTATTAATTCTTTAGTCATTCATTCATTCATTCATTTAGCCATGTCTATTATAAAGTGACAATTTTTATGTTGTTATTGGACTCTGTTGGGGATTATGATACTTGAGATTTCATCATTAAAACATATTTACACCTTTCTGCACTAGAAATGTTAGCAGTAAAGTATCAGGTACTACATTTCATATGCTTGATGACATTTATTTAGATCTTAAGGTTTTAGAAGGCTAAGAGATTTCTGAGTTCAACTCATTTTGTTCAGACTTGTGCTTAAATATGTACTTTTGCTTGAAAATTATTGTGTTGTTGAGATTTGGCTAGCTTGACAAGCAATACTTATGAGTATATATTAAAAATATTAAAGTATGTTTGCATGTGCATGTGTGTGTGTGTGTGTGCGCGCGCTGTATGGGAAGCTGGCAAAGGAAAATGTTTCTTTTCTTCATCACTTTAATGACTAAAAGTAGCCCAGATTACAAATTAGCGAATTTAGCAAAATTACATCTTTATCAGGAAATGGAATGATACCACCACTTTTATGGGAGTGAAAACATTTATGTATTTTCAGATTTATAGTTAGCTGATTTCTTTCCTAAGACACATTTCTGTACCAGGCCTCATGCAGCTGTAAACTGTTTTCCCCCTTGCCTTTTAAAGAACTATATAGCAAGTTCAGAACTCTGGAAAGGCTAAGGAATGCTTGCAAGGGATTTTCAAGGTCAACGACCAACCATAGAACTAAAGGACAGTTAATCTTACTGCTAGGTCTGAGTAGAGAAAGTTGGTGATTTTGCCCAGCATGTTTGCTAGATGGCGCTAGAGTTCCTGTCTCTTACCTGAACTTCTTGCCATACACCTCTGTCTAAATGTGCTTCAAGAGTAGTCTCTGATTTTAAAAAAGTTGTTATTGTTGGATTTGAAACCTGTTATCTTAAGTAAGTTATTATTAAGTGTCTACAGGGTTTTACTCGGTCTGAGATAATTTAAGACCAGTCATTTTTTTCTAGCCCTTCCTTAAAAAGATGTGACAACACAAAATAAAAGTGTTTTCTTTGAATATTCATGTTTAGAAAGCAGAAGATTAAACATGTTCAGCAAGAGCTTCAGAGAAAAAACATTCTTGGTGAAAATTGAGCTTTCAAAATGTGTCTGTACTTGAAAATTGTGTCATAGAATTGAATAGTTACACACTTATTTAAAGCTTAGAAAACATCTTTTCCTCCATGATTTCAATATTTTAGTTGAAGAGCTACCATGACCTGCATATACATATAAAACAGTCACTATCGACTAGGATAGGAATGGGAAATGAAGAAAAAAACAAGTCACCTATAAGGTATAGTTTTACTTAGTCATCAATAAGGAAGTGTCACATTTTAAAGATAATATCTTACATTGATTGGTTTCTTAATTTCTTTCATCTAAAATATCATATTATAAATGATGCAGGTATGTGAGTATTAGAGACGTTTCCTTGACTGTACTGCATTCTCTCATCTGGTCTGACTTTGTAGAGGCAATTGCTGTTAACAATCCCTGTATCCCATTATACCTAAAAATGCAGGTTCTTTTCCCCAAAGAGACTCCAACTGGGGCCCTTCACAGAAGCCAGACTTTGCCATAGAACCTTCCTAGAATTAGAGATTGGAAAAGAGCCAGAGAACAGATGGCGTATGTTCGGAGGCTGTTTTACTTTCTCAGATCTTAGAAGAAAAGTGTGCCACTTATACAACCCTAAGTTTTTTGCTTTAGATTTACGTGATGATTGTTATATGACAAGTTTCTTCACCTGGCACAGGACCATTCTGGATAAGTGGTACTAAAACACTGCCATTCTGTATGACAATGCCTTAGGGTATAGCGCTGAAAAATAAATCATTGGTAGGTTTCTAATAGCTGGTATTGGACTGGTAACACAAAAGCTTATCGACTATACCTGTACTTTTTTTAGAGATATCTTATGTTGGTAGTTTAATAGCTGCCTTTCGAATAGTCCCTGATATCACACAGGGTCCATTTTGGTCATTTGATTTTTATTCTCAGAAGAAAACAGGTATTTAGACTCATTTAACTTAAGAATGAGAAAAACTAGGTCTCAGTTTTAAAAACTTCATTCAAACTATTAGCCACTAAAAGAGATTTCTGGACAGCTTTCCCCTGCCCTCAAGCTTCTTCAGTTTATACTTTACAAAAGCCCCAAAGTAGAAAATCCTACAATAAATGGTCCAAAGTATAGAAGGAACAATCCTGGTCTCAAGGGACCATCCTGCCTTGGCCCCCCCAAGCACTGGGATTACAGGCATGTGCCACTATGCCCAGCAGAATGCTAGCATTTCAAAATAAAAAAAAAAATAGAAGGAGAGTGAGACAATGCCGTTGAGCTTGTGGGACTTGTGGGAGAGCATCCTGAAATTAGACAGGTGGTGGTACCAAACGCTTAGGATACTGGCATATGAGATAAATTGCATGCTGTCCTAGAAGAAGAATATGGTACTTATATCCCTACAGACCTCTGCAGAATCTCTTATACAACTAAAATATCAGGAAACAAAAAAAGAAATGATACAATTAGGTAACTTGTCTTATAACCTGATACCTGGTATTATAGGTTCATTGGTTTGGGAATGAGCTCTTTTCTCTTGGTTTCATTTGGGCAGCCTTGACTCACTTACTATGAGTGGACTAAAAGGTTTGATGATTATCCTTCAGTTAGTATTTCCATTTTTCAATGATCAAATATACGGTATTTAGAGACTTAAATGCTGTGTGGGGGTTTTATTCTCCCATCAAATGATCTAATAAATGCATTTGCCATCAAAAGAATAAGCAAATCTGATAATTACTGGTGTTGGATTGACTGCCATTGGAAGGTCCACACACAACTAAAACAAGTCAGCCAACAGTATGGAGCTGGATGCACAGAGTACTTTTCTGTACCCTATCTTTCATCTTAGGAAGACGCATGATCTAATGGGTTACTGTATTAGTTTTCTGCTGCTCTGTACCAGTATTACCACAAATTCAGAGGCTTAAAAGAATCTCATGGTTTCCGTAGGATCTCAGAAATTTAGGATTGACTTAGCTGAGTCTCCTGCTTCAAGGTCTCATAGCATTATAATCATAATTTTGGCTGAGGCCACAGTCTCATCTGATGTCCAGTTGTGGAAAGATCTGCTTCTCAGTACACAGGCTTATTGGCAGCATTCAGTTTCTTGTTGGTAGCCTGACTAAAGACCTCAGTTTCTTGCTGGCTATCAGCTGGAGACTATAGTGCCTTGTCATGGAGCCTTCTCAACCAAAGCTGCCTTTTTCCTTAAAGTTAACAAGAGATAAAATTTAGCAAGAGGAATGCTACATTTTTTTTTTAATGGCCAATTATTTTATTTATTTATTGAGACGGAGTCTCACACTGTTGCCTGGGCTGGAGTGCAGTGGCATGATTTCAGCTCACTGCAACCTCCACCTCCCAGGTTCAAGCAATTCTTCTGCCTCAGCCTCCTGAGTAGCGGGGATTACAGGGGCGCGCCACCATGCCTGGCTAATTTTTTTTTTGTTTGTATTTTTAGTGTAGATAGGGTTTTACCATGTTGGCCAGGCTGGTCTTGAACGTCTGACCTCGTGATCTACCCGTCTTGGCCTCCCAAAGTGCTGGGATTACAGGTGTGAGCCACTGTACTCAGCCCTTTTTTTCTTTTTTTTTTTTTTTGAGACGGAGTTTCACTCCTGTCTCAAACTCCTGACCTCAGGTGATCTGCTGGCTTCGACCTCCTAAAGTGCTAGGAATATAGGCATGAGCCATTGTGCCTGGCCAGCAATATTATATTCTTATCCCATCACCTTTGCAGTATTCAACTGGTTAGGAGCAAATCATGGGTCACAAGGCATGACTATCAGGAAGCAGGTGTCATGGGGGCCACTTATATTGTGTTCACTCCAGAGGCTGAGAATTGAAACCCTCCGGTAATATCCTGTTCCGTGTTAAGTTATATTGTGGCTAAGAATACTTCCTGCCTGGCTGTTAAGTCTTAATGGCACTAGGAATATTTTTCTGTACCTGTTAATTCAAAGAGAGATAGGTAAAATCTTAAAAATAAGAGTTCATTTCTAAACTATTCGATACTGTATTAAAATAAAGGTATTTTAAATGTTGTGATACCCTGCTTTTTGCCAGCTGAAACTAACTCTTCTTTTCCTGACTAAAAGCTGTGCAGGCTTTATGTTAGCCTTTTTGAGCCGGACAGACTCCATCTTGGCTTCTGCATTTTAGTAACCTTCTCCCCATTAAGTATGTAACTAAAGTACAAAGCAAGGTCAGACTGACTCTGGGCACTGAGAAATGCCTTTGTTGATAAGAGGCCTAGTAAAGTGGTGTCAGCAGAGCCTGGAAATGCAGCTGCACTGAGCGCTCAGAGCCTGCCTTATATGAGTTGTGTGTCTTTCATGAGAGCTGTACTTCTCACACCTGGCACTGTTTTATTTCTTATGTATCAGTTTTTCTTTTTAACTTTTTGCTTACTCTGCCTTTGTGAAAACTTTGTTTCAGCTACCTCCCCCCACTTCCTGTTAAAACTAGTGTATAAAAGACCACCTAACTTTTTCTTCGGGGCTGAGAGAATTTTGGGCGTTAGCCACTCTCGGTCACTGGCTTAATAAAGGACACATAATTCATTCTCAGAGGGTGGCACATTCCTTGACTCGCTCAGGTACAACAATGTGATGGGAAACTTATTAAACCTGAAATATTTTACCCAAATCCCGGAGCAGTTGAAGACTTACAGAATTATATTCGTTATCTATCCCCATGCAGTCAATGACCCTAAATTTATTAGGTTAAGACAATAAACATTTATTATCTTAGACCGTTCCGACGGTCGGGAATCAGAGTGTCATAGGTAGTAACTTCTGACTTACTGTCTCCCATGTGGTTTCAGGCAAGATGTTAGCTGGAGTTGTAGTCATTTGAAGGGATAGAAGAACGCACTTCCAAGCTCACTCACGTGGTTGTTATCAGGAGACTTCAGTTCTTCACTAAGTGTGTCTCTTTCCCTGGGGTAGCTCAAGAAAAACATGGCAGCTGGCTTCACCCATAGTGAGTGATATATGAAAGAGTCAGAGAGAGACTGAATCAAGTTATAAAATGATTTACTCTTTCTAGAACGAATCTTGGAAGTGTTATACCCTTACCTCAGCTGTATTCTGTTCATTAGACACATGTTACTAAGTCTACCCACATTCAAGGGGAAGAAAATGAGGCTCCACTTCTTGAAGGAAAGAATATCAAAGAATGTGTAAACATATCTTTAAAATCACCGCAAGTATTGTTGGTGTCCTGAGATTTCCTCGTGTTTTGTTCATGATTTTCTTGGTCTTGAATGGACCAAACTGAGTCATTTCCTGGGAAATATGCTAAGGACAAGGTGGCTGGGAGTACCAAGTATTTTAGTTTTAGTTCATCCCCCACAACTCAGGGCCTGGTTTATATGTCATAAATTATGATGGAGATTTGATAATTCTTCAGCTAATTGATTAGTGTAGTTGCAATAATTTGAGTAGGTTTCTATGTAAAATATTTATCATCTTGTATAATATTAGAAAGCAAATTAGTTTTTCTTTTTAGCTACTATTTTCTTCATTAGAAAAAATTTTAAAATTCCTCATTAGAATATTTAAAAGAAATTCCTACTAAGGATACACAAAAAACAATGATGTTGACAAAGAACTTTTAGTTTACTAAGCATTTTCATATAAATGATCTCAAGACCAACATTCTGAATGTCTGAGATCCAATGAATAAAAAGACAAAGCTTCCTTTTCTAGAACCCCTGGTACAAATTTAGCTGAACAATCCAGAGTGCAATTGTAAATAACCTCAGTGTATTTTTTGGGATACTCCAGATAACAGAACCAATAAGATGTGTATATATCTGTTTATATTATATAAAATAATATAGTTTTAAATAAATAATGTCTATAAGATATTTTATGAATGTTATTTATATAAAATAATATATTTATATAAAATCTAAAATAATATATTTGATATATATTATATTCTGTGCAATAATATATTGATAATTATTAATAAAATATTAATAAATGTATACCTCTATACTATATTTAACATATATTATAAGGAATTGGTTTACATCATGATGGAGGCTGAGAAGTCCAGAGCAAGGGGAGATAATGGTGCAAGTTCCAGTGTGCATCTGAGTCTAAGGCAGGAGATGCACTTTGTCCCAGCTTGAAGATGGTCCCACAAGATTGTCCCCCACTTCAGATGCCAATCACAAGATCCAGGATGTGGCCTGTGCCTCTGACTGGCCAGCTGCAAATCAGGGTTGCCACAATCCCCTCCCCATGTTTGATTAATTTGCTAAAGCAGCTCACAACTCAGGGAAACACTTGATGGAAAAAACCAACTTCTGCCAAAATATATTTTAAAAGGTTTATTCTGAGCCAATGTAAGTGACTGAGGCTTGGGGTTACAGAGTCTCAAGTGGTCCTGAGAAAGTTTCCTGAGGCAGTTGGGTTAGAGTTCATTTCAGGGAGATAGGCATTGCAGATAAAATAATAAATCAATATGTGGGAGGTATGCATTGGTTTGGCCAGAAAAGGTGGGACATCTCCAAGAGGGGGCCTACAAGTCCAAGGTGGGTTTTAGAGGTTCTTTAGTCAACGGTTGAAAAAGTTAAGCTATTGTCTCAAGAGTTGAAGTCAGTAGAAAGGAAAGCCCGAGTTAAGATAAGGAGGTTGTGGAGGCAAAGGTTCTTGTAATATAATTGAAGCCTCAAAAGTAGCAGTCCTGGCCGGGTGCGGTGGCTCACACCTGTAATCCCAACACTTCAGGAGATGAAGGCAGGTGGATCACGAGGTCGGGAGTTTGAGGCCAGCCTGGCCAACATGTTGAAACCCCTGTCTCTAGTAAAAATACAAAAAATTAGCCAGGTGTGGTGGCAGACACCTGTAATTTCAGCTACTTGGGAGGCTGAGGCAGGAGAATTGCTTGAAACTGGGAGGTGGAGGTTGCAGTGAGCCGAGACCACGCCACTGCACTGCAGCCTGGGCAACAGAGCGAGACTCTGTCTCAAAAGAAAAAAAGTAGCAATGCTCAGAGAGAATAAATGTCTGTTTTCAGATCTTAAAAGATATCAGGCTCTCAGTTAATCTCTCCTAGATCAAGGAAAGGCCTAGAACAAGCTTGTCCAATCTGCAGCCTGTGGGCTGCATGTAGCCCAGGATGGCTTTGAATGAGGCCCAACACAAATTTGTAGTTTCTTAAAACATGAGCTTTTTTGCAATTTTAATTTTTTTTAGTTCATCAGCTATTGTTAGTGTTAGTGTATTTTATGTGTGGTCCAAGACAATTCTTTTTGTTCTGTTGTTGTGCAGGGAAGCTGTTACAGGTAGTTAGACAGGTGTGAGCGGGGCAGGAGAATGCTCTCCCTCACCCACCAGGAATGCTGGGTGATGGTTTGGCAATTATCACATTGCCTCTCTAAAAGTGATGAATTTGCGGTCAATGTCAGGGTGAGGCTGTGTCCTGATGGTCCACACCTGTTGCACTGAAGTGTTAATTAAATGCAGATGCCAGGGAGAAGCAACTTCCCAGGCTTGCACATTAAGAGATAATATGACCTTCTGGGGCATTCCACTGCTAAAGGAAAGAAAGTCTCAGACAAATAATATGCATAAAGCTTCCCAAATACACTGCATGTGCTCAGCTCTTAGGAATAAGAAAGGCACTGTGCATATCAGGAGCCCACCCTAAGGGAAGTATCACAGGAAAGGAGCCAGCCTATAAAGTCCTAGGATCAAGGTCAAACATTGCACTTGATTTTCATATGCCTACTTGGGTCTCTTGCAAGCATACTTTCCTTTCTTTCCTGCTCTAAAGCCTTCTTAAATAAATTTCCACTCCTGCTCTGAAACTTGCCCTGGTCTCTTTTTGTGCCTTATGCCCCTCAGTTGAATTCTTCCTTCTGAGGAGACAAGAACTGAGGTTGCTGCAGACCCATACAGATTTGCTATCAGTAACTCAGATACCTTCCACTGGTAACAAAGCCAAAAGATTAGACACCCCTGGCCTAGAAAGAAACGACCTGGCACTTTAATGGAGATTCTCTAGAGATGCAAATTTTCCCTACGAAGGCCAGCTTTGTGGGGCCATTTTAGTCTGTTGGCCCTGTGGCTGGCAGCCTTTCCAAAAAATGTCAAAGAAATATATTTTGGGGTAAAATTGCAAGGTTCTTTGAACAGCTGCACCATAGGCCATACCCTAGTTGAGCCATGGCAATCCCCATGACCCACATGTACACCTCTGGATGTCTTGCTGGAGCCAGGAATTCTGAAGTAAGAAGAATGGCTAGCTTCTGCAAAGCCCAATTAACCAACCTTGCAACATTGTACCATTGTTCCTGCCCCAGCTGTTACTGCCTTGACTGATAACCCAACCTGGTAACTCTGGACCTTGTGACACCCACTACTCCCAGAAATAGCCCCCCAGCTTGCAAAAACCCCAAACTGTAACTTCTGTGGCTTTTTACTGCCTACCCCAAACCTATAAAACCATCTCCTATCTCACTGCCCTCCGCCCTCTGCTGACTCTCTTTTGGGACTCAGCCCTCCCACACCCAGGTGCATAAACAGCCTTGTTGCTCAGAGACAGCCTGTTAAGGTGGTCTCTTCATTCAGAGCATGCTTAACAAAAATAATTTGATTTAATTCAGAGTCTGCTATCTGTCACGTAATGCTTTACTAGAGTCAGGTTGGAAAGTGAGTCACATTATTCTGGGTTAATAAAAACCTCTCTAATGAGATTTTATGGTTTACACGATGTGACGTCCTAGGCCCCTTAGAAATTTGGGCAAGAGAAAATCAAAAGATCAGAGTTTAGTCTACATTTGTAATACTTTTGCCAGTTTATTATAAAGATTATTACAAAGGATACAAAGGGACAGCCAGATTGAAGGGATGCACAGGGGAAAGTGTGTGGGAAGGAGCCCAGAGCTTCTGTGCCCCTTCCTGGTGCTTCACTGTCTCCAACACTTCCATGTGTTTGCTGATCCACAAGCTCCCTTAACCCAATTCTGTTGGGTTTTTATAGAAGCTGCGTTACATAGGCATGATTAACTAAGTCATTAGTCGTTGGTGATCCACTTAACCTTCAATGCTTCTTCCCTCCTTGTAATCATGCCTTAGTTTTTCTGATGCCCAATCCCCATGCCGAAGCTATCTTGGAGCTCCCAGTCACTGGTCATCTCATTAGCCTGTCAAAGACACTTAGCACTCCAGAGATTCCACGGGTTTCAGGAACTGTATGTTACAAAGCGGGGAGGGAAAACCAAATATGTGTTTCACAGTTTTGTAACCAAGTACCCTATTTTTAAAAGGGAAATATTATTTTTAACGTTTTCCCCCCCACATTTTACTTAGTTCTTTAGGAATGCAATTATAACATTTACCTTTTCTCTACCACACACTCCCTACACAGCAGGCTTATCTATGTGTTTACCGAGAAGTTCCAGAGACTAAACCTTGAAGCAAACCAGACGCCTCTGAAACTCTCTCCAGTCAAGAAATTGCCTCAATTTACAACTTAGCTCTGCCCACGATCATGCCAGTCAGACCACTTGATAGATAAGACATCCAAAGCATGTCACATAGGCCCCGCACCTCCTTGCCATTTACACCAATCCCCTCCAGCCCCCTTTAAAAGCCCCTGCTTTTTGCTCTGGAATATGAAGTGGTACCCTCAAGGCAGGAGCCTGTACTACTTCCTCTCAGCAAGCTCTGGAATAAAGTTCGCTTTCTTTCTACAGACCTTGCTCTTGTTAACTGGACTGTGCAAGCAGCCAGTGGTGGGACCTGCATTTGGTTACAATATCACAAAGAGGTACTGGATAAGGTGATGGTAAAGATGGGGGTGAAATGGAAGGTGAAACAGAGGGTGGTAGAGAAGGAGCATCGTGCTCCATCCAGCTTCAACTTAAGTCACCTTGGTTTTGATTCTTTTGAATATTGGTTTCAGACGAACTTTTACATGAAATAAAGGGTTCTATTGCTAAAAAATAGAAAACTCCTTATCTATTTCAACTAAGTAATTGAAGCACAAGGTTTTGGAATATGAGAAACAATTACTATATTATTAGGCAGTAAAGCCAACCTTAAATAACAAATTCAGAACTTATGATTAAGTGTAGAGTTTATTTGAGCTTAAAGAAGCTTGAGGATGGCCACCTGGGAGCATCGATTCAAGTTGCCCTGAATGTACATTCTGAGAAGCATCAGTTACAACTGAGTTTTTAGAGAAAAAAAAAAACAAAAAAAAGAAGTGGCAGCTTCTAAATTGTTTACCAAGAGTTTACATTAAAACAACATAAACTGTTGATTGGCTATACATTGCTCTTTGTATCACAGATTCCAAGAACATGAAGGTAATGGGTAAAGCAATTAGTCAAGAACAAAATATCTTTCAACAGCTGCCCCAGGGCATGGTGGCCACCCCCTTCCTCTCATGACTGAAGTTTCCCACTCCTGGCTATCTGAGACTGATACATTTTGCTTATCTCATGTACTCTAACTACTCTGGGCTGTTTTTCTTTTCTCATAAAGGAAATTTGGATATGAATTCAGATTTCTGACTCCCAAGCTCTTTCTCATTCTGGTGCGCTATCCTTGATGCCTACAGAGCATAGGATAAACAATAACTTCAGTCTAAGGTAAACATGGACTTTAACAGTATCTTAATATGTTTCTCCATAAACTCAAATGCACATGGAAATTTATTGATTTGTTTTGAGATGGATGAGATTTATTTATTTAGAGTTGGAGGCTGCACTCCAGCCTCACTCTGCTGCTCCGGCTGGAGTGCAGTGCAGTGATCTCCCTCCTGGGTTCAAGTGATTTTCCTGCCTCAGGCTCCGGGAGCGCACCACCACACCCAGCTAATTTTTGTATTTTTAGTGGAAACGGGTTTTCACCCTGTTGGCCAGGCTGGTCTCAAACTCCTGACCTCAAGTGATCCGCCTGCTTTGGCCTCCCAAAGTGCTGGGATTACAGGCGTGAACCACCACACCCATCCGAAATGTATTTATTTATAGCCAATCTTCATGGAAAATGTGAGGTGGCTTACAACAAGAAATATAATGAAATTATAGTAAACAAATTATGAATTTAAGGGAGGGAAGATTAAGATGAAGCCATAGGCACAAAATACCTATACTCGGATTTGAATCGTTTTAGAAGTGAATTATAAAGGGATTCTGAGCTTGGTAGTGTCCGTGCAGTGAACACTAATTACATACGACTTTCTTGAGTTTCTGGCATCCTGAAAATGTGTGAAATTAAAAGCCAGGAAAAAGACAAGGAAAATAATTCTGGATAAACAAAAGTAACTGCTTTGGCCTGCTTGTCAGTTCTTACATACAGCATCCTTATTTTCCTTTGCTGAAATGTACTCAGACTCCAAGTGCCTGAACATACTGTAGAGAGTTAAAATAGAGAGGTGCCTCAATTCCCAAAGCACCTTGCGTCTTGCCATTTTAAAAGAAAGCCGTGGCATTGCTTTAATGTTTTTTTTTGTGTGCGTGTGTGTGTGCATGCATGCTTGTGTGCTCACACTCATTTTATTAAACATATGCTCTCAGCCACATTCCATTTGGCAGATGACAAGCACATAATAGCTACAAGCTGTTAACAAAATAAAACAACAAAAAAAGAGGACTTAACTAGTTGTTTATTTTAAAGATAAATAAGACCTTCTAAGCCATTTTAAACATTCATTTACACATTTTTCAATGTGCCTGCTATCTTTTCTGCTGTCTTTGAGTCTCTATTTACTCACTCCTGTGCAAAGATGAATATCGTAATTGTACTTGATGCAAACATTGAAAAATCTGTGTTTACATTTGTGTTTCCAACTGAATATGCTAATAGTGTTTAGTCAGCAGTGACGTTGCTTTATATCAATGTTTTGTGCAGCATACAGCTTCAGTGATAATGTTGTGATGACCAAATTTTCCCCCACATCAAAATTTGGAAACAATCCCGGTTTTTGGAACAGCCCTTTGATTCCAAAATATGATGAAATCCTTTAATCTTCCTCAGGATTATTTCTGTGTTTTTAGGAAAGCATTAAATATCCCATTTATTTTGTTAAGGGAGGGGGATGGGAGACTGATTGATTTACAGCAATTCAGGAGTTTTGATATTCCAAGCAAACTCACAAACTGGACAGAAGAATGTGCCGAAGTTCTGAGATGATGCTGTTAGAGGAGTGGCTGCGGGCTGCCGGGGGTTTCATTTGGGGATATTCTGTGGAGAAACCCAGCAGCACCCTGTCCAGAAACACAAAAATAATAAAAGTAGCAGTTAAGTGCAAATGAGATGGGAAATGACTGGCTTTTAGTAATGAATTTACAAAAAAAAAAAAAATCCAACTTTCTAATAAGCTACAGGAGGTATAGAGCTTGCCTAAGACTTGGTGAGTTTCTAAACTTAGGCAAAAGAGGTACCCTGTATGTAAAGTAGTATAAAAATACATTGAAACATAAATACTTCTCTCTCCCCTCACATTAAAAAAAGCGCTATCACAGACTCTAAACTTTCTTTCTGAAAATAGAAGTATTTCTTGTCCTTTGTATATGTTTAAAGTTGGAAATTCTTTTTTTTCCAGTGGGTGTGTGAGAGCTCTGCTCTTTTTTGATGGAAACTTGACACACTTTTTAAGAATACAATTCACATTTTGCATTTTAACTGTGTTGAGTTGTACAGATTCTCTCTAACGCTGCTTTTCTCACAGGGCATAAAACATTGTGGTTCTTAAACACTTATGAGAGGTACACCGCTTGAGATGTACAGATAGCTTTCATTAGCGTTAATGGGAGTTATGCTTCTGCACCAGGAGAGAATGGAGCCTGCAGATTGTAAATTATGCTTGATGCAAATCTTCCAGATGGAATAAATTGTGAGAGATGCTTAGAGGTAAAAGGTCTAAATATCCCCTAAAGCTATAGTTTAATAGAAAAGCAATACTTTTGAGTAATGAAAGTAGAGTCAACAGTAATGGCTTTGCTGCTATCAGTGTTAAGTAGCTGATATTGACTCTTAAAAATTCTTATTGGATTAGTGCTGCACTTGAATTCCATTATTTTCCAAAGGATCTGCGATATAGTTCTCTATCTTGAATAGTCCACTAGAATGGATTCCATCTGGTTCAATTTTCAAGGCCATTTATCTTAAATTTAGTAAATTTCCAATAGACAAGCACAATACCAAAGAGTTCTTTATACCCTGTTTCATAATAACTCTTGTAAAAAATACTGTTTCCTATATGATTCACTTCGGGCTGTATCTTTTATTTTCTTATTTTTAAAATGTTTACACTTAATTTTGCTTTGAGGATTATTGCCCACACCTCTAAGGTAATTGGAATTTTCTCCTATAGTGTTCGCTTTATGACACATCTCTTATCTTTTTGGTTTTAAAATATGTTACATTTTAATTTATTTGAGACACTTTGCTTTGAGAATTATTGCCCCTCTCCCCATGCCAAGATAACTGAAAAATAGGAGAGCATTGTTTTCAGTTGAGAATGTTTTTATCTTCAAATGGAAATTAAACATATTTACTCAACACTGACAACCATTATAAATAGAAAAGGGGTAAGGCATAGGGGCAGTAAGAGAAGGATAGAATGTTACCAAGACAAGACAAGATGACTACCAAAAGACTTAATCTACTGCTGAGTTTACTTTGGTTCAGACCACTTCTGAATCATTCAGTATTCAGTGTTTGCTGGGCTTGGGAAAGCGAATATCAATTAAACTCAAAAGAGACTGAAGTAGATAACCTAGACTGACAGTTTGCGAATTTACAATGAGATGTTATTTTCTAGTGTAGGATGGTGGCGCTTGCAATTCAGAAAACTTTTCTCATGCCTGAAATCAATATACCCAGAAGTCAAATGAATAATTAGAAAGTTGTTCAGTAATGTTAAATAAAATTTGAGGGAGGTTATTGTTTTGAAGTAAACTCCTGTACTGGACCCCAATAGACTAGGTTAAACCTGAATGGAATCACTCATGCTAGGTGCCATGTAGCAAACTGTACTTTAAAATGAGACACTTATCCCCTCCCCACCTCCCAAAAAAGAAAGGAAATTCATAGCAACCCATCAGAAGGGGTCCAGTCAACCTGAACTGGAATGATAAGAAAATCTCCTCTGCTTTAACCACATAACGAAAGTATCTTTGAAATGATTAATTCACTTTTTGTTCCTTGTTCCTGCTTTCTTCAGCTATTTCCTATTTTTTATTTTTATTTTTTGAGACAGAGTCTTGCTCTACCACTCAGGCTGGAGTATAGTTGTGCAATCTTAGTTCACTGCAACCTCCACCTCCTGGGTTCAAGCTATTTTTGTGCCTCAGCCTCCTGAGTAGCTGGGATTACAGACACATGCCACCATGCCCGGCTAAAATTTTTTATTTTTTGGATTTGTAGTAGAGACACAGTTTTGCTGTGTTGCCCAGCCTGGTTGTGAACTCCTGGCCTGTCTCGGCCTCCCAAAATGCTGGGATTACAGGTGTGAGCCACTGCACCTGACCAGCCATTTCCTGTCTGTAAGTACTCACTGTCAATGTTGCAGAGGGTAGCTCTCTGAACCTCCTCTGGTTCTGAGGGCTGCACAATTTGTAAATCATTGTTTTCTCAAATAAACTCTATTAAATTTATCCTGTCTAAATTTTTCTTTACTCAGATCTGGTGTCACAAGTGGGGTCAAAAGGAGACTCCCCCACCCCCTCACCGCATGATGACCTCTGGGAGCTGGGAGCAAACACACATAAGTATCCCACTGAGCCCCATGTATTCACTGCTTTTTGCTGTACGTTTGGAGGTCATTACTGCTAAGTCCTTCTTATATATGAACTCCACAATTTCTGTCAAGTTCTGTGAGTATATTTGAGCATTTTTGATCCAGACTGGGATTGGAAATCATGACAGAAGCTAGACCGGGTCCTGCAAGATGGCTTCAGGTACCTGACTGGGTTAGACAGCTGAAAATAATGTACCAAAGTAGCATATTTTGGGGTGACACTTCCTGGACTCATTAATAGCTGGCTTTGTTATTTATTTATTTATTTATGACAGAGTCTTGCTCTGTTGCCCAGGATGGAGTACAGTGGTGCAATCTTGGCTCACTGCAGCCTCCACATCCCAGGTTCAAGCGATTCCTGTGTCTTAGCTTCCTGAGTAGCTGGGATTACAGGCATGCACCACCATGTCTGGCTAAGTTTTGTACTTTTAGTAGAGATGAGGTTTTGCCATACTGACCAGGCTGGTCTCAAACTTCTGACCTCAAGTGATCAACCTTCCTCGGCCTCCCAAAGTGCTGGGATTATAGGTATGAAACACTTTGTCTAGACAGTTTAATGTTTTGTGAAATTTTTCATGAGCTATTCAAGAATAATTGTTAAAAAAATGAGTGAGTCGGCCAGGCACGGTGGCTCATGCCTGTAATCCCAGCACTTTGGGTGGTTGAGGAGGGTGTATCACAAGCTCAAGAGATTGAGACCATCTTGGTCATCATGGTGAAATCCCGTCTCTACTAAAATACTAAAATTAACTGGGCATGGTGGCATGCACCTGTAGTCCCAGCTACTTGAGAGCTGAGGCAGAAGAATTGCTTGAACAGGGGAGGTGGAGGTTGCAGTGAGCAGAGATCGCCTGCTGCACTCCAGCCTGGCACTTGGCAACAGAGCAAAACTCTGTCTCAAAAATCAAAAAACAGAAACAAAAACAAAAAAGAGTGAATTAGGTAAAGATACGTGAAATAAAGGTTTATAACATTTCAAAAAGAATTATGTTTTATGAAACATGTCTATTTTAAAGTAGTTTCAAAAGTTTTTTTAGTAACTTGAAACATTAAAGTTATGCTATATTAAATAACATATTCATTAAATGTTTGAGTTATTTCTAAGTAAGTTAAAATATTAAAACTGTAATTACTGAATATACGTTTGGTTTATATACTTTTGAGATCTTGTCATTTTACAGCTATGGAGAAGTATAGGGGCTGGGGTTTTCCATGGTTTGAATGTCTCCCCAAAGCGCATGCTGAAATTGAATGGTAACATGGTGACAGTATTAAGAGATGGGACCTTCGGTAGGTAGCTAGGTCATGAGGGCTTTGCCTTCATGAATAGATTATCGTGGGAGTGGGTAGCTATCACAGGAGTGGGTTCCTGACACAGCCATGAAGTTCAGTCCTCGTCCTTTCTCTGTCTCACACTCACTTGTCCTTCTGTGTTCTGCCATGGAAAGACGCCCTCCCTGGAGGCTGACCAGATACCAGTGTCATGCTCTTGGACTTTCCAGTATTTCGATCCATGGCCCCAATACCTTACTGCTCAATTTGTATTATACTATTATAGCAACATAAAACGAAGACAAGAATACATAAAAATCTTTGCACCTTCTGCTCATTTTTGCTGTGAACTTAAAATTGCTCTAAAAACCAAAATCTATTAAAAATGCAGTAGAAGGTAACAAGGTGATATATGGTTTGGATATGTTGCCTTCAAATCTCATGTTGAAATATAATCTCTGGTGTTACAGGTGGGGCCTGGTGGGAGGTGTTTGAATCATGGGGACATAATTCCCATGAATGACTTAGCAGCATCCCATTGGTGATGAGTGAGTTCATCTGAGATCTTGTTGTTTAAAAGTGTGTGATACCTCCCTGCTATCTCTCCTGCTCCTGCTCTTCCCATGTCATGCACTGGCTTCCCCTCACCTTTTGCCATGACTGTAAGTTTCCTGAGGCCCTCACTAGAAGCAGATGCAGGCCTAGGTATTCTTTTATAATGATGCAAGAATTAATGCAAAAGGGTGAGTGGGTGTTCTCTGGAAATGATGCCTGCTCCTTCTTTGGAGTAAGCAGATGCAGCACATCCCAGTTGTGTACTAATGACTCTACCCTCATAAGCCTTCTTTCTTTTCTTCCAGTCCCTGCGCCATTTTCTTCAGAAAGCCTTAAGTAGAAACAAAGCATCTCTCTCTCTCTCTCATTCTCTTTGTGTGTGTGTGTGTGTGTGTGTGTGTGTGTGTGTGTGCATGTACGTGTGTTGATTTTCTGTTGTAGGAAATAAGTGGGATATAATTATTATTTGGACGAAACAAAAGAAAGAATCATTTTATCATTTTGTTTTTTTCCCCTCTCCTCATTTCAAGGCTTTCCTTGATGGGGTGGGGGATGGTAAAGAAGAATTGAAGGGGCAGCTAGAATAAAAATAAAATTTCAGCAATACATGTGAAAAGCTACATGTTTTCACTTGATATTTTCTTTATAATAGTACCTATTATTTTTTTACAAGCATTAACCATCAAGAACTATGACCCCCTGGGAAAGTGCATTTTTGCCCTTCTAAACAACTCAGTCTTAAGATTTGAAGTCTCTATATGACATTTTATATGTCAAAGATGGTGGCTCAAAAAAATCCATCAAACCAGATAACTCATATTGTTACTAGAAAGGAGCACTGAAATATGTCAGCAAGCTCAACAGCCCCTCTTGACTTTGAAGAACATAAATGGGGCTGGGCAAGGTGGCTCATGCCTGTATTCCCAGCACTTTGGGAGGCTGAGGTGGGTGAATCACCTGAGGTCAGGAGTTCAAACCAGCCTGGCTAATATGGGGAAAACCTATCTCTACTACAAAATACAAAAAAAAAAAAAAAAAAGAAAGAAAAAAAATTAGCTGGATATGGTGGTGGGCACCTTTAATCCCAGCTACTTAGGAGGCTGAGGCAGGGTGAATTGCTTGAACTCAGGAGGTGGAAGTTGCAGTGAGCCAAGATCATGCCCCTGCATGCCTGCCTGGGCAACACAGCGAGCCTATGTCTCCAAAACAAAACAAAACAAACAACAAAACACAAATGAACAACTTTTTGCATGCACATTGCTGAAATTAAATGAGCAGTGTGAGATGGTGAATGGGTGAATGGAAAAATTAAATGCTTGGGGTGTCTGCTCCTCACATGATGGGGAGGCAGAAAGAAAAAAATAGGCCAAGTCATCTAGATGGCATTCTCTAGAAGCAGCTGGGAGCACTGACAGCTATGCTGCTAGTTGGAGAGGATGAGTGAGAGGAAGGAACAGGCAGGCTTGTCTTTAGCTGTTCCGTTTGCATATGGTTCACAGGCTGGCTCCCTGTCAATCCCACTGTGCATTCTCCCCTCCTCGCCCTGGGTAAGCATCTGTTTTGGATGTAGTCTGTCTGAGTTCCTGGACATTGAATAGTTGAAGGATGTGGCACTGCGAATATTTCTCTTTATTGGGATACTATATTTCAGTCTTGTTGGAATGAAACTGACCCCGCAGATCAAGACAGGAGAAGGACATTCCAGGGTGGATAAGAATGAATTTAAGAAGGGCCTAGAGTTTACATTTGTGCCATAAAATGTTTACTCTCAACTATTTGCTGTTACTTCGTTAAAGACAGTTTCTGAGAGCTGTTGCTGATCACTGGAAACCTCTAGGAATGCTTTCTCCTGCTTTCAGAGTCTTAACCATGCATAACATAGTTTCTTAAAGGTTTGATAAGAACAGCTAAATAATTTTAAAAAATTGAAATAGGACTTTAAGAGCCAGCAACATCTGTATTCCAGAAGTTGTTAGAAAATCCTTTCTCTTTCAATTTCTACACACACGCACACAAACACACACATGCATCCCTGTTTTTGGTGAGATGATTGAGTAGGAAGCATGCCAAATAAGAATGGTATTCATGATGATGGACTGATGCAGGGATAATGGCTGTGCACATGTCTCGTAGGGAGTTTTGAACATTTTCACTTGTGGAAATAAACTACAGACTCAGATACTTTTGAAATATGGCTTTTCTCAGAATCTGCATGCAGAAAGAAAACCAATCAGAAGACAAGTGACTGTTCATCTCAGTTTTGAATGTATTGGCTTTACAAGTTCTCTTTATATGTTACTAAACCTTCCCCCATCTCCCTACTTTCTAGAAATTGTTGTGGAATTCATAGAAGGAGATCCTAGGGAGGGGCGTGGTGCCTCATGCCTGTAATCCCAGCGCTTTGGGAGGCCGAAATGGGTGGATCACCTGAGGCCAGGTTTGAGAGCAGCCTGACCAACATGGTGAAACCTCATCCCTACTAAAAATACAGAATTAGCCTGATATGGTGGCTTGCAGCTGTAATCCCAGCTACTCAGGAGGCTGAGGCAGGACAATCACTTGAACCCAGGAGGCAGCAGTTTCTGTGAGCTGAGCTTGCACCGCTGCACTCTAGCCTGGGCAACAAGAGAGAAACTCCATCTCAATAAATAAATAAATAAATTAATTAATTAATAAATCAGGAGGTCCTGTATTCACAAATAAATCCACAACCCACAGTGAGAAGTGATTCAAGTGCATATATAAAAAATAGGGAAAATAACAGTAAACATGGGTAAAATATAAATCTAATCAGAGATGCAGATATATATTTTGAAAGCAAAAGGTGTCACAGTAAACAAGGTAAGGTATTTCTAAGAGCATATACATTTGACAAGAAAAAGGCACAGTAGTTGTTTAGAAGTACAAAGACAGTATGACATTGACATTGTAAAACATTAATAATAGTTTTTACCAGTTGAGTTTTAACTTTCAGAATATCTGAAGGGGTATGTGTGTCTGTGTGTGTATTTCCCTTAAACCACTACAATACATATTTTTATGCTGGGATAATTTAACTTTGTTATTGAAAATAATTTGGTTTGTTTTACCCCCATTTTGTGTTAGTAGATTAAACCTGATGCATTTATTTTATTTATTATTGTTTTTGCAGATGGAGTCTTGCTCTGTCATCCATGCTGGAGTGCAGTGGCACAATCTTGGCTCACTGCAACCTCCGCCTCCCAGGTTGAAGCAATTCTTCTGCCTCAGGCTCCTGAATAGCTGGGACTACAGGAGTGCCATCACACCGGGCTAATTTTTTGTATTTTAGTAGAGACAGGGTTTTACCATGTTGCCCAGGCTAGTTTTGAACTCCTGAGCTCAGGCAGTATATCCGCCTTGGCCTCCCAAGCATTTATCTTAAATAGTGCTTTCAGGAGCTAAGATGATGTTAGCTGGTTCCAGAAAGTTATATTTTGAAGGAAGCTGTGAACAGAAACTCCATTTTTTTGCTTCAATTATTAGCTAATTCATATTGTAGTCATGTTTTCTTATATGTGGGGCTAAGTGCTCGTTGCTTAAATAAAATAAAACAGCTAAAATGTGAACATGATTATGTTGTAGTAATGGATTTTCCTCAGTCTTTAGACAAGAACTTTGCAACAGTCAGGCCTCATATTTACAAAGTGTTAGACGTCCAGGAGGTGGCAGTAGTGAGCAAAAATTAAAAGTATGGGCACATTCCTGGCTGAGAAGATAGATTACCTTTTCCCAAACAATATCTAACTAAGTGGCTCAGATGTGGCAGATAAATAAAGGCGTCTAAGCAAACGAGAGACATTTTTTACAGACTGATAACTTTAAAGTCAGCTGGAGGAGGCTACATCTTCCCAAACTTTGTATTGTCTCCTTGATTCATTGGACCAACGCGACTATTTTAAAATGTGATATTATGGAGATATTTTCTGAAGGGAAAGGCATGACAGTGGGATTAGTCACGCTAGGTTAGTCTTATATCAGCATTGCTGGAGTGCCCAGTCCAATTTAATTCATTATTATTAAATGATCAGTCTGATTATGTTTGAGTGTGTGTGTGTGTATGTGTGTGTATTTTGAAGGAGAATTTGAAGGGACATGCTCGTTAATGTATTTTCCTGTGTGGAAATTAGCCAGTGGTTAAAACTATGAAGTTATGTGAGTTATGTGTGATTGTGTGTGCGTTTGTTATCTATCTGTCACTGTGTGTAGAGGCTTAAAAACAACATAGACATATCACTGTTCCTGAGGGTATGAATTTGGGAGCAGATTGGCTTGATTGTTCTGGCTTCAAGGCTCTCATTTGATAGCAATCAGGTATCATTTGGTGCTACAGCAATCTGCAGGCTAGACTGAGGCTGGAAGATCCCCTCTCCTGGTAGTTAACTCCTATGGCTGGAGAGTTGAAGCTGATTGTTAAAGGGGGATGCATCTCAGTTCTTCTCCCTGTGTAGGCCTCCCTACAGGGCTGGTTGAGCATTGTTATGGTATGATGACAGTTTCCACCAATGTGAGCGATCTGAGAAAACAAGACTGCAATACCGTACAGCCTAGCCTTGAAAGTCATATGCTCTCACTTCTGTTGTGCTTTCGTAGACCAGCTCTGATTCAGTGTGAAAGGAGACTAACATGGGAAGTGAAGACAAGGAAGTGGGAATCGCTGGGGGTCATCTTGGGGGCTGGGTACCACAGTCTACAAAAAGAAGAAGACTTTTGCAAATAGTTGGAGAAGAACATGTTTTCACTAGAAAGCCCTTGTGAATAGTGGTTGTGATGCTGAGTCATGGTACTACATGTAGAAGGGCTGACATAAAACAGAAGACCACTGTGATTACCCCGTGTGGTAATTATGCTGAAATTACTATCAAAGACTGGTAGTGAAGAACCCCCTCCCCCAAGTTGTGTTGTCACATTAAAAAGGCAAAACCAAATACAAGCAAACAAAAACAGGTCACCTTGGAATGGCTAAAAACATTTCTTTTTGTATTAGAGACTGAGGTGAAAAACCCCGCCTCTTTTGAAAAATATTTGTCTTCTGCCTTAAAGGAGGAAGCTTGTAGTTTGTGAACATTCAAACATATGACACGAATGATTACTAAGATGTTTTATTCTGCTTTCTGCCAAGTACCTTAGTGATTAAATTGTATTCCTCATTTGGTCTTACTGTAGTATTGAAACTGTCATGTTTTCCTGAACAGAGCCATTTGTTTCTGCACACTGGTTGATGGCTCTTTTAGGTTGTCATTGTACTTGGTTGGCTTATGTTCTGGTATATAGTGACTAACTTGCCTGAACTTGGATGATGGACAGTTGGGATGGGGAAGTGAGTGCGTAGCAAGGTGTCAGACCGCTATTGTCAGCCCCCATTTCTAAATTTCTTCTTCCAGGACTCCATTGATCACCCATCTCAACTTTTCTGTTTCCTTGGCATCTGCTTGACAGTAAATCTCAATGTGGGTGACCAAAGGCATTCTGATATGTCAACATTTCTTTGACCAAGTAGAAGAATATCTGAGCAAACGACATCCCATAAGGGATTCTGGCCACTTGAGATTGATTGGAGACTGTTTTAGGCTAGGAAACTTATGGGATTGAAAACAATTTCTAATGAGTGAGGACCCCGGAAATGCTATCAGAGAACTTTGCATATTCATTCAGGTTGTACTGATTCATGGGGCAGGCAGTAGCAAATCCATGCACCGCTGGATTTCTTTTCTTTCTAGATCTGTGCTCTAATGACCTCTAAGTTTCAAAATATTATTTGTCTTGAATCTACTCAGATTAGAGGCATTTTAGCTGCACTGGCATAGATGAATATTGCCCACCTAATATCTATTTTCTCTTTTTAGAACTCCCAATTCTTGTTGAGGAACATGGTTAACTGGAATAAAAACTATGTTTACAATTAGTTATGGTCACAGGCCTAGAGTCTGGCCAAAGGGATGTAAGTGGAAGGGTATGACAGCTTCTGGGAAGTTTTCTTAAGGTAGGTGGTAGCTGTATTCTGACCTTGCTTCACCCTTCTTGTCTCCTGATGTGCAGAGATTAGATATATTTGTTGGAGGCCCATGCTGAGCGAAGTATAAGAAATCATGAGAGGGATGCTGAAAGCAGTCTAAGACCTAGATGATAATGAAGTTGCCGTATCAGCACTTATTTGCTGATGTGAAAAAAAAACCTCTTTGTTGAAGCTACTGCTGTTTTGGTAGAGAATCTTATTGTTGGGTAAGGTGTGTATAAAATAAGGCTGTGCAGTCTTTTAAAGTGCTGGTAAACACAGGTTATTGCTAGCCACTTTGTAGTCTACGTAGACATAAACTACGGTACTTTTCATGTGATAGGGACAAGTCACTTTAGTACCATCACAGGGGAGAATCTAGCACTTGGTGCAGACCGCCTACACAGACGCTCCAGATGCTGTTGCTTCTGCTGCCGAGAAAGCAGCTGTCTCTCGTGCTTCCTGGATGGTTCCGGAGCATATTTGTGGGTGGTTCATCGTGGGACACATGCTTATTCTTTATGTGCTCAAATGAGGAACACGGATTTCAGCTTTCGAAATTCATTCATGTTTTCACCTATATAAAGTCATCGAAAGTAATTGTGACAGCTGTTTTATAGCATTATGACATAAGTAATCAAATGCTAACTTTTTGATGTTAGAGATAGCTGGACAAGTGTAAGAAATTCAAGGATTTTTAGGTGGTCAAATGAGTTAGACATTTTTGCAGCCAAAAATGAAGTGAAAATAGACTTGGAAAAATGTATCCAAAACATGGAAGCTATGATGTTTGCCTAACAAGCTATATTCCTCTCCAAATCGAAGCTCATGGATGTTTCACTAATATCATACCCTTTAAATTGAAATCATCCATTGTTAAAGAATTGCATTTGTGTTCATTGTTGCCATTTTCTGCAAAGTAATTATGGAATACTTACTATGCATAAAACACCGAGTTATAAACTATGATAGACTGAACATAAGTGTCTAAAGTAGAGAAAACAGCATTAATGTGTCTCAGCTGGAATGTTATTATCAGTATAAATATGTCTTAATTCATTGAAGACTTAAAGGAAATGTGCTGGCCTTTTAGCAGTAGTTTTTAGTGTTGTGGAAGATATTTGGTGAATCTTGAGACTTGGCAACATCGCTAGTGGCTTGGGAAAAGCCTATATTTTGCAAAATCACGGGTGTTAGTCGATTATCCATGTTTACATCACCAGACATCACATATATAATGTATCTTGTAATCTCTTCTAATTAAAGAATGATGCAACTATAAACATAGCTGCAGCAATGCTTGTGTCCACATTTTGCAAGTGTAAAGAATGGCTTTTATTTGCCGCTGTAATCAGTTCACTGAAGATCTTTATTTTCTGTAGCTGATGCTCCTGAAGACTGCTAAAATGGAGTCAACTCATTCCTTAATGGAGGCACATGAGACAATTTTCTGTTGTTTCTCATTGTCTTTAAAAATGTGTTTTCTACTTGGCTTATAAGTTCTTTACAGGTCCACAATAGAGCAGTTGCTTCAGAATCCTGATACTGAGAGTGGTAGTAATGCTTAATACCTGCCAGGCATTTTATGTATTTTAAAAAGAAATCTCTTAATAATTTAATGGGGATTCTTATAGATTTTGTTAGTGATAAATCAAGATCCAGTGATTTAAGTGAACTTCTCAAGATCAAAATACCAATTAATGAAAAAATCTGATTTTCAACCCAAGTCTGTTAACAATAAAATTATACTGTTTCTATTACATAACCCTACTTTCCATCTAATATTAGAATTGTACTATTATAGCCTTTTTGAAGCAGTAGGGAAATTGTAATGAATATTGCGTGATTTTTGGTGGGTTGAAATATTTCCAGATTTTGTTGTTGAGCCCAATTGATTTACTGTTTAATGTTGGATCTGGTGCACTAATAATGCAAGTGAAGTTACCTAAGAAGGTATAGAGCAGCATTATGATCATAAATATGGCTTCCCCCAAAATGTTTCTTACTGTTAAAGAAGACCTGCTGAAATACAATATTCTAAAATTATTATCACTGGGGATGTATATTATTTTTGGTAATTTATTTCAGGGATATCTGGTTGAGAATATTTTCGGGGTTCTTGATAAAGAGAAGAGGATGAATGTTTTAGTCAATTAATGGAGACACCACTGTAGAAATGGGCGAAAATGACCACACTATGATAGAGTCTCATTGGGATGGTTTGTAATGCATGAACTGGTCTGTGGAACAGGCTGTTCAACTGGTAATGAGGCCGCAGATACTGCCTTTGGCTTGTACATTTAAATCTTTCTGCCTAATTAGTGGAATATCAAAGAGAAAACCTAACCTAATAGAAGTCTAGAATAGCATTCCTTTCAAGTCATATTGAAGAAGTCAGATCGATGTCAGATCAATGTGTTCATAAAGGTATGATTCAGCTCTGTTTAGACGCACTCCCTTCTCTCTTACCGGAATTCACTGGGTTGAGTTACCCAAAGGTAAAGCAAATTGTGTGTTTTCTTAACCATACTGTATATGCAAATTAAGTGTTTCAATAACTGTCTGATGCTTTTCACCGCAGCTGAGCAAGCTGTTCCATTGGGAATAAGTTGACTGGTGAGTGTGCACTTAGAAACAACAGTATCCTGGAATCCTCACGTTTCCTTGAGTTCACATGAAGCATTTGAATGTTCTCTAGGTTAGTTTTACAAATGCAGATTTAAAAATCTCACATTTTATAAGAGACAAGCCATTTAGCTCTTGTTTTATTGCCAGCAATTTGAAGCTATTATTGAGACAGAAAATATGACCTGTGAGGTTTCCTAGCATATGTAAAATCTGACCCATTTTTCACATTACCCTAATTTGTTTGGTCATTTAGTGAAACAAGATTTCTTGGGAACCAACACGTGTACAAATAAATAAATCAATAACTCTTCCCTCAAATACCTTATCATGAAAAGTACATTTTCCCCTTTCTAAGTCAGTTATTTGTATTTTTGCCACTTGAGTCTTTTGCAGGTTAATAACTGGCTGTAGAAGTCAGTACTAACTGCTGTTTGGACAGAAATGTTTTTCATATTTGACCCATTTTCTTAAACTTGAAACCCCAAACAGTGAGGAGTTGATTGTTCTTCCATTTGTATTTTGGTATTAACTAATTTTTCATTCCCCACTTCCAAATCAGGTTGATAAGGCATTTGTTAAATCATATATTCTTAGAATTCCCCTATGGCTTTGACCTTAATACCAAGTGGAAGATTATTATTATTATTATTTTTGTTGTTGTGTAAGGTAATAATAGTTCACTAATATAAGGATAAAATGAGTTTGTATAGATAAAGTTCTTAGAAAAATTCCTGATGCATAATAGATGATCTATATAAATTGATCATTATTACTTTATTGCTTCAGTCCTGATTATTATATTTCACCTGAATAACAGCAATAATCTATTTTTCTTTAATGTCGATCTAGTCTCCTTCCAGCCTTTTCTCCACAGAACAACTCAGAGTGAGCAGTTTAAGATGCACATGTGCTCCTTCCTTAGTGCTCCTCCTTGCTTTACTATAATACCTCCTTTTTGCTCACAAGACAAAATCTAAACTCCATCTTATAGTGATCTGGTTTCTCCTTAGCTCTCTCCTGACTCATGCCTTAATTTCTCTAGGTCAAAATCAAAATATTTTAATTTATTTGTAAATCTGATATTAAAAACTAAGAATCATTATCTTTGATGAACTTTTTGATTAATTTTTTGATTAATATTCATATTAGTGTTTTTTTTTTGAGATGGAGTCTTACTCTGTTGCCAGGCTGGAATGTAGTGGTGTGATCTCTGCTCACTGCAACCTCTGTCTCCCGGGTTCAAGGAATTCTCCTGCCTCGGCCTCCCAAGTAGCTGGGACTACAGGTGCATGCCACCACTCCCAGCTAATTTTGTATTTTTTAGTAGAGACAGAGTTTCACCATGATGACCAGGATAGTCTTGATCTCCTGACATCATATGTTCTTGGCACGTTTGTCAAAGATGAGTTGGCTATAGATACATGCATTTACATTTGTGTTCTCTATTTTGTTCTATTGATCTATATGTCTTCTTATGTCAGTACTGTGATTATTTGGTTACTTTGTGATATATACTGTAGTGTATTTTGAAGTCAAATAGCATGATACCTCCAGGTTTGTTCTTTTGGTTCAGGGCTGCTTGACCTATTTGGGGTATTTTGTGGTTCTATTTGAATTTTAGGATTGTTTTTTCTATTTCTATGAAGAACAACATTGGTATTTTGGTAAAGATGGCATTAAATCTGTAGAGTGCTTTTGGTAGAATTGTCATTTCACAATATTAATTCTTCCAATCTGTGAACATGTAATATATTTCTATTTTTTGTGTTCTCTTCAATTTCTTTTATCAGTGTTTTATAGTTTTCCTTGTACAGATGTTTCACTTTGGTTAAATTGATTCCTAGGTATTTTATATTCTTTGTAGTTATTTTAATGGAATTGCTTTATTGGTTTATTTTTCAGATTGTTTTCTGTTGGCATATATAAATGCTACTAATTTTTGTATTCTGGAAGTTTGACAAATTTGTTTATCAATTTTAACAGTTTTTCTGATGGAATCTTTAGATATTTTCTAAGTATCACATTATGTCATCTGCAAATAGAGACAATTTGATTTCCTCTTTTCCAATTTGTATGCCTTTTATTTCTTTCTCTTGCTTAATTGCTCTAGCTAGGACTTCCAGTATTATGTTAAATAAAAGTAAGAAGGGGCTAGGCACAATGACTCATGCCTGTAATCCCAGCATTTTGCATGGGGTGGGGGTGGGGCAAGGTGGGAGGATTGTTTGAGCTCAGGAGTTCAAGACCAGCCTGGCAACATTGTGAGATCCTGTCTCTACAAAAAGTTAAAAAAAAAAATTTAGCTGGGTATGGTAGCATGCAATTGTGGTCCAAGCTACTAGGGATACTGAGGTGAAAACATTTCTTTAGCCTGGAGATTTGATGCTACAGTGAGCCGTGATCACACCACTGCACTCCAGCCTGGGTGACAGAGTGAGATTACATCTCTATTATAAATAAGGTAATGAAGGTGGATGTCCTTGTCTTCTTCCAGATTTTAGAGAAAAATCTTTTAATTTTCCCTGTTTGGTATGATGTTAGCTGTGGGTTTGTCATAGATTATTATTATTTTGAGGTATGTTCCTTCTATACCCACTTTGTTAAGGGTTTTTATCATAGAGAATGTTGAATTTTACTGAATGCCTTTTTGGCAACTATTGAAATGATCATATGGTCCTTGATTGTATTAATGTGATATATTAGTTCATTCTCATGATGCTATAAAGAACTACCTGAGACTGGGTAATTTATGAAGAAAAGAGGTTTGATTGACTCACAGTTCCACAGGCTGCACAGGAAGCATGGCTGGGATGCCTCAGAAAACTTACAATAATGATGGAAGGGTGAAGAGGAAGCAAGCACATATTCACAGGGCAGCGGGAGAGAGAGTGTGAAGGGGGAAGTGCTACACACTTTTAAGCAACCAGATCTCATGAGAACTCACTCACTATCATGAGAACAGAAAGGGGAGATATGCCGCCACGATTCAATCATCTCCCACCGGGTCCCTCCCCGAACATTGGGAATTATCATTCAACATGAAGAGCAAACCATATAATGTGATGTATCATGTTTATTGATTTGTGTGTGTTGAACCATCTTTGTGTCCCTGGGATGAATCCCATTTGATCACGGTATATACTCTTTTAAAAGTGTTGTTGAATTTGGTTTGTTATATTTTATTGAGGATTTTTGTATTTATGTTCATCAGGGATATTGGCCTGTGGTTTTCTTTCTTTTGTTATGTTTTTGCCTGATTTTGGTATAAATGCTGGCCTCATAGAATGAGTTTAGAGAATCCTCTCCTCTTTGATTTGTTTGAAGATTTTAAGTTGAAGCAGCATTAGCTTTAAAAAATATATTTGGTAGAATTCCACAGTAAAGCCATCAAGTCCTATGCTTTTCTTTGATGGGAGACTTTATATTACGGCTTCAATCTTGTTATTTGTCACTGGTTTGTTAGGGTTTTCTATTTATTCATGGTTCAATCATAATAGGTTGCATGTGTTCAAGAATTTATCCATTTCTTCTATGTTTTCTAATTTGTTGACATACAGTTTTTGATAATAGTTGTTAATGATCTTTTTATTTTTGTGATCTCGGTTATGTCTCCTTTTCTGGCTTCTGAATATGTTTATTTCATCTTCTCTCTTTTTTTCTTAGTTAATCTATCTAAAGATTTGCCAATTTTTTGTGTCTTTTAAATAATCAAATTTTCACTTTGTTGATTATCTGTATTTTTTAGCTTTCTACTAATTTTGGTTTTGATTTGTTCTTGCTTTTCTAGTTCCTTAAGGTGCATCATTAGGTTTATTTGAAGTCTTTCTACCTTTTCCATACAGGTATTCATTGATATAAACTTCCCTCTCAGTACTACTTTTGCCCATAGATTATGCTATGTTGTATTTCCATTTTTATTTGTTTAAAAAAATTTAAATTTATTTCTTAATTTCTTCATTGACCTATTGCTCATTTGGAAGTATGTCATTGAATTTCAACAGGTTTCTGTCTTTTCTGAGGTTTGTCTTGTTAGAAATTTTTAGTTTCTTTGCTTTTCTTCTCCCCTTCACCCACATTTGGCAAAGAAACTAAAAATTTCTAACAAGACAAACCTCAGAAAAGACAGAAACCTGTTGAAATTCAATGACATACTTCCAAATGAGCAATAGGTCAATGAAGAAATTAAGAAATAAATTTAAATTTTTTTAAACAAATAAAAATGGAAATACAACATAGCATAATCTATGGGCAAAAGTAGTACTGAGAGGGAAGTTTATATCAATGAATACCTGTATGGAAAAGGTAGAAAGACTTCAAATAAACCTAATGATGCACCTTAAGGAACTAGAAAAAGCAAAGCACACTGCCATGTGTGTACCTACGCAACTGTCTTGCATGCTCTGCTCATGTACCCCAAAACCTATAATCCAATAAAAAATTAAAAAAAAAAAAAAAAAGAAATTTTTAGTTTCATTCAATTGTGGTCAGAAAAGATACTTAATATAATTTCTACTTTTCTGGAATTTGCCATGACTTGTTTTGTGGTCTAAGATATGGTGTATTCTGGAGAATGTTTTAAGGACTGATGAAAAGAATGTGAATTCTGTGTCAGTTGGGTAAATTGTTCTATAAATGTCAGTTAGGCTTATTCAGTCTATTGTGTAGTTTAACTCCAATGTTTATTTGTTGATTTTCTGTCAGGATGATCTGTCCGTTACTGAGACTGGGGTATTGAAGTCCCCTACTATAATTGTATTGCCATCTCTCTCTGTCCTCCTTTAGATCTATTAATGTTCAGTTATATACTTGGTGTTCTCAGTGTCAGATAAAGAGATTTATAATTGTTATATCCTTTTATTGAACTGACCACTTTATCATTACATATAGTGACCTTTGCCTTTTTTTTTATTGGAGTTGGGGTTTCACTCTTGTTGGCCAGACTGGAGTGCAATGGTGCCATCTCGGCTCACCACAATCTCCGCCTCCTGGGTTTAAGTGAGTCTTCTGCCCCAGCTGCCCGAGTAGCTGGGATTATAGGCATGTGCCCCCATGCCCAGGTAATTTTGTATTTTTGGTAGAGATGGAGTTTCATCATTTTGATCAGACTGGTCTCAAACTCCTGACCTCAGGTGGTCTGCCTGGCTCAGTCTCCCAAATAGCTGGGATTACAGGAGTGAGCCTCCACACCCGGCCTCTTTGTCTTTTTTTTACAGTTTTATTTGTAGTCTACTTTATCTGATGTAAGTGTAACTACTCTTGCTTGTTTTTATTTTCAGTTGCGTGGATTATCTTTTTTAACTCCTTCACCTTTAGTCTATGTATATCTTTAGAGATGAAGTGAGTTTCTTGCAGGAAACATATAGTTGAGGCTTCTTTGTTCGTTCAGCCATTCTATGCCTTTTAATTGGAGAATTGAGTTCATTTACACTATGTTATTATTGACAAGTAAAGACTCACTACTCCCATTTTGTTGCCTATTTTCTGTTTTTTGTCATTCTTCTCTTTCTTCTTTTTTTACTGTCTTCCTTTGTGGTTAAGTGATTTCCATTGATAGTATGTTTTAATTCATCCTTATTTTTAGTAAATCTATTATAGGTTTTTGCATTTGCATCATGAAGCTTAGAAAACCCATCTTACGATATAATACATTATTTTAAATAGATAAAAATTTATCTTAGATCACAAAGAATGTTAACAAAATGCAAAATTGAAAAAATTCCATGTTTTAACTTCAACTCCCCATTTGATTTTACGTTGTCTTGATTTACATATTCTCATGTTGCTGACCTCTCACAGGTTACTGTTTGTTTTATCATTGTTGATAGATTTGCCTTTTGGGCTTCATCCTAGAGTTATGAATAGATTATACACCACTGCTTCAGTAGTCGAGAACTCTGCATTTGTCTGTGTACTTAATTATATTGGTGATTTTTATACTTTGTAAAATTTTCTGTTTGTGTGTTAGTTTTCATTTTTCCTTTCAGATTGAAGGATTCTAGCATTTTTCATAAGATGGATCTGGTGGTGGTAAATTCTCTCAGCTTTTGATTGTTGAGGTAAAACCTTTCATATTTCAAGATATATTTGATGAATACAGTATTCTTCAATGGCAGGTTTTTCTTTCATTACTTTGAAAATATTTTCCCACTACTTCTTGGCCTGTATGGTTTCCATTGAGAACTCTGTCACCAGACTAATTGGAGCTTATTTATATGTTATTTGCATTTTTTCCTCTTTCTCCTTGTAGAATCCTTTCTATGTCTTTAGCTTTTGAAAGTTTAATTTTAGGTCTTGTGGTAGTCTAATTTGGGTCGAAACTGTTTGGTGTTTTCTGACCTTCCTGTCCCTGGATATTTATCTCTTTATCACATTTTAGAAAGTTTTCTATTATTATTATTTTTTGGAATAAGCTTTCTAGCCCTTGTTTTTCTCAACTGCCACTTGAAAACTAATAATTCTTAGATTTGGTCTTTTAAGGTAATTTTCTACATTTTGTGAAATATTTTCAT
Organism: Callithrix jacchus; assembly: GCF_049354715.1. Taxonomy (NCBI): domain Eukaryota; kingdom Metazoa; phylum Chordata; class Mammalia; order Primates; family Cebidae; genus Callithrix; species Callithrix jacchus. Next base: position 144,330,051 of record NC_133508.1, on the reverse strand, counting down.
TTCTTTTTTGTTTTTTCTCTCTGGCTGTTTTTTTCAAATAGGTGGTCTTCATGCTCACAGATTCTTTTCTCTGCTGATTCAGTCTGCTGTTGAGACCCTCTAATAAATTTTTGAGTTTAGCAAATAAATTTTTCAGTTTCAAGATTTCTGATTGATTTAAAAAATTATTTCAATCTCTGTTAAATATCCCTGATAAATTTTAAAATTCCTTTTCATTGTAATCCTGGAAATCACTGAGTTTTCTTAAAAGTGCTATTTTGAATTCATGATCAGAGAGTTAACATATTGCCATTTTGTTGGGGTCAGTCCCTGGTTCCTCGGTTTGTCTACTTGAGGTTATGGTTTCTTGTTTGCTGTTTCTTGCGGATGTACATGTATGTTTTTGCATTAAAGGATTTTTTTATTCCATACTGCTCTGTATGGCCTGTTTTGATTTACACTGGATATATTTGCTTAGAGATTCCTCATAATTTACCTGTTAATTATCGTTCTTTTTATCAGCCCAGCTAGGTCACTGACTATTTTGGACACTAGATGGCAGCTTAAGCCCAGCATTGCCTTGATTCCAGTAATCAGAATGCCTCCCTTCTCCAATGAGAGGATATCCCAAAAGGGGTATCTTGAGTGTGGGAAGCTGGCTAGGGGTTTGTGCCAGGTAAGCTGTTAGAAAAACCTCCTATAACATGATGCTGTTGAACAGCCACTCTAATTTGGTGTCTCCTTCGGCTGAGTTACAGAGTAGGGTTCCCAGGGTTATAGATGGTATTCCCATCTCCTCTCTTTGTCTCTGACCTCAGAGGGATTTTTTACTTTTGGCACTCCTGATGGTTCCTGTGGTTTGATGCAGAGACAGGTTTACTGCCAAGAAGCAAAAGGTGGCTCAGAAGCTGATTGTCCACATCAGTCCTATTTTTATCAGTGTAGAAACCCTGAGTTGGGGAGAAATATTTTATGTTCTTGCTGTCGGACAGATTTGGGGGAGGGTGTCATGGATATGGAAGTCCAACTTTCTTATTGTCTGCTGAAAGTTTTTTCCCTTCTCTGTGGCCCCAGGAATGATCTCGTCCTCATATTTGAGCTCTGGGATATTGCTAGAGATGATGTCAGAGCTGTATATCTGTTTCTGGTTTTCTATGTGTATGTGGCGGCGGTGTAGGGAGGTTGAAGCCAGCTTGCTTCTGTGCCACCATTTTGAAACTGGAAATCCTCTCAGTTTCTCCTTTGAACCAATTTTAATACCTTATAGACTTCCTTATTAATTAATGTTAACTAAAATCTTTGATGGTATTTATTTTTTTCAGAGAGTTATGGTCGAAGTTTTTTTGAAGAACCATACTTGAGTAGATTAGATTTTTAAAAAGAATGTTTGCCTAAGAGCCTTTGACTGATAATTGATAGTCAACATGGTGAGAGTGAACTTGCAGAACAAGCCTTAATCCCTTTAAATTGTGTCAAAAAAATTGCTTCTCATTTTGTAGGAAGTTTGGTTTTATTACCAGAAGGAAGTTTTGAATGATATCACATAATATACTATTTTCCCTGTTTTAGAAAAAAGATTACAAACATTTATAACATTAGAAGAACTTAAAAAATTCTTCTAATATTTCTGAGGTTGTCAAACCACATGCCCATCCTTGGCTTAGTAAAGAGACTTACAACAATTTTGCCCAAGCCGCAGGTAAATATGCTAATACTTCCTTTCGCCCCCTACTTATCCACTGCCTTGCTTTGAAGAAAATGTTTAAACTCTCTCTCTCTCTCTCTCTCTCTGTGTGTGTGTGTGTGTGTGTGTGTGTGAGAGAGAGAGAGAGAGAGAGAGAGAGAGAGAGAGAGAGAGAGATAGGGATATTATATATATCTTGCTTTTTTGACCTTTCTGCTTTTCATTCATTTCATTCCCTGATTTTGACAGGTGAAATTATTTCTCAAACCGGTTTCAGCCCATTTCTTTGCAGCAGGGTGACTGTCAACAAATCTTTTTGTTGCTTGATTGCCTTCTTTATATTTGTCATTTCATTCTTGTCATATCTTTATTATCTTGCTTATTAGACACATTTAAAAAAATCAACACTAGTCTTCACTCTGCTGCAGTTCACAGACAAAATACATTTCTCTAGCACATCAAGTTGTCGCTTGCTCTCAGGTCTTTGTACTTAAACTGGGAGCAGTTCTGCAAATACTTCTGAAATGAACTTTCTATGGAAAGCTTTTTCCTGTGTGCTCCATTAGCTTTACACGTTTTTCCTGTAGTGCTTATAACATTATATTGTAAATACACATTTCATTGTATATTATATCCAATAGGCTTTAATTTGGAGATAGTGACAATACCTTGTACTCTCTTAGAGCTTCCTTACTAGCCCAAGGAAATTCATGTAGAAGGTGCTTAATTACATACTATGAGAAAAAAATACATGAAGTTCAAAGGACAGCTGAGATTTCTTTTTTTGAGACAGGATCTTGCTGTTCCCAGGCTGGAGTACAGTGGCATGATCATGGTTCACTCACTGCAGCCTCTGCCTTCCAGGCCCAAGTCATCCTCCCACCTCAGCCTGTCGAGTAGCTGGGACTACAGGCACATGCCACCACGCTTGGCTAAATTTTTATATTTATTTTTGGTAAAGACGGGTCTCACTATGTTGCCCAGAGTGAGGACAGTTGAGATTTTAATACTATGTTCTGATCTACAAAAATGATTGGACACGATGGGATTCAGGACATGCTACTGCAGAATAAGGCCCCTGAGCATACTGGATATTTTAAGTGGAAGGAAGGTGGGAAAAGCACAGAAGCAGGAAGGTCTCTCTGCCTTTCTCCTGCCCTTCTTCCCTGAAGCAGGTCATAAGACTCTCATGTGACATGTTCCCTTCCTATATGCAAAGGAAAGGTGGGGTGTTGAATCTCTGAAGACAAAGGGCCCCAGAGAAAGTTCTGAACAAACAGGCCTTCCTAACTTTCTCATCGTTTATTATCATTAGATTACACACTTCTTGCTCCATCACATTTCTCCAAGACTGTCACTTCTTCATCAAAGCTGACATAAAAATACACAGGCTTAACTATTTCTGAGTGTCTTCATTTCCTTGGGAAGGCTCTGATGTTATGTAAAACACAGTGTATACATTTGTATGCTTTTCTCTTGTTACTTTGTCTTTTAATACAGGGGTCCAATCCAATACCCATAAGATCGGTAGAAGGAAAAAGAGTTTTCCTCTCCTACAAATTCTGTGTGAATAAATCTATGTTGCTGAAACTACTAAAAACCCAAGGCAACATTAGTAGGACTCTTGCTAGTCTTGCCAATTTATTTACCTTATCTAATTCATTCCTCATCACTAGTGGAGTTTAGTCACTACCTCAACTATGCTGTTGGTTCAAACGGCAAAAGCACTTTAGCCATATTAGAAATGTGTATAGTTGACACATTGGATGAATACTCTGAAAACAAAAAAATCAAATTTTCTGTTGTCATAAAAATGATACCACTTTTTTAAATTATTTTTTTTATTGCATTTTAGGTTTTAGGGTACATGTGAAGAACATGCAAGATAGTTGCATAGGTACACACATGGCAGTGTGATGTGCTGCCTTCCTCCCCATCACCTATATCTGGCATTTCTCCCCATGCTATCTCTCCCCAACTCCCCAACCCTCACTGTCCCTGCCCTATTTCCCCCCTACAGACCCCAGTGTGTGATGCTCCCCTCCCTGTGTCCATGTGTTCTCATTGTTCAGCACCCACCTATGAGTGAGAACATGCGGTGTTTGATTTTTTTGTTCTTGTATCAGTTTGCTGAGAATGATGGTCTCCAGGTTCATCATGTCCATACAGAGGACATGAACTCATCATTTTTGGTGGCTGCATAATATTCCATGGTGTAAATGTGCCACATTTTCCCTGTCCAGTCTATCGTCAATGGGCATTTGGATTGGTTCCAGGTCTTTGCTATTGTAAACAGTGCTGCCATGAACATTCGTGTGTGTGCGTCCTTATAGTAGAACGATTTATAATCCTTTGGATATATACCCAGTAATGGGATTGCTGGGTCAAAAAATGATACCACGTTTTCTTCACCCACATAGACAAAAGATTTATATGACAATGATAATGAAATCACTTTAAGACATCATAGTTCAGTAGTTAATACTTTGGTGTCTTCTGCTGAAGAAAGGCATGCTTTCACATAGTCTTTGCTGGTGTTATGGAGGACTTGTTTACAGACCATTTAGATAGGTGGGGACTATTTCCTGCCTTTTTTTTTTTTTTAACTTTGCTTTGGACCATCTGAGTTTTCCAGTGTTTCTGCAGCAATCCAGTTAGTGATGGCCTGGAGACCTATAATGAAAGCAATTAGTGTTTTACATGTAGCTCTAATTTTTGATGCATCGACCACATGTAATCGTGTCATATTTCTGCTGAGTGACTCCCTGATTAGTGACAGTCACAGATGCTGTTGTTGCATTCTTGGGATTATTGCTTGAACAAAAATAAAGTTACCGTGCTCTTAGTTATAATAAATTTCCAGGCCTCACACAAATTGTGAGAATAATCAATGATAACAGATGTTACTAATTACTTTGTAGTTCCCCATTTGGAAAAAAAAAAGTGAGGAGGGGCTCAATATGCATACTAAGTTAAATGTATTATTTCTTTTAATTTCAATATGTGAGAAAATGAATGCTGATATAAGTGAAACTATGTGAGATTACGGTGCTTGGTGTACAGTTGTGTAGAATGCCTTTACAGTTCTAGTTGTGCACAACTTCACACATACTTGCACACACACTAGTATGTTCATGAAGATACAAAATACTTATCTGCTTACATTTTTAAGCCTTGGAACTCCCAACTCTTCCTTTCTGATAATATATAGGAGGGGAAATCCAGGAAGTGTCAACGTCATACTGACAGATATTTGTGTGTAGGGGCAAGACTCCCTATCAGTATATCTTCTGCCTTAAGGGATGGAATGATTCATTAAGTGACTCTGAGTCATACAACTGGGGCATTTAGATAGGAGGTAGAGGTTATTTTCTCAACCAACGACAGAGAGCTCAAATCTAGGGACCATTCTGTTGGTCTCTGCTTATATAGACTTTGACAATGTTCAAATAAAGTGCGTTGGTTTCTAAGGTCACCATAACCATGACCCCCGTGACTTGAAGCAACAGAAACGTATTCTGTCATAGTTCTGGAGGCCAGAAGTTCAACATGAAAGTGTCCATAGAATGTTTCCTCTAAAGACACTAGGGGACACTTCCTTGTCCTTGAAGCTTCTGGAGACTCCAGGCATTCTTTGATTCAAACTCTCATCAATATTTTCTTTTAGAAATGAATGTACTTCTAATTGTACATAGTTTACAAAATGCTTTCGTTTTTCATCACACTTTCCCAGATCCTTATGGCAACATTGTGAAGTGGGTATGATCATTGTCATTTGTGAAAGGTTCTTGGCAAAAATAGCCCCAATAATCTTTTCTATCCCTGCATTTTGCCCCCTACTCATCAAGAGATGAGTGTATTTCTTTTTTTTTTTTTGCAAAATGAAACAAGTTAATTTTCTGCAATAACTTCTGCAAATTACAAAGACAAAATACTTAACTACAGCATATAACTTTTCAATATGTAACCAGAGTACTTGTAATAAATACGCATCTGGAAACAAGATAAAAGGCTACACCTTGTCAGGCATCCTACAAAAATGTCTCAAGTTTTATATACTCTGCAGCATTTCTGTACTGGATGATATGTTGAGACAAGTGTAATTCTTTACCCTTGAATCTGGGGTAGCCTTGGGCTTTGCTCTGCTTTGAGCAATAGCATGCACTGGAAATGAGCTCTGTAACTTCTGAGTCTAGGCCTCAAGAGGTTTTGCAGCTTCGGCTCTCCCGCTCCTGGAATTCTGCATTACCTCATCAAAGAGGGTTACATATCCTGGAATTGCTGTGTTTTGCAGCACACAAGAATTTCTTGCACATGGTCAAGTTTAGAAGTAAAGGTAGGTGTGAGTCAATAGGTAGGCTCAGTCATTTGGGGAAAATAAAAGGCCTAAGAGTAATTTGGCATAAGGGAAAGAAAAAGACTCATCATTTTTGAAGAAAGATTAAGAAATTTTGTTAAAATGGCCTTGATTTTTCTGCCATGGTCATGAAAGTAATAAACAATTTGCAAGTTGATATATTTTCCTCATGTATTTGATATGAATGCAAAATGTGAAATTGTTGGTTAAGCAAAAAAGATACTCATAGGGAATAGGGTATATTAAATATGTCACTGAAATGTATGCTGTGTTAACTTTCAGCATTACAAACCCATTCTACCTATAATAGTTGTGACTTAGGGGAGTGTATAATAGTGTCTAAGGTGAGAAGGGTAGTATGGGTTTTGCTTTTGTTTTTAAAATATCTTGGTCAATTTTATTCCTACCTTTAGTTTTTTCAGAGACACTATTGACCTTGGAATAATTGTGAGCTGCCATGGCAATGATGTAGGCAGCTTGTTGACCAAGAGATTAGAGAACTAGATGCACTTTTGTAGTAGATAAATTGCATTAAGGGCCCCGACTATTATTCACCCCTTCTTTTATCCAGGACTTCTGCCTTGTGTCTTTGCAGTTCTCATCAAAAAAGCAGAATTGTTTTCCCTTTCCCCATATTCTGAGTTTGACCATATAATTTGCAGACGTGATTGATACAGAGGCTTGAAAAAGTGCTTGTACACTGCTGCTGCTTCTCTTGAACCTCAGCCTTTTCCACAGAAACATGTCAGGTTTTGCCTGCTGGAGGAACATGAGAGACATGTGGAGCAGAGTCAGGTGTTCTCACTGACAGACAGCTGACCTCAGATGTGTAAGAGCCTAGCTGAGCTCAGAAGGCCCACCAAGCTTAAATTGCTCATGCACATACTTGTGAACTAAATACATCCTAATTTGGGGGGTAGCTTATTAACAGCATTATTTCAGTAACAGGTAACTGATAAAACATCATTTAAGATTTGCTTCTGTTAAGGGGGAAGTGAAGATTCCAGACTGATAGCTTCAGGGGAACTTTCTTTTTCTTGGATTCAGAGGGCTCAACTACTAAATTCCAGAGGCCTGATAATTTGGCTAATGATAGGATTATAATTGCCAGCTTAATGGTGATGATCAATAGGGCATGTGTTCTGGGGCCACTAGTGCACGCTTCAGGTGCAATAAAAACTATTAGGCCAAATGCAAAGTGTATTAATTACCAGGGAACATATACTTAGCCATATATTTTTGCTAATAGAATGCAATAAAACCTGATTATCATAAATTCTAATCAACTTGGGAAAAAACTGTAAGTCACATTTTATAATGTCCCATTTGCCCTGATTCCTAAGTTAGGTCAACAAGGATTTAAAAGGCTTTCACCATTCAAAGACATTCTTAGTACATACATTTTTCATATGGAATTTTTCACGTATTTTTCTGTTCACTATATAATCATCTTTTTGCCCTCTCTACAAATTTTTAGAAGGTAAATTTGTTTTATTTCTTTTTTTCGTATTAGTTTTTCAACCCTACCACTGAAAACTTTGATATTTCTTTCCATTAAAAAAATACCAAACTGCTACACTCTACAAATTTGCCCTCTACTTTCAAAATTAAAAAATCTTTAAAAATTTATCATAATCATAATATTTGATGGTTGTATAATATCTAGTTGGATGAATATGGTAACCATTTCCTCTTTTTTTGTACCTTTTTGCGTGGCTGTTCAAAATACCACAGCAGCAATATGTTTTTGTTTGTATTTCTGGTTATTTCCTTATTGGGGATATCTAGAAGTGGGATTATGGGTTCAAATGCTATAAATATTTTGAGGGTTTAAAAGCTAAATTTTAAAGAAAGGTTGTGTTGCTTTTTGCACTGTACAAAAATATCTTTCTCACAAAAATGTATCAATATTGAGTATATTCTTTAAAAATTACCCTTTGCTAGTGGACATATAGTCTGAAATTTACAAAGCTTAATATAACTCAAAAATAACAAAAAGTGTGTAACTATTTTCAAACCCCAAAATAGTGACTTCTCAGTTTAAGATTACTGAAGTGGTTGTGAGTCTGAGATGGAGATGGAAATCTAGCAATTAGGGTTTTCTTCCCCTGGGCTTCTCAAGTAGCCTAAAACAATGATTTCCGACAGGATTAAAATTTCTACCTAATTGAGGGCATGTTTTGGGGCTTTTATTTTTGGTACTCTAGTTATGTTTTAGGTATATAAAGAAATAGGAATGGGTGACAGGTGCCACAGGGAAAGTAGCAATTGGCCCCAAGGGTATGCCTCTGGGCCGTTTTAATGCAGCTGGGCATACACTTATGGACAATAAGATTATGTTGTAATTCTTGAAAATAGAAGACCTTGAGATCTACTGGGAATGTGGAAGGGTCAGGATTTGACAGACCTTGTTAGAATCCTGTCTTTGTCACTTATAAGTTCTGTCATCTTGGGCAAGGCACTTAAACATTCTTAGCCTTAGTTTCCTCATTTTCTAAAAGAGCTAACTATCACAACATGCTAGAATCGTCATGAGAAATAAGAGCATAATGTAAGTAAATGACAGTATAGTATAAATGCACCTAATATTAATGGCAATTATTAAAAAATGGGCTGGGTGTTATAGTAGAGGCTTAATGATGGGAGTCTGTGAATTTTGAATCATCAGCAAGTAGAATAGTAGTAGAAATTTAGAAGGACCAGCAAGATGTTGTGGACTGATAAAATGTTAGGGCTATAATGGGTATTTTCCCATGGACCTGCAGGACAAGTCACTGTTCTAGTCAGGGAGGGCCAGAACTGATAGAATGTGTATAAACACACACACATACACACACACACACACACACACACGAGAGAGAGAGAGAGAGAGAGAGAGAGAGAGAGAGAGAGAGAGAGAGAGAGAGAAGGGATTTATTTGGAGAATTGATTCAAGCCACTGTGCAAGCTGAGAAGTCCTACAGTAGGCTGGTTGGAGAACCAGGGAAGCCAGTAGGCTACTGATGTGAGTCCTGGAGTCCTAACTCCAGAGAATCTGGAGAGTTGATGTTCAAAGGTGGGTGAAAAAGAGTTCTCCAGCTCCAGAAAAGAGCAAGAATTTGCTCTTCCTCTATCTTTTTGATTCATTCAGGCCTTAAGCTGATTGAATGATGCCTACTCACATTGAGAGCACATCTTCTTCACTCAGTTCACATACCTAAATGCCAATCTTCTCTGGAAACATCCTTACACACATCTGGGGAAGCTCAATCATTCTAATAAAATGCCAAGGCACCTGAGATTCCCTTTCAGCAAAAGAGGGATAAGATTAGTGCTTATTGAAAGTATGAGAATAATTAATGCTTTACCAACTATCTAGGCATCCTATTATCTAGGCAAGTAAATACCCCAAATGAACCATCACTTTGCTAGTAGTAGGTAGTGCCTGGGGATGCAGTTACCAGGTGTGAATACTTGCACTGCCTCAATCTGCTGCGTCTTGAACTTCATCTTTTAGTAAAATGACTAATTGTCAGAAGCCATGCACCTGGGTCTATACCTAGAGAATCATAGGCATTTATTGGAATTGCCCTGAGAGCATCTGGGGAAAAGGATATATCTTGGTCTGTCAAGTTGATATAGAATTTGGGGTTAGGGTATGGGTATAGGCAAGCCTCGACTTCAGAGAGAATCTGCCTCCATATTTAGGTGATTAGAAAACAGTACATGTGATCTTTACCTCAAACCAGTTGTGATTAAGAGACGATAATGAAAATCTTTGTGTTTATTATCTACATATTGATAGAGAGGTGAGATTTATGGGGACTCAAAGGGTTTGAATTTCCTAATGCCAATATGCTCATTCTAGACTCACCATTTTATATTCATAAGAAAGGCAATGTAAGCCTATGTATTGACATGCAATGCCACATTTGAGTCATTTGGACCATTATTGGGATGGCCAGTAATTCCTGTAGCTAAATTTGTTGTGTAGTAATATACTTTGATTATTGAGATTGGAGCATTGAGTGTGTCAGTTATGCCACAGGCAAATTGTTTCAGCTCAGTATAGAAAGGCAGAGTTTGAGATTGTGTTAAATTCTTTTAAGAAAACCCCCTATTAAAACTAGCCCTGCTTAAATGGACCATCATGATTAGGAAAGGGACTTTGGTGTCCCCAAAGAGGAATCTTCTACTAATGAGGATTAATATGAGAATTACCGAAATTACTTAGAGTCAGAAAGAGCTGAGAGGAAAAGATTTTAAAGATTTGAATTTGGTTGGATGACTGGCTCAAAAATTTAAGTTGTTCTTCGTGAGAACTGTCATTAACCCAAACTGAAGGATTAACAGAGGATTATAAAGAAGTAAATGAGGCAGTGCTCATAAGTAGAGTTTCTTTAAAAGATGAAGAAAATGCACCGTTTTTATTATTATTTATTGGTAAACTATTAGTGGAACAGAAGAAGCCACATGGACTTAATTTGTTTTGTTTTTCTTTTTTTTTTCTCTTCTATGTTATGTGGAGTTTCATTTTGTAAGAAAATGTTCATAGAGCTTTAGTCACACTGATATAGGAACAAATAGAACTATACACTTATATAGCTGAAGGGATTTTCATTTGCCTTTCTACTCTATAACATTCCCCCAAATAGTAAATTGGCTTCTGTGCTAGAATAACTCTAGTCATGGGGGAATTCAGGATCTCAAGAATCAGCCCACATGTTTGCTGATAGCATCAAATTTTATAAAGGTCTTCCTTATATAACAATAGAAATTATTGCTGCATGCACCTGGGGTTTGCTCAGGGTAGGAGGAAAATCAATCTTTTTTTCTTTTTTTTTTTGAGACAGAGTCTCACTGTCACTGAGGCTGGAGTTCAGTGGCATGATCTCGGCTCACTACAACCTCCATCTCCTGGGTTCAAGTAATTCTCCTGCCTCAGACTCCAGAGTAGAGCATGCAATTACAGGTGCGTGCCACGTACCTGGCTAATTTTTGTGTATTTTTAGTAGAGATGGGGTTTTGCCAAATTGGCCAGGCTGGTCTTGAACTCCTGACCTTAGGTGATCTGCCCACCTTGGCCTCTCAAAGTGCTGGGATTACAGGAATGAACCACCACATCTGGCCGAGAATTAATCTTCTATTGCATACTTTTCTTGCTTTCCAAGCAGTGATGGAAGTTGAATACAGTGACCTTGACTTTGAGTCCTGTCTTAGTCTGTTTGGTGTTGCTATAACAGAATACCTGAAATGGGGTAATTTATAAACAAAAGAGATTTATTTAGCTCATAGTTCTGCAGACTGGGCAGTTCCAGGACATAGCCCTGGTTTCTGGTGAGGGCTTTCATGCTGTGTCAAAACATGGTGGAGGTCAGAGGGGAAGTAGACACATGTGAAGAGGCAAAACCCATGGGTCCTGGCTTTATTACAACCCGCTCTCACAGGAATTAATCCATTCTCATGAGAACTGATTCAGTCTCACCAGAGTGACAACTCACTACCGTGAGAGTGGCACCAAGCTGTTTATGAGGCATCCACTCCCATAATCCAAACACCCTCTACTAGGCCCCACCTCCCAACATCACCATTTTGGAGACCACATTTCAATAGGAGTTTTGATGAAAAAAAATATTCAAATGATAGCAAGCCCCTTTCAAAATTTGACTGAAGATTTGTGACGTGTTTAGGTGGTTGTTTGAATAGTTAAAGATGAAATCCTAAAGAGAAGTCTTTTTCTTTAGGAAAATAAATATTAAAAAATTACAAAGAGTGGATCCAGCATATTATATGAAATGAGGAGGAAACAAATAAAATAAATAAAGTTAGACAAAGGAGTAGAAATTTGGCTTTGATTTGGTACTTGACCAAAGGCTAAAAATTGGGGTTGTTGAACTCAGGACAGAAACAAGAAAACAGTGTCCAAAAACATGATGATGGGCAGACTGACTCCAAGAATATTGCTTCTTTGATGTTTGATTATATATTTCAATTTTGTGCTGTAACGCTGCTATATAAACCAAAGTTTTTAGCTAAAGTCTGTTACAAAGCAACATTGCAGAATGGTGCTTTGTGAAATAAAAAAGGTGACTTGGGGTGAAAAATCTAGGACAGTTATAGGAAGAGGGCAAGGCAATCAGAAATACTAAAAATACGTGACAAAAAGCCTGGAGCAGAAGCAACAGGTGAGAGTAGAGAAAATGGATTGTAGAATGCAAGCAACTTACTCCTCCTTCTGAGGAGCTGTGGAGATACGGGGAAGGAATGTTATTTTGTATGGATAGTGAAGAAAAAGATAATCATAAAAAGCTAAGAGACTTGGGGTCATTTGGGTAACAGAAACGTATAATGTTAACACTAATTGTTTTTTAATTTTTGGAAGCCTCCTAGAAGACTTCCAATCCTGTGTACACAAGGACATTTTTTAAACATTTAAGAGCAGCTCTGTTTTCCAGGTCAGACAGATCCATCTGTTTAAGGATTCTACAAATACCTTGAGTCCAAATTCTCTGTCACCATTTGCTCTTAGTTCTCTGGACATGCATCAGTTTCTCAATATCTCTCTTAAAATGCTGTACCTGGAATATAACTTAGTATTCCAGGCATTATATGACAGGAGTTTAGAATTCTGACATTGATTTAATCACTGAGAAGAAGACATATAACCTCCCTTTTTCTGAGCCCTATTCTTCTAGCCATGCTTAACTGAAATGAAATCAATTATTTTTTTAATTCCTTATACTCATATTCAAATTAAGTTTACCAAACACCTCATTTTTTGATGAAAAGCTTTTTAAATTTATATCTCTCGGCTAACCTCCAAGAGGATGATCCAAGATGGCCAAATAGGAACAGCTCTGGAGTGCAGTTCCCAGGGAGAACACAGAGGGTGAGTGATCTCCACAAAGTGAGTGTTTACTGCCCACAGACCAGGAGATTCCTGGGTAGAAAAGTGCCACAAGTCTCCAGCATGCCTGTTTCAGCCGGTGCAGTGGGTATTCACACATAAACTCACACAAATCTGGGAGGCCATTTTAACTGGCATCTGGAACTCCTGAAAGACAGAGCCACCCATTCAGCTGAAAAAAGGGGACTGAAACAGGGAGCCAGGTGATCTGCTCTGCAGTTCCACCCCCACAAAGACCAGCAATCTGAAACTCTCTGGATTGAGAGTTTCATAGCAAGCACAGCTGGACCCAGGATGGTCCAGCTCTGTGGGAGGAAGGGCATCTGCCATTACTGAGGCAGTTCACCATTACCCAGGCAGTCCACCATTACTGAGGCAGTCCACAATTACTGAGGCAGTCTGCCGTTACCAAGGCAGTATGCCTCCACCAACACAGAGACAGTATGCCACACTGAGGCAGACCACCATTACTGAGGCAGTTCTAACTATATCTCTATAAACAAAACCACAAGAAAGTTCACACAGCAGCTGGGCAGAGCCCACGGCCACTCAGCAGTGCCTCTGCTGGCAGACTGTGACTAGGCTACCTTTTCACTGGGCAGAGCATCTCTGGAAAAAGGCAGCATCACATCAGGAACTTATAAATAAATCCCCACCTTCCCAGGACAGAGCACCTGGGAAGAAAAGGCGGTTACGAATTCTGCTGCAGCAGACTTAAACATACCAGCCCAGCAGCTCTGAACAGAACAATGGAGCTCACAGCTCAGCAGTTGAGCTCCTATAAGGAACAGACTGTCTCTTCAAGCAGCTCCCTGATCCCCATATATCCAAAGAGACACTTCAAAAAGGAGGGCTCAAGCTGACATCTGGTGGGTATCCTTCTGGGACCAAGATATCAGAAGAAGAAACTGGCAGCAACCCTAACTGTTCTGCAGCCACTGCAGATGATCCCCAGGCAAGCAGGGCCTAATGTGGACCTCCAGCAGTCCTGCAGCAGAGGGGCCTGACTGTTAGAAGGAAAACTAAAAAAAAACACAAAGAAATAACTTCATCATCAACAAAAAGGATGATGAGATCCCATTCAAAAGTCACCAACTATAAATACCACAGGTAGATAAATCCACAAATATGGGAAGAAACCAGTGCAAAAAGAATGACAACACCCAAAACCAGAATGCCTCTCCTCCTCCAAGGGATCACAACTCCTCACCAGCAAGGGAACAAGGCTGGATGGAGAATGAGTCTGATGAATTGACAGAAACAGGCTTCAGAAAGTGGGTAATAACAAACTTCTCTGAGCTAAAAGAACATGTTCTAACTCAATGCAAAGAAACTAAGAACCTCGAAGAAAGGTTTGATGAAATGCTAATGAGAATAAACAGCTTAGAGAAGAATATAAATGACTTGATGGAGCTGAAAAACATAACATGAGAACTTCGCGAAGCATGCACAAGTTTCAATAGCTGAATTGACCAAGCAGAAGAAAGGATATCGATATCAGAGATTGAAGATCAACTCAATGAAATAAAATGAGAAGGCAAGATTAGAGAAAAAAGAGCAAAAAGAAATGAACAAAGACTTCAAGAAATATGGGATTATGTGAAAAGACCTAATCTACGTTTGATAGGTGTACCTGAATGTGACAGAGAGAGCTGGAAAACACTCTTCAGGATATTATCAAGGAGAACTTCCCCAACCTAGCAAGGCAGGCCAATATTCAAGTCCAGGAAATAGAACATCACAAAGAGAGTCCTCAAGAAGAGCAACCCCAAGGCACATAATTATCAAACTCATCAGGGTTGAAATGAAGGAAAATTGCTAAGGGCAGCCAGAGAGAAAGGTCAGGTTACCCACAAATGGAAGCCCATCAGACTCACAGCAGACCTCTCAGCAGAAATCCTACAAGCCAGAAGAGAGTTGGGGCCAATATTCAACATCCTTAAAGAAAAGAACTTTCAGCCTTGAATTTCATATCCAGCCAAACTAAGCTTCATAAGCAAAGGAGAAATAAAATTCTTTACAAACAAGCAATTGCTCAGAGATTTCACCATCACCAGGCCTGCCTAACAAGAGCTCCTGAAAGAAGCACTAACCATGGAAAGGAACAACTAGTACCAGCCACTCCAAAACTGTACCAAATGGTAAAGAACATCAACACAATGAAGAAACTGTGTCAACTAATGGGCAAAACAACCAGCTAGCATCAAAATGGCAGGATCAAATTCACACATAACAGTATTAACCTTAAATGTAAATGGGCTAAATGCCCCAATCAAAAGACACAGACTGGCAAATTGGATAGAAAGTCAAAACCCATCAGTTGGGATGGAGCTGTATCCAGGAAACCCATCACCCATGCAAGGATACACATCGGCTCAAAGTAAAGGAGTATTTACCAAGCAAATGGAGAGTGAAAAAAAGCAGGAGTTGCAATCCTAGTCTCTGATAAAATAGACTTTAAACCAACAAAGGTCAAAAGAGACAAAGAAGGGCATTACATCATGGTAAAAGGATCAATCCAACAAGAAGAGCTAACAATCCTAAATATATACAGGAGCACCCAGATATATAAAGCAAGTTCTTAATGACCTACAAAGAGACTTAGACTCCTACACAATAATAGTGGGAGACTTTAACACTCCACTATCAGTATTAGATCAATGAGACAGAAAATTAACAAGGACATCCAGGACTTGAACTCAGATCTGGACCAAGAAAACCTAATAGACATTTACAGAACTCTCCACCCCAAATCCACAGAATATACATTCTTGTCAGCACCACATCACACCTACTCTAAAACTGACCACATAATTGGAAGTAAATCAATCCTCAGCATATACAAAAGAATGGAAATCATAACAAATAGTCTCTCAGACCACAGTGCAATCAAATTAGAACTCAGAAACTAACTCAGAACCACACAACTTCATGGAAACGGAACAACTGGCTCTTGAATGTTGACTGGATAAACAATGAAAAGAAGGCAGAAATAAAGATGTTCTTTGACACCAATGAGAATGAAGACTCAATGTACCAGAATCTCTGGGACACATTTAAAGTAGTGTCTAGAAGAAAATTTATAACAATAAATGCCTACATTAGAAGCAAGGAAAGCTCTATAATTGACACCCTATCGTCAAAATTAAAGGAGCTAGAGGAGCAAGATAAAAAAAAACTCAAAACCTAGCAGAAGACAAGAAATATCTAAGATTAGAGCAGAACTGAAGGAGATAGAGACATAAAAATCCTTTCAAAAAATTAATAAATCCAGGACCTGGTTCTTTGAAAAGATCAAAAAAATAGACAGACCACTAGCCAGATTAATAAAAAAGAAAAGAGAGAAGACTTTAATAGATGCAAAGTCTTCTCTTTGCATCTATTAAGAAATAAATAAAGGGGAAATCACCACAGATTCCACAGAAATACAAACTACCATCAGAGATTACTACAAACAACTCTATGCACATATACCAGTAAACCTGGAAGACATGGATAAATTCCTGGACACTTGCATCCTCCCAAGCCTAAACCAGGAAGAAGCTGAAACCCTGAATAGACCAATAACAAGAGCTGAAGTTGAGGCAGCAATTAATAGCCTACCAACCAAAAAAAGCTCAGGTTCAGATGGGTTCACAGCCAAATTCTACCAGACATACAAAGAGGAGCTGGTACCACTCCTTCTGAAACTAATGCAAACAATCCAAAAAGAGGATATCCTTACCAAATCATATTATGAGACCAACACCATCCTGATACCAAAACCCAGCAGAGACTCAACAAGAAAAGAGAACTTCAGGCCAATATCCATGATGAACATAGATGCAAAAATCTTCAATAAAATACTGGCAAACCAATTGCAACAGCACATCAAAAAGCTTATCCATCAGGATCAAGTAGGCTTCGTCCCAGGGATGCAAGTGCTTCAACATATGTGAGTCCTTAAATGTAATTCACCACATAAACAGAACCAAAGACTAAAACCACATGATTATCTCAATACATGCAGAGAAGGCCTTCCACAAAATTCAACAGCCTTTATGCCAAAAACTCTCAAGAAATTAGGTATCAACGGAACTTATCTGAAAATAATAAAAGCTATTTACAACAAACCCACAGCCAATATCATTGAATGGGCAAAAACTGGAAGCATTACCTTTGAAATCTGGCACTAGACAAGGACACCCTCTCTCACCACTCCTATTCAACATGGTATTTTCTGTTCTAGCCAGAGCAATCAGGCAAGAAAAAGAAATAAAGGGTATTCAATTAGGAAAGGAGGAAGTCAAATTGTCTCTATTTGCAGATGACATGATTGTATATTTAGAAGACCCCATTGTCTCAGCCCAAAATATCCTGAAACTGATAAGCAACTTCAGCAAAGTCTCAGGATACAAAATCAATGTGCAAAAATCACAAGCATTCCTATACACCAATAACAGACTTAAAGAGAGCCAAATCAAGAATGAACTGCCATTCACAATTGCTACAAAGAGAATAAAATACCTACAAAAACAATTAACAAAGAATGTAAAGGACCTCTTCAAGGAGAGCTACAAATCACTGCTCAAGGAAATAAGAGAGGACACAAACAGATGGAAAAATATTCCATGCTCATGGTTAGAAATAATCAATATTGTGAAAATGGCCATACTGCCCAAAGTAATTTATAGATTCAGAGTAATTTATAGATTGAACAATAAGAACACATGGACACAGGGAGGGGAGCATCACACACTGGGGTCTGTTGTGGGGGATTAGGGGAGGGACAGCAGGGGTTAGGGAGTTGGGGAGGGATAATATGTGGAGAAATGCCAGTTGTTACAGGTGATGGGCATGAAGGCAGCAAACTACATTGCCATGTATGTACCTATGCAACAATCCTAAATGTTCTGCACATGTACCCCAGAACCTGAAGTGCAATAAAATATGTACAAAATAAAATAAAAGTTATATCTGTCTTACTCTATAGTTGCAGAATTCATTTTTTTAAAACTAAATTTTATTATGCACAGGTAGTCTTTGATGTTTCTTAAATTAATTTTGGATCCTGATTTATGTCTTGTAAAGATGTAATAAAGTTGCAAGTTATATCTACTTTCTTGTCAGTGTTGAAAGTACTGAAAAGAACAAAGCAGATGGCAAAACGTTACGGTATATTCTAGTTGTTGAACCAACCACACATCCATATAACCATACAACAGCTAGCCCTGATGTCTGTCTTCATCATACAGAGATGTGAAAGAAGAAAGCAGCCTCCATAATTAACAGAACTTCATGTCACATATTTAAAAATTTTAAATTTCAACTAACAAAGAGATTGCATATTTTACTGAAACATTGTAAAGGGAACATGGTAACCCATATAAAGATTTTCAGTATTTTACTAACACTGTGACCACTTTCAGATTTATGTTATTAGTATTCTTTTTAAATAGCTTTCATGACCTTAGCTGACATAGGTTTTAGGGTTCGTTTTCTTCTCTCCTCTGAGTAAGAAGTTCTCTCACTTTCCTACCTGAGTATGATGGAATTTTTTCCCCTCTTTTTTTCCCTAAGTGTCATTAGATCTTTTCTAACCATCTGTCCTTAAGGCATTTTTTGAACTGTGTTAGATCATGCCCTTATATTAAAGACAGTCTGTAGTTTTGATGTGTTAAAAACTAAGATATGATATTTGCTCACCTTCTGTCTGGTGGTTCTGTCTTCATCTCTTCTTTCATGTAAGCCTTCAGTAAATGACTAAGTCTTATTTTTTAAAAAATATTGTCTTTAATGCCTCCCCCCCAACAATTCTAGACAAAGGGACCATTTTGACCCACTTAATATAAACTTAATATACTTGATTTACAGTTATAATGATATGTATTATATAAATAATGTGTAAACATGGTCTTGTTATATCAGGTTAATACAAATGTTATATAAACAGTTTTATCCCCTTAGGATATTGGTTCTATTTATAAAACCATCTTCCTGTACTAGTCGGTGTTCTTAGTCAATAGCTAAATGCCTTCTGGATAATTTAGATGGAAGGAGGTATGACACAGTGTTAGTTGACATATGGAATTTCGGTGCATTGAACCAAGGTTGTATTACACAGAGAGGAGTGATGCAAGTAGAAGAAATGACCAAACACATCACGACACTGTTTCCAAATAATGAAGAAATCTCGCTGCTGCCTTTGGCTGTTCCACAGCTATTTACCCAATCCTCTTCCAGAGCTGTTTTTGGAACACCTAAGGCCACGCTGGCTGTGTCTGTCAGATCTGTGTAGTCCTTGCTTCACAATATTGTCTGTACCATCAAAGTTTCATGAGGCGAGCCTTTTGGTGGAATGCAGTCAAATGTACAACCTAGCTGCAGGAAACCTGGGAAATGGGGACTTAATTTTCCAATCTTGAAAGAACAGAAAGGCATATTGTGAGAAGGCTGGAAGGGAGTTGAGTGAACAATCTGTAATGTCTGCTGTAGTCACCTCTTGGGCCACCTAACATGCATGGGTACTGTTCTTCCCAGAATAATGGGAACCAACAGAATGAGACACACACACACAAAACCTATTCTTTTCAGAGAGAAGAAAGGCTAACCTTCTTCCAAAAGGAGAGGCTCAAAATCTCATCAGTCATTACATCCATTTCTGCTTAGTGATGCTCAAAACTTCTCTAGTTCAGTTACTGTTCTGTATTGATATATTTATGCTAAATTTACAAAGTTTGCCATCACTAGCTCATCCAACTTAAAACAGTATGGGAAATGGAAAGGAGGAAACAAACAAAAAAGAAATTATTTAATGATTAAAGGAGGTGGAAGGGCCGGGCGCAGTGGCTCACGCCTGTAATCCCAGCACTTTGGAGGCCGAGGCGGGTGGATCACGAGGTCAAGAGGTCGAGACCATCCTGGTCAACATGGTGAAACTCCGTCTCTACTAAAAATACAAAAAATTAACTGGGCATGGTGGCGCGTGCCTGTAATCCCAGCTACTCAGGAGGCTGAGGCAGGAGAATTGCCTGAACCCAGGAGGCAGATGTTGCTGTGAGCCGAGATCGCACCATTGCACTCCCGCCTGGGTAACGAGCGAAACTCTGTCTCAAAAAAAAAAAAAAAAAAAAAAAAGGAGGTGGAATTCCTTTCCTACCCTACCTTTATCTATTTTAAAATTTCTTTGTCCTCGGCTGAGGAAGGAGAATTACTTGAACATGGGAGGCAGAGGTTGCAGTGAGCCAAGATTGTGCCACTGCATTTCAGCCTGGGTGACAGAGCAAGACTCGGTCTCGAAAAAAAAAAAATTCTTTGTCCTCAGCCGGTCCTTCTTGGGATGAAAGTGTCTCCTGATATTGGGTTTCTGTCACCTTTGTAACTTTTGTTACTGGATAAAGTAGTATTAGGAGGAACCATAGAGGAGCCCATTGGTTCAAGACTTGCTCCTCCCTACCCCCATTGCACAACGCACTTTAATGTATTAGTGCAAATTCGCTAATATTGACATGGCAGTTAAAATGTGTGCTGAGAAAATTTCAGAGAGCAGTTTAATTAGAATTTAAGCTTTGGGTGTTGACAGCGAAATGAAAATGCTTTTTCCCTGAGTTGTCCTGGGGAGAGGAATCTCCATTTCTGGTTTACAAGACCAGAGTACTCCTCTTGACAATCAGCACTAATTAATTGAAGCCAGTATTGTAGCCTATGGGTCCAAGGGCAAAAAGAAAGAACATTGGACAAATTGCAGTCTCAGTGTCGTTCAGAAGACCCAAAACATCCCTTATATATGGATAGCTAACATTTTTAGCAGGTGTAATGAAATATTTGTCAAATATCTGAATTTATCTGAATAAATTTCTGGCGGGTAGCCAAGAGTGAATTTAGATCACTGAATAACACCTGACCATATTCATGTGTGTAAAATCTCTGCTGATTGTGTTCTAATTTCCTCTGCTTCTGTCTAGAAAGTTTAGGTAATGTTCTTTCGTTTTTCCTTTACATTTCCAAATGCTCTCCATGGTGTTTCTTTCCTCAGGTCACTGAATCTCCATGTACATTTTACTCTAGCAAGTCATAGCGTTTGGCAAATAGTAGGTGATTCATACATATAGCACATCGGTTTTTAACAGTGACTTTAGAGAGGGGTAAGCACGCCTCCCATCCCTAAACAAAACTAAATAAAATTCACACCTGGGCTCTACTGAAGATCAATGAAATCAGAAGATCTCTGGATGTGGCCCGGGCATAAATACTTTTTAAAAGCAACCTAGGTCATTCTAATGTGTGGACAGATTTGAGATGTGCTGTATATTATGATAAGGCCTAGAGAGAGCCCTAAGTGTCTCTTACTCTCTACTTTATTTTTTACTACTTTTACTGATGTTTTTCTTCTTACTATTTCATCTCTTTTGAGTAGAAAGCAGCTCTGTCAATTAATAATACAACATTTTAAATGTACACACACTTTAGCCCTTATATTTCCAATTCTCTATCTTGTGGAGATAATTTTTAAAATAGAGATGCAAAGAAAAATAGTCATTACTCACAAATTCCTCACTCATAATCTCCCACTGGAGGCATTTGGACTTTATCTTTCTGTATGTCAACATATAGGCAAATAATTGGGATCATAATACATACTGCATTTTTATTCTGCCTTTTGCCCTTAAAGTTTATTCTAAGCAGTTTTTCAAGTTATTAAATGCTCCTTAAAAAAATTTTAAAGGTCACATAATATTCTACTGTGTGGCTGAACCAAACTATATTTACCTTTGAATACTTCTTGTTATGGAAAATGATAAGTTTGGATACTTGCCTCCACCCAAATCTCGTGTTGAAATGTAATCTCCAGTGTTGGAGGTAGGCTGGCTGGGAAGTGACTGGGTCATGGGGGTGGATCCCTCATGACCGGTTTAGCACTATCCCCTTGTGTTGTCCTGTGATAGCTAGTAAATTCTTATGAGATCTGGTTGTTTAAAAGTGTGTGGAAAGGGTGGGAAGAGGGTGAGGGATGAAAGACTACAAATTGTGTTCAGTGTATACTGCTTGGGTGATACGTTCACCAAAATCTCACAAATCACCACCAAAGAACTTACTTGTGTAACCAAATACCCCCGTACCCCAAAAACCTGTGGAAATAAAAATTTTAAAAAATGTTCCAAGATTAATAAAAAAATACATGGCACCTTTCTTGGTTTCTCTCTCTCTGGCTCCCGCTTTCACTAAATGATGTGCCTCCTCCCCCTTTGCTTTTTACCATGATTGGGAGCTTCCTGATGCCTCGCCAGAAGCAGAAGCCACTATGCTTTTTAAATAGTGTACAGCACAGTGAGCCAATTAAATTCTTTTCTTTATAAATTACCCAGTCTCCAGTATTTCCTTATAGCAATGCACGAATGGCCTAAACACAGAAATTTCGAACAGAATAGTGGAATTGAACCACTATGTACCCATTACAGAGCTCAATCTTTACCATCCTGATTTAATACCTTAATTATGGTTTAGGTCCTCCCTGTAAGCACTGGGGAGGGGTTACAAGGTTGTTAGTCCTGAAAGATCTCTTTGATTTTTGCTTCCAGCCCCTTCCTGCCAAGTGTCGCCCGGGAAGTTCATGTGTTTTATCACAGACCAGATTTTCAGAGTTATTTGGGTTTCTTTGATGCAGGCCTAAGGCAGTTTCAAAGCATCTTTGGCTATCCCAAATAGAAAAGATGTAAGGTTCATCATATCTTAATGTATTTAGATATTGTTGCTAATTTGTATAATATTGTACACATATTCATTTATTATATGAGATATTTAGATTTCATGTCTTTCATAGTTTTCAGTTCTGTCTTTGTAATTTTTAGCCATGTTTCTTTACCTGAAAGTTTTAAAAACTGCTTTGTTTTTAAAATAGTTTTATTGATATATGACATATATAAGAAAATGGACATATTTGAAGCATATAGTGTGATAACATTTGAAAAATGTATAGACAAAACTATTACTGCAATCAAGATAATGACCAAATTTATCACTCTAAAAGTTTCCTCATACTAGCTGTAATTCCTTCCACCCTACCTATCTTGCCCCTTCTCCAAGATTCCAAGCAACAGTGATTTGCCATCTGTCTATATAGATTAGCTTGCATTTATTAGAATTTTATACCAATTTATTAGAATTTTACATCAATGGCATTATACAGACTTTTATGTTTGACTTCTTTTACTTTGCGTATTTTGAGTACTTTGCATATTTTGAGATTTGTCCATGATATAGTATTATCAATACCTTATTACAGCTTTTTTCTAAATTGCTATGTAGTATTCCATTATATGCCTATACCACAGTTTGTTTATCCATTCACCTGTTGATGGACTATGGTTTCCAGTTTTTAGATATTGTAAATAAAGCTCTTACAACACTCATGTACAAATATTTGCCCGGACATATGCTTTCATTTCTCTTGGGTGAGAAAAGTAAAATGGAAATGAAAGTGGAATGGCTGGTTCCAATGTTAAGTGTATGTTTAACTTTAAAGAACCACCAAACTGCTTTCCAAAATGGTTGTATCATTTAATATTGGCCCCAATAGTGTATGAGAGTTTCAGTCTCTTCATATCCTTACCAACACTGGGTATAGTCAGTCTTTTTCATTTTAGCCACTGAAAGGTAGTGAGAGTAGTGGTATATTACAGTGGTTTCAATTTGCATTTCCCTGGTGACTAATGATGTTGAGCTTCTTTTCCTGTGTTGATTTGCTGTCTATGTATAGCAGTCATTTTGGGCTGTTATGACAAAGCATTATAGACTGGGCAGCTTATGCACAACAGAATTTATTTGTCCCACTTCTGGAGGCTGGAAGTTCAAGAACAGAGTGCCAGCTGGGCTTTTGATGAGGGCTCTCTCCTTGTTTACAGATAACCATCTTTTTATTGTATCCTAACATGGCAGAAAAAGGAGCGTTAGTGTTTCCCAGGGTCTCTTTTATAAGGGTACTAATTCCATTCATGAAGGCTTCATGCTCATGACTTAATTGTTTTCCAAAAACTCTGCTTCCCAATACCATCCTATTGGGGATTAGGATTTCAACACATAAATTTGGGAGAATCAGAAACATTTATTCCATGACACCAGCTATATATTAGCTTTGTTGAAGTGCTTGTTCAAGCGTTTTTCTAATTTTTCCTTATGTTGAATTTTGAAAGTAAAAAAAGTATATATATTTTAGATTCAAACTTTTAAATCACATATATCTTTGCAAATATTTTCTTATAGTCTGGTCTTATTTTATTTTAATAGTGTATTTTGAAAAGCAGAAGTTTTAAATTTTGATGATGTCCTGATGGATTTTAATAATGCTGAATAATTTCTGTAAGACTTGATTTAGAGTTTGTTATGAATCAGCTCTAAAAGCTATTGTAATTAATTAAGAATGTGACATTTTTCTTTGTGAGAAAACTGGAATTTTAGTAATGTTGAATTTTTTCCTTGGAAAAATGTCTTAACCAAGAAAAATTAAAATTGCCTTGGATTATAAGCAATTCCTTATTTGATTAGATGTCAAAAAGGAGATAATATGCTGGAGAGAGTTTCCTGGAACTCTTCTTCCATCCTAAAATGAGAAAGCACAATAACATTTAGTGGATTTTTCTTTTTTGTTTTTTTAACTTGACCTTTGTTTTATATTTTAATTTTAATTTAATTTTATTTTACTTTTGGTGTATACTATATCCAGCATTTCTCCCCTTGTTAACCCTCCCCACCCTCCCCACTCCCCGCTGTACCTCCCCTTCCCCCTCAACTGTCCCCAGTTTGTGATGCTCCTCTCCCTGAATCCATGTGTTCTCATTGTTCAACACCCACCTATGAGTGAGAACATGTGGTGTTTGGTTTCCTGTTCTTGTGTCAGTTTGCTGAGAATGATTCATCCAAGATTCATCCAAGTCCCTACAAAGGACATAAACTCATTGTGTTTTTATGGCTGCGTAGTATTCCATGGTGTATATGTGCCACATTTTCTTGGTCCAGTCTATCATTGATGGGCATTTGGGTTGGTTCTAGGTCTTTGCTATTGTACACAGGGCTGCAATGAACATACCTGTGCATGTGTCTTTATAGTAGAACGATTTATAATTCTTTGGGTATATACCCAGTAATGAGAGTCTGGGTCAAATGGAATTTCTATTTCTAGATCCTTCCTTTTTCTTGAGTATGAACTAATGGTGTATCCTTACTTTGTTTCTGTTAGGATACTTGACAGCCTGTGGACTCATGAATAAGAATATTTTGAATTTGGTTTTTCAACATTGTTGTCAGCTGGGAAATTGATACTTCTCTGTAATTTCCTGTTGTATTCATTAGCATAGCTTGGCCAATGTTTCCCTTTTATAGTCAGGATTATATTCAGAACAACGTTCTGTATCATGGCCTCTGGCTCCTACATGCAATGGTACTAAAGATGATGATGCTAGTAATGTAGACAGGTGAAGACTTGTAGCATAAAGACCTATTTCTTTAATTTAAACATTTTGGAAGTGTGTATTTATAATCACTTCCAAAGGACTTTATTTTTTTTAGAGCAAGAAGGGACTTTCCTTATTCCTAATTCACAGCCAGATTAATTGATTTCCTTGTTTCTAGTAGATATCTGAGAGTTTTACCTTCAAAGCAGTCTTGTTTTTCATAACAGCAGTTTTACTTCTTTTTGGAAACAACTGCCTCTTTTACATTCTTAGCTCATATGTTTTAGATGGCTATTACTTCTTCTCTTGGGTCCAGGTGAGAGCGTATGGCTTGTGATAGCACTGCATCCCCTTGGCCACAATGCTTTGTTCAAGGATGGGGATCTGATTCCTATGACCATTGGAAGCTGTTTCAGTGGAATTTACTGAAAGCATCTGAAAGAGTTCCTAGAGGATGCTAAATGGATAGATTACAGGTCTAGCATTACTGGGGGACATTTTGCTACTGTATGGGAAGTGTTTTCCTGAGAATGAAACCAACACGGTAGGAATAAGAGGTGGTAAGAGACAGTGTGTTCTGATAACACATTTTGAGATTATGGACATTGCCATTCTATTAAATTAGTTTTAATTTTTCAATCCAATAAATTCTCTTTTTTACTTAAACTGGTTTTTGTGGCCTTTTATGTCACTTTAAAGAATTCCAGCAGAAACAATGTTCAAGTAAAATTAAACCCTTGACTAGAATATTCTTATTACAGGAAAATCTGTTGTATTTTTGTTCTTAAAATCTGTGATTTACTTCCACAGAAGATATTTTTAAGTTCTATTTATAGAATTTGTAAATCAGGGGTTGGTTATTGTTTATAATCTAAATATCCTAGAACTCTAAATGAATTCAGCTATTTATGTTTTTCCCTATGACTAGCTTTTTTTCTTTTAGAGTAAACAGGATAATATGTATGAGGGAATTAATGATTTCGATCGGGATAAATTACAGGACATGTTGAAGCATAGTCTGGATTCTCCCTTGGTAGAATGTAGCTGGGAACTACGTGTGGTTCTCTGCACTGATTTTCTCGTTCCTTGCCTTTGTGCTACACTCGTGTTGTCTCTTTCAGTTTTCTTTACTTGCTTGAGTCCTAACCACATTTTAATACACATTTCAACCATTGTCTCTTTTAAGAAGCTTCCCTTGACCTCTGCAGACTGTGTTGTGTCCTTCTTCAATTAGCCGTTGATACCCTCTGCTCTGTGTTTGTTCCACATCTTATGTCTGTATACTTTAAATGATGAGCTCTTCGAGTACAATGTGTCTTCTTCATCTGTATTCCTAGTGTCTAGAGCTATTCCTAGCTCAGAGCAGATGCTCACTAATGGTACTCTCCAAAAGCAAATTAAAACAAAACAAACTAAAAAGAACAAATAAAAATAACTGGATCTGACTTCTGGATGGTGGCATTTATCTAGATCTGCCTAATTATCACAGTCACCTGGAGATATTTTTAAAGGGAAACATTCTTTGGTAGATACCTAGAGATTCTGATAGTGAGTATATTAGCCTGCTAGGGCTGCCACAACAAAAGACCAGAGTCTGAATGGTTTAAACAACAGAAATGTATTTTCTCAATTCTGGAGTTTTAAGTGATGGAACATAAGAACAACGTGTGTACCTATGCAACTATCTTGCATGTTCTTCACATGTACCCCAAACCTAAAATGCAATAAAAAAACGAGTCTACATATGCAACACCTGTATATGCTTTTTGAGGTTATCAAATGCCCACCATGTGATATGTATTTGAAGAGCTAATCTTTTTAAACTGCCATTTATTTTCTTTGTCATTTCAGAGTGATGTATGGGGTTGAGTGGTTTTAAGTACCATATATGAAGCAAGCCCAGCTATTCATGGAAAAGGGGACCCTGTATCCTTCACCAACACTGGTGGAGCCATTATTCTCTCAGATATGCTTTATTTGAGAGGTTTTCTTTTTATTCATTAAGTCCAACAAATGTTTGCCTCCTCCATTGCTTATTCAAAGCTATTGAATATTATAATTTCTGTCCATCAATCAGCATTACACCTACATGCATGCTGTATGAACAATGGAAAAGAGTAATGAGGTGTGGTGTTTACCCTGATTCTTTTGGTGGGAATATTTGCTCATCTTTAGAAGAAATGAGCTGAAACCTACAGCATTCTCCCAAGGAGCACCTATTATGCATTCCACTGAATCTGCTTTTTAGCTTTCTTCTCCCCCAGGAGAGAGAGTTTTCCCCCACCCTTTTGGTCAATCAAGTGCGGCACAAGGGTAATGACAACTCTAATAGATGCTGTAAACCAGTACTTTTAATGCACAATATAATTGAGTAAGAATATAGTGTCTATACTGATGGAGTCCCTGGTGCTTTAACAGCTGAAATTATGATTAGAAAGATCCAGATGATGCATAATGCTGACTTCCATTACATTAAACCACAGTATTAGACAATTTCCCTTGCCGCAGCATATTCATTCTTTCCTTTTGAATTATGCAGTGTTGTCTTAAATGCTTTAATATTACTTTGGAATAGAATTCAAAAAACTCCTGAGAGAATTTAACATTTTTGGTAAAACAGATGCAAGCTCACTTTTTAGTGATACTTTTCAACAGACAATTTCTTTCTGTAGCTTTCATAGGAAAGAGCCTTTTTAAAGAGCACCCTATAGCAAACATTTCTAGCCAGCTGAATGGGATGTGTGGAGAACAGTCTATGTTTTCTACGTGGAAAGATCATTACCCTAATTGCTGTGAGTTATTTAGAAACTGTATTTGCAGTTTTCACATTGTCAAGGGTATAAGGTGAAAAAGCTAGTTTATAGATGGTAGTGAGGGGTGGGAGGTACTCTTATAATAATGAATGCTTCATAACTCAGACCTAGTGAGGTGTGAGTGAAATATGTTGTTTTCTTCCTTCGTGAATAAAGATCATCAATTACTGCTGTGGACTAAGACCCCTTTATTTGTGATCTAAAGCCATGCAACTGAATATGCTTAAACTGTTGATTTCACCTTCCTTTTACTGGATTATTTATCATTTTATTTAAAGGATATGCCCTATAACTCTATGTATAATAAATAACAAAAATGGTTTCGTGTTGATGCTGGTAATATTACTACTGATAGTATTAAGAGTTATCATTTACTGAGTAGCTCTTCGTGAAGCATATTACACAAACTAAATTCAACGACCATGTGATGAAGGTGAAAAAGTTTAAGACACTTTCTAAATGAATAGTGGCCAGCAAGTGACAGAAGCAGGAATTGAACTCTGGCATTTTCCAAAGCAACTGCATATTACAAAATCTTTAATGAATCTCTAGGAGAGAATGATCTATTTTAGTGGAAAAATAAAGATAATTATCAGTGAGTTCTGGAATAATTGAGTTATTTACTCTGACCCTGAATGCAAGCATCAAGTATATTGGAAATATAAGGACTTCCTGGTGCTCCAGGTCTTCTACCATGTAGACAGAGTAATGTCTCCCTGAACACTGAAAAAGTATTATTGTTTAATAAGAAAATAGTTTATATTAAATTAAACATGATGGATAGAATCTCTGAAGAGATTCTAAATAGTTTATATTAAATTAAACATGATGGGTAGAATTTCTGAAGTCAGCTAACACAAGGTGCCACACACAATCATATGTGTAAGCTGTTATGAGATTTCAAAAGTAAAAAAAAAAAAACTTAAATAAAAGTTTTACAATAAAAGTAGATGATATTGACCCCCTGCCTTTGTGCCAGGCATTGTTCTAAATGCTTAGTGTGTTTTAACTGATGAATTGAAACTACAAATAAGAAAGGTGAAGTGAGAATTGGTTACAGAATTTTGTGACCCAAGTCTTAGTATATACAGAGCAATGAAACCAGTTCTTTGCTTCTGGGATTGTTAGAGATACAAGCTTTACTTGTTATGTACAGCTTCATCGATCAGTTGAACATAGTGATCACTCTGGATGTTCCTATTGGTTTATGTGTCTACGTTGTCCACTCTTCTGTGAGAAGATCTTATCATATTCATTTATGTTTTTGTAGGATCTCATCCACTTGTTTCCATCTCAGTACAATTTCATAAAATGAATTTTTATGAAATATTTATTTCATAAAATGAATGAATAAAGAATGAGTCTGAATAGGGTGAGGAGAAGGATTAAGGAAGCAAGTAAGATTTGAATGCAAGTCTAAAAAACAGGCCTAATTTCAGCTGAGGACCTGGTGAAAAGGAGTATGATTTTGTACTTTCATGTTAATTTTGTTAATTTCATGTAGCTAATTTGGGGTTGTATAACCAATGTGTCCGTCAGAGTCCAGTTAGGAGACAGAAATCATACCAGATATTTTTACAGAGATTTGAATATAAAAATATTGTTAATTGATATTGGAAAACTGGAAAGATCAAAAGTGTCTTGCTAAAAAGCAATGTGGCAGTTAGGAAGTACAGAAGAGAGCTATCTCTCAGACCACATTCCTTGTTTTAAAAGAGAGAATTTCATAGAAAGAATAGTTAGCTAGATTTTGAAGAATCAAAAAGTCAAACATGGAACAGTAAAGTACCACAGAGACAGCAGCTGCAGGTAACAGCTAGGAGAGCAGAGGAAGCAGTTGGAATTATGAAGACTTAGAAGTTTGGAAGAGCTTCCTGGAGCTGAAACCCAGTCCTTTGATGAGGGCCTGCATATCATGATGGATATCTGAGTGCTAAAAGAACTGTCAACTGGAATTCGGCTAAAGCTGGAATGCACTGTAGTGCACTGCTGCTGCTGTTGGGTGAAAAGAGAGGCTGCAGGAGAGTTGGAAGGAAAAATAGGGAGCACGAAGCAAGCAAGAAGGAGCAAGTCCTTTCCTCTCTTCCAGCCTTGCAGCCTCCATCTACTGGTAGTATCTAGCAGAGAGTCAGCTGGTGAATCAGAAATTGTTGGCAGAATTACAAACCAGCGTCCCCAAGTTCAGAATCAAAATTCAGGATTTTTAAAACAATATTAGTTGGGTATTTGTTATGGAATTTTATTTTTCTATGTGCCTTCAATTAGAGAAGTCATCTCTTCTTCATTTTCTATCTTAGAGTTCACTTGGAGTTTGACCTTAGCACCTAGTTTCTGGAGTGGACCTGTGCTCAGGGCTGACCAACTGGAATACTCTATGTATCTGCTGCAGAATGCCAGGATAGCATCACTTCTGGGATGTTTTCTAAGTATCACAAGCAAGAGGCACTCATTTGCCTGGAATCATTACTTGCAGAGATAAACAAAACCTAGAACTGTCAATGGTCATCTTTGCCACTTCATGGGGAAAGAAGATGACATCTAGGAAAGCAGTACTGTGACAAGAGAGAGAATGACAGAATTATTATGCATTTTCCAAGCTTCTCTATCCAGGCATTTCTGAAGGGAATCCCATTTCTGAATTTTTCACTTAGAAAATCCATAAAAAATTCTCCCCACTCACACGATGAGTGGTTACCACCATTTTTTTTGAAGTTTGAGTTTCTGTCACTTGCCACCCAAGGTCCTGCCGATATAGTACTTAGGTATTTAAGGGGACTGTGGTTTAAACTATTTGTTAGAAATGTATACCTTGATTGAATCCTTATTCGAAAACAAAGATGATAAAATATTTATTATTAGGAAAATTTGGACTCTGCCTTGATATTTGATGCTGTAAAAATGATTTATTATTAACTTTGTAAGCATAAAAATGGTTTGGTTATTTTTTTTTAAAAGAAGATGCAACCTAAGTATTTAAGGATGAAAAGGCATTATGTCTGGGACTTTCTTCAAAATAATCCAATAAAGGATGTAGATAAGTGGGTAATTTAGATAAAAAGAATTAGTCATGTATTGCAGTTTTCTCAAACTGGTTGCTGGATTTATGGGAGTTGATTAAATGATTATTTTGCATATGCTGAACTTTTCTGAAATAAGAGAGTAAATTGAAAATGAACATTTGTTATAAGCACTCTCTTAGAAGTGTGTGATTCATGATCATTACAAGAATATGGATAATTCCAAGGTGCCCTCTCTATCAACCCAAGACAGATTTTTCAAGGAAAGGAACTGTGTTTTACTTGTCTTTGTTTGCTAGTGATTTTTACATGTGTGCATAGTTCATAGTAAGTACTCAAAACTTTTTATTAAGATAATAAACTTGCCATGTTGGAAATAAAATAATCAAAATTACACAAGTAGGTAGAAGAGGAGGGGGATACAGAAGCTAAATGTACAAGTTCATGGTTTCCCCACCAAACCATTTGATAATGGATGAGAGTGTACTAAAGAAATAACCTTACCCGAATAGAGGTCTGGCCTTCATCCGCAGCCCCTGGGAAGTAATCTTTAAGCCTTTGGAATATTCCGCCTTATAAGGTTGTCTTTGTTTACCTAGAAATTTTGGGCTACGCCAAATAGTCTATGCTAACAATATAATATATGGTGGGAACTTTGGGTGACACACATTAGCTTGACCTCTAGAGGGCTTAGAAACTTAGGTCAGCCAAGTGTACAGTCAGCAATGTCTACACAGTCCAAGTTCAATAGAAACCCTGGACTTCAAGGCTTAAGTGAGCTTCCCTTGTTGACAATACTCCACGTGTACTGTCAGATGTCATTGCTGGGAGAAATTATTGCTGTCCATAACTGCACTGGGAGAGGGCAACTGGAAGCTTCATGCTTGGAACTGCCCTGGACTCTACCTCATGGGTCTCTTCCTCTAGCTGATTTTAATCTGTGTCCTATCACTATAATAAACAATAGTGTGAGTATAATAGCTGTAAGTGAATTCTGTAAGTCCTTCTAGTGAACTCTTAAATCTGAGGGTGGTTTAGGAGACTCTTAAGCTGGCAAGAGTTGTTGCAAGGGGAGGATTTCTCACCTTTTACAACTCACCTGTTCACGTAGAAATAAAAATTTCTTCAGTCTCTCTTGCAACTGAAGTGGACGCATGTGGCCAGGGACTGATTTACCCAGAAATTAAGGCATTTCACAATTTCACAGTCCCTGGAAAAGGCCTTGGTTGTGGCGGAGGGTGTACACTGGAAAATTGCTTAATGTGGGGGAAAACCCCCACATATCTAATGTGAGAAATGTTCTATGTTGAGTGTGAGACTAGAAAACACAGTTTGCTTTTTCCTGCCTCTTAGAGTCATAATTGGAATAATGTAATCTGTAGGCAGAATTGGAGGTGGCCACTTGATTATGGGATCATTAAGATTGGAATAGATAACCTATTAAAATCTCATTTGAACTAGGAAATTAAAACCAAACAAATAAACTAAGAAACAAAGATTCTAGGTCTGATAAAAAAAAAAAAGAAAAAAAGAGACTTGGGCCACAGTGGTGCAGAGTTGTGGAATTCTTTAATCTCAAGAACAAAATCAGTTAACAGAACCAGGCACTTGGGGGGAAAAAAAGAAAAGGTATAGAAGGTTTAGTATATTTGATGAAAGGTCCTTTGATAATAGCATAAAACTTGACTTAAGTCTTCCACCTAACCCTCCCAAACTTCCTCTCATTTGAAGGGGTAAATGTGTTCAGGGCATTGCACACTGCTAATCAATGGGTACCTCACTTAACTTACTTGTTTGGACATTCAGAAGTCATACGGGTCTTGAAAAAGGTGACATAATTTCATCAGCTTATTCAGATAGTGACTAATTTTCAGTTGCTTTTCCAGGTGTTATCTCTTTATTGAAAGAAATTAACACAGTCTCTGGCATCTACTATACAGCACTTACTTTTTATCTGTTCCAATATACAGAGAACAATAAAAGCAGTTTTCTTTTATCTTACAGGGAAAGTAATACGTTTTTCTCATCTTATCTTAGGACCATGTTAACTCTTCAGATTCATGAAGACAAATGTATGTCTTCAGGCACCCTGGTATTCTTATGATTCTACAGGACATCATGTGTTCTACCACGTTGATACTGCCATGCTGAAGGGACTAGGGGGTCAGGGATAGCAGGCGTTCTAGTGCCTTGGTGTGCAGTGCTAGAGGGAGGCAGATAAAGTGCATGAAAATAGGCTGGCCTGTTTACTTTTTAAGGGATCTACTATTAAGAGACTTTCCAGGATATTCTCTTCATAGTGAAAGACAAGTTTTGCACTTTGTACACCGTAACTACAAGTAAAGAGGCACATACTTGGTAGAATATTTGCATATTGAAGAATTGCCTGTTATATGTGGGAGTGAGGTGCTGAATCATTCACCCTATTACCAAAAACACTGTCAAATTTGAGAAGGCCCCACATCAAGGGAAGGATCTCCATCTGAGTCAGGGTACAGTGTAATTTATTCTCTCACTTTGTTTTTATGACTTAGAATGTGCAGTGGTATTCAAAGTATGTGTAGTTACTTGTGGAAATCGCTGGTAGGAGAATCATAGCAGAGATCCCTAGAGTTTTGGAGCAAAGCCATGCCTTTTTCTGATAGGTAACTATTCTCTTCTTGCTAATAGGTCCTGGTAGGGTTTAAACAGTTGATCACTGGCCGTGCTTAAGCTACACATTATCATACATTTGGATAACTTGGTGAACTAATTTACCCAGAAAAGTTAGGCATGCTTTGTAGCACTTTATAATCAAATGGAAGTAGTATATATGTAAGGTGAATATGTAACTTATCGTCCAAACCAGGACACTTTTGAAAGTAAAAGAGGCACTACTGATAGTGAATCTAATACCAGGACATCTAGAACTAATGAGTACTTTCCATGGTAAACCAAGAATATGCCTTGACATGACATAAAGTAAATTCTGTTAACAGGTAGCTTGTGTTCTTAGCAGGCATTTCCCCAATTGGCCAACACTCCTCTGCTATCCTATGCCATCTTTGTTTCTGGTGACCTCTGACTGAAGAGGGCAAGAATTTAAAAGTAGATTCATTAATACTATGCGGGTACCAGCTGCTATTAACAATTACAGTGATTCATGGAGAGGTGCTAATGATTTGGCTTCATAATAAAGGGACTTTGAGTGGACCGACTGGAGGGTTTGTGACAAGAAGGTCTGGAATGCAGACACTTCTTTCAGAATAGACAGTGTGAGACTATTTGAATAATAGCAAATACCATCCATTATAGAGGAGGTTCTGGTTAATTAAGTATGCATGGTGACCATGTTGTCCCCAGTCATCTCCCAGCCCTAGTGCCTGCTCAACAAGTTACTGAAAAGGTAGTCATGGTAGCAGACCATGGTGGCATCCCCTAAGGTCTGTTTGACTAACATCACTGTTGAATGTTCAACTTGTAGGTAGCAGAGACCAATCTTTGTTCATGGGGGCTAATTGTTCTGAAAATATTAAACATTTTTGTGTTAACTAATTTACCTCTATTTATCCCTATGGTACCCTTGCTACTTACCTGTTTAGTTCCATTATCAGTAATGATAGTGGGTGGCTCCTCTATTTTATCCTTTTGTTGCAGTCTATTAGGATGGAGTCAGTTGGTCCCGGACTTGGAGCTGGATGCAGCAACCAATTGTCCCCCAAAAAAGGACAATAGAAGTGCATTTTCATTTTTGAAAAGAGTAGTTGTGTCATGTTAGATATAAGCATTTGTTGTGCGATTGTTACTG
Source organism: Callithrix jacchus (assembly GCF_049354715.1). Classification (NCBI taxonomy): domain Eukaryota; kingdom Metazoa; phylum Chordata; class Mammalia; order Primates; family Cebidae; genus Callithrix; species Callithrix jacchus. Next base: position 144,295,103 of record NC_133508.1, on the reverse strand, counting down.
GTTGGAAGTTTAGGCATGGGAAAATGGAGCTTATTTATGCTATGCTGGGCATCTAGTAAACATTTGTCTTGTTTACTGCCTTCCTTACGAATACCCCTGATAGAATACCTGACCATATATCATTTTAAGATAGAAGACCGAAATGCTTTCCCACTTTTCATTAAAGCTGGAATGCAGATTGGAGGAAATCCGCTTGGGACTTAGTTCACAAGAGAGTGACATGAAGCAGTAACACCAAACGGGATGAAATCATGTGAAGGTAGTAGAAAATGGGCTTTCAGAAGTAACAGAAGCAAGTCATCCTGGTGTTACAGCTCCAAGCTCTGGGTGGGTAGTGCAAACTTGGGCTGTTGTGGTGGCATTGAGCATTCTATAGGAGTAATTCAGCTATTCTTCCTGGCTGCATAGTATGCATGCTAGATATCGTCATCCTTCCCTCTCATAAACTTTAACAGTGACTTTTATTCTGTATATTGGATGGAATGAGCTCTGTTGATTACAGCTAAAAAGTCTTCCTGATTTGAGATAACCAAATGGGGAAAAAGAGGCATTAATCTGGTCAGCCATTATAGAAGTGATATTTTTTAAAAACAGCCTACCCAGTGTTTAGATAATTGAGTGTCGGGCATGGTGGTGTGCACCTGTAATCCCAGCTACTTAGGAGACTGAGGCAGGACAATTGCTTGAACCCAGGAGTCAGAGGTTGCAGTGAGCCGAAGTTGTGTCACTGCACTCCAGCCTGGTGACAGAGCAAGACTCTGTCTCAAAAAAAAAAAAAAATTGAGCAATCTCACCAAAGTCCTACCTCATGCAATTGGAATACTTTCTTCCTCAGCAAGAAGATAGGGAAATCTGCCTGAGTTTAAGAAAATCTCATACACAAAAATCTAAATTTACAAAATTGATTTATTAAAGGATCTTGCTTTTTTTCAGTTTACTGAAGGATTCACCATGTAAAATAATTTACTGTTATATATATTTTACTGAGTTAGCCAATTCCCCAGTTGTTTACCATGTTATAACTTATTTAAAAATTCTTACTTCACAGACCTTTTGAAGATCATATCTGCAACCGAAATAGAGATTTAAGTATTAGAATTTAAGTGTGAGAATTTAAATACTTCATTGGGAAGTTGTGAAATTACTAGTCCCCAAGGGCTAACAAAGGATTTCAGCTAGCACTTTCAAGATTGGAATGCCTTAAAAAAATCACCATTATGAAGAATTTATGCTATTGAGGAACAAGTTTACTATGTAGGGTTCTTAAGTGAAGGTAATAAAATGCATATCTAACTGAAAAATTCAACCATACAAAACAGTCCATTCAGTTCCTAAACGATTTTATGTAAAGGTGGATAGCTATTGATTTTATAGAGTCACTGAAATCCATTTTATAGGTATTTTTACATTGTAAATTTAAAAATAAATTTTTTAGGACATGAAGATACTAGACAGTGGGTTTTACAACAATGATAGTGCAGTGGCTATGCCTGCTTTTATTGTATATGTGTGTGTGTTCTCTACTGCACTGAACTTATAAAAACTCCTAAATCCCTTCTGGGTTCACAAGTTCACAGCTGATGTGGAATACCTATTAGACATTTAAGAGCAACATAAAAAGACTATCTCTGCAAGACTGTGTTTATGCTTGGAATAGATCTCCTCCCGGGCAAGTTGAAAGCCCATTAAAAGGATTTGATTTCAGCCTTGGTGAGTTGTTTCCTTTCCCATTAGAGAGCTGGTCTTCTAGCTGTAACATGGGTAGTTGTCTCTTTAATTACTGGAAATTTGGTTTTATAATAACTACAGGAGCAGAACGTGGGCATATAACATGACAACACAGATGCAGAAATGTCACAATTAGAAAAAGAGATTTAGCTTATTCTGCTACCGAGGACAGCTAAAAAATATGTCTGAGCTGCATCTTTTAAAGCCTTCCAGAGAGAACTAGATTTCAGATTATGTAGTAAGTCCTGGTCTTCAGTTCTATCTTCTAAGCAAAGAATTAGGTAGTTTTACAACCAGGAAGATCTTTTTTGGAAATGGGATCTTAGGAAATATTGGCTTAAATATTTGTAGGCTACACTTTATAAAGATTTACCATAGTTGAACAGTAACAGTTAAAACATTATTCAATATAGTTTAATAATTAGTATTTCTAATACAATTCAAACTATTAAAATCCTGACCCAAAACTTTATTTTTCAGTTAAATAATTCCTCAATGGCTTTAATTAGTTAATTCATAGTAACCAAAGGTTATTGGAAAAGATTTAAGAAAGTTGAACACAAACACTGGATTTCATTGGTGAGAAGAGATTGAAATTGTCAAATTTTATCTAGTTTAGTTTGATTTTGATGATGGCAAAAGTTGAATGTGAACATTTGTGGTTTTTCTTGTATGCTGTTTGATCAGCCACAGAACAAACTACTTCAATCTGAAAGATTACATATTTTTATCTAAAGTCTGAAGATATGGATGCACCATGGTAACTACTAACTCAATCCTAGCAGGCTTATGTCATTTATCTTTCACATTATCCAAATGTGTTTCATTGTATATACTCCCTAATATTTCTTTTTTTATTTAAAAAAATTTTTTATTTTCAAAGGTGCCCTAGGCATTTTCTTATGGTACAAATCGCCTTTATACAGGCATGCCTCAGAGAGATGTGTATCTCAGTGAGGACACAACCCTGGTTCTGTTCCATATCAATATAAAAAAAAGAATATGGAAATAAAGTGAGTCACACAATTTTTTTTTAGTTTCCCAGTGCATATAAAAGTTATATTTGTGCTATACTGTAGCCTATAAGTATACAATAGAATGCCTAAAAAGTAATGTACCCATTTTAGTTAAAAATATTATTGCTAAAATGCTAATAATCATCTGAGCCCCTTAGCAAGTCATAATCTTTTTGCTGGTGGAGCGTCTGCCTTGATGTTGGTGGCTGCTGACTGATCAGGGTGGTGGTTGCTGAAGGCTGGGTTACTGGTGGCAATTTCTTAAAATAAGACAAGTTTGCCACATCTTCCTTTTGAGAAAGACTTTTCTACAGCATGTAATGCTGTTTAATACCATTTTACCCACAGTAGAAATTCTTTAATTACTTAGAGTTAATCCTCTCAAAACTTTTTGCTGTTATATTAACTAAGTTTATATAATATTCTAAATCCTTTGTTGTCCTTTCAACCATGTTCACAGTATCTTCACCAGGAGTAGATTCCATTTCAAGAAACCACTGCCTTTGCTCATCTGTAAGAAGCTACTCCTCATTCATTCAGGTTTCATCATGAGATTGTTAATAATCCAGTACCATCTTCAGACTCCACTTGTAATTCTAGCCCTCTTGTTATTTCTACCACATCTTCAGTTACTTTCTCCGCTGATGCTTTGGGCCTCTCAAAGTCACGCAGGAGGGTTAGAATCAACAAATTCCAAAATCCTGTTAATGTTGATATTTTAACCTCCTCCATGGATCATGGATTTCTTAATGGCATGTAGAATGGAGAATCCTTTCCAGAAGGTTTTCAATTTATATTGCCCAGATTCATAGGCAGAATCTATCTAGATTGGCTGCAGCCTTATGAAATATATTTTTAAAATAACAAGACTTGAAAGTAATTACTCCTTGATCTAATTGCAAAATGGATGTTGTGTTAGCAGCATGAAAACAACATGAATTTCCTTGGACATCGCCATCAGAGGTCCTGGGTGACCAGATACATTATCAGTGACCAGTAATATTTTGAAAGGAAGCCTTTATTTCTGAGCAATGAGTCTCAATGGCTTGAAATATTCAGTAAACCATGTTGTAAATAGATGTACTGTGATCCAGACCTTAATGACCCATTTGTAGAGCACAGGCTGAGTAGATTTACCATAACTCTTAATATTGCTAGGATTTTTGGAATGGTAACTGAGTATTGGCTCTAATTTAGTCACCAGCTGCATGAATCTCTAACAAGAGAGTTTTTCTGTCCTTTGAAGCTTTGAAATCAGGCATTAACTTCTCCTCTTTAGCTATAAAAGTCCTAGATAGCATCTTCGTCAAATATAAGGCTGTTTTGCCTGCATTGAAAATCTGTAGTTTAGTGTAGCCATATTCATCAATTATCTTAGCTAGATCATTTTGGAAAACATATTACAGCTTATACATCAGAGCTTGCTGCTTCACCTTGTACTTTAATGGTATAGAGATGGCTTCTTTCTTTACAATCTCATGTGCCAACCTCTGCTAGTTTCCACCTTTTCTTCTGCAGTTTCCCCACCTCTCTCAGGCTTCATAAAACTGAAGACTTAGGGCCTTGCTCTGGATTAGGCTTGGCTTAAGGGAATGCTATGGCTGGTTTCATCTATCCACATTACTAAAACGTTTTCATATCAGCAATAAGCCTGTTTCACTTTCTTATCATTTGTGTGTTCACTAGAGTAACATTTAAAATTTTCTTCAATAACTGTTCCTTTGCATTCATAATTTGGCTGTTTGGTGCAAGAGGCCTAGTTTTCAGCTTTTGACATGCCTGCCTCAGTAAGCTTCATCATTTCCAGCTTTCGATTTAAAATGAGACTCTGTCTTTTACTTGAACACTTAGAGGCCATTGTAGGATTGTTAACTCGCCAATTTCAGTACTGTTTTGTCTCGGGGACAGGGAGGTCTGTGGGAAGTGCTGCTTGGTGGAAGTTAGAGCACCCACATTTGTTGAGTAGATTCTCTATTTTATATGGGCACAGTTTGTGATACCTAAAAACAGTTACAATAGTGACATCAAAGATCACTGATCACAGATCACCGTTACAGATATAAAGATGAAAAAGTTTGAAATATTGCAGGAATTACTAAAATGTGACACAGGGACATGAAAATAGCCCATGCTATTGAAAAAATAGTGCCCATACACTGGCTCAATGCAGGGTTGTCAAAAACTCCAATTTGTAAAAAAAAAAAAAAAGACCATGGTATCCACAGGGCATAATAAAGTGAAGCACAATAAAACAAGATATCCCTATATCTGCCTTAGACTTTATTTGTAGACTTCTGGGATCACCTCTACGTGGACTTCTCTTATAGGAGAAGGACTTCACAATTTTCAGGGATGAGGTTAAGGTTGAAAGCTGCTTTCCCTGTCTGGCCTCTTGATCATGACACCTCTAGCAGTACCAGCTTGCTGCTCTACCCCCATTTTTAAAAAAGAAAATAAATAAAACTTCTTGCATTTCCATATATCTCCCAAATCCCACCAACTCTACGATTTATTTTTTTATATGGCTCCTCCCTTTTGATATATACATTCTAGACTCTTCCTTGATTAGTATTTTTTTTTTTAAACAGGGTCTCGGTCTGTCTTCCAGGCTGGAGTGCAGTGGCATAATCATAGCTCACTGCAACCTTGACCTCCCAGGCCCAGATGATTTTCCCAACTCAGTCTATAGACTGGCTGGGACCACAGGTGTGCACCTCTACTCTTGGCTAATATTTTAATTTTTTGGGGGGGAGATACTGGGTTTCACTGTGTTGTCCAGGCTGGTATCGAACTCCTGAGTTTATGCAATCTTCTGTCTCAGCCTCCCAAAGGGCTGGGATCACAGGTGTGAGTCACTGTGTCCAGCATTTCCCTGATTTCTTGGTCTCCAGTCTCAACACATTGAAATTATGGCACTCCTGTATTCAAAAAATCTGAAAAAAATGATCATTAACTACTGAATAAAGTTCAGATTTAGCAAACAGTGTTCTCCATGACCTAGTTTGTTAAGCACTGTAGCCTCACTGCTTGTACTTTTCTGGTAGACATTATGATGTTTCATAGCCTTGGAACTTTGCTTTGCTTTGCCTCAAGATTTTCTGTTTTACCCCACTAATCCCTATCCATCCCCTTAAGACACAGCTCAGGCAATATATCTTCCAGCATCTCTTCTCTGGTGTCCCAGACTTGGTCATGTATCCATCTTTTTCTTTTTTTTTTTTTGAGACAGAGTGTAGCTCTATGGCCAGGCTGGAGTGCAGTGGTGCGTTCCGGCTCCCTGCAACTTCCGTTTTCCAGTTTCAAGCAATTCTCCTGCCTCAGCCTCCCGAGTAGCTGGGATTATAGGCACGTACCACCATGCCCTGGGTAATTTTTTGTATTTTTAGTAGAGACAGGGTTTCGCCATGTTGGCCAGGATGGTCTGGATCTCTTGACCTTGTAATCCGCCCACCTTGGCTTCCCAAAGTGCTGGGATTACAGGTGCAAGCCACCGCACCTGGCCATATCCATCTTTTCCAAGGGTCATATATACCCTTGAAATCCTGTGCATGGCCTTACCATTGTGCTACATTAATATTTTATGCATATATGTCTTCCTTGTTATGTACCCCTTTCCCATCTCTATTTCTGAACCATGTTTGATTCATGTAGGTGCTCAAATGTTTACTTGAATGAGTTAAACTTGCCTTGTTTCTTACCTGCCTCTGGTCTGTTCAGCTGGCTCTTTCTTTTCTTGTATCCTGTATTCCTGATGGTCAATTGGTCTATTTGTGGTGACCCTTACTGTATCTCCTGTCTGCTCATCTGTCTCTCTGTGTGATGGCTGTGGTATAGTTAGATATTCCTAGAGCCAGATGAAGAGTATTGAAACAGTTTTGATTTTGGAATGTTATCTTTAACAGCAAATAGAAGTCAGGAACTCCTTAAAAAAGCCCACCTTGTGTTTAGTTGCTCCTAACCCCTTTTAAGATCCTCATGGACAGCTTGAAGCAATTGACCTAGGAAGAAGTCATATGTAAAGAAGCTTTTACAGGGAAGCTTTTGAAATTAGGATGCTTCTATTCTTGACCTAGAAATTATCTTAAACTGGCTTTAACTCCCGTGAAAAGAAAGACCTAACAATTGACACAAAAAATTCAGTTTTAGATATTTAGTCAGTCTAAATTATCAGTGAAATTATAACCTGATTTTGAATGAAAGCCTCTGATTTTGAAACAGTCCCTCTGCATGTCAAATTCATACAAAGCTCCTTCTCAATCCACAATTTAATGTCTAAAATTTTGTAAAAGCAGCATAATGAACTCAGGCTTTAAAGGTTTAATGTTGTAAAATTTTTCTTCCCCAACCATCTCCATCTGTACTAATTTGCCTAGATGGTATTAGGCACTCAAACATATTTGACCCAAGTTATGGACAATTTGTTCAACAGCTCTCCACAGTGAGTTGATGAATTTCTTATGCATGTAGTGGTTTGAAAACTTTAACTGAATGGCATTTCAATTCCTCAATTGATTAATAAAATAAAAGATGTTCAATATTCCATATTCAAAATTTAACATTCTAGGAGTATGGTAATAATGCAAGTTTGTACAATGGATTCAAATCAGCATTTTACATTGAAGAGTGACTTCTTTAAGAACACAGACTACGTCATTAGGTACCTAGCTACAGGTTTTCAAGTCATTGTAAAATATTTTGATTTTTTGAATCAAGGCACTGATCCCAGGTCATTCTTCTGAACTAATTTTTGTCTTTGCCTCTTAACAGCTTTAGTTTATAGCAGAAGTAAACTCCCCTGGTATGAAAAATCCTCTGTAATTCTAATTTGTAAGCAGTGCCTTTTCTTTCTTTCTTTCTTTTTTTTTTTTTTTGAGATGGAGTTTCGCTCTTGTTACCCAGGCTGGAGTGCAATGGTGCGATCTCAGCTCACTGCAACCTCTGCCACCTGGGTTCAGGCAATTCTCCTGCCTCAGCCTCCTGAGTAGCTGGGATTACAGGCACACGCCACCATGCCCAGCTAATTTTTTGTATTTTTAGTAGAGATGGGGTTTCACCATGTTGACCAGGATGGTCTTGATCTCCTGACCTCATGATCCACCCGCCTCGGCCTCCCAAAGTGCTGGGATTATAGGCTTGAGCCACCTCACCCAGCCATAGTGCCTTTTCTTTCTTCTTCTTCTTCTATTTTTTTTTTTAATAAGACTTCCCTAAGCTGATAGGGTTTTCTTAATCCTTAAAAATTCTGAATTTATCATCGCATTCAACATTAAGGAGACCAAGTTCATACATGTTGTACTCTTTTTCTCCCCTCTGTTACTCTTAAAGACATATCCCTGCTCTTTCTTTTTTCTTTTTTTTTTTTTTTGAGTCTTTTTTTTTGACAGTCCTGCTCTGTCACCAGGCTGGAGTGCAGTGGTGCAATCTTGGCTCACTGCAACCTCCGCCTCCTGGGTTCAAGCGATTCTTCCGCCTCAGCCTCCCAAGTAACTAGGACCACAGGCACACGCCACCATGCCCAGCTAATTTTTGTATTTTTAGTAGAGATGGAGGTTTCACTGTGTTGGCCAGGATAGTCTCGATCTCTTGACCTCGTGATCTGCCCGCCTCGGCCTCCCAAAGTGCTGGGATCATCCCTGCTCTTGCGTAAGGCCAACCCCTCTCATTTTAGCTTATCTACTCATTGACTTTGTCCCCAGGGGCATCCTTGTATCTCTTGAATTCTTTCTCTCTCTTCAATCATGTCAATCAGGCTGTGAACATACTGTTTCATATCCCATCTTAAAAAATGAAAATCTAGTAGACAACCAGAATAGAACCTTTGTAGTCATGACCTTTGGTCTTTAACTCTGTAGTCTTCACCCACTCTGATTCTGGGATAGACTTTCATACGGTGTGGATGTGTGTTTCTTCCAAAACTCAGGTGGAAATATGATCCCCAGTGGTGAGGTAGGACCTGGTGGTAGGTATTTTGTTCATGGGGACAGATTCCACATAAATAGCTTGAGGGTAATCAGTGAGTTCTTGCTTTGAGATCTCATTGTTTAAAAGAGTGTGGAACCTCCTCTGCCTTGCTCTCTCTCTCACCATGTGATACACCGAATCTCCCTTTACCTTTCACCATGATTACAAGCTTCCAGAAGCCGATGCTGGAACCCTGCTTACTGTATAGCGTGCAGAACTGTGAGCGAAAATAAACTTCTTTTCTTTATAAATTACCCAATCTCAGGTATTCCTTTACAGCAATGCAAAACCAGACTAATACAGACTGGACTTACTTTTGCCAGTAGGATGTGGGGAAGTGATGGTATACCAGTTTTCAGCCAAGAATTTAGGAGACCTTGTGCTCTTATGCCCTCTTTCTTAGAAGTCTGCCACCATTCTGAAAACAAGCCAGGGCTGTCCTTTGGGAGGTTGAGAGACCTTTCAATGCAGACATTTTCACAGCCAAGACCATTCTAGAGCAGCTGACCCCTAGACTACCTCACTAATTGATTGCAGGTACATGAGGTAGCCCAGATGAGACCAGGTAAACCTGTCCCAGATTATCAGAGCCACTCAATTGACCCATAGAAATTATAGTCATTATTTTAATCTACTGACTTTTGTGGTGGTTTGTTACATGGCGATAGCTAGCTAACACATTCTTCTAATAGGGCTTTCATTGCTATTGAGCATCTGAAATGTTCTTGGTAAGGTCACCAGGGCCATCTAATTTACCACATTCAAAAGTCAATGATTTGTCCTTATTTTTCTTGACCTCACAGCAATCACTGACAAATGGATCCTTTTTGAAATTATTCTCTAGGCCTTTAAGATGTCACATTTGCTTGGTTTCCTCCTATCTCACTGCTGCCCTTTCTCAATCTCTTGTGCCTTTGCCAGATTCTAAAGTGTTGGAGTCCACAGCAGTCTGAGACAGAGTATTGCTTTCATTGCCCAGGCTGGAGTGCAGCGGTGTGATCTCAGCTCAGTGAAACCTCTGCCTCCTGGGTTCAGACAATTCTCCTGCCTCAGCCTCCCAAGTAGCTTGGATTACAGGCATGCACCACCATACTCAGATAATTTTGTATTTTTAGTAGAGATGAGGTTTTACCATGTTGGCCAGGCTGGTCTCGAACTCTTGACCTCAGGTGATCCACTTCCCTTGTCTTCCCAAAATGCTGGGATTATAATTGTGAGCCATCATGCTTTATCCTTTCTGTGTACTTTTAATTTTTTATTATTCAGTTCCATGGATTTAAATATTCTCTACATAATGTTAAATTGCAAATATAAATCCAAATTTTTATATCTTTCCTCTGAATTACAGAATCATACTTCTAGAAGTTTATTTGGCTTATTCACTCAGATGTCAATATTGCGATATTTATCATCACAAACCTACCGTGGCAAAAGGTAAACTATTTTTCTACCTTCCAATTCTTCTTTGGTTTTTTTCTTGCTTTAATCTATCACCCCCTCGTACCTTGACAAACAAAACCCCAATGTACCAGTGTGTTGCTAGCACTGCCTCCAAAATGCCTGGCAAATGTGACCACATCTTACTGTCTCCTGTAACTTCAGTCCGACCCACCATCTCATGTTTGCACAACTGCACTTGCCTCTTAATTGATTTTCCCACGTTCATTCTGTTTCCTCCGTGGTCAGTTTACTTCACAGTAGCAAGAACAGTTTTTTTTTAAAGTTTAAATCTAATTGCATTATCTTGCTGATCCTCTTCCAATGACTTTCCATGGCAATTGGAAGAAAATCCAAACTTCTTACCTTATTTTCTAAAGACCCTATTTGATGTGTCTACAGTCTTCTTCTGGGGCCTCATTTCTGGTCACCCTCATTTCTTCTGATTATTCTCCAGCCATTCTGGTTTTCCTTTTGTCCCTCAAGCATTCCTAGATTGTTTCTTTCTTAGAGGCTTTGCCTTTGCTGTTCTTACTTCGTGAAATTCTCTTTACTAGATCTTCTATGGCTGGTACTTTTTGATCATTCTGGTCTTAGATTAAAATGTCATATTATCAGAGAGGAATTATTAGGGCATTCTAACTAAAGTAGATTCCTTCTACAGCCCTAGTTCAGTCTCTAACCTACTACCCTTTACATTTACTTTCTTCACAGCACTTAATATCATCTAAAATTAGCTTATTTATTTACTTCCTACATATTTATTGTCTTTTTTTCTCTACTACAGTGTAGTTTTCCTCAAAATGAGAATCTTACTTTCCTTGTTAACATCTGTATCCTCCAATCTTTGAACAGAGCTTGGCGCTGTGTGGGTTCTCAGTATGTATGTATTCAGAGAATGAATGCACCTGAAGTAGAGCACTAATGATGAACGTCAAAAGGTTGGATGTTGATCTTATTTTAAAAATACAATGATAGTAACCCACAATATATTTCCAAATCCTTAGATTCCTGAAATGTGTGAAAAACAAGGCATTGCAATGGATAAAACTGCAGAATTATCTTTATTAAATGTGTTTATCTAGTTACTGACTAACTTTTATATTGCCTCTCCCTGGCAATGTGCCTTTTACTAAATTAATTTTCCAAATGTCATGCCCCAAGTTAGACTGATTTGCAACATATGAAGTTTAATTGTGTCCATGAATAGACTATCCTCTCGGGATTGCGTAGCTACAGTGGATCGAGGAAATGTCAAATACAATGGATAGTTTTATTTAGGAATGAAAATTTATATTTTCAAGTGAGAAATGTTCAATTCATAGGATTACTACAAATTTATTCCTTAAGATTTGGCTTAAGAATTACCTTTTTTGGCAGGTATCCCTTAGTCTTCTAGGAAATGTGAGTCACACCTTCCTCTTGGGTACCTAGAGCCTGAGTGCATTGCCCACATTGAAATTTTGATTGGTAGTTGACAAGCTATTTCCCCATAAACCCTGATTTCCTTCAAAGGATCTCATGCTTTTTCTCATTTTTCTTCTTGAATAAAGATCCTGATTTTGGCATCTTTAGCTCATTTTTAAAATAGAGTAAGCTCTCGGCAAATGTTTATGGTATTGAATAGAATAAATATGTACTGGATTGAATTACTAATGAATTGTTTTATGTGAATATCTAAGTTTACCCTTAGAATATAAAACTTGGGAGGACAGGAACCAGATATTATACTTCTCTTGTCTTTTTTCCTTAGAGTCTTGTATACTACCCTTGATATGGCAGTAGTGCTTTCTCCTCTACTGGATTTGGGCTTCCTTCTGACTCTTTACCACCACCAGAATTTATGGGATTTAGTATAATAGTTAACTTCTACCTAGGGTTATTTATTAAATCTCTATTTTGTCTCCTGTTCTGATGAGCAAGTTGGATAATGTGAAATGTCAAGAACTTTTTAAGGAGGGGGCATAGCTATGGCTTTGGGCATTTTACTTAATCTCTATTTGCCTTAATTGTTCTTTCATGGGTACCTAACTCACAGAGTTTTTATGAGGACCTCATAAATTAAGATATACAAACCACACCAAATGTTCTGAAATCTGACTTATAGTAGATTTTCAGTAGATGTTAGATATTATTAGATATCTTTCCTAAGACATCAGAGCTAAGCCTAAACAGTCAAACCTTTGTCTCTTATTTTTCAATTTATTTAGAGTACCAGATCTGGGGCTTCAAAGGCAGATTAAAGCAATAGATCCTAGGAGAATGTTTGAACTGGGAGAGTGTTTTCTTTAATTTATGTCAGGTTTATTGAAACGTCTTTTCATTCCTCCCACTGACAGCTCTACATTTAATTCTGAGAAATGGGTAGATGGTACATTTCAAGGTGAAATCTTTATGTGTCTTTTTCTCTATTTTTATTTTATATATCAGGAATGTGAGTACATATGAGGGTAGGATAGCTGTAGTGAGAAGGTTAAATCCATAAAATTACTCGCTGAGAAAAATGCAGTTTATTTGTATTGATGTTTTCCTTTGCTGAAAGAAGTCCAGTGCAATGAGCTGTCTCTTCAGGAATAAATCAGAAGAGAAGAGGTGCAACTTATGAGAAAATCAAGTCCTGGATTTAAAACCATGGCAAGCAGACTTCTCCACCTGATGCAAAAAACATTACTGCTTATCTTGTGTGTATGTCTCCAACATGTGTATGAATTAAACTGTTATGAAAATCAAGGAAGTCAATTTTTTGTAGCACAAGACTAGAATAGAAAAGGTAGCAAAGATTTCAAGAAATCTGAAACTGTTTTTAAAAACCTATCCAGATATGAGGGAGCACAGAAAAATCTTTTAAAGAGGTTATTAAAGTTTATGAATTTATAGTTTTATAATTATTTTAGTCCTCACTGTGGAAGTAGGCTATACAACAGCCCCCTTAAAATTTTTTTATTGCTTTCTAAAATAAATTTTACAGAACTGAGTTTACAATTCATTGATTGGTCAGTTCTTGCTGGGCTGAATCAATTGATTAAATGGAGAAAACAATATATAATTTTTCCCTCAGGAGAATGTTAAGAATTATGATGTTAAGAAAGGCCATAACTTGCACAGAAATGGGCTATAACTTTTTGCTGCCTACTTTTGTTACACTATATTTAAAATTAATTTAAGCACTGTATTAGAAAGGCAAATGATCAATTTTACATACTAAAAAATTATTACACTATAAACCATGTGATAAAGAGTGCATTTTAATGAAAATTCTCCAAATTTCACCAACCATGTTATCAAATAATCGTTGAGACTCCTGCATCTTCATAATATCATATTGCTGTTAACAGTTATGGTTATTTATATACCTACAAAGACACTCTTATATTTAAGTAATGGGTAAGTCAGTTTTTACCTTGTAAGTTAAATCCCACAAACTGACAATGTTTTAAGAACTCCCACTGTGCTCAATACTCATTGCAGGTACCTGGTACGTCTGTTTTCTTTCTTCCCATTTTGCTATAATTTTTAATCTTCCTACTCTCACAATTTTGAAACCTCAGTCCTTTACAGAGATGGAGTCAATCACAAATGAATAAAGAATATATGTGAACCAGATGGTTATAGCAGGGATCATTTTTATAGGTATGACAATTAGGTGGCTACCATTTAAGGTTGCACCTAGAATATTTTACAGTCGATTTTCCAGTCTTAATGATAAACTTTAGAAAATAATTTGAATCAATTGGAAACTTTCTAGAGTATTGTGGACTTTCCATCTCATCGTATTTGAGAATCTGTTGGAAAAGCATGTAATTAGAAACGAAAATGCTTGCTGACACATTTTGCTAGGACTTCTGGTCAAAGCAATAAGGCAAGAAAAATAAATGAAACTTAGAGAGTGTACTGGTAATACAAAATTAGTAGGTAAAAACAAAATTTTATTAGCTTATAGTTCTGGAGTTTTGAAGTTCAGAATTAATCTTATTAGACTAAAGTTAAGATGTCAGCAGAGGGAAGCTTTGAGGGAAGAATCCTTGGCTTCTTCAGATTCCCACATTCTCAGCATTCCTTGGCTCATGCCCTTTCTTGAACCACCACAATCTCTTGCTTTCTTCCTCACACCTCCTACTGCTATAATCAAATCTCCTTTTGCCTCCCTGTTACAAAGATACTTGTGATTGCTTTGGGTCCACCTGGATAATTCAGGATACCCTTTTCTTCTCAAGGTTTTTAACTAAACCACATCTGCAAAATCCCTTTCATTATGTAAGGTAACAGATTAACAGGTTCTAGGGATGTGCATTTTTATATCTTTGAGAAGCCATTATTCAGCCTACCACAAAATTAATTACATGGATGATAGGCTTATCTATATAGAAAGCCCAAAAACATCCACAGATAATGCATAGTATTAACAAGAGAGCTTAGGTGGCTACACATAAGATCCTCTTTATTAATGCAATTGCATTTTCACATATCAAGATGAAATAGTTAAAACTGTAACAAAAACAGAGAGAGAACGGCAATGTAGGTCATTAGAAATGATGCTGGGACAACTGGCTAACATATGAGAAAAGTGTCATCCCTACCTTACTCTCTACCTGAAAATGAATTCTAAACTGATTAAAGACATAAATGTGAAAGGCAAAATTAGAAAAATTGCAGAAGAAAAACAGGAGACTATTTTAAGTAGCAATAACCATACAAGAAATGGTTGATAGCATTATTATATTAAAAGATCCTCTAACAAGAAATGGTTGATAGCATTATTATATTAAAAGATCCTCTAACATTAATAGAAACCATAAAGAAAGTATAAAGGACAGACTAAAATATCAGAGAAGATATTTTCAACACCTAAGACAAACTAAAGATTAGAATCTAAAATAAATCTGCAAAGGAAATAAAGAACAATTCAATAGAAAACGGATCAAAGGATGTGCACAGCCATTTCAAGGAAGAAGTAAAAATGATTAACATTTGAAAAGAAGTTCAGCCTCTTTATGCAAATTATGACTTCAACAGGTAACTGCTTACAACCATTTAACTGACAAAATGAAAAGAAGTCTGATAATGCCAATCCTGGTAAGGACGTAGAGTAAGGAGAATTCTCATACCTATGAGTAACAGCATAAAGTGGAACTATAACTTTGGGAAATACTTTAGTATTTTCTTAAAAGTTGGAGATGAATACAACCTATGATCCAGCAATTCTACTGGGTATATGCCCTTCGGACACTCTTGCTTCTGTGTTCTAAGGGGCATAAGCAAGAAAGCTTGTAGCATTATTATTAATCAATTATAAGAGCAGGAGTGAAAATGATAGCAATTAAAGATACTATGGTATAATCCACCATGGAATATTATTCAACAGTGAGAAAGAATAAATGATACCTATCTGGAAAATGGATGAAGCTTAAAAACACATTGTTGAAAGAAAAAACAAACCTTAAAAATATAAAAGGAATGATATAATTTTAATAAACTCCAGAGTAACAAATCTAAAATATATATTGTTAAGCACACATATGTGTGATGAAAACTATTTGTTCAAAAGCAATAAAATGATAATTACAGTGTACACAGTAGTGACTCAATATGGCTGGAAACAGACAATTGGGTTTGAGAAGGAGCCAACAGTTTAAAGCATATGGTGTATTCTAGTTCTCAAGATGATACTGGGTCTCTTCTTTCCCCCATTAATATACTTCATTTGCATGTTTCATGTAGTTTTGTGTGTGTGTATATATACACACATATATAGACACACACATATATATACATGATACATGACACATGTATATTTATTCATAAAGAAAAGCAAACAGAATAGCAGTGCCACTTTGTCTATTAAATATGCTGTAATTGGTCTGGACCCTTCTACTAGAGATAAGGGCACAGGCATATTCAGTTCTCTGGCCCACCTCAGACACATAGGGCAATAAATAGTTACAGCATATCAAATTTAAAAATAAATAGATGTGTACATTATCTGAAGATAGCACATTGGGGTGCTCTCTCTGGCAATTTTAATTGATTTTCAAATGGAAGTTTAAAGGCAGTTATGTACAAAAAATCTGATTTTTAATTCTTGAGTTTGTATTTTGTTTCATTTTTTCTTTCCAAAGAATAAAACTACTATGCTTGTATTTCTATATCCTAGAGAAACAAGTTGATGGCAAGAGTTCCTATACCTCGAGAAAATCAAAATAATTTCTGCCCTTCAATGAGTACCTCTTTGGCTTTGAAATAAGACTTTTTTTTTTTTTTTTTTTTTTAACAGAGCAGGGTTTGCCAGCTCCCCCTTGTGGCCAGGAGGGGCCAGTGGCACCACTGGGTTCACTAACGCTCAATATGGTACAATTAACTTAAATGGTATCAGCTTGGAGGAACAATTTTAGGCAGTTTTACATCCCAGCTTGATTTTTGACTTTTTTTTTTTTCAGATTGATTTGAATATTTTCTTTCCAGTCTAGTGTAGTTTTCTTTCCTCCAGGGTGGGTCCAGTCCATACATCTTTATCTAGGCTCTCTTGCAGAGGTGCAGCTATACTACGTAACACTGGGGAAAATGTGATGCCAGTTAGTTACATCATGTTATTTCTTACTAGTTAATGACTTAAAAGTTTATAACTAATTATACATGCAAGGCATCTTTATTTTCATAATATCAAATTTTAAGCACGTGGGGAAGAGTTTGAGATGGCAGAAGGACTATCCTAACACAATGTCAGAGTTCTAGTTAATTCTGCTTATACCATATGTATATTTATATAGCCATGTGAGATTGGTATTAGTGATATTTTTATTCCAGGTGAGTAAATTCAGGCACAGAGAAGTGAATAATTCGCCTCAGGTCAACTGGTCAATTGGTTGTAGAGTTTGAATTAAAATCTAGCTCTTCTGACTCTTAATCCAATTCTCTTGTTACTACCGCATATTTATGTATGAGATAAGTTCTAGGGCTGATGATGGCTCTCTTGTGCTTAGCGGGAGCATGATGTGGGGGAGGATTCAGGATGCCTAACTTTGTTGAATAACCAATTGGTTCTTTTTTTTTTTTCGGTATTTAGTTTCAGGATCTAATAAAATATTGTCACAGTGGAAACTCATTAGAGTGTGAGCTTTATAGAATCCCTTTTCTTTTTTTCCTTTCTCGGTGGGAGCGCTATCAAGCCAGGGCATTGTTTCTATTTTTTCTTGGGTTAAAATGCATGAGGCCTTTCTAGACCCCGGAGTAGAGATCCTGAACGGTTTTAATTACGGTAGGCACAGCGTGATGCTCTTAGATTTTTTTGGACAATTGTATATTGTGGGGAGAAAATTCAACTGGAAAAATAGCAGCATTTTTTAAGGTCTTTGTTCACCATTTTGGAGGTTTTTATATCCATTTAATTTTACCAATACGCCACACGCAATCTGCTTTCTTTAGATTGCTTGGCCACTCACATACCTCTGTCTGGTGTCTGGGTCAGAGTTTTAAATTTCTATATGTGTTCATACTTCAGGGGGAAGAATGCCCTTTTTAATCTAGGATAAATTACAACCTTATTTCCCTTGGCTTATCTTATTAATATTTGATGACATTTATTTTCAAAGCAACTTTGCACAGTTACCCTGGCGTGTTTGCATGAAGGAGGCTTTCTAATGCAAATCTGACTAAATTGAAAACTTAAAAAAAAAATGGCTTAAATGAGACTGCCCTCAATGTAATAGCCACCAAAGCAGTTATTAATTTACTTACTCATTGATTTCTTAATTAATATATACTGTAATTTGTTTGAAATATTATATTTGTTACAGACTTTGTGGTGAGTATTAGCTTATATGGTTTAGTGGATAAGATATTGCATAAAAAAGAAGCATAGCTTCAAATTCTTGATAGAGGTTCATTTGTACCCACCAGCCAGGCACTGGGGATTACCACCTGCTGTTTCTTAAGCACATTAAAATTAAAGATTTTCCTTTACTCTTGAGTATGAAAGTCCCTCTTCAAGCTTCGTTTTGTGGTTTGCAGTAAAGGAGGTGCCTATGCACTTAAGTCAAGGAGATTAGATCTGGTGAGTGGTCAATTGCAGAGGAAAAGCAGATCCTATTATTTTTGGTGAGTTTTCGGCTATTGAAAGAAATACCATTGAAATTCTGAATCTGAAATACAGTATTTGAAATAATGTACCGGCCACAATTATTGTCTAGTAAAACATTAGGATCTTTTAAAGGGGTTACTGAATTTGTTCAGGAGAACGATGAATTCAAGATCTAAAAAGGGATTTCAGTGTTTGTCGAGAGGAGTAACTCATTAAGTTGCCCTTTGTTAGGTGAGATTTTAACTTTTGTAATACGAGAATGTAAAGTTCTATTAATGATGGAGGGACTGATTTCCTTGTCAGTATGGTCCAGCAACTGCTGTGTTAACAGAGGAGTAAAGAGCAGTTCAGTGAAAGTGGTGACTCTGGGAAGAATGAGGAGGCATCCATCAGAGGCTTTTCGAGGAGTTGTGGCGGAACTGTACTGGAAGAATGAATAAACCGTGAAAGGGGAGGATGATGGAGATATTTCTCCAGGAGGAATTGATTTGCACACTGGAAAATGTTTATTGAGCCATTATTATGGAAATAATCTGTTAAATGATGGGGAAGATCTAAAAAAGCACAAGTGAGTTTACTATTTAATAAGATACAAAGACATACACAAAAATGAGAGGTAACAGCTAAGGATAATAACAGTGAAAGAGAGAGAAGTTTTAAAGGTAATCATAAGGTGATTTCTGTATAAGGCAGTATAAGATTGTCCAACTTTAAGAACGGAAACGCTCAAATGCCCATCATCATCTTCTCCCCAATAATATATCTCTTTTAAAGGTCATTATTTCCCTTTCAATGGAAAGTAGACATGTCACAAATTATACTCTCAATCATATTAATTGGCTTAGTCATTTCTACTTTATGACACTAAATGTAAAATGAGAGGAAATTTAACAAATTAGTTTAACTTGGAGATTTGATAAGAACACCGTGTTAGCTAGAGTCAATAAACCATCCTGGCACATTCTTAAAGTTCATTATCAGCACAAATTATGGGATTTGTTGATTTCCTCCTCTTCCTTTGCCTGCCTCATAGAAATCCTACAGTCTGTACTTCCAAATAGTTTCTTTTTAATAAATATTTATTTATTATACTTTAAGTTCTGGGGTACATGTACATGACAGTACATGTGCAGAAGAATGTGCAGATTTGTTACATAGGTATACACGTGCCATGGTGGTTGGTGATTTGCTGCATCCATCACCCTATCATCTACATTAGGTATTTCTCCTAATGTTATCCCTCCCCAATTCTCCTACCCCCTACTATCCTTCCCCTAGTCACCTACCCCTCAACAGGCCCCAGTGTGTGATGTTCCCCTCCCTGTGTCCATGTGTTCTCATTGCTCAACTCCCACTTATGGGTGAGAACATGCAGTGTTTGGTTTTCTGTTCTTGTGTCAGTTTGCTACAAGTGATGCTTTCCAACTTCATCCATGTTTCTGCAAAGGACATGAATTCATCCTTTTTTATGGCTATGTAGTATTCCATGGTGTATATGTGGCACATTTTCTTTATCTAGTCTATCATTGATGGGCATTTAATCTCATCACTTTGGGAGGCCAAGGTGGGCAGATCACAAGGTTAGGAGATCGAGACCTTATAGTTTCTTAAGTATTCCACTGCTCTCCATTGTAACCTCTTAGTCCAAGCTACCACTGTCTTTCCCCTGGGCTTTTACATTAGCTTCCTATTGATATCCTGAATTCTAACCTTGAGCACTACAGACTAGTCTCTCACCAGAGCCAGAGAGACCTTTGGGAATGGAAAAATCAGATCATGTCATTCCCTGCCTGAAACTCCTCAATAGCTTTCCAAACTTACCAGCACCACAGAGGCCCTCTGATTTTATGGTCTACCACACTGCTTGCTGCCCACATTCCAGCCACATTAGGTATCCATCTGCTTCTCATGCATTTCAAACACTCTGCATCTTTACAGCATTTGCAGATCCAGCTGCCTCTGCTTAGAGTGTGTAAAAGAAAATAACATTTCACGACCCTCTAAATTTATCATGCCAAGGGAAAAATTAAGCCCTGGAGACTGAGTCATGTAACAGGTTTGCAATTCTACACCTTAGATTATAGATGAACTTTCTCCCTCATTGTTCCTGTTCTGTAAATGACTAGGAGAGACCAGTCACTAGACTGCTTCCGCTTTAGTCACTGACCTTTGTTGTAGATTAACTGCCTCCTTTATTGTCCTCAACTTAACTGAGATCAGATGGCAACCAAGACCCCGTGACTGTTATATCTTCAGTGTGGAATGTTAAATATACCTTTTCCAAAAAGAAAAATACCACCTAGACTGATTGTATCGTTGTAAGTATGTATCTGGCTTTGCATGGATGTTGAAATTCTCTTAATCTTCCCTGAACTTTGTCTATATACATGATCCCAAACTTCTATGCTTTAAGACACTGACTTTTATCCTTGGGAATCTGTGATTCCCAGGTAGCTTGTCCTCAGGCTTTGTGCTCGAATCAACTCTCTTTAAACTGGATTCTGATCCTTTTGATTATTTTAGGTTGACAAATGCTCGTCTTTCAGGTTTGCATTACACCTGGTGATTTTCATTTAAGCCTCAATTAAAACATCATCTCCCCATAGTGGTTTTCTTTAACCCAGTCATTATTTAATATAGTGCCTTTTACAGTTTATGCAAATTTGTTATTGCTATTTGAAATGATCTCATTTATTTACTTTATAATCTCAGTTTTCTTCTAGAATATCAGGGTCATAATGTCAGGATCCATTCTACTTCTTCAAGATTTTATCTCTAGCACCTAGAGCGCTATGTCTCTAATGGTGAGTATGCCACATATGTTTATTAAGTGAATGTCAAATTATGATTGAGATACTCTCTTCTCATTCGTCTTCCACAGAGTTGATGGTTGTGGCTTGGGTAGGGGCCAAGGGAAAACTTCATTTTTGCCTTCTGAAGGGTCACTAAAAAAATCAGCTGACCAAAGCCAGGTTAACAAGAGAAAAGGCATACAAATTTACTAATGTGTACATGAGAGAGAACAATAGAGTGATCACCCCAACCTTCCAATGGGGTTCAGAAGCTTAGATACCATCTTTAGTTTACAGAAAGAATGAGGACTCCAAGCATGGTCAAAATGGTCAAAATGGGTTGTGCTGCTAAATTAGGTTGTGGTGGCAAAGCAGGTTACAGAAGAGAAGAGGATGCTTGGAAGCAAAAGTGGGTAGCATCCCCCAGAAAGAATAGACAAATGCTTCTTTCAGACCTTTAAAGGTGTCAGACTCTCAATTAATCTTTCCTAGATCCAGACAGATGAGACAGAGCCTCAGAGAAAACCTGGTTGCATCAGTGCAGATTCTCTGCCGACAAAAATCTCCCCTACAAAAGATAGTTTTACAGGGCTACTTGTGTTTTCAGGCTCTCTGAAGGGCCATCTCAAAATATGTCAACGAAGTATATTTTGGAATGAAATATATTGATCTCCTTCACGTGGTTCCCACAGGCTGAAAGGGGAATTCATTTAACCAGAATTAGCACTTAAGATACTTTTTAGCTCACTATAGAGTAAAATATCTTTTGTGGCTTTGTAGAAATCTAAGGTTATGATTCCAAAGCTTTATATTCTCAAGATGAAACTCATTAGCTGATGGTAAATTTAAAGTAGACATTCAAAGCAATAAGAAAAAAGGAAATGCAAGAGTGAGTTACAAATAAATTTTAAATTTCTACCAGTACATGAAAGTCTTAAATCACGAAAATGAAATAGCAAACGTCTAGCTATCTAGCATCTTCTATATTGTTCAGGATACGCAGCATATATGAACTTACTAATATCTGCTTGTCCCTGAAGTAAGGTAATGAGGCTTCATGTGGAAGCAACTATGAATTGAAAGTGCACTATGAGCAAAATTTTCTGCTTATTCCAACAGCGATTTTGAATTTTATTCATCTCCACAATGATATACATTTTATTTAAACATATAACAATGAACAATTAATCACCCTGTTTCCACTAGGTATTCTGGGGTGTGTTAAAATACTACTAATGATTATTTTATTTGCTATGACCTTCCTTGAACAAGTGGTAGAAACCCAGGTTAACTTCAGGGAAACAAATTTATTAGTTCCCAAAACCAGAAATTTCAGGAAAATTTCATGAAGTTATATCTCTCTTTCTTCATTTCTTAGTTATGCTTGTGTCTCTCTCTCTTTTTTTAAAATCTTGATGTTATTATCATCTACAGATGATGAGCTTCTTTTAGTAAGTTAATGAAAACTGGAGCCAGGGTTATATTCACCTTAAGGAAAGAATAGTCCTAACTCATTCCCACTAGCTTGTTCATTCATTTATTCAATATTCATTTAACCAATGTGGATTGACTGTCTTTTGTGTCAGGGTAATTCTGAAAAAAATTCTGCTTTGTATAGACCTAGATTGGGCTATGCATCTCTTCCTGGCCAGAGGAATAGGCTATGTTGATAGGCAAATACAATGTCAGGTGCCTCCACCTTGGCTGGGTGAGTAAAAAGCACTGTTATTTATATGGATTTGAAAGGGTTCCTAAAAAAATAAAAAGAAGACAGGTTTATCTCAGTTATAGGAAGGCAGGTTTATCTCCATTGTGAGTGGCAGACAAAAACTGGTAGCTATGGTATTTCACTGAACTACTGAGGGGCCTACGTAATTAGTGATCTGGGTATAAGATTCAAGGTAAGTTGACAAAAACATAAAAGATGAGAATCACTCTCACTGATTTCCTTTCTTTATTTTAAAAATTCTATTTTGGAAAAAAAATCAAAACTTAACTTGATGAATGCTGCTTATATAGCTTTTCATTTCTGTGGGGATTCCTTACACAATTCCCTGTGCTATTTAATTGAGATGTGGCTAAAGCTTTGTGATACTGGTTGAACTTTACAGTATATAATTTTTTTGTATAATTTAAAAAAGGAAGTTCTCAAACGAAAGTCATAAAGTAATTCAGCCCCCTTACCCTCACCTTGCCCTACAAAAGTAACAGCTTAATTTTGTCCCTCTTAAGAGTTATGTAATTCTAAATTTGGGTAAATACTCCTGCTTCCAACCCTTCCCCAATCAAATTTCACTTTGGTTTTATGTATCAACAGAACAATTATTTCTTATTCTTAAATTCATTATAGTCTTCTCTTGATTATCTCATTCATCCCTATTTTGTCTGGAAAGCAAATTTTATCTATTCATATTTTTACAAAAAATATATATTAACTACTAGTTGTAAACCAAGCACTTGGCTAAATTAAGAGCATAAAAATTGTTTTCAATAAGACACTTGGTTATTTATTACTAGACTTCCTTCCCCACACCCCCATCTCCACTAGGTTACTGCATATGGGATGATTCTACGTGGCACAAATGTCAAAGGCATTTGGATACACTCTATTAGATTTATATTGTCTTTTAAAATTCCCACCAGATTTACCTGGAAATATTTACCCGGTAGGAAAGCATGCTGGGTAGTTTTAATCCACTCATAGTTTTCTGAGCATTTTGGGACTTCTTCATCCTCTAGTCATCTCTCTCACATCTGTAGGCCACTATTACCCAGGCGGGTAATGTATGGGCTTTGCCACTGAACATTTCATAATAAGGAAAGATCTGTTTGGTTTCTGCCTTTCTGAAGAGATAAATATTATTCTTAATAGGTAAATAATTTAGAGGAGTCCTTTCTGAAGCTATTCAATGAGGTTACATGAGTGACTCCAAAGTGCATATATGTACTTGGGGATTTTAACTGCCACATAATTAACAATATGTGACAGAAAATGCAATTTTCATTTACTTACCTAGGATATTACTTTGTTTTTTATATTATTTCTTCTGTTTTCCCCTATGGGCATAAAGCAAAAATGACTTTCTTAATATTTTGGTGGCATTCTTACAACATGGTTTTACTGTTACTTTTATCTTTCCAAGAACTGGCTGTTTCTGTCCATGGTATTCGCTTTTAAAAAGAGCATAATATTTCTCATAATCAAGACTGATCATTTGAAAACTGAATAAAATAGTCACTTCTTTTCAGCTTTTATTTATAAATACTGGTAGGTGAGAATTTCCGCTAATAAATTCACTTAATAAATGAAGAGTAAACAGCAGGAGGCAGGCAGTTCATTTTGGAGGCTTGTTACACGATGACTGGATGATCTGACCAGTAAAATGGGGCATGGTTTGTTCAAAGCAGGTTTGTGGTTTCTTGCTGCTCATCATTAGGAAACCAGAGAGCTCATTTTGAAGCTCTATGGAAGATTGTTTTGACAGCATGAATATAGATCCACCCACTGCCATTGATTTTGGACATTATAACATAAAATGGTGAATGTATTGAAAGAGAAATAGCGACATCTTTTCCTGACTTGGTTTTATATTGACCAAGGTACTTTCTTTAATTACTTCAAGCACTCACTGTCAATATCAGGAGTTTTAAGTTCTGCAACATTGGGCAACCCCCGTCACCTCTCTGTGACTCAGTCATGGGACTGTACTGCAGAATTTCTATGATTTATTGTTGTTAAAATTTCTACCCATGCTGCTAATGTACGTGCTTTGCCACTGAGGATTTGTTAGTGGAGGGAGATCTGCTGTTTGGTTTCTGTCAGTCTTTCTGAGGAGATAAATTACATTCTTATTAATAGCATTATAAATTAATACCACCCAGGCTGTGTTACATATATAACACATATTAAACACACACACACACACACTCTCTCTCTCTTTTTCTCTTTCTCTCTCTCTCTCTCACACACACACACACACACACACACACACAATCTTGTACTGCTCTTTATTTATTTATTTTTTGTGATTATTTTTTCCCTTATCTGACTAGTAAGTACCTCGGTGAACCATAATAATTCTCTGTTTTTGAAATGTTCTTCTAGCCAGGGATGTGCACAGAGGGCTGAGTAGTAAATATTTTTGGATGAAGATGATGATAGTTTGTTGGAATAATATTGATGACTCATCAGGTTAACTATGATTCATTTCTACCTGTGAAGACTTGGGCATGGTAGAGGGTAATGGTGGGATTTTTTCATGATTACCTTCCCTTTTCCTTTCGGTAGCAGATGCTCTAAACTCTATCCACTAAAGGCTGATCACTGTTAACATGTAAAACTGTATTCTGGGGCTTTGCTCTGGTTGTAGGAACACACTTGACCATGAGTTGTGTACACAGTTCCAAAAGCTGCCTATGACCAATGACGGAAGTAGTGGAACAGTGGCGCATAACTCACGTAATAGGATGTCACTATGCTAGAGGATGTGCCGCTCACATTCATAATGCCTGCCCATATTCACTATCATTTTGTTAGCAAGCTCACCAAATTACAAAGTGCTTGGTTTAACTCTTATTGGCTTTTAAATAGAAAATATATAGGGCATAATTGGGGTCCTTATTTATGCCTTAGCACATTAACTTTAGTAGATTGTTTGCCTCCTTTTCCTGAAATGGAATTACTGAAGGCAAACGCAGTTCTTAAATGAAGAGATGCAGGCAAAGTAGAAGAAAATAACAATTTGAAAACAAGGAGTGCTTCAGGAAAAAGCAAGATGTTTGGGGCTCTAAGATAAGGCATTTGGGCAGTTTCTTTGTAGAATGAGGAATGTCAGTAATACAGGAGGTGTGAGAAATAAATTCTAACATGAGGAACAAATAGATTCCTAATAAATGAATAAGTGTAAAAAGTATACAAAGGAAGTTGTAATATCAGAAGTAAATTTGTTTGCTTGTTTGCTTTGAGAAAATATAAGACAGAAAAGATGCTGTTTTAATTTTATAAGAAAGAGTTTTTAAAGGTCTTGGACAGTTACTGTCCTGAAACTAAAATTGACTTGGTAATGGAGGATCAAATTGAGTTACATATGCTTATTATTTCCCATTGGTCGACTTAAAGACTCAAAAGTTTGGAATAGGAAAAATAAGGAAGATGAGTATTATTTTTTCCCTGCTGCTTATAGAGGAGTTCATTTACTCTAACCTTTTCCTAAAGATGATTATTTACTCTATTTTTATATAATTAAATCTTCATATCTTGGCTTATTTGAATTTCATATGTTAGCAGTAAAACAAATCTATTCATATTGCCTTTCTTAATTTATAAATAAAAGGTTTTATTAAGTAAACATGCATTTAGGCATTTCATAAAATATATGTAAATTGCCAGATTATAGATAAATGCATCATTTTCAATGCCACACCTAAGTATGCATTATGGTTTCCTGAAAATAAGTTTGAAGGCCAGACTTGAAGGGCTATTTTCTTCTGGAGATGAATATTTATACTTAGCTCAGCTGATAAAATTGATGTGTTCCATTCACTATGTATCTATTTATCCTATCTCTTAGATATTCCCAGAAAATGAAACGCATAACCTACTTTTGTAAAAAATGCAGTTAGAAGACCTACACTCTATAAAGTGTGAATAACCAAATTGAATGGAATATTATTATTATGGGATGTACACTTGCCAAATATTGACTTAATTACATTGTATTCACTATTCTTTTGGGGGTTGAAAACTCAAGACAAAGCACATTGCAACTTAATATTTTAAATGGTCCTTGATCCAGAGAGACATTGAGGAAGATAAATATTTACAGAGTACCAATAATGGAAAACATAACAGAAGACTGCTAATGTGGCCATATGAGCTGCTTACGTGAATTTGATAAAACTGTGAGTCAAACGACCTAAGACAAATGTGAATATGGAATGAAAAGAAATATAAACTAAGCATTCATTGGGAACATTTGTCATATCGTTTCTATCTGTGAACAATATAGTGGCAACAGATTAAACACTGCCACTTTCAGTAAATTCATCTACCAAAGCACTAGTCTTAACAATATTTATGAATAAACAGCAGTTTACCCTAATGGCTTCAAAAATCAGTCAAACAATTTGATATATTATGAGCTGCTTGAAAATCTGATTGTGTAGCTGATTTCGTTGCTCTCTGTTTACATAAATTACTTTTTCTTTTCAGTTGTCTGTGAACCATTCCCTTAGTCATCTATCAGAAAGAATGAAATCTTTTGACATAAAAAGCACTTAGGAAGCTTGAATGGTATCTTCTCCTCTAGTCTAGGTCTACCCTGATTAATCAGAGCCTTACATACCTGACGTAGGGCTCTGATTAATATCATATGGGAAGAACTATTACCACCCAGAAGTATTGATATTGATCCCTGTTCCCATCTTTCTCAGAGTGAACTCATGGGATATTAACATTTGCATCAAGTAGATATCACCTTCCTCATATCTCTTGCTCTTAAGGTAATGTTCATGTACACTAACTCCTTTCTTTTCACTAACCCAAATGGGCAGCCTCTCTGTCACATGTGATTTTTCCTAGTCCCTCATGGTATTGATGCTAGCTTAGGTCTGTGATCCTTTTTTGTCTTGTTACTGAAATTTCTGGTCTCTTATTTGTTTAAACAATATTTAAAAAGCTGGGCATGGTGGCTTATGCTGTAAACTCAGCACATTGGGAGGCTGGGGCTGACGGACTGCTTGAAGCCCAGGAGTTTGAGACCAGCCTGGGTAACACAGTGGAACTTTGTCTTTACAAAAATTAAAAAAAACATTATCTGCGTGCAATGGCATGTCCCTGTTGTCCCAGCTATTCAGGAGGCTGAGGCAGGAGGATTGCTTAAGCTAGGAGGATGAAGCTAAAGTGAGCTATGGTTGTGCCACAGCAATCCAACCTAGGTGACAGAATGAGACTCGGTCTTAAAAACTCCATAAAACCCCCAAATCAAACATTTAAAGAGTGGCATTGTTCTAGATTCCACAGAAACAACAATTAAAAAAAAAAACAAATTCTTCCCTCATGAAGTTTATTGTCTATTAGAGGAAGACAGATATTAAGCAGATAAATGAGTTGCAGTGATATGTCAGATGTTGATAACTGTCATGATGAAAATAAAGTAGGTTTGAAAATAACTTTATGTAGAGTGGTAATGGAAATCCTCTCTGAAAAGCTCATATTTGAAGAAAGCCTGACGAAGGTGAAGCCGCAAGGCATTCCTGAGTCTGGAGGGAAGAAAGTTCCAGGCCTGTCAGCAGCAGGAGAAAATACCTTGAAGTAGCAGTATGGTTGGAAGGTTCAAGGAATTTAGTGCAGTGAGGGAGGGGACTACTGGTGAGGACAGAGTGATACTGGGAGAGGTCAGGGAACAAATCATATAGGGTCCTACAGTTCAATGAGTTTTGAACGAGATCGAACCATATTGAAGGATTTCGAGCAAAACCCTACAAACTCTCCAATCTCCCTTTCCAGTCACTACCGAGAATAGCCTCTATGCTGACTTTCCATGCCATAGTTTAGTTCAGCTTGCACTTGAATTTTAACATAAATGAAATCGAGCAGCATGCACTCTTGAGTGTCTAACTTATTTCACTCAAATTACACTTGAGAGAGTCGTCAATATTGGACACAGTCATTATTTACTCATTTTCACTGTTGGACTTCCACTGTACAAAGATACTACAATATACTTATGCATTTTGTTGTTGATTGACATCTAGGTTGGCTTGGCTAAATTGGACAGGGTTTCTATGACCTTCCCTCCCTTCCCCAACTACATTTCTCTAGATTAACACATGTATATATTTTGTTTGGGTGTATACAAAGGAGTAGAATTGCTAGGTAAGGGATTACATGTATATTCAGTATTTAATAAATGCTGTCAAAACATTTTCCAGCTCGGTTGTAATAATTCACACTCCCCTCAACAGTGTTTGAGAATTCTTGTGGTCCCGAGAGTCATATCTTTGTTTACTATGCTCCCCTATTTTGTGTGTGTATTGGACCTACTGACTTGCTTTAAACCAATAGAGGATAGTGAAAGTGATGAGATGTTACTTCTGAAATTAGATTGTAGAGGCCGTGACTTCTGTTCTGCTGGCACTCTGGCTGTTTTGTTTACTTTCTCTGATGAAGCCAGTTGCCCTGTTGGGATCTGCTATACTGAGAGGCCTATGTGACAAAGAACTGAAGAAATGAGGCCTTCAGTCCAAAAGCCAGTGAGAAAGTGAATCCTGCCAACAACCACTAAAGTGAATTTAGAAGCAGATCCATCTTTACATGAGCCTTAAGATGACTGCAGCCTTGTGAGAGACTCAGAGTCAGGTGAGCCAGTTAAGTACCTGGATTCCTGACCCACAGGGATAAGAAGAATATGTGAGATAAATAAATGTTATTTAATGTTATAAATAAATGATATTATAAATGCTTGCTATTGCAAGCTACTATATTGGGGTAATTTTTTACACAGTAATAGATAACATATTTAGCATTTGGAAATACTCTTTTGTGACATGCCTGTACACATCTTTTGCCCATTTTTCTGTTGAGTTATATGCTTGCTTGTGTATTTTTTTGTTTGCTTGATTATTTGTTTGTAGGAGTTATTTAAACATTTTAAACATGAGTTCCTAACATATTTATTGCATGTATATCCTCCCATAGCGTGGCTTGCCTTTTCACTCTTCTAAAGGTTTATCAATTTTATATGATCAAATTGATCATATTTTTCCCCCTTTACCATTAATGCTTTTTGCCTTGTTTAAAAATTTTCTGCCTACTTTGAGGTTATGAAGATATTGGTCTATATATCCTTATAAAAGCTTTATTGTTTTACCTTTCACAGTTTTATCTGTAATCCATCTGAAATTGATTATATTTGTGGCATGGGCAAGGTATTGAGATTTATTGTTTTCCACATGAATATCCAATTGATCTAGGAACATTTATTGAAAATATTATCTTTTCTGCATTGCATCCGAATATTACATTTGTTATAAATCAAGTGAGTATATGTGCTAAATTGAGCTGTGTTAAATTTGATTAAACTGAAAACTGCATTTCCAAAAATTTTATTTGAAGAGTTTTCCGTTAGAGTTGTCTATGTAGAAGAATTTCAACAGATTTGGAAGGAGAATATGGCTATAATACGGCTAAGGAGACAGTGGCTATTAGTATTGAAGGTCCTCTGCTAGATATGGTAATGGATGAACACAGAGATACAGATGGGCTCTAGTTTATTCTCACTCTTCTCCATGTCTAGCTTTTCGTCCTGACTGCCATCTCAGCTGACCAACAGCATCCCTAGGCCCCCATCTGTGTTGGCAGTGCACCCACAAGAGTGGTATTGCATGGACGCAGCATTTGGTCATAGATCTGCTGTTTTCTCTTCATGTCTGTAGCTGGACATGCTTGTTTTTTCAGATAGTTCTGCGATCTTTGACTTTTTCACCCATGCCAGTGCATCAAGAGCACTGATTAGTGACTTTCTCCCTAACCCCTTTACCCATTCCCCTTTTGAAAGAAAGCCATAGACAGTTAGTGCAGGCAATATGAAAGATTCTGTCCTGAGTGCAGGCTAATACGGTATGTGCATGTGGGTCTGGTTCTGGGCTTTGGTGTCCATACCATGGTCAGTTTTTTTCTATTCTTGCATCAGTACCACAATGTCTTTTTGATTGTTTGTTTTTGTTTTTTGACAGGGTCTTTCTTTGTCACTCAGGCTAAAATGCAATGACGCAATCTCTGCTCACTGCAGCCTCCGCCTCCTGGGTTCAAGTGACTCTTCTGCCTCAGCTTCCTAAGTATCTGGGACTACAGATGTGCACCACCAAGTCCAGCTCATTTTTGTATTTTTAGTAGAGATAGAGTTTCACCATGTGGGCCAGGCTGGTCTCAAACTCCTTTCCTCAAGTGATCTGCCCACCTCAGCATCCCAAAGTGCTGGGATTACAGGCATAAGCCACCATGCCAGGCCCCACAATGTCTTATTCATTATAGTTTTATAAAAGTCTTGATATCTGGCAGTAAAGTCTTCTAGCTTTGTTCTTCTGTGAACTGGCCTTGGGAATTTTTGGCCTTTTTTATTTCTGTATAAATTTTAGAATCAGCTTGTTAATGAAAAACATGCTTGGATTTTTATTGAGATTGCACTGAATCTATAGAATGATCAAGGAAGAAGAATCAGCATTTTCACAATTCAGAAAGAACTGAAATCAATTTTCTATAAACCTTTCCAAAAATAGGAAGAAAAAAACCTCACTTTGAAATTGTTTTATGAGACTAATATATCATTAATACTAGAATCAGTTAAAAGTTACAGATTTTAATATCGGGCAAAAAATGATATTTAACAATATGCTGTCTAGATGCAGACAAACGTTCAACTCTCTGGCAGCCAAACTAGGACACTTTCCCTTGCTCCCATAAGATGACATTTATTTGGCTTAGATATGTAAAGTTTTGCCATGAGTCCAGGTTATTATAATTCCTCAGGATTACAAGTTTCTACACATCTTTCTGAACAGGCTCTAGGCATCACCATTCCCTCTGAGATAAATCTTTGGACAAAAAAGTGGAGCCGAAGCTTTTAGATCTGTAAGAGATAACCAGATCTCTTTACGTGTCCCTTTTGGAAAAGGAAAGGGTTCAGAGAAGGTGGAGCCAAGGTTTCCATCTTATCCATAATAATTCATTAACGCTGAGTGAACTCATCAAGAACCCTTGGGACCTGCCCCAAGGATCTTGAGCCAGAATCGTTTCCCACCTCATGCTCTAAGGATCCACTGCCAGTTCTCTCATGTAAGGACTTAACTCTTCTGTTTTTATTCTTTTACTCTGCTATATTAAACAGATAAAAAACAAATATCCATTGGGCTCTGAATTTAATATGCTATAAAAGAATGTGGTGGGAAAAAGTGAATAGGCTTTGGGAAAACAGGGAGTCTCCTTTTGAGGAACACAGGAAAATGTTGCAGAGGAAAGGATTACCCTGTTTAAAAGATGAGGACACAGAGAAAGTGAGAAAGTTACCAGAGGGGGCCAAAGAGCCAATGGGCTAATCTTGGTGAAGTTTCCCAAAGGAGAGAGGACCCATGTGAATGTCCTGACTAAGATTCTTGGGGTTCTTAGAAAGCTGTACCAAGCAGCCTCTTATGTCTTCTGCACGCAATTCCTGAACCTTCTTGAGTCCTCGTTGCGGAACTCTCTCAGATACCCTGTGTGCTTGCTGCTTGCTCATTGTCCACTCCCTACCTCATTAGACCAGGACTTTTTAAACTGTGACTAAGTCAACAATGAGATTGTTATAGGGAAGTACCTTTGGGCTTGTTCTTAAGGAGTGATGCAATAAACTAGATATTCTCTGATCTGGAAAAGTCGTTGCAGAAAATCTTATTATCCTCTCATTTTTTTGTACACTTACTAAGTAGTTCTAATCATTGCATTCATAATGAGCTTTCCCATGGGAGAATTCCTGTTCATTCTTGAGGACCTAGCTGAAATGTTATCTCCTCTGAGAAGTCTGTCTTAATTCTCTCAGACAGGATTTTGAACTTATCTCTTAGTGTTCCTGTGGTCATTTTTGTTTCCTCCATTACAGACTTTGTCATGTTATTTTGTAATTATTTATAAATTTTGTTTGGCTATCTGTATCCAACCTGAGGACATCCCCTTATTTGTATTTTGTATCTCCATAAATGGTACTTGACATATAATAGAATCTTAAAAACTGTTGCAGAATAAATTCATCCATGAAGAGCAGGGCTGGTTTCATAATTTGAAAATTACAGTGCAAAATGAAAACGTGGAGCCATTGTTCAATAATTATGAAGGATTTCAAGATGGCAACCACAGAGCATTAAATTGATCATGAGGCCCACCTGAGTGTAGGGCCTCGATGTTCATGAAGCTGGCCCTGATGGCAAGTCAGCCTTGGAGTCCACAAACTCTGCAATGTGATTTAAATTCTAACATATTTTATTGGCTGAGCTGTAGAATTGATACTACTCAATGGCATTTAATTTGCTATATAAGTGGTCATTATAGCAGAACATTATAAAGAATGGCCTTGTGAAATTTATTGTATACACATACATACATACATACATACATACATACATACATAGTGAGTATCTCTTATCTGAAATGCTTAGAACCTGAAGTGTTTGAATTTTGGATTTTTTTCAGGTTTTAGAATGTTTGTGAATACATAATGAGACATCTTGGGACCAGAACCCAAGTATAAACACAGAATCTATTTGTTTTGTGTGTACTTATACATATAACCTGAAGGTAATTTTATATAATATTTTAAATACTTTTGTATATGAAACCAAGTTTATATACATTTAGCCATCAATAAGTATAGATGTCACTATTTCAGCCCCTCATGAGGACAATCTGTGGTGGTTTGGCATCACTGTTATTCCAGACTCTGAAGTTATATGCTTCAAATCCTTCAAAATCATCCCCTTGTTCATCATTATCACCAAACACAGTCTCAGGCCAGAGGTGGTACCAGACATGCACAAGAGTGTCTTTCATCACTGTGTTCCTATAATTGGCAATAGCATATAAGACGTCCTTCATGATTGGGCTTCGTGGCCTATGCTTGTAATCCCAGCACTTTGGGAGGTCGAGGTAGGTAGATGGCTTTAGCCCAGGAGTTCGAGACCAGACTGGGAAACATGACAAAACCCTGTCTCCAAAAAAAAAAAACAAAACAAAAATTAGCCTGGCATAGTGGCAATTAACTTAGTTCCAGCTGCTTGAGAGAGTGAGGTGGGAGAATCAACTTAACTCCAGGGAAGCTGAGGCTGCAGTGAGCCATGATCACACCACTGTACTCCATTCTCCAGCCTGGGCAACAGAGTGAGACTCTGCCTTTTTTTTTTTTTTTTTTTAAATAAAAGGCATCCTTCATGCTAAACTCCTTTTGAAAACCTTCCACGCCTATGGCTCTGTTCACTGCTGCTAGCATGGTGTTTAAGAAAGTGTTTTTTATATGATTATACTTCACGGATTCAAGGATGCCATGAAACATAGATGAATTAATGAAGTCATATTTGGATCACATGCATAGCATAAACATTATTTTTTATTAGAATTTCAGCTGGAGGATGAGCAGAACAGTTGTCAAGCAATAGTGAAATCTTGCAATCATCATGCAGTCCAGCTTCCCTGAAGTGAGCATGAGCCACTGGTACAAAATATTTTTGAATCCAGTCAGAAAAGATGTCCCATACCTTTTGGTTAGAATACTAATAGACTGAAAAGAAATTTATTCCTTGAAAACAGTAGGGACCGAAGCTTTTGTGTATCACAGCAAGTGTATGCCTATAAATGCCTGCTGTATTAAGACATCCCAGTACAGCCTTTCTGTCCTAGTCATCTTTAGTCCTTCTAGGGGTTGTTTCATCTCCTGTAGTCAGTGTCTTTCTCAGGCAACAATGACAAAACAGTGATATTATATCAGCATTATAAACTTGTTCTGGTGTCAGATTTTCATTAGCAATGATCTTGGTAAACTCATCAATGAATCTCTCTGCTGCGTCATAATCTGCAGATGCTTTATCATCACAAATCTTGAAAAACTTAATGCCATGCCTTTCTTAAATTTCTGCAGTCAGCCCATTCAATATTCATAGTTCCATTCAATTTTCAGTTTGTCATGCTAGATCTTTGCTTGTTTCATGATCAGCATGACCATTCAGTGGCATGTATTCACTGTGATGCTGATGGATTCACCTTTCAGTACACAATCATGATCTTCATTTTATTTTTACATGGTGTTTCTCCATTTTTAAAAATTGACTTTTGTTTATCACTTTCAGCATAGAGATAACGTTCTCTTTAGTTTAACCTCTTCTTTACTTCAGGTAATATATGGAGGTTGTTTCAACACCATACTCTTCTGTAAGATTTACACTGCTCTCCAGTTTGTCCAACAGCTTGACTTTCTGTACTATCGATAAATATAAACATAAATACTGCTGCTTTTTCTTATCGCTGTTACTGATAGGGGTATCTGTATAATGTTTTGACATTTTCAACAATATATTTATACCAGAGAGCATAAGAATAAGACCTATGTTCAGTTAGTAATGTATATAAGTTTTAGACCCAGGTGGGAAATCATGGGGAATCTGTGGTGTGTCTGGCCTGCATACATATCATCTTATTACTCTTTGTGTGTATACTTGTGTGAAGAAATCTGGGCATGTATGAAAAATATATGCAACAGCTGAAGGGGCCTAGAAGAGTAATTTTTTCCTTGGGGATACAGAATAAACTATCCTGTGTGAGCAGAGGCTATGCTTTGACTATGTGTTCTGACTATGACCCATCACAGAAGGTCAAGTATAAACATTTCTATTTGTGGCATCATGTCAGTGCTCAAAAAGTGTCAGATCTTGGAGTGTTTTGGATTATTGAATTAGTGATTTAGTGATTAGTGAATTAGCTCATCTTTTGCAAAAACAGGCATATAAATGTTGACTTTTTAAAATGCAATATATTCCATATATTGTACCAAGGTTGTTGATTATATTAAATGTATGTATTTCCCTTAGATTATGTTTATTAGGAACATTTTACTTTTACTATTGGGATGAAGAAGAGTTGCACTCTCTTCTCAGTTCCAGGAACCAGCAATGAAGCTTTATATTTATTCATTCTTTCTTTCAACAACTACTTATTGACTACATACCAGGTGACAGACATACTTCAGCTCGATGTTAGAGATACATGGTAAATAAGACATGAACCATCATCTAACAAGGACTGTGTCTAATGAGCAAGGTAGACCTTGAAAAGTATTCAGTAAATTGCAACTGCTGCAAAAACTAGGACAAGATTGTATAACATGTGGTTCTGAGTTTGTCTGGGGTATAAGGAAGTCTTCCCCTAGGAAATAACATTTAAGCTGAGTCCTGAGATGAACAAGAAATAGTTTTAGTAGATCATACATGGATAAGAAGCATTGAAGTGGATAAAAGGAGCATAGAAAGAGTCAGTGCAATAGAAATGGAAGGTGAAGAGTTGAGGTTCACATTAAAGTGAGTAGAAAGCAGAAATAACATGGGGACTAGAATCTTTGAGAGGAAAATAGGGGTGATGTGATGGAGTAGTAACATTAAATGTGATGCTGGAGACATGATAGAATTTTGGGAACTAAAGCAGACATAGACATTGAAAGGGTCTATGAGAGGCCCTAGGACCAGAGGCTATACTTCTTGAATACCAAAATGTCCTAAGAAGAAATTAGAGATGTGGGAAGAAAATGAAGACAAATATTGGAATAAGCATTGATGCTAACCATCGTTGTATTATTTTCCTGTTTGTGCTGTGAGAAATTACTACAAATGTAGTGGTCTAAAAACAACATGAATTTATAATCTTACAGTTCTGGAGGTCAGATGTCGGAAATGCGTCTTGCAGGGTTCAAGTAAAAATGTTGACAGGGTTGATTGCTTCTGGAGGCTTTAGGGGAAAATCTGCTTCTGTGTTTTTTTCCAGCTTCTAGAGCCTCCTGCATTTTTTGGCTCGTGGCTCCTGGCCAGCAACTACTGGACTCTGACCTCTGCTTCTGTCATTATGTCTCCTCCTCTGACTCTCCTGCTTCTTTCACTTACAAGCATCATTATGTAACTACATTAGGCCCGCCTGGCTAATCTAGGATGCTCTCTGCATCTCAAGATCCTTAACTTAATCATATTTTTGACTTTGTGTTTGCCACAAAAGGTAACATATTCATGGGTTCTCAGGATTAGGACATCTTTGGGGACAGGGGGAGTGTATTATTCTGCCTTCCAGAATTTCTCAGCAGGATTCAGGTGTTTATCATTTTTTAAGGTAAAGCCGATGTGATTAAATTTCTATATAGACTATCATCTCATATTTCAGAAAGAAGATAGAGCAAGCAGGAAAATATAACACAAAATATTTATTTAAGACAATAAATAAATACTTCTTCACCTTTAGAGATCAAGAATCCTGGGCTCAAGTCCTCACTGTATCATTTGTCACCTATGTGGGCCCAGGACGTTATTAACTCTTCCTCAATTTCAGTTTCTCCGTATGATAATGAGAAGACTATGATGATGTGAGGCCTAAAATTAAGATTTAATATTATATGATGCCTTGACATCTCATGAAATTAGAAGAGTCTCAGACGTCTTAACTCCAAGTTCCCCTCCTCACTGTGCTCCTTGGATAAGGTCCTCTAGCCAAACAAGTTTACCTATCAAATAGATGACATCTCATTTCTGCTACCTTTGTGGGTTTCATTTCCTTGCCAGCCTGCATAATTATTCACAGAAGTCAATCACATCCTTCATGGGAACCAGGGGTACCTCATCCTCTTGTTAGTCCAAACCCTGCCTGCCATAGCACTTGGTTGTTCACGGTGTTCCTGAGTGAAACCCCCATGTAATGCTGTATAGCCTGTGGCTCCATTCTCCACTGGGCTGTGAGTATGTGTGACTAGTAACTTACTATTTTTCTCATTGATTTGGTGTTGAGTTTTGTGTATTCAGCCATCCTCATAACCCTAGGGTTGGAATCCCTTCCTCACCAAAAGTGTAAATAAGATACTTAAAATAAATATCAATCTTGCAGCATTTTATGGAATTAATTTTTTTTTAAAAAGTTATGCTCTTAGAAAACTTGCCAAGTTCTACTGTATAGGAAACTCTCAACAAGTGGTAGCCATTGTTGGGGTTTGGAAAACAATACCCCAAAGTCAAGGGCTTGGAAGTAGTCTCAGAAGCAAAGTTTTTCTCTGCTCTTCTCCTGACCTCCTGTCTCTCAGTCCTCATTCTCCCCAGAGGCAAAATAGAAACTAGAATCCCTCTTCCCTAAAGTGGGTTACAGAAACAGAAATCCCTTTCCTCGAAGCCAGCTATGAAGTCTAACATTACCACCCTAACTTTCCCTTGCCTTTCTGAGTGATAACTGGCCATAAAGAAATTCTCTAACACACCTTGTTTGATTGTAGATCATAAGACCCTCATTCCAGAAAGATCCTGGCTATCCCCAGGAGGAAGGAATGCTGCAGAAAGAGGTCAAGAAGAATCTTAACAGACAGCCTTTGCTAAGGGAAAGATAGGCTGGTTCTGAATCTAAGTGCTGCTCATGGACTGAAAGTCAGAAAACGAATTTAAAAGGCAAAGTCCACAAGGAGAAGGCAGACACTGGGGGAAAATCTGTTACTAGGATGTTTATGGAAAACATCTTCTTAAGCACCTGATGCAACTGGCATAGAGATTGTTTATGGTTATAGAGCACCTGGCAGAGCCTTCCAGAGTGAAAAACGAATAAGGACAGCTCTAGTTTTTGCTTGCGCTTGGATGCTGATCAGCATACTCTCTCACGTTCTGTTCTGTTTGTGCAGGAGCTCTATGCAGAATATTTCCATCAAGTTTTCTGTGCTGCAAACCTACTTTCCTTTTAGAGTACAGAGAGAACCCAGATTTTTCTTTAACTTTATCAGCATAGATAGTCTCCAGTTTTCTTTCTTATTTTTTTTAAAATTTTTTTATTGTATTTTAGGTTTTGGGGTACATGTGAAGAACATGCAAGATAGTTGCATAGGTACACACGTGGCAGTGTGATTGGCTGCCTTCCTCCCCTTCACCTATATCTGGCATTTCTCCCCATGCTATCTCTCCCTAACTCCCCACCCCCTGCTGTCCCTCCCCTATTCCCCCCAACAGACCCCAGTGTGTAGTGCTCCCCTCTCTGTGTCCATGTGTTCTCATTGTTCATCACCCACCTATGAGTGAGAACATGCGATATTTCATTTTCTGTTCTTGTGTCAGTTTGCTGAGAATGATGTTCTCCAGGTTCATCCATGTCCTTACAAAGGACACGAACTCATTGTTTTTGATTGCTGCATAATATTCCATGGTGTATATGTGCCACATTTTACCAGTCCAGTCTATCATTGATGGTCATTTGGGTTGGTTCCATGTCTTTGCTACTGTAAACAGTACTGCAATGAACATTCATGTGCATGTGTCCTTATCATAGAACAATTTATAGTCCTTTGGATATATACCTAGTAATGGAATTGCTGGGTCAAATGGAATTTCTATTTCTAGGTCCTTGAGGAATCGCCACACTGTCTTCCGCAATGGTTGAACTAATTTACACTCCCACCAACAGTGTAAAAATGTTCCTATTTCTCCACATTCTCTCCAGCATCTGTAGTCTCCAGATTTTTAATGATCACCATTCTAACTGGCATGAGATGGTATCTCAATGTGGTTTTGATTTGCATCTCTGATGACCAGTGATGATGAGCATTTTTTCATATGTTTGTTAGCCTCATGTATGTCTTCTTTTGTAAAGTGTCTGTTCATATCCTTTGCCTACTTATGAATGGGCTTGTTAGTTCTTTTCTTGTAAATCTGTTTAGTTCATTTTTTCTCCTCAGACCACATTTGACAAAAGCCCAGTGTGAGCTGAGGTAATCTGTTGTGGCAGCCTTTTGAGATTTATTCAGATGGAGAAATGTGACAAAATGGCAGATGTGCAGAGCATACATTGAACAAAATCTGCTTTTTCTACAACAAGTGTAGTTGGTTGTCTTTGCATACTGAGATCAGGAAAACTATTCCTCAGAAAAACTTTAGGAGTCCTGAGATCTGAGTCAGCAAACAGAGGCTTTTTTCATTACCCTTTATGGCAATATTTTGGCATTTTTTTGAACCCTAATAACCTAAGAAGGTATGATATGAACTGCTAGGCTCAGAAGATCGTCTTAAATGAAGATCCAGCGTAAGTTAATGAATGAAACAGATTAAAAATAACAATAGTGTTGACACTATCCCAAAGTTTCTACTAAACTCTGCTCTTGTATATCCAACTGCCAACAAATTGCCAGTGGGTTATCTCCTCAAGGAGGATTCATCTGCCTCCTGGGGGTCATTTTAATAATTCTGGGAACTTCAAGAATATCTAAAACTCAACTCCTCCACACTGCTTTTCTGCTGAAGACTGAGTCCTGGACTTCTCAATTTACATCACTTTCTGCCTCCTCTCTACCCCTTTCCTCCCACACACTTTAAAAAGAAGTCATCATTATCTACTTTATTCTACCCTTAATTGTTTTTATACATCCATCTCCAGCTATTTACACTTGTTCTCTCCCAGGTCATGTCTCTATTCATTCATTCAGTCTTTTCTGGAATAGCATGTCTTCCAGCTGAAATTCCTCCCTTCAGTCTTGCTTCTTTGTGATCCATATTTGAAACTAAAGCCAGAGTGGCTTTTCTTTTCTTTTCTTTCTTTTTTTGAGATGGATTTTCCCTCTTGTTACCTAGGCTGGAGTGCAATGGCACGATCTCGGCTCACTGCAAACTCTGCCTCCTGGGTTTAGGCAATTCTGCCTCAGCCTCCGGAGTAGCTGGGATTACAGGCACGCGCCACCATGCCCAGCTAATTTTTGTATTTTTAGTAGAGACGGGTTTCACCATGTTGACCAGGATGGTCTCGATCTCTTGACCTTGTGATCCACCCACCTTGGCCTCCCAAAGTGCTGTAATTATAGGCGTGAGCCACCGCACCCAGCCGAATGATTTTTCTAGAATGTGATTCATGCTCCTCTTTGATTTAAAATCTTTTTTTTTTTGTTTCCCATTTGTAATAGTCTGTTTGTGCATTGCTATAAAGAATACCTGGGCCTGGGTAATTTATGAAGCAAAGTGGTTTAATTACTCACAGTTCCACAGGCTATACAGAAAGTGTGGTGTCAGCATCTGATTGGCTTTTGGTGAGACCTCAGGAAACTTTCAGTGATGGTGGAAGGTGAATGGGGAGCCAGTGTGTCACATGGTGAGAGCAGGAGCAAGAGAGAAGAGGGGAAGGTGCCACACTCTTTTAAACAATCAGATCTTGCATGAACTTAGAGTGAGAACTCATTTGTTACCATCAGGATGGCACCAAGCCATTCATGAGGGATTTACCTCTGGTTTCCAAACACCTCCCACCAGGACTCACCTCCAACACTGGAGATTGCCTTTCAACATGAGATATGGATGGGACAAATATCCAAACCATATTATTATTGCTTTACAACAAAGTCTGAATTCTTTAAGAAATTTGTATTTTCTATTTTAGCCCCTTTTTTATTTTTACATATTGTGTTGGAGCTGGCAATCCCTTATAATTACAACTTCTTTCACATTCTGAAATAAGCACTATCTTCATTCATCTGTTTTGTCTGCCTGGAACAATTTTTCATGCCCTAGCTGGCCAGGCCAACTTTACCTGTGTTTTAGGTAACTCGTCTTCCCTCTTGCTAGAGCAGTACAGGGGCCTCACAAAGCTCACTCTAAATTTATTATTAGAGCATGAACGTGATTTATTAGAATTGTTTGTTTACTTGTCCCACACTAGAGTCTAAGGTCTAAAAAGATCTAATAGGGTATCTGCAAGAGCAGGTGCCAAATATGTTTGATTCCCTATTCCATCTTTAGCTCACCTACGTTCTAACCCAGTTTGAGTGTCAGAGAATAGCTTTTAAAAAATACTTGCTGAATGAGTTTTAGTCTATATGCTGGCATAATGCTAATTGTTCACATACATTATCTTACATAACAAATTTGTGAAGTAGGTATTATCATACAGATCAGAAATTTGAGTCTGAGGGGCAACAACTTGCCTGAGTTCACAGAATAAGATCAGCGGTGAGACTGGGTTAAAAAATTAGATTTCAAGCATTCCTCTTAAGGTTACACAATAAGAGAAGGAGATTGCTCTCATGAGTGAAGAATACTGGTTGGAGATGGCAGAGAGGCTGGAAAAGAAAGGGTAAAGTTTGGTACCATGGGCCACTGAACTAGTGAGGAGACAGCAATGGAGAGTAAGAGGGAGAAGAGTCTCTCATGTTCTCTGCTTAGTTCTTTGAATGCTCAGTCAAGCCATTAGCTGGGAAGGCAGGCATCCTCTTAATACTAAACGGATAGCACTATCTCTGCTGCCTC
This sequence comes from Callithrix jacchus, assembly GCF_049354715.1. Taxonomy (NCBI): domain Eukaryota; kingdom Metazoa; phylum Chordata; class Mammalia; order Primates; family Cebidae; genus Callithrix; species Callithrix jacchus. The sequence goes on along the minus strand of NC_133508.1, from coordinate 144,253,074 downwards.
ATCACTTCCCCAGTTATTTAAGAGAGGTGGATATGGAGACCAAGATCCTAAGCCTTGTCTGCTAGAGCTGATTCAAGTGAACTTTCAAAGATGAATTACCTTTATTTCCTTCATACTATAATTCTACCTCCTTGTTGGGCCAGTTGAGTAAAAATTAGTTTAATTAATTACTGTCTTTTCTCTCATGTGCTTTAAAGGTTTAATTGGGGAAATTACTTATATTTAAAGAGTTTATTTACTAGCACACTAGGTAGGCATGGAAGATGTTTTTTTCACACAATGCTTCTTTTGTGTTGCAGTATTGATAATTACCAGTGTAGTAGTATGTGTTTGGCAAATGTGGCCTAGAATTTACTGCTTCAATTTTGTGTCACATACAAGGCTCCAGGGGGGCTATAAACAGCAAATTTTCTTACTTTTATTTTTCTAACATCGGGTTCTATTCATGATATTTTAAAATTTCTGCAAATTTTATAGACAGAGAGTGATTAAAAGAGAGAACATTGTCAAAATTAAAGCTTTTAGTGATTTGACTCATTGAAAATGGAGAACAAAGCCATCTGAATGAGGAGTTTTAGAATAAATCACCATTAACCATACATGACATGTACACCAACTAAGTTCTGATGGACAATTAGTTACCTAATTAGGTTTAAAATTCATTTAAATAGATGGCTTCTATCCCTGGCCCACCCACTTATGTTTATTACTCCCATTTAGACACTGAGTACAAGTTAAGGCTCATATTACAGAGCTCTGTGGCCTAAACAAATGCACAAGTGTTTGTTTAGAATGAAGAGACAAGTGCTCTATTTGGATAATCAATAAGTCAGTGCCTATTGAGACCCATATTTTACGGTAGATTGTATCTACTTTGGCTAGTGTTCAATGGGAAAATATCTTTCTGTAGAAACTCTCAGACTATGGTTCTTGAAGAAATACCAGCCCTACTTTCTTTACATGGTAATATGGTGAAACATAAATGAATGGACAATACAGTCAAGAAAACCATTTCCTGTGGAGGTGTGTTTACTCCTTATGCCTACCAGGGTGCCATATACTGTGTAACCTATTTCATTAACTGTAAGACACACTTTTTCACAATTTTATTATCCTTGAAAGTGGAGTGTATCTTATAATCCACAGTGGTGTCATATTTAGTTTCCTGAGTTTTTCTTTCTTAGTAGTACATAAAATAATGGTGCGTTTTACAATCAGTGGCATGTTAGATTTAATGAAATATAATGTACTGCTCTTGTGGCAACTTTAAATGGAGTTTCTCAAAGTAACTCATATCTCAATAAGCTTACTTACTAGACAAATACTTATTCTTTCATTTCAGCATATATAATTGATGTTTTTTGACACTAGGAAAATAATGGAAGACACTGTTACTTCTCCCTAATAGCTAATAGTCAAGGAAGGAAAATAAATATATCAAATATATTATGAGACCAAACATTGTGGTGAGTGCTGCACTCGAGAGTAAATAGCAGGTGCAGCCTGGAGTAATAAGAAATCAACATACTTTGTCCAGTTTGTCTCTTTTGTACATTTATAATCCTATGAAATGTAATTGTCTGTAATTCCCTTATTTATGGTGACATTTCATAGAGTGCTTTTCTTCTTTTTTTTAAGGGGTGTAAGGATTCATTTACTTGACTGAAACTCAGATTTTGGTGCATAAAGATCACTGGGATGGTATATTAACAATGAAGATTACCATTGTCCTTGCCAAGAGATAGATTTAGTAGGTAGGGACCCAGGAATCTGCATTTCTAATAAGCTTCTCCTTACTCTAAATAATTCTGTTTAATATTGTCTTAGGACCACACTCTGGGATACACTGGGCTGAACAGAGAACGTTAACACTGGAACCAGTTATAGTAATGAGAATTAATATAAAATTTTACTTGCGTATTGTTTGTTTAAACATTCAAAATCTAATACATTTAAGTGAGATGTTCAAATGACAGTGATAATTGTGCAGGAAAGGAAGCCTGTACTCAACAGATAAAAAGATTTATCCTATATGCTTATAGCAGTTTCTATTTGTCAACGAGTACATTGATCAGTTAAAGGCATGCCTTGGAGGTATTTTGAGTTTAGTTCTAGATCACTGCAAGAAAGTTATCATCACAATAAAGTGAGTCACACAATTCTTTTGGCTTCCTAGTACATATATAACTTATGCTTATATTATACTGTACTCTACCCTATGTGCAATAGCGTAATGTCTAAAGAAGACAATGTACATACCTTAATTTAAAAAAACTTTATTGCTAAAATATGCTAATGATCATTGGAGTCTTCAGAGAGTCATAATCTTTTTGTTGGTGGAGGGTCTTACCTTGATGTTGATGGCTACTTACTGACCATGGTGGTGGTTGCTGAAGGTTGGAGTGGCTGTGACAATTTCTTAAAGTCAGACAACAATGAAATTTGCCATATCAATTGACTTCCCCTTTTGCAGAATATTTTTCTGTCATGTGCAATACCGTTTAATACCATTTTACCCATAGAACTTCTTTCAAAATCAATGTTAGTGCTCTCAAACTCTGTCATTGTTGTATCAACTAAATTTATGTAATATTCTAAATCCTTTGTTGTCACTTTAATACTAATTTACTGGCGTTCGTCTTTACCAGGAGCAGATTGCTTCTCAAGAAACAACTTTCTCTTCTCATCCATTAGAAGCAATTTCTCATCTTGTTCAAGTTTTATCAGGAGATTGTAGCAATCCAGTCACATCTTGAGGCTCTACTTGCAATTTTAGTTCTCTTGATATTTCTACCACATCTACAGTTACTTCTTCCACTCAAGTCTCAAAATCATCCATGAGGGTTGGAATCTACTTCTACCGAACTCCTGTTAATGTTGATATTTTGACCTCCTCCCATGAATCATGAATGTTCTTAATGACACCTAGAATGGGGAAGCCTTTCCAGAAGATTTTCAATTGACTTTGCCCCAGAGGAATCATATCTATGGCAGCTATAGCTTCATGAAATATAGTTCTCAAATCATAAGATTTGAAAGTCAAAATTACTCCTTGATCCATGGGCTGCAGACTTGATGTTGTATTAGCAGGCATGAAAGCAACATTAATTTCCTTGTACATCTCCATTGGAGCTCTTGGATAACCAGGTGCACTGTCAGTAATCAGTAATATTTTGAAAGGGATCTTTTATTTCGGAGCAGTAGTTCTTAACAGTGGGCTTAAAATATTCAGCAAATCATGATGTAAACAGATGTGCTGTCATCTAGGCTTTGCTATTCTATGTATAGAGCACAGGTATGGTAGATTTACCATGATTATTGAGGGACCTTGATTTTGGAATGGTAGCTGAAAATTGACTTTCACTTAGAGTCACCAGATGCACTAGCTTCTAGTGTGAGAGTCAGCCTGTCCTTTGAAGCTTTGAAGTCAGACATTGACTTCTCTGTAGCTATGAAAGTTCTTGATGGCATCTTCCACTATCATAAGGTTGTTTTGTCTACTTTAACTTTTTGCGTGTATAGTGTAGCTACTGTCATAAAATTATCCTTGCTAGTACTTCTGGGTAACGATGCAGCTTCTACATCAGCACTTGCAGCTTCACTTTGCACGTTTGTGTAACAGAGACTGCGTCTTCTCTTAAACCTGATGAACAAAACCTCTGCTAGCTTCAAACTTTTCTTCTATGGTTTCCTTACCACTTCATAGAATTGAGGAAAATTAGTGCCTTGTTCTGTGTTAGTGTTTTGTTTAAGGGAATATTGTGACTGGTTTGATCTATCCAGATCCCTAAACCTTTCTTCATATTAGCAATAAGCCTATTTCATTTTCTTATCATTTGTGTGTTCACACACAAAGTTCTGGAGTAGAACTTTGATTTCTTTCAAGAACTTTTCCTTTTCATTCAATTCACAACTTGACTAAGTATTTGATGCAAGAGGCCAAGCCCTTGATCTGTTTTGGCTTTCAACATGCCTTCTTTACTAAGCTGAATCATTTTAAAAAGTTCAACTTGAGCTTTTGATTTAAAGTGAAAGATGTGAGACTCTTCCTTTTACTTGAATACTTGGTCTTGCACAGTTGTTAATTGGCCTAATTTCAATGCTGTTTTGTTTCAGGAAAGGAGACCTGAGTAGTGGAAGAGACATAGGGGAATAAATGGTTGGTGGAACAACAGAACACACAACATTTACTGATTAAATTTGCCACCTTATATGGGAGTGGTTCATAGCACTCTCAAAAAAATTATAGTATTAACATTAAAGACCACTGATCACAGTTCACCATAATGGCCACAATAATATGAAAATGCTTAAAATGTTGCAAGAATTACTAAAATGTGACACAGAGACACAAGGTGATCACATGCTGTTGAAAAATGCCACCAAGAGACTTGCTCAACACGAGGTTGGCACAAACCTTCAATTTGTCAAGACATAGTATCTGTGAAGCACGATAAAGTGAAGTGCAGTAAAATCAGGCATGCCTGTATTTTAAAAAGGCTCTGTAAGTGTTTATGGTAAAGCCAGTGTTTTGTCAACTTCTTTCTGCTTTCGGAAATGAGGGAGATACCAGAAAGGGAGATACCAGCAGATGGATCTAATATTTAGGAGTCAAGATAGAAGAGAACAAAGGGTAGGTATTATAGGTAGTATGTACAGGAGGCATATAATTTCATGGTTTTCTCATCTACCTCTTGTCATTCCAGTTCTGCAGCAGTTACAGAAATTGCCATTGCAATGTGAGTCAGATTGCAATGGAAGACCACTTGAATAATGTGAGGGAAGTCCAATTCCCAGTCTAGGCAGTCTAGACGAGCAGGTGCCCTTTAATTTCAGTGCCTGAGTTAGGCAGTGAATTTCATTTACTTTAAACAGGAATATTTTGCTTTCTTTTTCTGTCCAGATTTAATAATTCTATCTCATGCAGATATGAAATAGCCAGAGGTCATTTTTTGACCTCTGCAAGTTTATTATTTTTTACTTGGCTAGTTGCAAAACCTTTTATACTAACTTCAAGGTTAGTCATGAGATGTGGAGGATTTGATTTAATTAATGTGTTTGTTGAATATTTTACTTGAATGTATAAAATGACCATCACAGATCATTTGCTTTTATGTCCTGGTTTAGGCACCATAAAACAAACAACCAAAAATGTACTATTTGCAACAGCCAGCTGTAGTTAAAAAATGATGCTTATGTTTATTGACCACTTATATTTATACCCTTAAATGAACATGATTCAAAGGTACCTCCTTGATTTGCCTGCAAACATTGAACATGTACTTAATTGATTACAGAATTTCTAAAATTAAGGACTTTCTAACTGTTTAATAATATATTAAGAATCAAGGAAGGTGAATTTGTATTGAGAAATACTGTACATATGTGTGTCCCAAGAACAAATTTGGCTGTGTTGCTCTGTTCAGTCAATGAATAGATGAATAAATGCTTTTGAATCTTCCATATATATCAACGTCAGGAGCCTGCTGTGAAGTAGAGAAAGAAATGTCATGGAGTTTTCTCATCATCCGTTGACAACTTGCATCCACTGAATAGGCCTCAAAACTCCTACAACGTCTGATGCTAATCTTTAGATTATTCAGACTCTACTGACTGTGGATGCATTTTGCGAATGAAAGCTTTGAGTCTTTTGTCATTTGCTTGTTTTCAATACTTTGTTTTCTACTGTTGTTCATTGTTGAGCTATTTATGTTTAAACAGGTGTTTGGTCTTTTCCCACTAGGATCTCCCCAGTTTGGCTAATCTCATTCACTGAGACGATTTAAATGGATTTTAATCTCCTAGGAGACCCTGCATGACTTCTATCTGGATCACTTAAGAAGGCTCTATGATGGTCCATTATTACTAAGTTGATTTGTGGGAATTTGCAGGTTTCCTGTGACAGATTGCTTTGGGGGGATCTTGGGCTATTACCAAAAATCAGTAAAGGAATCTGGAGATTCTGTAAATTCAAAATTACTTGTATTTTTCTATATTTCTGAGCTTTCTTTCTAAATCTCCAAACTTTATACTGCTTCTTATGCAGATTTAGCTCAATGATGTACTTCTTAAATGTAAGGTAAGGTAACAGCTACAGATAATACTCTATACAACCAAGGATCTCCTAGCTAAGACTTTCAATGATAGCAGACATTTTTTATTGAGGGGCAACTTGTTACTGTGAAGTTTTCCTTAATTTATTGACAAGTCGACGGGCTCATTTTCTAAATAAAAGAACAAAGTTCACTTATAGAAAATAATCATTGTCTTTGAATTAAGCTCTCAGAGTTTGCAAGTCTTATTTTCTGCTAAGAGATTTATATCACTTAAATTCTTCTACACTGATAAATATAATCAATCAACAGAGAGCATGCTCTGAGGAATTAATTGTTGTCAGTTGATGTATTTAATGGGATATCACACTGCATTAACCTAGCTAACTCATTAAACCTAATCAGACATGTAAAAGAAAAAGTTAGTGATCGACGTTAAAAAATAAAGCCTGGATTTTGGGAGAGTCTTCATCTGCAACACAGAGATTCAGTTTCACAAAAGTGGCTTGTTTATTCCAAAAGATTTTTTTTGTAAGGTCGGATTCTGTGCCAAGGAATTATATAGAGTTTTTCTGTATTTGGGATGTGTAATGCATGATCTAGTAGAGAAGATAAAAATTAAATCAGTATGTTTTATAACAATGATTTATGTTCCTTATAATTCATATATTGTACAGCTATTTATGATTTAGCAAAGGCAATTTGAAATGTGGAAGTCCATAGAAGTTGATATATTTCTGTGAATGCAGATATGTTGAATTACTGTGCACCCCCAAGTCAAAGGTTTATGGAATTTCTTTTGCTTTTTCATGCTCATTTCAGTTAATACCATTTTGGTTTCATTTTCTGTTTTCCTTGACCTTTTCAGTATCTTTTAACTTCTGAGAAACTGGCAGTAGCACACCCTGTAAGAACAGGGAATTGCTACTCTGCCTTAGCAGAGCCAATTGTTTCAAACCACAGATTTCCACTGAGGCTATGCTTTCTGTAAAATGGTGCAGGATGGAGGTGGGACAGGAAACCAGGAGCAGAGGTTATTGATTGTTCGCTTCCAATGTGCCTTGCTTTCACTGCCTGTCTGCAATGTCTGTTTGTGGGAGAAGAGCCTGCTAGGTGTTCCATATGTCTGAACTCCATTATTTCCTAATGGGTCTTTTTTTTTTTTTTTTTTAGTGTATATGAATTTTTATTTTAAATAGGTATTGTCAATTTACATCTCACCCTAGGAATGCAAGAGAATACCATTTTACCATACTCTTCTCAACACTATTACATATTTTACTTTATTACTATTATTATTATTATTATTAATTTTTAGATGGGTCTTTTTATGCAGACAATTTGGGAGAAAACAATTTTGCCTCTACCAACTTCATATTGGCTCTGCTGGTGTTTTCAGTACATCACTACCTAGTTAGGAAAGCCCTGCTGACCTGTTCTGAGAAATTGTATGTCCTGTTTTGTTTTTGTTTTTGAATCGCACTAGAGAAGGAAAGCTAATTTAAACAAAGTGCAGTCTAAGGATATCATTGGTTGTGCTCTGCTTTTTCATGGATTCAGATCAGGGACTATATGGAATAGCTAGAAGGGACCTTAGGGATTATCTACTCCAACAGCCTCATTTGCTGAAGGGGAGAACCAACGGCCAGGGAGGTAAAGTGGTTTACCACAACTAAATAAGGTAGTAGTCTGTTAAATGATTCTTTCAGTGAGGAGCTTCTTTTATTATTCCACAGTGACTCTCTGATGATAAAGCTTTCCTTTACTGAGCACGACAGATATTTGCAATACCACATTAGAGAAAGCCATGTCAAGACAGATTTCTCAGAATATATGGTGTGGTTAATCTGGTGTTTCCTATTACCTCACTGTCAAAAAATACTTAATTTACTTTGGAGCACACTTGATTATTAAGATGGTAAAAAGGACCTCTTTCCCAGCAGGACTGATTTTATTTTTTATCATAAATTTATCAAGCACCTATTATGAACAAAGTACTATAATAAGTGCTGAGGAGGTAAAAGTGATAAATCAGACACCCGCCCTGCCATTCTGGGGCTTATAGCTCTGTTAATCTTTGAGTGCCAGTGTGCTTCTGGGCTGATGAAATAGTCTTTCAATCTCAATTAGATAGACTGCAAATACTCAAGCATAGAAGAAGGAATGGCAATATATTTAAATGACATTCTATAAACTGCATGTGTATTTACAAATCCCAATTTTCTGCAGATATGGAGCAGCCTTTCCTCAGAGAAACAGCATGTACTTTCCTATGACCATCTTGAAGTATTTGACGTTTTCGATGAATCGTTCTGTAATTTTCACACAGCATTTTCTTATCTTCTCATGCATTCTTCCTTTCATTGGTTTTGATAGTTTCCATATTTCACTCACCAACTTCTTTGACATATCAATTTCATTTCTCTTCCTGAATTACGCAAGACTCTTGTTTAGTTGATTTTATCTTTCCATTGTGCAAATTTCTTTCCTTAGCTTTCAAAAGCACACTTTCTGATTGCTATGCCTTTGAGAATTCAAATGACATCTTTTGGAATTTTGTGGGTTTCAATCATACTTCAAATTATTTTGTCTATTTGTATTGTAGATACAGCCCTTAAAATGTTTTATAGTCACCGAATGCTTACACTTGGTATAGTGTCACCGATTTCTAGTAAATAGTTTCATACTCATATTTCTTCCTTTTAAACAGAACGTATTTTACTGCTTGTCTTCTCTTAACTTTGTTGTCAGAAAGAGATCCTGTGGTGATTTAGGTAGTATTAAGGTGATACACTATGTAAAGATGTGTTATAAGCTAAGAGTGTTTGTCTGTCTATCACCTCACTCAGCCAAGAGCTAAGTGCTGTTTGTGATGCATCATGTTACTGCTCACAGGATATCTCAGAGGATAAAACAGAATATCTATATTGTTGCTCTTCACATTCTTGTTCTATAATCCATCTGTAGAAATCAGTCTATGTCTATGATATTACAATCTAAGCACAAAATGATGGGAATAAAATGCTTTATTTTAAAAAGAGTTCAAATAGGGAAAATTACAAGAATATCGTAGCAAAAATCTGTATTTTCCACACCTAGAATCAGAATGAATACCTGTGAATATTTTACTTGTTTTGTTGTATTTTATTCTGCTTTCATTAAAGAAATAACTTACTAGGATGAAAGTCCTTTTAAAGCATTATTTGCAGTTCTATTTTTCCTCCTGCACCCTGGAAAAACAGCTACTATCATGATTTTTATATGCATATTTTTTATCTTTTATTTTCTTTTAAAAATAAAATATTTAGGAATAAGATTATTAATTTTTAAAAAATAATAAAACTAATATGTATATATTCTCCACCCGACTAAAGAAAGAGAACATTACCAATGCCCTTGATTCTACCTGTGTGCCTCTTAATCCCATCATTCCGTCTACCCCTCAATCAAGGTAACCAGTGCACAGAATGTGTACTGGCACACAGAACATTTCCTTTTTGTTTTCCTTGTATAGTTACATATGCATGCATGTTAAAACAATATATTTGACCGGGCATAGTGGCTCACACCTGTAATCCCAGTCCTTCAGGAGGCTGAGGCAGGAGGCTGTCTTGAGCACAGGAGTTCAAGATTATCCTGAGCAACATAGTGGGACTCCATTTTTATGAAAACTAAAAACAAAAATAAAACAATATATTGTTTAGTTTTGCTTTAATTGGTTTTACAAACTTAGATCATCTTACAGGTTGTCTTTTATAACAATTTTAGATTTCAAAATTACATTATCCCCCCTTGTGACATCTGCAAGATGGTGAACTAGGAGGTATCTGCTTTTGTTGCCCAAGAAAAAGCAACAACTAGACAGCTATTCATGAATGAAAGTAGCCTAGTGATATGATTTGGCTCTGTGTCCTCACCCAAACCTCATTTCAAATTGTAATTTCCACGAGTCGAGGGAGGAACCTGGTGGGAGGTGATTGGATCATGGGGGCAGATTTCCTCCTTGCTGTTCTCGTCATAGTGAATACTCATGGGCTGTGGTTGTTTGATAAATGTCTGATGTTTCCCCACCTATCTTCCCATCTGCCACCACGTAACATGCACTTTGCTTCCCCTTCACTTTTTGCCACGATTGTAAGGTTTCTGAGGCTTCCCAGCCACGCAGAACAGTGTCAATTATACCCCTTTTGTCTATAAATTACCAAGTCTCAAGTGGTCTCTTTATAGCAGTATGAGAATGGACTAATACACTTAGGGAGGGCTCAAGAGTACACTTAAGAAGGTGCAGCAATATAGTGGTGAAAAAAGCCCTCAAATAACTGTGCAGAAAGTATCACTGGGGTGTCTGACATAGCTGAGATGTTTTCAGATGGCTAAGGACAAAAACAAAGGATGGAAGGATGATGGGGTCTATGTGTATCAGCTAAGCAGTGGGTGCCCCAGCAGTCCGCAGTAATCTCCTTTGCAGAGGGCATCAACATCCTTTGCCCCTGAGACACCCTTTGCCAATAGCCATCTCCTCTGTGCATGTCCAGAGAGGGAGATGCTGCTGTGCTCCACCCCCACTCCCAAGTAAGAGCTACTCAGTGGTACCCCTGTACGAAGGCTGCTACCTTTCTCAATAATGTGTACGTCACAGACCCTGGAGCTGTGGCCACTCTACATATGCCTACACTCCAGACACTGCTCCATGGTTGCTTCATGTGTGAGAATGGCTAGAACTTCCAGTAAAATGTTGAATACAAGAGGCGACAGTGGACATCCATATGTTTACTAGAATTATGCTATGTTTCTATTGTCTTTTTCTATTTAGTTTCTGATGCATCTTTATTATTTTAGCTTTCAGATTTCCCTTAGTGAGCTTTCTTTTCCCAAATTCTGTTTTAAGGTTGTTATAATTCTCATTATAATTTGGGCTTATTTAGTAGTATGTTTTAACTAATGAGTTATTTAATAGTATGTTTTAAAATCTGAATATATTTTTAAAAATTCCTTTTAATTTTGATTTCTAATTTATGATAAAATGTAATCTGCATGAGCCAGATCTTTAAAATTTATATTATAACCTAGCATGTAGTCAGGTTTTATAAATTCCCTACAGGTGATTGAATAGAATTTATGATATCTAGTTACTGGGTATGGACCAGTTGCTCTCAAGGCTTGCTGCTCATTGTCATCCTAAGACTTGTGCTGTGAATTAGCTTTGCCTCTCTCCAGTTTTGTTTCTCCTGCTTCTTGGATACAATTTCTTCCCTTTTTCGGCTTTATTTCCCTGTTATGATAGTGCATAAAGAGCTTTAAGAAAAAGAGTACAAAACCAAATATGCCCTTATTCCATGTCCACATTTGATTGCAAGGTGAATTATGTGTGGTAAATAGTGACCTCTCATTTTCTTAAGGCACTGCTCTAATAGCATTTAGCTTCCTTTGCAGTAGTTAACAAGTTAAAATAAAAGTTAATACCTGTTTCTCAGTATATGACATTTTTTTTTCTTTCTGAAAGCTTTTAGGATTTTTCTCTTTATTTTTGTGGTTCTGAAATTTTGTGATATGCTTATGTTCTTTTTTCCCCCTTTTCCTCATTGTTCTATCTCTTTCATTTTGAAAACATGTGTTCCTTAGGCCTGGAAAAATATTTTTCTTTTATTATTTCTTTGATACTTTCCCTCCTCTGTTTCTCCTCTTCCCATTTTCCACAGGACTAATTATTTGGATTTTGAATTGCCTGGACTGATCCTTCTTCTGATCAATTTTCTATTTGTTTTTCTTTTCTTCCTGCATTTTTTGAAATTTTCTCAGCTTAGCAAGTTTGTGAATAAGCATTTTTGAGCTAAAATATTTTTATACTTATTATATATATGCATGTACGTATATGTTGCATATATATTTGATTTATAAGAATTCTTTCTTTTTTGTCTTCTAAATAGTATTCTGCTGTTGTTTACTTTTTCAACAATTTTTTTTCTCTTCAGTTATCAATTTTTAGATTTAATTTTTTTAAAGTTTTTTGCTGATGCATGCATTGCTCCTATGTACTTTAGAAAATATTTGTCTATTTTGTTCTCCGTCTTTTATGATAGAGGCTCTCCTCAGCTGCTTGGGAATCTTTGGTCAACCACTCATACTTAAGAACGAGGAACAACAAATCTGACTGGAGCATGAGAAGGTAGCCTTTATTGTCAAGTTATAGGGTGAGGACCTTGCCATTTTATTGCAGAATCATTAAGGTATGCCTGTAGGTCTCCTCATGCTTACTCCCTATACCTTGGACTGTTCAGTTCCTCCAAAGAATCCTTTAATCACTTACCAGGAATGGGGAAATGGATGGGTATAATAAGGCTGGCTGCTATGATTGTAAGGACTAACCAAGCATGGAAAGGGGCTGAGTATCTCACTGTTTAGTTTGCATAATTTTGTATATATCCCTTGGTCTTTAGTACAGTAATTCATTTATTCCTTCAGTTGTGCTTAGTATCCACTCTATGCAGGTTTTCTGTGGTGAGACCTTCCCAGAGAGTTTATCATCTGATTTCTGCTTGATAGTAGGTGTGGGGTGAGGTTGGGGCTGTTGTTTGACTCATGACAACAAGAGAGGAACATATGGGATTGTTGCTCCTTATATAGACTTTCAATCAGTTTTCCTGTTTTCAGTTCCAAGGCAAAACCTGCCTTCTGAGGTGCTAGGTGTTTCCATTTCCTGAAATCCTGTAAGGTTCTGTGAGGTAACTGATTTTCCTTTTGCTGGTATGTGCACCTCCCTGATTTATGTAGTAGGACTAAGTTTGGTGAAGCCAAATGTATTTATCTTTTCATTTAGAGTGCTTGCTTTTTGCATCTCATTTAAGACAGGTTTCCTATTCTAAGTGATTAATTTCCTTCATTGTCTTCTAATAGTTTTATATTTTTTATTCACTTTTATTTTTAAGATGGAAATCTTTTTGTTTATGGTATGAATAGAAATCTCACTTTTTCAATATGTAGATCCAATTGTCCTAACTTGACTTAATATTCTTTTTCTCCTACTGATTTGCAATTTGCCATTTTATTATTCCATGACTTCATAGATTGATCTGCTTTTGTATTCTTTATTCACTTCCATTGAGACAATATACCCTGTGAAATTTTGAAGAACTTGTTTTAAATTTACAGATTACTTTGAAAAAAGGTAATATTGTCTTGACTGAATTTATTAACATGGTACATTTTTCAATTAATTCAGTTATCCTGTCTTTAGTAACATTTTATTATAACTATAAAGAATAACTGTAATTATAATTATTATAAATTTAGATTATATTTTGCCATTTTAGGATTTAACCCTAATATTTTAAATACTTTTTATATTAATTTTGAAATATCTTATAATATTTGATGCATGGTGAGTGGTATTTTCCTTCTATTACGTATCCTGTTTTTCCTGTTTTCTTCACTGATGTGTCCCTGGCCTGTAACATTGTAGGTTATCAACAAATATTTTGACCTGATGAATAAATACTTGGTTGCTCCCAATTTAAAGCAACAATAGTGGTTCACTCTGATCCCTTTGATTCTTACTTTTCTCTAAATTCCAATTTTTAGGTATTGACGTTTTAATTTTCTTTGTTATTTCCTTTTGTCTTTTTATTTTTACCTTCAATATAGTTTATCTCTTGGGGAAAGTATATGGCTGAGTTTTCCAACTAGTATTTTTAGCCAATTATATTTTCTGATAATGAACACGTCTGGAATTGTATTTGCCAACTTATTTTGTGTTTTGTGCTTTTTATTCTCCCTTATTATTTTCTTCCCCTTCCAATATTCTGTTGAATTGATTGATTTTTTGAAACTCTTTATTTTTCTCCTTTGATTTGAAAGCTATAATTTTGATTTCTATAGCTTTTAATGTACATACTTATATTTGTGTTTGATTTGGTATTAGATTTTAAAGTTATTTGTGTCTAGTGTCTTTAACCCTCACTGTACAAAAGACAGGTTTCAATATGCTGTCATTTTCTTTTAATTTTTCCCAGCCTGATCTAATGTCATAGATATTTATTATGTGTTTAAAGAATGAACTGAAGTTATCAGGGTAACCTGGATAATGATATACTAGACTTTCCATCTAAAGTGCTCTTTCTTTGAGGGGTGGTCTTTTTTTTTTTTTGACTCTGTATTCAAGGCTTATTTTTGTGTTGTTTTGCTAATGTACTAATTGGTACATATATTTATTTAATATAATGTGGTTAACAGTGCCCAGAGCAGAGTACTTTGATCAATAAATCCTGCTCCCTGCCTTCAAAAAATATTGTCTAATACACCTTTTTAAGTGTGTAAAAAAAAGAACTCACACATATAAGGATATAATTCAATTTTCAGGAATACATGTCTGAAAGGTTTTACATTTTCTTATGAAAATGGAAATATTTTGATATTGTTGAGGAATAGCTCAAATAAAACAATAAAAATATAAAGCTGAGTAGTTGCTTTTCCTCAATTTTCTTTATGAATGTTTGAAACATGGCAGATCAATTTGCACATTTGAGAACTTACTTCATAGCTATTCACTTTTCAGTAGGCATGGTTCCTAATACACGATTTTAGGTCTCAGTCATTCTGACACCGTAACTGATTAATTAATGGGTAGGCTTCCTGGGCAGGCCAATCTGGTTTTTCTGCTAAAGAAAGGAAATTTTAGTCAGCAGACAAAGAGACTGAGGGTCTTGGAAACAATATTGTTATAGACTCTGTGGAGAAAGATGATGGAAATCCTACTGCTGAGAATGTTGGAGCCCCTCTGATTCTTCCTTTCTATAGTCTTGGCAATTTGTCTCATTCTTTCAAAACTTTATGCCCTCTCCCCTAAATCACTAGTTCCCAATCTTTGTGGCACTAGGGACCAGTTTCGTGGAAGACAGATAATCTTTCCGTGAATGGGGTGGAATAGTGTGACAGGGGATGGTTTCAGGATGAAACTGTTCCATCTCAGATTATCAGGCTTTAGAGTCTGGTAAGGAGAGTGCAACCTAGATCCCTCTCATGCCAGTTCATAACAGCGTTCGTGTTCCTATGAGAATCTAAAGCAACCATTGATCTGACAGGAAGCAGAGGTCAGGCAGTAATGCTCTCTCCCCTGTGCTCACTTCCTGTTACCAGTAGCTGTCCATAGCCCAGTAGTTTGGGGACTCTGGGGGAGCCCTACCCTAAATCCAATTCCATTCATACTAACAACACCACCACCACAAAAACAATAACAAAAAATACTCCACAAATACATGGAAAACAATAAAAAACATAAACTAATAATATGTAAAACCTACTTTTTCCACTACCTTTTTAAAGAAAAATAAACATTAGTAGCTGTTACTCTAATTTACATGATTTACTACTATAACAAAAATATTCTATCTATTTATTTAAAAATTATTTGGGTGCATAGCTCTTGGAATGTATTAGTAATGCAAGTGGAAAACATCTCTGACTCATTCAGAGATGAATGAGTTACATTCAGGTGTGTGTGTATGTACACACACACAGGGATAGTTGCAGATACAGATGTTATATAATAACATAATTAAGTTAATCATATTGTATGTGAGAAGGTGATCTTACATGCTGTGAAAAAATATAAAGCTGGGTTAGGTGTATTGGAAATGGAGGGGAATGTGTTGAAATTTACACAGGGTGATCAAGAGTAGGTCTTACTGAGAAGGTGGCATTTGTGACTTAAAGGAAATGAGAGACTTAGCTGTGGAGATATGTGAAGGAAAAGCAGCATTTCCAATAGAGGCAACAGCCAGAGTGAAAGACCTCAGGTGGTAAGCTTAGGTATTTGAGGATGGGAAAGAAAGTTCCTGTACTTGAAACAGAGGATGTGAAGGGAGAGGAGTAAGAGAAAATGTCAGAGAGACAAGAGGGAAGAGGACAAATGATATAGTGGCTGGTAGTCATTGTAGGGACTTTTCCTTTTATTCTGATTGAAACAGGAAGCCAGTGCATGATTTTGCAGAGAGGAGAGACATGAGCTAACTTATAATGTGTGTGTGGGAGAACCGAGGTAATGGTGTGAGCAAAAGTAGAAGCAAGGAGATCTTGTGAAGCTCTTGTAATCCAGACATGACATGATGGTGGTTTTGACCCAGGGGAAGCAGTAAAGATGGAGAGAGGTGGTCTGGATAGAGTTTGAATATAGATTCTGAGTTTGGAAGTGTGAAAGTAGAGCTAACAGGATTAGCTGTAAAGAGTCAGAGAAAGGAGCCAAGTGAAATGCCAAAGTTTTGGTCTGAACAACAGAAAACATAGAGAACCAATAATTGACTTGGAAAGACTGGTGGGGGATGCAGTTTTGGTTTTATAAAGGAGTTTGATTTTTGACATGTTGAGTATAAGACGTGTATTAGACATCTATCAAAATCTGGGGTTCCAGAGAGAAGTTTGGATTCAAGATGGAAGTCTGGTATTCTAGATAGATTCTTTGGTATTGACACAGGTTTTAAAGCCATGATTGGATGATCCCCAAAAGAGTGAATGCAGATAGAGAAGAGAAGCAGCCAGAGTGTGGATTCAGTTTCCAGGATCTGATTTATAAACAATGTGGGGGACTCTCTGAAAGAATATGATATTATAAATGAAAAATTAGTACAATAGTAAATAGTTATTAAGAATGGAAAAAAAGCAGATTTTATGTTTTAAAAAGCTGAGAAATATAAAAATACTACCAAGTTTGGAAAAATGACAGTATTTTAATTAATTTACTGGCAAAGCACTCAAACATCTTTCCTCACTGTTCTTGGTTGTCTATTCATACCACTCTCTATCACAATAATTTAGAATTTTCATAGACATTTGAAATCATTTATCAAAATTTGGTTTTTTAATCACTGATTACTGGGATGCATAAGATACAGGTTTTATTCACAAACTCATTGTTAATACTGATGCAGGTTTACACTCTACAAGCGGGTGTTCTACTACATCTGATTATATTTTAGTCCCATCAAAAAGGAAAGAAGTTATACATTTATGATTGACATACTGCGTTACCAAGTGTGTTACTGACAGAAAAACATTTCTCCCCTTTTTTTCTTTTTTTGAGATGGAGTCGTACTCTGTCTGCTAAGCTGGAGTGCAGTGGTGTGATCTCAGCTCACTGCAGCCTCTGCCTCTTGGGTCCAAGTGATTCTTGTGCCTCAGATTCCTGAGTAGCTAGGAATAGAGGCGTGCACCACCACACCTGGCTAATATTTGCATTGTTAGTAGGGATGGTGTTTCACCATGTTGCCCAGGTTGGTCTTGAACTCCTGACCGCAGGTGATCCACCTGTCTCAGCCTCCCAAAGTGCTGGGTTACAGGCATGAGCTGCCATGCCCAGTCAAAAATTTCCATTTCGATTAGGTATTAATTTTACATGTCTAAAGATTGGAAGAATTTTTTTAAAGATGAGTTTCTGGATTCATATATTTTAAACAATTTTTCCTTTCTACCACTTATATAGTCTAGGTGCCTCACAGCACATTCACATTGCAACTCAACCTCTGGTACATGTGTACTTGGAGTGCTGTTTAAAGCCGACTCTTCTATGGCGTAGCTAGCGTTAACTTAATATGTGGCAATGACAAAACCACATAAAATTAGCCTAGTAAACCTTGGTTGCTTTTGGCCACAGCCCCAACATGGCTGCTGCTACTCAAGTAGCACCTGGATGTAAGGAAATGTGATCAAAAGAAGTGAAAATGGAGGAAAAAGTAGTCTTAACCAATTACAACTTAAAAGCTTGAACAGATTTTATGGGCTTTCCTACACCCATGATACGGGCCCGTGCAGTGGAGGGTTGCCGAAGCTAAAATTAAACATCGTTAGCTTCACTGTAAATCCTCCTCTGGAAGGCAGTTAAAGACTAAGTCCTGAAGCACTGCAATATGAAGAGTTTGGGAATGAAAAGGGATCACATCAGAGATTGAGAAGGAATGGGGTGATTTGTGCAGTAGGAAGAGACTCAAGAGAAATGCAGGCTTTTTGAAACTGTGAAAAATAATGTATCAAGGAGAATGATCAACTATAGGAAAAAGATGAGGACTGAGAATTGATCATTGGATTTAGCAACATGGAGGTCATTTGTGACATTAACCAGAGAAGATTTAGTGAATCAATAAAGTCAAAGCCTTATGGGATGAGTTTAAAGAGAATTAGGGTGAGAACAGAGGTTAGCAAAAAATATAGATAACTATTTCAAAAAGTTTTTCTGCAAAGGGTATCCAAGATACAAACATGTAAGTAGCAAGGGTAGTGGGGTCAAGAAAAAAATATACATGTGTAGATATCTCTATCTATCTATCTATCTATCTATCTATCTATCTATCTATCTATCTATCTATCATCTATCTGTGTGTCTATCTGTCTATCATCTATCTATCTATCTATCTATCTAATCTATAGAATGAAAAGAGGAACTAAAATACTTCCTAAAAAGTAAGTAACAAAAGACAAACTCACCAGATTTCCTGGCAACAGACAATTTCATATTCATGGTATTTATAAATCAGTCATCAAAACTAGAAGTCTGTCATTGCCCTAGAAAATTACTTAAATTGGGCCAGGCGCAGTGGCTTAAGCCTGTAATCCCAGCACTTTGTGAGGCCGAGGCGGGTGGATCACGAGGTCAAGAGATCGAGACCATTCCTGGTCAACATGGTGAAACTCCATCTCTACTAAAAATACAAAAAATTAGCTGGGTATGGTGGTGCATGCCTGTAATCCCAGCTACTCGGGAGGCTGAGGGAGGAGAATTGCCTGAACCCAGGAGGCGGAGGTTTTGGTGAGCCGAGATCACGCCATTGCACTCCAGCCTGGGTAACAAGAGCAAAACTCCATCTCATAAAAAAAAAAAAAAAAAAGAAAATTACTTAAATTACTTAATTCACTTCAAAGATACATTATCTGTCTCTCCTGGATTCAGTAATTCTTCTCTTTCAAACTTTCAGTCAAAATTCACTTAGTCGTCTTCGTGCTACTATAACACGATACCTGAGAATGGGCAATTTATAAAGAAAAATGATTTCTCTTACAGTTCTGTAACAATACACACACACACACACACACACACACACACACACACACACACACATATCCAGGTGAAGGCAATTCAGCAGAGGATGAAATGCTGATGATATAGGACAGAGGCAAGGGAATCTTGTACAAAAATGGAAGATTTGGCTCTAGATAGTTCCATCTATAACTCATCTATGGCAACAGAAGAAAGGGCCAAGTATGTGAGTGCAAGTGTTAGTAGACAGTGGAGTCCATGGAAGTTCTTTTCTGATTGATCTAATTTTCTCAGTGTGGAAGAAGCAGAGTCATCAGCTTCTACTGGGAGTAGAGATAAAATAGAAGGTGTTTGAGGTATGAGGAGAAAGGTGTGAAATTGTCATCTAGGAGAGTGGAAAGGCAGATAGTTTAGAATTTCTGGAAGCATCAACAGCTCACCCTGATCTGCGTTTATTAATTCAAAATATCTGCCCACATAGTTGTGGGATTCTCTATAGTCATGTTTACCTGTACAGGTACAGGAGTGAAAAGAGTTAGATTTGTCTGTGTCATCAGGTGCAAAAATAAGCTGTGCAGATAGTAAGTTCTATAGAAATTCAGAGATCCTGATGGGATGGGCTTTACCTTGTGAGTGAATGCTATGGTTTGAATGTGTTCTCTAAAGTTTATGTGTTGGAAGCATAACCCCCACTGCAACAGTGTTGGGAGGTGGGATCTTTTGGAAGTAATAAGTCATGAGGACTCTTCCTTCATGAATGGGCTAATGTTACTGCAGGAATTGGTTCCTGATGAAAGGCTGGGTTAAGCCTACTCCCCCCAGTAACTCCCCACATGCTTGTTTGCCCTTCTGCCTTCTGCCATGAATGATGCAGCAAGAAGGCCCTTGTCAGATATGGGTCCCTCATCCTTGGACTTCCCAGCCTCCAGAACTGTAAGATAGAAATCTTTTTTCTTTATAAATTGCCCATTCTCAGGTATTGTGTTACAGTAGCACAAAGAAGACTAAGTGAATTTTGACTGAAAGTTTGAAAGAGAAGAATTACTGAATCCAGGAGAGGCAGATAATGTATCTTTGAAGTGAATTAAGTAATTTAAGTAATTTTCTAGGGCAATGACAGACTTCTAGTTTTGATGGCTGATTTATAATACCATGAATATGAAATTGTCTGTTGCCAGGAGATCTGGTGAGTTTGTCTTTTGTTACTTACTTTTTGGGAAGTATTTTAGTCGCTCTTTTCATTTAAATTTCACGTTAACTCTCTCCTCTGAAGCAAAAACAGTGCTCCCAGTGCTCTCTTTGCCACCATTTTTTTTGCATATATTTTGTTTTTTGGCTTTTATCCTATCTTTGTCATTTTTTACCCTCAGGGTTGAGAAAATACAGAATCAAGTCCAAAGCAATATACTGCGCTGAACTGCTTTCTACTTTCAACAGCATATAGCCCTTGAAAACATGGTGTAATTTCCTCCTTCATAATAGTCCTCTGAAAAGTAGTGAGGTAACCAGGGTGAAGGGCTCCTTAGTCTCTTTGGTCCTTGTTAGCACTTGGGGTTCTCTTGGTTGGGGACTCCTCTACACAGTGAACTCTATGCTAAATCTTGAGGCTAAAAATGTCTCAAAGGAAGGGTCTTGGTTACCAATCTTGTCAAATGAAAAAGTTTGATGAAATTTAGGTGAGAAAAATTATTTGGACCTTCTTAATTTTGCTCCAGGCTCTTTTCTAAAATCTTGCGATACATTTGTAAAATAACTTATTTATTTTTATATCCTAGGCATAGATTCTGGAAAACACAGGTAAACTATTAGTTAGAAACCCATATCCTTAATCTGGTGTAATTTTTAAATTCAGAAAGTAACATATTCTAGAAAAAGACTATGAACTGTTTTCTTGTCAGTATTTAAATATATCTCCTTCTCAACTTCAGGCATCACTTAACCCTCCTTTGACAAATAATATATGTCCCACAGTCAATAGTCCCTCATTGAGACTGAAGAAACAAGCTCTACCGGTGTCATTTGCTTTAGGATAGAGTCTTACACAAAGCTCTCCAGTATTTGATAAATTGATCCTTTGGACCCAAGGGACAGGAAATCCATGTGCTCACATACTCTCCTGATAGTTGTTAGGCTTGTGAAAAAAGCCAGGTTCTGAGAGACGTGTTCTGTTCCTAGTATATATTTTTGAGATGTATATTCCCTGTATTGTGTGTGTGTGTGTGTGTGTGTGTGTAGGGAGCAAGGAGAAGATGGGTTTATCAAAGAACAGTAAGCTGACAATAACATATTATTTTCAAATTGAAACATAACTTATTAGTTGGTTTATTTGAATTAAAAGCCTAATATAAACAAAATCAGACTATGTCATATATCAGAAAAGTGAGTATTTGATATGGTTTGGATCTTTGCCTCCACCAAATCTCATGTTGAATTGTAATCCCCAATGTTAGAGGTAGAGCTTGTTAGGAAGTGTCTGGGTCATGGGGGCTGTGATGGTTAATACTGAGTGTCAACTTGATTGGACTGAAGGATGCAAAGTATTGATCCTGGGTATGTCTGTTAGGGTGTTGTCAAAGGAGATTAACATTTGAGTCAATGGGCTGGGAAAGGCAGACCCACCGTTAATCTAGGTGGAGACAATCTAATCAGCTGCCAGCATGACCAGAATAAAAACAGGCAGAAGCATGTGGAGAGATCAGACTGACATAGCTTCCCAGCCTACATTGTTCTCCTGTGCTGGATGCTTCCTGCCCTTGAACACTGGACTCCAAGTTCTTAAGCTTTGGGATTCAGACTGGCTTCCTTGCTCCTCAGCTTACATATGGCCTATTGTGGGACCCTGTGATCGTGTGAATTAATAGTCCTTAATAAACTCCCTTTGAATATACATCTATCCTGTTAGTTCTGTCCCTCTAGAGAACCCTGACTAATCTAGGGGCAGATCCCTCATGGCTTGGTGCTGTCTCTAGGATAGTGAGTTCTCATGAGATCTGCTTGTTGTAAAGTGTGGCACCTACCCTACCCTCTCTTGCGCCTGCTTTCACCATGTGAAGTGCCTGCTCCCATTTAACCTTCTGCCATGAGCAAAAGTCCCCTGAGGTTTCCCTAGAGCAGATGCCACTGTACTTCCTATACAGCCTGCAGAACTATGAGCCAGTTAATCCTCTTTTCTTATAAATTTCCCAGTCTCAGGTATGTCTTTATAGTAATACAAGAATGGCCTAAAACAGAAAATTGGTACTGAGGAGCAGAGCATTGCTATAAACATATCTGAAAATGTAGAAGCAACTTTTGAACTGGTAATAGTTAGAGGTTGGAAGAGTATGGAGAGCTCAGAAGAAGACAGGAAGTTGAAGGAAAGTTTGGAACTTCTTAGAAACTGGTTACATGGTTGTAACCAAAATACTTATAGTGATATGGACAATGAAGCCCAGACTGAGGAGGCCTCATATGGAAAAGAGAAACTTACTGGAAACTGGAGCATAGGTCATACATGTTATGCCTTAGTAAAGAGTTAGGCTGCATTATGTTCATGCCCTAGGGATCTGTGAAAGTTTGTACTAAAGAGTGATAACTTAGGATATCTGGTGGAGGACGTTTCTAAGCAGCAAATTGCTCAAGATGTGACCTGACTGTGTCTAATCACCTATAATCAGATGTGGGAGTAAAGGAATGACTTGAAGTTTGAATTTATATTTATGAGAAAGCATAGCATAAAAGTCTGGAAATTTTGCAGCCTGGCCATGTGTCAGAGAAAGAAAAAGCTTTTTTCCAGAAGGCAAATTAAAGCAGGCTGTGGAGCAACCATTTTCTAGAGGTATTTGCCTAACTAAAAGGGAGCCAAGTGCTAATATTCAAGACAATGAGGAAATGGCCTCAAAGGCATATGGAAGACCATCACATTAGCCCCTCCCATCACAGGCCCAGAGGACTAGGAGGGAAGAATGGTTTTACTGGTCAAGCCTAGGGCCCCCTTGCCCTGTGCAGCCTAGAGACACTGCTTCCTGCATCCCAGCAACTCCATCTCTGGCCTTGACACAAACAGCTTCAGATACTGCTTGTGTTGCCACCCTGGAGGGCAAAAGCTGCCATAAGCCTTGGTGGCTGCCATGGGATGTTAAGCCTGTGGGCACAGAAAGAGCAAGAGTGAATGGGGCTTAACAACCTCTGCCTACATTTTAGAGGAGGTATGAAAAAGCCTGGGTGCTCAGGAAGAAGCCTGATGCAGGGGTGGAGTCCCTAAAAGGACCTTTATTAGGGCAGTGACAAGTGGAAATATGGGCTTGAAACCCCCACACAGAGTCCCTAGTGGAACTTTCTCTGTGTAGAAAAGCCACATGGTCAGTGCTACCCAAGGCCTTGGGAGCCCACGCCTTGCACCAATGTGTCCTGGATGTAGGATATGGAGTCAAAGGAGATTATTTTGGAGTTTAAGATTTAATGAATGCCCTGCTGATTTTTGAACCTGTGTGGGGCCTATAGCCCCTTTCTTTTGACTCATTTCTCACTGTTGGAATGGCAATATTTATCCAATGTCTGTATACCCATTGCCTATCTGAAGTAAATAAACTTTTTTGATTTTACAGGACCATTGGTAGAAGCAACTTGCCTTATCTCAGATAAGACTTTGGACTTTGGACTTTTGAGTTAATGCTGGAATGAGTTAAGACTTTAGGGGACTGTTGGAAAGGCATGATTATATTATGCAGTGTGAGAAGAGCATGAGATTTGGAGGGGGTAGGTGGAGTGATATGGTTTGGATCTTTCTTCCCACCGAATCTCATGTGTAACTGTAATCCCTAATGTGAAAGATGGGGACAGGTGGGAGATGTTTGGGACACGGGAGTGAATTGCTCATGGCTTAGTGCTGTCCTTCTGATAGTGAGTGAGTTCTTATGAGATCTGCTTATAAAGTATGGCACTTCCTCCCACCCCCTTGCCTCTGCTTTCACCATGTAAAGTGCCTGCTTCTGCTTCACTTTCTGCCATGAGCAAAAGTTCCTTGAGGTTTCCCCAGAAGCAGATGCTGCTATGCTTCTTGTATATCCTACAAAACCCGAGCCACTTAAAGCTCTTTTCTTATAATGTACCTGATCTCAGGTGTTTCTTCATAGCAATTCGAGAACGGACTAATATGGTATTGTTAGGGGAAACTTTTGTCTTAGCACATAGGCATTGGGTTGAACCATTATTTGGTTTTCTTACTAGAGATTCCAGTAAAAAAACACTTGAAAATCATTGGCCTAAAGCAACTGAAGTCTCTTACAGAGTTTATCTCAAGGATTTGTTAGAAGGTTCACATGTAAATGCTTACAATATGAAAATAATTTTTTAACAGAAAAAAATACTTGGTAAAAAACCCAGTGCTTTATTTTATAATTTACTATAAAAATCATATTATTTTTAAATAAAAGTTAGAAAAATTGAGACATTCCAAGTATTAAGTGTCTAAAATATACAAATGTGAACCTTATTTTATTGAGAAAAAAAAAAATCTTTTTTTTTTTTTTTTTTGATTGAGTCTCACTCTGTCACCAGGTGCCAGGTTGGAGTGTAGTGGCACAATCTTGGCTCCTGGGAACCTCCGCCTCCCAGGTTCAAGCAATTCTCCTGCCTCAGCCTTCTGAGTAGCTGGGATTACAGGCACATGCCACCATGACCAGCTAATTTTTGTATTTTTAGTAGGGGCAGGGTTTCACCATGTTGAACAGGATGGTCTCCATCTCTTGACCTTGTGCTCTGCCCGCCTTGGCCTTCCAAAGTGCTGGGATTACAGGCCTGAACCACGGGGCCCGGCTATTTTTAAAAAGCTTTTGAGAGGGAATGATCCAAGATGGCCGATGGATAACAGCTCGGGATTGCAGCTCTCAGTCAAAGCGCAGAGAACTAGAGCAGCCACACTTTCAGACAAATTCTGGTCACCCACGGAGCAGAAGATCCCCAGTGCAGGAACCACACGGTCACCAGCCCGACTCTTGTGGCCGGCACAGCGGTTTCGCCGGCACCTCAGCGCAGCAGCTCTCGGAGCAGAGTAAACAGAGCCGGCTCCCCTTCTGACTGAGGTTTGGAGGACCCACACGGGTCCCCAGCATGACTCCTGAGACTGGCACAGTGGCTGTGACAGCACCTCAGGGCGGCAGCTCTCGGCGCAGAGTAAACGAGACTGGTTCCCCTTCTGACTGAGGTTTGGAGCCCGGGGAAGGCAGTCGCCTATTACGGACACAAGAAGGAAGCCAGACAGGAGAATCCTGGGCAGAAAAGCACCATCAGTCTTAACACCGCTGTTCTGGCCCTGGGAACTAACAACTTGGATGCCCAATCAAGAGACCTAATCTGAAAGTTGGTAATTTCAAAGATGACAGGAGGATGGGAAGAAACCAGCGTAAAAAGGCCGAGAATACTCAAAATCAGAACGCCTCTCCCTCTAAAGATGATCACAGTTCCACATGAACAATGGAACAAGGCTTGACAGAGAACGAGTGCATCCCAATGACAGAATCACTCTTCAAGGAATGGATAATAAGAAACTTCTGTGAGTTAAAAGAACATGTTGTAGCCCAACGTAAAGAAACTAGGAACTTTGAAAAAAGGTTTGACGAAATCCTATTGAGAATAGACAAATTAGAGAGGAATATAAGTGAATTAGTGGAACTGAAGAATACAACACAGGAACTCTGAGAAGTATGCACAGGTTTAAACACTCGAATTGTTCAAGCAGAAGAAAGGATAACAGAGGTCAAAGTCCAACTTAATGAAATAAAACAAGAAGACAAGATTAGAGATAAAAGGATCAAAAGGAATGAGCAAAGTCTCCAAGAAATGTGGGACTATGTGAAAAGACCAAATTTACGTTTGATAGGTGTACCTGAATGTGGCGGAGAGAATGAATCCAAGCTGGAAAATACCCTTCAGGATATTATTCAGGAAAATTTTCCTGAACTAGCAAAGCAGGTCAATATTCAACCCCAGGTAATACAGAAAACACCACAAAGATATTCCTCAAGAAGAGCAACCCCAAGGCACATAATCGTTAGATTCACCAGGGTTGAAATGATGAAGAAAATACTAAGGGCAGCCAGAGAGAAAGGTCAGGTTACCCACAAAGGCAAGCCTATCAGACTTACAGCAGATCTCTCAGCAGAAACTCTACAAGCCAGAAGAGAGTGGGGCCCAATATTCAACAACCTCAAAGAACAGAACCTTCAGCCCAGAATTGCATATCCAGCCAAACTAAGCTTCACAACTGAAGGAAAAATAAAATCTTTTATGAACAAGCAAGTACTCAGAGATTTTATTACCACCAGGCCTGCTTTACAAGAGCTTCTGAAAGAGGCATTACACACAGAAAGAAACAACCAGTATTAGCCTTACTAAAAATATACCAAAAAGTAAAGAGCACCAACATAAAGAAGAATTTTCATCAACGAATGGATCAAACAGCCAGTTAACATCAAATGGCAGTAACCCTAAATTTAAATCGACTAAATCCCCCAATCAAAAGACATAGCCAAAACCCAATGGCATGTTACATCCAGACCTGTTTCACATGCAAGGATACACAAAGACTCAAAACAAAGGAATGGAGAAAGATTTACCAACCAAATGGAGAGCAAAAATAAATAAATAAAAAGCAGGAGGTGCAATTCTCATAGTGGATAAAATAGATTTTAAAGCAACAAAGATATAGTGGTAAAAGGATCAATGCAACAACAAGAGCTAATGATCCTAACACGCAGATACATAGAGACTTAGATTCAATGAGACAGAAAATTAATAAGGATATCAAGGACTCGAACTCAGATCCGGAACAAGTAAACTTAGTAAATATTTATAGAGCTCTCCAAATACATAAAATATACATTCTTGTCAATACCACATCACACCTACTCATAGGTTTAAATGAAACATTGATTGGCCATTATTAATACCCATTTTTTTTCAGAATAAAGCAATATTTCCATTCACCCTCCCTCTCTCTCTTCCTCTTTCTTTCTCTCCTTTACTCATTTTTTTTCTTTCCTTCTCTCAAAAAAAGAAATCAACTTGTAAACCTCTAGATCCAGGTCGGCAATGTCTCTCTCATTGCTTGAATTCCTTCCTTCCCTTCCCTCCCTCCGTCCCTCTCTCCCTCCCTCCCCACCTTCCTCCCCTCCTTCCTTCATCCCTTCCTTTCTCCCTCCCTTCCTCCTCCCCTTCCTTCCTGCCTTCCTCCCTTCCTCCTTCCCTCCCCCTCCCCCCAAAAAAAGAAAAGAAAAAGCTTTTGAGATCCCTGAGCTCAGGGAATATGTATCACATTTTCTTAGAGTTCTGCCTGGCACCAATCCCTCCTCAAGGGAGGCTGGAGCAAGCTCAGCAAGGAAAATGGCCAGGAGGCCTCACATGAAAGTTAGATATCAGGCATTAGAACTTAGTCCAGTGGATTGTGGTTCAAATAGAGGGAGCTGCAGTGTCTCAGGGCAAGAGGGCAGAAGGAGAAGAGAGCAGCAATGGAACATAATAGAATAATGCTCAGCAGACTCATCTTCTCCTACAAGGAGTACATGGCAGTAGGCAAAAGCAGAGTCTAAAGAGCCTGATGGCCTCAGTTTGCATTTAGAGACTGTCACTGATTGGCTTTGTAAACTGGGGTGAGTTAATGAATCTCTGTGATTTAGTTTCTTCAGTGTAAAATAGGTTAATAAGGAATTGTTAGGAGGACTGAGTAAAGTAATATTTTAAAAGTGCCAGGGACTGGCTCATGCTAAGTGCCACATAAGGGCTTCATACATAAATCAGTTGTCACCATAGCTTTTCACTTGCAGTCAGGATAAATTTTTGACTGATGTCTTTTTTTTTTTTTTTTTTTTTTGAGACGGAGTTTCACTCTTGTTACCCAGGCTGGAGTGCAATGGCGCGATCTCGGCTCACCGCAACCTCCGTCTCCTGGGTTCAGGCAATTCTCCTGCCTCAGCCTCCTGAGTAGCTGGGATTACAGGCACGAGCCACCATGCTCAGCTAATTTTTTGTATTTTTAGTAGAGACGGGGTTTCACCATGTCGACCAGGATGGTCTCGATCTCTTGACCTCGTGATCCACCCGCCTCAGCCTCCAAAAGTGCTGGGATTACAGTCTTGAGCCACCGCGCCCGGCCTGACTGGTGTCTTAATTCTGTTTAGTGTTGCTATAACAGAATATCTGAGACGGAGTAATTTATAGAGAACAGAAATTTATTTCCTACAGTTCTGGAGGCTGGGAAGTCCAAGATCAAGGTGCTCATATCTGGTGTCTGGTGTGGCCCTTCTTGGTACAGCTTCATATCATGGAAGGCAGAAGGGCAAAGGAGAATAAACTTTGTATCCTAACATGGCATAAGAGCGAAGAGTAAATCTACTTTCACTAGCTCTTTGTACAGTGATATTAATCTGCTCCTGAAGGTGCAGCCCTCATGACCTAAATGCCTCTAGTTAAGCCCCTCCTCCCAGTACTGTTGCATTGGAAGTTAAATTTCAATGGGAGTTTTTTTTGGGGAAAAGCACTTAAACTATAGCACACATTAATGTATGATTTTCTCTATATATTTTTCTACCTTTCCCTTCTTTTATTCAAGCACAAAGTCAGGCTCATGGATTTTTGTATTCTGGATGTTTCTGGCTGGTAGAAAGCAGACATTGTGCTAAAATTCACTTTTTGAATCATTTATTCTAAAGACTTCTGAGGGCATCAAGGGAAAAGAGATATGTTCTCTGTATGGGAAAGAGTAGAGCATCCTGTGTACTTTGATAGTGGAGACTCTTGTCTTGCTCTGTAACTCCACACTGAGGAAAAGTCAAGCTCTCAGGGAAAGTCTGAGTGGGGTCCCCAGGGCGGCTGAGTTCCCAGTCTAGAAGCTCCAACTGTTTTCAAAGTTTTTCCAATGCAAAGATGGCATGGCAGCAGCGAAGCTGCAGGATCTGAAGAGACTGAATATGTCTCCAACGGAAATAATAGGTACCGATGAGTCAGTCACGACCAGAAGACCCTCCCCAATGCATTGACTCTTTTGTAAGATTCTCAACCTTTGCTTAATCCAGGGGAGGAGATGGGGTAAGGAGCAGAAGTATGAGAAATTTCCTGAATGATAAAGGCTGAATTTTTTTCCCCAGCCTTTTGGGATGGGGGCTCAGAGTGTGAAAATTTTCATGTTTTAGTTTAAGAACATTTTTTAAATGGTATTTGTTTGTACACGTAGTTTGACAACTAAAAATCGTACATGACAGTCATGTTTTTTGATAAACCCCCTTATTCATCTGCTATTTAAGTCATTATTCATTTTAAGTATATTTCATTTGAGGAATAATGTTAAGAACGGGAAATGAAGTTCACTGAGTATGTTCTTTGTGTCCCTGCCCAATCATCTCCTATGTCATATAGGAGCAGAGAACCTTGTTTTCAGCTCAGCTGTCACATTTGAACCCATAAAACCATGATGATCTGGCTTATGGGAGTTGGAGGCGAGAACAGCCTCTCCCAAATCTGAGCTATGTGCCTGAGTTATCACCAGAAACATCTGTTTACCGACTTCTCAAGCCAAACTCTTTACTTTGAATTCAGACAGATGCCACAAAAATAATACACTTTCCTGAGAAAGACAATAAACACAACATAACAGAAGCCAATTGTCTCAGATTTGGCCAGCCAGAGATGAGGAGGGCCTATCAGCATTTAGTTCAATGTATAAGGTCCTCTAGCATAGCTCATTCTCCTGAGTTTTGCTCGGCTCACTTCAGAGGTATTTTATAAATAGCTTCAAGTCTGCAGCTCAAGATGGATTTCTGTTGCTCTGGGCTGTGCCACCACCTTGATCACTTTGTTTGGGCTCCTTCCATCACCTCAGTGCTTCACCCTGAAGATCTGCTGACATTGCTGTTTGCAGATCCTGGATTCTGTAGCTGCTGCCTTTGACAGCTGAACAGCGCTGCTCTGCCCTCAGCTGTCTTGACCTGCTGTGGGTGAGATCTGCTGATTCACCTCACACACTGGTGTCACCCTCCACCTTATGCTCAGGTCAGGGGCAAGGCATATCCTCGGTTTTATTGCTTGGATTCTGAAATACTACAGAGGTTAATAGTGTAACTTTTTATTTTTTTTTAACCCCTGTAATCTTCTGCCCTTTGCTCTCAGTCTACTGGCCAGGTCCTTCTTTTTTCAAGTGATTTCCATCTCAAGGCTCTTTGTTCTCTATGCAAATTTGAAAGAACCTTCCTCTTCTCACCCTGCCCTATACCCCCTACCCAGGTCCTCATATATTCTTATGCAGCTCTGAATGTTAATTGTAGATGCAGTTCAAATGTTCGTCCTAGAATGGTCCTCAGCCTCCAGGAAAATCACAGATGCACACAGAAGCTTAGGGAAGGGGCACCACCCAACACACACTGGACTTGTCTGAGATGAGTCTATTCTCAGCTATCTATTATATAGGCTATGTGCTTTTAGGGTTCAGGAATAATAATAATAATAGGCAACTTTTCTTGAGTTCTTATCATGTGCCAGGTGTTGTAATAGTTTTGTATTTTCATTATTTTATTTAATCTTTGCAATAATCCCATTAAATAGCTATTACATCCATCCAAGCAGACTTTAGATTGAGAACACTGCTGGCACAAAGAGGTTGAGTAATTTCTCTGAGGTTCTACAGTTAGAAAATGGCTGGATGGGGAATCAGTTTGAACTTGAATGAGACACTGAAAAACTATCATTTGTAAGCGGATCCCGGGGCTTGTACTTCTAATTATTGTCTATATGGGAGGACTAGCCTGGGAATGCTTTCTCTGGATGTTTTTCCATGTGACTAATGGTATTTTTTACTAATTAGCTACCTACCTTTTTTACTGTTATAAACACTACCTAGTTTTACATTAACAAAAGCCTGGAATACCCTACTCTTCTCAGGTGATTATCAGGATGGTAGGTTGACTTCAAATACAGAAAAACAATTCTTAACCGTCTGTAATGATTGATAATATACTATAAGAAAATAGGCCACTGCTGCTTGTGTTCAGTGTGCAAATTTATGACATCTCTCCTTCACCCTCATTCATTATATTACTTACATGCTGAACTCTTGGTTATTTTTACCTAAAAATATATCAATTGTTTTTTGACAAGCTCACTTTTTGAATTTTTATTTTTTTGATAAAAGATAGCTCTTGTTCTAAATATTGTGTTTTGCTTAGTGACTTGTGACTACTTGTTATTTATTACAAAATAAATGCATCTCAGACCCACACTTTTTCAGATGGCACTTGCGTAATATTTAACATGTGGTTAATAGCTCTGAAAACAACAGGCGCAGGTATTGCCAGTAATATATTAGCAGGAAAAGCTTCTGAGGCTGACAACATTTCAAATTGAAGCATTTGAAGACTTTTCTGCATTTGTATATAACCAGGGTAAGACAATTATTTCTCGAATGTTATTTGTTTGTTGCTAGTGTTTTTGCAAGTAAATGTTTTTGTGGAGCTGACTTCAACATGACCATCTCTTTCCAAGTGCATTCAACCTTTTGAAAAATGTCTGTTTTGGAATGAAACTTTCCAAGGAATGTATTTCTCATGTCATCCTGAGTGTTGTTACTCTTGTCAACACTAGTGGGGATGTTGTCATTTTTGTTATATCTGCAGGTTAAATTTTTGCATGGTGGATAGACTTAGGCTAGGCTGAGTCTCTCACAGAGTAGGGCATTTTTGTAAGAGATCTGATTCCAGTTAAAAGGGGCATTGGCCGGATATGGTGGCTCACGCCTATAATCCCAGCACTTTGGGAGGCCAAGGCGGGTGGATGACCTGAGGTCAGAAGTTTAAGATCAGCCTGGCCAACATGTTGAAACCCCGTGTCAACTAAAAATACAAAAAATTAGCTGGATGTCATGGTGGGTACCTGTAATTCCAGCTACTTTGGGAGGCTGAGGCAGGAGAATTGCTTGAACCTGGGGCATATGTTGCAATGAGCTGAGATGGCGCCATTGCACTCCAGCCTGGGAGACAAGAGTGAAACTGTGTCCCCAAAAATAAAAATAAAAATAAAAGGGGTATTATTTCACCCTCACATGACAATATTAAAGTTACTACAATAATTGCAATACCAATGATGTCATCCTCTTTTTCTCGTTATATCTGGCTCACGGGCAGTTAATCAATCATTTGAGACATATGGAGAAATATACCTTGAACTTCTTTAAAGTTTCACTTTTCCTCTCATGTATTGTGTCATGATTAGTGAGCTCCATATGGTAGACTGGGTGACTTTATGCTGACATTTATTATTAAGCACTTATTTATTAAAAGAAACATGAGTAGGACATGCAATATGGTATAAAGTAGGAGCTAGAGAAACAGAAAAACAGTTGTAATTAAAGTTGTAGAAAGAGCTGTGATTCAATCATTATAAGTCTGCCAGAAGCGTGAGGAATTTACTCAGCAAACACATATTTGGGACGTTCCTCGTATTATTAGAAATGGTGCTAGTAACAGGAGATGAGGTAAATATTACATAGCCCTTATCCTAGAAATACTTATTCTAGTCCTGGAATGTAAATGTATAGATATAGTATATGACATGCAAAAATATCACTGAATGTGGACAACAATAGGCATTAAATTGAAAAGATTTTGGTGAGTGAAAGAATGCAATTTTGTACATTGGAATGAGTGGGTCTGGAGGGCTGGTTCTTAGACAAGGAGTAAGTTCTTTCCTCACTTTCTGAGATTTCTCTTGGAGAAATAGTTTAAATTCATGTTTTTAGCCACTATCTATGTACCAAGCCAAATACGGACCCTCAGCCCACACTTCCTGCTGAGCTTCAGAGCCATAAAGCCACTAGCCACTGGACATTTGCACTTGACATTCCAGTATTTCTAGGGTAAAGGCTTTGTCATATTTACTTCATCTCCTATTCCTAGCATCATTTTGATACATTGCTCAAACTCATATATCCTAACTTGATTTTTCTTTAACTCCATTTTCTATTTCAGTTTATCACTACTCTTCACTCAGTTTCAAAAGCCACCCTGAATTGTTCCCTCTAATTCACCTGTCAGGTTAAGTCAGTCCATGTCCCTAGTCTCTACCTTCTTAATTGTAAACTTCTCTCTTTTGCTTTCCTATTGATGTAATCCAGGTATTTGTCACTTTTCTCCCAGATTATTATGATATCCATATAAATCCTCTCCCTTATCTTAATCAAGTGTTTTGTTTTTTTTTTCCGAGACAGAGTCTCCCTCTGTCACCCAGGCTGGAGTGCAGTGGCGCAGTCTTGGCTTACTGAACCTCTGCCTCCAGGCTTCAGATGATTCTCCTGCCGCAGCCTCCTTGGTAGCTGGGACTACAGGCGTGCACCACCACACCCAACTAATTTTTGTAGTATTAGTAGAGATGGGGTTTCACCATGATGGCCAGGCTGGTCTTGACCTGGCCTCAAGTCATCTGCCTGCCTTGGCCTCCCAAATTGCTGGGATTACTTGTTTTTATTAATGTTTGCAGGATTATCTTCCTAAAAATTTTCTTTTTTTTTTTTCATTTTAAAGACGGGGTTTAAACATCTTGGCCACGTTGGTCTTGAACTCCTGACCTTGTGATCCACCTGCCTCAGCCTCCCAATGTGCTGGGATTACAGGCATGAGCCACCGCACCTGACTTTCCTAAAAATTTTCAATGGCTGTCTCTAAAGTTGAGCAAACCCAAACTTCTGATCTAAGATGTTAAATATACAATGTTACTTTATATGTATGCTGTTTGCCTATGCTGTTCTCTCTGCTTACAATTTCCTTTCCTTACCTGAGGCTTATTATCTGTCACAATGCAGTTCATATGTCAATGATTCAATGAAGCCTCCTTTGCCTCCCTCTTCCCATCATATGGCAAACTTCTTGTGGGAAGTCTTAGGAAAATTATTATACATAATAGGACCCCCAAAATGCTTATTAAATAAATGAATATTAATATTTTAAATAACATTATTTTCATTTATTAAGCATTTACTTTATGAAAGCACTGGCTAAGCATTTTAAATATATTATCTCCAACAATCACAACTCTTCTGAAAGTAGCTATAATTTTTCTTACCTTATAAATAAGAAAATAGAGACTCAAAGAAATTAAGTGAATTTTTATATCTCAAATAGCCAGATTATGACAGAAAAGAGATTTGAAATCTAATCTGTCTGATTCTGAGCTTGTGAAAGCATGACCTAAATTTTAACGTTTTATTAAACACCAGTGGAAACAAGGTTAGCTCATAAGGATAATAGCAGGTTACTTTTTCCAGCTGGAATATGTAACTATAAACATAAATACAAAATGTGGATATTATATATAGTAAAATATATAATATTGAGAAAGTATATAGAATTATATTTAATGTAAAACAGTCTGTTAATAATATAGCATATATTATCATGTATGCTATCTATAATTTTACTATATGCAATATAAATTAACATATGTAAACAATATGCTATAGTCATATAATACAAAACTATAAAATTCTATGTAATCATATATAATCTAAATTTTTATCTATTCAAAGCATAAAGTAATTAAACAGAAAAACTTCAAATAAAAAGCAGGAGTTCCTTATTTCATCTTTTACCATTCTAAATCCCATTTTTAAGATAGTATCATCAAATTACTTTTTATTACAATTTCTTGGGTAAATTACTCTCAGATAAAAATGAAATGCTTATAATACTGTTTCCTAATTTATGAACTTGATTTCCCATTATAAAAGATGAATATTAAGCTGATTATAATACCTCATGTCACCTCTCCCTATTTTCCAATTTTGAAAGCTATGTTATTTCCGTTAATTTTGTATTGGTTAATTTTATGTCTTTATTGTCCTTAATCTCCCATTTCTGTCTGTCAGTTTTTTTACTGTATCTTTCTATTTCTCTTAATGTAAAAATGATATTAATATCCTTACCTTCCTTACATGTCTCCTTCCCATTCAAACAATCAGCTCTGGCCATGTTTTCCTTTCTTGTTATTTAGGGCAATAACTTTCACCTTCCACTCAGTCAGAATTGTTCATCATCTGTGTGTGTGTGTGTGTGTGTGTGTGTCTGTGTGTGTACATGTGTGTGCTTGTCATAGAAATTACAATGTGCACTTTTTACTTTTCCTGGACATTGCAAGGACATTAGAACATTTCAATTCATTTATACTGACATGTATGCTATGATTTTCTTACACATAAACATAGGCAAATGTGAATAAGTCTACATAAACAGTTTGACTGTATAAAACAACAAATGGTAATACATAAAATGTGTATTTAAACAATATATATTTTTGAAAAGCATAATTATTCTTGTTTTATACAATCACTTCTCATATAGAGTCTCCCACATATTTATCACTTTCATTGCTCTTCATTTTTTTTTTAGTTTTTTTTTTGAGACAAGAGTCTCACATTGTCACCCAAGCTGGAATGCAAATGGCATGATCTCAGCTCACTGCAACCTCTGCCTCCTGTGTTCAAGCAATTTTCCTGCATCAGCCTCCTGAGTATCTGGAATTACAGGCACCCACCACCACCACTGGCTAATATTTTGTATTTTCAGTAGAGGCAGTGTTTCATTATGTTGGCCAGGCTGAACTCAACCTCCTGACCTCCTGATCCACCTGCCTCAGCCTCCCAAAATTCTGGGATTACAGTTGTGAGCCACCACAACTGCCTTGATCTTCTTTATTTCTTACCACATCTCTTCTTTATGCTTTATTCTCTCTTTTTATTTGTGTCCATTAAACTCATAAATTCTATTATAATATCTTCTATGGTTTAAATGTTTTTTTTTTTCCACCCTCCAAAATTCATGCTGAAACTTAATGCCAATAGCAACAGTATTGGGAGGTGTGGCCATTGGGAAGCGATTGAGTCATGAGGGCTCTGTCCTGGTGAATAGGATTAGGTGACCTAAAAAAGGGGCTTGTTGGATGGAGTTTACCTCTTTTTCCCTTTCACCGTCATCCATGTGAAGACACAATGTTCCATAGCATCAAGACATCATTGTAGAAGCAGAGAACTGACTCTTACTTGACACCAGATACTGGTGCATTGATCTTGGACTTCCCACTCTCCAGAACTGTGAGAAAATACATTTCTGTTGTTTATAAATTACCCAGTTTGTGGTATTTGATTATAACAGCACAAATGGCCTACGACAATATTCTAACATTTTGACTGTTTCAAATAGTTCTCTGTATCATGTTTCATAGTTTACAGCACACCCAAATGACTTCAAGCCAAGGAAGCCTTTCCTCAGGAAAAAAGAGACCTTTTTCCATTTGGAAAGAATCTGACAGAGATTACAGTTTCCCACATTTTTATAGTCCAGACAAGTTCAATGAGGATAATTAAAAAGTTGAACAATTTTTCTCATTGAGGGAGGTTAAAGAAAAACATGATTCAAAAAACATTAAAAACAGTAAGTGCAGACTATGTTTAGGACTGCCAAAATAGTATAGGGACTACTGCAATGGTGTTTTGAGTAGTGGAGAGAGATTGGGGTCAACTCTGAGTGCAACAAGGAAAAGCAGTTATTTGTAGCCAAGGAGGTTAGGGTTGGAGGGGTTAATGGATGGGAAATTACCATGAAACTGTCAAGGATATTGGGGGATTATGGCTAAACTGACCTAACAGGATTCTTACTGAAGGCAGATCAGGGTGATCAGATTCTAAAAGATGGGTGGAGGATGAGAAACTCTATCAGATATGGAGGGTGAGTAGACTCCAAGGGTGAGGGACTCTGGCTAATCCAACTTGACAGGATTCTTGCTAACACTGGGTTCATGGAGAACACACCTGAGGATGGAGCCTCACCGGGCTCAGAGGAGCCTGCCTAAAATTTGGTCAAAGAGACAATCCTTGTCAGGGAGAATGAAAAACATTGGAGTTATTAATGGAGTTATTTCTCCTCAAGATGAAAAATCTAGGTGTTGATTGTGGTAAATATGTGAGGAATTTCTATTCTATTCTTTGTATCTACTCAACAAAGAATAAGATAAAATAAGCTTGAAGAAACCCAAAAAAAGAGCAAATAGTAGATTTAATAAATGAATAATTAAACCAACTAGTGAAGATACAGGGAAATATTCCAGTTTTTCTTCCTTCATATACCACTCTTAATGGATCTTTATGGTCTATTTTCATTATACTCTTTTTACTGTCAGTTCTCGAGGCACGGACCCTAGTAGTGGACTAGACATTTCTTATATTGTCCAGTGCCCCTCTTGAAGAATTGTAGTATCTAGCTATCAATTTAGTGCTGATTGCATTTGGACAGAAAATGACAAAAATATCTTTTAGGTCTATATAGTGCTTTCTGTTATGTCAAAGAGCTGTCTTTTCCATTACCTCAAGCAATATGGTGTAGTTCAAAAACTGTGTGCTGTTGGCGGAGGAGTTTGATTAATTTCCACTGTACAACTGGCGAAACTGAATCCCAGAAAGGTCTTTACTTAACTTCCCAACTGGTGATAAAGTGTACAATAAAAGCAGGGGTTTCTAGTCTTACTTTCGTCACACTTTAACATGGATGAAGCATAGCATGCAAAGGAATTCCATCATTTCAATACTAAGCTCTTTAATGAATGCAAGACATAGTTAAGCTATGCAGGCTCCAAACTGCCTATCTCGTTTGCTTTAATTTTTTTCATGTTTGACATGAATGTGGTTGGCATTCCTCTTTACACAGCTATTAATGTATTTTCTTTGTCTGTCTTCTCTTCAATTAGTAATAGTATATCTTGACATTGTTATATTTCTTGAAGATTCAGTCTTGAAATATATTTTCTTTTCTTATCCCTCTTTCCTTGGATTTCCATTCGCTTCTCTTTGTCCAGTTGCAGGTAATCAGGGCTTATTCCCCCAGACACACTTCTTATCCATTTTCCTTCTAGAATGCTGGTAGCTGTGCAATTAGGTAAGTTCTTCTCTGGTATTTTAAGAAAAAGACTTCATAGAAAACTAGGTCTCCTTCTGAATATTCACTGTATGGAATTCTTAATGTTAAAATTAATATTTTCTTAAAAATTCAATGGACAATGTGGAGATATTTAACGTGGAGTCTTTGTCCATGGTAAACACTCAATAAACACTCAAATAAATGACTCAGTTATTTTTACTGCCAACAATAATAAATGTTAGGCTTCCAAAGACAAAGTCTGGATATGTGTTTCCTGCTCTACCAGGCTGGTATAGCATCATGAAAAAACTGAAGCAATATGGTACTGACTTAGAGTGTTCCTCTGGCTCTGGTTTGGTTGGGTACTCAAGATCAGAGAACCCCTCTCTTAGAACATTGTGACTATGTATGTATCAAGACTAGTAATGTCTTCAGTGCCTAAAAATTAATTTAGCCACAGCTGTGTCAATATAAGAAGCATTACTTTCTGGCGGGATTAATTTCTGAAATGACATTTTAAGCTAA
This sequence comes from Callithrix jacchus, assembly GCF_049354715.1. Lineage (NCBI taxonomy): Eukaryota > Metazoa > Chordata > Mammalia > Primates > Cebidae > Callithrix > Callithrix jacchus. The sequence continues at coordinate 144,214,558 of NC_133508.1, read as the reverse complement.
GGATTTTACTGTCTCTATCCCTGAATTATTTTGAGAATGCCTGGAAAATGCAATGTGGAAAGAGTTTTCTAGATGTGGCTTTTTCAAATGTGAAATTGGGTTTGAAGACAGTTTTTAAATAGCTTGTGAAGGAGGTTCTGAAGGAGTGAAGTTGAAACTCTACAGAGTTTGGGCATAGAATTTTTTAAAGCCATAATCATGATTTAATTTGTTCTGGGGGTAAATTAGCTTTGATTTGGTTGGCTAGATTGGAAGAGGGTTAAATATATTACGAACCCTTGTATTTTAGCCCTTAAACATTTGAAAAATGGTTCCATAGGGTGAATTAATTGATGCCAATTGTGATAGAATTGTGGAAGGTATTGAACCCTATTCAGAGACTACTAAAGCTGCCATTTAATATAATGTTGCTACATCAGCCCCAGGCCATCTGTAAGTCAGACAAGCAGAAGGCTGTAATACGCACTTTGACATTGTTGATTGTAGAAGGAGTTAAGTGATGCATTAATGTATACATGATAGAAATCTGAACAAAGTCATCCAATTACACATGAGAAAACCTTGTAAATCAAAACGAAGGACCAAGATATTAGCCAACCTGTATTACTAACCAGTTATATGAATATTTCCTACTCTTGAGTCTGTGACAGACTGAAAGTAAAGAGCAATGCATTTTTGCCGACAGAGATACAAGTCTCCACTATTAAGGAAGGCTTTGAATGAGATCATGATGCAAATGCTTGACAATATCAGATAAGTTAATTGTTCTGACTGGCTCTAAAGGAGAAGTAGGTGAATTTTTTCTTCTTGATGAAATCTCAGAGCTACTTACAACAAATGGCATAGGCCTCAGACTTTTGTTATAACAATAAAACCTAGCATCAAACTTGGTATTCTTCCTTTGAAAAATGAACCACATGTAATATTTTCTTATTGTCTATGATTTCTTCATACTTGATGCTCTCTCTACCTCAGAAAAATGAGCCATCTGTAATATTTTTCTGTGATTGCCTAAGATTTTCTCAGATGGCTGCATTAGGCAGAAGCTGTCACGGGAGATCTGACAAAATCACAAATGCAGGTAATGTAGTTGCAGGAGATACTTTAGAAAATCCTTAACTTTTTTAGTCTCACAAGATCTGAATCATCTTTTGTTTAGATGAATCAGTTTTACTTTCTAAGCTTCCACGACAAAGCTCAGTGTATTTGAAGTGTAATTACAAATACTGAGGATTATGGCCACCTAACTTGGCAGACTATTACTCTTTCTTTGGCTCAGTCCTTTAAGCAAGGGCATTTTAGGGGCGAAATTTGACAGCTGCAGTACTGGAGACAGATTGAGAACAAGGTTCTGGGATAAGCTACATTTTCTCTACCTTTTGTGTCAAAGCAATTGACAATCTATTAGAAAGTTTCCTTGTCTACATCAAAGCCAGATAGGTGCAGTGCACCATCTCTCTGGCAGGAGGAACAATAGGATATAGTACTTTTGATAAAATCTCATTATAGTCACATCTATGGGATTGTGATGGCAAATACTGAGTGTCAACTTGATTGGACTGAAGGATGCAAAGTATTTTTCCTGGGTGTGTCTGTGAGGGTGTTGCCAAAAAAGATTAACATTTGAGTCAGTGGACTGGGAGAGGCAAACCCGCTCTCAGTCTCAGTGGGAAGCATCTAATCAGCTGCCAGTGCAGCTAGAATAAGGCAGGCGGAAGAAGGTGGAAAAGCAGACTTGCTGAGTCTTTCGGCCTTCATCTTTCTCATGCTGGATGCTTACTGTGCTCAAACATCAGACTCCAAGTTCTTCAGCTTTTGGACTCTTGAACTTACACCAGTGGTTTGCCAGGGACTCTCGGGCCTTCTGCTGCAGACTAAAGGCTACCCTGTCAGCTTTCCTGCTTTTGAGGTTTGGGGACTCAGACTGGCTTCCCTGCTCCTCAGCTTGCAGAGGCCTATTGTGGAACTTCACTTTGAGATCGTGTGAGTCAATATTCCTTAATAAACTCCTCTACATATAAGCATCTATCCTATTAGTTCTGTCCCTTTACAGACCCTGACTGATACAGGAGTCAAAGGGGGAGAAAAACAGCCGATTTTTATAGGAAATAAAGGTTAGTATTACATGGTCTTATTCCTCTGGATACTGGAAGTCCCTGAGCAACTCTGCTACATGACAGAGTTGGTTCTAAAGACTACGGACTCCAAAAACAAGCAAACCAACAACCCCAGAGACCACAGTCTCTCAAATGTCCTTCAGAAATGTCAACATCTTGAGGAAAAGCAGCTGCAATAACAGTAACAACAACATGTTCTGGGTTGTTCTGACTCAGTACCGCTACTGTACCAAGCTATTTTGATTTGTAACCAAATTTAAGAATTGCCAATGAGACTATAACCATATTGCTTTCTTCCCAATCCCTTTTTTACTTCTTTTGCTCTCTATCCTTTGCCTCTTTTCACTTCTCCTCTGCAGGTACCAAATGCAGCTCCACACAATTACTTCTTTGTTTTTTATACTCCTTGGGATATATGTGATCAAACTGTTATTTAGTTTAGTTCTCCAGTTGTTCATAAGGACCTCAAAGACCAATCTCCCTGTTTAGACATCGCCAGACAAAAGCAAAGTATCTGAAGTTTAAGTCAGTTCTCCATCTGAACTCCTGCTTGGAACACTTCTCTGGAATGGGAAGGATTCCCATTCTCCATTGGCTGGCAGATGGACAGAGGTAAAGATGTGAGCTTCGGACAAAGTTACCATTCTTGGCTCCTATTGCTTTGGTTTTCATTGGAACATAGTCATAATCTCTTATGTCACTGGTGTGTAGCCCCATCACTTCTTTGCGTGTGTTTTTTATGTTTTAAAAAATGTTTTGGCAGGTGCATGATGAAAGGACTTTGTGGTTAAAGATTGGAAGTTAAGGTGGTGTTGCCTATAGTTAACTGAGCATGTAGTACCAGAAGGTAGGTAATAATTGGGCTACAGCAGAGGATAACTTATGAGTTTTGTATGTATGTGTGTGTGTGTATATATATATATATAAAATTTACAGCGCATATAGACATTAAAGCTAAAGAATTATCAGAATTTAACTTCTGATCAGATAGTTGACAGCAGTTCCCTATGATAACTATGCTAGTTTATCATTTCTTGAATACATAATCTTCAGCATTGGCTCACATGTGCCTTTGTGAATGCACTCAAAGTATCTTAGCTCATAAAATTTTAAAAATAATTATTTTGACTCTGGAGACTTAGTGAACATAATTCAAAATTGAAGGATTTAAAAAAACCTTTCCCCCCTTTTCTGGGAGTGTTTTTCTTGACTTTGAAGAAGGTTAATTGCTAATTCTTTATCATCCAAAGTGGCAGCTTCCTTATTATAATGCTGTATCCTATACTGGAATGCCCCTTATCTAACATAACTGACTAATTATTAAAATACTCAATTTTTTTCTCCAGCTGTTTTGTTTCTGAGTAAACAAATTGCTAAGTTCAATTGGCTTCCATTTGCACTTCATTGCTTCTTGACAGCAAATACTCTGCAAAAAATGAGTTGCCTCTGGGTGTTTATAATCTCCAAGGGCAGAAGAAACAAATGTGTGCATGATTTTGCTAATTTAAAAACTAAAAACCACCTTCATTAAAAATCTAACAGACATTACAATTCCTTAAACTTTGTAAAGACAATGTCTGTTCCTAGAATTCCTATATTCATTAATTTGTCATTTTAAAATGTGATTTTATAAAATGAAAGCAAAGGCATTACCTTCAAGGAATAGGATCATCCCGTATTGATGGCATGCAAATATAGTTGTATGTAGACAATGCAGAATTGCTTTCACTCTGATTAACCAGAGTTACATGATTAAAAAGTTCTCAGGATTAGTGATTTATCTTCTAACAGATTTAGTCCATTCTGGTGTGATTGCATTTCAGAATCTGTGAAAAATGGAATCACAATGCTGTGACAGACAGTATTTTTTCTGCCTGTGGCATTTGTGAAGCAGGTTTTGTAACATGCATTAGAATTATAATTTGGTCATAGATTTGGTGGTTTCTTAACTCCCATGACCAGACTTATTTGTAGAGTTTGGACTTTTGTTATTTTTGTCATGCCTCAGGGAAAGGATGACACACAATGTAGAGTTCAATATATAGCTGCCTCTCAGAATCTGTGGGTAATTGGTTCTAGGATCCCTGCAGATACAAAAATCCTCTGTGATGCTCAAGTTCTTTATATAAAATGGTGTATTTGCATATTAGCCATGCACATCCTCTTGTATACTTTAAATCATCTCTAGAGTATTTATAATACTGTAAATGTGCTAGGTGAATAGTACTTGCACTGTATTTTTATTTGCATTATTTTTCATTATTGTATTATTACTTTTTATTTTTCAAATATTTTCTTTCTGTAATCAAGGGAATACACAGATGCAGAACTGAAATATGAAGGGTAGACTGCAATTTATATGTAAGAACAAGATTTTGAAAAGAAAAAGAAATTGGAAATATACGTTAGACAGAATTGTTCTTATTTCATTCTGCAGAGGGCAAAATGGTCAGGAGGCTGCTCTTTGAAGTTGTATAAACAACTTCAAACATTGCTGAACCTTTGAAGATTCAAGGGTTGGGTTAGAGACCCAGGCTATCAGTCTTTAGTTCAATGATGTTGAGCAAGTTACTAGTGTGTGATAATACTATCTACCTCCTAGGGTCACTACAAAGATAATGTAAAATAATGCACATAAAGTGATTAACTCAGAACCTGACAGAGACTGAGATTACAGAAGTCATTCATTATCATCATCATCATTATCATCATCATCATCATCATCATTATCATCATTATTGCGGTTCCTAATAGATGCCATACATTACATGTGAAAAGTATATTACATGAATGTACATGAAGTTTTTCTTATTCTTTGTTAGGTCTTTAAGTATCTATGAAATGAGTGTCAGGGGTACAAACCACAGTGTCTCCATGATTTAAAGGATAAGATAGAAATACCAGAGTGGATTAAAGACAGGCTTTAAACTTTGGGAAGGCAAAGGTTCATCTTGATAATAACAATGAATATTCTTTTAAATTTATATAAATATGTTTTATTTCTCCTTCTTTACAACCCTATCAGTTAAGAATTATCTTTTCAATTTTTAAGTAAACTGAAATTTAAAGATGCTAAATTACCTGCCTAAGATCACACAATAGGCAAAACTAAAATTTGAATATGGGTTTGGTTGACTTTTTTTGTTCTTCCTTTTTTCCTCCCTTCCTCCCTTCCTCCCTTCCTCCCCTCCTTCCTTCTCTTTTTTCTTTTCTTTTTGCATTATTTTTTATTGATACATAATAATTATACATATTTATGGGGCACTTGTGATATTTTGATCCATGTATATAATGTATAATGATCAAATTAGGATAACTGGCATATCCATCACCTCAAATATTTATCATTTCCTAGTGTTGAGAACACTCAAAATCTTCTCTTGTAGCTATTTTGAAATATACTATACATTCTTGTTAACTACAGTCATCTTATTGGGTTATAAAACACTAGAACTTATTCCTTCCATGTGACTATTTCTGTACCCATTAACCAGCTTTCTTCATCCCTGCCTTTCCCTTCTTCTGCCCCTTCCCCTTCCAAACCTTTGGCAACCACCACTACTCACTACCTCCATGATAATCAGCATTTTTAGTTCCCACAGATGAGTAAAAACATGCAATATTCTCTTTCTGTACCTGGCTTATTTCATTTCTTCATCCCTGCCTTTCCCTTCTTCTGCCCCTTCCCCTTCCAAACCTTTGGCAACCACCACTACTCACTACCTCCATGATAATCAGCATTTTTAGTTCCCACAGATGAGTAAAAACATGCAATATTCTCTTTCTGTACCTGGCTTATTTCATTTCACATAACGCCCCCCCAGGCTCATTTATGTTGCTGCAAATGACAGAATTTCATTCTTTACTTATGGCTGAATAGTATTGCATAGTGTATATATACTACATTTTCTTCATTCATTCTTCTGTTGGTGGACACAAGTTGATTCCATATTTTGACTATTATGAATAGTGCTGCAATAAATATGAGATATTCTTTGGACATACTGATTTTCTTTCCTTTGTATGTATAGCTGGCATTGGGATTGTTGGATCTTATGGTATTTTCTATTATTTGTTTTTTGAGGAATCTTCATACTGTTTTCCATAGTTATTGTACTAATTCCCACCAACTGTGTGTGAGAGTTCCCTTTTCTCCCCATTCTCACCAACATTTGTTATTTTTTGTCTGTTTGATAATAGCCATTTTAACCTGGGTAAGATGATCTCATTATGGTTTTTATTTGCATTTTCCTAATAATTGGTAATGTTGAGTATTTTTTCATATACTTGTTGGCTATTTGTAGGTGTTCTTTTGAGAAATGTCTGTTCAGCTCATTTGCCCATTTTTAATTGGATTATTTGTCTTTTTGTTGTTGAGTAGTTTGAGTTCCTTATATATTCTGTTTATTGAACCCTTGTCAGATGAACAGTTTGCAAAGATTTTCTCCCATTTTATAGGTTGTCTTTTCACTGTGTCGATTGTTTCCTTTGCTGTACAGAGATTTTTAGCTTGAAATAATCAAATTTGTCTATTTTTGGTTTTGTTGTCTGTGGTTTTGAGGTCTTAATAAAAAAAAAAAATCTGTTCCCAGACCACATCCTGAAGCATATATTCAATGTTTTCTTCTAGTAGTTTCATGTCTTACATTTAAGTCTTTCATCAATTTTGATGTGATTTTTATATATGATGAGAGAGCTAGGGATCTACTTTTATTCATCTACATATGAATATAGTTTTCCCAGCACCATTTATGGAAGAGACTGTTGTTTCCCCAGTGTACATTCTGGGTACTTTGTCTAAAATGAGCTTGATGTATTAATAAATAAATATATTTATGGATTCTATTTTCCACTGATCTCTGTGTCTGCTTTTATGTATGCCATGCCATTACTGTGTTGATTTGGTTACTATAGCTTTGCAGTATATTTTGAGGTTAGGCAGTGTTATGCCTTCAGTTTTATTCTGTTTGAATACTCATACTTTCTTTGACTATTTGCGGTCTTTTGTGTTTTCCCACAAATTTTAGAATTGTTTTTCTTATTTTTGTGAACAATGTCATTAGTATTTTGATAGGGATTGCATTTATTCTCTAGACCACTTGGGGTAATAGGGACCTTTTAACAATATTAATTATTCCAATCCATGAACATAGAAGGGATTGCCATTTATTTGTGACCTTTAATTTCTTTCATTATATTTTGTAGTTTTCATTATAGAGATCTTTTACTTTCTGATTAAATTTATTACTACATTTCATTATAGCTAATTTTAATGGGATTGCTTTCTTGATATTTTTTGATTATTCATTGTTAACACATATAAATGCTACTTATTTTTATTTTATATCTTGCAAATTTAGTGAATTTGTCTATCTGTTCTAAATACTGATAGAACAGTTTTTGCTAAATCTTTAGGTTTTTCTAAATATAAGATTATGTTTTCTGTAAAGAAGGACAAATTAATGTCTTTCTTTCCAATTTGGATGCTCTTTATTTTTATTCTCTTGCCTAATTGCTCTGGCTAGCACCTCCAGTACTATATTGAAGAAAAGTGGTGAAAATAGAGATTCTTTTCTTGTTCCAGACTTTAGAGAAAAGACTTTCAGTTTTTCCTCATTCAATATGAAGTTAGCTGTGGGTTTGTCATATGTAATCTTTATTGTTTCAATCTATATTTCTTTTATATGCAATTTTTTGAAAGTTTTCCTCATGAAGAGATGTTGAATTATATAAAATAATTTTTCAGCAGGGATTGAAATAATTATATGATTTTTGTCCTTTATTCTGTTAATGTGATATATCATGTTTATTGATAAGTGTATGTTGAACCACCCTTGCCTTGTTGGATGAATCCTATTTGATCATGGGGAATGATATTTTTTATGTGCTGTTGAATTCAGTTCGCTAGTATTGAGGATTTTTGCTTTTATGTTTGTTTATCAGGGATATTGGCCTGTAGTTTTCTTTCTTTTTTTAAATTATATTTTTATCTGGCTTTGGTATTAGGGTAATGCTGGTTTCAAAGCATAGATTTGGAAGTATTTTATCCTCTTCAAAGTTTTTGGAGTTTGAGTAGAATTGGTATTAGCTCTTTAAAAGTTTGGTAGGTTCACTAATGAAGCCATCAAGTCCTGGACTTTTCTTTGATGAGATGATTTTTATTATAGCTTTGATCTTATTACTTGCTATTAGTATGTTCAGATTTTTTTTATTCATGGTTCAATCATGTGAAGTTGTATGTGTCCAGAAGTTTATTTATTTCTTCTAGGTTTTCCAATTTATTGGCATATAGTTGCTAATACTAGTCTCTAATGATCATTTTTTATGTCTGTGCTATCAGTTGTAATGTCTCTTTTTGATCTCTGATTTTATTTATTTGGGTCTTCTCCCTTTTTTTCTTTGTCTAGGTAAAGTTTTTTTATTTTGTTTATGTTTTCAAAAAACCAACTTAAAAAATTTTTCTTTTGTATCATTTTGTAGTCTCAATTTAATTTCTTTATTCTCTGATCTTTATTATTTATTTTCTCCTACTAATTTTTAGTTTGATTTGTTCTGGATTTTCTAGTACCTTGAGGTGCATTATTAGGTTGTTTATTTAAACTCTTTCTACCTTTTAAATGTAGATGTTCATTGCTATAAACTTTTCTCTAGTACTGCATTTGTTGTATCTTGTAGTTTCTGGTATGTTGTGTTTCAATTTTCATTTATTTCAAAAACTTTTAAAATTTCCTTCTTAATGTCTTCTTTGACTCATTGATAGTTCAGGAACATGTTTAATTTCTATGTATTTGTAAGATTTCCAAAGTTTTTTTTTTTTGTTATTGAATTCTAGTTTTACTCAATTGTGTTCAGAAAAGATACTTGATATGATATCAACTTTTTTGAATTTATTGAAGTATGTTTCGTGGCCTAACATATGGTCCATTCTGCCAAATGTTTCATGTTCTGATGAGAAGAGTATATATTCTGTAAATGTTAGGTCTTTTTGATTTAGAGTGTAGTGGTAACTTAAATGTTTCTTTGTTGATATATATATATTTTTGATCTGGATGCTATATTCATTGCTGAAAGTGGGGTGATGAAGTTCCATACTATTATTGTATTGTAGCATATCTCTCCCTTTAAATCTATTAATTTTGATTTTTTATATTTGGATGCTCCAGTGTTGGGTGCATATATATTTACAATTGTTAAATTTTTATTATGAATTCACTCTTTTGTCATTATATAATGACCTTCTCTCTGTTTTTTGAATAGTTTTTGATGTAAGGTGTATTTTATCTGATATATGTATACCTTCCTCTTCTCTTTTCTGGTTTTCATTTATATGGAATATTGTTTTCCATCCCCTTACATTTAGTTTATGTGATTTGGTATAGATGAAGTGAGCTTTTTGTGGGCAGCATATTGTCAAGTCCTGTTTTTTTAAACTCTGTGTCTTTAAATAGAAACATTTAGTCAATTTGAATTTAATTTTATTATTGATAGGTTAGTGCTTACTAGTGCCATTATGTTACTTGTTTTCCAGCTGTTTTGTTACTCCTGTCTTTAATTCTTTCCCTACTGTCTTCTTTTGTGGGTTAAGTGATTTTTCTCTGGTAATACATTATAATTTTTAGTGTATCTATTACAGGTTTTTGCTTTGTGGTTACCAGGAGGATTACAAAAAAATCTTATAGGAAGTATAAAGACTTGAGTTTGATTTCAAAGAAAAATATAGAAACAAATAATAAACTATAAAACGACATATTTTACCTCAATTTCCACAACACTGAATTTTTGTTGTCTCAATTTATGTATTTTTAATATGGCTTATCTCTTAATAAATTGTGGTAGTTATTATTTCTGATAGATTTGTCTTTTTGTGTTAATACTAAAGATATGAGTAGTTTACACACCACAATTACAGTATTAAATTATTCTTAATTTGTCTGTATACTTATTTTTACCAGTGAGTTTTATACTTCAGATTTTTCTTGTTGAACATCAGCATCCTTTTCTTTTTAACTGAAAATTTTTCTTTAACATTTCTTGTAAGACAGGTCTGGTGTTGATTAATACTTTTTGCTTAGTTTTTCTGAAAGTCTTTATCTCTCCTTTACACGTGAAGGATATTTTTGCTAAATACAGTATTCTTGGTTGACAGTTTTATTCCTTTCATGCTTTGAATATGTCATCCCACTTCCTCCTGGCCTGTAAGGTTTCTACTGAGAACTCTATTGTCATATGAATCAGACCTCCTACAAAGGTTATTTGCTTATTTTCTCTTTAGAATCCTCTCTTTGTTTTTAACCTTTCAGAGTTCAATCATTGTATGTCTTGGAGTATATTTATTTGGGTTGAATCTCTTCAGTGACCTTTGATTTTCCTACATCTAGATATTTACATCTTTCTATGGGACTGGAACATTTTATTTTATTATTTGTTTGAATAAGCTTCTAACTCTTTACAATTTTTCAGCTCCCTCTTGAAGGCCAGTCACTTGTAGATTTGCACTTTTGAGGCTATTCTTTAGCTCTTGTAGGCAAGCATTTTTCATTCCTTTTTCCTCTGACTATGTATTTTCAAATAGCCTGTGTTTGTGCTCACTAATTATTTTGCTTCATCAATTCTAATATTGAGATCCTTCAATACATTTTCCAGTTTAAATTGTATTTCTTACCTCTAGTATATTTGTTTCATTTTTAAAAATTATTTCAACCTCTTTATTAAATTTCTTTGATAAATTTCTGAATTGCTGATCTGTGTTATCTTGAAGTTCACTGAATTTCCTCAATCCTGCTATTTTGAATTCTTGATCTGAGAGCTCACCATTGTCATCTCATTGGGATCAGTCACTGTCTCCTTCTTTTAGGGAGGTCATGGTTTCTCATTTGCTCTTGTTTTGTATAAACCTCTTTTTTTTTATCATTGCACTGAAGGATTAATTATTTACCTCAGTCTTTACTGTTTGGCTTGATTTAGTTTTTTCTAGTGCATGTCTGTATATAGGTATCGTGTTGGTTGAGTTCCCTTTGCCCAAGATTGATGCCTTTTTTATGGCAGTAGATGGCACCCTAAGCCTAGGTTTACAATGGCTCTTGCAAAAGTTAGTCTGTCCTTCCTGAATAATACTGGGGGATCCCAAAGAGTACCCGTGGCTATTTGGGAAGGCTGGCTAGAGGTTGAGGCCAGAGGACCCATGGAGCATGTATCCTACAGTATTACACTGCTAAACAGCCTCGCTGATTTTGCCAAGTCAGAGAATAGCCACCTCTCCTTTGGCCAAGTCAAGGAGTAGCCACCAAATTTTATGAGATGAATGTTAGTAGCCCCACCCCCACTGTTTTTCTCTAGCTGCCCTCAGGAAGTTTTGCCCTACAGGACCATTCACAATGCTTTCCACAGATTGTGGCAGGAATGGTTATCATGAAAAACACAAAAACGAAAACCTCAAGATTATGAGAACTTGGCTTTCTGCCTTGATTTTATTTTTCCAGGGGAGAAACTAGAGTCTGGGTTGACTCTTCTGTGTGGTACCTAGCAGCTTCAGGAAGGAGCACTGCAGTTAGAGAGGTCTATTTCTTTTCTCATCTGGCGGCAGATTTTCAATTCTCTGTGATCACAGTGAATGTCAAAGACTTAATTTTGAGTTCTGAATATAGGTATATCACCTATATTCTGAGGTGATAACCTTGGCACTGTGTAGTTGGTTTTGTTTTTCTGGGGGAGAATAATCGAGAAAGCCAGATTGCTTCTACTCTGTCATTTTGTTGATGTCTCTCTCATTCCCTCTCTCTGCTACGCATCACTGCCACTTTTGATGTAGTTTTTGCGACTGTCTTCTGACATTGTAATTTTTCTGATTAATAGCATAATTGTTTATGCTTGATAAGTTAAAATATAGAAAAGCACAAAGTGATAAAAAGATAATCTGCAATCTTGTCATCATGAGTTAGTGATCCAACCATTTTAGTGTTTATCTGCCAACCTTATAATTCACTACTTTTAAAAAATTTTTTATTGTAGCTATTACAGGTTTTTGTAACTACTTGCTATTTTTGATGCATTATACTTTTAGTACATAGAGAAACCAGTTTTTGGCCCCTCTGAGCTTTTCTAGACCCCTTTATGAAACCTTTTAGTCCCTGGCCTTGGTTGTTGCTACTGGTACAAGAAGAGGCAGTTTTCCTTTGTTTTCAGTTTGCAAAACATCATGTTGGCAAGTGTTAAAGATAAACTTAAAGTGGTAAAGACATACTTTTTTCATCAATAACCTTTGGTAAAGAAGAAAATATACTGTTTTTCCTCTCCGTCTCTTAGGTTCATTGGCTGTAGCCTTGAAAATTAGACTGACAAAGAAAAATAAAAAATAAACAGATTTATCAACAAATGCATAGTGCATATGCATGGGAATACTCAGACATGAGTGACTGAAAGAGGTGGTGCTATGGTTTGAACACTTCTGTTCCCTCCAAAATTAATGTTGAAACTTAATCCCCAAGGCAACTATATTAACAGGTGGGGCCTTTAGAGGGTAATTACATCATGAAATTTCCACCTGTATGAATGAACATAACCTTTTAAAAGAGATGAAGAGAACTAGCTTTACCTTTTTTGCTCTTTGGCCCTTCTCCATGTGGGGACATGATATTTATCACTTCAGAGAATATAGCATTCAACTTACTATCTTGGAGCAAAGAACATCTTGGACTTTCTAGCCTCTAGAACTGTGAGAAAACAAATTGCTTTTCTTTATAGATTAGCCAGTCTGGGCCAGGTGCAGTGGCTCAAGCCTGTCATCCCAGCACTTTGGGAGGCCGAGGCGGGTGGATCACGAGGTCAAGAGATCGAGACCACCCTGGTCAACATGGTGAAACCCCGTCTCTACTAAAAATACAAAAAATTAGCTGGGCATAGTGGTGCGTGCCCGTAATCCCAGCTACTCAGGAGGCTGAGGCAGGAGAATTGCCTGAACCCAGGAGGCAGAGGTTTCGGTGAGCCGAGATCGCGCCATTGCACTCCAGCCTGGGTAACAAGAGTGAAACTCTGTCTCTCTCTATAAATATATGCCAGTCTGTGGTATTTCATTATAGCAGTATTAATAGACTAAGACAGATAGTTAGAATTCAGGCTTGTGTGAGATCCCAAACAAAAGAACAATACACATTTAGGGAAATGAGAAAACAAAACAAAACAAAAACACTGAGTTTCTAGATGGCAAATCATGGGAAAGTAAATATATGGGGGAAGCTAATGGAAGATAAGGGCTTGTTAGTAAAATTTGTTATGGAGTGTCCTCTGTTGACTTCCAGCTGACAAGGGTCTAGAATTGTCTTTGCTGATTTACTTCTGTTCTTCCTGTTCCAGAAAAAAGAGGAGACATCTTTACCTTTATGAATTTATAGTTTGTCTTTAGGCAAATAGGAAGAAGGCAGAAAACTTTTCTGGTATCTGCTTTTCCTCAGTTGTCTTCAGTTCAAAATAATCCTCATGGTAAAGTGGCACATTCTGAAGTGGTATTGTCTTCTATCCTTCACATTGTAATGGGGAAGAAGTTGTTAACTCAGCTTTGATTTGTACAGAGGTACTGGACATTTTAAAGGGAGAATGAGGAAGTGAGAAAGAGGAAAAAGTGGAGATTTGAGCAGAAATTATGTATTTAAATTGGTGCTTATCAGGAGGAGATGTGAATTTCTATATCTTTATGACAGAAGGCAATGGTACATATTGAAGCAAGATGCCCATCAGCCTGGGAGAGAGATTCACAGTTATTTTCCTGAAGTTTACATTTCAAAGAGACAGATCTCAGGTTCTTGCAGGTTCTTGAGAAGAATGTTCTAGATGATGGGAAACATAAGTGTCGAAAGAGAAAAGAAAGCATTATATTTACAACTTCAAGCTTTCAAAAGTAACTGTTCTAAGAGAGGATTCAGAGACCTATTACCAGGTTTTGGCTGCCATAAACAAATAATCCTGGAAGCAATGAACGTTCCGAGGCAGACCCTTTAAGTGGGGGTGGGGAGTAGGTCACCCCAGAAACTATGGTGATATTTGTTTAAGCCTCTTGTGTTGGGGCAGGAGAGTAACAAAATCATTTGTGCTGAGAGGCTGCAGTTTTTGTAGCCCAATATTGAGGTATGGCCTAGGAGAGTGTTCAGAGGATCCTGTTCAGGCTTGAACAAGGAGAAAATCTTTGTCACAAAAAGGGGAATGGGTTGGCTTGTAAGAACCTATCTTTACAGGATGTACTTCAATCAACCAAAGGGATGCCAATGAAAAGTTAAAAATTCTGTTAGTTAAAAAAAATAGCATTTTTAGAACTGAGGAAAAGGAGAAAGAACAAGACCAGAAAATATTTCACTAAAGTGTAGATCCAATTAGCTATACTTACTTTGCCTATAGTTGGTATCTGATTTGGATGATTAATTATATCACAAATATGAAAAGAGGGAATGCAGACATAGTTGTATTGGGAATATGTAATGGGAAAGGATGGGAAAGATGAACAGCGCTGACGTGGGAAACGTTCCCTAATCCCTCTTGTAGGGTATGTGACGGGGGTGTGGCTAACTTCTTTGATGTCCCACTGTTCAAATTTCTATTCTAGGGGGAGCATGCAGATGGGCAGGTTATGGGGCTCTGACCTCATGGCAGTGTCTAGGAGCTACTTACATAGCTCCTGAAGCCCCCCTGGGCGTGTGTTACAGTGCCCTTTTAGTTTTGCCATCTGTAGGTGGCTTGTATTAATCAGCTCAATTAGACTCTCTGCCTTATTACAAGAACAGAGTGTTTTCTGTATCCCAGAGTTCTTGCCTTAGTGTGCTGGAAAAAAATCAGATCACATGGAGAATGAGTGCAAGATTTTACTGAATGGCGGAAGTAGCTCTCAGCAGATGGATGGGGAGCCAGAAGGGGGATGGAGTGGGAAGGTGGTTTTCCCCTAGAGTTCGGCCACTCAATGGCTGGGCTCTCCTCCAACCACCCTGGCCAAATTCTCCTCAGTATCCACATTGTTCCACTGGATGATGGCCTGCTGGCATCTGCTGTTGTCTGTTGGTATGTTCTTCTGCTCCTCTGCTCCTCTCTCTCGACATCCAACTGACTTCTGTGGGTGTGTTCCTCTTGATGTCCAGCCACTTGTGTGCATGGCCGCTAGAGTCTTGGGGTTTTTATAGGCATAGGATGGTAGGCTAGAATGATCTTGCAAAATACAACATTTGGGCACAAAAACAGGAGTGCCTGTCCTCACTGAGGCCCTGGGTATAGGCTCAAGGGTGGAGCCCTTGCTGGGGATCCTGCCCTTCTTCCCTCAGCACTTCCCTGCCCTTCTCCCATATCACTGTCCCTCTTCTGCAAACTTTGATGAGAGATAATTGTGGAGAATCTGTTTAATTTGAATGTCTGTGGTCAGCTATCTAAAATAAGTCTGACCCTAATTTCATCTCATAGGCTTCGATCATTCAAGAGAGAGCAAGGATCTAGGGGTGCAAACATGCATGTATGTGTGTATAGGGAAATATATTTATAATGCCAATCAGGATGTGGGTATCTGTAGAGAAATTATTATTTATATTTATGTATATTTTTGGCTCATTAAAGACCTTTTGGGGTTAGGGGACAAACAAGGCACTCTTTCTGCTTATATATATATATATATAAATATTTTCCCTCAGTTTTTAAAAGTATCAAATGTGCTCTTTCCTTTTTACTTTACAAACAGTGTACAATTATTCTTATTTTCTTTAAATTTACACATTTCTTTAAAAGGTGATCTTAAATAAGTTGTATACCGAGGACTTCATAACACACTGTGCTGATTGTGAGATTTGAGTGTGAAGCTAATTTTTCATCTCTTTATCTCAGCTTTTAGTCTTCTAAATCCATAAATGCTAAATGCTGGAATTTTAGTGCAGAATTGACCTTGGGCATGGTTTGCAATTGGCTCCTACTTACATAGTGACAGCTGAAATAGGGCCCAGAAAGATAGGAAAACTGAATGATGGGTTTGGGTGATAAAAACTGCAGAGAATAAAAAAAGGAAACAAGTAATGGTGAAAATGTTTTAAAAATAAAAAATATATTTTATTTTCTTTATCAGAAAGTATATTGCCCTATATTAGGGCCAGCATTGGAAAAGAAAGTAATAATAATTATATAAATAAATCATGCAAATTCCACTGATATTTGATTAGTCTTAGTGTGTTTTATGGAGGATGAGGGCTGTAGTCATCCTAGAGTACTTGCAGATTCTTGAATGTTGTGTTTTCTGATCTTCAAGCTTACATCTTTCTTACAACTTCACTCATTCTTTAAAATGTAATTTAACACCTTTAAAATAAAATGAAATCTCTCTTCTTCTTTCTCTCTATTATTGAAGTTTGGCATGAGGCTAAATATTTAGGGTCCAATAAATGTTAAAACTGTGGTTAAATGATACAGAGATCAGTAGTGGTGGTGAGAAAATCCTCTTCCTTTACATTCAAGAAAGGCTTTGGGAAGAAGCATAGACTCAAAGATTCAAAGGGGAACATGAATATTACATTCCTAAATATAAATTTATATTTAGAATCACATAAAACTGTAATTCTCATTTAAAAAAATACTAAAATAAGGTTGAATACTTAACTACATAACTACAACTATGTCTTAATGACCAAAAAGTAAATTATTTGCATCATAAAAAATGAAAATTACTCTTACTTTATATCTTTTGATTAACTTCTCCTCATTTTTCTAGTCCCAAGCCCCTGGAAACTGCTATTCTACTCTGTACTTCTGTAAGTTCTGCTTTTCAGATTCTATAGATAAGCAAGATCACTTGGTGTTTGTCTTTCTGTGCCCGGCTTACTTCACTAAATATAACATCCTTCATTCAGCTGTGTTATTGCAAATGATAATATTTCCTTTATTTCTTATACTAAATAATATTTCATTATATATGTGTGTATATACATGTATGTGCACACGTGTGTGTGTGTAGTCCATTCTTCTGTTGGCTGGCATTTAGGTTGATTCCATTTCTTGGCTTTTGCGAATAATTTTGTATTGAACATGGAGGTGCTTGGAGTTGCTGATTTCATTTTCTTTGGATATATATCAAGAAGTGAGACTGTTGAATCATACAGTAGTTCTATTTTTAATATTTTGAGAAAATACATACTGTTTTCCATAATGGCTATAGCAATTTACATTTCTGTTCAACAGTATAAAAGATTTCCTTTTCTGCACATCCACACCAAAACTTTCTTTCTTTTGTCTCTTTTATTAACCATTTTAACCATTGTGAGGTGATATCTTATGGTTTTGGTTTGCATTTCCCTGATGGTTAGGCATGTTGAGTATTTTTTCATACACCTGTTGGCTATTTTTATGTCTTCCTCTGAGAAAAGACTATTCAGATCCTTTGCACACTTTTTAATAGAGTTATTTGTTATCTTGCTATTGAGTTGTTTGAGTTTCTATATTTTTGGCTACTAATCCATTATCAGATGTATGGCTTGCAAATATTTTCTTTCATTTCTTAGGTTGTGTCTTCACTCCGTTAATTGTTTACTTTGTAATACAGAAGCTTCTTAGTTTGATGCTCTCCCATTTGCCTACTATTTTGCTTTTGCTGCTTGTGCCTTGGTGTCATATCAAAAAGGTTATTGCCTGTCCTGATGTAAATAGCTTTTTAATAAAAAATATCATTGGAATTTTTATAGGGATTGCAAGACTCTATAGATTACTTTGTGTAGAATTGCCATTTATAATATTAATTATTCTAATTGATAAACATGAGATATTTTTCCATTTATTTGTGTCTTCAAAAATTTGTTTTACTAATATCTTGTAGATTTCAGTTTGCAGATCATTCAACTGCTTGGCTAAATATATTCTTAAGTATTTTACTCTTTGTATACCATTGGAGATAATTTTGCTTTTTCATATACTTATTTTTACTGTGTAGAACTGCAACAATGTTTTTTCTTTTTATTCTTCAGACTTGTTACTTTCAAATAACTTGTCTTTTTGTTTGCTGATTCTTTCTTCTGCTTAAAGCTCTCTATGGAATTTTTCAGCCCAGTCATTGTGTTCTTCAGCTCCAGAAGTTTGGTTTAGCTCTTTTTTTCCTTGTTTCTACCTCTTTGTCAAACTTCTAATTTTATTCATTATTATTTTCCTCGTTCTGTCTGGTTGACTATCTGGGTTCTCTTACAGCTTACTGTGAGATACTTTCAAACTATTATTTTTAATTACTTGTTGAGAAGTTGGTAAATCTTGATTTCTTTAGGATAAGTTACTAGTGCTTTATTTTGTTACTTTAGTGGTGTCATTGTTTTCTGATTATTTATGATGCTAGTGGCCTTGATGTCTGTATATTTGAAGAAGTAGACACTTCTTAGAGCATTTACTGACTGGCTTCAGTTGTTAGCCTATCCAGAGATTTTATGTGGGCCATCTAGTGGGCTCTACTGATTGGCCTGCTGCTGGTATCATTAGATGGGCTGACCTGAATCCTGGGTCAGTGAGAAGGCAGGCCTAGCCCCTGAGTCCACAAGAACCAGCCTGGAGCCTGGGTCTTCAGAGGCTTGCCTGAAGCTTAGGTCTGTAGGTATGAGCCTGGAGCTTCAGTCTGCACTGCTAAAAGTGGTGCTTGAATCTGTGGTATAGACTGAATTTCAGATCCACAAGGGCCAGCCTAGTGATGGAGGGTGTCTGGAGCCTGGGTCTGAAGGGGATATCCTGGATTCTGGAGTTGTGGTTGCTGCCCTTGCACTGGGAAAGCCATAACCCTGGGACCATGGGTGTTGGCCTGGTGCTAGTGTAGGTTCGGAGCCTGAGTCCACAGGTTTGGAGTGGTGCTAGTGTAGGTTTGGAGCCTGAGTCCATGGTACTGATTTACTATGCTGATCTTTAGTGGTGTTGGGATCTATGGAAAAACTGAGTTCTCAGCTGACTTCTCACTTTACTCTCCTTTCCCTGTGTGGAGAATATTTCTCTTAGTACTGTGCTGCCCAAGCTGGGAAAAGGGGTAATGTGTGTAATATGAAGCAATGGGGAAAGGACTCCCTGTTTAATAAATGGTGTTGGGAAAACTGGCTAGCCATGTGCAGAAAGCAGAAACTGGACCCCTTCCTGACACCTTACACTAAAATTAACTCCAGATGGATTAAAGACTTAAACGTAAGACCTGGCACCATAAAAACCCTAGAAGAATATCTAGGCAAAACCATTCAGGACATAGGAGTAGGCAAGGACTTCATGACCAAAACACCAAAAGCATTGGCAACAAAAGCCAAAATAGACAAATGGGACCTAATGAAACTCCACAGCTTCTGCACGGCAAAAGAAACAGTCACTAGAGTGAATCAGCAACCAACAGAATGGGAAAAAATTTTTGCAGTTTACCCATCTGACAAAGGGCTGATATCCAGAATTTACAAAGAACTCAAACAGATTTACAAAAAAAAAACAAACAAGCCCATTCAAAAATGGGCAAAGGATATGAACAGACATTACAAAAGAAGACATACATGAGGTCAACAAACATGAAAAAATGCTCATCATCACTGGTCATTAGAGAGATGCAAATCAAAACCACATTGAGATACCATCTCACGCCAGTTAGAATGGTGATCATTAAAAAATCTGCAGACAACAGATGCTGGAGAGGATGTGGAGAAACAGGAACACTTTTACACTGCTGGTGGGAGTTCAACCATTGTGGAAGACAGTGTGGCGATTCCTCAAGGCTTTAGAAATAGAAATTCCATTTGACCCAGCAATCCCATTACTGGGTATATATCCAAAGGACTATAAACCGGTCTACTATAAGGACACATGCACACGAATGTTCATTGCAGCACTGTTTACAATAGCAAAGACCTGGAACCAACCCAAATGCCCATAGATGATAGACTGGACTGGAAAAATGTGGCACATATACCCCATGGAATATTATGAACAATCAAAAATGATGAGTTTGTGTCCTTTGTAGGGACATGGATGAATCTGGAGAACATCATTCTCAGCAAACTGACACAAGAACAGAAAATGAAATACCACATATTCTCACTCATAGGCGGGTGATGAACAATGAGAACACACGGACACAGGGAAGGGAGCACTACACACTGGGGTCTACTGGGGGGAATAGGGGAGGGACAGCAGGGGGGAGAACTGGGGAGGGATAGCCTGGGGAGAAATGCCAAATGTGGGTGAAGGGGAGGAAGGCAGCAAAACACACTGCCACATGTGTACCTATGCAACTATCTTGCATGTTCTGCACATGTACCCCAAAACCTAAAATACAATAAAAAAATTAAAAAAAAGAAACTATCTTTTGTACGCTTTTAAATGCATCTTTCCTTATTTCTGTGCTTTACCTGGGTGCTGTAATCTCTCAGCTGGATTTCCTAGCTGGTGTGAAGGTATTTTTATGCGTAGGTAGTTGTTCAAATTGATGCTTTTATAATGGGAGAAGTGCTTGAAAATCTTGTTCTGCACATTGCTGACACTTTCTATCTCTACTAGTCTTAGGACTCATAGTAAGGATGAGGGACCTAAGAAGGAGGCAAAAGGTAGTTTAATAAAAAGAGAACAAGTTTGAATGTGTTAGAAATTTAAAAATCTTAAAATTAACTCAAAATGATAAGGCAATTTGCTCAGACAGAAAATAATGAAATTAATTAGAAGTTGGATCTACCTATAAATCTGAGATGGAAAATTATTAGGAAATATTTGTAGAACTAATTGCAAACATTTTTAAAAAACAAGTGACTGAAAACTAAGAATGACGTATTGGGGAAACATTTTTATGCCTAAGACTGTAAAAGGAATAAATTATAGGACATATTGGTTATGTCTCAACAATAATGTTTATCATATTGAAAAATTCTGTAGTTTAACTCACTTAATAGTATTGGATAGAGCCCTGAAATAAGGTATATTATTTCATGAAAAGTCGGGTATTGCTAAATAATTGAAGAGTTCAAACGAATCAGAATTTTAGAGCTGAAACAAATCTTATGAATAATCTAGTCTGGCTTCTTAATTTTATAGTTAAAGAAATTGAGGTTCAGAGATTAAAAAGAATTACCTAAGGTTAACTAAGGAATTATTAATAGAGCAGAAAGAAAGAGTCAGGACTTCAAGTTTTCAGCCTGGTGCCCACTTCTTGTGACATTATATCATGTTGAGCTGTGAGTCAATAATTTCTTTACTAGAAATTATGTCTGAAATTTAGCTTCTTGGCTGAATAGATTTCCATTCTTGAAAATGATGAGATACAATTACATTTAACAAGTATTTATTCAGTATGTCCCTGTGCTTGGCACTCCAAAACTTTGAAATATAGTGGAAGATTCATTCCCTTCTCTAGTGGCATATGAAATTGCAAGTACCACACAAAAGTGTGAAATTTTTAAGGTCTGGGTCATCTTACATTCACTGTATTCTCAGTATTTATTATAGGTCCTGGTATTTAATGGACGGTCAAAAACTTCTCTGTCCAATGTGGAGAAAGAAAACTCACATCTAGATCACCCAACCATGAGCATTAAATTGTTAACTAGCAAATTCTGAGCAACTGTAGTAAGAATAGGAGATATTACAGTGTATTGTTCTTGTTTCTAAGCAACGAAAGCCCTTGTTAAAATGTTGTATCAAATTTAGTATATTCCTTCTTACAAGTTTTTGGTTTAAAGGAAAAACTGGCAATGGAAAAAAAATTAGCCTGTAACCTCCACACGTGGCAGGATACTGTGCTACACTGAATGATAAGTAGAAGACTGAAAAATAAGGCATTTTCCAATAAAAAGTATCTGAAGTATAAAAGTATCTATGAAGTATAAATTATCCCTCAGAATTTATTCCAACTTGAGGCAAGGGAGCTATACTCTCATACCATTTAGCTGTTGGCTTAGGGTCATACTGGAATGAGGGAAATATAAATTCCCAGGTATTTCCAGACTGCTGTGTCTGCAGTCAGAGTAGTTCTAATAGCTCAAGGGCAGTCCTCTAAAGAGAACTACAGTGAAATAATCTGTAGTGCGAATACACAAAAGCCAGGTGAAGGATACACAGAACTGGTAAAGCAATGGAATCTGAGCAGACCACGGGTACTAGTATCTCCTACAGCAGGAGTCAGCAGAGTTTTCCTCTAAAAGGCCAAACTATATTATCTATTATTTCTGTTGCAAATATCGAACTCTGTTACTGCAGCACAAAAGCTGCCATAAACAATAAATGAGCAAATGAGCATGTGTGTATCCTAACAAAACTTAGCTAGGAACATGGAAATTTTAATTGTGTGTAATTTTTACACATTACAAAATATTTTTCTCTGGCTCTATAAAAAAAGATTAAAACTATAAAAAACATTCTTAGCTCATAGATTGGACAAAAATAAGTAATGGGTCCAGGCTGTAGTTGGCCGACCCTTTGTTACAGTACTATTCAAACTACTTCATGTTTATTAGCTCATTTTTCCTCATACCAACGTATTGTATTATGACTGATATTCTCCCCATATTACAGATACGGACACTAATGCACAGATTGGTTAAATAATGTTTACTTAGCTAATAAGTAGCACAGTTATGATTTGAATACATGGTCTAGCTAGTCTAGACTCTTAATTGCTATACCATGTTGTGCCTGACCTGAGCATAAATAAGCTAAAAAAAACAAAACCTCTATTATATAGATAACATAACCAACCTTCCTTTACTGATATTTCTAGAGCTGTGTAAGGAAGTTAACCTAAGAAAGGACAGAATCACACAATTTCTGCCAGCTGCAATGACTGGCACATGGTATTGTATTAGGTCTTCACCTCTGTGTGCTGAAAGTCAATGATATGTCTTATTTTCAGAAAGTGGTTCATCTTTGGAGTAAAATAGCCTTATTGAAAGTTATGCAGTTATCTTATTTGGAAGAAAAAGGAATGTGGGCTATGTACCTGGAAAGGATGGAGTCTTGTCAGATAAAGACAAGCTTTACTATACAACCAGCTTTACTTGAAAGTATCTTATCATATATCTTTTGTCCCAATGCTACAATATGTTGTATGGTTATTGCTTTCAGGGACCTTGAGAACTGAAACATTTGTACCCATGCAGCTTTCTGTCTACATTAATGTGACTCTACTCTTCCACTGTTTCCAGTTTCCAAGAAACTCTTGCCTAGGAAGACAAAAGTTGAAAGTAACTTTATTGGTTGTTCAAGAAACATGCTGAAGAATTTATTTAAATGAAAATCAAACTATTTAAGTCTTCAATAGATAGGTTTTAATGACTCTTTAGTCCCCAAGACTATTTAAACTTGACTGAAAAGCCTCGTCTTTGGGCACATCAATACTAAACTAATATTTTTTTTACAAAATTTACCTAAGCTCATGAATTAAAAGACCTGCCTTAAACCAGACTCTAAAACCCCACAAATATCCCAACTTTTTGCTCCCTGCTCTGAGATACAACTATGACTTTGCAATGATAGTACCCTCCCTTACCATGGTAAAAGTAAACTCAGCTCTATCTCATCTAATGTTGCTTTGATAACATTTCACTGAGTCAGCACTTGACAATATCCTGTTTTCTATGTTTTTAATACTTTGAACTGTCTGTACTTGAAGATAATTCAGATGTTAACAGGTTCACTGAGTTAAGAGCTTCTTCCAGGCGGTGTTTTTATTAAGGGAATTTGGGAATTGAAATTTTCCTGGATGTAATGCAGATTTTCACTACTTCTGAGATTGAGTATATCTTCTATTGATTTATAAATTACTTGGAAAGTTTTAATTAAGCAAATCATGCTCTTTTCCCTCCCTCCCTCCCTCCCTCCCTCCCTCCCTCCCTCCCTCCCTCCCTCCCTCCCTTCCTTCCTCCCTCCCTCCCTCCCTCCCTCCCTCCCTCCCTCCCTCCTCCATCTTCTTATTCTTTCTTTTGCTGATGTTCTCTAATTGAAGAATTATGTTATTAGATTCAACTGGTTTATGACAAAAGTCAGGGTATAGAAGGGACCATAAATGAATGTGCCAGTCATTATTTGGTTCCTGGAAAGCTAAAATTGAGGGGTAGAATCTATCCCTTTCCACAACCTCTTTTAAGGGATATTCTGAATGAATTCAAAATCCAACAACTTCATATTTTTATCAGAAAAAAAATCTGATAGTCTTGGTTAGACAGAAAAAGCCCTTAAAATCTAATTAAATCTTAGGTGTTTGAAGAATAACTATGACTTTTCTATTAAAGGCAATCCGTGAGGCAAAGTTACAGCCTAAGCAGAGAAATGTTGGGAGCCTAATTTCGGACAATTTTGGTCATAAATCAATTTTTATTTTAAAGATAGCCTGAAAATAACCTGAAATAAACTTATTTTATAAAGTAACAGTGTGAAAACTTGTTGTTCCTTTTGCTGTATTTTTTATTGTGCTTTGGGACTTGGTTTACTCAGCCATAAAATTTTTAATAGAGCATTTCTTGCTTTTGCTTGGGAAACCAACAAGAATATGACACTTTAGGGGTTATTTGATGGAAAGGAGAAGAAAGTCTTTAAAACTTGCTGAAGCAAGCTGTAGCTACTGTATTCTAAACAAAGCTTCTCTTCACTTTTGTATTAGGTTGTCTTCTACAAGGCAAGTCAGGCCCCTTTATTATTTATGGACAAAGATTTGATTGAAAGCCAACCTTTAAAATATTTCTACTCTACTAAGCTTAAATACTAATCATATTTGGGATCTGCCTAACACCTCTTCTCCAGGGGGTTTTAAATACATTCTATTGAGGATGTAAATGATGATACACAAAGCATTTTGCCTTTATAGTCTGTTATACTCTGGGAGATCAGGAATAAGCTTTTGAATACTAGAAAAAGCAATGTATATCCTTAACTTGTAGTTCATTTTACCTAATCAACCCAGTCAAGATAGGCATGGGGAGTCAGTTCAAAAATCTCAATATAATCTGTTGATCTTTTTTTCATTAAAATGAGCCATGTTCTTGGAAGTCATAGTTATAATGAAATACACATTTTGAGACAAAAGTATTAGTATGTTTATATTTTTAGCATTTAAAAGAACCTACACTTTCTACTGCCTCACGATGCAAACGTTGTTTTCTTAACAATGGTTAATTATTTGTGTTCTCTGGATAACACAGCACTGGAAAGCACAGAGATAACTGACTTAGGGAAGAATTTTGATGCTTCTGGGAGCTCAGGGAGGGTCCAGATTTACATAAAAGATTCTGTATTTATAAAAAAATTATTGTATGTCTTTCACATTTTCACATCTGTATGATAGGAAATAATGTTCAGTCAGCCAAGTTTTTATTGGCATGTTTCAGAGTGAAACTCAGACAATTTGCATTCATATTTTATTGACTATTCCACAGTACTCTGTACCTTTAAAATAAATAGCCCTTGGCATCCATTTCCAACCTTATGCTCAACCTATTGTTTTTCTGTTTTATTCCTTTTAGAAAATAGACTGTGACTTTCCGGAATTACTTTCTCAGTTTCTAAGGAAGCAATTTTTCAGGCTTCTTTTACTTTTTATATTTAAAGAGGTTTGTTGATGCCTTTTTAAACTTAAGTTCTCACAATGATTTAGACTCTATACTCACCATATTTCTCGGTGGTATTATATTTTATTGGGCAGAGAAACAAACTAGTAAAATGAAAACAGCTTGAATTATAATTGCTGTACTGTGCTAGTACCATTCGGTTAAGATTTTCTGCTGTAACAAATATCAAAGCAAATCGTATCTCCTATAGAAAAATAGGCATGCAAGATAAAAAAGGGAAAAACATGGACGAATTTCAGACTTCAGAGTGTTAAAGCAATCAAAAGTGTACACTGAGCAACCACTACGTTCTCAGAACTTTGTTGAGTAATGTGAAGGGACTAGAGAAGTTTAGGACATGGTACCCACTTTTATGGACCTTCATACCCATTTGACTCCACCATGATACCCCCTCTATGAGAATATTCATAATGTAAGAGTTGCATTTTGATTGGATTTCACTTACACACTTGATTACTCTTTGTTGACTGTTTCTTAACAGGTCAACTCGATTCTATAAATTTGGATCACATTTACCTTTGAATGAAAATATGGAAATTTCAATGGAGTTCCAGTCAAAGTTCTTTCGGTTGCAAATAGTCGCTCTTTTACACTAGCAAAATAGAGCATTTTATCATGCAGTGCAGAGGATCTTCTTGATCCCTGGGCAAAGTTCGCAATTTATATTGTAGTGAAACTGGCAGCCAGGAAGTTAATTCATTCTTATTAACTTGTTAGAGCCATATGGTCTTTCTTATCTCTGCTTTGCCTAGTGCTCTATTCAACTCTCTATTTTGCTTACTGAAAATGTACCTGGCTCAACATGGTCTCCAGACTCTGTCACTACATCATGAACACTTAGCTTCAACAACCACCATTATTGACAACTGTCTCTGTGCATTTTGTTCAGAATCTCTTGGCAGGATATGACTGTCTAAGCACAGCTAACATTTGGAGTACCCTTTGTTCATTCCTAGTCCAATTAGCTTTGGCTGGAAGACAGGTTCATATGATACAACATGGATGGTTAGTTCTTTCAGAGGTGTTTGAACCAGAGCAACTGCATTTTGAGTGAGCACTAGGATAATGAGGCTGAGACTTGCTGAGCTGCATTCTCAGGAACTTCACCATTCCCAGCCTCTAGATGTTAATGGTTAAGGGAACAAATTAATAACATTTACTAAACAGACCCAGACTTGATAGTATCAAAGGCATTCCTAATTTTGCTTTAAAGAAGATAATATCTATTCTTGCAAAATATAGTAATTAAGAAAATTATCCTTTATCATGAACCCTTGTATCAGAGTGCATCTCCCTGTATGTGCAAGCATTGTACCTAGGGTGGATGCATTCCTCCTTTTACTTTTGGGAATGTCCCACTCTGTCTATGGAGTAGCTGTCCTTTCACCACTTTACTTTCTTGATAAGTTTGCTTTTACTTTGCACCGCAGTCTCGCCCTGAATTCTTTCTTGTGTGAGATCCAAGAACCCTCTCTTGGGGTCTGGATCCGAATCCATATCCTGTAACAGTTCTACTACTTTAGTAGTGGTTGTGAGTGGAAACAGTTTCTGTTGAAAGGGAAGCTGGTCTAGGAGGCATTGAATGGTCTGACATGAGTTATGGCTGGGTTAGGCTTTTCACCAAAGTGTCTTTCTATAGCTGACTTCTATAACATTTGGAAGAATATCCAAGAATAGACATTCAAGTTTATCAAGACTTTTTGACTATTAGAGATGTGTCCCTTATGCTTCATTTAATAAATATTTTTGCCAGGTGCTGACCCAGGTCCTGGTAATATGGTGATGAAGAAGACAAGAAAAGACTCTGCGTTTGTGAAGCTCATATTATACTGGAAGGAGGGCATTAATGCCAGATAAACAAATCAGCACATAAAATTCTATGAGAAAATGTTTGGTGCTATAAAGATAATACAGGATGATGTGATGCAGAGTGAATGGGGTTTAGCTTAGATTTCCAGATAACTTCTCTCTGAGGCAGTGAACTTTGTGCTAATATCTAAATGATAAAGGTGCTTGCCACATTTTTAAGCATTTTATATGTATTAACTCATTTTTTTCTCACATTTAGCTTATGAGGTAATTATTCATATTCTCTGCAACTGATAAATGAGGGAACAAAAGCATGGAGACCTAGTCAGAATATATACGTTGCCCACAGTTGCACATTGTATAACTAAGTAATAGAGCTAGAATTCACACCCTAACAGTACCACTACTGTGCAGAGTCCATACCCACAAACAGACCCTATATGGCCTTCAGAGTAATTGAAGATTGCCCAGATTTAAAAACTACTCAGACTACCAGTTCCTTAGATTCTCATTTTTTTTACTTAGTAATTTGCAACTTACTATTTGTTTTTCTCTCAGTGTTCAAATGTGTTTCTGTTTCCTCACATTTCTGACCATTTAAACACATAAATAAAACTACTTTTAAGGTTTCTATACAACAAGCTGTGATGTAAAAAAAATATATTAATTTTATCATGTGTAAAATAATATAAACATTTGCTACTTTTTAATAAAATTTATTTTTAATGTATTAAAATATTTTATCTGTCATGAAATATTTCAAGCATATTATAAAAGATTAACATAATGATCAAAATTCCTACCACCCAGCTTTCCAATTTTTTATTTTTTTTTGAGACGGAGTTTCGCTCTTGTTACCCAGGCTGGAGTGCAGTGGCACGATCTTGGCTCACTGCAACCTCTGCCTCCTGGGTTCAGGCAATTCTCCTGCCTCAGCCTCCTGAGTAGCTGGGATTACACAGTTTTCCAAATTTTTACCATTTTTACTTTGCCTTTAATTTTAAAACTATAAAGAAAAATAAAAACAACAGATTAAGTCTATACATCTCTCCCTGATCTAAGCTCTTCCCTTTCCTCCTAGAGGTTTATACCATCTTGAATTTGGTATCTGTCCTTCCCATGCATTTCTCGCATTGTTCACTTTTACTGTAAGTATAAACATGCATACACTATGTATAGTATTCTTTATGATTGCTACAGACTGAATGTTTAATGTCCCCCTCAAATCCATATATTGAAGCCCTAACCCCTAGTGTGATATTATTTGGAGGTGTGGCATTTGGGAAGTTATTAGGGTTTGATGACGTCATGACATAGAGCCCATGATGGAACTTGTGTCTTTATAAAGGAATGATGAGACCAGAACTGTCTCTCAGACCTGTGTGAAGACACTGAGGACAGAGCTCTCTCTTGGAGCCTTGTGATGACACAGCCTTTGCAGCTGTCCTCAAGTCAGGAAGTGGACCCACACTAGACACCAAATCTTCTGGCACCTTTTCTTGACCTTCCCAGACTATAGAAATGTGAGAAATACATGTTTATTTTTTAAGCCACCTAGTCTATGACATTTGTTATAGCAGCAGGAGCTAAGAAAATGATGTTTTATTTTGTAAGTAAAAATTATTTATTGCAGTAAAGAATTTTCAATTGTCAAGTCTTATTAACTATAGGCACAACATTGTATAGCAGATTTCTAGAATTTATTCATCTTATATAACTGATCCTTTATAACCGAAGAACAGTAACTTCTCATATTTTCTCCCTCAGTCCCTGGCAACTACCATTCCACTCTGTTTCTATGAGTTTGGCTATTTTAGACACTTCATATAATTATGCAATATTTGTCCTTCTGTGACTGGCTTATTTCATTTAGCATAATCCTCCAGATTCATCTATGCTGTTGCATATTGCAGGATTTCCTTCCTTTTAAGGCTGAATAACATTCCGTTGTATGAATAAATTACATTTTAAAAGTCCTTTCATCTGTTGATGGACTTTCAGGTTATTTACATATCTTGGCTGTTATGAACAATGCAGCAATAAACATGGGAGTGCAGGTATCTCCTTGATATCTAGATTTCAGTTATCTTTGGAATATGCTCAGTAGTGAGATTTCTAGATCTTATGATAGTTCTAGTTTTTAATTTTTTGATGATTCTACATGCTGTTTTCCATAGTTACTATTTTAGATTTCTAACAACAATACACAGGGTTCCAATTTCTCCACATTCTCACCAAAAAATTGCTATCTCTGTTTTCTTGATAATAGCCATCCTAACAGGCATAAAGTAGTATTTTATTGTGGTTTAAATTTGCATTTCCCTAATGATTAATGATGCTGAGAATCTTTTCATATATGTGTTGACTTTTCCTTCTTTAGAGAAAT
This sequence comes from Callithrix jacchus, assembly GCF_049354715.1. Classification (NCBI taxonomy): domain Eukaryota; kingdom Metazoa; phylum Chordata; class Mammalia; order Primates; family Cebidae; genus Callithrix; species Callithrix jacchus. The sequence continues at coordinate 144,184,697 of NC_133508.1, read as the reverse complement.
GTCTATTCAAATCCTTTTCTCATTTTTAAATTGTGTTATTTGTTTTTTTTACTATTGAGTTGTATAAGGGATGTTGATATGGTTTGGCTGTGTTCCTACCCAATCTCATCTTGAATTCCCATATGTTTGGGGAGGGACCTGGTCAAAGGTAATTGAATCATGGGGGCAAGTCTTTCCTGCGCTGTTCTCACAATAGTGAATAAGTCTCACAAGATCTGATGGTTTTAAAAAGAGGCGTTCCCCTGAATAAGCTCTCTCTCATTTTTCACTTGCCACCATCCATGTAAGATGTGACTTGCTCCTTCTTGCCTTCCACCATGATTCTGAGGCTTCGTCAGTAACCTGGAATTATAAGTCCAATTAAACCTCTTTCTTTTGTAAATTGCTCAGTCTTGGTTATGTCTTTATAAGCAGTGTGAAAATGGACTAATACTTTCTTAAACTTTATTAAGATGTCATACTATATGTATTTTCCTCAACTTGATTTTTTCTCTTTTGGTCAACAGTGTGCTTCTGAGATTTACCTATGTTGCTACATGCATTTCTGGTTTATTGAATTTAATGTTGTTTTAAATAAACAAAGTTTGGGTGAGTGCAGTGGCTCATGCCTGTAATCCCAGCACTCTGGGAGGCCAGGAATTTAAGACCACCATGGCCAACATGATGAAACCTCATCTTTACCAAAAATACAAAAATTAGCTGAGCACAGTGGTACATGCCTGTAGTCCCAGCTACTCGAGAGGCTGAGGCAGGAGAATCGCTTGAACCCAGGAGACGGAGGTTGCAGTGAGCCAAGATCATGCCAGTGCACTCCAGCCTGGGTGACAAAGCGAGTGTCTGTCTCAAAAAACAAAAACAAGAAAAACAAAGTTTATTCTCTGTCCTTTTGCATCTAGTTAATGCTACAAAGAACTGCCTATTCTTGTATGCCTGTGTACAGCTGTAAAGATTTCTTTTGGTTATATACCTAGGAATAAGCTTATTAGGTGTAGGACATAGATATTTTCACCTTTAACAGATTTTGACAAACTGTTCTTCAATATGGTTTTACCAGTATTTTATGTTTTCTTTATAAAAAATACTCATAAAAAGATACCTGGAAACATTTAAAAAGAAAAAACTAAAAATATCTGCATTCCATATAAAACCTCTTTTCTATGCATTTAATCTATATAATAAGACCTTATATATAATGTTTGGTTTGACTTTTTACGTTTAAGTATGTTGTTGTTGGATTATAAACTTTATTTATGTCATTTTAAGCAACTATAAAGCATTTCATGACATGAGTATACCACAATTATCTCCTCTTTGTTCATTATTTTGATTAATTTTAACTTTTCACCATTTAAAACAATGTTTATAAACTTTATATGGTTTTAAAAATATGTTTATATTAATTTGGCTTTGGTTTTCTTGTCTTGATATTATATCATGTACATATCCTACATCTGCCATGGAGTGCTTCAAGTCACTCCCCAGTGTGGAATCAAACAGGGTTTTTGTCACCTTCACAGATAACAAGGATTCCATATCAAAACTTAGAATTAAGCTGGAAGTTCCAATAATTTGAGTTGAATGGTTAAGTATTTTAATAAGCTATCTTTTATGTCTGAATAGTTGCCATCTTTCCCTGCATTTTAACAGATTTGTTTTTTGATACTGAAGAGCTACAGACTATTGAAATGGCTGAAAGGAGTCAAGAATAGTTGACTGCTGTGGTTTTCTTCTAGGACTGTAGCCTCCACCATTTCCAAGCTTTGCATATTGTGGGGACCATGTGCATATGTAACAGGCACAAATTTAAACTTTTTCCTGTCCTTTGTCTTTTGTAGTTTTGAACAAGCTGTCATAATAAGGTCACAGTACAGGCTCAGCCTTATGTTAACAACTTTCTGGAGCTGAAATTGAATTCCCCTGAGAAGGCTACACAGCAGTGTTTGGCATGTTAACAAAAAAAAATATCAAAAGAAAAAATGGCACAGTTTTCCTGTGATGGGTATACACTCTGCGATAAAGACTCTAAAATATTAATTGTAAGGTAGAAGGAGGCTGAATTTGAAAGGATGCATAAAACACAAATGTGGATTTCTAATGCAACTGAAACACATTAATTTTCTGACTATTTATTTTATAAGAGGCCCCAACTCTATATGTGCCTCAAGAAATGCTTCTTTCCTAGGCAATTCTTTGGATAAAATGATGAATAGAGTTCAAGGGAGAGGTTGCATGATGGATTGGCAAACAAAGTGAATTTTATGCCCTCAGCTAAAACAAGTTGGTTGAGAGAAAACTGATTGAAGCAGCTAAACCCTGCCAGGAAGAAAAGTCTCTGAGCTGCCACCATTGTTGTGTAGCCCTAAGCTTGTTACCATACAAATATATGACACCATCAGACTTGATGAGGCTGGGGGTATATGAGGAGACAAATGGTATGGTGGAGGAAGAGCAGGGGGTGGTGAATAAAAAGGACAAATGTGTAGGTTTTGCTGAGAAGAAAATATTTGCCTGTGAGGGATATAATGTGCATTAACTTATTGAAAAGCAGGCAGAATTAGAAATTTAAAAATTAGATTTTTGGGTCATGCAGTCTCATCAGTTATCTTGATCTGGGGCATAGTGTGCAAGGTTCTCCATGACCTGATGCTTATCTGACACTCCAGCCTCATCTTTCCCTGCAATCCCCACTAACTGTACCTTGGCAATATATCAGGTTGATTCTTGCTGAGATATCTTTGCTTTTTAAAGTTATTAATATTTTAGCCTTTTAAGATTTGGCTAAACTTTACTAATTTTTAAGACTTCTCAGCCTTTTCTTTCTGAGGATTTCTGACCTTCCCTCTTGGGAATAGTGTCTATGGTAGCAATGATTTTTATCTGCCCAGTATCCTTCCCCATAACCCACATCTGCTACAGCTCTAGATATTCTCACTATAGTAGAAGGGACTTGGCAGGGTCCTTTACCAAAATTATTCTAACAGGAACTGAAGATGGAAGATCCTATTGCCTACTGGATCACTAAGATGAAAAAAGCCTTGCATTAGTAGAAATTAAAGACAATCTTTAGAGAGAAGTGATGGAGAGATAGAGTTCTAATAATTACGAAGTTCCCTTTTCAGTCCCTAAAAACACAGAATGGCTTTGGTTCCTGTTTTTTTTTTTTTTTTTTTTTTTTTTTTTTTTTTTTTTTTTTTTTTTGGTTTGTTTCTGATTGTTTTACTTCAGAATTCTAATACTCTCCCACAAAATTTAATTTCCTAATGAATTGGAGACTTAATTTTTTGAATTTGTTATATGTAACCAATGGTCGAATACAATTTTTATTCTTGTTCTTCCCTTTACACTTTGGACTTAACTATATCTTATGGCTTTCTTCATTTTGATGATGTGATCTCACTATCTATCTGTGGTTTCTAAAGAATCTGAGTTCCTCCAGAGTAGGACCGTACCTTTGTCAGCATTTTTAAGCATGTCTTGAACATGTTACCATTTAAAAGTACTTAGTAAATGCACACTTAAATTGGATCAAACAGCAATAACTTTGAAAGGTTAGTTTAGTGTTGAGCTATTTATGGAATTGAATAAAGTCGTGAATTTTATTGGCTAAAGATTGGTAAAGTAGTCTAGGATTTTGACATGAGTCAACAATGAGTTACAAAGACATCTAGTAAGATGCTCATCTTCAATAAATTATAGTCAGTCCTGCCGCAATATTGTTTTCTATCCACCAATGTTTATCAGTGGTGATTAATATAAGAAAAAAAATTAATACATTATATATTGATAATTAATTTTTTCCTTTGGATGTTAAATTTTTCTTTAAAAACTTTCAGTAGCAGAAAAATTGTCTTGGTGGTTCTCTCAATGCCTTTGTGTTTTCTACCTAAAATATATAAAAATGAAGAACTTCAACTTTGGAGTTAGTGTCTCGAGTGAGCCTCTTGATATCCCAACTATTACTTATGTTGCTGAATTGTGGCACAGTGTAATTAACCTCATATAGTCTGCCAAAGAGGCATTAAGACATTTATTCTGGGTCCCAAGGAGCAGCATAAAGAAAATGGATATAACAATGTTACTTAATTCCTTCTTTTCCTCGTCTGTAAAATGGGTATAGGAATAGCACTGAATAAGGTTAGAAGTAGGATGAGTTAAAGGACTCAAGTTATTATGAGGATTAAATTTAAAAAATCAATGGAGAAAATTTGCACTGTGCCTAGAGCATAGTAAATACTCAATACATGTTAGCCATTGTTGGAATTATTATGATTTGTTAGTTGACGGATTAACAAGTTTAAAAAAATCAGAAATAAATTTAAGAAAAATATACGGTAGTGGTGGGGGTCTCAACTGATCAGTCAAGTCCACATTTCCCCCTACTCTAAGCTAACATTTCAGCGTATATGTGTTTATTGAATATACCAGATGATGGGGCTGAAAAATAAAACCCATATCCTAAAATAATAGACCTTTAGTTGGAAGGTTCACTGGAGGCCATTTCTTATGAGAGAAAACTCTACTGCTTCTGTTTTAAAACCCCCAGTGAATTGAACATTTTAAAAATGACAGTCTATTCAATTTAATAATAGATATAATTGTTAAGAAATTACTTTTTATCAAAGTGAAATGAAATATAGCTCCCAGAAAATTATACTAATTGTTATTTGTGCTACTCCTTAGGGCATATAAAAAGAAGTCTAATTTCTTTTCAGCATAATATATGAGGTCAATTAAGATGTCTCACACAAACCATCCTTCTCCTTAGGGATTCTGACTACAGTTCATTTGCCAGTGTATTGAATCCTCCCATCCTCTTACATACTCTTCTCAGCACTTAATCTAGTGTTCCCAAATCTCATTCATTCTGATACTCAAAACTATGTCTAAGTTTATTCTGATTAGCTCAGAATAGCTAAAATAGATTCACCTTCCTTGTTCTGCTACTTTATACCCTGTAATACAGATTAGGTAGAATAATTTTGGGCTGTCTCCATATTTTGAGGATGAATTAAAGTAGCACATGTGTCTTAACATTTTCCTTTTTAGTGTGTATTAAAGTACAGATAGGTTGTTGGTTCTTATGAATCTTGTAGAAAATTAAACCCTCAAAAGGCTATGTATGAGCTGCTATATTTTTGAACTTGTGCCCCAGATTTTTGATTTATCTATATTAAATTCTAGGTAGATTCAGCCCATAATTAGAACTTGATGAAACCTTTTTGGGTTCCTAAATCTAGCATCAGCATATTAGCTTTCTCTCTAGTTTCAGGATATCCTCCAAAATTTAATTTCCATGCTATAAATGTTGGTTTGTATTTTTTTTAAATCCATATTTGTTGAAATATTATATTTTTTATTCTTTCAAAGATAGTAGTTTTATTAATTATAAAAGTAATACATGCTTATTGTAAAAAATCAAAATATAGAAATGTATGATAGAGAAAAAATTAAAATGCCCCATTATCCCACTTAATATTTTGGTTTATATTCATCTCTCTCTCTCTTTTTATCTCTCCATATACTAGTAAAAATATATTTTTGTGTCTCTTCACACACATTGAATAATACACTTAATACTGAAACTTGATTTTTAAACATTTCCTGCTAACTTAGCTGATCAAAACAAATTTATTGATGTATAATAATTGTACATATTTATAGGGTATGTGTGGTAGTTTTACAGAGTTAAAAGGTTTGCAGGAAAGAATATCGGCAGAACAAAGCTTTGGACCGAAAACACAAGGTATTTATGTTGACTCTCCATGAATATGAAGGTGAATAAGGGAGAGGTACTCATGTTTTTGAATATATACATTTTATGCTGGTACTTGTGCTAAGTGCCATGCATACATTAGTTCATACATACATTAGCTACAACATAGTCCTACAAAGCTAGTATTAAGTAACATAATTTTCACATTATAGATGAAGGTAGTGAGAATCAAAGATCTTATTAAGCATTTGGCCTAACATAAATAATATGTGATTTTTCTGGATTGTGAGCCTAGATCTGTCAGCCTTATTCTTCTTCGCAGGCCAAAGTCCACAGTAAATACGATGAAGAGGCTAGCTATCTTCCACTAACAATGCTGGACAAAAGGGAATCATTGTTTTAAGGTAATTTTTGTTTTCTGTTTTGAAACAGAAGAAGAAAAAGACTCTAGAGAGTTAAAACGATTGGTTGGTTTTAATAAAAAAACAGAGTTAGGAAAATTAACTGAGAAGAGACAAGCTTTAATTTGCCATTTAATTAGGAGAAAACACCTGTTAGAGGAAGAATTATTCCACTTGGACTTAGCTTTGGTGAGGCACTTTCAGATTTGTCTCTCAGTCCCCAATAAGATGTTTATTAGCAGCTATATTTTCAGAAGGAGAAAATATAGCTGAGGCAGGGGACTTGAGAATGCAGCCTGAAGTCTGCTGCCTCACATCATTCAGGTCAGGTGAGGGAAACAAAATCAGATGTTGAGAAAGGAACACTTCTGGCAATTCGTGAAAGAGATCCTCCAGGACAATCTTACAGCTAAAGAAAGAAGATCCATCAGATGCAGGGACTAGCTCAATTCCAGATAACTTAATAAAAAAATGCATAAGAAGTATTCTCTGGGATATGAGTGCTTTTTCAATCTACTATGGTCTCAAAAAATATTAGTGTGGTAGAAAGAAATACTCAAGTCTTTCGTCAGATTTTGTGTAAATATCAGCTCCCAGTCTTAATGGAGTAGCTTTTGAATTCATTTCTTAACTTTTCTCATTGCATTAATTATATAATCATAATCATTTCACAGGCTACTATGAGGATTAAGTTTGATACTATATGCAAAGAAGATAACATAGAGCCTACCACAAAGCAGGGATTAAATAAATTTTCCTTTCGATTTATTACTAGATAGCTTAATGCACTGCCCAAAGTATTGTGAATAATCTACTATATTCCAGACACTATATGCCAAGAATAGAAAGATTTTAAAAGGCTTAATTAAAATCTTTAAAATTTAATTTAAAAAGACAATTAAAATCTTTTTACTTAATTTAAAATATTTAAAGATTAAAGATACATGTTGGCTTATGTATGATAATGGTATGAGACTTAGAGCATAGTCTTTGGAGTTAGCTTACTGGACTTTCAATTCTAGATTTTTCAGTTACTTGTATGTGCCCTTGAGTAAGTTATTGAACTCTGAACACCAGTGTCTGTCAGTAAAAGGGGAATGATGTTAGCAACAAGCCTGATTGTTTTGAGGATTAAATAAAATAGGTAAAATGCTTAGCACTGTGGATGACACTAAGTAAGCACTTGGTAAAAGTTGGTAAATACTACTAATTGCCTTTATACCTGTATGTCTTCTTTGTGCCTCTTCATATTAATAGTTAAGTTGCTATTTGTTGAATACTGGGAGCTGGCATGTCCTTAATGTCATCAATAGGTCCTTGAAAAGTGTAACTTTAAGCAAAAAAACATACAGCAAGTCCTCTACTAATGCCATTTAGTTAAATGTGTTTTCAGCTAACTCATAATGTTGATGAGAAAAAAAAATCGGTTTCCTTGGGGATATTGTTTCACTTCAAGTCACAGTTTTCAAGAACCGGTCGATGACATCAAGTGAAGATTTACTGTATCTTTAATTTCTCTCCAACTATGAATTCTTCATTTGTAAAGCTCCAGAATAAGTTAATTTACTTTAGTGTTTCTTCTGTTGACTATGAAGCTTACAGTTGCAATACAGATAAGTTACATGTCAAGATTGTTGTGGATAATTATGTACAGAGAAATATTGGAGCTGAAAAGTAAGTGGTCAAGGTTTTACCATAAAATCTTACAGCATGTTAAGAGGATGATAAGATAAATCTTGTCTAAGAATTATCAGTGTGACCACGTGTATGAGAAGTGGAGAGGAATGTGCTTTGGCATGAAGTCATCAGGGGTGGAGATTAGGTAATCATGCATTTTGGGGAGGCAGTTTAAGAAAGCTTGCCTATCTACTGGGCGCAGTAGTTCATGCCTGTAATCCTAGTCCTTTGAGAGGCCAAGGTGGGTGGATAACTTGAGTTCAGGAGTTCGAGACCAGCCTAACCAATATGGTGAAACCCTGTCCCTACTAAAAATACCAAAAATTAGCCAAATGTAGTGGTGGGAGCCTGTAATCCCAGCTACTCAGGAGGCTGAGACAGGAGAATCGCTTCAACCTGGGAGGCGGAGGTTGCGGTGAGCCGAGATAGCGCCATTGCACTCCAGCCTGGGTAACAAGAGCGAAACTCCGTCTCAAAAAAAAAAAAAAAAAAAAAAAAGAAAAAAGAAAAAAGAAAAGGAAGCCTGCCTATCAGAGGCAGCAGCAATGCAGAGGAGACGGGAGTGAACTGAGAGCAAAGTGACCATCGTGAGCCTCTTTAACAAGCCCAAGAGTGTGATGACCCCAGAGGAGCTGCAGAAGCGAGAGAAGGAGGAATTGAACACAGGTCCACTCTCGTTGTTCACACAGTCAAGAACAACACCCAATTGCTCATCAACTCCCACAGCAATGAGACTCTTGGGCCACGTCAAGGCATTCGATAGGCACTGTGACTCGGTGCTGGAGAACATGTGGACTGAGGTACCCAAGAGTGGCAAGGGCAAGAAGTCCAAGCCAGTCAACAAAGGCCTCTACAACTCCAGGATGTTCCTGCGTGGGGATTCGGTCATCTGGTCCTGCAGGTCCCGCTCATCGCCGGAAAGTAGGGGCCACCTATGCGTGGACAGAACTCACTTCCCTGTCCTATGGAGACCGCTGCCTTTGGTGTTGAGAATAATAAAGCTCTGTGTTTTTTTTCCTAGTGTTTAAAAAAAAGAAAGAAAAGAAAAAAGAAATCCTGGATAATTGTGTTGAGTAGCTTAAATACAGGATACTAATAATTTGTATACTCTTTTCGATCTCAGTTATCTGCATTTTTAAACAGTTTAGTCTCTGCAACTCCCAAGGTTTCTTAGAGGGGCAAGGATCCAGGAAGCAGGGAGGAGAGACAGAGTCAGCAAGAAGCCGTAAGCAGAGAATTGTCAGGCACAGAAATTACACTATTTGCAATCTACAAAATAAATATTCAAGGATATTTCTCAAACTGTTAGAACAGGAGATTTTGAACAGTTTTTAGTGGTTGCAGTATGGTAAATATAAAGAAAAGTAACCGTGCCTTTTTATTTCTTTAAAAAATTAAGACTTAATTTTAATATTTATGTTTTATAGCATGATATTTTGAACATATGTATACATTGTGGCATGGCTTAATCAAGCTAATTAACATGTATGAGCTCACATACTTATCACTTTTTTTTGTGGTAAGAACATTTAAAATCTATTCTTTGAGCAATCTTTTAAGTATGTATTATTAACTATAGTCACCATATGTAGAATACATCTGTTAAACTTATTTAATACTTTTCTTTATATGTGAAAATGTTACATGTGCATTGCAGAAATTATAGAAAAAACAGTCACTCCTAATTTCATTAGAACAATTATTATTATGATTTTGGTATATTTCTTTTTGTGTTTTTTTCATGAAATTTTGTAAGCATACTCATTCTCCCCATACATAGCAGCATTCTCTGCTGATCTCACATTTCCCAGTGTACCTTAAACTTACTTTCATGTTAATACATAGTTTTATGAAACATGATTTGTTTTACCATTACAATTTTTTATTGAGTATAATATACATGCAATCAAATATATACATTTTAATTATATAGTATTGAGGGATTTTGACAAATGTATATACCTGGAAACACCATTTAAATTAAGATATAGAATATTTCATCACTCTGATAAACTCCCTTGACCCCTATCTAGTGAATCCAAGAGGCAGCCTCTTCAGTTTCTTATCCCCATAAATTAGATTGAACTTTTCTAGCACTTGATATAAATGGAATCATTCAGTGCGTGCTCTATTATGTCTGGCTTCTTTTGCTCAACGTAATGTCCATGATATTTACTCAGGTTGTGTGTGTTAATAGTTTGTTACTTTTAATTTTGGATTACACAAAAAGAAAGCCCAGGGAATTCACTTATTTCTTTTACCTTGTGTTCTAGTGTGTGTTTTATATATATATAATGTTTAGGGTTTTTAGCTGTACTTAGTGGGAAAGATAGGGAAATAGGTGTCTATTCCATCTTATGCTGGAATGAGAGGTCCTTTTTTTTTTTTTTTTTTTTTGTCGAGACTGAGTGTTGCTCTTGTTGCCCAGGCTGAAGTGCAATGACTAGATCTAGGCTGACTGCGACCTCTGTCTCCCAGGTTCAAGAGATTATCCTGCCTCAGCCTCTGCAGTAGCTGGGATTACAGATGTCTGATACCATGCCCAGCTAATTATTACATTTTAGTAGAAATGGGGTTTCACCATGTTGGCCAGGCTGGTCTCCTGACCTCAGGTGATCTGCCCGCCTTGGTTCCCAGTGTGCTGGGATTAGAGGTGTGAGCCACTACGCCCAGCCAAGTTCCCATTTTTAAAATACGTTTATCTAGGCATTCCAGAATTTGTTGAAAAGACTATCTTTTCCTAATTGAATTACCTTGGTGTCTATGTGAAAAATCAATTAACTCTATTTGCAAAGGCCTGTTTTCTGGACTCTGTATTCTGTTTCATTGATCTAATCACCTATACTTATGTCAACTTCACGGTCTTAATTGTTGTTTTACAGCAGGTCTTGAAATCAAGTAGCGTGAGGCCTCAAGCTTAATTTTTCTTTTTAAATACTGTTTTTAGTATTTTAGAGTCTTTGAGTTTCCATAACCATATTTTAGAATTTCTGTTAATTTCAGAAGAAGAGCATGCTAGGATTATGATAGAGATGTTATTAATTCTAGCAGAGAGAGAATATCATGAAGGTTGATTCGGTCACCTCTGGATTTGGCCTGAGCTGTTTTGCTAAAGTATCTGCATGAAACTAACTTCTATCAAGGCATGAAACATGTTTTCATAATGTGTTTGCTTTGTAGTCACGAGCTCAAGGAATTTTAGGTTGTGAGGATCAGCTTTTTAGCTTTGTTTACTGATTATTATCAATAATAGTTAGATAATTTACTGTCCTGTCTCAGACAGACTCCTGGAGGGCTGTGCTGTTGGGGCTGGTTACATAGCAGAAATGCGTATGTAATCAGCAGAGTATAAGAAATCTCAGCCACGATTCCTTTTTAGATTTCTTGGTTCTTTGGTGTTCCCTGCACATTTTGGTGGCTTCTTATCCAAGAGAGAAAGTGCGTCTCCCCGTGGACTTTAGACAGGAAGGAAAATTGGTTTGTACCTGGCTTCTCTAGGACACTTAAAGTAGACAAAATTTCTTGAGTGCCTGCTATATATTATATCGTTTTTCTTCAATAAACTGTAGGTTTTTAAACAGTGCCATTTTGGGTTTTGTGATCCTTGTTTAACAGCTGAACCCTGCCTGACTGCCACTGGTAGTGCAGAGATAATCAATATCTTAACAATACTGAGTCTTCCAATCTATTAAAGTAGTTTATCTCTTCATTTATTTGTCTTCTTTAATTTCTCTTTGTTTCTTTAAAATGTATTCAGTACAGAGTTCTTGCACATTAATAACTATTCCAAAGTATGCTTTTTGTTGCTATTGTAAACATTATTGTTTTGTAGTTATTTTCTAATTTTGACTGCCAGTATATAGAAGGAAATGCAATTTAATTTTTTATATTTACTTGATGTTATATTTTTGTTTTGATCTGATATCCCGCAATCACTTAAATTTAAAAATCAATTACAATTATTTTGTAGATTTCTTGATTTTCCACATAAACAATCATATTGTCATGGAATTATTTCTTTTCTCTTAATCTTATGCCTATATTTTTCTTTTACCTTCTTATACTGCTAGAATCTCCATTATAATGTTAAAACAAAAGGGGAAGAGCAGACATTCTTAACTTCTCTATGATTTTGTGCAAACGAATTCATTAATTTACCATTGCAGAGTTAAAGCTTTTGTATGAAGGCCTTTATCATATTGAGGCAATTCCTTTTTATTCATAGTTTACTGAGACCTTTACTGTTCATATTAAATTTTGTGTGTTGCTTTTTGTGAACTACTGAGAGAATCACAAAATTTTCTCCTTAATTCTGTAATTTGGTGTGTTGGATTGATGAGTTTTCAAATATTAACCTAACTGCACTCTTGGCCTAAAGCCCTCTAGTTCTTGGAGATAATATTGTAGACAATGAACAATTATACTGAGGAAAGAAAAAGAAAACAATTATACTGAGGAAAGAAACACACACATGCATATATATGTACAGATATTAATTTTTAAAAACTATACATACACACACACCTACATATGTAGGTGTGTGTGTATGTATAGTTTTTAAAAATTAATTTTAGTTTTTTTAAAGAAAAATTAGTGTTTAATTTGGTGAACTAGTTTTAAGATGGGAGCCTGAGTTTTCACACAGCTGAAAACCATCTCTATCATAATCCTAGCATACTTTTCTTCTGAAATTAACATAAATTCTAAAATATGGTTATGGAAACTCAAAAAATCTGAAATAATAAAAAAAATATTTAAAAAAGAAAAATTAAGCTGAAAAGTTGAATTCAGCAAAGGATGGCTAAGTTTGTAAATATCCAGAATTCAGTCTCACTGGTAGGGTATTGAGTTGAGAAACAATGGCTAAGCACATGCCTGTCATCTAAGAAAAATGTAACCTTCAAGCACAAAGTGTTCATTGGCAACTGGTCTACAAGGGCTTCTCCGTGGAGTGGGCAAAAATCTGCCCAGCTGTGCCGCATCAGTGTTGGGAATTGACAGATATGCAAAAGCTGTCCGTAGTGACTTATCCAGATTCCACTTCAAATTGTTTTTGGCATTTTAAGTAGAGCTGTCCTCCCTTGGACTCATACGATCTTCTACATCTTCTACAATTTCTACAAGTTTTCAAGAGACTGTACTTTCTGTTAACAGAGAAGTGGTATCATACAGTGATCAGCAGCAAGAACTCAGAACCCGACTGTCTAGATTCAAGCCCTTGGCCCACCACTCATTAACTGTCTCACCTTGATGTGTTTCTAAATTTCTATCTATCTTAGTCATTCATGATGATGACGATGGTGATGATGACGATGATGGTGATGATGACAGTAGAATCCACACAATGGAGTTATTTTGAAAACACAATGAGATAATATATTTAAATAATATAATGACAACAATGCCCTGTATATAGAAGTATTCAGTGAATATTTCCCATAATTAGAAAATTCTGTTATTAGTATGTAAACACCATGGGGATACAGATTTTTATGTTTTGTTCGTTGCTGCATCTGCAGTGCCGAGAATAGTACCTGGAACAAAGAGACACTCCATATAAAATATATTGAATGCATGAATGTAACATTTGCATCTAGAACTGATGAATTGCATATATTGGTAACAATTAGTTCTATAATCTAGCAATTTAGTGGATTGGCTCTTGCTGAGGCGATAGCCTACTGAACTGGACAGATGGTTGGGGTAAATGCCAGTAGTTGCCCTCCTGCAGGCATTTTCTGACCTAAAAATCTTGTGCTTTGGTTCAATGTGACTCTGCATAGAGCAGCCATATAATTTGTATACAAATCAAACACTTTTGAGAATAAAAGGGGTGCTATTAATGACACCATGATAATAGATGTAAGCTGGGACAAACTAGGACAAACCAGGACATATGGCCACCTTACTTCAGCGCCCTAATTGCCCCTGACTGGATTAAAGATTGGTGGCATTCCTAAAAAAGGTTGTCTATGGAGAGGACAGCAGCCCATGAAGTGGTCCCTAGTACATTAGATAGGGACTGTCTAAAGTAATAATATTCTTAATGTGGCATTTTAATGCAAAAATAGCCCAGGAGTCAAGTACTCATCAGAGAAGTTGAAAGAGGTAAAACAGAGAATAGCTGAGTCACCTAACAGCACATCACTGTGTAGAGGGCATAAAAAGGACCAGATCGCTGCAGCTGTTGCTGTGCCTGGAGAGTTACCCGTGCTGTTCTATTCTCAGATTCATTGCAGATTTTTTCCATGACTTCAGTTCTCTGCTGACTGGGATTCTTTTCTGTTCTTGCTTACTTCCCTGATAATCCATAATATAAGCTTTGATTACTTGAGAAGAACGAGTTATATTTTTGTTAATTACAATCTAAAAAATTCTGACTCGTATATATGCAACTATGATCAATTCTTTGTATTTTTCCCAGCATTAACTGTGCCCTACACTGCTTTGGTGCTAACTCATTACTCGTGTTAGCCCACAGTATTAAGATGCTTTGTAAGCTCTTGTCCACTATGAAATCAGTGTAGGCTTACAGATTAATTGAGAAACAATTCACTTATATTATCTGTATCATATTCAACTATGAGTTAAATGAGCTTTGGGCTTGCCTGGGAGTCTGACCAATGTTTGTAATAAGATTTCCATGAAAAAAAAATTCAAAATTCAACCAAGAGTGCCAAGAAATTATTTTAGAAACTAAAATCCAAGATGCAAGGTTTGATAAATATGAGAGCATTATAAAGAAAACAGGCCAGAATATTTGAAACTGAGATTTTTCTAGCAAGGCAGAGCTAAACAAAAACCATAAATATCAGAGACACAGGCTGGTATTCAGAGTCATCATAATAGGGATATTATGGTAGAAATATTATTAAAGACTAACTAAACTACAGTAATGTCAAATGGACCAGGAAAGAAAATATTCATGTGTAGAACATAGGGTGTGATGGGAGGAGAGCAGGACTGTGGGAGCCCAGCCTTTGTAGAACGAATCTTCTGAGAAGGTTTTTCGTGTAACTCAGCACTATGTGTACACACAGGTGTAAGGAGAATGCTGATGCATGTAATGCCTGTCAATATCATTTCACATGATTAAATTTTCCTTTTCAAATTCCTCTGATGTTATTCTTGTTAAATAAAATTTATAGGTGACTATTGGTTTGAACTGAGCTCCTACACTAAGCTCAACAGATCAAACTAAAATGAAATTATTTGTGTTAAGTTCCAGGCCACCAAGCCAAAACGAAGTTGTTTATCTGACCTTCTGAGAAATCAGGAGAGTGATAATAGTCAAATTTCCAAGCAGGCCAGATTTAGTCTGTATCATAAGGACACTCTCTCTGCTTTAACTTTTTTAAGGAAAATAACTTTGGAATGAGCAATCCACTTTGTGTTCTGGGTTTCTGCTTTCCTCAGTCCTTTCTGTCCAACAAGCCAACCCTCTCAGCTCAGCTCATTGGAATACTCATTCTGTTTTATATAACGGGGTATTGCCTGAATCTAGAATTGCAAATGAAAACTAGTTAAGGTCTTTAAACTGAATTTGTTATAATTTTGTCTTTTGACAGCCCATAAGGGGATCATTCCAGAAGTCCCAATCATTCATTTTATATTAGTCTTCTTGTGTGCCACCCATACAAATAAAATGAAATAAAAAAGCAGAACTTCATCCTACTTTCAGTTCCTTGGAGTTCTGACTAAACCCACATTCATTAGTCCTGAAGCTAATTAAACTAACCATTTTCGTATGCTTATTTAGGAAAAGAGGTCACTGAGACTTTGATATTTTGGTCAGAATCTATTTTCAAGATTTGCGTCTATTCCAGCCGAATCATTTAAATAGCTGTGAAACTGTAAAAATATTTTAAAGGTTTATTTTTATTTTTCTGAATAGTTTTTTAAAACAGCAGTCCAACTGAGGTCAAATGAAACAAGATGTGGAATTTTAAAGTTACTTTAGAAAAATTACACTCATTACAGTAAGGGTGAGCTGGGAGTATCTTAGAATCCTATGAGTTTACCTAACATTTAAATAGAGAGACTACCATGTATTATCCTTACCCATTTCTCTGATGCTTTGTTTTCTAATTTGTCTTCAATTGGTTAAAAAAAATTCAAGGGAAAAAATGAATCAAACCCTACTTTAGTGTTCAGATTAAGATGGACTTTATGAAAGTCCTTGAGAACATTTATATTTTTTCTTTTCTTTTCTTTTTCCTCCCTTCCTCCCTCCCTCCTTTCCTTCCCTCCCTCCCTCCTTCTTTCCTTCTTTTTTCCTTTCTTTTTCCTTCCTTCCTTCCTTCCTTCCTTCCTTCCTTCCTTCCTTCCTTCCTTCCTTCCTTCCTTCCCTCCCTTCCTCCCTCCCTCCTCTGTCTCTCTGTCTCTCTTTCGCTCTCTCTCTCTCTCTCTTCCTTCCTTCCTTCCTTCCTCTCAACAAAGTCTTGGTCTGTTGCCTAGATTGAAGTTTAGTGGCATGAGCTCAGTTCACTGCAACCTCCACCTCCTGGGTTCAAGCAGTTCTCCTGGCTCATCCTCCTGAGTGTCTGGGATTACAGGCATGCACCAACATGCCCACCCCAGCTAATTTATGGAATTTTAATAGAGAAGGGGTATTGTGTTGCTCAGGCTGGTCTTGAACTCCTGGCCTCAAATGATCCACCTGCCTTGGCCTCCCAGAGTGCTGGGATTACAGGTGTGAGCAATTGCGCCAGGCAAGAAAATTTATTTTTTTTCTGACAAATTTTGTTTATTAATATATGTATAATGTAATATAAAGTATATTTATATGTTTACAATATCTATTACTAGGTATTTTTGAAACCTATAAGTTTAATTTAATATTAGACCCTAATATAAACATCCAATTAGTTAATCCAACTTTTGAGGAAAATATTTGTTCCTCTATGTCCATAATATTTATGACCATTTTATAAATATATGAAAAAATTTTTCTTAACCTAGTCATGACTCTGTTGTCCACAAATAAATTCCTTACTGAAAGGCATCTTTCTTTGGACTTTAAAGTTACTTTTTTTGAATTTCATTAGTAAGGTCTATGCAAATTAGATTTAGGCAAACACTTTTTTTTTATGTTTCTGCACTCAAAATGTTAACAGTCAATATAAACTCAACCATGTTATGTTTTTAAAAGCAAGGCAATGCTGCCTTTACTTTAGTTATTTCTTGCAAATAATTAGGTTGAAAGTAGACATTAGTACTGTTATCACCAAATACAAATTTCCATTTATCAAGTAAGGAGGCAAACCAGTATGATTTTTCACCAGTTTGCTCATGATCAGAAATTCACAGTGATATGCCTTAGGCTATTTCTAAAAAACTGGAAAATAAAGTATTGGATAATAAAAAATATAAAATGCATAACTAGAATTACACCAAATATGCCTTTTGGCCAAAGATGATTCAAAATTAAATCTGAAATGTTATTAAAATGTTTATTATTATTACAAATTTTTAATCAAAACTTTTGGTAGATCTATTTTTTAAAGTTTGACATTAAAATGCAAGATTTATAACTTTTCAACACAAATACTCACTTTTAACAAAGAAAAGCCAACAGTGGGGCAAGATCTACTTTCGCTATTGTGTGCCGACTGGGGTGCTCCTGGATTGTGATGCTGCCACCAAGTACTTAGTTTTTCTCTTTCTCTAGTCAGAGCTGATTGTGGTGAAGTGTTAACTACTCTCAACATTTGGGCTTTCAGATGTGAGCAATGCTGTTGCTGCTGTCCCAACGACCCAATCTTGCACTTAGAAGCTTCCTGCATCGCTGGAAAATCACTTCGTGGATATTTTCAGAAGCAGGCATATTGTTGCTTTTATTTCAGCATTTTCATTCTAATATGTTTGCAATCACTGGCTGCTCTATATTGTCTTATGGGAAAATTTGTTCTTAAATCTTGGAGCTAGAAATGTAACAAAGGAGCAATGTGATTGGCTTTCACGTTACTAAACTCTTGGTCTGAATTTCTATCTGCACTCAGCTTTTACTGTCTGTCTGCACTCTCAGCATCTTTTAATAGAATGATAGGAGGATATTTTTAGCAGCAGTTATCACTAAAGAAATGGTTGTAATCTCAAGGCACATAGTTTGCCTGATTTAGTATATAAATAACTGTCTCTACAAACAACTGTTGGTTGTTAAGTAAGACCTGCTATGTTGGATCTTTTCCTCCCTGCAACATACAGTATAGTATTAAGGCTTTCTTGTATTTAAGCAGATTTGAATATGTGATAGTTACTTCTCCATCTGGTTTGGTTTGCAGTTCCCAAATCTCCTGTAAGTCTTGATTTTTGCCTTTGTTTAAAAAGATGGAAAATAGTGGCCCGACATTTCTCTGCATACTGCTAGTAATTTTGTTGTATTGTATTCTATAATAATTTTTAAGCCATATGAAAATAATATTTTATTACATTGTCAATAAAATTGCATGCAGTTTTTGTTAATAATTTCTTACTCAATAATTATTATTATTTAGTCAGATACCGTTAGCACATGTGGTGGGTAGAAATCTAAGATAATGCTGAAGTCTTCTGCTTTCTGATGTATACATCCTGTGTAACCCTAAAATTATAAACATGATGGTTATCACTCTCATGATTATATTACGTGTTATGGCCAAAAAGAATTTTGCAGGTGTAGCTGAGATCCCAAATCAGTTAACCTGAAGACGTCAGAGATTGTCCCTGTGGGCCTTGACTAATCACATGAGTCCTTTAAATCTGGCTTTAGAAGTGGGAGACAAAGAGGATAAGCAATATGAATCATGATAAGGACTCAACTTGCTGTTGCTAGCTTGGAGATAAAGAGGAAGTCACGTGGCAAAGATGATGAGTGGTTTCTAGGAGCTGAGAGTAGCTCACAGCTGACAGCCAGCAAGGAAACAGGGGCTTCTGTCCTATAACTAGAAGGAAATTAATTCTGCTAATGACAAGAATGGGCTTGGAGGATAACTTTTTCCTAGAATTCAATCTAGTAGATAACTTGATTTCAGTCTGGGATACTCTGAATAGAGAACTCAGTTACGCCATACTAGACTTCTGATCTACAAAACTCTTAGCTTATACATGGAACTGTTTTAAGCTGCTAAATTTGGGGTCGTTTGATATGCATCTATAGAAAATAATGCAGCATCAGACCCAGAAATATTTTGCCAAACAAGTACATTAGAAGCATTGTTGAGTTCAGCATGAGTCCACCATATTAGCAAAGTTAAAGAAAAATTATCCATGTAGGTTGCTTGGTGGATGGTTCTGCCTGCCCGTAAATCTGATGTATGGAACACACAAATATCACATGAAACATTATCACTAACTTTTTGTGCTCAGCACAATATGTTAGGAATCTTTTTTTAATCATCATTTTCTATTAAAATTTATTTAATTTTTTATTTTTCCAACTATCTAATTTCAGAAAGGTTCCTGCCCATTTCTAGGTCTCAATATCCCCATACATGAAATTAGAAAGCAAACTTGAAGGATATAAAGGACTCATCCAGGATTTCTGACTCATCCTTTTCTCCTCTTGAGAGACTTTCCTGGAAAGAGATCGTTGGGCAAATCCTTCAACTAGGGCCTCTTGGTCTTCCCCTTGATTCCATCTTCTCACCCTTTGTTCTTCCTAACTTTCCATGAGACACTCTCTTCATCTTTCTCCCCCAAACATTTTGCAACTAACAGCCCCCAGGATATGATGTGCACCTAGTGATTCTGCAAGACCCGTTATCAGAAGCCACGCTACTTTCTCGTCCATAACAGAAAACTTTTAGTTAAGTTCAACTGATATAGAGACCTGGCTATTCTATGAACTCAGAGCCATGCCCAATCTATCTCACATCTACCTACCCAGAAGTTACTTTGGGTTGGGGTTCCTAAATGCTGTTGTTTCAGTTTTCCAGAAAATTATCACTGATTAAGCAAAGACTAGAAATTGGAAATCCGACATCTCTACAAAACATTCTGCAGTTAGTGAAAAGCACACGGCCCATCACAGAGAACTTGCCATGGTTTACTCAACCTGATTAAGACGGTGCCATAGTAATTCACCTGCTGTTAATGAATACATTCACTTACCAAAACAAAAGAACAACTGAGCGTTCTATATCTTTGTGAGTAACAGGAGTCTCGTTTTTCAAATTCAGATCAGAATTGATAGTAATTAAAACCTGAATGATGCTTGATAATAAATGAGAATGGCTAACATTTGCAAGTGTAAATGATTTAAATGAGTACACATATTTTGTTGGAGTCAGTAATGTTTAACATAGGAATATAAATTTTACCTCATAAAGCATATATAATCCATGACTTAATTTCTTTTATATTATCCCTCCATTCTTGCTCTTGGAATAGTTCTCTCCTATTAGATTGCAAATGAAGATAATATGGATTGTTGAAAGCTGATGGTATTTTCCAGCAATAATGCAAAATGGAAAGTCATGAGAATCACCCACATTTAGTGGGATAAGGCATAGAAAGATGATCCTATAGAGAATACTAGAAAGGAACAGCCAGAAAGGTGAAGGAAAACTCGGCAATATGTGGATTCACAAGACCGGAAGAGGAGAACAGAAAGGGCAGAATAATGCTTATCGGATTTGTCTAATATGTAGCTGTGAGGATAATTCCAGTGATACAGTCAAGGCAGAACCAAGTTGCAGTGCTTGGAGGATGAAGTAGGAAGCAAGGAACTAAAGCCCGAGGGTTTTAGTGGCTCTGTTGACAGAGTTGCCATCTTCATGACACTGTGTGTCCCTCCTAGGCAGGGACCTCTTCTTGATTCTTCTTCATATTCTCAGTATCCA
This sequence comes from Callithrix jacchus, assembly GCF_049354715.1. Lineage (NCBI taxonomy): Eukaryota > Metazoa > Chordata > Mammalia > Primates > Cebidae > Callithrix > Callithrix jacchus. The sequence continues at coordinate 144,164,085 of NC_133508.1, read as the reverse complement.
CACTGTAGGCTCTAGAACAAAGAAGGCCTACGGATTACTCTGGGGTAATGCTTCCTCTTCATACTCTGTGTTTCCTTCCATGGAGGAAGATACCAATTATTGCAATAGTTTTGGCCTCACTTTATCTTTTAAAAAGCTTCATTCCTAGAGAGAGAAGGTGGTTTAGAAGGAGAAACTAGACCTGCAGCTTAGCCCCTTTTAAAATCTTCTCTCTCTTTCAACTTCTCCATGCTCTAAGTTTTAGGGGCTAATAATTTTGAGGAGTGCAGGGAGTTGGGGAGCTGCCCTGATACAGATAACCTGGGAAGAAATATTTTCTAGAAGAATTTATACATTCAGTATGTCACAAAAAGCATTGTGTTCATGTATGGAAAATAAATGAAAATCTATAAATATCTTCTGAAAAGATTTTTGCACAACGTTGATAGAGGTTTCACTTTTAGGAATGTCTTTGTATAACATTATCGTAATGTCTGTTGTTTCAAAGTTTAATTAATGAGGATATTTGGAATGTTCTATTTTTCTCTCTTCATATTCCTCATATTCTTTTTTATGCATGGCTTAAGGGATTTATTATAGTTACTCATGGATAACTTTGAGGGTTTTGTCAAAATAAAATTTGGAGGGAGTGAGCAGATATTGTAATTTGAATTTGTTCTCAGAAGACGTGAATTATTTTCTAATAGGACTTATTCTCAAAATACTTAGAGTATGAATTGAATTAAGCAACTAAATATCAAATCTAGTTCTTATGTTTTATTTCATTAATAATATTGATAGTACAACAATTCTAAAATTGGAATTAGATATAATCACTACTTTCTACTTTGTATTAATATTTATATTTTTATACTTTTTGGACTCAAAGAATATAGTAAGTCTTAAAGTTATCTAGATAATGTACTCTTTATATTAACTGTTACTTTGTTTTGCTATTTAGTTATTTGGAAATTTAAAATAATTTTTTGTATGTAAACATAACAGCTTCACAATGAATTAATTATTGAAGCGACTTGATCATATAACACCATGCATAGTTGTATGTCAACTGACTTATAGAATTTCAAAAATTCTAGTCATATAAGGACATTTTTTGCTTCAAGTTACATCCAGAATGCTTTCCTATTCAAAATGAATATGAAGAGACAACTTCATATTCAGTGTTAAGTGTAAGTAATGGTGTTTATTCTGGGTCCCAGAACCAAGACCTTTTATCATTCATAAAAGCACTCTTTCAACCATGTTAATTTTCCACAAGTGTATTGACTTAGCACCTTTATTATTCAATCTATTCTGAATAAATGCAAGGAGGACAGGTAGTCCTGGTTGGGTATCTGCAATTGCCCTCTGAAAGCAGCTGACAGCCATGCCTAGCCCACTTGAATTCACTGTACTCTGGAGTGTGAGTGTATTTCATTCATCTGTCATTAAGTCAGGGTCTGCAGGACAGACCTCCACAGGTGGTGATCAGCGTCTCAGGTGGTGACCCTGACGTGATTGAGGTCTCAGCTCTATGTCTTAAAGTTGACTTCCTCTGATATCAGTATTTTATATTTTGTGTAACACTAGTATATAATACATTCCCTCTTTTTTGTATTTAAAATAATTTTAAAAGTAATTTTAAATTCATGATAAGGAAGAGCTTTATCTTCACTTACTTTATCTTTGTTTTTATACTTAAAATAAATATAACAGAGTCTTGCTTTTTAAATCTATGCTACCAACCTCTGCCTTTTATTTGGAGAGTTTAATCCATTTATAATCTATTTATTGCAGTTATTAATGTGCTTGGGTTTAAGTCTTCCATTTCAGTTTTGTTTTCTGTTTGTCCCTTGTAGGTTATTCCTCTGTCTCTCCTTTCCTGCCTTTTTTTTCCTTGTTTTAAATTAATAAATATTTGTGTGAATTTTATTTTAATTTATCTGTTGACTTTTAAATATATTTTTTGCATTATTTTTAGGAGTTGCTTCTGGAGTGATATATTTAGTCTTCATAGTCTACCTAATTTGTATTGTGCCATTAATAAAATGTAAGAAACTTGCAATCTCATAGATCTTTGGTTCCTTTTTTTTAATGGGATTTTCCCCCTCACTTTCAAGCTGCCATTTACCTTGAGTTCTTTCATCTAGTTCTTCAAGTTGGCAAAACTATGTGTTTCTATGCAATGTTCAGCCACCAATGTGGGGTTGAATGGGGTGTGCCCTCAGATAAAGAGCCATACAAATGGGAAACTCAGTGCTGTTTCTCTTGTTCCATTTGTTGACTCTTGCTGGATTCCTGTCTTTCATCTTTACCAAAGTTATATAATTTTGTTTGTAAGAATTAGTACAATAGAAGCAATCCTACCATTTCAGAAATTTCTTCAAATCATTGCCTTTAAATTTAAATTTAGACTTTCTTTTCCCTACATCCTCTGTATTTTCAGGCATCTAATTTTTTACTTGTGTTAGGAAACTCACATTTCCTGTGAATAAATTAAAGATCTAGAATTGTTTACTGGTAACTGAGTCAGACAAATCCCAAAATTTTCTTGAACATTTAAATAAAACAGAATCCTGCATTACCCTCACGTGTACTGAATCCTGGTATTTAAAGCTACTTTTATGACTCTGTATTAAAGAAATAAAACTTACTTGGTAATTCTGATTAACCTTTGAGACAGGTGTTTGACTTCCAAATTAAACAGAAATTGTTTCTCAGTAATTTAAAATATAAATTCTGACATTTTAATTCTATAGAAGGAAGGCAAAAATTGGAGAAAAGAGAAATCATCAGTGTTACTTTGGGTGTGGAAACTATGTGACATGCAATTTATAATAATATTCTTGTATTTTCAAATTATCTAAAAATTAGAAAATAAGAGTAACATAATTTCACAAGTAAAGTTCTTCTGGGACATTTTATATGTTCAATGAAAGTTTATATTAAGTTTTTCCCAGAATCAAGGGTTATTAACAATAATAAAGATTTGTTCAATTTGTAATTTTATTCTTTATTCATCACATATTTACTGGTGATGTAAGCTATCACTATTCTGAACTATAAAATATGCTATGTGGTGGAGACTCTTGTTTCAGATAAAGATTATTAAAAATGACCTCTCTAATTTTAGTTCATGTGAGCCTAGGTTTTTCATAGGTTTCTCCACTTGGATTTCTGATGTAGAAAGAATTGATCAAAAATCATATTATTATCAATCCAATTTGAAATATGAACAGTTCTGGAAGTCATAATTAAGCTGTTTTCCACACACACATGCGTGTACACCCATACTCACACACAGAAAATCAACTCACATTTGCAGGCCTTATAAACTTGATCTATTAAAAATAATCACATAGGCAATCTCCTTCTGTTAGTTTCTATGTGGGAATCTAACCAAAAGAGTGTCAATTAAAAGAAATTAGTGTAGAGTCAATGATTAGGCATCTGTGTTGTAGCTTTCTAGTTTGCTACTTGGCTTTGCTTTTGCAGTGTTATTGCAGTGAAATAACTGAAAACATTAGACTCGAGTATGAGAAAATCAGCAAGAAAAGATAGTAAATAAAGAATATGGAGCAAATGCTAAAATTTTACGTAAGTCTACTTTATTAATACCCTGTTGGAAAGAACAGCTTTATCTTCACTTACTTAAAAGTGAATGCCTTACCTGGAAAGAAGCAGAAAGTAGGACAAAAACAGGCAAAGAAAAGAAAATTTGGTTTAATGGCAGAGTTCACAAGTTGTTCAGAAATCCCAAGGCATAAAATTTAATAGGTTCTCCTTACATAGGGTTCAGGGAAAGAGCCTAGAGGTGTGTAAAACAATAATTAGTCTTTAGAAAAGACCATGCAGTATCTTGAAGACACAGTCCTTGAGGCTGTTGGCTTGCAGTTTCTCAGTTCCCACTCTGACTGCTGTACTATGGAAGACTCAAAGGCAGTTGTCCCTGACATTTTTCAGTCTGCAAATCACTTAAAAAACCCCAAGAGGGAGATATATGGTAGTGAAATATAGTTAGTACTTGGAGCCAACCATGATTTGAGCTCTTGGCATAGGCAGAGAGTAAAGTAGCTTTAAAAAATACTGCATTACTTTATAGCCTCTTGTTGATTTATAAATTGATATTTCTTTCAAATTTTGTGTTAATTTTCATCTCCTATTTGTTTTTTGGTATGCCATAATAAAACCAGTATCTGGTCTGAGGATAGTTTTATTTTATGATTTTCTGAATTCGCAAAGTAGAGAATAGAAGCAATTGCCAATATTTTGCCCCAAAATAAAATGTCCCCCTGAAATTTATAATTGATGTCAAAATATATTTTCTCTGAATCTGTGTACTTTTGTTCAATTATAAACCAAACTAATTAGGTGTAGGCTGCAAACTTGTGGAGAGCTGTGGCCACCTAAAATATCGCATGAATTCTAAGGGCCCAACAATGTGCTGCTGGAGAGTACATTTCTAATCAAGCGTGACTTTGCAACTTAACAAAGAGGCTAGGAATTAGATTTTCCATTTCCTGAAGGCAGATCTAGTTTTATATGTGGGCAGAGTAAGTAGCTGCTTCTGTATTAGGATTTGAAATTCTTTCCCTATCTCTGTAGCTGAAATACATATTTCATCCATATTCAGAATCATGGAGGTTTTGTAATCCAAGTCTCAAGTTTTAGAATGAGGAAACTGAGATCCAGAGAGGTCAAATAACTTGTCCAATCTTGCCTTTTTTCCAGAAGTCTAAAATGATAAATAAAGTCAACATACAAGGGAGTCTATATAACCTGAGGTGAAAAAAGACAAGAAGAAATAATGTTAACATGCTTGCTGTAATGATTTATTTGTTACCTGGTTAACTGAATGTATTTTGGAATTTTTTAACAACTTATGAAACAAGGAAAATTGAGTCATATCATTCATAGCAGTCAGAAGAAAATTATTTATTTATTTTGGCAAAGTACAATTAGCAGTGAATTTTATATTTTATATTCTGACTGGAGAGATGTATTTCCCAAGGAGTACTTCATAAAAAGGACTGCTTGTGTTGCAATAAAGAAACTTCTTTACAAATCTTGAAAGTGGGTCTAGCTATGTATTTCAGAGAACGCTTCCTCATAATCACCTTCAATATAAATTGATGTTTGCATACCGAAGGGCAATGAAGTGAAAATAATTATGCAGTGGTATTCTACTCTCGACTTGTCTGTCTGGATTTAGAAATCTAATAAGGTATACACTTAGCATACTTAAAAATGGTTTGCACTAAAACAAGTGAAATATTAACAGTAGTTGGCATGTTTGACAAGCTTTGACCTTCTCACATCTTGATGTAAGTTAGACGCTTCACTGAAAATGGCCAATTTTCAAATTCATTTTTAACAGTTGTAGGCATTGAGCACCAAGGAGAATAGGAATTCAACTGCAAGAACAAAAAACTCAAGAGAAAATGAAAATCGAATATTTTAATTGGCAAGAATCTTGAGATTAGGTTTTTTGATGAAACCAGTGAAGAATTATGCATTGAGAATCCAATATGTTACCACATATGTTCTGAGAGTTTTGCATTTTCATTTAATGCTGTAGGAGTGAAGCAGATGAAAATGTAAAACTCCCAGAACCTTCTGGGAAATTTCATTTTAGAAGAGATTGAAAGCAAACTCTTAAAGAGATTAACCTATACTCAGCTCATTTAGAGATCTCTAAGCATATTTTTTCCTAACTCAGCAATACAAAGCAAAAAGAAAGCTCACAGCACTATATTCCATGGTTATGTAGTTTTATATCAATAAAGTTAAGGTTCTTTTTTTTTCACACAGAAATAGCTCAGTGACCAACTCAGTGAGTACCTTATATCCTAGAAGAGGTACTAATGCTGTATGATGTAGCTTCTCTAACATTCCCACATATAATTCATGAAGAAGTCTTATTGGTGCTGTCTTGAATGACTACCCAAATCTGATTACTTCTCAACATCTTTACTGCACTTGTGAAGTCAACATAATCTCACTTATGACAGCAGAAGTCTCCTAACTGATCTTTCAACTGCCACACTTGTCCCCATCCTCCAAACCCCAAAGCCACTTTCCAATCAGCAGCCAAGGGATTTTCTTAAAATGTATATCAAATTATGTTTATTCCTTTTTGTAAAAATCCTCTCAAGATTTTCTGTTTTCGTTGGAATATAATCTCACAATTTTATCCTTTCTCTCAAAACCGTATGAAGAAAGAGGCGTTTTCAGTGGTTCTTTCCTTTTCTTTTCTTTTTTTTTTTTTTGAGACAGAGTTTCACTCTTGTTACCCAGGCTGGAGTGCAATGGCGTGATCTCGGCTCACCGCAACCTCCGCCTCCTGGGTTCAGGCAATTCTCCTGCCTCAGCCTCCTGAGTAGCTGGGATTACAGGCACGTGCCACCGTGCCCAGCGAATTTTTTGTATTTTTAGTAGAGACGGGGTTTCACCATGTTGACCAGGATGGTCTCGATCTCTTGACCTCGTGATCCACCCGCCTCGGCCTCCCAAAGTGCTGGGATTACAGGCTTGAGCCACCGCGCCCGGCCTCTTTCCTTTTCTTAAATGCTGTGCCACTTTACTGCCCTCACTGCTCCTGACAGTCCAAGCATGTACATTTCTGTCTGTGAACTTACAGTTCGCTGTGACTAGAGCTCCCTTCTCTCTGATGTGGTTTATTTCACCATTTAGGTCTCAACCTACTAGCTCTTCAGAGGGATCTCTTTTACAACTTATTCTTTATGAATAATTTCCTAGGGGAAGGGGAGAAGTCTACCAAAATAACTCAAAGGAGATTGTATGCCTAGGATAGCCTCTGATAAAACTGTGATGTCACTGAAGTGTTTACTTGGTTTCTAGCCTCTTTGTACTGTGTTATTTTCTCCTTTTTATGGTATTTTTTACTCCTTGTTTCAGCAATTAGTGTCTCCCTCTCCTTCAATAAAACCTCAGAAAAAAATGCTCTGTCATTCTTTGCCTCTTACTTTGCATAGCAGTTAAAAAGTTAAAGTATGAAGAGCATTCAACAGTTTCTTATGACCATATTTTATTTGCCTCTGAAATGATATCACTTGTCTGTATATGATTGTTGTCGGCCTCCTCCTTCTAGAATATAGGATGAATATTCATTCATCACTGATGAATATAGGGACTTTGTCCTGCTCACTTCTGTATACAACATAGAACAGTGACTTGCATCAACTAGATAATGAGGAATGAATGCATGAGTGAAAAATGATGTTTTTGTCACATAACCAGAACTGCTGATTTAGAATTAGTAGGATGTATATGAGGTGGAATCATAGAAACAATCATAACAAGAGTAATGTCACCAAGAGTGATGTCTGTGTTTGTCACCAAAGAAAAATATTTCAAAGAGATTTGATTAGGGTTTTAGCAGAATGTAAGTTTGGGAAGTTAAGAAAGTTGACCCATAAAGTCCTATAGCTCATGGGCTTGGCATCCATTTCCCATTCTGTCCTCAGTGGACCCATTCCTGGTAAGTGAACCTACGATTGTTAAGGTGAGTAAGGCAGTTAAGAGTATATTTTTATATTTCTGGAAACCTCATCTGGTTATAAAAAATATATTCAGTGAAGAGTAATAATAAGACTGTCATGAACACTGGATCATGTTAGGATTTGTGATCAACATACTCTGTGTTACTCTTTACTAGGACTGAGCACTTGCCCAGAATGTAGTTAACTCCTGGTCTTCTTCCTGATAATCTTCCTCTCCATTTTCTAAGAAAAGAGGCTCTTGAGTCATGGGATATATAGTCTAGTGAGTTTCTGATGTTGATTTATGCATCTCTAAGATTTGTAAACCCCTTAGGGAAACTCTTGTTTGTTGAAGGGCAAATATTCTTTAATGCCGTGAATAGCTTATTTCTAATAAAGCATTTGTTAACAATTTGGCATGTATTTTAGAAAAAGTTGGACATCAGATATCACTTAAAATTTACATGTGTTAGTATAACAGAGTGCAATAAATGTTCATTAGCCTTAACTACAGTCTTTAACACAGATAACAGAAAATTTATGAAAAATGATTGTGCCATATTTATATAGCACTTTCTAAGACAGATTATGTTATAGACTAATATATTATCAGGAAAGGACATTAGTTAGCCTAAAATGAAGTTTTAGGTAAAGTGCTAGCTCAGTGCTGAGGGAGAAGAAATCTTGTGACTAGATGCCAGGTGGTCTTTTATATACACTCTGTTTTTATGAATAAGTTCCTGGAGGTGGGGGTAGAAGTTGTCTTCCTTCCTTCCTTCCTTCCTTCCTTCCTTCCTTCCTTCCTTCCTTCCTTCCTTCCTTCCCTCCTTCCTTCCTTCCTCCCTCCCTCCCTCCTTCCCTCTTTCCTTCCTTCCTTCCTTCCCTCCTTCCCTCCTTCCCTCCCTCCCTCCCTCCTTCCCTCCCTCCCTCCCTCCCTCCCTCCCTCCCTCCCTTTTTCCTTCCTTCTTTCCTTCCTTCCTTCCTTCCTCCTTCCTTCCTTCCACTTCTTTATCTCTCTGTCACCCAGGCTGGAGTACAATGGTGTGATCTTGGCTCACTGCAACCTCCGCCTCACAGGTTCAAGCAATTCTCCTGCCTTAACCTCCTGAGTAACTGGGATTATAGGTGCCTGTCACCATGCCCTGCTAATCTGTTTGTATTTTTAGTAGAGACTGGGCTTCACCAAGTTGACCAGGCTGGTTTCGAACTCCTGACCTCAAGTGATTCATGCCACATCAATATGTGTGAACATTATTTATGGAATACAATTCTATATGCCAGGCAGTATTCTAGGCACTTTAATGCATTTTCTCATTTTGTCCTCAAAACCAGTTTCCAAAACAGTTTGTTTTTTCCATTTCGCTGTAATAGACTGAAATGGCAGAGGTTAAAAGTCATGACTGGGGCCTACACGCCACCCAGAGGCAGAACTAGATTAATTCCAGGCCTATCTGTGTCTAATCAGAGCTTGTGCTCTTCATTAATGCAGTCCATCATGAACTACACATACATTTGATGAATTTCATAGCAATGGAAGACTTCTGCTCTGATAGCTAACATGCACGGTTCACCATCCTTGGGAGTTTCCCAGAGGTCTGATATTGATCCTAAGACTGGTTGAGTCAGAATTGCTGCATTTGTTTGCTGAAAGCTTCAACAATGAAATGAAGCTTGCATTCATAATTGCCTATTATGTTCAGTCAATTTTGCACTGCAGAACTTAAGAACAAGAGCTTTGGAATGAATCCAGACCTTTTAGAATACTCTTCAACTAAAGTGTTTTCAGTTTAGGTTGTATCTCTGTTGACACCAGCACAGGAAAAAGATTTTGGATCGTGTAGAGAAGAAAGCAAAGATAATTCACAAATGTCTTGCATTATTTGGATTAATGTCTTATATATAAATATAAATGATAAAAACTACTTGCCTCTGAATCTGAATAAGTGGATGGAAAATGCATGGATAATTGAGATTTCGGCATAAATAATCCCCAACTCCATATTTATAAGTATTGTTTTAAGTAAGAAAACTCAGGAAGTATTAAATGAAAATAAAAATAGAGTTCTTTAAACTTCTGAGAAGTGAGGGATGTTAGCAAAATTCTGCTTCCTTAACAGGGAACTGAAAACCATATGTACATAAATGTTATATCATTTTCCAAAAGATGAAATGAGTTAAGGCATATAAAACAGTTAGAACAGGGCTTTGCCCAAACTAAGAATATTACTATTCTTATTCTATCATGTGTCCAAGAGAACAAAGATGGAAATATATTCATACATCTATAATAAAAAACACATCAATAAAAAACCACACATTTCATATTGCTGAAGGATCATATACTTATGAAAATGAATCAGTTAACTTAGTCTGATATTGATTAAGGGAAATTCAATATCTATTTTAAAATACTAAAAATTTTAAAATTCACTTTGAGGTTTTAAATCTCAATTGTATACAAAGCAAGCATATGAGGATTTTTGATACATTTATTATAAAACAACCCCAACTGATAAATAATTATAAATCTTATATTTTTTAGTGAATACTACTAATAGTCCACTTGGATTCTAAAAATGGTAATTCATAAAGTATATGTTTAAACATGCTATTTCTTCATCAGATAGCAAGACTAACCCTATTTTCTTTCCCTAAATTATAAATTTGTGGGTGACTTTTGACAATAAGGGTAAAGAATTCCCAAACATGGTAAATCAATCCCTCTTTCGGCCCCATCATATCCAAATTTTATTTATCTAAAATCCAAAAGATTTCAAAGGTCAAAAACACCTAATTTCTCCTCTAATGTCTACCTCCCCAAATGAGATAATGAATATCCAGAGAAGGAAATCAATCAGTTTTTTGTCTGGGGAATGGTGGGGGAGAGGAGTGACTGGAACTCAGGCTCCTAACCTCCTAAAGACTTTTATGAAGCAAAACAGATGAAAAATACATAACGGATATAAAAATGTTTTAAAGTGAAATAATTTTCAAGTTATGTTATAATGTTAGTGTAGATGTAGCCTAACTTCCTACTTTTTAATTTACATGAGAAGAAAATAGATGTTCATAGTATGTTCATCAAAATATTAAAACCTGCTAAAATCTTTGGAATTGTCAAAGATTACATTACATTCAGAATGACTTTAACGGTAAGTATTTATTTTAATTTTAGTACACCCTATTTGTTTTCTAAAAGGATTTGCGTTGTTGTACAACAATATGACGTACCTCTTAAGGTTAATAAAATAAGAACGGGTGGAAGTCTGGGAACTAGTAAAGGGTAAAATGAAGGCATTTCATACGCTAAATTCTATACATTAACATAAATCTTGTATTGGAGAGTAAAACTTGACCGTGAACTTCCAGTTCACAACACAGTTATACCACCCTTATCAAAAACGAGGAAGTCTGTGCATTGTAGAAGATATAGAAACGTCCCCCGGCACGAAATTCTTAACGGAATTCCTAATATGATTTTTTATATCAATGACACTAGAAGACATTATGGACATTGTCTTAAATGTTTTTTCATTAAATATGTTAGGATATTTTATATTGTATGTAGTGCTGAGTACATTTTTTAGACTTGAATTCTCTGAGAATGTTTAATTGAGACTCAGGTAAATTCAGAACACCACTACCTATTCATTCAGATCAAATAAGAATTTAACATAGGATACCCATATTGCCTTCAAAAAATTTGCAAGTTTCTTTGTATAATGAGTATATGTATTTTTTTTTTTACTTTGAAGAGTATGTTTTAAATTATAAACTTGATGATTTACTTGCTGTTTGTAATGGTTTAAAATATTTCTACAAATTATTTAACAGTTTCTTATGGGGAAGCTGGACTGGCCTTAGTGACTCATTTATTATAGAAATTAATGGAATATATAAATTAATGAAATTAATGGAATATAGAAATTAATGCTGGGTGACTTATGAGGCCAGGTCATAAAAAACCATGCTCACATGTAAGAAGTCTGAGAACACTGAAATCACCATGTTGTTAGGAAGCCCAGAACCAAAGGAGAGGCTGTGTGGAGGTACTCCTATCACCAACCCCAAACCAAGCCTCAGATGAGTGAGTGAAGTCACCTTGAGATGGCTGTGCCCGAGTTCTCTACCAACAGACCTACTCATTCAATTCTTCTCAGCTTATGTGCCAGATATTGTGAAGCCAACAGGAGCCAGTCACATTGTATATTTCTGAAAGTTTGGACTTACAGAATCCTTGTTAAGCTAAATAAAATGGTTGTTTTAAGCTGCTAAATTTTGAAGGACTTTTAAAAACACAATAATGGTAATTAATAGATGGTTAAAATAAGTCCTACATTTACCATGGAAACTGTCTACTGTAAGAATTCAAAATAAGGAAGCATGAGGAGACCTGAGACTAGAAAGTTTCATTTTTGTAAATCTGAATGGTGATTTGGGAAATTTGTTTGCATTTCTGAATTAAAAAAAAATAAAAAAGTTCATTTTTTCTGAATGAAAAAATTTATGTAGAGTTGCCAATTTATTTTTTCTGAATGATGTTGAAGAGGTTGTTGAGATTAGGACTATAGCACAGTTTCCAGAGCGTGAAGACTCTTAGGCCCTGATATATTAACCAAGGTGGTTCAGAGATCTCTTTCCTTGAGTATTTTGCCCTAGATCGATTGCACTAGAGTCTACCCACTGCATTCTTTTTGAGCATAGTATTCTCACAGAGTTCCTTTTCATTTTGTCACTTCAATAATGCACCATGGAAGGAACACTGTAGACGTTGTAGATGTAATAGATTGTTGCGCTGACCACTTGCTGCCATCTGGTGTGCCATTGACTGCAAATGAGTCTCTTCTGGAGCAACATAAATATTTTCCCATTTGTAGCCAAACAAATGTTTTATTTTCAACGGATGACTCTGTAATGTGGTCTTAACTCTGATTTCCAAAGAAGAAATTGAAACAATGATAGAAGTTTTAGAGACTATATCTATCAGTATCTCTATTTGTTAGTTTGTATTTGTTATCTAGCTATTTATTTTTATCTAGCTATTGATATATAATCCTGAATGGCGAATTGGCTATATGTAACATAAATGGTAGACTGTTTTTCTACTTTTTCTTTGAATTGGACTAAAACGTATTTTATTTCATGATTGCAGTGAGCCCTCTATTCTTATGACTTTTTTTTTTGAGATGGATTCTCACTCTGTCGTCCAGGCTGGAGTGCAGTGGCTCGATCTTGGCGCACTGCAACCTCTGCCCCCTGGGTTCAAGCAATTCTTCTGCTTCAACTTCCAGAGTATCCGGGATTACTTGCACCTGCCACTGCACCTGGCTAATTTTGTGTTTTTTTTTTTTTTTTTTTTATAGTAGACACAGGGTTTTGCCATCTTGGCCATGCTGGTCTCAAACTCTGGACCTCATGATCCACGTGCTTCAGCCTCCCAAAGTGCTGGGGTTATAGATGTGAGCCACCGCACCTGGCCTCCTATGACAATTACAAAATTAAAATTATAAAATCTTGCTGAAAAACTGTAAGAAACCTGAGAAGTAATTTATTGTAACCTTCAGTTTTTTTCCTAGAATAATCTCCAAATTTCCTCCTCCTTACCCTATCACAGAATCACATAAAATTTGTGCCATATCCTAAAACTGCCAACTCCTTTTATAATTCCATGATTTCTGTATGCCACATCTATAATTAGAAATCTTTCATTCCTGTCCCCTTAACATTCTCCTGCAAATCCTAAATAAAATATCATGTCCTTCTATGAAGCCCCTCTCTAACATCCAAAGTTAGTTGTTCATATACAGCACCTTGTTTACCCTCTTCTAAAGGATTTGTCACCCTGAACTGCAGTTGTTTATGTATCCATTGTTTCCTGCATCAGAGCAACCTGAACGGAGGGAACTGTGTCTTAGTTACTTTTGTACTTGTAGTGCTCAACAAACTTTGCTGCAGAAAACAGTGCACTGATTGGTGGCACTGGGTTTTAGGGCTTCACTTTCTGCTGGGCCCTCAGTAGAAATGCTCATTAGTTCTTTTTTCATTCCCAGTTGTGCCAGAATGTTCCTGGGCCTTTCTCCTTTCCTCCTCTCAACACTAGTTTACAGCTTCTCATCCTCTTTCTAGGAAAAATATACATGAAATTTATTTAATTTACTCTTCACTCCCCTCTAATATATGCATTACAGTTCTCATTTCAACTTCATTCATTCCTTTATATTGCTCCATTCCAAGGTCAAGTCTTTCACTGTGCACTATCCAATATTCTCACAACTATCTTCTAATCGATCAACTCTTCCACCTGTTTTCTCTCTGTTTCCCTTGACAATATACTTACTACACCCATAAAGCCAAACAAAGCAAATCTTCACAATAAAAATCAAGATCAAGTTAAAACCCAACCATTCATTTCACTAAGCACTACCTACAAAGTTCTTCCCTATCTCCCTCCTTCCTCCTGACTGTTTTCCTAAAAATACCACCTGCACCTACTGTATTCACTTTGTCAGATTCTTCATTCTCTTCTGCATCTGTTGAAGCTGGTGCCTGTTCCCACCATTTCCATGAAAACCTTGTGATCAGATCAATTAGAGTCTGGGTATATCCAGGGTGTATTCTACATGTTCTTGCAACGTTTAGATGCTGGTGACCTTGGATTTCTTGCCGTCTCTCCTTATTTGTATTCTTTTCTGCTTCTCATCTCTGGCCACATCTTTTGGTTCTATTGTTATCTCCTCCTCTGCTTGCCCCTGAATGCTCCAACACTGAGGGCTCTGTCCTCCTTTATCTATCTCACCCACTCCTGTAGCTTCAGTTTATCATCTGTGTGTTGATGAGTCCCAAACTTGATTCTCTGGCCCAGATTTTTCTTCTTAGTTCTAGATATACATTTCCATTACTTACTGAACTTCTGCAAGCAAAAATACATCCTCTTTTCTATAACTAAGCTTACTGTCTGGTAGAAAATTTCAGGTTAGTGTCAGTTGATTCATAGTTTATCCCTCAGCCTTTATGTCTGAGGTTGCATTTAAAATTCCAGGGGCATGAATGGGTATGGTGGGAGGGAGGGAAATGTAGGTCTCTTCCTAGTCTATGGCTGTTCTTGCTGGCACCTATCTCATAGCCTCATAAATGTAGGTTCCTTTTCATCAGAGTCTGTCCTCGGGACCTACTGAGAGAGCTATATTTCTATCTAGTCTTCAGCATTCACTTAGACAATTTACTCACCACTTATTTGTAACATGACACAGCTCTCCTGGCCCTTAGTCATTTGCTTCTGAGACTCCAAGTGTAGACATGAAAATATTCTGATTCTCTTTCATGCCACTGGAACTGGGGAGGTTGATGCTTTTGTTTGTATTCTGCTAATGCTAAGCCACACTTGCAGAGGTCTCCAGGTCTATATTGCTCTTGAGTTTCCAGCTATGCAATTTATTGTTTTTAATACCACCTCTCCTACCAAAAATTTTACTTAGAGTTGGGAGTCTACTTTTCAGAGTTCCATATAGGTATATAAAAGTTTCTTCTTCGACTTTTTTTCTTTACCAGCTCAAGAAAATGTTATCTTTTCTCTGGTAGGTAGGAAGAAGTTAGCTCTGACCAAGCTCAGATTTTTCTGTGCTTATTATTTAAGGCTTACACTTTATGCTCTTCATTGTTTAGGGCTCTGCCTTTTTATCATCAAAATTTAGAATTTCACAGTTTAATATTTTTTCCCATTAAAAACCTTTGTACCATGTATTTCGAAATTCTGTT
The DNA here is from genome assembly GCF_049354715.1 of Callithrix jacchus. Lineage (NCBI taxonomy): Eukaryota > Metazoa > Chordata > Mammalia > Primates > Cebidae > Callithrix > Callithrix jacchus. The sequence continues at coordinate 144,148,849 of NC_133508.1, read as the reverse complement.
TTTTCTCTTTGCATTTTTACTATAACAATGCGACTCTGAGTAAAGTAGTATAGATGCTCTTACTGCAGCCTGATTGCAAGAAGAAATAACTCTAAGATGGAAAGAAGCATGACTATGTTTGCAAAATATCCTCCAACTCCAATTGCATTTTTGAACATCCAGATTGTTTCATTCTACCGTGTCTTTCAATAGTAGTGTCATCATTTACCTTTTTTTTCTGTTTTTTTTTTGTTTGTTGGTTTTTGTTTTTTGGATGGAGTCTCACTCTGTCACCCAGGCTGGAGTGCAGTGGCGTGATCTCTGCTCACTGCAACCTCCGCCTCCCGGATTCAAGCAATTCTCCTGCCTGAGCCTCCTGAGTAGCTGGGGTTACAGGCATATGCCACCACGCGAGGCTAATTTTTGTATTTTTAGTAGAGATCGGATTTCACCACGTTGGCCTGGCTGATCTTGAACTCCAGACCTCATGATTCACCCTCCTTGGCCTCCCAAAGTGCTAGGATTATAGGCATGAGCCACCACACCTGGCCTTGTTTGTTGTTTTATTGACTCCTCTTTCTTGACTTCCCCTTTTGTCTCTTTCCACTCTTATTGGAAATGATTGTGACAATTACATCTAGGAAATGTTGCTCTAGTTAATACTTGCTTCCATATCCTTATCACGACCAGTTCAATACAGCTTTTGTAAATTCTCCTTTGCCACTAAGACAGAATCCCGATGAAGTCTGTCTGTCACCAATTTTTGTTTACTGCAGTCCATCCTTTAACTTACTGTAAATGATGTTTCGATAAAAGAAAAATAACTATTTTACTCTTGTTTAAACACCTCTGTTACATCCATTTCATACAGAAAAATTCAAATTTCTTAGTTTGCATAGAAATTCCTTCATAATATAACTTCAACATGCGTGTTTACATGCACATTTCTTTGCTCTTCCTGTTACAGCTCTCCCCACTTGAGTATCTCTCTGTTCCTTAGAACACTGGGCTCTTTCACAACTGAGTGCTTTAAGGAGTAGCTGCTTCCACCCTCTATCCCTTCTTTCTGTAAAAAAAAATTAATAAAATAGCACTGTGATTTTTCATAACCAGTCACGTCTCATAGAACTTATGCTCTGTTTTAACTGGCTGATCATTTGACTTTAAATCTGATTAGGCTAATAAAGACCAGTAGCGCATGTGCTTTTTCTACTTTTTAAATATTATGCTACCAATACCCATTAAAGTGTCACTCCACAAATACGTATTAAATGAATAAACATAGGCCTCTCATGCTCCTACATCACTGTTTTCTTTTATATCACGGAGTTGTATTACTGTTTACTTCTTTACATATCAATATCTCCTACTATATTTAAAATATTTCCCACCTCCATTGTATTTAGCATAGTTGGTCCCCATCCTTTTCTGAAAGACTCTTGTTTTGGTTTCCATGATCTCTTTACCTTCTATTCCTCTTGTGTTTGTGGCCACTGCTTCTTAGTCTTCTTTAAAGGTTTTTTTTTTTTCTGTTTGTAAAATATTTCCTCCCCTTCTTCCCTACCACCTCTTCTTCTCCCCCTCCCCTTATTCTTCTCACCTTTGAATACTCAGTGCTGACCTCTCTTACATTCTCTATATCTATCTATCTATCATCTATCTATCATCTATCTATCTAATCTATCTATATCAATCAATCAATCTATCTATCTATCAATATCTATCAATCATCTATCTATCTATCTAACTGGTGATATCATGTAAACTCTTACTTCCTTTATAGGTAAAACACGAATAACATTAATTTACAATTGTGTCCAAGATCTTTCCTTTGAACTCTAGGTCTATATATCCTGTTTATATCATATGTTTATGCATTGTCTCACAGCCCTTCTTCCAAAACACATGATGTTATTGACTGAATTGTTTCCCCTCCATTTCATAAGTTGAAGTCTTAAAACCTAAGATCTTAGAATGTGCCTGTATTTGGAGACAGGTTCTTTGAAGAGGCAATTAATTTAAAATGGGATCATCAAAGTTGGCCCTAATCCTGTATGATTGGCCTCCTATAGAAGAGATAAGGAACAGAGACACATAGACTGAGGGGTGTCCGCGTGAGGACACAGTGAAAAGGGGGCCTCCTGGCAAGCCAAGGAGAGACACCTCAGAAGAAACTAAACCGGCTAGCACTTTGATCTTCACCCCCAGTCTGCAGAACTGTGAGAAAATCCATTTTTGTTGTTTTAGCCACTCATTCTGTGGTATTTAATTACAGTAGTCCTAGAAAAATCATATACATGCCTGAATAATGAATTCATTTATTTTTCCTCACGTCTGCTTTTCTTATCTTTCTTACTTTAGTGAATAGCACCATCATCCATCCAGTTATAGAAATTTGAAATCTTGTTGGTTAGCATAGTAATGAATGTAGATCAGTCTGTGCTCAATCTTCAGCTTCACCTTCATTCTAAGTATCTCTTCCCTTCCACAGGTGCCTCCCAAGTTAAGCTACCATCACCTTTCACTGATATTCTAGCTATAGCCCCTTAATTTCCATCTTGCATTTTTGCTCTTATTCTGCATTCTTTGCACTGGAAATTGTTTTACTTGAAATAAAAATATAACCATGTCATTTTCACAATAAAAAAACTTAATAACATCTAATTGCATTAATTTCTAAAACCCTTGAAGGTTTGCAAGGCCTTTTTAGATACGGGTCCTGCTTACCTCTCCAGGCCAATCTTGCATTTATTTTTCTTTTCAATTTTCTTATTTCCTCACATATACTATGTTTCCTTTCTCAGGACCTTTGCACATGCTCTTCCCTCATCTCCTTACTTTTCTCGTCTTCCTTTCTTTCTCCACATCTTTTAATAACTGCAATTACAGCTAGAATTTTTTCTGAGCTTTATTTTGTGCCACACACTGTCCTGAGAATTTTAAATATATTAGCCTATTTAAATCTTACCATAAACCTACATAATAAGTTTTATTATTTCTGTTTTGCCAGTTAAAAAACTGAGCCACAGATAAGTTATTAAAGTTAAGTTACTTGTTCAAGATTGCAAAGCTGGAAGTGGAGCTTGGATTTGAACTCGATTGGGGATAGGGGATAGGGTATCTCTAAAACTTAGGGTATGATTAAGAACAAAACCTTTGATTCTCTAAATTAGGTGAGGGCAGTCAGTTGGTGTGCTGTTAAGTCTCATCAAAGTTGTCATCAATAATTGTATAATAAATTACTTGATGTCTGTCTTCTGGATCAGAATGTAATCTCCATGGGATCAGAGGCAATGCCTATCTTGGCAGCTACTACATCTCTAAGTATCTGGGGTATGCTGCCATGATGAGGGTATACACAAATATTTGTTAAATAAATACACTGTAATTTTTCCTGGAACAGGAACCCTGACTGTGTAGCTTTGGCTCCCAGCAGAGTCCTCACCTACAGAAAATGCGCTCTCGCTCTCTCTCTCTCTCTCCCCATATATATATAATTATCAATAGTTACAGAGCTGCACTAAAGTTTAATTCCAGGTTTTTCTGTCTGCTTGTATTAGTCCATTTTCATGCTGCTGATAAAGACATACCCAAGACTGGGTAATTTACAAAAGCAAGAGTGGACTTACAGTTCCACGTGGCTAGGGAGGCCTCACAATCATGGTAGAAAGCCAAAGGCACTTCTTACATGGCATTATCAAGAGAATGAGAGCCAAGCAAAAAGGGTTTCCCCTTATCAAACCATCAAATCTCATGAGACTTATTCACTGTCTTGAGACCAGTATGGGAGGAACTGCCCCCATAATTCAATTATCTTCCACCCAGTCCCTTCCACAGCAAGTGGGAATTCAAGATGAGATTTAAGTGGGAACATAGCCAACCATATATCACTACCCTAAAGAAGTGGAAGAATTTTTATCCTAGTTAAAGGATAATGATGCAGATCCTGGGATATTGGTGAGTGTAGGGAGGGGGAAGATCTGAGCTATTTATCCCCATTTTTCTCCTCCAAAATAAGTGTCCATTTTATGTTATAATTCACTGCATTTGAAAATCTCAGGCACATATTAAAAATCTCTCTCTCTCTCTCTCTGTCTCTTTGTCTTTGTGTCTCTCTTTTTCTCACTCTCTTTGGGTAGGCTGTAATAGTTACTTGTTTTGTGTCTTTTTTTCTAGCTATCTTTTTCTTCAAGTTCAGTATTTTTTACTTTAATGCAATGTAACCATTATGGAGACCATGCCTGTCTTGGAGTCATTTTTGTTATTGGAAGAGTTTCTGACTCCTTTGAGATGAGTACTGGATAAGCCATAATTGTACTAGTACAGAGTTTAAAGGCATGGCAGTGCTATGATTGGGTTAATACTTTAATACCTTCCTCCTGCTTCTAATTCATTCCTCCCAAATCAATTAAGAAATGTCTCAGAAGTCCTATTCGTACATCTTCCACATCCTACTGGGGAGAGAGAAACAGGAAAATATAACTAAAATGGTCCCACTACTCTGCACTTAATTAGTATCTGAAAAAATATTTAATATTTAAAGAATCTTTTAAATAATTTTTTTTGAGATGGAGTTTTGCTCTTGTTACCCAGGCTGGAGTGCAATGGTGCAATCTCGGCCCAACACAACCTCCACCTCCTGGGTTCAGGCAATTCTCCTGCCTCAGCCTCCTGAGTAGCTGGGATTACAGGCACGCGCCACCATGCCCAGCTAATTTTTGTATTTTTAGTAGAGACGGGGTTTCACCATGTTGACCAGGATGGTCTCGATCTCTTGACCTCGTGATCCACCCACCTCGGCCTCCCAAAGTGCTGGGGTTACAGGCTTGAGCCACCGCGCCTGGCCCAGAATCTTGTTTTAATAAGCACATGTATAGAAACAGCTCATTGAAAAGATTTCAATAGAGTTAAGGTTTTTGTTTCTTAAAAGAGATTTATCATCATTAATATGTTATTCAAATTATCATTGCAATACAAGTTGCCACCTTCACACTGAACACCCTTCATATTTCATGTAGATCAGAATAATTTTTTTTTTTGCTTAAGACTGATGTCAGTTAGTGGTAAGATTTGCTGCTTGTATTTTATAGGTATATAGTCCCGGCAGTAATTAGTAAGGCAATCATAATCTTAACCTCACAGAAGATAAACTTGAACCTATTAATGTGTGTGTGGATGTGTGTGTGTGCACCCCTAGTTTCTCTTTCCCCAGGGGAGAGGAGAGGTTAACAGGAAGGAAGGAAGGTGGGACATCACATGAATCAGATTGTGGAGGACTCAGTAAATAAGTATTCTAATTAAAACACTGAGTGGTAACCATTGGGAAAATTTTTGTTTTGGTAATAAAGTTATTATTAGGATTGGTGCTTAAATTTACAAAACAATTCCCTTAGACCTTGAGTAAAAGGAATAGTGCTGTACTTTTAAAGTTGTTTATAAAACCACAAGTTGTTTTCTTTTTCCTTCCCAAGCTATGTTGGCAACTTACAGCAGTAGCATAAACAATATTATCAGCAGGTGTATAGAAAAAAAGATAGTGATAGAAGACAGTCTGGCAGCATCAAACAAACAAGCAAACCAGACGTGCGGCTCACAGACAGTGTGATCAGGAAGCATCCAATTATGCCCAGCTAAAGACAGAGTCCCCGTGGTAAAATATTTAATATATTCTGTTCCCGTTGCCAGGATTATCTATAAAGTGACAATGACTCCCAAACTATCTTATTTGGGTACTTTTAATAAGACTGTCTAAATACTTTTAGTACTAATTTTGACGATGTAACCTTAGGATTATCATAGCTTCTTTTAAAAGCTGGATTATAAGAGAAAGAATGCTGTAGATATATTCTCTAAAGTACAAGTCTTATAGCAATTATGTTTCTCATAATTAATAAATTACATTCTATTGTCTACTTCAATTTTCAATGCATTTTAGTTGGCTTAATGATCCCAGAAACTAATAAAAATCCCATGAGCCATTGAAGCATAGACTAAGTTTTTAGAATTCAACAAGCTAACTAATGTGCTTCCTGGTTTGAATCAGCTTTCTCTTGGCTCAATAGCTTGTTTTGTTTTTGGGGTTAAGGTCTTTACTGTGCTAATCTGATGAAGACTATGCAGTCTCTTACTAAATACACACACACACACGCACGCGTGCACACACACCCTCTCCCATAATTCTGTATATTTTTTCTTTGTGTATAATTTCAAAGGAATCCTGGGACTCTAAAGCTTACCCATCTGCTTGAGAATTAGGAACTTTTACCTCAGTGTTTTTGGTTTAAGATTCTCTCTTGCTCCGTTTTGTGCTGCTGTAACAGAATGCCTGGGATTGGGTAATTTATACAGAAAAGAGGTTTATTTCTTACAGTTCTGGAGACTGGAAAGTCTAAGGTTGAGAAATCCAGATCTGCTGAGGGCTTTCTCACTGTATCATCCCATGGTGGAAGGCAGAAACACGAGAGCACGCTCAATGTTGTTGAGCGCGGGGAGAGGGAAGGGGGCTGAATTTAGCCTTTTACCAGAAACCCAGATAAATCCAGCCTTCATGAATGAATCACCCCTTAAAGGAACCTCCCCACACTGTTGCATTAGATATTAAGTTTCCAATGCATAAATTTGGGGGAAACATTAAAACCATAGAAGCTTCTAAATAATGCTCAAAGTTTGATTTTATGCCCAACCACCCACAAAGGAGAAATTTTCATCCACACTCACCATTAGTCTCTGGCAATTGGACTTCCAAAACGATCGAAAAGTTAAACACATCCATCCATTGATTGGATTCTTTAGTCTCTTTGTTGCATGTGGCTGAAATGGAAAGAGTATCCTTTTTTTAAAATTTATTTATTTTACTTTAGGTGCATACTATATCTGGCATTTCTCACCATGTTATCCCTCCTCACCCTCCCCTTCCTCCCCACCCCTCACTATCTCTCCCCTACCCCCCCCAACTGCCCACAGTATGTGATGTTCCTCTCCCTGAGTCCATGTGTTCTCCTTGTTAAACACTCACCTATGAGTGAGAACATACGGTGTTTGGCTTTCTGTTCTTGTGTCAGTTTGCTGAGAATGGCGGTTTCCAGATTCATCCAAGTCCCTACAAAGGACACGAACTCATCATTTCTATGGCTGCATAGTATTCCATGGTGTATATTTACCACGTTTTCTTTGTCCAGTCTATCATTGATGGGAATTTGGTTTGTTCCAGGTCTTTGCTATTGTACACAGGACTGCAATGAACATACATGTTCATGTGTCTTTATAGTAGAACAATTTATAGTTCTTTTTGTATATACCCAGTAATGGGATTGCTGGGTCAAATGGAATTTCTATTTCTAGATCCTTGAGAAATCGCTACACTGTCTTCCACAGTGGTTGAACTAATTTACAGTCCCACCAACTGTGTAAGAGTGTTCCTATTTCTCCACATCCTCTCCAGCATCTGTTGTCTTCAGATTTTTTAATGATCACCATTCTAACTGGCGTGAGATGATATATCAGTGTGGTTTTTAATTGCATTTCTTTAATGACCAGTGACGATGAGCAAAATATGTTTGTTGGCCTCATATATGTCTTCTTTTGAAAAGTGTCTGTTCATATCCTTTGCCCACTTTTGAATGGGGTTGTTTGTTTATTTCCTGTATATCTGTTTTAGTTCCTTGTAGATTCTGGATATTAGCCCTGTGTCAGATGCGTAGATTGCAAAAATTTTTTCCCATTCTATTGGTTGCCAGTTCGCTCTAATGATGATTTCTTTTGCTATACAGAAGCTCTCGAGTTTAATTAGATCCTATTTGTCTATCTTGGCTGTTATTGCCGTTGCTTTTGGTATTTTAGTCATGAAGTGCTTGCCTATGCCTATGTCCTGAATGGTTTTGCCTATATTTTCTTCTAGTGTTTTTATGGTGTTAGGCTTTATCTTTCTCTCATCAGAATTCTTCTCTTTTTTTCCATGAGTGGAGAAGGTAAGCATTGCTCCATCCCTCCATACTCAATCATTGGGATATATACCTCCAGATATTTTATTCTTTTTTCCTCTTGTTATTTTTAATTGATGAGGTTGTTCTGTGTGTATTCTTCTCATTCATGTTTTTATATTTTTATTACAGATATATGTAATCATAAATAATAGTCAAAATTTATAGTTCTTTTATTACATCAGTCAGTAGTCATTATTCTGATGGCACACACACGCACGTGCGCGCACACACACACACACACACACACCCCACACACAAAATTTAGGCTTCACAATGATCCTTTGAGCTAGATACTGTCATTATTCCCAACTTAGTTATGAGAAAACTGAAGCCCAAAATGTTACTTGCCCAAAATCACAGTTAGAAAATAATGAAGCTGTCTCCAGATTTTATATTCTTAATCAATATATTTTACTGTTTGTTCATAAAAGATGAAAGCATGAATGATATCTTTTATTTTCTTTTTACCTGAAGTGTCTGCTTTAACATGTCTTGTGGTGCAAGTTGACTGGTAATGAATTCGTTCATCTTTTGTATGTCTAAAATTTTGTCTTTATTTTCAGCTAGGCATATTCATTGGGTATAGAATTCTAGGTGTACAGTGTTCCCTTTCCCTGTGCTTAAAATATATTGCCCCACTGTCTTCCTACTTGCATTGTTTCTAATAAGAAAACTTATACAATTCCTAAGTTTGTTTCTCTCTGGATAACATGTCTTTTTCTCTGGTGCTTTTATGATTTTCTCTCTATCACTGCTTTTTAGCAATTTTAATTAAGCTATACATTGATATTGTTTTAGTCATGTTTCTTGTGTTGAGGTTCATTGAGTTTCTTGAATATGTGGATCAGGCCTGGCAAGATGGTTCATGCCTATGATCCCAGCACTTTGGGAGGCTAAGGCAGGTGGGTCATTTGAGGTCAGGAGTGCGAGACCAGCTTGGCCAACACAGTGAGACTTCATCTCTACTAAAAATGCAAAAATTAGCCAGGCGTGGTGGCAAGCACCTGTAATCCCAGCTACTCAGGAGGCTGAGGTAGAAGAATCACTTGAACTCAGGAGGCAGAGGTTGCAATGAGCTGAAATTGTGCCACTCAACTCCAGCTTGGGAGATATAGTGAGACTCTATCTCAAAAAAAAAAGTTCAATTTCCATCAAATTTGTAAAAAGTTTAGTCATGACTTATTCAAATATTTTGGTTCTCCAACTCCCTCCCTTGAGGACTCCAAATGAAGTTGTTCTATAGCTTTGTGATGCTCTTTTTATTTTTAAAAAATATATTTTTTTCTGTATGTTTCATTTTGGATGGTTATATTTCTATACCTTCAAGTTTACCAATCTTTTCTGTCACAATGTGTAATCTGCCATTAATCCTGGCTAATATATTTTAAATTTCCAGTATGGTAATTTTCATTTTTAGAAATTTAATTGAGTTTTTTTTAAATATCTACTATATTTTCATTTAACTTTTTAAACATATGGAATATAGTTATCATAAGAGTTTCAATGTCTTTGTTTGCTAATTCTAAAGTCTATGTCAATTCTGGGTCAATTTCACCTAATTTATTATGGCTTATGCTTTCATGCATAGGCTTAATTTATTAAGCCTTATTATGGCTTGTGCTTTCGTGGATTTTTTCCATGCCTGGTACTCTAATTAAAAGCTAGATCTTATGAATTTTACCTTGTTTGGTGCTGGAGAATTTTATACTTCTACAAATCTTCTATAGTTTGTTTTCGATTACTTGGAAGCAGTTTGATCTTTTTGGATCTGGTAAATTATAAAACTGATTTGTCAGTAGGTTAGGAGCACTCTTTAGTCTATAATTATTTTTCAGCTATTGAGGCACTGCCTTCCTGGTCACTCTACCCAATGTCCTGTGAATTAAGAGGTTTTGCAGTCTGGGTTGGTCAGAACAGACATGCTTCTTGGCCCTATGTGAATGTTGGACCCTATTTATTCTAATTATTTTGGAAAGTGTTTTCTTGTCTTGGACAATTTTCTCACACACTTGCATTGATCAGTACTCTGCTGAATGCCCATAAGGGTGAGATGTGAAGGTGGAATGCAGCCCTCTACAGAAGACCAGGGACTTCTCTTTGTACAGCTCTGTCTTCCATAGTTAATTTTTCCTTTGAACACTGGCTGTCTTAATCCTCCAGGAAGCTCAGCTCTGTCTCTTCACCTCACGGAATCTACCAGGTTTCACTCTCAGTTCCTTCCCTGTCATAGTCTAAAATCTTTTTCAAGGCTAATATGATGGGGCCCAACTTGTTTGTTTGTTTGTTTATTTATTTATTTATTATTTGCTTGCTTTTTCTATTGTTTAAGGAGGAAGGGTAAGGGGTAAATTTGATCTCTGTTATTCTATCTTGGCTGGAAATGGATGACTGAATTATATGGCTACATATTTTAATTAAAAATATTACATATATGTTTTTACTTTGTACATATTCTTTTGAAACTTACTTTTTCTACTCAATCGTATATGTCAAAATTTATACCTCCAGACTCTTTAGTGTATTTCCTTTTAACTGTAATTTAGTAGAAATACTATGCTAATACTTCTGTTTCCTTATCAATAGCTTGGCATAGTTTTTAACTAGTTACCATTAATATAATGGAGTAGTTCACACTACAAATGTTCAGGTTTTTTAATCTGTAAAATGCCGATAGCAACAGCAGAGTTGCTATCAGCATTATAGAATGTGTATTATGTTATTCAAAAGGAACAAAGTACACAACAGATACTCAGTAAGTATTAATTTATTCCAACATGGTTTTCTCTCCTTCTTTTTCCCTATTAATTTAATTTCTCTTTCTTTCTACTTTATCTTGCCTTTTTGGATTTATCAAACCAGGTTAACAAATTCATTAAAACAAGTATGTAATTACGGGTCAGCAGTCATTTTATAAGCTACAGGCATGAGGAAGAGAGGCAGTCCAAATGATGCCATGCGAATTGTTTTGACTGAACTTTTTGGTTTTTAAAATTCTGGACTTCTAGGACTCAGCTATTCCGCTAGTAGCAGAAAATATGGGAAAGCCCCTGGGGAAAGGCCACAAATAGTACTTCAAAGCACTGTGGTTCCTTGGAGAGGTGGGAAAGCAGGGCACTAAATTATATTGCCCAGGTGTGCAGAGACTGCTTTTCTCTGTATCTGAATAATTTGCTCCTGGAGAAGCTAATTCTTTTTACATTTTGGTAATCAAAGTTCCATGGATAAATGCTGCTTTTTCTGACTTCGTTTTTTTTTTTCTTTTTTCTAGATTTTATTTAAAACATCTTAAATCAGATCAAAGGGAGCTTGAGGCTGAGCCTTCAGGTATCCAATTGAAGTCACTTTTTAAGCAGTTTCCCCATGACCTGTGTTTCCCTTCTTCCACGATCTGTATTTTGCTGCCAGGCTCATCTTCCTTAAGTAAACTTCGCAGATATGGATGGTTCCCCATTGTCTCCTAAATTGAACACAAAAGTCTCAACCAACTTTCAAGCCTCTACACACTGTGATCTGTAAGATATCTTTTCATATTTATGCTCTAGTGATACCCTTTTGGTACCCTGCATTTCAACTCCATCGGACTTTTGACTTAGGGCTGCCGCAGGGGCTGTACAGTAGTGAACTGCACAAAGGCAGCAGGATAAGGGGACTGAAACTCAGCCTGCGCTCTTGCCTAGCTACACACTTTCAGAGCTGTGGCCGCACAAAAGAGGTGCTTTTTGTCTACAGTGAAGGAAAATGAGATAAGGCCAAGATGGTCCTGTTAACTCAATGCTCACCAAACACACCTTACAATTTCCTGCGTCTGTGTCTTTGCTCATGTTCATTATCTTGTGTAGATTCCCGACCTCTTTTTTCTTCAATAAATTCCTTTTCATCCAACCCACTAAAGCTGTCAAGCTTTACTGCTGACCTGATGCTCATACTTGTGGGTTTAATCTTTTCTCTGGTAATTTATTGGTTGACCTCCCTCTTAAGTCCCTCTTCTTTTGGTTTCTACATCATGTCACTTTCCTTATTTTCTTTTAAAGATTTGACTAGTCACATTTGGGCTTTCTTGGATTCCTCTCACCTCACCTTATTTCTTGACTCTGGAGTGTTATTATTCCTCAGGTTTTTGGTCTTTATCTTTTTCTCTGCCTGGTGTATATGTTCTCCCTGGTTGATTGCATTTTCTAGCATGTCTTCAACTCACATCTATGACTTGACTCTGAAATCTTTCTTGAGTTCTAGACCCATGTCTTCAACTGCCTGCTCAGGTATCTTTTTTTGAGTGTATCCCTAAATCATATGTGTAAAATAGTATTGAATGTCCACCTTCAAAGCATGTCATCAACCTGTATTTCTGTCTCAGTTCTTGGCAGCACAATATACCAGTTTCCCAAATTATAGTCAGAAAATTCTTCCCTCCTCTCTACTGCTGGCAGTTAATCAATTTTCAAGGCAATTCTACCTTTGAATGTTTCTCATCATCCTTTCTTCTTGTCTATCCCAACTGCTATTGCCTTAGTTCAAACATTCATCTTCTTAAGGCTAGACTATTACAAAACACTCCTCTTTTACATTTCTTGTGCTTCTTGATATTTCAACCCATCCTACACACTGCTGACCTAATTATCTTTCTAAACATTGATTTATCATATCCTTATCCACCCCCTGCCTTAGGATCAAAAAAACAAAGCACCAATTAATGGAATGCCCATTCTTGTAAACACAGTGCTAAACATTTCACATACATTTGTTGTCTCATATAAAGTGCATAGTAATCCTGATGCAAAGATAATATTATGTTAGAGATTAAGAACGCTCAGAAAGTACAAATAATTTTCTCACAGAGAAATGGCCAAGTATTTATTTAAAGATGTTACTCTGATTACAAAGCCCCTACCTGTGTTGTAACCCTCACTGCCCCTTTTGAGATTTGTACTTTAATGCAAATATTTCATGTTTTGAATAGCCTTGTCAAGTTACTTAACTTAGGTATAATAACAATTATGACAATATAAAACTCAGAGATTTTTTTCTTAATAAAAATGAAATACATATGAAGTACATTGAAAATAATAAGTAATATGCAGATGTAAGTTAATATTACAGACACTTCAGGGTCCTGATGATACATATTTTCTAAAAGTTTATTGATTTGCCAAGTCAAATTGATTCTTATTTTTTCAGTGCACTCATTGCTGTTGGTGTATATCTCAGTTTATTTTATTTATCTATAATTTTTTTCTCTGCATAACTGAGTTTTTTGAGGACAAAGGCTGTGTCTCCATCATTGCTATATGCCTAGCACCTATCAAATTACCTGACAGAGTAGATGGAACACTGCCAGCCAAAATGAAAAACAAAAACCTTAAGTTTAAATTAATGCAATATCATGAAAGATATTTAAAGCCAGCAAGATATCCTGTTCACCTTCAAAGTCGGTAAAGATTTATAGAGAGCAGAGACTGAATTTCAAAAAGAAGATTTGAGAAAAGAAATCGATAGACAGATTAGATTCTCAATTCAAATATAAACCTTTAAAATATTACTGTTGCAGACCTTTTTAAATAGCCCTTTCAAATTGCCCAACAACAATCATTTTTTTAAAAATCAAGAAATAGACTTCCCCCTACTTCATCTAAACCTGCATAGAAATAATATGCGGTTTGTTCTCAGCTTTTAAGGGTCCATAAGTGTGGATATAAAAATTTGGGTGTTTTTAATATTTTAATAATCTTACTGAAATTGCTTAATTCCCTGGATTAGATGGTCTGGCTAAGAAAATATATTTTCTCCTCCGTGGGCTAGAAGTAAAGCAACACATTTTGAACATAATAGGTAATGACTGGCTTCTGGTGATATAATGGAAATTATTGGAACAAGTTAGGAGATTAAAGACTGTGACTAGAACCCCATCAGATGGCCGCTGTAATGAGCTGAACATATCCTATGTGTGATAAACCTTGGATACAAATGCTAAGTGACAGTAAAAATGAGCCACTGGTAGCACTGGAAAGTGCTAAGTGTCTGTCAACTTATTTATTACTTATTAGTTTACAACTGACTTATGTGAAATCGTAAAAATATTGTGAAATCACAAGTACAGAATGTAAGTTAAAATCTGTGTAAGTGTAAGACAATATAGGGCTAAACATGAATAAATGTAGTTTTGTAAGCAGACAAATTATTTCATATTATGGTGTCCATAAAGAAATACTAAAAGGAAAATTATCATGATGAAAACATCGATACCATGGCATGAAAATTTTAAGGGCATAATAAACTTATTTTTACTAAATGAATGCACCAGCATAAGCACCGAAATGAAAATATAAAACATTACCAGCATCTCAGAAAATTTCCTCATAGATGCTCCCAGTAGTTATTCATTGAGCCCCTGTTTCAGCTCAGCTAAAAGGTAACCACTATTCTGACTTTAATACCACATATTAGATTTCCCTCTCTATGCACTTTATGAGATCAAATAATTCAGTGTGTATTTTTGTCCTTGACTTTTTACACTCTATATTATGCCTGTGGCATTCATCTGTGTGATGGTATATGGTAGTAGTGTGCTCTTCATTGTTATATGGTACCCCACTGTTTGAAAATACACTTAAAAATGTTTTCCTGCTGAGGGACAACTGGTTTTTTTCCCAAGTTGTAGCTGTTACTGATAATGCTGCTCTGAGCATTCTCTTATGTATTAATATCTGTATGTATCTGTTGCTGCATATCTGTACACATTTGGTTGAGTATATAATTAGAGTGGACTTGTTAAACAATATGAATGCGTGTGGTCAGAGTTTGTATAATAGATTCTGTAAATTTTCCAAAGTGATTTTACGACTTCTACTTCAACTAGCAGGGAGTGAGTGTTCCAGTTCTTCCATATCTTAACAGTTGGCATTTTCAGATTGATAGATTGATGGATAAAATTTTAGTCATTCTAGTGTGTACATGGCAATATCTCATTTCAAACTCAGCTATCATTCTTTTATTTATCTCCTCCTTTCGTAGATTGTGGTTTAGTATTAAAGATGCCTCGTTGGTTCTAATAGTGTTATCATTTGGTTCCTTGTTTTGACAAGTTCTATTTTGTTTAGTCTAATTTCTGCTACCAAGTACTGCTGAGTATTGTTGTTGTTTCTGAATTTTATGTTTATCATAATAAAGACATCAATTTTCAATTTCTTTGCAAACAATTTGTCCTGATTCATTTGGTGTGATATTGATCCAATGAAAATTTCAGAGTAAAGATTAGGGGGTTGTGGAGTATACGCTAATTTGGAATGCACGCCCTATGCATATTTTCCCAAGATAATTCAAGGATTTGAATTTATTTTCCTCTAGCACTTCCTATTGGTGGTGAGTCAGAGAAGACTAGCGGACACCAGTCAGGGGCTGCAGAACCAGCAGTAACCAAGCCCTTTTTACAAGCATTTGTATACTCTCCATGAAATATGAATGGTTAGAATATGAGTTTTTAAGAAGTGGATGTGGCTTCTTTAATTGCCCTTTCCCCTCCGCTAACTTAATGCAGATCAACATAGTGACCTTGGAAGATGGTGGCGCCATATGTAGAAACTACCTACTTTTCTGCATTACTATTTCGAGGAGGGTCTTCCACAGATTAGGAATATTCATTTTGAACATTGTAGGAGCGAGCAATAAACTTCTGATATGTTTGGGCCACTTTGAATTTGGGGGTTTGTTTAAATCATCTAGCTTTTAATATAAAAACTGGAACCTTGGAAAAGAGTGATTTCTCCAACAAATAATTAAAATATGTGGCTTTGGCTTGGTAATCACTGGAGGGCAAGAAAAGGCATACTAGAGGCTGGGAAAATGACAATCTATATTTTACAGGAACAAAACATTTGGTAAAACTGCAGATCACTTAGAAGCCAATCAATTGGGAGTACAGCCACCTGATTGTGTACTAGCTGCTTCTTACAACACATGGAAATGTATTATAGAACAAAACAAAAGTTTGAGAAAAACTGGCAGTTTGATAGCAGGAATGAAAGCGGGTAGAAAGATTCTGAAAGCTTTAGGGCTTGTAGAATTGGAAAAATTGTCTGCTCCTACATTCCAAACAGCAAGAAATGAAACTGAAAACGGCGTCCAGGCAGACACCACTGACTTTTGAGACATGGGAGTAAGGAAGGAAAGAATTCATGTAGGCTTGAAAATTATGCTCAAGGAAGAAAATCGGTCCTAGTTACTGGCACATGGAAATACTGGGAAATAAACAAATTAGAATCTACTAAGATTTTGAGGTATTCTAATTGATAAAACCCACATGAACTGGTCAAGTAAAAGCCTGTGACTATAAAACTATTTTCCAACCCTCAAACTGGCACCAGCAGGAAAGAGTTTCTGGAAGTTGTATAGATCCCCAAGTCTGGTTCAGTCTTCAATACTCACAGAAGATAAGGTACCAGGACAGACCTCCCAAGGCTGGAACCAGAGACAAGAGGCTGTGAGGGGCAAGAGAATTTTTTTACCAGAGAGCCGATTTATAGTCTAATCTGGGAATATTCCCTACTGACAAATAGGCGTTACTAATGCTTACCTAGCAGGAGTTAACTATTTCTGTGGAGTTTTACTGTTTTCTCTTTTCTTTTCCAATTGGGAGTTTTTTATTATAGCCCTCCTCTTTCTCCTTCTCTATTGTATATTGAGAGAAAGATAGAGGTAAGCTGGGGAGAAGAGGAGGATGTGGCAACTAGAAACAAATTTGTCTGTAATGTGTAGGAGTCATTAGGACCTGGTGAAGAAGGCTGCATTTCACCAGGGCATTCTGAGCTTTGATTTGGTTAAAGTTTCTTGATGGGATTTAGGAAGGTCTCTCATGGTAAGGGCTTGACTATATCCTATGTGTGAGCCAAATAGATGGCTAGAGGGGTAAACTATTTGAAATAAGGTCAGTGGCTTCTTTAAAATTTGTGTGTCTCCTCCTATAACGTCCGTAATGCGGAGTTGCTTCTAACTTGTGGTTTCCCATCCAGCAAATACTTTTCCCTACTTTACATTTGTTTTCAGCTAGGGATTTAAAGAAGCAGGTGTTCCTTCTTCACTTCCTTTTTCATGTTTTAGTGTCTTGGCTTCAGGGAGCGTGACAGCCCTGAAAGCCAGAAGCATAAGATGGAAGGAATTTGTGTCCTTGAATGATTACTTTAGGGAAAGCTTCCAGTCAATCAGGAACACCTTTGATTTTTAGAGGAAGAAATAAAATTTAAATGTATATGAGCTGTTTTAAGTTTGATTTGTTACAGTAAGCTAATATTATTTAACTAATAAGCAGGGCATGATTTTGTGTTTATTTTTAATGTTACAATAAGGAAGATGTTACAGATAAGAAGTTGTTTAGTGATATTTAGGTGGTTGGCTGCCAGGTTGAAGGGGAGTCTGTAGTGATGTGTCCTGGGATCCTGTCCTGTCTGACTTGCAATTACATTTTGACTGGAAACCTATAAAGGATTGCAAGAGCAATCCACAATTAAAATGAATTGATTATAATTTTATTTTTATATGAGAAGCCAGCATACTTAAGTTTCACGTAGGAAAAAGGAAACTGAATTAACAAGATGAGTAAAACAGTATGAAGAAGATTTGACTCAACAGCAGTTCATAGAAAATATCCTGAAGGTTTTTATTGCTTACAAATACAATACAAATAAAAATACCATGCAGTTAAGACAAAAAATCCCCCAAACGTCTCTTTATATTTTTGATGAAATAAAAGTTGAGGAAATAATAGACATATTTTAATAAGGGTCGATGCGATCACATTTGAGTATTCAGTTCTAGACCCTATATTTTGAAACAAAAAACATTTTCCTGTCAGGTGGGGTGGTGGCTATGTCATGGAGGTTTTCCTAGCCTTCTCATTTTAGAATCATTTGAGGAAACTGAATAGGTATGTCCTGGAGAAGCAATAACTAAAGAAAGACTTAATATCTGCATTCCGAGGTTCAAAACTGTCACATAAAGTTGTATCCACTGTGGCTTCAAATGACAGAAGTTTCATCAGTTCAAAGAAGCTGGAGGGGATCTTTTAAACTTTTTTCTCTGACAGATCTTTCAAAGAGAGTTGTTGTTTCATAAAGTACTGAGGAATCTGTCATGGAAAACATACAGATAGAAATCAAATAGCCCTGTGCCAAAATGATGGCAGCAGAATTTCTTTTTGAGTAAATTAGACTATGTATCTCCAAGGTAGTAGTTCCCAAAATATTCCATATCACGGCACAAAATAAAGGAATATTTGTGACTCACAGTGTGATTAATTGTCATAGACCATTTAAGGAAAGGCAATTGGCTGGAACTGAACCCACCCTACTCTCTGTTGGTGGGAGGAAAGCTCTCTCCACTCACTTTTAACTTTTTCCAGGATACACCATTGTGTTGTGGCACATAAGTTGGAAGAACTTTACTCAAGTCATATCCAAATCTAAGACTGCATGAGTCTGTCTCCATTAGAGGATGGAAGGATGTGAGATAGCCTTTTGTTTTCCCAGCATTAAATGGCTTCCATTTTAGAAACTAAATGACAGGAAATAGAACAAATGTAGATGATATTAATTCTTGCTTCTGATTCTTTTATTATTGCTACAGTTCTCTGATCCTCAAATTTGAAATTGGGCAAATAATTCTGTATTTTTATCATTCCGGGAACTTGTTTCCACCAAAGCAGGACACTACTTCATAGTAAATCAATTGCTTTTTAAAATCTGTGTGAAGAAGTAAGGAGAAACAAATCAGAATATTTGGTGTGTAGCAAAGAAATAAGGGCTTCTGCAGATGAAAGCATATTGTGCAGAATGCTAGAATAACACGATTATGTCCTTTTCAGAGGGAGCTAACAGAGCGACAAGATCTTGGACTATGTCCATGTTTACTTTCCCGTGTCAGTTCTGAATTCTTAGCTGCTCAGATCTAAGTCTTATTTCGGCTAGAAGGATTATAACTATTTATGTCATATTGAAGATATCAAGTAGGCAACCAATTTGTGACTGCATATCAAGGTAAATTATATTATACATTTAGCCATGAGTTCAATTTTAATCCACTAAGAAAGTCTTCCTTGCTAGAGGACTACTTGTCTTTTTCAAAAGCATGGCTTCTTGGATCTCAACTCTTTTGTAATATCTTTAAGGTGAGAGAAAGGGATGAAGGATCTTGTCAGAAAGAGAAAACAGATCTCCCATATCCAATACAAGTTTGTTCTAGATTTCCGTCATTTAAAAATTTTTACCATTGTTAGCAATAATTTGTTAACAATGTTATGGTTATTTTTTATTTTCTGTTTTTTGGTAACAATTGCTATAGTTTGAATATATGTTGAATTAATATTTATTTATTTATTGAATCTTTAAATATTTATTTAGAACTTATTCTGTGCCCAGGACTACATAAGATATTGGGAAGGACAAATGAAAAAGAAATAATTCTTGACCTGAGAGAATAAATGTTCTAGGGGAAGAGATAAATATACATGTTGATGCTTCTGTATAATATACCAAATACTCTGTTCCCATGTATTCAAGATTACACACAGGGCAAAAGGTGGACAGATTAGATGGGGAGAAATTCTAAGAAACAGTTTTGCAATGATGTTGGGCACAGAGCTGAGTCTTGAGCTCTGTGCTCACTTTTATTTAACTTAACCTATTGCTCTAGTCTTCTCACAGATCATCCTCTTAGATAATTTCTAACTTAACCTATTGCTCTAGTCTTCTCACAGATCATCCTCTTAGATAATTTCTAACTTAACCTATTGCTCTAGTCTTCTCACAGATCATCTTCTTAGATAATTTCTAACTTAACCTATTGCTCTAGTCTTCTCACAGATCATCCTCTTAGATAATTTCTAACTTAACCTATTGCTCTAGTCTTCTCACAGATCATCCTCTTAGATAATTTCTATATGTTAGGACAAGTCTGATCCCTGCCCTCTGAATCACTCTCCATCATTTCTCTGCCTTTCCAAACAGGAGTAATCAATTTATCCTTATCTTCTGCCAGATCCTGTTTTTCATCCTTAGGCTCTTTTGCACAAACAATTCCATTGCTCTGTTTTTCAAATTTTCTGTGTTCCTACTGATTTATTTTTGTCTGTGTGATCCATCAGATATTTGAAGGTGTATATTAAATCTTTCATTTTGATAGTGGATATGTTGGTTTCTACTTGTAGTTGTGTTGGTTTTTGCTTTACATACAGTCAATTCTCATTGTTTTTTAATAGTTCTGTTTTATTAAGTTGCTGTGAACACTGAATTAGTGAATATTGAGCCATTATTCTGAGGGGAAATACAGGTTAGTTTCCTTTAAGTCTCTAGCCATAATATTTCCATCAACTGACCAATACATAAGTGTGTGTGTGTGTGTGTGTGTGTGGTTTTATTTAAAGATACATTGTTTAGTACATATTGTTGACTCATTAACACAGACTTTCTGGCCAACAGCATTATAACTCATGCTTGAGCAAAGCTTATCTAATACATTTTCTTTATAAGTTACATTACAGCTGCTAGTGGTTATAAAAACTAGACAGAATTTCAGCATCATACTTGGGGACCGTTTTAAACTGTGAAATCACCAAGCACACAATGTGACAGGCACAGCACTACATAGACCATGAAAAGGACACCTGCTCATAGTGTGAGAGCTGAAACAAGAAAGCAGAACGTCACCTTCCTCAGTCTCAGCTGGGAATGTGCATTGAGGCCAACTCAAATGTTTTGCTACTTTGTACATGTCTGAAAATGACCACAGAAGTTCTATGACTATTGCTTTAGGGTTACAAATAAATTTTAGTGAGTGGGAAAATTTGCAAATGTGGAAACCACAAATAATGAAGATTACATGTATTTGAAACTGTTATTAGATGCATATAAATTTAGAATTATTATACCTTCCCAATGAATTCAACCTCTTTTAAACAAGAAGTGAATTTTTTATTTCTAGTAATGTTATTTGCCTTAAAGTGTATTATATTTGGTATTAACTCTATGTCAGCTTTCTTTTGATTAGCATATGCCAATCTTTTTATATTCGACTTTCCTGTCCTTATGTTTTTTTTAATGTGGTAAAAGATACATAACACAAAATGTATCCTCTTAACCATCTTTATACAAAACAAACATAGACAACAGCACTAATTTGCATGTCATCGTTATGCAGGGATCATGCTCCTCATTCTGGTTTTTGTATATGCGCTGCCCAAGTGAGCACTGCACTTAGGTTTTAACTGTCTTTTATAAACAGCTTTTAGATGTACATAAAAATAGTCTTAAAAAGAAAAAAACTTTAGACTTTCACTGGAAATTTTAGGCCTTCCGTAGTTACTGTCATTAAATATGTGGATTCATTTCTATCCTGTTATTTTGTGCTTTCTGTTTTTCCCACTTTTACTATATTTTTTCTTTCTTTTTTGTCTTTATTTGTATTAATGAAACCTTTTCTTGTCTTCTTCTATTTTTTTCCTCTAACTGTGGAAAGAATTTTTAGCTATTGACTCAATTTATCTAATACATATAAGACTCATCTAATTTCTATTTTATCTTGGATCAGTTTAGAGACTATGTCCATGTCTTTTCTTGCAGTGGTTACCACAGATATGTTAGCGTATATTTTACTTAGGAAAAATAGAATGGAACAAGGCACCAACATCTGAACATTATTCATATTAGAATTATCAGCTCCAAGGAAATTTTACTTCATTATTTGTGGAGAAGAGTCTCATGATTGTTTCTGTTTAAGGTAAATGTTGAGCTGCCCTCTGGGCTCTAGTGTAAAAGAGGT
This sequence comes from Callithrix jacchus, assembly GCF_049354715.1. Taxonomy (NCBI): domain Eukaryota; kingdom Metazoa; phylum Chordata; class Mammalia; order Primates; family Cebidae; genus Callithrix; species Callithrix jacchus. Next base: position 144,127,088 of record NC_133508.1, on the reverse strand, counting down.
GGATAATGGCTGTGTATGCAGACTTTGAAGGCATCCCCCTTGTTTTTGGCTTTTCTTCCATTGTGCCTGGAGACTCGGAACTCAGAAATTTTCTAGGCTCTGATGGGTGGAGCGACTCCTTTCCTCCCTGCAGTGCCCTTCATGCCACATTCTGGATTACAACCTCCTTCAACCTGTGCCATCTGTCAATATATTGTCATCTCTTGATTTCCCTGTTTTCTTTTCTTCACTATAATAGCTTGATTTATTTTCATAATTCTATGTTTTAGCAGAGCTAAATACACTGCTTTATTGAAAACAAACTTTATCTTTACTATTTTATCTGATTAAAAAAGTAATAAGGTACATTTTAGCAACTTCGACTATAGAGAAATTATAGAAAAAATTTAAAAATCCACCCACAATCCTGTAACCTAGAGATTACCATTGACAATATTTCTGTATTTCTCTAGTATTCCTACAACATATATTACAAAGTATCTAGGGTGAGCCAGAGCTTAGTTTTCAAGAATAGGTTGACATGTATACTGGCTGTTTTAAAATGTTACCTTCATTAATAACAAGGTGTATGGCATTGGGTAAATCTCTTAGTCATTCTGGACTGTTTCCTCCCTCTTCTGTACAATGAAAATAATAATATCTAATTGGCTTATTGTGAGCAATACATTAATTAACACATGTAAAATGATTAGAAGAGTGCCAGGCACAAATAAAGACTATATAAATGTTAACCATTTTTATCCCTTCTACACATGCAATTGCAAATGGCCGCTTTATAAGTGAGGAAACTAATGCATCTTTATATGAATCCTGCCTACCTTGTCATAGCGGCTGGTTTTGGCATGGGCACTTGAACTCAGTGGAACCATCACCTTGATTGCTGACTTGGGAGAATAAACTGACTAGGTGAAGAGAAGAGAGAGAGTTTTCATGGTGCTGACTCCAGTTACTCTCGATACTTTTTCCACGCTTTATGCTTCTGTATCTAATCTTCCTGTGGCTCTATTAGGTGAGCAAAATCTTCCTTTTGCCTATCCAGTTTAGAGTATTTTCAAAGAGTCAAATCAAAGAGTCTTGAAGAATACATTTATTTTCCTGGGTATTAATATTTTCCTGGATATCATTTATTATACAAGTATTTCTACTACAAATATTAAACACTTTGCACATATATACCCACCTAATATTTACCACAGTCCTATGTAATATGTCTTATAATCTCCACTTAATATTTGAAGTTACTGTGACACAGAGAGGTTCACAAACAGTATAAGCCAGGGCGTCTAGGTCCGAAATCTATGTTTTTAACTGCTGTGCCATGTTGACGTGCACCAGTCATTTGGGCTATATTCCAATTTGCAATATGCAAAGAGAATACAGATTCCTTTGACAGACATCTACACACCAAAGAATCTTATGAACCACTGTTAGTCTCCTTACCAACTCTCTCTCACACACACACACACTGAGTAGAGATGAATCACCAAATGGTCTAATCCAGTAAAATTATTCCTACCGAATATTTTAATTATTGCCTGTGGTTTTTTTTCCCTTGCCTACGGTCTCCTCCAGGTGGCACCTAATTGTACAAAACAGATTTCTCTATGTGAGATTTTTGTCTCAGAATTGAGTCCAGAAAGGAAGGAGCTGGGCGTGGGGTTTCTTCCTTTTCTGCCTGTGTGGGTGATGGTAGGGGCAGCACTCCTGCATACCAGGGTCGTAGTATGGTTTTTACACCTGATCAGTGACTTCTCTTATCTAGATTATACCTTTCCTCTACTTGAGAAAATAAGCTTCATATGCTGGGGGACATGCTTTCTAGAAAAATAATATTTTATAATGTATTTTTAGTCTGACTTTAATATGGCCACTCTAGTTTTCTTTGGGTATTCTTTCGTCTAAAATGTGTTTGTTTTTTTTTTTTTGTCTCCCAGACTGGAGTGCAGTGAAATGATCTCAGCTCACTGCAACCTCCACCTCTTAGGTTCAAGCAATTCTTCTGCCTCAGCTGCTTGAGTAGCTGGGACTACAGGTGCATGCCACCATGCCCAGTTAACTTTTGCATTTTTAGTAATGGCAGGGATTCACCATGTTGCCCAGGCTGGTCTCAGACTCCTGAACTCAGGCAATCTGCCTGCCTCAGCCTCTCAAAGTGCTGGTATTATATACATGAGCCACCATACCTGGCCGCTCTTTAATTTTTTTTTAAATTTTTTCTGTCCGTTTGATTTAGTAAGTTTCTTGTAAGAAACCAGCTTTATTTCTTTTGCTTTTTAATTGATATGTTTATTTACCAGAATGTGTATAAGTTCTCAATTTTGCCTGAGATTTGGTGGGATATTTTGATTTGTAACCTTAAGTCAGATCCTTTTGTATCTCTGCTGTCCCTTTTGTTATATACAGACTATCCTCTCTTAAACATCACCCCAAATTTTCTTCTCCCTTTTGAAGAAGACTATTTTCAGTGATTTTTTTCCCTCAGACTTCAAAGCAATGGCTCCTTCTCCTTAATTGTAAATATCTTTTCAGAAACCACATGACCTTTTTCTGTTCCCTCCACTCACTCCTGAATAAAAATTTTTCATTATTTAGCAGGTGGATGGGTCATGGCTGCAGGGTTCCTAGCCTCTTTTAATATCCACTTGCATGCTAGCGTCTAGCCCTGAAAGACACTTCTGTATTCTTGTCACTTAGCTCTATTTGTTGAGTACCAGGACCATTCGTGTACAGAGGCCTGCTAGTGGGCTTGTCTCTGCTTCACTTGTGGGTATCTTTGCCTTGTTTAGTGGATCATATACATTGGTTGTTCTGCTTTATAAGTGAGGAAAATGAAAGAGTAAATGCAGTAATGATCCCAGTGCTATCTCTGCTTTTAATATTCTTCTGTATATAACTCAACAGTCCTGCATGCAGTGTGCACAGCCATACAGTTTCACTTCTGGTCACATTGTATACTGGGAGTTTCAGTCTCTGTCTGACTTGTAAATAAAGGATTTGAAAGGGGAGCAGCTGAGAGGAGGACAAGACTCAGGGTTAAGGTACTCCTAATTCTAATGCAGTTGAGCTAGGTTGTTTTTTTTTAATATGGTTGATGTATCACTTGCATGCTGGGATTAGTGGTACATGGCTGGAGTTAGTCAAAATGTTATATCTGACAGTCTTAGGGTCTTCTGCATTCTGATGAGGTTTGTGGAATATATCCAGGCCTTTCATCCATGTCCACTGACTATCACCATTAGTAAAACTGTAGTTTAAGTAAGAGAATATGGCATTCTCAAAGCTTTGATTTACAATGCCATTAAAAGTTTCGATCTTTTTATGTCTCTTTGTGAATTGTTAGTGTAGGAGTTTATTGTTATTCTGATATCCCCAACATGAGGACTTGTCATCTCATCTTTACCCTCAGTCTGATTCTCTATATATTTACACTACCTCCTTCCGGAAGGATATAGTACCGAAAGCGTGAGAGAATGTGTTTGGAGAAAAACTGGATATATGGAGTTAACCAATCCTTGTTTGGTAAATTTATCTATCAGTCCATTTGTATATCAAGTTATCTACCATCAAATATCAGAAGCTTTGATGGTCTTTTAAGTTGTGAGAAAGAGCATGTACAAAAGACAGGGAGATCAACATAACATCACATTCCATAATGTAATAAAAATAACTAGACGTTCGGTGCAGCTTTAAAGGTGAACAGAGTAATGGGAACTGAATTTACTAAGGCAAGATGAAACCAGACTTGCTAAGCTGGTGTTTGGACTTTACCCTGTCGGCAGTGTGGAAACAAGGAAGGTAATTAAACATCAGAGTGACTTGGTTCAGATTTGTATCTCAGGGATTTAGCAACTGAGGCAGCCACTGATCAGCTGGAAAGTGTAGGAACCACAGACAGGACTATTAGCTTGGAAACTATTATGATAACTTAGGTGAGATTTCCTAAGGGCCCACATGAAGACAGTGGGAGCATGAAGGCTGGAGAACAGGGAAGGTGAGAGATTTGAGAACTACTTAGCTGATAGACCAATTAGATTATGGATTTGATGCAATGGGGGAGAGAGAAAGAACAGTCAGGGATTATAGTTGTATACATGTTGTTTGGATTAATGGTTGCATATTAATTTCTCACACATTAAGGCACATGGAAGAGGCAGTAAGTATCTGGGGTTTGACTTTATGTTATTTTAAATTTGAGGTATCTGAAGGACAACCAGGTGGAAAGAAATTAATATTTTTTAATCACCTATTAAGCACTTGTACAGTGCTGGAAATTATGCAGTTTCATTTTATTCTCCTGAGAACAACATGAAATTTAATTATTTTATTTTACAGATAAGAATCCTGCCTTCTGTACAACTTAGTTAATTAAGTTGCAAATTCTCATTGATAATAGCAAAATTTCATGATTAATGTAGCATAGCCCAGAGTTGAACCCAGATCTGTGTCTTATTCACACACTTCCAGTGATGAAAGACTAAAGAGTATGGGGTGGGGTTGGAGGCTGTCAGTACAAAGACCCTGGAAGCAGAGTCCCTGGTTCATACCCCTCCTCTGCCAGTTTTAAGCTTTGTGGCCTGAAGTAAGATCTTTAAGTACCCTGTGCCTTATTTTCATTGTTGATTAAATAAAGGACAAAAAATAATAGTATTGATTTCATAAGGTTGGTTTTTGACGTTTAAGTGATATGAGTGCATGTATGCATATTATGTATATATCATGTGTATATATATGTATGAATAAGTGCATGTTATATACATATATACATATTACTCAAAAAACAGTTTCTGTCATGTGTTTGCCCTAGGTAAGTGTCTGATAATAGTGTTATTACTATTACTATTACTAGTGTTATGACATTTGCATTTCACGTGAAATCACCTCTTAGAGAGTTGGAGATATAGGTACAGAGGCCAGGAAGAAAAGTTAGGGATCAAGTGTTATGATGTAGGTCATGATTAGAGTCAGTGAGCTGAAATGATATTCCTTTTAGTTTTAAAAGTGTTTTGAATATTTAAAAATCTGACTTCTGGAAGAGAGCTTTCTTTTGTAAAAGGAGACATGTTTATAACATAATAATAATTCATCCAAAGCACATACTTCAAATATCTTCACCTGTGCTTTTCTTTTAATATGTTAAAATTCCCTTTGGTGTCTTTGATAAATTAAGTTTATCTAGGTTTTCTAGAAATGCTTTTGGGATTTTAGTCAGGAGGAAAAAGCGGTTTTCCTATGTAAGTGTAAAGTACAAAGCAATTTTTTCAGAGTAATATAAGAAGAGATCCTCAAGAGTCCTAATGGACTCAAACTCCAATTCTTGCAAAGTATTTCAAAAGAAAATTAGGATAAAGGGAAAGTGTAAGCCCCATAGATATATGAAGCTGAGATTTGCTTTCAAAATCATCTTATGCTGGGTTTAAAACTATAACCTTCTTAATTGTTGCAAAAATTCTGAACCTCTGTCCAATCTGTTACTACAGCAGTTGTATAAATGCTTCCTTTTGCTAATTTATTCACTGATTTGTCAGATATATTTTGATCTCATTTAGGGTCTAAGGACTGCATTAAGGGCTCAGATATATAGGGCTGACTAAGGAACAGTTCTCTATGACAAGCAATTCACAGTCACATGGGAGAGACAGGGATTGGGTTAAACACAGGTTATTGTGGAACACAAAATAGACAACTAACATTGTTGGGGTGACAAAAGTTTTTCAGAGGAAATGACACTGAGCAAAATCTTTTTTTTTAAAAAATTTTTTATTGCATTTTAGGTTTTGGGGTACATGTGCAGAATGTGCAAGACAGTTGCATAGGTACACACATGGCAGTGTGTTTTGCTTCCTTTCTGCCCTTCACCCACATTTGTCATTTTTCCCCAGGCTATCCCTCCCCAGCTCCCCCACCGCTGGCCCTCCCCTTTTACCCCAATAGACCCCACTGTTTAGTACTCCCCTCCCTGTGTCCATGTGTTCTCATTTTTCATCACCCTCCTATGAGTGAGAATATGCGGTATTTCATTTTCTGTTCTTGTGTCAGTTTGCTGAGAATGATGTTCTCCAGATTCATCCATGTCCCTACAAACAACACAAACTCATCATTTCTGATTGCTGCATAATATTCCATGGCATATATGTCTCACATTTTCCCAGTCCAGTCTATCATCGATGGGCATTTGGGTTGGTTCCAGGTCTTTGATATTGTAAGCAGTGCTGCAATGAACATTCGTGTGCATGTGTCCTTATAGTAGAACGATTTATAGTCCTTTGGATATATACCCAGTAATGGGATTGCTGGGTCAAATGGAATTTCTATTTCTAAGGCCTTGAGGAATCGCCACACTGTCTTCCACAATGGTTGAACTAATTTACATTCCCACCAACAGTGTAAAAGTGTTCCTTTTTCTCCACATCCTCTCCAGCATCTGTTGTCTCCAGGTTTTTTAATGATTGCCATTCTAACTGGTGTGAGATGGTATCTCAATGTGGTTTTGATTTGCATTTCTCTAATGACCAGTGATGATGAGCATTTTTTCATATGATTGTTGGCCTCATATATGTCTTCTTTTGTAAAGTGTCTGTTCATATCCTTTGTCCATTTTTGAATGGGCTTGTTTGTTTTTTTCCTGTAAATCTGTTTGGGTTCTTTATAAATTCTGGATATCAGCCCTTTGTCAGACGGGTAAACTGCAAAAATTTTTTCCCATTCTGTTGGTTGCCGATTCACTCTAGTGACTGTTTCTTTTGCCGTGTAGAAGCTGTGGAGTTTCATTAGGTCCCATTTGTCTATTTTGGCTTTTGTTGCCAATGCTTTTGGTGTTTTGTTCATGAAGTCCTTGCCTACTCCTATGTCCTGGATGGTTTTGCCTAGATTTTCTTCTAGGGTTTTTATGGTGCCAGGTCTTATGTTTAAGTCTTTAATCCATCTGGAGTTAATTTTAGGGTAAGGTGTCAGAAAGGGGTCCAGTTTCTGCTTTCTGCACATGGCTAGCCAGTTTTCCCAACACCATTTATTAAGCAGGGAATCCTTTCCCCATTGCTTGTTTTTGTCAGGTTTATCAAAGAGTGTATGGTTTTAGATATGTTGTGTTGCCTCTGCTGCCTCTGTTCTGTTCCATTGGTCTATATCTCTGTTTTGGTACCAGTACCATGCTGTTTTGATTACTGTAGCCTTGTAGTATAGTTTGAAATCCGGTAGTGTGATGCCCCCTGCTGTGTTCTTTTTGTTTAGAATTGACTTGGCTCTGCGGGCTCTCTTTTGGTTCCATATGAAGTTCATGATGGTTTTTTCCAGTTCTGTGAAGAAAGTCAATGGTAGCTTGATGTGGATAGCGTTGATTCTGTAAATTACTTTGGGCAGTATAGCCATTTTCACAACATTAATTCTTCCTAACCATGAACATGGAATGTTTCTCCATCTGTTTGTGTCCTCTCTTATTTCGTTGAGCAGTGTTTTGTAGTTTTCCTTGAAGAGGTCCCTTACATTCCTTGTGAGTTGTATTCCTAGGTATTTTATTCTTTTTGTAGCAATTGTGAATGGCAGTTCGTTCTTGATTTGGCTTTCTTTAAGTCTGTTATTGGTGTAGACGAATGCTTGTGATTTTTGCACATTGATTTTATATCCTGAGACTTTGCTGAAGTTGCTTATCAGTTTCAGGAGTTTTGGGGCTGAGGCGATGGGGTCTTCTAGGTATACTATCATGTCGTCTGCAAATAGAGACAATTTGGCTTCCACCTTTCCTATTTGAATACCCTTTATTTCTTTTCCTTGCCTGATTGCTGTGGCTAGAACTTCCAGTACTATATTGAATAGGAGTGGTGAAAGAGGGCATCCTTGTCTAGTGCCAGATTTCAAAGGGAATGCTTCCAGTTTTTGCCCATTCAGTATGATATTGGCTGTTGGTTTGTCGTAAATAGCTTTTATTACTTTGAGATACGTTCCATCGATATCGAGTTTATTGAGGGTTTTTAGCATAAAGGGCTGTTGAATTTTGTCAAATGCCTTCTCTGCATCAACTGAGATAATCATGTGGTTTTTGTTTTTGGTTCTGTTTATGTGGTGAATTATGTTTATAGACTTGCGTATGTTGAACCAGCCTTGCAACACTGGGATGAATCCTACTTGATCATGATGGATAAGTTTTTTGATTTGCTGTTGCAATCGGCTTGCCAATATTTTATTGAAGATTTTTGCATTTATGTTCATCATGGATATTGGCCTGAAGTTTTCTTTTCTTGTTGGGTCTCTGCCAGATTTTGGTATCAGGATGATGTTGGTCTCATAAAATGATTTGGGGGCCAGGCGCGTTGGCTCAAGCCTTTAATCCCAGCACTTTGGGAGGCTGAGGCAGGTGGATCACGAGGTCAACAGATTGAGACCATCCTGGTCAACATGGTGAAACCCCGTCTCTACTAAAAATTACAAAAAATTAGCTGGGCATGGTGGTGCGTGCCTGTAATCCCAGCTACTCAGGAGGCTGAGGCAGGAGAATTGCCTGAACCCAGGGGGCGGAGGTTGCAGTGAGCCGAGATCACGCCATTGCACTCCAGCCTGGGTAACAAGAGCGAAACTCCATCTCAAAAAAAAAAAAATGATTTGGGAAGGATTCCCTCTTTTTGGATTATTTAGAATGGTTTCAGAAGGAATGGTACCAGCTCCTCTTTGTGTGTCTGGTAGAATTCGGCTGTGAACCCATCTGGACCTTGGCTTTTTTTGTGTGGTAGGCTCTTAATTGCTGCCTCGACTTCAGACCTTGTTATTGGTCTATTGATAGTTTCAGCTTCCTCCTGGTTTAGGCTTGGGAGGACACAGGAGTCCAGGAATTTATCCATTTCCTCCAGGTTTACTAGTTTATGTGCATAGAGTTGTTTGTAATATTCTTTGATGATGGTTTGAATTTCTGTGGAATCTGTGGTGATTTCCTCTTTATCATTTTTTTATTGCATCTATTTGGTTGTTCTCTCTCTTTTTTTTTTTTTTTTTAATCAATCTGGCTAGTTGTTTGTCTATTTTGTTGATCTTTTCAAAAAACCAGCTCTTGGATTTATTGATTTTTTGAAGGGTTTTTCGTGTCTCTATCTCCTTCAGTTCTGCTCTGATCTTAGTTATTTCTTGTCTTCTGCTAGGTTTTGAGATTTTTGATCTTGCTCCTCTAGCTCTTTCAATTTTGACGATAGGGTGTCAATTTTGGATCTCTCCATTCTCCTCATATGGGCACTTATTGCTATATGTTTTCCTCTAGAGACTGCTTTAAATGTGTCCCAGAGATTCTGGCATGTTGTGTCTTCGTTCTCATTGGTTTCGAAGAACTTCTTTATTTCTGTCTTCATTTCATTGTTTACCCAGTCAACATTCAAGAACCAGTTGTTCAGTTTCCATGAAGCTGTGTGGTTCTGAGTTGGTTTCTGAATTCTGAGTTTTAACTTGATTGCACTATGGTCTGAGAGACTGTTTGTTATGATTTCAGTTGTTTTGCATTTGCTGAGGAGTGCTTTACTTCCAATTATGTGGTAAATTTTAGAGTAGGTGTGATGTGGTGCTGAGAAGAATGTATGTTCTGTGGATTTGGGGTGGAGAGTTCTGTAAATGTCTATCAGCTTTGCTTGTTCCAGGTCTGAGTTCAAGCCCTGGATATCCTTGTTGATTTTCTGTCTGGTTGATCTGTCTAATATTGACAGTGGAGTGTTAAAGTCTCCCGCTGTTATTGTGTGGGAGTCTAAGTCTCTTTGTAAGTCATTAAGAACTTGCCTTATGTGTCTGGGTGCTTCTGTATTGGGTCCATATATGTTTAGGATGGTTAGCTCTTCTTGTTGTATCGATCCTTTTACCATTATGTAATGACCTTCTTTGTCTCTTTTGATCTTTGTTGCTTTAAAGTCTATTTTATCAGAGATGAGAATTGCAACTCCTGCTATTTTTGCTCTCCATTTGCTTGGTAAATCTTCCTCCATCCCTTTATTTTGAGCCTTTGTGTATCCTTGCATGTGAGATGGGTTTCCTGGATACAGCACACTGATGGGTTTTGGATTTTTATCCAGTTTGCCAGTCTGTGTCTTTTGATTGGTGCATTTAGTCCATTTATATTTAGGGTTAATATTGTTATGTGTGAATTTTGTACTGCCATTTTGTTGCTAGCTGGCTGTTTTGCCCATTAGTTGATGTAGATTCTTCATTATGTTGATGCTCTTTAGCATTTAGTGTGATTTTGGAATGGCTGGTACTGGTTGTTCCTTTCTATGTGTAGTGCCTCTTTCAGGGGCTCTTGTAAAGCAGGCCTGGTGGTGACAAAATCTCTGAGTACTTGCTTGTTTGCAAAGGATTTTATTTTTCCTTCACTTATGAAGCTCAGTTTGGCTGGATATGAAATTCTTGGTTGAAAGTTCTTTTCTTTTAGGATGTTGAATATTGGCCCCTACTCTCTTCTGGCTTGTAGAGTTTCTGCTGAGAGATCTGCTGTGAGTCTGATGGCCTTCCCTTTGTGGGTGACCTGACCTTTTTCTCTGGCTGCCCTTAGTATTTTCTCCTTTATTTCAACCCTGTTGAATCTGACGACTATGTGCCTTGGGGTTGCTCTTCTTGCGAAATATCTTTGTGGTGTTCTCTGTATTTCCTGCATTTGAGTGTTGGCCTGCTTTGCTAGGTGGGGGAAATTTTCCTGGATAATGACCTGAAGAGTATTTTCCAGCTTGGATTCATTCTCTTTGTCCCCTTCTGGTACACCTATCAAATGTAGGTTTGGTCTCTTTACATAGTCCCACATTCCTTGGAGACTTTGTTCATTCCTTTTTGTGCTTTTTTCTCTAATCTTGGTTTCTTGTTTTATTTCATTGAGTTGATCTTCGACTTCTGATATTCTTTCTTCTGCTTGGTCAATTCGGCTGTTGAAACTTGTGCATGCTTCGCGAAGTTCTCGTATTGTGTTTTTCAGCTCCTTCAATTCATTCATATTCCTCTCCAAGTTATCCATTCTTGTTATCATTTTCTCGAATCTTTTTTCAAATCTTTTTTCAAGGTTCTTAGTTTCTTTGCATTGATTTAGAACATGTTCTTTTAGCTCACAGAAGTTTCTCATTACCCACCTTCTGAAGTCTAATTCTGTCATTTCATCACAGTCATTCTCCGTCCAGCTTTGTTCCCTTGCTGGTGAGGAGTTTTGGTCCTTTGTAGGAGGCAAGGTGTTCTGGTTTTGGGTGTTTTCCTCCTTTTTGCACTGGTTTCTTCCCATCTTTGTGGATTTATCCACCTGTAGTCTGAGTAGTTGCTGACTTTTTGATTGGGTCTCTGAGTGGATGCCCAGATTGTTGATGATGAGGTCTTTCTGTTACTTGGTTTTCCTTCTACCAGTCTAGCCCCTCTGCTGTATGACTGCTGAGGTCCACTCCAGGCCCTGCTTGTCTGGTGAGGGATGCTACCAGTTTCTTCTTCTGCTATCTTTGTCCCAGCATGGTGCCCGCCTAATGTCAGTCTGATCAGTCCTTTTTGAGGTGACTCTGGATATACAGGGGTCAGGGAGCTGCTTGAGGAGACAGTCTGTACTTTATAGGAGCTCAAGTGCTGAGCTGTGAGCTCTGTTGTTCAGTCAGGGCTGTTAGGCAGGTGCGTTTAATTCTGCTGCAGCACAACTCTTAGAACCCCTTTTTTTCCTCAGATGCTCTGTCTCGGGGGGGTTGGGGCTTTCTTTATGAGTGTCCGTGGCACTATCCAGCCCAGCTAGGAGGCAGTCTAGTCACTCTTTGCCTGCCGAGGCTCCGACCTGCTGATGCGGTGTGGGCCCTGTTGCTGCAGGCTCTGCCCTGCAGCCGCGGGCTCCGATGCAGGCTCCGCCCTGCTGCCACCAGCTTTGCCCTGCAGCGGAGTCTCTCTGTTATGGTGTGTTGCCTCCCTGATGGCAGGCTGTGTCAGCAATGGGAGTGTACCTCTGTAGGGGTGGATATCCTCGATAATGTTGAACGCCCCTCCCCCACTGAACTGCACTGTCAGGGGTTCAGCTGTGCTCGCAGTGAAATTCTCCACATTGCCGTTTTGTTTGTTCCTGTGGGGGTGAAACCCGCTGAGCCCGCTTGCCTGGCTCCCTGCCTCAGAGCGCCTTTCTTTTTTTTTTTCTTTTAAGATGAAGGATGGCTCTCTCCAAGGTGCTTCGGTCTCCCGCTGTTAGAGCACCAGGATCTGTGTGATTTCCCGTGCAGCTAGCCACTGCGCTGACTCCAACACCACTTCCCAGGAATCTCCTAGTCTGGCTCACTGTCCAAGTCCCGTTTAATCAGATGGATATGCTAATCTGCCCTCCCAAATCTCAGATTGCCAGTTTAGCAGGGCACCTGGGCCCGTGTGTTTTGTGCTGGATTGTTGGGGAGTGCGCGCTGCGGCGCCGCCGGTTGAAGTGGCCGCAACAGCCGAACTGGCTGCGCTTGCGTCCCGTGTCTTTCCTACACCTGGGACTTTCCCCCTTCTATGGACAACAAAGATCCGTCTGGAAATGTGGCTTTGACTCACCCTCTGAGCATTCGCTGAGAGCTGCGATCCCGAGTTGTTCTTACTGTGCCATCTTGAAAACCCCCTATCCTGAGCAGAATCTTTAAGGATATGTAGGGTGAACCAGGTAGAAAGAAGAGGGAAAAATGTTCTAGGCAGGGAGAAACAGCAAGAGTAAGGCCATGCAGTGAGATATAGCCTGGCAAAGAAAGAAAACTACTTAGCCGTGCAGTGTCACTGGAGCATAAAGGGCAAGGCCTGGCTGCATTCTAAGTGAGTGAGGACTTTAATTAGATCAATGATGAGGACGATGGAGGTAACAAATGTGGCACACTGTGACTATTTATTTTTTCAATGAAGAAGACTTTCTAAGCTAGATAGGAAATCCAGAAGACAATTTAAAAAAAGATTGAGAAATTCGACCACATGCAAGTGACAGATAAAGATGTAAATGTCTTGATATGCATATTATTAAGAAATCAATAAGACATATCTGTATAGAAGAGTGCATTTTTCCTACACCTGGTAGGATGGAGTCTAGTCCTTTTGAAGATTCAGACTCTGAGAGAGGCTTCTCTGCTTGAGCTGACTCTAACGTACCAACAGCTACCCTATGTCAGCTGGTTAAGATCATAATTTTCACAATGATCCCCCAAGCCCATTAGAGACAGCAACAAAGAAATAATGGGAGATATCTACCTAGCTTGTCTGTTCCTCTAAGCTGTGTGATATATGTAAGATGATGTGCCAAGTGACTGCACATTTAAATGTATCAACCATACAATGCATTACGTAAAAGATCTGTAGGATTTTGAAAAGACTAATTATACATTTAGTCATAGGAACTATTAACTATATCTCTAACCTACAAAGACCCCTTACACACCAATAATAACACTCCTCCCACAGGAACAGAGTTTTTCTTCATTAGCAAATATATCTATATGAAAATGACAGAGTAAAATCCTTTCAGGGGAAATTTCTGTTATAAACTGATATCAACTGACTTTGAAATTTTCAAAATGAAATTTTAGTTTCGGAATGGCAGAAGTGTTTTAACTTTACCTCATCTGACAATTGGGCAAATTGACCCATTCATACGTACAACTCAGAAGAGAATAAGTAGACCCTGTTCTTAAATCTCATGTATGGTTTAGTTTGCCCTTGACTCCTCTGGAAGGAATGAGCAACTCCGTCATTCTTCTTCATTCTCTAAATCCCAAGATTAATCTGTTAATCTGAGCTGTCTATGAAGACAGATCCATAGATAAGGCTACTGCCTTACTGGGTTTTCATGACAGGGATAATTTGTTGGAAGTTATTTACATATATTTATTTGTTTTCCTTTTTGTAAGCTATTAGGTACACTTTAATAAAGGAGATAGATTAGAAAAAGGTATAGGAGAAAACAAAACACCATTTCCTATTGCACATATTGTATAAATTCTCAATATCTTCTTGTTCCCGCTAGGGTATTGAGTCCTTAAATCCTGTTAGAGAATAGAGATTGAATTTGGAAACTGAAAAATCTCTGGAAGTAGGTTTGGTCATAGTTTGAGTTTAATTCAGTTATGTTTTCCTAAACTAAAATCAATTTCATTTTTATTCTTAACAACAACAGAAACAAACTTACATATTTGAAGTCTTATTTTAGACGGACTTCACTGAAGTGGTCAAATGCTGAAATAAAAAAATAAGGCTTGTATTTGAAAAAGAAAAATAAAACAACAGCCACAACAACAAAAATACAAGACAGAAATACTAAGCAACCTTATTTCAGCCAGGTGCTCCTTGAAAATACAACAGACTGTTTTCAGAATACTTTTATGTGTTGTTGAAAGAAAGTATTGCCACTAATATAGCTACAAAGGAGAAACAGTTATTCTTAAATGTCATCTATTTGCTGGTTCAGAACAGGGTAAGGATTCAGATTTGATTCATTCAATTACTGTTCCCAGCAGTGTTCTCACCAGCATATTGCTTTTTTGGCTGCTCAAGAAAGCTGAAATGAGATTGGGATGTATGCAAGAAAGACCTCAAAGAAAGAAAGAGCAGGTTATTGGCTGTAAAAACTAAAGAAAGTACATTTTATATTTTATGTTATTTGAATGCATTGAAGTATAATGCATTTCATTATTTTAACCTCAGAAAACAAAGTTTGTGGAGTGATAAATATAAAATCCAAAACGTGAGTCAAAATGTTGTCTTTTGTGAATTTCAAAACTTAGCACTCTAGTTTTATAAAAACCATATTCTACTTATTGCAGTGTACAAAAAGTGTATAAGTTAAAAACTAGTAGAATTAAATAAACTTTTTTTTTATCAGTGTCATGTCCATTTTCTCTTTGTAAATCAGATGTTTGGGAAAGATGCCTTATGCATCGCAGGTATTTTACTGTATTCAAAATATTTGCTGTTACTAGAAAATTATGTTCTAAAGGAATCCTGTTTATTGATTTTTGTAATGAGCCTTACCTAGTATAGTTCTTTTTAAAAAATCAACTATTTTTTTAAATTTAAAAATAAAAATTGTATATATTTATGGCTTACAACACTATTTTGAAATATTCGTACATTGTTCAATGGCTACATCAAGCTCATTAACATGTCCATTACTTCAGATACTTATTATTTTCTTTTGCGGTGAGAACACTAAACATCTTTTAGCCATTTTTATGTATGTAATAAGTTGTTATTAACTATAGTCATCTTTATGTATGTAATAACTTGTTATTAACTATATCAACCACACCATGTTGTACCATAGATTTTTAAATTTCTTCTATCTAAAATCCTGTATCCTTTGACTGTGCCTCCCCACTAACTAATATAGTTACATGTATGTAATATATTCTCATTTTGCACTAATCTGGACAAAATTGAGACCTTTATGGCTTTAGACATATAATCATATATTAAATTTAAAATTAGCACCCTAGTAAAAATTTTTTGAACATTATTTGCAAATTAAAAAAATACCTATTAGGAGATTATTAACTAGTGCTTTATGAATAATATGAATATTTTTTCATTCATTTAATGAATAATTATTTGGCATTTTTCCCTTATGAACTGAAATATCTATTAAAAAGAGCTATTTACTTTTAACTTAAACAACAAGTAGAATACTTATCTTTAAGTAGAGGTCCCTGATGGTACAATGTTACAGTTGACAGATTTAATAATGCTGACATTACAGTACTGGCATCTTATTTTCAAGACTGTATCAATAGAAAAGTACGTTTTGAAGAAATCAGAGCCATTCTTTAATAAGAAAATACCTTCTATGAGTCATTTCCCATTATATTCTGCTGTCATGAGTTTTAGAATTTTGTAATTTTAATGAAGGAGTTTATAGAAGCATGTTTCCTCAGAGGGTTATTAGTAATACATAAGAATTCTACAACCTTTGACAAATGAGTTTAAAACATAAATATGAGTAAAATGTGGTATTATTTATAGCTAATTCTTTTCTACCTGGTGATTTTAATAATGAAATGCCTCTTTTCTAACTCAGTGATACAGAATTTCTTAGTACCTGAAGCATATAGAGTTGATCCTCGTTTTTTAATTCGTATTCTGATGGATTTCAGATAGAATTACATCTATTAAACAAAACAATACTTAGTCAAAGCCGTTACAAATCACAGGTAGACCATGAAGTGAATATTAACCTTTCCTCCTCAACAGCCATCTTATCAAAGGGTTCCCTAGGTGGGTGACTAAGGTAGAGAAAGATTGATGCATGGCCTGTGATATTTTCCCCATCGTGTTCTCAGGAAGGACACCTGTTGACCTTCAGATAGTACTCATTACCAGCCCCAGTGTATCCCTTTGCTGTCTGATGTGCTACTGCTTTGCCCTATGGCCCCAAATTAACCAGCCTATCATGGATCACTTTGGTGTGTAATTTCCCAACATTGCATTAGCTCAGTTCATCAGAGAAGAAGAAGACAGGCTCTATTTTAATCTGAAAGAGTTAATGAGGCTTCATAGTCACCATAGTGCTCAAAATAAGCCAGCATTGGCAGACTGAACAGTTGCTCCAATTCCTTATGAGAACTGACCTAGCATTTGATGTAGTATGATGTCTTGATTAATTCTACAGCTTTCTAGGAACACCAAACAAGCTTATAGAATGACAAATGCTTATCAATAACCACAGTGACTCTATGTCTTTGATTTTGTTTATCAATAACTATAGTGATTTTATGTCTGTGATTTCATGTCATAAATGATTGTAATTAGTTGATCCTTATCAATATTTTCTAAATGTATTCCATAGAAATAATGTTAGATACGTTTCCGTAAGCAAGTAATTTTGTTATTGGTGGTGGTGGCTTGAATATTTCATCAGGGATTTGAGAATTTTTATTATGATCCTATACATTGTGATTCTCTAAGTTTTATTTGGCCATATGTGTTTTTAATTTTATTTTAATATTTTAAATTATGATCATCCTTTTAGCTGGGAATCCTTTCTATAAACAATACTCTTTTCTACTCTTGACGTGGTCAATACAGTAATTGTATACATACCACAATTGCAGATTTCTGAGGTATTGGAAATAAAGAATTCATGATCCCACATATTGACAGAAGTAAAGTTTGTTCATCTGTGGTTTAAACATTTCAAACCACAATGTTAACAATAGATTTTCCGTATTAAAGAGCATTCTTTTAATGAACTGTGTGTTACAACATATTGCCACAAAGCTGTCTTTGTAATTCTGTCTCAGAGATTTGGTTTCTTTCTTTCCTTAAGGCCAAACTTCAACTTGAGACTTGGAAAGTGTTCTCATTATGCTAGTATGCAACTGTTCTTACAGTTATACAAGGAGGCAATAAACATCACCAAGGATCAAGATAATAATTTTATAGAATCATTCCATGCCAACAAAGGTCATCTGAAGTTGATAAAATAGCTCCCGTATAATCAGAGACCTTTGACTTAACGAAAACAGTTATAACATCTTGAGAAAATTGAACCATTCGGGAAAGCTGTCTTTTACCTAAAAAGATATATTTTCCTGTTTGGAATGTTCTTTTCTGCCAAGTACTACTTTAAAATTTTAAATGAGCTTAGGCCAAAAACCTTACAAAACAAATGAATTTGTAATACTTTTGACTCACTGGCCTGTAGTTCACCTTTGCAGAAACCGCCAGTGAAGCACATTTGCTGTATCTTCAACAAGGACACGGCTGACTCTGCCAAGTTGCAAATGAACTTTCTTCTATCCCACTTGCTGGAGCTCTTGCCTTCTCGGTCCTGTCTTACTTGGAGCATCCTCTTAAAACCTCTACTAATGACAGCATTTCAGCAATGTAATAAAGTGGAGATGGAGATACTTGTGAGATGAAGGCCTGCCCAGAGCTCCAAATAGCACACTGCAGAAGCCAACACTGATTCAGTCTGTCATGAGGAATTACCTGAACCAGGAGGCTGGCTAGCTCACTTTAAATGGAAGGGCAGGCCGTTCTCTGCCTGCAGCGTACTTACCTTTTTAGCAGCGGCCTTAATATTCAAATTACTACTGTGCTAATGATAGCTAATTCACCTTAGTCGAGTGAAACACTAATGAAACTGTCTAAGGTAATGCAGATGTATTCTGTGAGTCATGTTAGTTGGTCGTCCAGGTGAAATGAAGGTGAATTGTGAAAAAAAGATAAGGAGAACCACAAAATGCAAAGATAATTTTATGTCAGAGAAAGGACCAATAGGAAAAGCAGTTATGCTTCCCAGTAATGACTCTCTCACGCCTCTGATGCTCATTTATTTCACTTGCACCTACAGAGGCTCTAGACCTCCTTGCCTCACTTATCTCTGCTCCTTATGAGTTTCAGAGGTGTGACCTTAGCACTTCAGACTGTTAAGGTGACCTGCAGTCTCAGTTTGCCCCAGGTTGAGTGGTTTCCTGTGACACAGAAATTTTAGTGCTAAAATCAGGGCAGTCTGAGGCACCCCAGAATGGCTTGTCACCTTAGTTAAAAAGCAGATAAATGCTTTCCAGGCCCACTTCTAGCTCCGTCCATCTTAGAGCTGCAGTAGTTTCCAAAAATAAAAAAAGCATGGTTTTAAAATGAAAAGGTCACTGCTTAACTTATCTGTGGCTAGGCAAGATACTATTTTTCACCCCATGTTTTTACATTTGTAAAATGAAGATGATAACATTTATCTCACAGGATTAAAGGAATATGGAAAAATTTCTTACAAAGAGAGCACTAAATCAATGTCAGCCTCCTCTAGTTTTCACAGGTGTTTTGGTCCTTGAGGACTATAAGCCAATACTTTTTACAAAAGGCATGTATTCTAAATTTCGGCTCTAAAACCGACTTCCTCAACACTGAAATGGAGTCTTGTATTTAGGAACTTTATTTTACAGTCCTTGAATACATCTGAGTATTCAAGGTCACTTGTAAGAATACTCAAGGCCTTTGAAGTGTTGTGTGAGCTTAGGTGAGTATCTTCTCTAATAAAGTTGTCTACGCAACGTCAGGTAACTTTGATTTGGTCAGCTCAGTAGGAAAAACTCAACTACTGCTTAAACCTATGTGTGGAGTTTCTGATTTAATTGTATCTTTGGTCAAAGTGGTAGATCTGGTAACTTTAGGCTGACTCCTCATGAGCTGTAAAGCAGCTCTAGGTTGGATATGGCACATTTCAGCAAAGACATATCATTTTATTCAATATTTACTATTATTAATGCAACATAAATAGCACTGTGCTCTGAGGCCAGAGATAGGAAAGTCTGTGTGTTGTTAATGCCATTACTCTTAATGGCATAAACTGCAATTAGTTTTGCACCAGCCTAATAATATAGAGAGCCATTATGAGGACCCCTAATAGGTCTACTGACTTCATAGACATGTGTTCTGATCATAAAGCTGTAACTGCTCTGCTCATCACTGCCTCTATGCCTTTGCACATGCTGTTCTCCCTTAGTAAAATGCCCACATTATACCTCCGTAATTACAGCGTGGGGTATGATGGCACACTTACACTCATTAGTTAATACCTAGCTTAAGTGACCTTCGATATAAAGCTTTTTGGAAAAATTAATGTTGTAGCTTCCTGTTCACATAAACTGTGATCTTTATAGCTCACTTAATTCTTGTATCCCCAGCTCCTAGTGTAAGTTCTGGCAATGCATATACAAATGAAGTAAAATTTTGTTGAAAGAATCAGCAAATAGATGAAAGATGAGTTTTTAGGTTAAGTTTGGCTATTCACTTAGTGTGTTCAGTGAAATAAGTCATTAACCTGTCTTTGGGA
This sequence comes from Callithrix jacchus, assembly GCF_049354715.1. Classification (NCBI taxonomy): domain Eukaryota; kingdom Metazoa; phylum Chordata; class Mammalia; order Primates; family Cebidae; genus Callithrix; species Callithrix jacchus. Next base: position 144,107,347 of record NC_133508.1, on the reverse strand, counting down.
CTCAGAAAATGATACCCCCAGATGAAGGCCTTCAAAGCAGCCTCAGAAGCAAAAGTTTTTCTGTGACCTTCTCCTGCCCTCCTATATCCCTGTCCCATTCTCCCCTGAGGTAAGCCATAGAAATGAGAATCCCTCTTCCCCTAGGTAGGTCATAGAAAGCAGAACCCGTTTTCCCCAAAGTCAGCCACAAAACCTAAAAATATTACTTTAACTTTCCCTCTGCCCTATCTCTGTGAAAACTGGCCACAAAGAAAGTATCTGGCCTAACTTAGTTGACTATGGATCATAAGACCCTCATTCTGGAGAGGGTCCTGCCTCATTCCCAGAAGAAAGGAATACATGTTCTGAAGAGCCAAGAAGAATATAGACAGACAGGCCTTACTGGGTTTCCTCACTCAGCCTATTAGCATTAAATTATACCCCTTTTTTCCAGTCATCTTTCTACATGGCAGGTCATACTTCGTTGAACCTAAGTATAAAAATGGACAACTTCCCTTGTACCTTTGGGTCTTCATTTGGTAGGCTCCCATCTGTATAGGTTAAATAAATTTGTATGCCTTTTCTCTAATTAATCTGCCTTTTTTTTTTGAGTCGATTTGACAGCTAACCTTGAGAGAGCAAAGTCCTTGGCCCCTTCACCGTCTAAGTTTCCTTATCTATAAAATAAAAGTACTAGAATAGATTATTTTCATGGTATATCATATCATTGTACCCAATCAACAATGCCCCTTTCCTGTCCCTAGAAATGGATTATTCAGTCCAGCTCAGTGCCAGACCACTCCCAGTTCCTCCTGTAGGTAAAGTATAATTCCCACCCATAATCAGAATGCCAGGGGAAGCAGCAGTGTTTCAGTTTTGAGCATAAAGTGTTTCAGTTAAGAGCCTGAATTAGAGTTATGGCTGACGTGTAGCCTACATATACTATGCATGAGACTTAAACAATTGTTGTTGCAAATTATTTGAATAATTCACTCCTTATGTTTGCTTTACTGCTCTATTTTTTCATAATTTATTAAAAATCTCTCTACTAGTGATTATTAACCACTTGGGTATTATAAATATATTTAGACAAGATGAGCTCAAGACGTGTGTGAGGCAACCTTAAATTCATGAAGTACATCTTTAGACTAGTTTGTCACCAAACTTTTAGCCTAGCTTGAGCCATCTGCAACAAGCACTTGAAAACCAATAGAAACTCATCATGGCCGTTCCAGCACAACTCCTGGCACCCCACTGTTAGAGACGGAAAAGTCGAAGTTGGTCCCCCAATAATCCCTACCTACTAGTAATCATGGCCTTGTATAATTCTCTCTCATGGAGTAACTTGCTTCTAACTAACATGATAACTCAGTGTTGACGGGATATCGCTTCTGTCATTAGATCTCGAAAGATTCTGACTTTTGTGTTGGTAGCAGACTCTATCCTTTGCTGGCTTTCAGGAAGCAAACTGCAATGCTGAGAGTTACATATGGCAAAGACCTGATGTTGGTCTCTGTCCAGTAACCAAAAAGGGAGTGAGGCTTTTAGTCCAAAAACCTGTGATAATGGAATCTTGCCAACAATCACACAATCTTAGAGACAGAAACTTACCATTCCAGCTTACAAGTGAGATGACAGCCCTGGATGACACCTTGTTAAGAGGCATGTGAGAGAGAGAGACTCTGAAGAAGAGAACCCAGTGAAGCTGTGCAGGGTCTCTTGACCATAGAAGCTATGGGATAACAAATGTGTATTATTTTGATCCTCTAAGCTTGTGGTAATGTTTTACACAGGAATAGATAACTAGTATAACTCTGATTTATTAATTCAACCATCTGTTCATTCCACAAATGATGAAGTATTTATGATGTACTAGAACAATGTTGGCACAGGGAATGTAACAATGAACAAGCAGACATGGCTGTTGTCTTTTTGGAGCTTATTGTTTAGAGGGGAAGACACACCATCAAATTTGCAATTTTAATAAAATGTGGTAAGAGAGTACAGAACAGGGATCATGAGACACTGGGAGTCTAAATGGCAGAAAAACCCAACTTGTAGCATTGCTGTTGGGAGTGTTTATTTTAAAAGTGTTATTTCACTTAAAGTCTGAAGAGTAAGACATTTATTACATGAAAAATGAAAAGAATGCTCCAGGGAGAGAGACTTTATGTACTATGACCTAGAGATGAGAGAGTTTGAGAAAAGGGTAGAATTTCTCTATTTTTGAATCTGAGAGGGAGAAGCCTTGTTGGATGTGTTGAGATAAGAACATGAAGGCCTGGTACATCATTTTCAGATTTAAGACTTCATGCTGAAGAAAATAAGCTACCATTATTGGTACAAAAAACAGACACATAGACCAATAACGCAGCACACCTTCAATCATCTTATCTTTGACAAAGCCATTAAAACAAAGTGATGGGGAAAGGACTCCGTACTCAATAAATGATGCTGAGATAACTGGCTAGTCATATGCAGAAGAATGAATTTGGACCCCTACCTCTCACATATACAAAAATTAACTCAAGATGGATTAAAGCTTTAAATGAAATACTTCAAACCATAAAAATCCTAGGAGAGAACCTAGAAAATAACCTCAACATCAGCCTTGGCAAACAATTTCTGGCTAAGTCCTCAAAAGCAATTACAACAAAACCAAAAATTGACAAGTGGGACCTAATTAAATGAAAGAACTTCTGCACAGCTAAAGAAAGTATCAGCAGAGTGAACAATCTATAGAATGGGAGAAAATATTCACAAACTATGTATCCAGAAAGTGTCTCATATCTACAATCTATAAGGAACATAACTCAACAAGCAAAAAAAGAAATCTATTAAATTTTGAGCAGAGGATATGAACAGATACTTCTCAAAAGAAGACATGCAAGTGGCCAATAAACATGAAAAAAAGGTCCACAGAACTAAGCACAGAAATGCAAATCAAAACCACAATAAAATACCATCTCATACCAGTCAGAATAACTGTTATTAAAAAATCAAAAATTAACAGATGCTGGCAACCGCTACAGAGAAAAGAGAATATTTATACACTATTGCTGGTAGTGTAAACTAGTTTAGCCACTGTGGAAAGCAGTTTGAAGATTTCTCAAACTCCTAAAACAGAGTCACCATTCAACCCAATAATTCCGTTATTATGTATATGCCCAAAGAAAAAAATATTGTTCAAAAGAGACACATGCACTTGTATGTTCATTGCAGCACTATTCACAACAGCAAAGACAAGGAATCACCCTAGATGTCAATTAACAGTAGACTAGATAAAGAAAATGCTGTATATACATACCGCAGAATACTGTGCAGCCATTAAAAAAAAACAAAAAAACAAAAAACCATGTCCTTTACAGTAGTGTGAATGCAGCTGGAAGCCACTATCCTAAGCAAATCGGTGCAGGAACAGAAAACAAAATGCTGCATGTTTTCACTTATAAGTGAGAGCTAAACATTGAATACTCATGGACATTAAGATGACAACAATGACAGAGGGGTCTACTAGAGGTGGGAGGCTGGGAGGGGACAAGTACTGAGGAACTACCTATTGGGTACTATGCTCACTACCTGAGTGACAAAATCATTCATACCCCAAACCTCAGCATCATACAATTAACCCATGTGATAAACCTGCACATGTACCCACTGAATCTAAAATAGAAGTTGACATTAGAAAAAAGAAATCCACCATTGATGACTTTTAACAGATGAAGAACATGGTCACATTTTGTTTTTAGAAAAAACATTCTGATTGCATTGTGGAGAATGATTTGTCTATTGGCTGCATTCAGTTGAAGCAGAGCTATGTGACTTTATAAGATTAGGGATTTGCTATAGGAAGTGATCCTTATAAAAATGTAGGAGAATGAGGAATGCAAATGTCTAGAAAGACTGTGAAGATCTACAAGGCCAGGCACATCCAGCCTGTAGAGAAAACCTGAAGGAGTTGTTCATGGAGAGGTCTAAGGCAAGGGATTGCCTCTGTGTGGCTGCTTCCTCTGAAGTACACAGACAGGAATCTGATGGTGAGCCAGGGGTTGCTGTTGACAGGCCAGAGCTGGGAAGATAAGCTGCACAAGCTTCTACTATGCTCTGTATTTTCCTTCTTTCTACAGACTCATTGCCTTTCCACTGACTATAAAATTCTTTCCTTTGTTATATTTATTGTCTGTCTTCTAATTAGATAAATTCCATGAGTGTAGGAATATCTGAACATTATTTTTCCTCCTATCTACTAAGTAGTTGTCCAAAACCATGCCTGGTTCATCAGATACATATAATAAATAGTATATTTATGTAATTTTAATTATAAAGGTATATGTTACCAGTCATTTTGTGATAATTCTTCAAATTGGCTCTATTTTGCTTATGTTAAAATAATAAAAAGTTTATCTCAAATATAATTACAAATGTTTTAATGTTTCTGTACCAGGATTGGGCATTTTATTTAATTCTTACCTTACTTTTTACTGCAGAGATGGAAATCAACTTAAATGAATTCTAATGGTGATGACTGAATACATTAATATTGGAGGAAATTGTGTTCATAAGTTAATAGTCACATGGGGACACAGATCATTTATCTTTTTCTGTAATATTTATCTTCAGTTCATATCTGATCAATTTATTTTGATGATTCACTTTCCAAATTATGAAGTTCTCCCTGTGGTTCTGCGTTTTCATATCATTAGACTGTTCTAAAAGTGACGATTTTCCTAATTTCTAATCCTTGTAAAGTCCTTGTGCTGGTTCTGCACTTTGGGACTTAGATCAGGAAGCAGAAGGTTTCTGTTTCCATTAGAGATGATGTTTTATTAGATAGAATTGATTTCAGTAACTTGTTCTCCTGAGATAAAGTCACTTTCAAGTTTCTTGAATAACTTGCCGTCAGATTTCTCATGATTAGTACTCAACAATTTCTCAGCCTTGAAAATCTTCTTGTGTATTCATGTTGCAAAGCTCTGCCTGGTTTTGATTCATAGACTCAGGTGTGACAGTTCATTCCTTGCCCCCTGGGAAACCCAGTGAAAAGGTCTTTTTGAATTATCAGCTTGCTTTCATACATATACAGTGCCATCCTGGGGCTGTTTGTGAAAGTTTGCTGGAGATGAATGCAGGCATCTTGGGGTGAGGGTGGGGCCCCTATCGTATAAAGATTGTGAATTCTACTCCTACTTTATATCTTTATTTTTTGTTTACTGTGTCTCCTTTACATCGACCTCTATCCTCCTTCATCTAGTATTGGACCACAAATTAGAACACTAGATGGAGATTATAGGAAGTGGCTTTAAAATGAGATGGGATTTGGATTAAATTATAGCTGTGCTGGCCACTCCATTTACAGACTACATGGCCTTAGGTATTTAACTTAGATTTGTCAACCCCTAATTTTCTCATCTGTAATAGAGATAATTTCTTTAACTCAAAGTTATATGAGAATTTAAATTGTGTGTGTGTGTGTGTGTGCACGTGTGTGTCTGCAATCTCTGGCACACTATAGGTGCTCAAAAATGTTATTTACTGGTATGAAAAAGGGATTGAACACTTATATGTGCATTGAACTAGGTTTTTTTTAGTAAATCTGGGAAACCAATCCACAAAACATAGAAATTTAAGATGTAGGTTACATGATCTTAAATAATCAAGAATCACTTTTCTAAATTAATTTGCTTTCATTTTTTTCTTTTTCTTTCTCCATGCTATTTTTCCAGCTTTATTAAAGTATAATTGACAAATAAAAGCAGTTTACATATTTTCAAGTGGCACAATGTGATGATTTGATATACATATACATTGTAACATTTTTACCTCAACCAAATTAACACATCCATCACCACACCAAGTTATTATTGTGTGTGTGCCTGTGTGTGTGAATACGCTAAAGCTCTTTCTAAGCTATTTTCAAGTAAACATTACAGCATTACTAACTAGAGTCACCCTGCTGTTCATTTGTCCCATGACTTACTCATCCTATAACTGAAAATGTGTCCTTTTTGACCAGCATCTCCACATTGCTCGCCACTCCCCTCCCAATCCTCCAGCAAACACCATCCCACTTTCTGCTTCTATTATAGTCCCACGTTTTTAGATTCCATGTGTAAGTGAGATCAGTATACATGTATTTGTCTTTCTGTGCCTGACTTATTTCACTTAGCATGTGTCCTCTAGGTTAACCTATGTTGTCACAAAGAACAGAATTTTCTTTTTTAAGGCTGAATAGGTTTCAATTATGTATCCGTACCACATTTTCTTTATCCATTCATTGATGATGGACAATTGGGTTGATTCCATAGCTTGGCTATTGTGAACAGTGCTGCAATGAAAATGGGAGTGCACATAACTTTTGGACATAATTATTTCTTGTCCTTTGGATATATACCCAGAAGTAGAATTGCTCGTTCACATGGTAGTTCTATTTTTAATTTCTGAGAAACCTTCATACTATTTTCCATAATGAGTGTATCAATTTGCATTCCCATCAACAGTATACAAAAGTTCCGTTTTCTCTACTTACCAAGATTTACTATTTTTTATCTTTTAAATAAAAAGCCATCCTAACAGGTGTAACATAACGTTTCATTATAGTTTGATTTACCTGTCTCTGATTAGTGATATTGAGCATTTTTTTCATATACTTTTTTGGCCTTTTGTATGTTTTATTTGAAAAATATCCATTTAGGTCCTTTGCCTATTTCTTAAATTGGGTTATTTATTTTTCTGCTATTGAGTTGTATGAGTTTCTTATATATGTGGGATATTAATTTATCAGATATATGTTTTACAAATGTTTTATTTCATTCTGTGGGTTGCCTTTTCATTTCGATTGTTTTCATTGCTGTAGAGAAGCTTTTGTTTGATATAGTTTTACTTGTTTATTTTTGCTTTCGTTGTCTATGTTTTTGGTATTATATCCAAAAAACCATTGTCAAAGCCAATGTTAGTGAGTATTTTCCCTGTTTTCTTCTAGGAATACTGTGCTTTTAGGTCTTAAATGTGAGTCTAATTCATTTCGAGTTAATTTTTGAATATTTTGGACTAGTTCAAGTTTATTCTTTTGCATATGGATATCCAGTTTCTCAACACCATTTATTGAAGAGATAATTGCTCCATGTGTATTGTGTGCTTTTGTCAAAATTTAGTTGACCATATACATGTGGTTTTATTTCTGGGCTCTCTATTCTGTTCCATTGCTCTAGGTGTCTATTTTTATGCCAGTACTATACTGTTTTGATAATCATCAATTTGTAATACACTTTGAAATCAGGAAGTATGATACCTCCAACTTATTCCTTTTAATTCAAGATTGCTTTGGCTACTCAGGGTCTTTTGTGGCTTCATATCAATTCTGGAATTGTGTTGTTTCCTATGTCCATAATAAATTTCACTGGAATTTTGATAGAGATTACACTGAATCTGTAGATCACTTTGGGTAGCATGGACATATTGATTCTTCCAATCCATGAACATGAGATGTATTTCCATTTATTTGTGTCTTCTTCAATTTCTTTCATCAGTGCCTTATAGTTTTAGATGTATAAATATTGCACCTTCTTGGTTAAATTTATTCCTCTGTATTTTATAACTTCTAATGCTATTAGAAATGAGTTTATTTTTATAAGTTATTGTATACATTTTTATTAGTGTATGTAATGCAACTGATTTTTTGTATGTTAAATTCAATTTCTGCAACTTTGATGAATTCATTTATTAATCTTTATTTTTAATACAATTTTTAGTGTTTTCTATATGTAGGATTATGCAACTTGCAGACAGAAACAATTGAACTTATTTCATTTTGACTTAGATGCTTTTTTTTCTTGCCTAATTCCTTTGGTTAGAACTTCCAGTTATATGTTAAATAAAAATAATAATAGTACACATTCTTGTTCCTAATCTTAGGGGATAAGTTTTAAGATTTTCATTGTTAAATATGTTAGATATGAGCTTGTCATATAGGGCTTTAATTATGTTGAGATATATTCTTTCTATTTTAAGTTTATTGGGAGTTTTTATTATGAAAGGGTGTTGAATGTTGTCCAATGATTTTTCTGCATCTATTGAGATCATTATGTATTTTTTATTCTTCATTCTGTTATTGTGGTGTATAATATCTATCTATTTACATAGGTGGAGCCATCCATATATATCAGAAATCAATCCCATTTGATCACAGTGCTTATTGCTTGTATTGTATTATTATTTTTAAGGGAGTATCTCTTGTTGGAGTCTATGTAGGCTTACATAAGCTGAACCTCAACTTGTTTTATTTCAAAAAATCTATTGTGGGATGATCTTAACTACTCTCAATTTTTTTGTTAAAAAATAGTTTCCCTCTTTTCCCTGGCAATCACTTAGTTACTAAGCATTTAATCATTATCTGAAATGTGCTTAGAACTAATTGGACAGAATATGTTGCCACTGACTTCAAATCCGTTAAACAACTTTTTTGTTGGTTAACACGGAACTAAGGAAGAACGAGGAGGACAGATGAACTCAAAGATCTAGTGAAGCCTACAATATACATTTAATGTTAATGCACATCCATTTAAAAAAAGAAACATGCCTAGTATAGTTCTCATATTATCTAGATACTTTCTTCTTAGGTGCTTTCACAGCCAAATTTTCCAAAAGTCCTTCCTCTGTAGTTCAGTCAAATTTTAAGTAAATTTAAAATTTGCAAATTTAAAATGATATGGTATAAGACACATTACTAACATACCTATTGCCCAAATTTGAAGTATTTCAAATCACTGTAAATAACATGCTAATCCAGATTCACTTTAATATAAAGTTAGTGGGCAGAGTGAGATGTAAATTCTTCTATGCTGTCATCATGGGGCAGTACTACTTTTCCTATGTACATAAATATCCATCTTATTTTGTCAGAATCTAGAAAGTTTTATTCTCATAATGATCAACTATGCTTTCCTTAATTGTCTTCATGTGTTCACCATCTCTCATCACCTTTTCTCCATATCGTATCACTAAAGTTATTTCTGTGAATTCTATATCACTAAAGCTAATGGAAATTTTGCATCGTTAAATTTTCTCTCCTTGAAACAGTGTTTTCCCTGGTCATTTGTACTTTTTTTAAAACTTTCTTTATTTTAAATCTGGGGGTACATGTATGCCCCCAGACTGTTACATGGGTAAACGTGTCATGGGGGCTTCTGCTGATTATTTCATTACCAATCTATTAAACCTAGTATCCATTAGTTATTTTCCATTTCTTTAGCTCTATTAGTCTCCTTTACAAGTTCATTCTTCTATAGCCTCTTCTCTTTCACATTAAATCTTGCCTTTGGCAATCTCATTCATGTGTAGACTTTAGTTATTATAGGTAGGAAGAAGAGTCACAATTATATTTCTCCTATTTCTCAGCTGATATGAAATTTTGTCATCTTAGGATGTTCTCACTTCTTTTCGATTCAACCTCAGCATACTTTTCCAAGTTACCATGAAGTCTTACATGAATCATATAGTAGTTGTTGTTTAGATTGCTTTTCCTATATTTATTCTTGCCCTTTTCCAATTCAAAACGCAGTAGCCAGAGTGATGTTTTTGAAATTTACATCTAAGTTCTTCCCACCTTGCCCCATTATGTAACTTTTTTGGCTTTTCCATAATTGTCAGAATGAACAAAAATAATTAGTTTCTCCACAACCTTGTATGGCATATTATGTAAATACTTCCCCAGGCCACTTTAGTATCACAGTTTCTCCCATTATTTTTGGAACAGCTATACTAGCCTTTTAAAATCTTTTTTTAATGTAAGTTTTTGTTTTCCATAGGCTGTTCTTTCTGTCTGCTATCCTTCCTGCCTTAACACAACTTAGCCTAGCTAATTTATTTTCTTCAATTCTCAACCCCATATTCACTTCTTCAAGAAGTAGTCCCTGATCAGTTGTCATCATTAAAAATTCTTATAGAATCACGTACATCTCTGTTATAATGTTGATGGCCATTGTAAATTAACATGTACACAATTTTTAAGTCCTCAACAAATGCTTTCCCTCTGTGAGTTGGCAAGGTTAATAATGATAGAAACACTGCTTGTTCGCTGTTCTTGTTGTTCACCATGTAGCTTTATCACCTAGCACAGTATCTGGAACAAAAGAGCAAAAAATACTTTTTGCATGACTGCCTGAATGCATTAAGCAAAATCTTTTAGATTCTACTTCTTAATTTCTAGAATAGTAAGTATAAACTCCAGATCTCCCTTTATGTTCACAGCAAATGAAATAATAGAAGTTCTGGAAGAAAGTGTTATAAAGAAAAGGATAACTGGGCTAGATGTCAAGTGATTTCATACTTGGGCCCCTTTAAGCAAGACTCTGCCTCGATGTCATTTTTAGTGTAGAAATAATAATAATAATAGTAATAACTAGGCTAAACTTCACGATGAATTTACTATATGCCTTAGATAGCTGGCTAAATGATGTGAAGGCATGCCAATTCATCCTTAGAATTCCTATGAAATACATACTCATATAAAAATTAAAACAATAACATCTAACAATTATGTAGTACTATATGCCCAGCACCCTTTCAAGCATTTTACATTATTTCATTTAATCTTATGTAACAATGTTGTTAGGAAGATTAGATAAAATATTCATGAGAAGCACTGTGTATAGTGTGCACCAGAATATACAGGTGTTAAATAATTATTATATCTTATAATCTAATGAAAATTACACTTTTATGTAACATGGGGATTAGTTATGCTATTTTACGGCTGGTAATATGCTTTTTAAAGTTTTTGCCAGGACTATTTGTCTTTCATGCCTCATTTTGCAGTAATCCATTATTACTCAGTTTTCACCTGTGAGAATTTTGTCATATTTGACATTGTGTATTTGGTATTCACAACTCTCAAACACTGCGTGGCCAGAGGAAAATACTGTTTTACATTCTTATAGTGTGAGATAACTGCAGAGTCGCTAAATTATTTTATATCCTTGAGGCCTATTACATTTAAGTTGAATATACTTTCCTATTATGAGCTAAATAAAATTCTGTACAAAATCTTATGGGGAATAAGAATAATGGAAAAAAGGTATTCAAATATAAAATTATTTATTGCATGAAGCTTGCTTTTCTATTATTTTTTAACCTTAGAGGTGTATAAGTCTTTCTTCAAAACACAGATTCTATATTTTACCATATGTGTGTTAGTCAGTCATAGCCCTTGAGGTGTAAAGTTCAGGCATTTCTCAATCTTTGCCTGTTAAAATAGATTTTTCTAGCTCATTTTTCATACTCCCCAATAGCCAATAGCATTAATACTAGCATGTAAAGTTTTACCAAGTTGACTTTCCAAATAAAGACAACCCAGAATCAAGAAACCAAATTCTAGTTCAACTTACAATGGGGCTTCAGTTTCATTATGTGTAAGGCAAGAAATTTGAACTAGAATTCCATTCAGTCATCATTCAAACACATATTTACTATAACAGGCAGTGTTCTCGATGCTAGAGACAGACAAAATTTCTTATTAAGCTTATATTCTACTGGAAAGACAGCAAAAAATGACTTTATGATCAAATAACATTTTGTTATTTTGTAGAAATATTTTTAATCTTCTCTATATAAATAGAACTTTGCTTATAGTTGCAATTTTGCTTAATAAATTTTGACATGTTATTGGCTTGTATAGAGAGTTTCTTCCTTGGAATTCCTCAAAAATTGAAATAACGTTTTAACTTTTTTATAGGTTGCAATACTTTCTACAATTCCTGGAACACAATACTTGCAAATACAATGATGGTATGCTAAATGGATGAAGGAATAAACAAATTAATTAATTAAAGGAAGAAGGAGGGAATTAATAAAATTTTGGAGCCTAGATTGAAACTAAGGCTTTCAATAATCTCATTTGGGTCAGAATCTGTCTGTGTGGAAGCCAGTTACATTCCCTCACTAAGCTGTCTTTGGAAAGTGAATGGTACACTTCAAAGAACTTCTCATCCAAATATTTAACTATCATTTTCAGGGAGAGTACAGAATTTAATTATTAAATTAAATCTAAATTTACAGTATTATGATGACAGTGTAAGGTTACAGTATTATAATTATATATATAATAAATTCAATTAAGGGACATTTGAAAGCATGTAAATCACAAGTGGGCTTGAAGAATTTGCTTTGTGAACAATTAAGATCAATATTACAAATAACCATTCTCTTTATTTGGAACAATAGAAATTGAAATCTGGTGGTATGCATCAACCAGGCAACAGGGAAAGGTCATGTTGATGTTCCCATGCAGAAGAAAGAGCTGAAATAAGGAGACAACAAATGACATGCTACAGAGGGCCTGGAAACCCTCTGTAATGAACAGTGAAATATTTCACAAGAACATTATTAGACATTTCCATTCCCGTGCATAGAGAGAAACTATACCTTTTACTCTTCATACAGTAGTCAAGGCTGCCTAAGAAAAATGGATTAATATCACAATAGTGTTAAAAGTTTTAAGAAAAGAAAAAATGTAAGCAGTAATTACCACTAATTATATTGGTCTTATGACTATATATTTCATTTGTTTTTTAAAAAATAATGTTACTTATTTCTCATATATTAAACTCAATTGGATTAGTAATTTTATAACATTTATTTTGATATAAAACATTTTCCTCTAATTATCTTTTATATATGTGGATGAGTGTGTGTGACTTTTCATATATATGTAAAACATATGTTTATAATATATATATTTACTTCTAAAATATTTTAAAAGATGTAAAAATAGATGACATGCAGAAGTCTTCTTTTATCTGCCATGTAGCTTTCTCTGATTCAGTAACTTGAGATCAATCATGGCCCAAAAATATTAAATGAAAAATTCTAGAAATACACAATTCATCAGTTTTAAACTGTGCACTGCTCTGAGTAGCCTAATGAAACCTCACACCATCAGGCTCTGTCTTTCCTGAGTCATGAATCATCCCTTTGTCCAGAGAATCTTCCTATAGACTCTGCTCATTCATTAGTCACTTAGTAGCAGGCTTGGTTTTAAGATCGACTCTTGAGGTATTGCAGTGCTTGCACACAAGTAACCTTTGTTTTACTTAATAATTACCCCAGAGTACAAAAATAGTGAAGCTGGCAATTTGTATATGACAAAGAGAAGCTGTAAAATGCTTTCTTTAAGTGGAATGTGAAAGTTCTCAATTTAATAAGAAAAGAAAAAAAATCCTATGCTGAGACTGCCAAAATCTATGGTTAAGAATGAATCTTTTATCCCTAAAATTGTGAAGAAAGAAAAAGAAATCCATGCTTACTATACATAACTTTCAGTCCTATCTGCAGTGTCAGACATCCACTTGGGGTCTGGGAGTGTATCCTGAGGATAAGGGAGGATTACTACATTCCTAAATATTCTGAGTTAAAGATATTCCTAAGCAGATACATTTAAAATGTATTTTATATTAACTTTTTCAGACTTTTATCATAAATGTGTATTTAAAAGCATCTAGTAACATATTAAATTCTTATTGAAAAATAACTTTACACTTAAATATGAATTCCTGTTAGTAACATTTTAGCTTTTCTGTATTTACAAACGATCTTTAAGACAAAGCAAAATAAAAGCAATTTTTCCTGCTTAGTATTATTTAAATTTTGTCCTGAATATATCTCCTGAATATAGACTTGGGACATAATCTCAAAATGAAATCAGCAAATGATCTGGAATTTCCAGGATCATTTTCCCCAGAACTAGGTTAAAATGTCAGATTTGAATGGCATTATTCACGAAGCACAATGGGACATATGTGGTTTGCTGGTGCCCATGGAATGAGGTTTTATCTGTGGGATATTGTCATTTAACAATTCCAAATGCCAAGCAGCAAAATCGACCTTGGGATTGCTTGAAATCATGATGAAAAATGTGGGGGATTAATCTAGTGAAGCAGAAGATTCCAGACAAAGACAGTATTCATCTTACCTAATTTCAATTCAAGTAAACTATCTTTTTAAAAAATTATTAATTTATATTAACACTATTAACTTAATATTCACATACCCCCTCTGTTATTCTATTTTTTTAAATTTATTTTACTTTAGATGCATACTATATCTGGCATTTCTCCCCATGTTATCCCTCCCCACCCCCATTGTCTCTCCCCTGCCCCCACCCCCGACAACTGTTCCCTGTATGTGATGCTCCTCTCCCTGAGTCCACTGTTCTCATTGTTCAACACCCACCTATGAGTGAGAACATACGGTGCTTGGCTTTCTGTTCTTGTGTCAGTTTGCTGAGAATGATGGTTTCCAGATTCATCCAAGTCCCTACAAAGGACACGAACTCATCATTTTTTATGGCTATGTAGTATTCCATGGTGTATGTGTACCACATTTTCTTTGTCCAGTCTATCATTGATAGGCATTTGGGTTGGTTCCAGGTCTTTGCTATTGTACACAGGGCTGCAATGAACATTCGTGTGTATGTGTCTTTATAGTAGAATGATTTACAGTTCTTTGGGTATATACCCAATAGTAGGATTGCTGGGTCAAATGGAATTTCTATTTCTAGATCCTTGAGAAATCGCCACATTATCTTCCACAGTGGTTGAACTAATTTACAGTCCCACCAACTGTGTAAGAGTGTTCCTATTTCTCCACATCCTCTCCAGCATCTGTTGTCTCCAGATTTTTTAATGATCGCCATTCTAACTGGTGTGAGATGGTATCTCAATGTGGTTTTGATTGGCATCTCTCTAATGACCAGTGATGATGATCATTCTATTTCTTATGATGTCTTTGGGTTCCCATATTGGATTATGTTGTTACTGGTAGTAAATTCTTAAATATTTTCTGTGCCTGTTTACTGTTACATTATTTGAATTTATCTTGGTTGCTTTATGTGTAAAAATATGTTTATTTCACCTACATTTTTGAAGGCTATTTTTTGAGTATTTATATGTCATTTGGCAGTTATTTCTCTTACTATCTTAAAGATTTTCTTCCATTGTTGGTAGGATTTTGTTATTCTCTTGAGAAACTAGTTGTAAAATTGATTTTTGTTACTTTGACTAGTATATCTTTTAAAATTTTATTTCCTATTTTCAGATTCTTTGTTTCAGGTTTTTTTCTATAATGAGATTAGATGTGTTGTCGTTGCTGTGGTTATTGTTTTTATTGCATTTAAATTTTCTGGTGCCTCTTGAATATGTGGATTGTTGTCTTTCATGAGTTCTGGATTCTCCCCTGTCATCTCTTCAAATTTTGCTTTTACTTCATTTTCTTTTTGATTTCTGTTTGGGGCTACATCTACGTTTGTGCGAGATAATTGACTGCATTTCACATGGTTCCTTTTTTTTTTCAACTTTCCACCTTTTCATATGTGCTTTTGTTTAGATATTTTGACTATCTGTTATTAAATTGTTTAAAATCGCAACACTCCTTTTTTTCTTCACATTTTTCTTTTGTTGAGATGGAGTCTCAGTCTGTCGCTGGTCTGGAGTGTGTGGGACAATATTGGCTCACTGCAACCTTAGCCTCTTGGATTCAAGTGATTCTGCCTCAGCCTCCCGAGTAGCTGGGACTACAGGCATGTGCCACCATACCCAGCTAATATTTTGTATTTTGGTAGATATAGGATTTCAACATGTTTGCTAGGATGCTTTGGATCTCCAACCTCATTATCTGCCCACCTGGGCCTCCCAAAGTGCTGGAATTATGGGCATGAGCCACCATGCCCGGTCAGGATAATTTTTTTCCCTGACAATAAAAATGTTTACTGAAACATTAAAAAATACATTTAGTGAGAGTTTTTCTATGACTAAACACTTACAGTTTTTATTTCTACATATTTAAAATTTATCATCATTGTTAAATGATTATGGTGAAAGTGTATAATTATAGGCTGGCGATTATCTTCTCTCAGCACTTTAAAAATATTATTTCATTCTTGCTGTTGCTGACTATCCTTTTAAATTAATCAGCATTCTTTCAAATATAATCTGTCTTTGTTTCTTTCTTTCCAGGTTTTTAAGATCTTTCCTTTTTTTTCTTCTTTGGTTTTTAAATGATGCTTTTAGTTAAATTTTTTTCTTTATCCTGTTTAAGATTTGTTTTACTTCTTGGACCTGAGGATTTATGTATTCATTAATTCTGGAAAATCCTAAAATTTTAAAGGACATTTTGTTGAAGTATAATATGCACTCAGAAAAGTGCTCATAAGGGTACAGTTCAATGAATTTTTACAAACCACACATATTGATCTAACCAGCCCACAAATCCAGAAGTATATTATTTGCAGAACTCCAGTCGCCTCCGTCAGGTTCCCTTTCAGTCATCTTCTACTGCCAAGTGTTCCTGCTGTCTGGAATTCTGTAACTAAAGATGAGTTTTGCCAGTGGTTGAACTTTCCATAAATTGAATTGCATAGTACATATGATCTTGGGTTGACTTATTTTGCCCAGTGTTTATTCTAATCGCTGAGTAGCATTTTGTTAGTCAAATCCAGCCATTCTTTGTTAAATATCCCTTAAAGATTTTTCTTCTCAAAATCCAGTTACACGTTAGACTTTCCTATTTTCTTCCATATCTTCTATTTTCCAGCTTATTGTTTTTCTGGCTTTTATTATCAGTAATTTCTTAATACACAACTTCCAATTCATAAATTTTCCTTTGAGTTATTTATAATCTACTGTTTAATCTGAACACTGTTTTCAAACTGTGTTTTCAATTTTAGTAATAACTTTTATTTCTAGAACTACTATTCACTTATTGAAAAATATGCCTTATCTTTAAAAAATATCTTCTTGGTCTCGTATTTTTATTGAATTTTAAACATATTTAAATATACTTCTGTCATATTCTAAATCTTATGGTCATATTATCTGATGTTATCAGATGCCTAATTATACTATTGGCCATTTTTGCTGACTCTCACTAATGGTATCTCATGTTCCAAAATGTTTTGGGATCTTAAGTGATTAGATCATATGTAACCTGAATAATTTTTTAGAATCTCAGGAGTTATTGATTTTTTTGTGCTGCTCTTTTGAGAATGTAGTATTTGCCTTTGATTGTTCAGGAGGCTATTCTTAAGTTAATTTTCTTTTGGACCTTAAAGATAGTATAGATTAGAATTCCTAGCTTCAGTGTGACTTGAAATTTCCAGGAGAATTTTTTATCATCTATATTCCATGTAAAACTAAAATTCCCTTGTTTTTCCCTTTCGCTGACAGTATTTTTTCTCATCTATAATTTTTCTAAGGTTGTAGACCAGTGAAGCATACACCTTTATGTAGAGAGCGCCTTTCAAACACTCTACCTTATGGGACACTCAAGGTCTTGCCACTTACTCTGTGACTGGCATGAAATATAAAGACTATTTGAGTGAGATTAATACATCATCTTAGATTAGCCATGCCTTCTGGGTAAGCTCAATTTATGTTTTCAGTTCCTCCTTTATTTTGCCTCTGAGATTTTGGTTTTAGTTCTTAGAAATTCAGATATGTCTTTTAAATGATGTTTGCTATACTTCATAGATGATTTTCAAATGCTTTATTTTGGGAGTTTTAGAGGTATCTATTCTGCCATATATCTGAATTAGAGGATTCCCTCTTTTCATTAAAATATACTCACTGTATTTCACTGGGCAGCTTCCTCAGGAGTTAACTTGCTTTGGGAAGTTACTTAACTTTTTATGCCTTGCTTTTTTCTGTAAAAGAAAGATGATAAAATTATCTATTTCTCATGTTTTTTTTAGATCAAATAGTATAACACATGCAAAGTGCCTCCAAAAGTGCCAAACACATACTAAGTTGTTGGTAATTTTTAGTTATTACTACTAGCACTATTGTAACTGTTTATGGCCCCTTTGAAGATACTGATTTTCAAGCATTCAAATATTGTAATGACAATAATAATTGATAACTTAATATTTATAAGGTTTCCATGTCACATCTTTTAGGCAAACTTCAATTCATGCTGCCAACTTTTCCTTGAATAATAGTTTCTTCAGAGTTTAAAGTAATCCAAAATGTTATCTATTCTAAATTTCAGTCTATGTTAATAATATCAAATATATTATCATCCAGTCTGTCTCGACTTATAAAGGGATGTGGAACTCAAGGAATATATTTGATTTGTAATTACCTCTTTCCTGTAACTCATCATCATCTTTCCTTCATCCTTCTCTGGCTTATGTAATTGATATGTACATTGATGTAAGCCATACATAGAGAAGAAGAACATAATTTCTAATGCTAACCATTGGACCCTGACACATTGTTTTCTGTGAGAAGACGGTTCAGTGAAGAAAAAATAGTGACCTAGTTCAAGATTATACATTGTATCTTTCATATATGTTTAGACTTTTTCAGGCAGCAGTTCAGAATGGTTTCTAGATCCAGTGAGACTATATGTCTCTGGCTCTTGTACTTACAAAAGGTCAAAAAAAAAAAATGTATGCTCATGAGTGTTTCTGTTGATTCATTTAAGATTCTTTTGATTTAATGCTGTGGAGACCAGGACTAAATATCCTTTGGGACTATATTCATATAGATATGGCATGCATTATTGAATTATACTTCCCAGGCCAACCTAGTAAAACAGGTGTAGTTTGAAAGCCTGATAAGTTTAGGTCAGTTATAAAATCTAATATTTTTACTTCTTGTTGTGCTATTCCTACATTGGCATTTTCATTGCTTTGCTTTAAAATATGAGAATGAGAATTATAGATTCTATTTTATTTCTATCCTTCTGGCATACTTTAAAAACCCTCATAAAATAATCAGGGAAATTGTCTTTATGAACAATTATGAAAAAGCTATTCAAGTTGAATGCCTCTAAGTGAAGCTTCAAGAATGATGTTAATTTGTTATAAGATACATTTCTGATGAGAATTATTATAAAGAGAGGGGCGGAAAAGGCATACCAGAATTCTAGAAGCCCTAAAGACCTAGAAGAACACTCAACAACAACTTCTTTCTCCTCTCTGCCTCCTTTACAATTTTGAATGAAAAATACATAAGATGCCTCATTTTCACTTGCTTTGTTTGCAATTGCTTTCTCAGATGAAGGCTGGCTCTTTTAAACATCAAATTATCCCTTTAAATTGCAGCAGAGATGAAGCATGTCACCTTTCTTTCAATTCTAGCACACGAAGAAAACGTAAGTTTTTCATTTTAGCACTTCAAAATTTCGATTTCCTGGCACATTATTGTAAGATTTTTCAAGGACTAGCAACATTATTGATGGTATCAAAAAAAAGAGAAAGTAGCATTTTTCTTACATGGAGCATATCTCTAGTAGTAATCATTTTTTTCTTCTTAGGAAATCACATTGATTATCCCTTATTCACATGATTAAAAAATCTTTAATTTTGGAACTGCAGATCTATATGCACAATGACCTAATCACTCATCTGAAAGTTGCAGACAACCTTTCCAAATTCAAACTCTTTATCTTTCCCCAAACCCTATCCCTCTTATACTAAATGAATGTTCTAAATTAGACACTTCCCGAAGCCTCACCTACTCAATGGTTTTCTCTGCTTCTTACGTCCAACATAGACTTAACCTTCTCTCCATAGTGACCTACTCAAAGTTTATTCTGTAGAACATACAGCTCCAAATCTCACAATCTTCTCACACTCTGCTCCCTTTGCCTGGAGCGCAAATCTGCTGGGCTTCCTTTCTGTCTCCACTTCATCCTTTTTGAGCTCTAACTCTCCTAGAAAGTGATGATAACTTAAGAAGTTCTCAGTTTAGAAGGAGAGATGGGCAACTAAAAGAATACTTTAAAGAAATGTGATAATAGAAACTTCATTACAATAATTTGTTTATATATCTTTATGTTGTTAATTTATAATCTTTTTGAGGTCAAGGATTATATCTAATTTATCTTTGTATTTTTAGTGTTTAGCATAATCAATAAATATTTTATGTTTATTAAGGAATAGATACTTAATAGATATTTACTAAATATATGTAGTTCTCCTGAACTACAGTTATAAAAACATTATTATACAAGTACCCTTAACATCTTTTTCATTCTTAAATGAGCTCTAGTCAACAGCTCACTGAGAAGATTCAGATTTACATGAAATCATAAATTGTGAGACAAAATCCCAGGTGTTTTCCAAAATTGCCACAGTATAATTCACACGTCCTACTGCAGATTGTGCTTTTGAAATGCAAAGGTGCAGCATTAAACCAAGGGAAATATAAGGTCCTTAGAAGAAATTCGTATGAGCAAATTATTTTCTCATCATGCAGTGTGACTTCTTTCCTTAGCAGTGTGACATGGTGATCGCCCATAAACTGCATACCTCGACCATGCCTCGGCTTTCCGTTGAAACTGCTCTCTGTAACCCTAATGTGACAGGCAAGCAGTCCAAACCAATGCCATTTTGGCCCCTGCACCACTTTAAGAAAAACTAGGCTGGGTACAGTGGCTCAAGCCTGTAATCCCAGCACTTTGGGAGTCCAGGCGGGTGGATCACGAGGTCAAGAGATCGAGACCATCCTGGTCATCATGGTGAAACCCCGTCTCTACTAAAAATACAAAAAATTAGCTGGGCATGATGGCGCGTGCCTGTAATCCCAGCTACTCAGGAAGCTGAGGCAGGAGAATTGCCTGAACCCAGGAGGCGGAGGTTGTGGTGAGCTGAGAGCTGAGATCGCGCCATTGCACTCCAGCCTGGGTAACAAAAGCGAAACGCCATCCCCCCCTCCAAAAAAAAAGAAAGAAAAACTAAGACTTGTAATAAGTAACGAAGGTCTGTAATTTTCCACCCTACCCAGACAATGTGTAAACTAACGCTTATCTTGACTTCTGTGAACCACTTAAGTAACAAGCCCCTCGCCCTCACCCCCGCCCAGGAGGTGGTTTATGGTCATAAAAGGTCTTGACACCCTCCTTTCGGGGCCACGGGTTAGAGAGATGCAAGTCCTCCATGGCCACCGGCAATAAAGACCCTGCAATTTGGCCTAGTCTTTGTCTCAGTGGTGATTTCACGCCCGCTCAGTTACAGTAGGATCTATATAGAGTTCTATTTGCTATTGGTCTAAGGATCAGAAGAACTGGTTTATGAGGCTAGTTCTGGCTCCTCCGTACACCAGCTATATAATTTATACAGTTGTTTTGAGACTCAGTTTTCTTATCTACAAATGTGGGTGATAATACCTGTCCTGATTACCTCACATAGATACAGGGAGGCTCAAATGAGCTAATGCACATGAAAGTACTTTGAAACATACAAGTTGCTGTGAAAGTGTAAAATATCATGATTAGGTAAAATGTTTTAGTTTGTTATAAATATTAGAATAGAAGTGAATGTTGCAGTGTAAAAAATAAATTTATCTAATCTGAATTTATTTGTTAAAATGTTTTCTTATCAATAATTATATTACCAGAATATTTGTTAATTTACTGAGTGTTTGCAATGCACTAGAACCCATGCAGATTATCTCATTTAATTCTAACTATAAATCCATAAAGTAGGAGTGATTATGACCAAATCCTTTATAGATAAGGAAGCTGAGACTTACAGATACTAAGTGATAAGGATATTCTATACTACTGCAGAATTTTAGCATCCAAACTTCAATTACTAAAGTGATCATTGTAAAGAAAGAAGAAAAAAAAAGGTTCTAAAATGAGTATACTCTTGTCTATCAATGAGTTATTTACTTTCCCCACACTTTCCCAAGAATTATTCTAAGGTGAATAGTACATGAAATTACTCCTAGCATGGTTACCTATGTCTGAATTTTAAAGAGTTTTTTAATGACATAAGAATAGCACATGGTATTATACAAGGAGGGTAAAAAGGAAGCTCTATGAGATGCTAAACTTTTTCTCTAAATATACATTCTTCCCCAAGAGATTTCCTTCTTTATGTTCCCTAAATCAGGGGATATCAATTAATTATCTACCATTTACTCAAGCTAGAATCATTGGTACTATTTTTTTTTTAATTTTTAAACTTTCTCCTTCATCCCTACTTCCCTATCCTTATTTCATTTAATCAATTATCATGTCGTCTCTTCTACCTTGTCTGTATTTCTTGATTCAGTTTTCTTCTCTTCACCTCCTTTCTACCACACTAGTCCAAGCCAAAATGATTCCTTTCTTAGAATACAGTGGACATCTTTCAACTGATCCCAATGCATCTATTTTTACATTCCTTTTAATTCAGTCTCCAATGGCTAGATTGATCTTTTATATTGCCAATTCAATAATGCTATACCTTTGTCTGCAATAGTTTCTGAATTCCCCTTGTTCTTCAAATAAATCTGAAAAGCTCTGACATGGATTTTGAGTCTCTGTATGATCTGCTTTACCTAATCTCATGTCATACTAATTGTTTCTCATTTTATATCTTGTAGCCATATAAACCTTATTTTACTTTAGTCAATACTCATGCTTCTTCCAGCCTTGGAAGCCTGTACATATTAGTTCCTCTGCCTGGAATGCTTGTCACCCTCACCCTGCCACCTGGATAGCATGAAGCCATTCTTCAGGCAGCACTTTACATGCCAGTTCCTAAGGGAGGCATTCCTCAATCACCCCTAGATTGGGTCATATTCCCTGTTAATTGCTCTTATGCATGCTGTTTCTCTTTTTCAATAGCCTATATCATAGTAATCTTAATTATGGAAGAAATTATCTGTGTAACTCAAATAAACACAGAGTTTTTGTTTTTCTTACATTTCTGTCCTTATAGCTGGGTAGTGCAAGAAAAGTTGAGTTCCCTCAGAAGGTGAGATGGCAAAAGATCATAAATAGCTATGCTCTAAAATTTCCCCAGCCATACCTGTTTACTGTTTGAGGCCAGGATTTCTATCTTGTTTGTGACTGTAGCACAGAGTGGGTGTGCAATGACTATTTGGTAAATGAGTGAATATATGAAGTTTCCCCATGGATCACCTAAAACTCTAGAATTCTACCTAAAATAAAATATAATTCATTCTTACTACTCAGATAAATGGAAACTACTTCTTATGAATCTCTCCATGAAATCAAGAATCTTTAGCCTAAGTTGTTATATCTTTTTTACTCTGTTATCCTTGGTGCCTAATGTATTTTTTGATTTTTATTGCTTAATTTTACAGAAACCAGTCTGAGGTGAATGCTATTATTCTTATTTTTATAAATAAAGAAACAAACTGATAATCTTGTAGCCACCATCCAAATCCTTTTCCTCCTTCCATAGTAACAGCACTCTGGATGGCACACAGCTTGACATTTCTCTGACTTTCTTGCATTAAGATATATCCTTCTGGCAAATTCTCTCCCACCTTGTGAGATAAACTATGTGCGCCTCTAAGCCTGAGCTTTCAGAGAATGAGTGCACCTTCTCTTCGTCAAATACTTTTCTTCCTCTGACTGACCCTGGGTATGGCAACTCAGCTGCATCTCTGAATCTCTATGAGGAGGATAAAGTCCTTTGTACTTGAAACGTACATGTAAGCAGCAAATAAATGGCTATTTGTCTCATCTGTTGCAATTTGGAGTCCAGTTTTTCAGCAGTTTGCTTATGTAATCAAGGTACACTCAGAAACGTGTTATAATATTCTCTAAGGCCAGCAGGTGGCGCCCGATCTCAGGACTGCTTGGCTCAAAGACCATCCATCTCCTTCAAGGGCGTCTTTGGTGAACAAAATTTAGAAATGTCTCTTTAGGCCGGGCGCGGTGGCTCAAGCCTGTAATCCCAGCACTTTGGGAGGCCGAGGCGGGTGGATCACGAGGTCAAGAGATCGAGACCATCCTGGTCAACATGGTGAAACCCCGTCTCTACTAAAAATTACAAAAAATTAGCTGGGCATGGTGGCGCGTGCCTGTAATCTCAGCTACTCAGGAGGCTGAGGCAGGAGAATTGCCTGAACCCAGGGGGCGGAGGTTGCGGTGAGCCGAGATTGCGCCATTGCACTCCAGCCTGGGTAACAAGAGCGAAACTCCGTCTCAAAAAAAAGAAATGTCTCTTTAATTTGTGTACCTCTATAATCCTGCTTCATCTATCCTAATTCTTATGTGATTATTTTCCCCAATCTTTTTTTTAAGTGTTAGTGTGTTTCAATCATTCATCCAGTAATCTTTCAATTAACTTTTAATGAATGCCTACATTTTTGGAGTAGATTCAAAGAACAGTTAAATCAAATCTCTACTCCTGAGAAGTCTGTTGGTGGTCAAAAAGACAGGAAAATAATGCAAATAAATAATAGTGGACACAATTTTAAAAGTGGTGCATATAGTAGAAATGCGAATACAAGATTTGATTGCTACAAGGAGAACGTGCCTGTCCTGGTTCCGTTAATATGAGCTGATGATTAATTAGCCAATATCCTGCTTAATTTATTTTCCTCCTTTCAACCCAGTAAGATCAGGGCACTTCTGACATCTCTATTTGAACTAGGGTAGACTTAGGAATGGAAGAGGAGCCTTCTGATGAGATTCTAGCCCTTTATCTCCTTGTACCAGCCCTTGTACATTGAGCTGCACAGTCTACTAATGAGCTCTAAATTGTGTGATTAGACAGGTAGTTTGGTTTCATTATCACCAATTCTTTCAAAGTGACACTGCTAATCTTTTGAATTAGTCAAGGAAAATAACTGCAACCAATCAGATAACTGGACTGGTGAAAATAGATTTCTTGGAAATGGTGGGTTTAAAACCTAATAGTGTGTTCAGAAAATATTTTGGAAGAAATAGTACTTTGCAAGGGGCAAGAAACAGACATGAACACGGACCACTTAAAAATAGGTCCAAGTGTTGGGTTAGTTTGTCCTTGAAAATTAGCAAAATAAAAGAATATTTTCAGAGGTTTAATAAATTATCTTATTCTTCAAACATTTTAATCTTTTCTGACTACATAGGTATTCTGTACCATAGATTGTTACCCCCACCCAACCTGTTCAGTTCACATATTTATGCTTTCATTTTATCATGTCATCTGTATTATCAAGAGAGCATCAGTTCAGCAAGCCACATTTCAAACACATGTTTTCTTTTACCTATATATTTAAAATTAAAATAAATTTTATTTCATTAAAAAGTAGAGGCAACAGTTTTATACCAATTGCCTATGGTGCATTTCACAATTTAACCTTTGCTTTTCACAAGAGAGCATATCAATTTTTGAATCAGTTGAAATCTTTACAGTGAATTACAGTTAAAAATACATATATGGCCCTTGATGTGTCTGATTGTAATCAGGCTGTAGAACATTCTAAGGACAATGGTTCCAGGAGTAGTTCTTATTTCATGGTTCTTATGTCAATAAGACCAGTGGCTTATTGTTGCAAATAATGGAAGTACAGTTCATATAATAGACTATGTTAGACAATAAATTACTCTTGGTATGAAAATAAATATGTTGAATCTCTTCAGCATTTATATATGGCAGGAGACCATTTGAATAGTTAAAATATTTTATAGCTTTGGCATTAGCTTTTGATTTTACTGGATATTTTTCAAACACAAAATATAATTTTAGATCTTGAGTTTATTGTACATAGAATTAGAGAGAGAAACAAGCTTTTCTATCTGAAGTTAATCTTTTTTTTTTTTTTTTTTGAGACAGAGTCTCGCTCTGTTGCCTAGGCTGGAGTGCAGTGGCATGACCTCAGCTCACTACAATCTTCACCTCCTAGGTTCAAGCGATTCTTGTGCCTCAGCCTCCCAAGTGGCTGGGATTACAGACACGCACCACCATGCCTGACTCCTTAATATTTTGTTTGTTATAACTTATGAAAGGTTAAAATGATAACAGATGCTGTCACTCACTTCTTGTCATCCCTTTTCTCAACTTACTCATTTTTTTTGGAGCAGAACAAACCAGGGAGCACAGGTTACTTATCTCTGTAAATATAATCTTTCCTGGTCTTAACTATCTGTTTATGCAAATATCCTATCAGTTCTATATGTTTACACAGAGAGTTAGAGATGATTGAGAGATAATAGAATTTGAAGGTAGTAAGTGACAATTTTAATGAGAAGCCCAAAGTCAGATCAAGATATCTGATGGGAATTCCTTCCGGAGATATATTTAATTGGGGCTTGAACTTGTTTTAAGTAAGATGAATAATTCTATTAAGAAAAATGCATCTAACAAATAGAACTCTAATTGAACTATAATGCTTACCTTTAAAAATAACAGATGTGATTAAATGCATATCATCAGAGTGGCCTTCCTGTCTAGATATAAGGCTTTTAAGTGTTTCACTCCTCTCTGCTTATTGACTTTGGTTAATATATTCTGTGGATTTACACTTGATGTATTCAAGAAAGTAGAAAATAATTAACCACCACTTAGGTTACTGTCAAGAATGATGAAGTAGCAGAGATCCACTAGGCTTTCATGGCCTGCTGGACTCACAACATTTTAAATCTCTGGGATCTCATTAGTAGTACTTCAAATACAGTATCTTTGAAAATGAGTCTTATTTCTAGTTTAAGAAAGAGACACATGATTATCTGGTAAATTTAACTTAACAGGAAGAAATTTTATCAAAAATAGGATTTGATCAAGAGGTTTCAGCTAAACACTTGAGAGACACAAATGACTGAACTCCATGAAATCAATGGTTGGTGTATTAGTTCATTTTCCTACTGCTATTAAGAAGTGCTCAAGACTGGGCAATTTATAAAGAAAAGAAGTTTCACTGACTCACAGTTTAGATGGCTGGGAAGGCCTCAGGAAACTTACAATCATGGCAGAAGTCAAAGAGGAAGCAAGGCACCTTCTTTACAAGGTGGCAGGGAAGAGAAGTGCTGAGTGAAGAGGGAAGAAACCCTTAAAACACCATCCAATCTCATGAGAACTCAGTCACTATCATGAGAACAGCATGGGGGAAGCTGCCTGCATGATTCAGTTACCTCCACCTGTTCTCTCCCTTGACAGGTGGGTTTTATGGGGATTATGGAGATTTCAAGATGAGATTTAGGTGGGGACAGAAAGCCTGACCATATCAATTGGTAAGATACTACAATTTCGGAAAACCAATGGATACAGAAAGGGAGAAAGAAAGTCTCATGACTCTTCCGTGGAAGAATTGACTAATGATGTTTCATAGGATATGCTAAACACTGGGAATCTACATTTGGTAAATAGACTTCTCAAAATACACTATAAAGTAGTAGCTATTATTATCTAAATTGGATGGGAAAACCTTGGCTTACTTGGTTAGGTCGAATAACTTTCTTAAAGTCAAAATGCTGGAAATCAGATACAGTCTGTGTGGCTCCAAATGGACTTTAAGTTTCAAGAATGTTTGGAAAAACACATGAAGCAGGAGAAACTTTGCTACTTGATATTTTTTGAGGCTCAAACCAAGTGAGAGTATTTTCTAAAGAACCAAAAAAACATACATTTCACTTTTCTAGCTATGCTCCATTTATAAAATGCAAAAATTCTGAATAGCTGCTTTTATTTTCTACTTAATGTTCTAAGAAGAGACACACTTATAATCAAGTGTCAAGTCAGACATGAATCAGCCTGTAATTATTTTATATATATTGCCTAGCTAATGTTCTGTAAGTCCCTTCTTATTCATTGCATGATTTAACATTGCTCTTTTTTATATAATTAAAATAGAATTCACTATGGAGCTCATACAACTACCATCTTCAACTATTAATCAAGGAGTCATTCAACTGAGAATGGGGAGATTGAGGTGCTGAATCACTTTTTATTTTGTGAAGTCCACCAGAATAACCCATAAAGCAAATAGCAACCTATTTCAAGTGAGTTGTGCAAGAAAACTACTTAGAATACAATGACAGTTTGTTTTTTCAATTCACACATGTCTTGAACACTGGCTTGGGTGTGACAACAGCATTTCACATGACACTTTCTAAAGGTTAGAACATGAGAGCAATTTGTCATAAGTTTGTCATTTGTTTGCCCTAATACATATTGTTGAAGAGCAGAACAAATAATTGTTCACACTGCCTCAGCCAAGACCTTATTCATGGCTTCTCCATTGACTCATATGTAAATTAGCATAAGAAATAAATGAGAAAATGAAAATTTCTGTTGACTTTTACTTAGATCGGGAAACAGTAAAGTTTTTCTTTTACAGAGCCATATGGAAAATATTCTAGGCTATGATTGGTCTCTGGTACAGTCACTTGCCTCTGCCATGGCAGAGAGGCAGCAACAGATGAAATATAACAAATGGATGTGCCCATTTCAGTGAAACGCTGTGTATAAAAGCAGGTGGTGGGAGGATTTGGCCTCTGGGCTGTAATTTGCCAATCCTTTATTTAATTCAACAACCTACCTCTGGAAAGAGTATGCAAAATAAAAATCAGAGTTTTAGAAACATAAGGAATTTTAGAGGTTTTTGTGGAATTCCTCTATTCATTTTAAATAAGAAAACCAAGCCTCAAAATAAATAAGTGAATTGCCTGGAGCGTCACAGGTACCCAGTCACAGAAGAACAATCTTGTTCTCCCCGGTAATTGTTCTGGCAGGATTGCTGCCTTGGTTGCCCAGAGAATCACAGAGGGAAAAATGACCTACCGAGGAGTGTGGAAGGACGTTTTTTGGTAGTCTGATGGTGCATCTTTTTGTATGTCAATATATGCAAATATATGCTAATTCAAATGGGATATTTGGCAAGCCTTAGGGATCCCCATTTAGCTGCTACTAAGGAAGTTATCCCCAAAGAATACAAACTAGAATAAAATTGTTCCAATGCCTGATTAATTTTTTGTGGTCTGTGTAGAGCTGCCTACTTACTTCCCCAATTCCCTGAGCTGGGTCTCCTCTGTGGTTGTTTTCATGTTTTGCAAAGACCACTTAGCAAATATGCTCAGACTCCTTCTTTTCATGCAAGCAGGAGCCCTGGCTCACTCTCACTTTGTGGACAGTAGTGCCAGGCAGATGCTGGAGATCCTTTTAAAATAAACTTTATCCTGTTTGGTGATAGACTGGAGTTGAGTGATTTCTGCCTTGGAGTGAGTTCTGGAGATTAAAGTAGGTGGTTGACTTTGGAACCAGACTTCGTTTAGAGTAGGAGACTAAAAGTGGGAGTGACTTTCCGGCAATCTGTTTCTGCAAAGAAAGTGCTTTGAAAATACCAAAAGCAAACTCACAGTTTTGGACATTAGAATATGAACATTAGGTAGAAATTCTTATAAGAGGATTAATAAACATTGTTCTGATGAAGATGATAATAATAACAAGCAATTATACAGGGCTTACTATATGACAAAAACAATTCTAAGTCTTTTCACATGTATTAAATAATTTATATTATATTATGCTCTGTGTAAAACCCCTCCAGAGCTCTCCATTATATAAAGAGTAAATCCAGAATCCTTAGCATCTAGATCAGTACTCTCCCCCTTACTTTTTAGTACTTTCATTATTCTCCTGTATATATCATGTGCTGTAGACATTTGGTGCTACTTGCTATATTTTAAAAGCTTTTTATTATCTTCTCTGGATCAGACACTGCTTAGCTGCTTGGGAATACAAAAAACAGAACTCCCTTTTTGTTTCTGAGAAACTTACTCCCTAGCTGGGGGAACAGCTTTCAGCTAGTTCTAGATTCTATAAACCTAACTGGAAGGAGGGGAAGTTAATAAGGCCTTTGTTGAACCCCCAAATAGTTAACTAGTTAATCACACAACTATATTTATTGTACATTTTGATCCTCTCATTTAAATATTAGATTCTATTTATTACTTGAGTATTTTCCAGGGTACTGTTGAATACAAAAATATACATTAAAAAAATACCGGTTTCTTTAAGCTTATCTACATTTAGGAAAAGGAAAAAATAAGCTTCTCTAGAGAAGGTATTCTAAATGTAGGAGAAAACCAGGGTTGTTATTTGCATAAGGGAAAAGAGAACATGCAGAATAAAAATACAGCAAAAAAGGAAAAAAGCCAATTAAAGAAAAAAAAAAAGAAAAAGGTCAAGATTTTGAAAATGGTCAGGGAGAATGAGGACTGATAAAAGGCCCTTTAATTTGTCAAGAAGGAGATCACCAAGAAAGCATATTTAGTAAAGTGGTAGTAATGAAAGGCAAATTTCCAGTGGCTAAAAAGGAAACAGGTAACTATGGTCTAAGCCGTAGTCATGTAAATACTTTTTATTGAATGGAATCAGCCCAATAGTAGCTTTAGAAGCAGCAGAAGCTTGAGAAGCCTAGATTTTGAGAATCTTCATCAGTTACCTATGTTATCCATAGGAAGAGATCTGTAGGTTCTATTTATATTAGTGTTTCCATGCGAAGGATTTTTATTTTTAAAGTTTCTTACTTTGGTAATGTCAAGATATGAGGGTCAACAGAAAGTGTATATTTAAGGAAATGAATGCTGCTAGTCTCTAAAATGGCCTTGAAACTTTGGTGACAAAGCCAGCTGTCTTTAGGGACATGCAGGAGCTGGAAGCAGTTTACAGAAAACATAGAAAAATTATGGGATTATTTTGAAGGATGAATCTAGCTTCTTTTTTAGGATAAATATACCAATAATTCTTTGGATAAAATTTTGGTTACAAATATAATTTTGTTTTTAAAAAAGTATGTTCTTGATCTATATTTAGAGTGTTATAACTGTAACACTTTTTCACTTACTAAACACAGAGAATACACCTTTCAAATAGTAGCAAGTCTCCAATTAGAGCCGTTTTTGTCTTACGTAAGCATAGTCTGATTTCGCAGGCAGTGCTGGAATGATGGCTGAATAGTTCTTTCTTGTCTGTTCTCCCAATTTTGGTAGAAGTAAATTAAAATATAGCTCACAAGCAACAATATTTTTGGTGGCAGGGTTACCTTGGTATTTCAAAACATTGAGGGGGGAGTTTACTTGACATGTTTGATAATAGTGAAAAAAAGTTGGCCTTTGATGTCTGAATCATTGAGGAAAAATGCAGCCATTTGGTATATTGTCTTATTACCTGCTTTGTCTTCCAAAGATTCTTGTGTGACTACTGAAAGTTTACTCACCGTTAGACCATGTAGTCTACCACAGTGGTTTCTAGCCTTTTGAATTTGAAAAAGTTATAACTTTTTTTAGAAAGTTAGCAGGATTATATTGTATGGTCGGTTTACTATTTTAGCAAGACTTGTGCAGAGCTGATGTTTTTGCTTAACTCGAAATTATTCACTTTTTCTC
Source organism: Callithrix jacchus (assembly GCF_049354715.1). Classification (NCBI taxonomy): domain Eukaryota; kingdom Metazoa; phylum Chordata; class Mammalia; order Primates; family Cebidae; genus Callithrix; species Callithrix jacchus. The sequence goes on along the minus strand of NC_133508.1, from coordinate 144,076,261 downwards.
CGGTAACAGCACCCTGATTTTCTTAGGGAATCCAGCTCTTACTCCTTTTTATTCCATGTTGTTCGTGAGGGTCCGACTCTATCTCTGGGCTTAGATACAGACATTTAGACCATTAAATTTTCTGTCTACAGTGATTGGTTCAGGGTTAGTCATATGATCTACCCATATCCAGTAAGACTTCTGTTGAACTATTGAACTAGTAGGAAAAGTTTTCTTTCCATGACTAGGATTAGAAGAAAAAATGATGTAAGCCTGACTCCTATGAGATCATCATGTCAAATTTGGGAATAAAGTCCTTTAAAAAGCAAAGTAGAGCCAAGAAATGGAGAGGGGTCAGGGCCTGAAAACAGAAACTGAATCCCAAGTGTAGATACATTTATAACTATGACAATGAATTCTTTCATTACATGAGTCAATTAATTCTCTTTTAGTTTAAACCAGTTTGGGTTAGATTTTAAACATGTGCAACTGAGAATTCAGACTAATGTACCGAGGAAGACCATTTAGAAATATAAATAACTACCATTCTTTTATCATAATCATTTATTTATTTTTATTTTTTTAAATTGTTAAAATTTTTGTGGGTACATAGTAACTGTATATATTTATGGGATACATAAGATATTTCAATACAAACATACAGTGTGAAATAAGTGCATCATGGGGAATGAGGTATCCCTTTGCTCAAGCATTTATCCTTTGAGTTATTTTTAAATGTACAATTAAGTTATCATTGACTGTAGTCACCTTATTGTGCTATCAAATAGTAGATCTTATCCATTATTTTTAACTATTTTTGTTTGCACCCATTAACCATCTCCATCTCCCTCCCAGACCCCTACTACCCTTCCAGGCTGTCTTTCTACTCTCTGTGTCCATGATTTCAATTGTTTTGATTTGTGGATCTCACAAATAAATGAGAACATGTGATGTTTGTCTTTCTGTTCCTGAGTTATTTCACTTAACATAATGATCTCCAGTTCTACATTGTTACAAATAACTGGATCTCCTTCTTTTCGATGGATAAATGGTATTCCATTATGTATGGGTACCACGTTTTCTTTATCCATTCATCTGTTGATGGACACTTAAGTTGCTTCCAAATCTTAGCTCTTGTAAACAGTGTACAAAAAATATGGGGAGTGCAGATATTTCTTTGATATACTGATTTCCTTTCTTTTTTTTTTGAGACGGAGTTTCGCTCTTGTTACCCAGGATGGAGTGCAATGGCGCGATCTGGGCTCACGGCAACCTCCATCTCCTGGGTTCAGGCAATTCTCCTGCCTCAGCCTCCTGAGTAGCTGGGATTACAGGCACGCGCCACCGTGCCCAGCTAATTTTTTGTAATTTTTAGTAGAGACGGGGTTTCACCATGTTGACCAGGATGGTCTCGATCTGCCGACCTCGTGATCCACCCGCCTCAGCCTCCCAAAGTGCTGGGATTACAGGCTTGAGCCACCGCGCCCGGCCCTGATTTCCTTTCTTTAGGGTATACACCTAGCAGGGGTCGTATGGTAGCTCTACTTTTAGTTTTTTGAGGAACCTCCAAACAGCTCTCCATAGTAGTTGTACTAATTTATGTTCCCACTAACAGCACACAAGGGTTCCATTTTCTCCAGATTCTCTCCAGCATTTGTAATTGCTTGTCTTTTGGATATAAGCCATTTTAACGGGGGTGAAGTGATATGTCATTGAAATTTTGATTTGCATTTCTCTGATGATTGAGTACCTTTTCATATGCCTGTTTGCCATTTCTAGGTCTTCTTTTGAGAAATGTCTATTCAAATCATTTGCCCATTTTTTGATCAGAGTCTAATAGATTTTTCCTGTAAACTTGTTTGAGCTCCTTACATATTCTGGTTATCAGTCCCTTGTCAGATGCGTAGTTTGCAAATATTTTCTCCTATTCTGTGGATTGTCTCTTCATTTTGTTGACTATATTCTTTGCTTCACAGAAGCTTTTTAAGTTGGTATAATCTTATTTGACAATTTTTGCTTTGGTTGCCTATGCTTATGGGGTATTGCTCAAGAAATGTTTGCCTAGACCAATGTCCTGGAGATTTTCCTTAATGTTTTCTTTGAGTAGTTTCATAGATTGAGGTCTTAGATTTAAGTCTTGAATCCATTTTGATTTGATTTTTGTATGTGGTGAGATATAGGGCTTTAGTATTTTTCTTATACAAATGGATATCCAGTTTCCCCAATATCTGTTATTGAAGAGACTGTCATTTCTTCAGTGTATGTTCTTGGAACCTTTGTCAAAAAGGTTGTTGGATTTGTTTATGGGTTCTCTATTCTGTTTTATTGGTTTATGTGTCTGTTTTTATGCCACGATCATGCTGCTTTGGTTTTTATAGCTCTGTAGCATAATTTGAAGTCAGGGAATGTGATTCCTCCAGTGTTGTTCTTTTTGCTTAGGATAGATTTGGATATCCTGGGTTCTTTGTGATTACATATACATTTTAGATTTTTTTTTAATTTCTGTGCAGAATGTCATTGGTATTTTGATAGGGATTACATTGAATCTGTAGATTACTTTGGGTAATATGGACATTTTAACAATATTGATTCTTCTAATCCGTGAATATGAAATACTTTTCCATTTTTTGGTATTCTCTTCAATGTCTTTCATCAGAGTTTTATAGTTTTCATTATAGGAATCTTTTCCTTCTTTGGTTAATCTCATTTAATTTTATGTGTGGCTACTGTAAATGGGTTTACTTTTTTATTTTTTTTTTTACATTGTTCACTGTTGGCTTATAGAAATGCTACCAATTTTTGTATGTTGATTTTATAACTTGCAAATTTACTAAATTTGTTTATCAGTCTAATAGTTATCCTGTGGAGTCTTTAGGTTTTACCAAGTATAAGATTATATCATCTGCAAACAAGGATGGTTTGAATTTTGTTTCCAATTTGGATGCCCTTTATGTCTTTCTCTTGTCTAACATTATCATTTAGTTTAAGAAAAGAACATCTTCATTAAAAAAATAGAAAGAATAAAAGGCAATCCTTTGAGAAAGAATTTAATTTTATAAAATCATTGCGTTTAATATTCTTATTTCTTAACAGATAAGTGAAAACCTTATCATAGGGCACCAAGGAATGGATGATCAAATACAACCGTAAACTGAGGCTCAAAAAGATGACAGTTTGAGTTTCACTTCAACAGTCAGTGTTGTAGATTATTAGGCAGTTACTTGGATTCCTTGCATGGGTGACCCTTCAGTTTTTAACTGGAACAAATGATTCCTACATAACTACCCCATATGCTTGTTATGAGAAGAAAAGTATAAGCTAGTTTACATAACAGTGTTCAAAAGCTAAATGTCATTATAATGCACAATTTACTATTAATTTCTTTTCTTTTTTTTTTTTGAGACAGAGTCTCACTCTGTCTCCCAGGCTGGAGTGCAGTGGTGCAGTCTTGGCTGACTGCAACCTCCACCTCCCAGGTTCTCCTGCCTCAGCCTCCCAAGTAGCTGGGACTACAGGCGCATGCCACCATGCCCAGCTAATTTTTGTATTTCTAGTAGAAATGGGGTTTCACTATGTTGGCCAGGCTGGTCTTGAACTCCTGACCTTGTGATCTTCCTGACTCAGCCTCCTGAAGTGCTGGGATTACAGGGGTGAGCCACCACGTTTGGCCTATTAATTTCTTACCTGTGATTATGACTTGAGGGCTGGAGAAATTTTAATTTAAACTCTGTATGACTTTGGTAAATTAAGCTGTATCTCTACATGTATGAGGAATCTTTCAAAGCTTAAAATATTTGTAGAGGTCCTTGCAATATATGGTTTCAAATTTCTGCTAACATTTTGGGTACAATTTAATTTAAATATTATAAAATGCACACTCATTGAATATATTAGAGTTAAATGAAATAAAGTGATATTTTTCAAAAATGCTCACATGTGAAGAAATGAACATCTGTTTTATGGGCTAATTATGTGATGTGTAGCAAGCACTTTTTGTTCATAGTTCTGTTTTGAAGGATTGGTCAGCAAGCCATATCATAAACACTGTTAAAATGGGACTCTTGTGCATGAATAAATCTGTGTTTTTTTTCTGTACTCTCAGCAGATTTTCTCTTTTAAAAGACATACTTGATTTTTAAATGAATTTTATTGCCAGAATGAAACAACTGACTTGAAATCATTTTAACAGGCAAAATGTCTGATTTAGTAAAATCCAGGATTTCTTTACCAGGAGACTGTTCTCTTGGGTTTTGTTATTTTTAAAGTTCTGGACATTAAGCTGAGCTTCTGTGAATTAGCGGCCAAAGAAGAGAAGTATGGGTGTTTTTCTATAAGAAGAACCTGCTTCATAGTCAAGGATTTGCATCATATCCAATCACATTTGGCAGAAGAAAGAAGAAAAATGAGAATGCAGATAAAGCAATTGCTGACTGCTCTTGAGGCTACAAAACCCTGTCCTTCCCCAGTCCTGCACGGGTGTGTGTTGATTTAGACTGTCTGTTCATTGGCAGCTTGCCATTCAGATGAGTGGTTCTTCCTCTCCTTTGAGACTGCCTTTGAAGTTTCCTGTTGCAGAGACCAGAGGTAATAGGCCATTTTGCACAATTTATAGGAGCAAAGCGAAAGCAGCAATTTCTCCTTCAGAAACCTACTGAAACGTCACCTGCAGTGAGCATATGTTTGGCAACAACAAGGTCATGTACTTGGCGTTTTAACCAGTTTGATCAAAACCAAAAGGCCCAGTGCTTTGAAGTGCTTCAATTTCACCAGGGGCACGATGACTTGGCCCAAATATGTCAGCACCTTTTCAGGTGGGCAACTCTCAGTCAGGTTTCATGATTTCATTTCAATATTGTCCTGAATTGACCTGATCTAATAATTTTACCAATGCTGTATGCCTTCCATAGCTGTCGCTTCGCTAGATAAAATGGATTTTGCTCCTTTCAGAATTCAGTGATAGCTGGTGTGATAGATGAAGCACATGGGCTCTGGAGCCAGACTATCTTGATGATCAAATCCCAGTTCTGTCACTAATTAGCTCTATGACTTTGGGAAATGTACCTATACTCTTTGTGCCTCAGTTTCCTTCTATGTAAAGTGGAGGTAGCCACCTCAAATGTTTGTTATGAGGATTAAGTGAACACAGAGTGTAAGTTATTATTATTATTATCATGGTTAAACATTGATGTTTTATTATGTCCTCTTATTTTTTGCTGATCCAGAAAAACTAACAATATCATCACATATTTGAGTCTGGAATATTTATTAACTATATGTACATTGTTCATATCATTATTATAAGTATTGTTGAAGATAAAAAACCAGATTATTAGCTCTATGATGACTATTGCAATATCTGACATAGGGTTAATTACGACAGATAATAAAAACTGGTAGTTTTCAAGAGACCTTTGCAATTTGTTTTGACTGAATTAGTTAAGTAAGCAAATAAAGCCCTTGATGCTGCAGTGAAGATACTTGGCAAAGCATTAGATGGTCAAAGAAATTGATTAGGAGTTATTTTCCACAAAAGTGCCTGAAGCTTATAGAGATCTTGTGTTTCATCACTGAGCATTTGAGTTTAAAATGAATACAACACTTGGTTCCAAAGACAGTGCTTGACACACAGTGAATATTTTTTCAATAACTGTTCTTTCACTTTACGAAGCAATTTCACATATACCTCCTCAGGGTTTCTCAGGCTCAACACTATTGACTATTCTGGGCTGGTTGGTTCTTTGTTTTGGAGGACTGCTCTGTGCATGTAGGATGTGTAACAGTAACCCTTGTCTCTACTAACTGGATCCACATTCCTCATTTCCCCCACCCCCAGTTATGGTAACCAAAAATGTCTCCAAACATTGTTAAATGTGATGAGGGTCAAAATTGCCTCTACCTGAGATCCATGAATTCTCACTTTATCCTCAAACATTTTTTTGTGTGGGGAATGATAGTATTGGATTTCCGTTATTCAACTGAGAAAACAAAACTTCAGAGCATTTAAGTGACTTATGCAGTGTTCGTTGGCTAGTGACGGGCAGAGCCAGCACTTGAACTTTGTAGGTTTTCTTGCATCCTAAACCCTTCTTCTGGCTTACATGACTGTACATGGCATAAAAGCCAAGACTGAAACAGACAGAACTACAGGATGCAATACTGTACCAGGGCAGCTGGCTGATTTAGCTGGGCTGGTTAGAGTAGTGAGCACTCAGCAACTCTTCACTTATGTTTCTGTTCTCTGGGCCATCTTTGGAAAGAATAAAAAATAGCCACAGTGATAGTTTCTGGGAATCACTAAAACCCCCAAAGGAACATGCCATTTACTTTATATTATAGACCAACCAAATGTCTATCTTATCTAAAGAAATGGAAAAAATAACTTTGTCAAATTTTCTTAGCTGTGGACACAGCGTATTGATGTAGGACATTCTGATTTTATTTATATTTGTGAGGGTCTAATTTAATTTCCTTTCCTTTCTTTTAGAGAACAATATATTCAAATGTTTCTTGAGGGGGAAAGTAAGGAAAAGAGCATCTGATGTCTAGAGTCTGCTTTAAATCATTCATGCAGACTGGCCTGTGAAATATAATTGCTGTTCCTTCCAGGCGGTTTTACAGACACAAGAGATCTAAATTTTACCTAACTGTGAAAATAAATTAGGGCCTTTTCCAGATGATGCTCCCTGAACTATAAATCTCCCTTGCAGTTTCAAATTCGATCTAAACAACTTGGCATTAAAATTCATTCAATAAGATAAGCTGGGCTAGCACAGGTGTAAGCAGTGATCACAATTAATATAAAGAGGCCAGAGAGAAAGAGATAAAATGGAAGGAACAGAAAATGGAATAAGGGAGCCGGAAAGAGTTTAGAGGACAACATGAAAATAAACACGTGAGAATGATTTATATGAATAATTTAGAGAATAAAGAGAGATGAGAATCTTCCATCATAAACCAGATCTGTTTATATGCATTGCCGTGAGCATGCGGGCATCCAAGACAGATTTTAGTTACAAAGTAGATGTTGACAGAAAAGAGTTTGATGTTTTATCATTTATTTCCAAAGCTATTATTAATATAATCAATAAAACATTTATTCCATGCAGGCCAAAATAAATGGATGTGAAGCAGATTAGACTCAAATCATTGAAACCAAGACTTTGCCATTAACTAACTCTATGTGTTTAGACAAAATTGAATCATCTCAAAGAACACAGATTATCAGGTCATACCCTAGAGTTTCTTATTCAGTCCCTCTGATGTGAGGGCACAAGAACTGGCCTTTATAACAAGTTCCTATGTGATGCTGATGCTGTTAGACTGGAAGCCACACTCATGAACCATGGGTTTAGGATATCACTGGGACCTTCATGAAGTCCATTTTCTTGGGCATAGAATGTGACTGGAGACTACTTACCACAGATATAAATAAAATTATTTATCTGTGAGAAGTCCTTTTTAAAAGCATATACATATTTTTAAATATATATATTCTTTTAAAATGTGTGTGTATATATATTTTAAATTTAAAGAATATATATTTTTTAAATATAAATATAAAAGAATTAAAGAATATATATTTTTTAAATATAAAAGAATATATATATTCTTTTAAAATGTGTGTGTATATATATTTTAAATTTAAAGAATATATATTTTAAAATACGTATATGCTTTTAAAAAGGACTTCTCACAGATAAATACTTTTATTTATATCTGTGGTAAAAATCTGGAGACTATATATATATATATAAATATATATATTTATATATAATATATATAATATATATATTTATATATATATATACACACATACATTTTAAAAGAATATATATATTTACAATATGTATATATACACACACACTTTAAAAGAATTATTATCAGTTATAATCTAGGATCATTCCACTGATCTGACTACTTTATGAGAAACATAATCAGATTATTGTAACATATGAAGACTGTCAGTGGTACATTCTGGTGTCACCCTGGATGTTGTATCATTGAAAATAGATGGAATTATGGGATTTTTTGGGGGGTGGAGAGTGACAGAATATTGGCTTTCATTACATTTAGGTTGCCCCATCTCTAGCTATTCTTTCATCTTGCATTCTGGTATTCTTTTGACAGTTAGAAAAATAAAAAAATCCTTATATATCTGACAAATTCTGAAACTAACACTTCCACAAATCATTGATAATCAGTTTTCCAAATTCTTGGAATTCCAGACCATCAACAAGTACTATCTGTCTATAGAGTGTCATGATTTATACTCATATACCAGTTTATAAATTCAAATCCTTTACAAATGACTAATCGTGACCCCTAATTTAAAGAATGACTAAACTGAATATATGGCGTTCTAAAGAACGAAATATTATTTTAAAAGTAGTGGTCATTTGAATACTTTATTGCCCACTCTTTATTTCTGTATGTAGTTCTGTGAATAAGATGGGATACTTTAGATGTTTAGAGAAATAAGATTATTTTTTGTAATTTTGAAAGAACCTTTTACATGTTTAAGCACATTCAGTCACACCGTGTCCTAGGCATTATATTAACCGATGGAGAAACATTTAAATGAATAATTGATCTTACTTTTTAAGAAGTTTACAATATAAGAGGAAGACAACTTAAAAATAGCTAATATATAATGCAATTTGAAATCTGCTGCAATGAGGGTATGTACAAAATTGTAAGAGAACAGAAAAAAGAGAGTAGAAAATGCAGTGTAAAGAGAAAACAATTTTTAGAAAGAAACATCTCATGAATGACCAAAATTATTAAAAATTATTTAGGCTATTCAAAACAATAAATATTATTAGCTTTGGTGGAGTTAAGCAGTAGCAGTTAAAACCATTGTAAAAGACAGTGTGGCAATTCCTCAAGGATCTAGAAGCAGAAATACCATTTGACCCAGCAATCCCATTATTGGATATATACCCAAAGGATTATAAATCATTCTACAATAAAGACACATGCATATGTATGCTTATTGCAGCACTATTTACAATAGCAAAGACATGGAACCAACCCACATGCCCATCAATGATAGAACAGATAAAGATTGTACATATATAATGTGGAATGCTATGCAGCTATAAAAAGGAATGAGATCATGGCCTTTGCAGGGACATGGATAAAGCTGGAAGCCATCATCCTCAACAAATTAACATAGGAACAGAAAACCAAACACCATATGTTCTCACTCATAAGTGGGAGTTGAATATTGAGAATACATGGACACAGAACATCACACATCAGGGCCTGTAGGAGGGTGAGGGTAAGCAGAAGGAACTTACAGGACAGGTCCATAGGTGCAGCAAACTGTCATGGCACACATATACCTATGTAACAAACCTGCATGTTCTGCACATGTATCCCATGGGTTTTTTTTTTTTGGAAGAAATACAGAAAAAATAATTTTAATTTTTAAGGGTTTGCCTTGCATATTATTCTGGCCTAAATCAGTGTTCTGATATATTGAGTACCACGTCTCAATTTATCCTTCTAAATTGTTCTTAATGGTTTACTCTATCTGAAGGCCATAACTATTTGCTGATGAGTCACTAGTTTAATTTATCACTACTTCTCCAATACATATATTTAAGTGTTTATTGTTGTTTAATCCTAGATATTCTTCTGGAAGTAATTATAAAAGTTGAACTGGAAGGAAATTAAGTAAAATGGTGTTCTTGAGATTATATGGTGTCATTGAATGTCAGAGCTATGACTAAATTTCAGATCTTTTGATTTATAATATGATTTATAATATAAATAAGATTTCTGCCATATGACATGACTTCCTTTTGAAAGTTGAAATGGAGCTGCATTTTGAACATACTCAAAAAGGAGTAGGCCTCAAATGAAGAGTTTCCCAGGCCTGGAGGGGCAGTCATGTTGATGAATGGTGGTGAGTAGCAGAGCAGATTGAAAAGTGGAACCTGAATTAGCATTTAGCAGAGAACCACGGAATTTGCCTTCTTTTAAAGTAATAAAGACTTTTAAAAAATTGTTAAATACGTGCTGCTTTTAGAGTATCAAACTATGTCTTTCCTGATCAGGCTCATCCTTGTGTGTGAGAGTTGCTAGACATAGCAATGGACGTGTTCATCAGCTTTATTGGCCAAGACAGAAATTAGTTATTATAGACCAAATTGTGTCTTCCCAAAATGTGTATGTTGAAGTCTTCCTCCTTATTGTGACTGTGTTTGGACATAGGGATTTTAGAGAGGTAATTAAGGTTAAATAGAGTGAGATTCTAACCCAAGGGGATTGTCATCCTTTTAAGAAATAGACAAAAAAAAAAAAAAAAATCCCTCTCTCTCCACAAATGTAGGGGGAAGGTCCTGTGAGAACACAGCATGAAGGCAGCTATCTGCAAGACAGGAAGAGAGGCCTCTCTGCAAAGCAACCTTGCTGGCACTTTGACCTTAGACTTCTAGCCTCCTCAACTGTGAGAAAATAATCTACAACTGTATTCTGTTGCAGCCCAAACAAAGACATTACTTGACATTAAAAAGTAGCATGTCTTTATTTTATTCATTTGATCTCATTGGTCTCAACATCTCTAAAATATTATGTGATTAGCTGAGACTAGATGGACTTTTCTACAAATATTATTCTTTGAAAGGGATGCTAGTCTCCTTGATTGAAAGGTAAGAAAGCAATGGTAAGAAACTGAATTATGACAAAAGTAAGATAATTCTACGTAGTAATTTAATATAATGATAAACTTTTGCCCTTGAAAATGTCTGCATATTCATCCCCTGGATAATGAATACTTCCTGGTATATTTTAACTTTATTTGCTCAATACATTCCTTAAATTCATGTACAACATGTACTGTGACTAATGCAAACAGAGCAGCCATGAGATCCATTTCGTTAAGAAAAGATTAGGAAGAGATTTTGAAATTTCCCATGAAACTTTGAAGCACAATTCACTCCTTAATTAAAAGCAAACAACTTTGCTTTTTGGGATTAGGCTACCTAATTATACAAAAAAGAGAGAATATGTTGATGGAAGATATTTGACTAAAAAAGGGAAGAAAATATTACCAGAATTTGCTGCAAATGAATGCCATTCCAGAAAGTGGGATACAAGAATGAAAATCTAAAACATTTTTATAAATTCTCTTGTTTAGTTTTTCCCAACTAATGAAGAATTAAAATCCTCCCTGCTCAACCACAAGCAGAAGTTAAGCCAATGATACTGAGAGATTGTCAATCTATACTATAGAGAACAATCTTTCTGAGATTGGAGCATTTATTCTGACCTCCCTACTAATTCACAGTGTAACCACGGGCAGGTTAGTTAATCTTTCTGTGACTTCATTTATGTCTTTGTCAAATGGAAATAATAACACCTACTTCATGGGAGTATTTGAAGGTTTAATTAAATTAGTTCTTTGAGCTTCTTAGATGAAAGTGGCTATAGAAATGCAAAGTGCAATTATTAAAGTCATTTTTTTCCCTGTATGGAACAGGATGATTGAAACACATTTATTTTAATTGGAAAACTGACTAATTGCCTAATAGAAACCCTTCCTTGTGGCATATGATACAATAGGTCAAATCTCTTTATAATGAATTGTATCATAATCTAACTATTTCGTAACAACAAAAATATAGCTGTGGCAAAAGATTTTATGTTGAGAATAATGGAATATATAAAAAATACAGCACCTTAAGGTAATAGCAGTGGAATTTGACTTATAGTGCTGTCGTGAAATATGGTTTCTTCTATACCACCATCTACAGGGTTGATGCAATTTCCCAGCTTTTTTTGTGTAATGAATTGATCACTTTTGCTTTTTGGAAAAAAAAGAAAAGAAGCAGTGTGTCTAAGGAGGATGCTAATTCTCTTAAAAAAAAAGCTTTCATAAGAAAAGCAATTTGTGTATATATACTCTTATCTGGAGTGTGACCATGTGATCAGGTAGTTTAGGATTAGGCCACCCGTAATTAGCTGAAGGAACTGAGAAGTACCAGTGTTGGAAGATCATCTACAGTAGTAGTGCTGGAGACAGCAATGAGGAGCCAGGATACAAACTACTGGGGAAAAAAAAGAGTGAGATCTGAAGGTCTGCAGATGATTCCATGAAGAAATTTAATGAATGCTGAAGCCTGCCAACAAGAGACTCAAAACTGAGCAATCTTACTGTTGGAATGAGTGGACAGTAAGTGGCAATAAAGAGCAGAGAGAACTCAAACTCATCTCTAGACTCAGGGGTATGAGGGCCAGTCAGAGAGGAAATCGCCCTCTTTGAAAGAGAAAGTTGTATCCTTTAGGGAGAGCTAGTTTTCCATTAGACTCAAGAGGTTCTCAGCCTTGATAGCTTACTAGAAATGTTAGTGTCTCCTCAGAAACGCTACAAGCAAATAATGTTGCTGGGACCCATCCCAGATAAATTCAGTCAGAATCCATGGGGGGTAGATTCCAGATAACAGTATAAAAAGGCCAGCAAAACATGCAAAGATAGTCAGCTGATCTTTGACAAAGAAGCACAGGTAATGCAATGGTGAGAATATAGTCTTTTCAATGAATGATGCTGGAACATCATTTTGCATCTTTCACAAAAATTAACTCAAAATGGATCACAGATCTAAATGTAAAACAAAAAACTGTAAAATTCCTAGGAGACAACATAGGAGAAAATCTAGATGACCTTTGGCTTGGCAATGATTTTTCAGTTGTGACATCAAAGGCACAATTTATAAAAAAAATCGATAATAAAAATTTATTAAAATTTAAAAATCACTGCTTTGAGAAACACACTGTCAAAAGAATGAAAAGGCAATCCGCAGGCTGGGAGAAAATATTTGCAAAAGACATATAAAATAAAAGACTATCATCTAAAATATACAAAGAATTAACTCAACAATAAGACCACAAACAACCTAATTAAAAATGTGCCAAAGACCTTCACAGATGCCTCACTAAAGAAGATATACAGATGGCAAACAATCATGTGAAACAATGCTCCATGCCACTTGCCATCAGATCAATGCAAATTAAAGCAGCAATGAAATATTACTACACTATTAGAATGGGTAAATTCCAGAACACTAATAACATAAAACGCTGAAGTAACAGGAACATATTTCTTTATTGCTGATTGGAACACATAATGGTATAGTCACTTTGGAATAGAGTTTGACAGTTCCTTACAAAACTAAACACACTCTTACCATAGGATCTAGCATTTTCCTCCTTGGATTTACCAAAGAAATGAAAAACTTTTATACACACGAAACCCTATGCACAGATGTTTTTATCAGCTTCATTTGTAATTGTTGAAACTTGGAAGGAATCACAATGCCTTTCAATAGAGGAATGGATGAATAAACTGTGGTGCATTCAGAAAATGAAATTGTAGTCAGTGCTAAGAAGAAATGAACTAGCAAGCTATGAAAAGACATGTAGAAAACCTAAATGCATATTACTAAGTGAGAGAAGCCAATGTGAAAAGGCCACATATGATATGATTCCAATTATACATTACAGCATTCTGAAGAAGGCTACACTATGGGGATAGTGAAAAGATCGGAGGTTGCTAGGAGTTAGATGGGAGGGAGGGATGAATAGGTGAAGAACTGGCCATTTATAAGGCAGTAAAATTACTCCGTGTGATGCTAATGGTGGATTCATGCCATTATACATTTGTCCAGTCAAGAATGAACCCTAATGTTAACTATGAACTCTAGGTGATAATGTTGTGTCAGCGTAGGTTTCTCAATTGTAACATATGAAGCACTCTGATGCAGGATGTTGACAATAAGGGAAATTTTGCCTGTATAGGGACAGGAGGCATGTGGGAAGTCTGTGTACCTTCTGTGCAATTTTGCTTTGAACCTGAAACTGCTCTAAAAATGTCTGTTTTTAAAAAGCAAGCAAAAAGCCAACAGACACTTCTATAGAAAACTGAGCTAAGCTTGAGAACTGTTACTGTAGGTAGGTTTCCGTTAGATCAAGATGAAGGGAACTTTGGGAGCAGAGGTTAGAAAGGTAGGGGATATTGTTTAGGACCAATTTTGAGTGCCAGAGGACACACTGGTTGGGAATCAAAAGTCTGAAAGTGGATGTGTTTCATAGGAAAGTAGAGTGAACTTTTGTTTTAGGTTTCTTGAAAAAAAACATGTTAAACAAGATGATGTCAGGCTGTGACCCTTTGGCAGTGGGATGGGGAAACAAGAAGTCTTGTCAGGAACTCACAGTTCCCTTGCTTCCCTTTTACTCTTTACCCTGAGACACAAGGAAAAGGTAAAGGAAAATTCGATTCTTAGAAACTAAGGTCTCCCTTTGACCCTCGCCATTAGGAGAAATGATGAAATATAAGCCATAATCCAGATTACCTATTTTATTCCTTTTTTGTTTTTTAATAGCTACCTAAAATATCAGCTTTATTGTATGTCTCTGTCTTTAAAAATAGTTTTGATTAACATACCTTATAATGAATTGTTTCATGGTCATTTCTCATGTTTAGAAAACTTGTATCTCATGCAGGTGGGCACTTTAGGCTTTTACAGATGAAAGATTCAGTACAGCCAGTTAGTAGATGGCATTCAATAAGAATGAAATCAACTTAACACCGCCTGCTTGTTAATAATAAGAAAGATAGAAGCAGCTCTCTCTGCTGGGTACTAAAACTCAGCATGATTCTTGTGAGGATTAAATTCTGCAGTCTGGCCACTTGACCATCTGAAAGTTGCTGGTAAAATGAGACGTTACAATTCCTGTGGTTCTGAGGGTCTAAGTTGCAGATAATAAACTGTGCAATGTCACGTGAACTGAAGACTATATGGCTTAAGACTTTTGGAAGTCAAGAAAGTGAAACCACAGTTTTTAGATGTAGAAGATGATCTTTTGGAGTTAACTTTACTTATTATCTTTTTATAATATGACACTTCTGTGGCATTCAGGGAAAACAGAAATGGGAACATGGGCAAATGGCCCAATACATCTAATTTAATCAGAATTCATTCCTATATCATATGCAGAACTGCAGACTTTATGCTTTCGTTATTCCACTGTATTGTTTCCTTAGACCATTACATCAGTCTTGTAAAGCATTTATTTTATTTTTCTGGCTGAAGCAGTAGGTGTGGGCAAAGTTATGTCTGCAGGATGTTCTGGGGAGCCTTGAAAGGCAAGATACTTATGACTGACTGCAATAGATGCCAATGACTTTTAGGAAAATGCTGACTTTATATTGTGGATCTCTACCTCTCTTAGGGAAAAATAAGGAGTTTCCAATTGCCTGCAAGGTATAAGAACCGAAGGGCTAAGTGGCCCTAGCTATAAAAGTGGAACACTAAAATTCTGATGAGAAAAAAAAAAAAACAGAGAAGACTTATCTCAGTTATTATCAGAGAGGAAGAAAGTTTCTCTTGCAATGGTTCATTCTTTGGTTATGGTTCCACAGATATGATTAACAGAAAAGATAAAAAAATGTAATCCTACATTCTGAAATACTCATCTCTATTTCAATCTGATTTTTTAAAAAATTAAGCTGACCGCGGAAGTGCAATCTTCCCTACCGTTAGTAGTACTATCTGTATGAGTAGTGGTGCAGTAGCAGTAACAATAGTTGTACGTAGTCTTAAGCATCGTTCCACTGTTACCACATGACCGGTAAAAAATAACTGAGGCATTTGGCTGGTGTTCTTGAAGACTCCAGATTTGAGATTTCTTTTAACTTGCTACCTAATAATTATGTTTAAGCAAACCTGTATTTAATCCTATTACGTACATGAACACAAAAAATTCAAAGCAATTTAAAAACGAACAGAGAAATAAATAACTAAACAGTATCAGATGTTGAGATATACATACTGGAATTCTGACTTTGAGATAATGTCTTCTTAAACAATTGATTGCTTTATTCTTTCATTTGTTGATTCATTTATTTAACATTCATTGGGAAATCTTTATATTCTAGGCACTAATCTAGGCACTGCCACTAAAAACATGAGTAACATAGCAGTAGTCTCTGTCATAATGGAATTCAGTTGCTGTTTGGAAGTGTATGAAACTTAGAGAAAATAAGCAGATTCAAAAATTACGAATCTGAGTCTTGTAGCATTTAACAAAGTGACTGATAGAGAAAATAAGACTACAGAGCACACAGTGAGAAACAGAGATGTTCTCCTCAGTAATCAGTGGCTCTTATGAAATTTCTCCCGCTCTTATGAAATTCAGGACGAACCTAATGAAACACTGTGGACTGCAAAGTTCATAAAAGAAGCCCATATATCTGGCTTTAGTTTCTGTGTCTACAGTTTCCAACATCTAGTTTATTTAGTAGAATACACTTGATATTTTGTGAACACACCATAGACAGTTACAGAATGAAGGAATGAACTGTTGCACCTCAGAATCAACTTGTATATAACTTAAACTTCTTGTTTTCATTCTTACTAAAAGCTTGACTTTATCTTCTTAGATTGCCTTTATCCTTCCTTTATTATTAACAATCTGAACTGATTTTGGAGATCTCCCTGGTTTTGGTGGAACTCAAACATTGAGGTGTCAAGAAGCTTTCACTGTACCTAAGAAGCTTCAAAATCAGCCTAAACAAAGCCCCAGAGAGGATGAAGCCTGAAGGAGAAATTTCAGTGTGGTCCAGACATATCTATATAATGATAAATATTCCAATTTCCTTTGGAGATTCATTAGAGGAGGCTTTGCTTCAATTTCTTAGAACCACTAGAAATGGAATCTTTCCTCCAGAGTAATGCGCCCAATGTGAGTTGCTGTGGTGAAATTTGGTTCAAAAGCAGGGTTTATTTGAGCAGATTTTATAGTGCCATTAGTCAGCTTCTGACAAAAATTGGTCTGACAAACAGCTCACATATATTTGGGAAAGTAATTAATTGCACTATAATGTCAAGGGCAAGGTTTTATGTCTGTTTGTATAATAAATACATGAACTTGCTCTTTCCTGAAAGTCATTTCACCAATATCGCTGTATACTCCTGTAGAAACCAAAAAACATATTTTCTTGCAAATTTGCGTGACTCTTGTTTTACCTTCTTTTGAATGTTGATGCTACATGCAGAATTATTTGGCCTAAGTAGGCTTTGCATTGGCCCAAGAAGCATAAGTGAAGATTTCAACAAGAGAGGAAAGAACACATTCAGAATGTGGACACTAGATGAGCTTAGAGGAAAGAAGTCTATATTATGCATTGGGGGACAAGGATGGGGACTGAATGACTGGATGAGTACGTTGGAGAATAATGAAAACAAAGTTCTAAACGTCCGGCAGAGTCTGCCAGTACAGCTTGAAATTGATGTAAAGGGAAACAGAAAGCTATGGTTCATTAATGAGCAGAGGTGTGTTATCAATGTTTTATAGAGATGAAACTGATGGGTGAATGCTGGTTACATTTTGTGTGAGGAGAGTAGAAAGAGATATCTGCCAGCAGCATGGTGTAGTACATTTTCCAGATAGAAAATGGCCAGACCTTGTATCACTCGTAACACTGATGTGAGTCAGTAAGACTGAAGAGGAAGTCTTTTGGAAGAAGAAATAACAGACTTGCCTATGTTAGTAAGAGTTTGGACACAGGGAATGAATGTGATGAGAGTAAAATACGTTTAGATGAATAGCAATATTATTGATCAAATGTAATGGTTTAGTTGGTCAAGCTAACAACATATAGAACCTACTTACCAGCAATCATTATGTTAGTATAAATGTTGTTCTTGACTCCAGGAGATTCGTAGTCTAGGGTGGGAGGTAGATTAGCAAATAGATTATTTATTTGTAGTACAATTGCTGTGACAGAGGTAAGTAAAAGGTAATATGACAGCACACAAAAGAAGCAAATCACACAGCTAGGGGAATATTTAGGAAAGCTTCCTAAAAGAACAAAAATCTAGGCTAATCTCTGGAACAGAGGCAAGAAGTAGCAAATTAAGAAAGATATGATGAACAGTTACAGGTAGAAGTGCTAGCAGGGAAAAATGATGAGGAGTAAAACCTAAATTCTTATTTGTTGAGGATGATGAAGAGTTGTGTATACTGTTTTAAAGAGATTAGACTGTATATCCCCTAGGAAGATAGTGTGGGAGAGAGTAGCTCATTTATGGGACTATTACCTTTACATTCTCTGAACATTTGCATACAGGTATCGTTGTGATAGATAGAAATGCTAAATTTGCGGATGTGAGATGTAATTGGAAGTCATTAATTAATAGTTGAAGCAAGTGAGAGGAGGAGTTCTTAAAAGTAGTGTAATGAAAGAACCATAGATTTTGAACTGAAGTATGAAAGAGAATATTCCTCGTTAGGAAGGAGATTTAGTCAAATAATAGCAATGCAAAATGTTTGTCTTAGTTTTAACATAACATAGGGTAACTCTTCAGAAACTACTTAAAAACTTTTGGAAACTGAATTAGTAAACTTTCATTTTATCTTTCCTTTCCTTTTGGTATTTTCCTTTCCAATCTGAGCTGTAGAAGCATGAGTCCCAGTTCATGCAGTCTTTATTGAATTTTTAGAATCACAGATTAGTCAAAGGTTAGAGCAGAAAGAAACCTTGGCGACCATCTGGTTAAGTGGTTTTTTTATATTATGTTTTCAAACAACAAAATGTTTTCTGACCAAAAAAAAAAAAAAAAAAAAACAACATAGAAACATTTTTAAAAGTAGATAAAAGTAAGGCTGTCTTTATTGGAGGTGATGAAAGACTTTGCCATTGATTCATCTAGCCCTTTATGGTAGACTCTGAGGAAAACCTCAAGCTCTAAAGGGCAGCTTTTGAAAACTATGCTAAATATTTTCATTTACAGAAAACAAAAACTGCTCAAAGACGTATCATTATACTTAACTTTAGAATAAATATCCTGCCTTCTGGAAGACTTGCTTATACTATATAAAGAATTGTTCTTCACTGATGTTACTTAAAGGTTATTACCAGGTGCATTTTCTCAGAAAGTGTACTGACTAATGAACATCAGGTTTCTTGTTGGTGTATCCCTTGAAAACATGGGCTAAGGAAGGAGGGGGTAATTCCTTCAACCTTCTCTGGACTGGTAGCACATGTCCCTTTTATAAAACCCTCTCTTTTCTGCCAAAGTCAAATTTTATTTCTAAAAAACAGTTTTTACTTACAGGAGAAAAGGGGGAAAATCAGGAATCAAATGTTAAGGGGGTGAAAGTTCAAATGATTTTTTAATTTTTAAAGCAGGTAGTAATGACAAAAATATAAAAAATAACCATAATGGCCCTTTTAAGCTTATTTTCCCTGGAGTAAAATGTACTGCATCAGGAAGGGGCCCGCTCACCTAATAGAGCAAATTAAGCTTCATTTTACCATCTTGATACTTCTTATATTTAGAATTTTACCTTAATAAGATATAGACATTTATTTCCAATAAAATGAATTTGGAGAAGTTAATTTACCTTGTTCCAGAATGGAACAAATATTTTAGTGTTTTTATATATGGTAAAGAGGTTACTTGACACTTAGTCTTGTAATTCTTTGGTTATTAACACTTATTTTGGTATTAGTCTGTCACACACTTTGCAAGGGACAGGGATGTAAGGAGAAGATTCCATTGACCCCACTCTTGAGGAGTCTACACTAACGTGAAGGAAACAAATCATTGCAATGTGGTATGATAATTTGATAATACAAAATCAGTACAAAGAGAAACAAAATAATGATGATTTTCTATGAAATAAGATTATACTTTAAGTAAATTCTGAAAGATGAATAAAAATTTAATGAAAGAGAGTTTGAGGTTAACCTTGAAAGAGGGTGAATTATGAGGGAGGGTATATACCTCACTCATTCATCTGATTTGGAAAATAATGG
Source organism: Callithrix jacchus (assembly GCF_049354715.1). Lineage (NCBI taxonomy): Eukaryota > Metazoa > Chordata > Mammalia > Primates > Cebidae > Callithrix > Callithrix jacchus. The sequence continues at coordinate 144,056,457 of NC_133508.1, read as the reverse complement.
CTTACTTGGTCAGGGATTATTTCATAAAGCTATGGTTGATAGCAGTACTGCTTGGCCAAAGCAAAAAGTTAAACTGATTATACAGAAAAAGGAAAAAAGGTCAGTAAACAAAAGAATCATTTCCAAACAGGGCACCAAATTCTGAGTATAAAGATGGAGATCGGGAAATTGATTGAATGAGAGCTGAAATCACTGAGTGAACAGAAAAAGCTAGAAGATACTTGCTGAGAACAAAATACTTCGAACAGGTATTGATTTACATAGTTAGATTTTATCTTTTCATAAAAATCTGATAATGTAAGAAACTGTTCAACTTCTTTTTCTATGCATACTTCATATTCCAAGAGTAGTTTCTAATGAAGTTTAATAATGATACTAGAGAGAGAATGAAAATATTTTTATTATTTTTGTTCACATTGAAATAGAAGCTAACAGGTAAGTCTTCTCAAGTCCTTTGTGAGAAAAAGTCCAAGTAAACATCACTGATGGAAACAGCCTCAATTCTGTAATCAGCATGATTTTATAGGTGTGTGACTAGTTTTTTTTTAATAAGAACATTTAAAAAAATTCTGAAGCTGTAGATTATGTGCACATCAACTACCATAGTCTCTAAACCTTGACAAGTGTTAAAAGCTTTCTGTTTGCTGTTTATATGTTGCTGCAGTAGCTAATTTCAGAAGAGGAGTGTGCAGTTAAATTTGATAGAACACATTGCATCTGCTCAATTCCATTGAGTCTAATGGTCCTGCCAAAAGGCTGCATTAGCATTGTAAGACAATGTTCTCTAGGCTCAAATAGATGTAGGACAGGCCTCATAATAGAGATTCTTGCGTCACCGAATCTAGCAAGAACGTGCCTGAAAGGCTGTAGCACAGAAAAATAACTGGATTCAGTCATATATATATAATCTCTTGAGAGGTTTTACAAGGAGCAATTTTGTCTTGAATTCTTATGAAAACAAAACGCCAAAAATTACTGATACTAGGATGTTGATTTCTTTCTGAATCAAGCTGAAATTCTTGAGGATTCCAAGAAAGGTGACAGCCATTCAGTGCTTGTTATGAGGATATTTAATAAATTTGGGATTAAATTAGATTAAATTGACATAGTAGTGGTATTCTGGGATGTGGATTTCTTTGGAAATCTGATGAAAACTGGAAATCCTCTACCAGGAAGAATGTACAACCAAATATGTACATTAAATTTAGCATATATTTTCAGAGGGTTCAGCTATTTCCAAAAGGGCATTTTTGGACTTCAAGTTAAAGAAAAAACTTCCGTAACTAAGAAATATTAGGATTATTTGGTCCATGGATTTCTAAGAACAGAAATAAAGAGGACAAATTATTTTACATGGATCAGGTGATGATGTTTCATTCTTTGAATGAATTTACCATGGCAGGTTTCTTCTAAAGATCTCCCTTGACATTACCTCTATATTGTCTCTTATCTCACCATACCCCTAGCAACACCCAGTCATTCTTTATCATACAGATTTTTAATTTTTTCGCAGCAATTAATAAAACTAGAACTTATTTTTTATTGATTTTTGTTGTTGTTGTTGCAGCCTGTTCCCAATGTAAGCACATGAACACCTTATTTGTCTGTTGACAGCTATATCCCTACCATTTAGAATGCTGTCTGGGAATACATAATGCAGTAGTATCTCATTGTAAAGTTGGCTAACTACCCACTGGCAATATATATGAATTCATGTTAAGTCAACGATAATAATGACAAACAGCTGGCTGGAAATGCATCACTGCAGCATGATAAGCTTCCATAACATATTTAAATGGTCAGTGTTTCTTTTATTCAGCTCATTTCTTGCTCCATTAAAATTTTTTTTGTCACAAAATATTAATTTTCTTAAAACACCCATTTATATGCAATGTTTCCAAGTCTGAATTGTGGTAGGGAATATATCTTATGGCACTATTTTCATCATTTATAAAAAACAGCTGCAAGCTCTTTCAGGCATAATATAACTTTGATAGGGATGAAACATGAAACTGAACAGCATATATTATGTGTGTTTTAATAGCAAACTTTTCAGGGCACTGAAATATTCTTGAGAACTTTTCCATGTTCACCATATCACTTCATATCTTTAACTAGGAATGCATATGTTTACATTATATTTTAATATTGTCATAGATATAAAATATAAAAGTTATTGTATCCTCTTACCAAGGTGCAACTTTGTTCCTTTCTTATATGTCACTTTTAAGTCATGTTTAATAATAATTTATAGCTGTAAAACCTATTTGGCACTTGATAAACTGAGCTTCAAAGGAAGTAATTTTTATGCCAACCAGTTTGACATGTGGCGGCAAGGCAGACTCCAAACAGGATTAAAATTCCACTAAACCTGATGGAATAGATCAACCAAAAGAGAAAAACTGCATAACATAATTTTAAGATGTAAGTCAGATAAATCAGCCTGGTAAAATCAGAGGGGGGAAGCATTTTTTCCTGATTGGCCAAACAGTAGAGCAAATAGCTTTCTATTCTTTATTCAATAGATTTTCAAGATTCACATTCATCATTTCTTAGAAAGATAAGGAAAGAAATGTTCATGATGTCGTTTTTCTTCCATAAGTTAATGCTGTGATTATTTTATTTTCTAGTATAAATCCAACAATTCAAAAGAACAGATTTCATCAAGTCCCAGACTTTCTCTGAAGCCACTAATGATGACAAATTGTTAGCTAATAGTTTTATGCTAAGTTTAGTTAACTTTTAGAATGAGAAATGATTCTATAATCCTGATTTCAATATGTATACTCCTTGCTGAACTGAATGATACTTATGACTCCTGGCCTTTTTAGAAACAACTGTTTAATGCTATAAGCATTAAGTAATGAAGGGTTTGTTTCATCCCATAGCATCCACATATGATTCATGCTTCCTGCCTAGAGCACTGGGTAGACTATTTCGTAGTAGCTCAGAACACTCTACTTATCATCTGATGATGGAGAAACTAAAATACACTTTGTCTCTGTATGTCCATTTTTTTTTTAGCTTATAAACAACAGAAATGTATTTTGCAGTTCTAGGGGCTGAGAAGTACCAGCTCAAGGTGCCAGTAATTTCTATGTCTGCCAAGGGACCTTTTTCAGCTTCATAGATGATTCCTTCTTGCTGTGTCTTCAGATGAGTATCCATCCTTTGATCATGTCATGGGAACTTTATCACACAGAGTACAATAAAAAATATAACTACTCCATCAAGTCAACAAGATGACATTTTTTATTCTGTTTTCCGAAGTATTGTATTTCTATAAAGCTAGGCTTTTATATACTCTGTAATGGCTGAAGTGATCAGATAAGTTTTAAATTTTTTTGTGTAAAGTATTCTTTAAGAAGAATAACATTATAGGACTATTACATGTAAAACTTACCTTAATAGGGAAATAATTGGTTTTAGTTTGAAAGGAACATAAGCATAATTTTATATATAGTTACATTTTAAAAATAATTTTGCTGGTTGAAAAATTCGTGCATCTAAATTTGGTAATGATTTTAAGATACAAAAACTTGTTTCTTATTAAGAATAAGAAACAATAAGAAATTAGCTTTATTTTCTGAAGGTAAGATTTCATCAGAGAGAATACTATGACTACAAAGATGAAATGACTCCACGTGTATGGAGACAGGAATCAGAGATTCTGAGTTTGTGATGAACCTTAAATAATCATAATTCTATTTATATAACATATCTGCTGTTATTTTTTCTTTTATCTCTACATATTGGAAACATAGTGAAATGCTACCATTTTCTGAAGTTGTAGATATAAGTTCAGGTGCAAGTAATAAGCATTGTGATTCAAGCGCCACAAATAACACAAAAACACAATCAGACCATGAACATATTATTATTTGAGTGATATGAAAGCTTGTTAATGATCTGGTTAATTCAGAAAATATCAGTTACATAGTTTAGTCAGGATTAAGACTTTCTGAGCTTGGATTTCTCCAATGCTTTGATTATGTGTGTGGTTTAAAAATACTTATTATTTTCCTCAGAAGATTTATTTGTTGGAGATTAAAAAAACACTGAATAGAGTAAGTTCTCATTTATTTCAGGCACAAAACTGATAATAATTTATTAAGAAAAATGCTTTCTGTAAATATTCAATGATTATCACATTTTTAAACTTATGTTACCCCACTTCTGGTGACAACAGTAAAATCTGTGCTTGCTCTAGAAGCACATACACTATAAATTGGAAATGGTGATAAAATCTCACTTAGAAAACAATAAAGTGCTTTGCAAGCTTCATACCTCATGAATAAGCTGTGATCATCCAAATTTTGAATGTACGTGGTGCCATATAACATCATTTTAAAAAACCAAATAATGAAGATACAGATATCTGTTGGGGGCTGTCTACTCAAAAATTCATTCATTTTGAAAATTAAAGTGACTTTTTTTTCCTCATACAAACTCAATATATGGAACTGATTATTTTTGGTCCAATATATGGACTGATTATTTTTGTGGTGTGTGTACAGTGACAAGTGAATCTCCTAAATTTTCCAACTCCCGATAGCAAACTAGCGCTTATGTAAACTTATAAAAAAAGAAGAATAAAATATTGCAAAAGGACCCAGAATAGTCATTAAATCATGCTAAGTTCTTGTAGGCAAAAAACAAAAACAAAAAACCTTTGTTAAACCTTTACAGTTGCAAGATTGGGTTATTTAATTCTACAATTTTGACAGTGAGATGTTTGAGGATGATGCTTTACTGGTAATATTTGAAATAAATTACATTTAAATATTAGGATTTCTTTACATGACACTTTATCGAAATTATTACATCCTTATCTTTCAAAGAAAATGGTGGTAGTATTTATGTGTGAAACTAATAATTTAAAATAATTTGTTATATTATTTATTATAGAATATACTTTTTAAATTGTTAAGTTTCCATGTTAGTTTCCACATGTTTATAGAGTTATTAACATCAGTATTAGTAAAGCTCCTCTCTTTGGGTTACATTATTTTTCCTCATACAGTGAATCAAGGTAGCAAAGGGTTGCTTTTCCATTTTGTTTTCTGAATTGATTATTTACAGTTTTGAAATCACAAAGACAGCTCCCAGATCTCCCCATCACTTTCTTTTGCACAGATCTTGCCAATAACTCCTCAGGGCTCATAATATAAATCTAGAGGACGTTACAGAAATTTTCTTTTCTTAGTTTTCAAATGTGCTTATGTACTTTTCAGGGTTCTAATACAAGGAATTTCATTATTGCAAGTTGTATGTAAAATATAAATTAAATACTTGTACATTTAACTATGAAGAACAAAATTTGTTTAGTGCATATAATAAATGAGTAGAGTCAACTCAAATCCAATAATTAGAATCCAGCTGCATCTTGTTCAAGAAACTGTATGTGTTGCAATCAGCGGAGTAAACAGAGTAACTCAGGTGTATGAAATTAGGTTTTGCCTTCAGGGTCAGTGGCACAATAAACTTGGAGTAAAATAAAGACACTATGTAAGGTATCTGGTTTGGTTTTCATTTTAGGTCATAATGCTTATGTAAAGGGGTAAGCCAAGAAAATTCTTCTTGACCACACTTGAAAATGGACTCATTTACTGAGATTAAATTTCAGTGTATTTTATAAAAAATATTACTTTCACAGAAGTGAAGAGATACAATAGCACAATGGTGGTTACAATGGTAGAAATACATACTGCCAATAAATTGTTAGCAAGAGATTTAAAAATGACTGTACAGCACCGCATCAGAGAATTGTGTTAACAGCAAAATGATTAATGGTATTTTTCGATATAAATGAAATCCTTACTTTTTTTTTAAAGAAATGTATGGGGTAAAAGTGCTTTTTGTTCTTCTAATTCCTACCAAAATATTTCCTGATGTGGAGCAAAAGACAGAAAAAAATGACAGTTAAAAAAAAAGACATTCATGCATTTAAGCCGCCATTAGTCTCTGACTCTAATATAAGGCAGATCATTAATCTCTTGCAAAACTATGACTTTAGCCACTTAAACTCTTTTTTTAGTGCTTTATATGACAAGGACATGATAGGCCTTGCAAATGTAGAAGTTAAGATGTGTTTCCAACATGGTAAGTTAGACAAGCTCAGCTATTTTTTGAAACACCAACTTTACAATAAAAAATGCTTTGCTTTGGAGAAACGATGAAAAATAGTAATAAAGAAAAAAACAGAAGGGGTCCTATAGAGTTTATCACAAATTACACTGTTTAGATCAATGAAAACATTTGCCTATGTGTCATCCTCTGTCTTGATGATATGGAAAAGGGTGACATTGAACAGGACCTGGTGGCCGTTGTTCCAGGCATAAAGAGCTCGATCTCTTGCATTGTAGTCAAGCATGGATATGTGAAAGTATTGGTTATGGAAGGGAATGTCTGTGTACTCATATGTGGAGGTTTTGGTGGAATAGGAATAATACACCTTGGCTCCAGTTAAGTGGGAGTTGGTGACATACAGGGTCCCACAGATCATGAAAGATTCCCCTGCACTTCTCTTGGGGTAGCCAGTGCTCCAGCTCTTCGTCACCTCCAAGGTATCTTGGTTAAGTTGGCTGATGACAATATTGCCTGCATTCTGGTTAGTTGCATACACAGCCCACAGCCCGATTTCATCAGCCATTAGGTCGATGTCAGAGAATCCACCCCAGGTGTAGGGGTAAACATTATGAAAACCAGCATACTCCAGGCTTCGTTGGGCAAGCACTCTCCCCATATCAAAGCTGTATTTGATGATGATATTACTCTGATACTTGTTAAAATAGAGTGAGCCATTGTAGACAACATGGTTAGTTCCTGCCCACTTGAAAGGAAGGTTGTATGTCCTTGATTCAGCCCCACTGACAAAGTCTGCAATTGATTTGTATTCACGAACAATTTTATTGTTAGTATAACTGTCCATGTACCAGACCTGAGAAGAAGGAAAAAAATAAATGGAGTGACTAAATTCTGTACTTTTCTGATAATTCCAAAAGAAAGACAGTGAGAGTCAGCACATACTAATATTATAATTCTCAGACTCTGGACGTCACATTGTCTTATTGCTGACCTGCTGCAATGTGCGTATTTCAGGTTTTATAAAAATATTGCTATGGTCTATTGATGTGGAAAAGACATAACTGAATTCACTGTCTTGACATTAGTTTGCCTTTTGCTTTTTCTTTCTCTGTTTCTTAAATTCCTGACCATTTGGTGCATATCACTGAGTGAATCAAACATATGTCAATGCAAATTACAATGCTTGATAAATCAATGCAATCAGTGAAAACTACAACAAATATAACCTTGGCAAATTACATTTATTCTATCTCTTGCTCTGAAAAAAGGGTATAGTCTAATTTTGCATATTCAATTGAAATAAGCACCATAGAATCTTCTAGAAACACTTGTTTATTGGGCTAGCTTGTAAGTGCAACTGCATTTTAATGAAACCATTTTACTAACTTAATAACTAACCTCATTTCGATGGAACCCTTGAGAATCTTAATTTATACTGAGTTCTGAAATAGGACATAAATAGAACTATTGCAAGTTTTTAGTATATTGATTTACATAATACAGGCATTGCCAACTTATGAAAATACCCCCAAAAGTCTCAGTGCTATATCTTTTAATATTACCTCTAGACTCCAGGGATATTTAAGCTTATTTAGCAAATTTGTTTTGCCCTTGAGTTTCTCCACTTATTTAGTGCTATTGTTTTTTCATACTAAAGAACATATTTTAGAAAGAGTATAGAGGGAAATTTGTATGGTTGTAATTAGCCCTTTCAAGCATAAAACATGACTAAAATTAATAAAAAATAGATTCACTAAATGATGAATTGAAGGATGGAACATTTTACTAAGATAGATTTGCCATTCTTCTTTAAATATGTTAATATTATAAAACAGAAAATATTCGCAAATTATATAACAGTTTTCAAGTACAAACAAATAGCCCTGAAGAAAATGAATAGTCCAGAAGAGACAAAGGCTAAACAGAACTTAATTCTAAGCAAAGGTGTTTGTGGGAGAAACATACTCTGTTGTTTTTTTCAGATGCTAAAGGATCTGTCATCCAAGCGCCAAATCGGGTTCCAGATGTCTTGACCGTAATTGGGCCTGTGATTTTCATCAGTTTACCACAAGCTAAAATTAGAGAAACACAAACATGTTAAGTGAACACAGGTAATGATTCTAATACACATACTCACACTAAGAGCAAAGAAGGGGATCATAAAGCTAAGTCAATCCATGGGATTAACGTAACATTTCTGAATGAATGATTATTCATCGTTCAAAGTCCTGGGCCTTTAACCAAACTTTGAACCATCAGGAGTTGTTTTTTCAATGCTCCAAATTTTGAATAAAAATTTGTAAAGTGGGAAATGATTTGTATACTCTGAAAAGAAATAAATGAGGAACAACATTATTGTTACACCAGTTCAGGGCTGCTTCTCTTAAGTAAGAAGTCAGGCAAATGAAGCGAATTGCCCACAGACCAGTTTACCTGATGGCCAGAAACTCCTGCCCTTCCCTGTCCCCATGCTGTGTGACTATGGATAACTTATACAAGCCAGAAAATACAGTTCCAACTGATTTTCAATCTCTATTGGCCAAGAAGCAGCCTCCAAAAACATCTTAATAGGCTATCAGTAAAAAATTCCGCCAGTCACAGTGGCTCACACCTGTAATTCCAGCACTTTGGGAGGCTGAGGTGGGTGGATCATGAGGTTAAGAGATCAAAACCATACTGGCCAACATAGTGGAACCTTGTCTCTACTAAAAATACAAAAATTAGCTGGGTGTGGTAGCATGAGCCTATAGTTACAGCTACTTGGGAAACAGGCAGGAAAACCACTTGAACCTGGGGGCGGGGGTTGCAGTGAGCTGAGATTGCACCATTGCACTCCAGCCTGGGCAACAGAGCAAGATTCTGTCTCAATAAATAAATAAACAAACAAATAAATAAATAAAAATAAAAAAATCAGTCACAGTCTATCAGAAAGAGGTAGAGTTTTGAAAGGTAAATGCCTTACATAGATAACAGGTCTGATAGGGTAGATATGAACACACAAAGAAAAAAGTCCCAAAAACTCAGACCCTCAGACCCCAAAGTCACATGCAGATGAAAGATGAAGAGATGTAACACATGACAAAAAATTAATGACTTTCATGACAAAAGATGTAATATTTTTATCAGCCCACATGCAAATAAGATCTTAGAAATAACTTGGACTTCATAAATGCCAAAAGCAAAACCAAACAGAAAGCTAGGCATTTTTGTGATATTTTAAGGAAGATTACCATAAATTTTTTTTTTTTTTTTTTTTGAGACAGAGTTTCGCTCTTGTTACCCAGGCTGGAGTGCAATGGCGCGATCTCGGCTCACGGCAACCTCCGCCTCCTGGGTTCAGGCATTTCTCCTGCCTCAGCCTCCCGAGTAGCTGGGATTACAGGCACGTGCCACCGTGCCCAGCTAATTTTATGTAATTTTTAGTAGAGACGGGGTTTCACCATGTTGACCAGGATGGTCTCGATCTGTTGACCTCGTGATCCACCCGCCTTGGCCTCCCAAAGTGCTGGGATTACAGGCTTGAGCCACCGCGCCCGACCTACCATAAAGTTTTAACTACATTTAAAAATATTGTTTTTGTCCCTTTATCTGGATTATATTAGTTTGGGTGCTTATCTTTCTTTTTATTTTAAATTCAAGTTTTATTTTAGATAGAGGGGTGCATGTGCAGGTTTGTTACATGGGTATACTGCACACAGGTAGTTAAGCATAGCACCTAATATATAGTTTTATGAGATTTTAAACAGCAAAATTTAAAAGTGATTTATTATACACATTGCAAAAGACAATATGGCTGCTTATAAATGTTGGGCTCTGGTCTAAACAAAATCTTCTTTCTCGTCCATTTATACCATGTTATCTTCTTCTATTTCTTTATTTTCTTAAAACTTTTTTGGGTCCTATTTGCTCTACGTATCTTCTTTCCTCCTCTGCCCCTTGATAAATGACAGAGGATAAATTTCTATTAATTCCTGTTGGTTTGTGTTTGTTTGGAAGGAAACGAACATACCCAAAGCAAATTCAAAGACAAACTAATTCTAACTTGGAGCTTATTTTGCCTCAGTTTTCTCAATATATGCTTCTTATAAGAACAATTTATAACTCGCAGAATACTAAGCTTTTCAATTAGGAAGATGATGAATGGTAACATTATGTCTTGCACTATTAGTTCAGTGATAACTATAAATTTGGTAATCTCTAGCATTTCATAAAACCTGAATGGAATATATTTTTCCCCTTTTGTAAAAGAAATCAAATGTGATGGCATTGTTATATCTACGGAGCGAGTTACTTTCTGATATCCTCAAATCTGAAAAAGACTTTATGGCATTATCTGTATTGAATAGCAAGACTTTGCATTAAGCCTATTTGGAATATGTAAGCTCTAATTGCTATAAACACATAAGCGATATATGAGTAAATTAGTATCAATTTGAAATAGAAAATGTTAATCATATTCTGAACAGATCTAGTCGAGTATATTCTCTGCATGCAGAATAAGTAAAGTAATATTTTTAATAATGTCCTATATAAATATTTTTTAATCAACAGGTGATATGAGCATAAAAATTTCAAGTGTAAGTAGAGTATAACAAATAAAAGGGCATTTCTTTCCCCTAAAAAGCATCATAAAACATGTGATATATTTTTCTAAACATGGGAAAGTAATTCTGACTTAAGATGATAGACTGATACACGATTTTATCTCCTTTCATTTTCTATGATCTCATTAAAATAATAGTACAGGAGTAAACCATGAGGGGAAATAACCAAAAGCAAAAAAGCAAAGTAAAGGTACAAGAGCCATTGGTGGAGAAGTTTTAACCAATTTCCAGAAGGCAGGGTTGGTGAAGAGTGGTCATTAAAGATGAAGATGGAGTAAGATGCATCTGTGTCTATACAGAGCAAGTGAGACCTGAGGAGGGAGATGATCTGCCTTGAAGAGGAGAAAGAGAGGACTCAGAAACATAAGGAGAAAGAATGCTAGGAGTCAGGCAGGACTCTGGAAACAGGTACACCACTTAAATCATGCCTTAAGAGCAATTGACTCCATCTTTTTCTGTAGATGCAGGACTCCAGAAGGCAAAGAAAAACCAACTATGAAACCTATTAAGCCTATTTGGAATATATAAGCTCTCAGATCACTAATACTCTGTATTAGTGACCTGAGAACACTTAGGATGATTGACATAGACAATGGAGGGCCAGAATAAAGGCTCCTACACAATAACATTGGTGGTTTCCCTGCCCACTCACCGTAGAAACATGTCAAGCCCTATCTTCAATAACAAGAGTTTCCAAGAAGATTTTTGTTTAAAACTTTAAAACTGTATGTATAACCAAGGAGATATTTTCAAAAAGTTTTTAAGAATAACTGATGTAAATGTGCAGAAAAAGCAGGGTTTTTTACAGAAGAAGTAACTCAGAGAATAGACAAGATACTAGTACCTTCTACGAGATTTGTATAATATATGCTGTACACTGTGAAAGGAAAACACAAAAGAACCATTGTAGTTAGAAAACAAAAATATAATTATATTAAAAAATAGATTGGAAGATAAAAAGAGTTATGCCCAAAAATAAAGCAAAAAAGATAAAAATGAAAATAAGAGAAAAAATATGGAGGCATCTAGGATCTATCCAGAAGCTCTAACATCCGGAGAGAAAGGTTTCCAGGATGAGAGGAGAGAGAAAACGAGGGGAGAACATTATCAAGGAAATTATACAGCAAATCTCCCCAGTAACGAAACCTAAATATTAAAAGAATACATAATAATTACTGAAAAAAAGATCTACTTAAAAATAACTACTCTGAAATGTTAGAAGATGAATAGTAAACTGAAATGGAAATTTTTAGAGAGAGAATATGAACTTGTCTATGCAAACAGATAGAATTAGCCTAGAATTGAGCTTCTCATCACCAATACTAGATGCGAGAGGAAAATGATTAGGGCATTTACACTTAGGAAGAAAATCAGAGAAAAACAGAATGAAGATATTTTTTGACATATGAACTTCCCCAAAATTTACCTACAATGAACATTTTCTTCACAAGTTACTTGAGGATATATGGCAGTGAGTACCTCAAGACACGGGAAGACACGAGACAGGAAAATAGTGGTTTCCTGTCCCAGAATGACAACTCTGCAGTTGGTCTTGAGAAAATCAGCCCAGAATGGACACACAGTTCCAAGAGGGAGGTCTCAGAAATAAGTGGAATTGATACACAGATAGACTATATGAGATCCTCTAGAAAAACTGGGTATGGCAAAGGCAATTATTGATGTATACAAAATAATTCACTGAATTTAACCTAGTAATAGTCTCCTTTGAGTGGAACAAATATGACATTGGACTTAAAGGGGAAGAAAATGCGTCTAAGTCCACCACTTAGCTCCCAAAGAACAATATTAACATTGCTACAATAATGTAAACACTCATGTCTAACTGGTAGAATCAGCCCATAAACTAATTACATAAGACTTGTCAGACATCTCATCTGCTCTGTGATTATAGAAAAGCCAAAATGTTTCCAACCGTGACAACATGGAGCGTAGGTAACGTCCACGTTGTTAGGGAATTAAACACTGGGAGAGGAAATGGAAAAAACCATGGGGTGTAATTGTCTTCATATTTTAAAAATATGGTGGTAAGAGATTTTCCTATTGTTGAAAAAGAATGAATATTTAAATTTAAGACTTGAAATTACAAATTTTATAGGGTCGAACTGTGAATAGTCATGAAATCATATTAGGAGGAAACATGAAAGAAAGTGGAGTTGGCAAAGTATCTAAATTCTCATTGTGCAGAGCAGGAAGCCAGCAAACAATGTCTAAAAGTGTAAACCAAAATAACTGAAGAAAAAAGCATGTTATTAGAAATATAGACATAATCACTGATAGCCCTAAAATTAAACTGTTAAATGTGGTTAAATCTGGGGAGTAGAGCTGAAGGAGACTGGTGCTTTTTATTCTGAGCGTATGATTTTCCAGCTATGTACATATAATATTTAGGTTATAATGGAAAAAGTTAAAATAGCTGCAGAAATTCAGTAGCCTTTAATTTTATAAAGCAAAAATCACATTATATATTGCCTTTTGAAAAATCATTTCCAGGTTTTATATGCCATGCTTCCTTGGGGCCAGGAAGTAGTTGAAATTGGAAGAGGTAAACAGTTTTCAGAAATGGAGGCTGTGAATATTCTGTATTTTAATTTGGTCTTTATCCTGTAAGGAATAGATGAAAACTGTGTTCTTTAAACTTTTAGCTCTGTCTTACAATTGACATGGCAATCTCTTGCTCTTTAAATCTTTCAACCTTAAAAAGTTAGAATTTATATTATGAATTAAGATGTATCACTTAATATAACAAAGCTAATAAATTTACAGTGGCTAGTAAATGTGCAGGAACTCTAATAAAAGATGCTATCCATATGATTCAAATAGGAATGATGTATATTTCAAAGTAGTTAAATGATAACAATCTTGGAAAATGTATATTCCTGTTGAAGATTTGCTAAAGGAGAAAAAGTCTAAAACGTGAAAATATTTTAAAAATGTGAATAATTTTATGATCATTTGAAAATATATATATATGTATATATATACAGATCTTAGAGGTCAGTCGAGTTTAATTTTGTTCTGAATACAGATTAATATGTCTCGAATGTGAAACATAAACGTAGTGTAATGTTCATTCTCACAAAACTTTATACTCAGAGGAAATCACCAAATGGAAACACAATCTGTAAAAATTTATGGTGACCTCAAGTTCTTTCTATTGTTCAAGTGAATGTAGATTTTGTAGTTATGGAGTTTGACTTAACATTTTAGATGACCAAACTATAAAATTAAACTTCAAAGTGAAGCTTGCTTTACCAGCAAAACTGCCTGCTGTGGTATAGGTACCTTATTGCCAGACTGAAGCTTGATTTACAAGCAAGAAGACACAGTCCTGGTATTTGCCTCAAATGTATGCATATTTCAGATGTTGAAGTGTGTATAATCAGATGTTGATTAGTTGAAACCTGAACAATAACTGTCCCTGGGACTCAGAATCATGCCATGAGCTTTATCTGGTCAACATTTCCAAACAGCCCACAGCACATCACTGGCTTGGGGTGTCTTTGGCTTCGATGGTGCTTGAATCTAATCCAGACTTGCATCTATACAGCAAAGGGATACTGCTAAGCCTTAGGTTGTTTTGGCCAACACATAGGACATAATTTGTACCGGAGATTAAAAGCTTCTGTTCTTAAACACTGGGTGACCACGGTAAAGTGGTCTTTTGGCCAGTTGACTCTTTTATTTTTTGTACCTGGTTTTGTGGGGAAAATTGATTCTTACTCTAGTCAATCTTACCTTAGAAAGTAAACTCTACTTTCTTGTAGCACTAAGCATTTCTCTGAAATATGTTAGAGGGTAAAAAAAATTTGTTACTGTTTTCAGATTAAATAATTAATTTTATTCATTCGACAACCATCTGCTGTGAACTTATTTTGTGTCAGAAGTATTCCAGGTGCTGGGAATACAAAGGCGATCAGGGAGGCAAGTCGTGTGTTACAGCTTCTCAAAATACTACTGCTTATGCCTCTACTTTTTGTTGCCTTTTTTCTTCTTTTCTCTTTTTTATATCCACTGGCAAGGAAAGTTAATGAAAGAAGTTATATCAGACCAAATCGGCATTGAGAAGAAAAGGAAATAGCAATGGGTGCACTGAATATTTGTCAATATTAAATAAATTTATTGAAATTCAGTCATAAGCACTCCTTCCATTAAGACAGTCTTCTTAGATAACCTTAAATATATCTGAGGTTAAGCCATATTTGCCTCTACTCTTCCTCCACAAAAGATACTCGTAAGCTGTCAACATAGAAACAGGCAAATTAGTGTCTCATGTTTAGTTTTTTTAAAAATAAAAAATGAATACGTCTATCTAGAAAAAAAACAATAAAACATAGTTATATTTCACTAGATCTCACTGATTTGTTCCTGCACATATATCTTAAAGGTAGTTGTTCTGTCTCTATGGTGGAAGCTTATCCCTATAATCAGGAAATCAATATATATCTAGTGTTTGGCCACAGAAGGTCTTATGAACATTTATGAACTCAGTGTTTTACATTATTTGATTATCCTTTGTGTAATCCTCTCTCTGTCCAGTTCCTTTATGTCTGTCATCCATTAGCTATCTTCTCTCTGCCAAGTGACTCAAAATGTGCAATTCCAGGCTTGGTCTTCCTGGTGTTACTCTGTATTTGACTTCAGTCCATCACAACTTTTACTCCTGCAGTCATACTCTTTGGGTAAACTAATTTTTGTAGTATTAATCTAAGAAACATACTTTAAATGAAGAGTTAATGTTCTAAAGCATTAACAATTTGAAAATAATAACTGCATTTCAGTTTCTTATTCTCAAATAGTGAGTACATTAAATATTTTATACTCCATAGCAATATACTTGCTTAAAACCCAAAATAGGTATATGATAATTATGTATGAAAATGTCCTTTACTTTTCACTGAGTAGGGGACAAAGTGCTTTGCATAAAGCTTCTCCACATTTGGTAACAATGTAAAGTGGTCTTTTAACTAGTTAAGTTTTTTATTTTGTATTTGGTTTTGTGGGGAAAATTGATTATTACTCCAGTCAATCTTACCTTAGAGAGCAAAACTTTTAGGTGCTTAAAAGAATGGCTTTGTATGTGACCTATGAACAGGGGTGTTTCATTCCTTTATTTATTCATTCATCCAGCAAAGGTTTTTTGAGCAGAAAGCATTGTTCCAAATACTAGAGTTAACCATAATGAGCAAGGCATGGCACTTTTGTTCTGATGAAGCTTACATTTTGGTGAGAAGGGAGAAAGAATAAATAAACAAATAAGCAAACTATAGATAAACTAAAACTCTGAAAAAAGATATCACATAAAAGTAAATATAATGCCAATATTCAAGTAGGGCAATTTTTTGAAGAGTGACTGGAAGCTACTTGATATTGGGAGGGTAAGGAAAACCTTTCAGTGTGTGGTATTTAATTTGAAATCTTCCTGACAAAGAAGGACATTTAGGCATTTAGTTTATTTACTGGAGTAGCTGTTTAGTGGATTTAGCCATTTAGAGAATGAGCTAGGGGAAGGCAGCATTTAAAACTGGTTGGGGACATGAGTTAAAGAGTTGGCCTGGATTTGAATCCTGATTTTATCCCTTATTCGCTGGGGACCCTGAACAATTTTTTAGCCTCTCAGTGTCTCATGGGCAACATAGAAATAATATCTATATCAAACTGTTATTGAGAAGATTTAATAAGAAATACAGGCTACATGTTTAAAATAGTGCTTGGTACATAGCTAAGTACTTAAGAAATATTAGCTATTATTATTGTTCTTGGAAAGGCCTCAGTATGCTTGGTGAGTTAAGAGGAACAAATAAACAGAAAAATCACTGTGTCTACAATACACTTGGAACAGAGAAAATGAGGTTGGAGGATGAGTAGTCCAGTAGTCCACGTTAAGTTTGTAAAATTTGTGAAGAAAATATTTGGATTTTATTCTATGAATGATGGAAAGCCATTGGATTATTTTAAAGGGGTCAGGGAGTGACAGAATGTAAGCTGACCTTAGAAAGATGTCTCTAGCTACGGTATAGAAAATTAATTGTAGAGTGGATAGAGTGTAACATAATGTCTCATTAAAAGGTTATCAGGCTGATTTAGGCGAAAGATGATGGAGGCAGTTGTGGAGATAGAGAAAAGTAGGTGGACTTGCGGTATGTTTTTAGAATAAAGTTGGTAAGATTAGGCTTTGGATTAGATGTGAGGTAAGGGAATTTAAAACCTCAAAGAAATAAGGATAACATCTAGATTTTTGGCTTGTCTAGCTAGGCAGATTGTGGTGTCATTTACTCAGATGAAAAGACTGAGGGAGGAATGGTTTTGGGAGCAAAATCAAGAATCCAGCAGAGACAATTCTAAGTTGTTCATGACTATTACACATATCAGTAGAAGCAGTGTATAAATCTAGGGAGCAGATACTTGTTTGAGTTTTGACAAAACAGTTTTGACAGTTTTCAGCATAATGACAACAGTGAAAGCCAGGGGCTACATACTGCCTCAGAGAGAAGGCATACACAGAAAAGTAAAGGCATCTAGCACAGAGCTCTGTAACTCATAATATTTATAGGACTCAGTAAAGAAGCCCAATAATAAGCTATACGTGGGATAGAAAAAAATAATGTGGTATTAAGAAATAAGTGTTTTAAGAAGGATGTAATACTGACCCATGACAAATAGCACAAAGATGTCAGCAACATAAGTTGAAAGAAATGACCATCAAATTTGGCAGCAAGAGTCACTGCTGATTACAAAACTCAGATGAAGAGTGGTGATCCCAGAAAATGAATTGAAGTTGGTTTGAAAAGAATGTAAACCAAAGCAGCAGCTATTTAAGAGTCTTTCAAGGGAAAAGAAGTGGGGAGACAGGGGTGGGAAAAGATGAGATCATGAAATTTTTTTTGTTGTGCTGATGTTGTTTAAGAAAGGTTTGTTTATAAAAATAGTGGGGAGCAATGCGCTGATGCTGTGAAAGACAATAATTAAATAAATGAAGCCCATGAGCAGATGGTAGTTTAATCTGGTTAGTAACCATGAGTAATCATGTTTCTACCTTTCCTTTTATAATTTTTTTTGTGTGTGTGAGTGTCTGTTAGTTTTTATTCCCATTAATTTCCCAAGAAATGTCCATAGAGTGGTATATTCCATCCAGGTTTGAACGCTGAGGCATGAGTTAGGAAGTCTGGTTTCAAATCTAGGCCACAGCATTCAATCAGCATATAATGTTGGACAATGCACTTATTCTCCGGAGGGGAGGTTCTTCATCTGCAAAATGAAACTTCTGAAGCTTGACATTTGTTTCATTTTAATGATGGGAACATTGAGTAGAGAGTGGAGCAACAGCATGTACATGCTGATGGAGGGAAGGTGGTATTTGTGGTTGTCATCAAATAACACCATCAGCATTATGTTTATCATCACTGTCATCTACCCTTACTCGCAGGAAGTAAACGCTGACAGAAAGAGCTCTTGATGTTGATTTCTTCTTAGTAGATGCTTCTCTTACAAATGGTTATTGATTTCCTAAGCTGGAATTCAACTTGCCAAATGAAATTAGCAAAATTAAAGTTACAGGAATGCATCAAACTGGCAGCGTTTTTGGTTATAATTTTGTGGACCTTAGTGTTAAGTAAATATAGGTATCCCAGATTTTAATGGAATAAAGGTATTGTAAAATGTAGTAAAATAAAATAAACAATAAAAGTCATTTTTTTTTATTTCTCAGCTTCCTCAAACTAGCTTTTGTTCAAGTAAATCATTATCTTTCTCACATTACTCTCACTTTTTATGAGGACAAAGGGAGCCAGACAGAAAGGATAATTTTCCCAAATGCCTGGAAGACAAATGTTCCTGTAAAGGTAGATGGCAAAGAAGGAAGTTAGGAGTCTTGCTTCATTGATTTTCTCCTACTATGCTCTTCTGTCTGCAGTAGGATATGAAAACATTAGCATTTATAAAATACTGCATTTGCACATTGCGTATGTTCAGAAAATGTACTGAAACCTACATTTTACCAAATGTAGTAACTGAAGGAAGTGACCATTTTATTTCTCTCATGACTTTTGGACATTAAATTTCTTATAATAAGTTACAATACGTATATATTAATCAGTAGCTCAGGAAAAGATGTCATTTGGGATTCAGTAGGAAGATCAGCTGTTTGCTCTAACAGTGTAAAAACCATCTGTCCTCTCTTTTGTTTATATATTTATACAGACACACACACACACACACACACACACAATATTATTGTACCCTGCAATATCCTGCACTAATAGCTTCTGGATTTGAATCCTAAGCTCATGTTCTTATAAACAGATTATATGGATTACTGAATATGCTTTTGAACAGAATGTTATTTCTTTTTACTTAAGGCCATTAGAGAACTCATGCATTAAGGAATACATATGATTTGATCTTTAAAGTCTATCTATTTAGGTACTTAAAATAAGTCTGCCTGTACCATACATTTGTTAGTAAAATGAATTTATATTATTTAAACTTTTATTTGCATGTCCAGCCCTACTAGTTATACTAATGAGGGAAAGGTAGGGATAAGAATGGATAATTAAACTGTATTGGATAGAGAACTGGAATGCATTTCTAATAGTTATCTGGCTAATGGGATCAAGACTAATATAAACATGTCTAAACAACCCACACTTTTCAAAGTTAACACAATTTCACTCTCTTCATTATTTTTGAAATTTCCTTGACTCGTCCTTTTACCTTTTCTGATATTAAGCCAATATTATGAACATATCTTTAAGGAGAAGCCTGTTCAGCATTCAAACTGAATGATGAATTGTGTTATAAAATCCCAACTAATTTGGCAATTCGTGTTTGCCTTTGGAAATACAGGTTTTATATCATTCAAAGGCTTACAATTTGGTTGTAATCTAGAAACATGTAGGAGGTAAAAAGAGGAGGATTGATGATAAATAAATTTATGATAAAATTTACCAGTTGCTAAAAATGTGGCTAAAATATAACTAAGTTTCCAGAGAACCAGAAGAATAAGTCAAATACATAGACAATGGAGATGTGGCCGTTCTGTTTTACAAACTGGAATTTTAGGAAGAGCAAGATGGTTTTTTGTAAGTGACTTTTTTGAAGATTCAATTTAAGGGCATAGTCTTATAAATTTCCTCTATTGCATTTCCGAGTCAAACCTCACTCCTCTGTACCTCAGGCACACAGTTTGGCTTTTTCGCTAATTCCTGCTTTTACTGAGGTCTTCAGTGTCTCTCGTTTAAGTGCTAATAAAGCAAAGTATAAGGTGTTTTGGAATGAAATACTGCATTGCCATTGAAGAGAGAATAGTTGGCAATGACAACAAATGTGAAAAAGGGCTGTGCTTTTATTTTCCTTTCCCCTCAAAGCTTTTTGGCTTAGTAAAAGCTATAGATGCATTTTATATTTGACATACACTGATTTATTTCTTGAAAAGCAACCTACAGCTTTTGATTTTAAAAATGAAATTGCGGACACTAATTTTTGTCTACTATGTTTCAGGTATATTGTGATAGTCTCTAGAAATTCCACTAGAACGAGACACTGATGGTTTCCGAATTCTCAGTGCAGCAGCAATTTATCTATAAGGGTGTAAAGATTAAAAGAAATCAAATGAGCATTTTCTGTAAAATGTGTTAATGTATTAAATGTCATGGGAGAGTAAGGGAGGGGGTTGTGGGAGATCGTGCCAGGGGAATCCAACCACATTAAGGGACAATCAGGGAATAGTTAAAGTGGGAAGAAAGAGTGTTCCATGACAAGGGAGAGCAAGTTCAACCACAAGGAGCTAAAGAAAGCACGTACAATTGAGAAACTGGAAGAGTAGAATGGTTAAAGCTTAGAGTGAGCACATCATGAGAACATGAGAACTCAAGGCCTGGAGAATCAGGCAGAGTCCATTTCATGAAGATAAAGCATGCAAAGGTGTTTGGATTACACTTTAAAGGTAAACCACTTGAATACAGGTGTAATACAGCAAGACTTGTTTTGGAAAATCATCCACACTAAATACTTTTTAGTGATAGAGAGCTAAAGTAAATGGTTAGGAGGGCATTTGAGTAATTCAGTTGAAAAATCATGAATGACACTCTGAATTAGGCTGGTGGAAGTGAGGATGTATAAGAGGTGGTTAAAATTAAAATTCATGTGATGTACCCTGTGAGAGATCGGTGAGAAGGCAGATAAAAGATGTGGTGATTGCATGGCGGTGCGAAGTTCAGAAAAGAATCAAGAATGAATTTAGCATCATTTTTCTACAACAATTGGGTGAATGGTGATTCTATTCATCAAATTAAAGTTACTGAGGTATCTGGGGGTTTCTTTATTATTGTATGTACCTCACAAAAGACATTATGCATGGGGGAAGAAATCTCAGTCTTTGAACTCAGTAGAACTTCCATGTAAAGTGATTGCCTATAACATGAATCTTTGACAAGTTACTTTAAACTTTCTGAGTATCTGTTTTAGGTAAGTTGTTGATGCTAATGCCTCACTTAGAGTTCTTGCTTAGATTGGAACTAGCACATGTAAAGCAGCTGGTCTCATGCATGTCAAGCGGTAGGCACTCAATATTGCTGAAGTTATTTACTTATGTGTCAGTTGTCCCCACTAAAATGTAACCTTGACAGGAAGAGGGAGATGGTCTCCTTCCCATCTTTATATCCACAAATACCTATAGCAAAGTGCCAGGACACATTAGGGAGTCAATAAATAATTGTTAAATAAAAGTATTAGCATATAATTTGGTTCTTGTTTAAAAACTAATTTGGCATAAACAGTAAAGACAGTGAACTCAAGTCTCTACTTGTGACCTTAAGATTCTAATGTTCCTTCCGTTAAACATGAAGTCTGAAAACTGTGTACTAGAATCCAGTGGTTCACTAGATGGCACCAAACCATTGCCCTAAAACAGCACTAACACAAAGGAGTTGGGGGCAGAGGAATGGAAAGCTGGAAACCCTTATTATAATCTACATTAAGTATCTTTTTGGTGTTCTTAGGGGTGTGTACAAACTGTACCATGTTTTCAGTCGAATTCTCACATACATACAATTACGTTCTCCATATCTAGGAATATGACATGATTCAATTAAGAAAAGGGGATTTTATTCTCTTCTGTCTTTCATTGGAGTACATTAAGTACTTGGAAAAGGACATTACTGTACCTCATTCAGGCCAGAGGGTGCATTGTTGAGACAGTTTCCCAATTTCCTCAAACCTTTAATTAATTCTGTAGTAGGAATAAGCAAAATAGTGCCCATGGTGCCCTAGCGGTCTTGATGACTTATGTTTCCTTCAGGGCCTTATTTGAGGGTAACTTAGAACTTGCAGGCAATGAGACTAGCTTGTTTTTTAGCATCTTAAAATTCATGTGATGTACGCTGTGACATTTATTTAAAAGCAAATCCCCTGAAAAAGTGAGGGAAAACACATTCATCATTGTTGTAATTTTATTGTTTCTCTCTAATCTATTTCTACCCTCTCCTAATTGGCTGTGTGGGTTGAGAAGCATTTGTGTAGAGTGAAGATGCCATTGATGAATAAGTCTTCTTGCTCTTGTTACTATATTGACGATTCTATAATTATCCAATGTCCCACTCTAGATCTGAGCACAATAGCAACTGGATTATAGACCCTTTTGGAGCAATTGAACCTCTGATATGTTTTTTTCTCTTTCCTTCTGTTAATGGTCCTAAAGTTAACATCAGTTTTCTTCCTGAAGTCCATGCATTCTGATAGATGGATAATCAGACACTTACTTATGAGATAATATTAGACTTGGAGTTAAAGGGTTCTCAGAGATGAATTGATCCAAACTGTACCAATGGCCAGAAAATGTAAATACTAAATTGAGTGTTAATCAAAGTATAACCTACTGATAAACTCAAAGTTATATGTTTGATTTCTTCTGCAGTTGTGTATATACATACACACATTTATGCAATATATAGAATATATACTACCAGACATCTTCTTTCAAATAGAGTGGCTCTTTTAAAATATAGAAAATATGAGGATTCATTTATTTTTTTTTCAGCTACCATGTGGCTTTATATTTCACTGTATTAGGACTGTATGGCTCTGCCTGGATGTTTTCTACATTGTAATTAAGGGCTGTGATCCAGTTGATAAAATATCCTTTTTCCTCAGGAGATGCTCAGTAAGTGGCCAATTGACTTAAACGTGATGGGATAGTAAAATCTACCCAGTTCTTGAGATAAAAAGCACGAAAGAGTTAGATTCATTGTTGGTGGCAATGGCCTCTCTACTAAGTGAATAAGAAGCTGAGGGCCGCTAATAATCTACGCATTTGTGAAACATAGGAACTATTTTAAGTATTTCATAGCGTCACCTCAATTAACTTATACAGCAACCATCTGATTAAATAAGAAAGTTGAGTACCGATTTTATTGCTGTTTGATATTTATGTTATATTAGTTGCCAAGTTTTATTTTAGATTAGCTAAAATAAAATAAATATTGATTAACTAATGCAGTTTATTTGTCAATTGAATTATTTCTAACATTGTGGTCCACTGGAGAAAATTAATTGAAAAGATCCGTGATGTTGCAAATATTAAGAATCAAGTCCTAAGCATAAGGACACTATACAAATATTATGCAAAGTTCGGTAGGAAGAATAAAAAGGATGAATATGGTCTACTTAGATTAACCCTCCTGGTCCAAAATATCATTTTCAGTATTGGAAGATGCAATATGTGGGTGAGAAAAAACAAACAAGTGGGATTAAAAAAGAGCTGGGGAAAATATAGAACTACCCAACTGCAGTACAGATTATTTCCATCTAGTAAAGCAGACAGAATACCTGTAGAAGGAAAGCTCATTTCTAAAACAACAAATCCGGGAGTTTTCTGTATTGTTCACTCAAAAACATAACTGACATACTTTAAGTTTCAAGGGGTTTACTAACTAGAATCAGCCTATTGCCTGTCCTTGCTTCAGTAGAGTGCATTTTTACTTAGCAGATGCTGGCTCGCTACATGCAATGCCTATGGGCTTGGGTTGATTGTGATATGCTAGGAATAAAAGAGTGAACTGATTCTCAGGGTCTGGAATGGTTTCTCTAACAAATGGGCCTCCTCCTCAAAAGTAAGTCAAAGCGCTACCCAGACAAATCCTACAGACTGTCTCTTGCAGAAAATCTTTAACCAGATGTTTTATGAGTTAATGCAAAATGCATTGGGATATTTCTTTGTAACCCCCTAAGTAATGTGGATATTGAGGAGACTGGGTAATTCTTCATTTGAGATTTACTTCTTATCTTATTTGGGGGAAGACACCATCTGGCAAGCCCTGTCACTAATATGAGCATTGAACTAAAGATATTTCTTAATATAAAAAAAACAAATATAACAGCAGAATTTCCTAATGTAAGTAATGTTTGCCTATTGTATGTTAGCCATAAACTGTACTACTTGAACTATAAAAGCAGAGCACATTAAAAAATTATTTAAGTGCTATGTAAATGAATAACTTTTCCCTTGCTTAGTCTCATCACGCCCTGCCATTTTGACTCAAATAGGATGTGGCTAAAAAGATGCATTTCTTGTTACAAGTAAAACAGATCATTCTCTGCTACTTGAAATGGGTAATACTACTTGAAATGATAATAATAGAAATTATTCCTCTGATTCCTTATAGAGTAAATTTATTCACCAAATATTTATCGAGTGTCTTTTCTTATCCAGGCAATTTTCTGGGCATTGGAAGGTCCAACACGTAGAGTGAACATGATACACATTGTTCTCTTGTCCTCAGAAAAAAAGTCTAGCAAGACACATTCTATTACACATAGTTGATTGTTAGAAGACAAACTGCAGATGAAAGAGTGTAGACTGTGTTTGATGAGGAGTAAGGAGCTGAGGATCTTGGACATGTGTTTAGGCCTTCAGGTTTACCTTATTTCCTTCTGATTCACCTTGTTGGATTCTCTTAGAAATCCTGGTATGATGACAGTGGAGCCTGTGATGTAGCAATATCCCACACTATTTTGAGGCTGTGATAGCTGAATGTAACATTTAGCATTTTGGATTTCTTTTTATCACATGAAGCATATTTGTAAAACAGTCTTTAAAATGTTCTTGTCAGCCACTCAAATTGTGTTTTAAATGTTTACATTTGTTCACTGAAGTTTTCTTTACCAGAAATAATCATTCTTTTTTAATGCTTTACTCCTCTTCCCGGTTATTTTATTCCACAAAAGGTTTTATTTATCTTGAGAGAACACTTTCTATAGGTAGGGAGTTGCTCTCCTTGTCATGTCACATCATGTCACAACTAAAATACTGATCCGTAATAAACTTACCACTCCTCCTATTCAATTCATGCCTACTTGTTTATTTTACATTCAAGTTGCGGACTAGTCCCATGTTGACTTCGACTGAATAATTTGGCTCATGGATGCCATGAAAGAGTTTGTAACTCAGACCAGGTTGGACCACACATTTTAGGAGGCAAGAACTAGAGCCCGTGACCCAGGCCACACACTTGACTCCTTACACAGTGGCGACTACCTTTAAGTAGCTGCCTGCTTTTCATTTCTTCGGTAGATTGGAGCAGTTGGGACCTGTTTCCATTTACTTTAATAATTTCTGTTTAACATTTGGTTCCAGGGTAACTTACTTCTCCCTAGTCGCTAAATTTCCCCACTAACAACAACAACAACAGCAACAAAGGCTTCTATTTCCCCTGGCCAAGCAATGACTGATAATCACATATTGGAAAATAAAATGTATGTCCACTAGTGTAGTCAGTAGAGTTGACTGTATTTGCCAGACTACTTATGTGAAGCCACCAAATGGTAACACAGTGCCCTAAAAATCAAGAAACCGTTAGTCTTCAGAGTACCTAGATATGCTTAAGTCATTAGGGGACGTTTCACACTTAGGCTCTGATTTCTTAGAATTAGATATTTTATGACTCTTTATAAAACGTAAGAACCCAATTTTCTTTGAAACTACATAAAAACGTAACTTAGACAAATGAAATTGTCATACTCACTTAGTTTTTTCATGCAGTCACGAAGTCTGGTTTCCAAGCTCAGCACCCTTTGATGTAGTTCCTCATAGTCATAGGCACCAATTTCCTCCTGAATTCCAGTGAGGACGGCAGACAGATTCCGGATTTCCTCCTTAAACTGGGTGATTAACTTAGCATCTGTTTTATACTGTTCCAGCACGGGGATCAAGGGCAGGAGCTCATCCATTTTCTCTTTCAACTCCTGTGAAAAGCAGCCTATTGTTCCTGAGAGCCATTTAAAACAGATCACGCTGCTCTGTTCTTTTCATTATGACACTAAAGGAAATTATTAAAACAACTTCAAAATTCCTTATTGATTTTTGGTTGAAATTAAGTATTTTGTGAAAATTTAAGTGGCCATGTGATTATTAGTAGTAAGTCCATTTATTTCAGTAACTTTTCTGTAACAAATGTAGCCTTATCATAATTTAAAAAACTTCCTCTGGTAGAAACTATGGGTTATATACTATCTCATTTTCTGCTAAAAATTTATAGAGGGAACAATGCATTATCTAGTTAGGAAATATAAGCAGAATCCATCTTCTAATTATGAATTCAGTTTGAATAAAGTGATTGGAAATAGGTCAAATACCCTCTAATTGCTCAGTTGAGTCTAATCACTCACCTATCAGATATCCATGTTATGGGGAACATACAGACAATTTTGGAATTTGGATCAGCATTTTTCTGACACGTAGAATTTTCCCATCATGACCATCTGCCAATTCTGTTTTCCTTTGTTCTCAGGTATTCCTAGATCTTTTTAATATCCATTTTAAAACAACTTCATTATGAAGGTAAGTTCAGTAAGCATAATAAATCATGTGAAGCTTCCCAAGGCTCAAAGAAAGTAGCTCAAAAATGCTACTGTTTCCTATTTTGAATTATTACCTATACTTCGACTCCATTTATCTTAACATAGATACTTTAGAGGTCATTATGTAAGGCAGAATTGCTTGCCCCTGTAGTGAATTAACTCTTTAAGAACCCAGGTGCATAGTTTATGTAACATATGAGCCAGTTACACAGAGTTGTTTGAAACTGAAGCATTGATTTTCATCAGACAAACAACACACACACACAAAGTGTATCACACAAAGTGTGTGTGTGTATGTGTATTATATATTTCAATAGGCATGGTCAAATATAAATATATATATATATATATATAGTTCAGCAGTTTGATTCCATACTGTGAATTTATGGGAAATAATATCATTTGTGGAAAGAGTTGTACCTCCTATGATTATTTGAAAATAATACATAGGTGCTGTCAGAAATCATACTGTACACTGAAAATTGCATTTTTTAAATTACATTCTTCAGACGTTATTACTATAAATGCATTAAAATAGCAGGAACTCCCATTGCTGCCCTGATTTATGGGCTTGAGTTTCTTGTGGGGAAATTTCCAACTTCCTCTGTAAGTTCAGGATCTTTGAATTTGTTCACATATACATATTGAGTGGGAGGCTAAGAAGAGACTTAATAATGAGAAAGATTCATAAATATCACATTCAAAAGGCAGAATTGTAGAGCTTTGCTCATTTTGTCAGCTCATTTGGAAATAGACTTATTAGTTAGAGTATCTTGTGGCATCCCTAAAGGAAGACACAATCGTTTCATTAGGATTTTAATGAGAATATTTCTGGTAGTATCATTTTCTGCACATTATAACAACTGTTACAATGAAAGGTTTTACATTCTACCATGGGCATATTTAATAGCAAGCAATGAGATATCAAAATGTTGGTAGCTTTTTTTCTCCCTCAATTCAAAACCAGGTATATCTATTCATTAATCTTTTCAACATTCATAATTTGATTATTGGCAATCAATTGTGAAACTCTTGAAACTTGTATGAGAGCATTGGAAACCCACCCGGTGCTCAAATCAAATACTTAAAAGGTTAACGTAGAGTAGCATAGATCTTGTTTGCTAATCACTTCTAGAATTTCACTTTCTACTATGTTGCTTTCACAGCCAAGTTCTCAGCTAGAGTAGAGCCAACATCAATTCCTTCATATAAGAATGACAGTCTCCAGTATAGTCGTTGGCATAAGCTGTCTATCCGAAAGAGTGTAGAAAACAAAACCTACTTAGTGTTCTTGAGAAGATGGAAATTGCATATCAAGAAGATTTTTTTAAAGTGTTCTTCAATATTGAATTTACTTTGGAATGTTCCATTTCCTCTTTTCCAGTTTAGTACCAGCACAGAGCAAAATCCAACTCATGGTAGGATTCAACAAATAAATAAATTCCACGAATATATGTTGAGCACATAATTATTATTATTTGTAATTCAGAGACCTAAAGTCTACTTGGAGAAGCAATGCAGCATTAATATTAGGAGGTATGGGTCTGGAGTTGGATTTTGTGAGTTTGAATCTTGGTTCTAATGCATATTAGATACAGGTCTCTTGATAAAGTACTCAACCTCTTTGATATGATTTGACTCCGTGTCCCCACCTAAATCTCATCCCAAATTGTAATTCGCACATGTCAGGGGAGGAACCAGGTGAAAGGCGATTTGATCATGGGGGCTGTTTCTTTCATGCTCTGATACTGAGTTCTCATGAAAGCTGATGGTTTTAAAGTGTGGTACTTCTGCATTCATACTCTCTGTCTCTCTCTCTCTCTCTCTCTAGCCTACTGCCTTGTGAAGAAAGTGTCTGCTTCGCCCTCTGCCAGAATTGTAAGTTTCCTGAGGTTTCCCCAGCCATGCAGAACTGTAAGTCAATTAAACCTCTTTCACACATTACCCAGTCTCAGGGCAGATCTTTATAGCAGTGTAAGAATGGACAAACACACTCTTTGTGCATCAGTTTCTTTATCTTTAAACTGGATATGAAAATAGTGCCTGAGTTACAAGATTGTTGTGAGGATTATACAGTTAATATACTGAAAGTGCTCAGAGGTGTGCCTTGAATATGTATAATTGTTCCAAAAATAGCTATTGTTGTAATCATTACTGTTATTTGAATTTTAACATATAACTTCAGCATATACTTGTATTACATGAACTAGGAAAATCCAAACCATTATGCCACATGGTGCTGCGGCCTGTAAATTGTTTTCTTATTAGTAGTCTGGCTAATTTGCTGCTAGGAAATTTATAGACTAGGCACATTATTTCTTTGGGTTTATCTCAGCTTTTATCTTTTTTTGTTTCTTTGTTTTCTGTCTTCTCTCAAAAGTTCCCAAAGATGAACATACTTCATTACACATTCCTCAGCCCTGTCAACCCTGACACTCTCAAGCTGTCCTTGGGCTTTACAGAATTCTCACTGCATTGTCCATCTCCACCAAGCAATCTCAGATCCTCTCCTCCTGGTTAGTTCCTTCTAGGAATGCTCTTCCCACAACTAAATGCCAGCTTACTATTTTCTACTTTGCCGATGACCTCAACATTAGATTCACATTGTTACTTTACCGTCTACACTCTAACTCTGAGCATTGAAAATTGACACAGAAAATCTTTTGGTTTTCTTGACCCCCTATAACTTAGTAGTGGAGGGGTAGGGTCACTAGTCCCAAACTGCTTTCCTGTAATTCTTCTCCTGTTTAAAACAAAATTAATTGCTCTTCCCTTTGTGCTCTTAAGTAATGCTTATGCCTCTACTCACTATCAATTCACCTGTGTGTGAGTTGTCTTTCATAGAAGAGAGATTACGTTAATACATCCAGCAGAGGGGCCAGCCGTACTTTGTGTGTGGTATGGGCTCAATAAATACTGCCTAAAATTAATTCTTTTGCTCTTCAACCTCATATACTTCTGTCTTTACCATTTATCCATAAGTTTCCTATTTATCCATTTCACTCATACTTTCATTTTCAATAATCTTTAAACTTATTATTGTATCTTCCAAGTCTTGCTCTAATTTGTCCTAATATCTTAACCTGCTGGCTTTGTTTACTTCTCTATTCAATTTAAACCTCATGATTAATCACTTCCATTCCCTCTCGTTTCAATACCCTCAACTTCCTCTCCCTCTTTTACTTCTGTTATGACCTTCTTGGTAAAGCTTTAAATCCAGTTCAGGGTATAATTCTCTTCCATACCTCTCTACTCAGTCTCTTGAGTACCACTGAAGAAAATTACAAAACCATGAAACTTTCTGCCACATTAAAATGTGTTATGCAGAGACTCTGTTACATGTTCCTCGCTAGCTCCCCACTTGCCACCATTAGGTGCAGGAAGTGCTCCTTTCCTTGCCCAAGGGCTTGAATTCAGATCCACTCCCTCAACATCAGCAGTGAATCTCACTTCCTAATTGGCAAGAAAAACAGAGGCTGTTAAGTGGGCAACCGTAGTGTGTTTTATGAATTATGGGCTGTGCCTTGGAAAGGCAGATGATTTACTTTTAACAGAAGCTCAAACTACATTATCAGACCAAGAATTTTTCCTTAAAATTCATATCTCTTTTATACATAGTTAACAAATGTCCACATAGCATAATTTATTTCTCCATCTTCAGTATTTGTAAATAATTGCCAATAAAACACTTAAAATCTAGAAAAAAGACTTGACTTGTATAAAGTATAAAATAACTCTCTCTATATGCTCATATTTATGGCATAGTTATTTCTTTCGAAAATTTATGTCATCTACATCTTTCTTCATATTAGCAGGGCATGAAACCATTTGAGAAATATTTATAATTTAATTATTACTTTTCCTTGGGGTTTCCCTCTCCACCAAACTCTACAAGGATGAGGCTTTTTTCATAGCAAGCCTTCTGTGTCTTCCTGTCAGCTGCTAATGGTCAGTTTCAGTGGAGAGATGACTGAAATTCTCCACGAGTCTTTTCCCTTGCATATATGGGCCAATGAACGGTCATTTCTAGCTGAGTGCTCCACTGCTGTCCATCCTACTTAGGGTCTGATTTGGATTGACAAGATTGCAGAAGTCAAACCTACCTGAAAATGCTTGGTCATAAGTGTCTTTCGATCATCTTCAATCTGCCGAAACTTTGCCTTCAGCCCTTTCATTTGGGTTTCCATTTTTAAAACATATTGAAAATCTCTCTGAGTTCTCAAGTTTAAGACCTCAATAGACTGGGACATGTTCTGAACCTGTTAAACAAGAATATTGTCTGTAATTACTGTCTGTTTGCAGGTTTGTGCAATTACTAAGAAACAGCAAAAATGCCATTGATATAAAAACTAGAAGTGCCAAATTCATAATTGCATTCCCATATGACATACTTTCAGAAGAACAATTCTTCATGATAAACATTTAAAGAATTCAGCAAGAGAAAATTATACCTAGACAGGAAATTTAAAAATGGGCATTCCAGCATTAGAACTGACTGAGTATAATTGAGTTTAATACATTAGAAAAATAAGCTTTAAAAACAAGTTTTTCATTTTAAGGGTTTGTTAGCTTAAAATGCCCCAACATGTTAAATGCCAAAATAAGTTGTTTCAGTAAGTACGAATTCTGACTTCCTAAATATCTAGGATGTTTAGCAATTACGGATGGTAGTGAAGTGTCCAAAGGACTAGAATGCATTCATTCTAGTACAATAAGTTCTTAATGTGTCTAAAGTAGTCGCAGGGGAGAGATGGAATTGACCAAGACAGGTTATAGCAGTGCTGGAACACTGCATAAATTCAGCAGCATAGTGTTTAAGGGACCCAGAAAGTGGTAACTGTATCAAGTGCTTTGTAGACAGGTGTTAAACACATTTTAAGCCAATAGCACCATTCCAGGTTCACTGAACCCTGGGCTATTTAGAAGTAAAAAAGAGGTAGCCTGTAAAAGATGCAGAAATGACAGGAAAAAAACGACCGGTCTAATTGTTGTGGCAGCAAAAACCTGAAAACAAAGTGAAAGCCACTAATAATGGAAGCTGTTAAATAATTAGAGAAACTGAATATGAATGATCCATTATAAAGAATAAGTTAATCTCTGTACGGTTAGTAGTCAAAGCAACAACTCTGGTATCACCTAGGAGTTTGTCAGAAATGCAAAATCTCAGAAATGTTCATCCAGAATTACTGAATCAAAATCTGCATTTTATCAAGATTCCCAAGTGATTCCTATGCCTATCAAGGTTTGAGAAGTACTGCTCAACATGGAAAGATTTCAACGAGAAAAGCAAATGTAAAACCTTTACATAATTTGATCTTTTTTTGTCTCACTCTGTCACCCAGGCTGGAGTGCTGTGGCGCGATCTTGGCTCACCGCAACCTCTGGCCCCTGGGTTCAAGCAGTTATCCCGTCTCAGCCTCCTGAGTAGTTGGGACTACAGTCGCTTGCCTCCACGCCCGGCTAATGGTTGTAATTTTTAGTAGAGACGTGCTTTCACCATATTGGTCAGGCTGGTCTCAAACTCCTGACCTCAGGTGATCCATCCATCTTGGCCTCCCAAAGTGCTGGGTTTACAGGCATGAGCCACTGAGCCCAGCCAATCTGTTTATTCTAAATCAAATACACATACATTCACATACATATAATCAGTAAAAAGTTATTTTCATTGAAAAAATGTGAATTACAAAGGGATGACTTGTTCAGGCACAAATTTCTGTAATCAGATAAAGTCACAATGCTTAGTGGATCAGACGCTGTAAAGGTCCCGTAGTTGATACAGTTCTTAGAACTGTAATATTGGTAAAAGGCAATGAATACTGCCTTGGTCTGCCTCAGTTCTTTGCCTTTTTTCACCCTTTTCTGTTCCCTATGTTGTCTTGATCCATCATCTTGCCCTGTTTGAATGCTGTCCTTTTAGGACATATTACAGTCCAGCTTATCTTAAACCTAATTGTGTTATGTGGGTGTTGGGGGTGGGGCAGGGAAGTGGCTCTCCCTCTGTGAGCTCCATGAGGTTACAAGCTGTGTCTTACTCATATCTTCCATTTCCAAGACTTTACACAGAACTAGGCACAGAACAAGTGTTTGATAAATATTTATTGAGTAAACTTATCTTGAGTTTGTAGTAGTAATAATAAGTAATTAGAATTTTAAGAAGAGTCTTCCCCCTCCTGTTTCTGGTTAGGCAACAGCATTTCAGGACTATAAATATTTCTTAATTTACTAAAAGTTTTATATTCAGAAATCTTTGTTTTTAATTTTTTAAATATTTAGTGCAACACAAAATTACCAAGACAACATTGAAAACATGATAACGCCATTGTGGATAAATGCAATGCTTTCAACATAATTTTCTAACTTCATTTGTGGTTGAGCATGAATACAGAAAAGCTATTTGCATTTAAAAAAACTGTCTACCTATTTAAATACAGCATTTGTCTGTGAAGACATCTACCATTAGTATAACTGATGTCCTGCTAATGATTCTATGTACTTGGACCAAGTCCATATAATTAGAAAATGATGGGCAAAATAAGGTACTCTGGATAAAGTTAAAATAGGCTGTCTTCGGTCAGGTGCTGTGGCTCAAGCCTGTAATCCCAGCACTTTGGGAGGCCGAGGCAGGTGGATCACGAGGTCGGCAGATCGAGACCATCCTGGTCAACATGGTGAAACCCCGTCTCTACTAAAAATTACAAAAAATTAGCTGGGCACGGTGGCGTGTGCCTGTAATCCCAGCTACTCAGGAGCCTGAGGCAGGAGAATTGCCTGAACCCAGGAGGCGGAGGTTGCGGTGAGCCGAGATCGCGCCATTGCACTCCAGCCTGGGTAACAAGAGCGAAACTCCGTCTCAAAAAAAAAAAAATAGGCTGTCTTTATTTTTGCCTCTGACTCGCCCTATAAAGTGAATTTTCAACTTCATTTGTGTTATGGGAAATTGCACTGAGAGAATTTTTGCTGAGACTTGATTGTGACCTATATTGCAGAATCATGTGTAATTAGAAGAGGTACATTTGTGGTAATGGCTAGAGATAGAGTTGTCTAATAGGGCAGCATTTGGCTCCAGGTTGTCTTAAGCATCTCCTGCTGGCTGTACCTAGGATTGTTTAGTTTCCCGATGGCTATGGAGGCCCATGGAGCATCAGTTTCCTGATGATACAGCAGACTGGATACACATGATGACTTGTGTAGGGAAGGAGATCTGTCTGCTGTGTTCCCTCTTTTTGTCGGCTTGTCTCTGCAGTTCTGTGATTCACCTTTTCATAGGTGTTTCTGTGCTTAGGCTCTCTCTGCATAGTTTGACAAGCTCATTGTCCCCTTTCTTAAATAATTCTTTTGGAATCTTTATTTATTCTTGTTCTTCATATAAATAAAATATCTGGGGCTTTTTTGAACTTAAACACAAATTAACTTAGATTTTCACTCTCATAATTAGTAAGGCGAGACTTGAAAAACAAAAGTTCTATTGATTAAATATGTTTGAATAACTTGAGTTTAACACATATAAACAGATTTCCTGACTGTGGGACTTAACAAAACCTCTAGTAGTAAACTGTATATTAGAAATCTTCAAGAGTGAAGTATCATGTACAGTGTTTCTTAAACTGATTTTATTGGTGAGGATGTTGGCAGTATCGTATTCAAAAAATCATACTTTAGGAAATACCGACTTAGATAATACAACACATCTTTAACTGTACAGGGAAGTTATATAGTTAATAAACGTATACTTTTTTAGGTGAGCAATTTTAGTTTTGGCATACTAAGACCTGAAATACTGTGAAACCGATTATATTTTTTCTAATATTCAATAATATAAATACTTGTTAGAAATGTTTAACAGAACGTCACTTAAATAAGTGTGGACATACCTGTGGCATTTTGTGTGACACTGGTATAGCATTGAGAAGCTGCAGATGGATGTTACAGCCCACAGCTTACTGATTGAGTGACTAGACAACCAGTTTTCTTTTATGTAAATTTAGATAACTACCCCATTTATAAGGATTGAAAGAAGTGGATACAAAATATAAAATATACTACTCATGGGAATTGTTGTTGTAAATATCGCTTTTGTTAACAATATTCCCTTATATACAACTAAATTGATCTTTCTGGTTAAAAGTGAAGGAGGCACTTAGAGGTCATGATGCTCTTGTTTTCCCTTTGGTGTCTTGGATACATGTGAAACTCTAGAGAGGGCAGCCAGGGACTGATCAGTCTAAAATACCATGGTGTCTCAGATGTCTTTTCTCCTCTGGATCGGTGCAGCAAATCAGGGCTACCTAACCTCCTCCAGGCCACTGTAAAAGAGTGCACACAATTTAGGATTCCTCCGCTGCTCTAAAACTACCAGATGGTACATTTAATACATCTACCTTGTAGTAACTTCAATTTTGTTAATACATTTTATTTGTGTTTTTTTTTGTCATTTATGTATTAATAAATTTTTAAAGGCATGATGTTCTAGAATTTCTTTAAAACATTCAGACAAATTACGCATTGGATGGATGGAGTGGTCATATTAATTTCTATATTGTTTTCATCCAACCAATGAAATACTTTCATACATTTTTAATTTATTCATCTTTTACTAATTCCCAGCTTTATCATAGCCCTGAAAGACACTTCACTTTGAACCTGTAAATGGAATTATCCACTTCTGACATTTATACTTTATTTGAATTTTTTCAACTGGTATTTGAAGACATGTTTGAACCTATGTGTAGGTGTATGTAATGTTGTACTGAAAAACAGCAACACAGAAGATAAAGTATGGTGTCTAAGAAAATGTTTCACCTTAATTCATGTAGAAAAACAGATATTTCTGGGTAGAAAAGAAGATTGGTGAAGAATGTTGATTACCTGAATGGAAATACAATATAACAGAAAAGCAAAATTGGATGTAAAATATTAAATCTTTTTTCTAATGTAAATAATTTCCCTGGTAAACAAACACAATTAACCTATATGTTTGAGTTTTTATATAAATAAAAAAATCAACATTGGAAAATAAAATCCAAGAATAATAATAATTCTCATTCTGTCACCTAGGCTGGAGTGCAGTGGAGCATTCTTGGCTCACTGCAACCTCCACCTCCCGGGTTCAAGCGATTCTCTTGCCTCAGCCTCCTGAGTAGCTGGGATTACAGGTGCTCACCACAACACCCAGTTAACTTTTGCATTTTTAATAGAGATGGAGTTTTGCCATGTTGGCCAGGCTGTTTGCAAACTCCTGACCTCAGGTGATCCACCTGCCTTGGCCTCCCAAAGTGCTGGGATTACCCAGCTCTGTCATGGTTTCTAAGAGTTTAGATGCATGTTAGCTGTAGTCATTATTCTGAATGAAAATGACATATACTCTTGTCAGATGACAGATATTGAGGGAGCCGAAAGGATGGGATCTTACTCTAAAAGGAGGCTTAAGAAGAAAGAGCCAATAGGTGATGATAACTTCAAGAAGAGGAGAAGGAGAAACAGACTAAACTTTGTATAAACACATATAAAAATCTTAAAATCTTAGAGCATCAATATACTTGCAAATAATATACACAGAGGCAACTTATTTTCACTATATAGCAGTGGAAGAAAGTCACCATGGCAATCTGAAATTGTGTAAACAATGAGTATCTATTAAACAATTTGATGATTTAATTTTTCTAGCTTCTCTTTATTTTTTGTTAAAAAGTTTCTATTCAATGCCATAAATGTGTGAGTAGATCATAAAAATGACATCACACAGAGGAAATTGTTAAGCATGGTGTCCTCTAAAACACATACTACCTAATTTATTTTATTATTCCTGACATATAAAATCCAAACACATCATCTTTCCATAATTTGGCCACCCCAGCTGTCTCAGAGACCAGCACAGTGAAAGTCTGAGTGAGAATAATGGACAGAACCATTCATTGGTTTTCCTCCCTCCCAACTAAACATAAATAACTTCTTGTGAGCTCACATTTATCTGTAAAAGAGAATAAATCCAAAACATTCTGCATTTGATTGTTATGAATCCATATTAAGTAAATTGTGAAGAGAATGTTATTGAATGAAATTGAAGAGCTTAATGTTAAAAGGAATGACTTGGAGAATGATGATAAACACTTGGAATTATTCATTATCTGTCCAGATAGCTTGCATGTTGCATGTAATTATTTTAACTTTCTTGCAAGGTTGTTATGGGATCCAAAAATATGAACTCCAAGAGTCTAGTGTGATCCAGAGAGTCGAGGCTGAATTTCTGGCATCAGAATAAGATGCCTTTTTTTTTGTTCCTTAATGAGAGACCAACTAGAGATTAAGATATATGGTAGAGAGCCAGTCTTAAAGTGTCAAGATTAGAAAAATTAAAAATTCATAGAAATAGGACAAGGACAGCTTGAGGTATCCCTTTCAAGGATCAGAAAAAAGCTTATTTGAGAAGGGGAACAAAAATCAAAAGAATCCTCTTCACTATTACCAGCTGTACCATATCTCCTTTTCAAAGAATGGTTGATTTTACTAAAATATGCATAGGGGACACAGGACACCTACCTTTTCCAGTAGTTGGCGAAGTTGCCTGCTTTTGGCATCCCGGGAACACAGGTTTTGTTCCGGAGCAACAACTGTGCAAATGCACCGCCCATCAGGATCCTGAGCTGAGCTGTACACCTGCCACCCTTCTTTAGGACTAATCTGAGTCTGAGGAAACCAATGGGAAACACACAAAACACAGACTCCCATTATAAGATAAAAAGAGCGTTGTAGCATTTTAAGCAAAACACCTTTTTTGACAATTTAAGTTTATGTTTTCATTCTTTAAAGTTAGGAGAGAGATATTAAACACTGCATAGGCAGCATAGCTTCATTCAGTATACCCTCCTTATCAATCTCCAAAACTAAATCCTTTCTCATCTTCAGGTGCTATATTAGTAACTGATTTTGATATCATACCATTTCCTACTGCTTTTTTTCATAGTGTGACATTTAATGCAACTTTAGAAACATCTAGTAACCACTTAATCACATATGGCTAGTCTTTCTGCATTTGATCTTCTCAACAATAAATGGCAATTACTACTACTAATATATTATTTTCTAATTATAATTCTTGCATGAAATTCTGAAACAAAGTCCTGTTGCAAGGAGGTTTTCCATGTGTTGAAGACTTAATTATTAATAAAGTAGGAAAGATACCATTGATGATATAAGGTAAAAATAATTAGACCAGTACTGTTTTGCAAGAAATGCAGACTCTGAGGACTCAGTTTTTGGCAGAGTCTGCCAGATTGATTTCCCAATATATTCTGTGCACATATCATCTACCTTCTTAGAACTTAAGTGTGAAGTGGTGGTATTCCAGTTCTATTGCAGTTTATCCCTGATTTATGTTTCTAGATGTATCTTCCATACCATCCAACAGAAACCTTTACTCTAACCAAATTGATCTGTGTGTATCATGCAAGCATGCTATGTTGATTCATGTCTTCATATGTTTCTCATTTCATATTTCCTGCTTGGAATGCCTCCTTTATAAACCATCAATTTATTCAGCCCTTGTGACTTCTACCTCTTGTGAAGAAATTGCCCGTACTATTCATTAAGTATTTAATGTATATTTTCTAGAATTGTCATTTGCCTTTCATATATCTCATTTCAACAGTTAGCTTATATCCAGCTTTTTGTTTTGTTTTATTTTTTGTTTGTTTTGTTTTGATACAAGGTCTCACTCTGTCACCCAGGCTGGAGCCTCCTGGGCTCAAGCAATCCTCCCACCTCAGCTGAGATCATGGCTCACTACAACCTCTGCTTCCCATGTTCAAGAGATTCTCCTGCCTCAACCTCCTGAGTAGCTGGGATTACAGGAATGCACCACCAGGCCTGGCTGATTTTTGTATTTTCAGTAGAGATGGGGTTTCACCAAGTTGGCCAAGCTGGTTTTGAATTACTAGGCTCATGTGATTCACCCACCTTGGCCTACCAAAGTACTAGAATTTCAGGCATGAACCACTGCACCCAGCCCAACTATTAGAAATGTAAATATTTCCCATTTGCCCTATCAAGTACACTTTATCAAGCACAAAGATGCGCATTATTATTTTTTTATCAGATCATTTTTTCAGCAGGAACGTTAATAGACTTCCAAATACTATGCACCAAAGAAGTTTATTTTCATTATATGGCAGTGGAAGAAAGTTACTACATGTAGATTTGAAATTCTGTAAACTAGAAATGTCTGTATTAATAATCTTGATGGTTCTATTTTTCTAGCTTCTCTTAATTTTCCATAGGAAATTCCTTTCATTATACTGACAGAAGCTATTTTAGTAGAGATGGGTTTCTCCATGTTGGCCAGGCTGGTCTCGAACTCCTGACCCCAGGGGATCCGTCTGCCTTGGCTTCCCAAAGTGCTGGGATTACAGGCAGGAGCCACCACACTGGGCTGGGAGCAAATTCTTAAAGGAACTAAACCACGAACCAGGCTGACTTCTTTTTCCACATATTTGCCGTAGGCTGTGGAGCCTTCTTTATCTAGAATTCACAGCACAACAGACACAGTCTCCTGCATATTTTGTCACAGGTTGCAGCTCATACCATGCCGTAAACCACCACACAGGTCTTTTCCTTTTGAAAGCTTACATGATAACTACTTCAAGGTACTGATAGGTCTTCCAACCAGAATCATGGACTAATAATGGGGATGTTAAAAATTATAAATTCAAGAAACTCATGAAGATGTCACAGTCATGTCCTTGATCTCTTATGTAAAGCAAATGGTGCCAGCCATATTGTTCGAATCTCTTATTTTCTAATTCTTTTTTTTTCTTAGTTTAGTTCATAGAAGTTTCCAATGGTGCTTTTATTTCTAGGGGTCAGACTCATTCACAGTCTCCACCTCCCTTCTTTCTCACTCTTATGCCTGAATATTCAGTTAGGATAGAAAGATGGACTTAAAATTATACATAGTCAAAATTAAAAAAGATCTTAAATATTACTGGGTTATTCTTTTAGTATTTTTTTAATGCAGACTACCCACAGAATGGAGGTAGAAACAGCATAGCAAATGATTTCAATGATATAATTAAAGGTTCAAGTTGAGTAACTGTATGCAATTGATTTATCTGGACATAGGCCCTGCAGTTTTAGCTGGACCTTTCCAAACACTGGACACAAATCTAAAATATTACAGAAAATTAAGGCTTGTCAGTAGGATAAATTAAGCTATTGGACAAAGGAGCAGGAGCCACCCAATTATAATATTAAAATATCTTAACAACAATCCAAACACTGATTATGAAACCTGGCAGCATTAATATTGATGTGCACTTGCCAAGCATTTGGCTAACTAGTGTGGAGCTTATCATGACAGAGTTCCACGTCAGTTGCTCTCTGGAACCAGAGAAGTGGGAAAGGTGAAGAGGGTTTAATGTTCATTTAGCGTTTCCCCTGAAGTGTCAGTTCAATACAAGTAAAGACTCCGCACTTGTTTGTATTTCCAATTGTCTTATTGTAAGATTCAGTGAAAAAAGCCATGACCTTCTCTAATATAGAGTTACTTTGAATGATCTAAACTATAAAAAGTCACCTTTTTGACAAGAAAAAGGTGACTCAAAAGAGCAAAAACCTAATAGAATAGATGAGTGCTTGACAGTCCTGTGGGTTTTGATAGAGACCTCTCTGTTGGGGTCAATGATAAATAGGAGAAGCTTTATGAGTATTTCTAGTGTTCTCTTTTAGAGAACCCATGCTGGCATTGAAAAGAGAATCAAAATAAAACCAACTAAGATCTCGAATGGAAGGACATAGTTAGATGTTTTTTGGATACCGTAAGAAAAGACTTGCTCCAATTTTAACTTATAAGAGCAATTATTCAGGTGTCAATAAAACATGCAATAGTAATAGCAATCATTAATGGAGTTCTGTTCATTACTTGGCAGTTCATATGTGCTATTGCTTTTGATTATCATAATATCCCTATGGACTAGGTGGTGGTATTCTGCCCATTATTCAGATGAGGAAACAGAGAAGAAGGAACTTGCTCAAAGTCACACAGGGAGTATCAGTGAGTAGGAAAATTTGTGTAAATCTGCATTTTAAGCAAATCTGGGATTTGTACTCAGTCTTATTTCAGAGATTTAAACTTTTTTTTTTTTGAGATAGGGTATCTCTCTGTTGTCCAAGCTGAAGTGCAGTGGGGCAATCTCAGCTCACTGAAACCACTGCCTCCTGAGCTCAAGTGATACTCCCACCTCAGTCTCCTGAGAAGCTGAGACTATATAGACACGCATCATCACGCCTAGTTAATTTTTGTATCTTTTTTGGTGATGGAGTTTCACCATGTCACTCAGGCTGGATTCGAACTCTTGGGCTCCAGCAATTAGCCCACCTCAGCCTCCCAACAGAGACTGAAATTCAACCACCACACTACACCATCAATTATTTTAGTCTGCTTTCATACATAATGATTATAACCTAGGGATTATTTTCTGAACTGCTGTGAAGCCCAGTGCTTAGACCTGGAAGGTGCATATAGTTTATTGGTACCCAAAGCATTAATAATCACGATGATTACTGAGGCAGTTCTCTTTGAACCTTTTATGTTAATTGGAAGAACCAGATGAAGTATTTAGCAGTTTTTAATATTGTAAACTCATAAAATATTTAAGAATTCTCTCAGGAGCATTAAAATGATAATTTTAATAATTGTATTTCAAGTCTGGATTCTTTGCTTATAACTTAATTACAAACCCATGCTTTATAAATATACAACTACTGTATGACAATTCTAAAGCTTCAGGGGCTTTGTAATATGAAAGAAGGATCTCGAGGCTTGACAGCTAAAAGTAAAAGATAATCAAACTACCTTGCATTTCAATAGACTTTTTGCTTATAAAATCTCTTCTCTTGTTTTAGTCTTACTTCTCTTGAACCAACTATCTTTAGAAATAGACAGTATTTTCACTTACTCATGAGGAGATTGGAAACTAAGACTCAAAGAATTTAAACATTTTTTCAAGTCATCCATCTAGTTACTGTCATACATGGGACTTGTACCAGTTTTCCCCAGTTTTTAGCCCAGAGCTCATCCTCTTTGGATAAATACAGATAGACCATCTATGTCCATTCACCAGTAACCATAAACAGTGCTGTAGAGGAGACAGACCCCGAGGTAGTTGATGGGAAGAGATGCACCCAGGCAGGTAAAGGGCATGATTCAGACAGTATGGAAACAAGTAGACATTGGTACCCCAGAGGAACAGACAGCAGTAAAGGCTCTGCAATATGTATAGTCAGATATTCCTGTGGAAGGCACTGCAATCACTTATCAGGGGTCTAGATGGAAGGACGGGCAAGGTAAGAGAATTCTGAACACTTGAACAGAAGAAAATCAACTGATTGAACATTGCTAGATGTTTTGTATTACGCTGATTTTCTGGGTATTTCATAAAAAGGGCCAAGGGAGATAGCTACTGAAAGAGGTGTTCAGATGGAGAACATAAAGCCAAAATAAATCTGTTTATTAAAACTTATTTGATTTAGAGGGAAGATACCTGAGTGATGAAAAATCCCTGAGACATTTTCTGGCTGAAGATAGGCTTGGTCCCAGAGAGTGAAGGGTGGTTTTGCATGCTAATGAGTTCAGTGTGAAGAGAAGAGAAATGTGAGGACGGGAATTAGATGCCGAAGGAAGCTGTGTTCTGGAGGATATGTTAATAAACATGTCACTGCAGAGCAGTTTTCTTGTTATTACTTATAAGAATACTTAGAACTGAAGTAAGAAATACATATTCTTCATGAAGGAAACCTCTATGCTTTAAGAAAAAAATAATTGTAAAAGCAAAAAATAAATAATGAACAAAATCCAAAGACATTATTAAATTTAGGTTAGGGTACAGTGGCTCAGGCCTGTAATCCCAGCACTTTGGAAGGCTGAGGTGGGTGGATGGCTTGAGCCCAGGAGTTTGAGACCAGCCTGGGCAACATAATGAGATCCCCCATATCTTGAAAAAAACACGAAAATTAGCCCAGCGTGGTAGCCTATAGTCCCAGCTACTCAGTGGGGTGAGGAAAGGGGGCTGCTGAGGTGGGAGGATGACTTGAGCCTGGGAAGTCGAGGCTACTATGAGCTGAGATAGT
The DNA here is from genome assembly GCF_049354715.1 of Callithrix jacchus. Lineage (NCBI taxonomy): Eukaryota > Metazoa > Chordata > Mammalia > Primates > Cebidae > Callithrix > Callithrix jacchus. The sequence continues at coordinate 144,013,777 of NC_133508.1, read as the reverse complement.
GCCATGGCACTACAGCCCAGGTGACAGAGTGAGACCCTGTCTCAAAAGAATAATAATAATAAATTTAGGTTGGTCACCTCTGCTCAGACTCCTTGGAAATCACACTGACTTCGAGTTAGGAAGATCCTTAAAAGTCATATTTAGTCCTATGTCTTATCACACAATGGAACATCGACAAATTCTCCTTGTGATTCCATTCAACCTCTGCATAAAAGGGATTTCAGTGCTTTACAGGCAGCCCCTTCCACTGAAAAAAGCAAAGGGGCATAAGCCGAACTTCTCTCTTTGCATTTTCCCCGCTTTGGCCCTACTTTTACTTCAGCCACTTAAACTAGAATAAAACTACTCTCTTATTCATGTGACGATTCTTCTATAAGAAAGCAACGATCATATTCTCTGTCACCATCAAGATTCGCCATTGTGTTCTCTCATCTAGCTTCTCTCCTTAATTCATTTAGTTGCCCTGTCACAAAATGAACATCATCTAGGAGTTTAGGGAAGAAAAATAGGACTTAGGGGAAAAACAGTCACATACAAATCAGTTAAATCAAGTATCTTCATCCAGGACTAAAACACATTGCTTAATTGAGGTTAAAAAACTTAGAAGATATTGACAGTTCATTTCAGAGTATTCTACTCATTTTATAGAACTTTAAATTAACTAACACATCAAAGTATTTATTTATGAGGAGAAGCCAGCTAGACCTTTGAAAATGTACCAAAACAAATGACATGCCCACAGGTCCCTTCCAGGCCTCTGCCTACCACAGCAGTAGGGCTGACTATTTGAGAACAGCAGGTGTCTGCTGAATGTCCTCAGCTTTTTTAATTGGTCTTTCCCAGGGTCTTCCTGGTGTGAAGGCCACAGCGTGGGGGATTTCTCAGAAGCTCAGCCTCAAGGGGAAGTTACTCTGCATTCAAGAGGAGCGCCAGAGGGAGCCTGAGCCTTCTGAGAGCTGAGGCTTCCTCTGCTCAGAAACCAATTCCTCCAAAGGCTGATGGGCCCAGTGGATAGATTGGAAGGGGAATAAAAAAAAGAAAGAAACACACCAACAAGAAGGATAAAGGAATGTTTCAAAATTCTGAAAAAAACAAGAGGGAGCTTATTCCCCTAATAAGGAGCTGTATTTAACTACTTACTAATAAAAATGTCGAGAAATTTAAAAACCTCTTACAGCTTTTGAGATAACCAAATGTGCCCTGTTTCAGAGGCACCTGCCATACATTGATTTAATTGCCATTGAATGATTTAAACCCGATTTTTCTTGGCTTTCTTTTTCCAAGTCATTTGAAACTATCATTCTAAAAAAGGACTATGCTCATATTTGTGTAAATCTGCTTTTCTTAAACCATTGTATTTATGTTAATCTGGTTTTTTAACCTCCGCATATTCCATGAACACACAAATTTCAAGACCTACATGTCTGTGCGTATGTGTGTGTGTGTGTGTGTGTGTGTCTGGTATATTGCAGGCTTATCCCATTCATACTGTTTAAAGTGAGAACATGGAGTGAGAAAATTGATGAGAAGAGCTGGTTTACTACTTTGCAGCAATACCTAGTGAGCCAGGGAGTTGTCAACCCTTCCATCTAAGGGAAAAGTCTTGCTGCTCCATGTGGAAGCAGCAGCAAGGATCCCTTGGAATTATTTGAGAGGTAGCAGGAAGAATCCCCTAAGCAAAAGAATCACTTTCACTGCTTTGCCACAATGCCTAAAATGCCAACAAAGGAGAATTTTTTCTTCTTTATGAATATAAAAACTTTGGGAATGGTTATGACATAATTGTCTGACTTTTCTCCAACTCTGTGAGCCCAGGGAGATGAAAAAATATACTTTAAAAAATAAAGGTGTTTGTGTGTAGGAGGGAAAAAAGAATCCAGGGACCTGGGAAAAATCTGAGCAGGGCAGGGAGAACCTAGTGGGGCACCAGGGGCCAAGAGGGCCAGTAACTGGCGAAAGCAATGGTGAAATGACTTCATTGAGTAGGCAGGTAGTCATGTAACTTGGTTCTGCACTTGGCTCTGCCATTAACCAAATGGGGGAAATCTGACTGGTGGCTTACGTATTTCCAGTTAGTCTCCCCATTTGTAAAATAAGGAGGCTGAATGAGATTAGTCATATTTCCAACTAAATTCTTGAGAGCTCTAAGGTTTCTGAGGCGATGTCTTGATTGCAGAAAGGAGCTGATTGTGTGGGGAGATAACACGTGGTGGAGGCCCAGTTAATGCCTCTCCCAAATATTTATCTCACCCATGACCTCTTTCATATTTTGAATTTTCATTTCGTCTCATTCAAAAATATGTATTTAGCACATAGAAGATTTAATTTGGTAAAAAAAAAAAAAAACTCTACTGCTAAAAAATAGTATGAACGTAACTGGCTTGATGGTTTCCACCTTTCTAGCATTCACATCTTATGTTCCTAGTCTAAGAGATACTGATGCATTCATTCTTCACCACAGAAATCTTAAAGTATGACCACTCATTTGGATAATTAGGGAAATGTCATAGACATTACTCTTCCGTAAAACATACTAAAAATATAAAAAAGGAAACACTCAAAAAAGCTTTTCTTTATTCCAGTGAATACCATTTACTGATTTATTATCAGTGGCCATAGTGAACACTTCCTAAATTTTCTGTTTTTGTTCTTTTTTCTGTTTTTGCAAAGAGGGGCTATCAAAAGTAAGAACTGTCTGTGTCAAAACATACACATACATACAAAAATGCTTTATAGTTTTCAAGTAACAATATTTCCATCAATAAGTAAAGATATTTAATTTACTTGCAAGATAACTAGAAGTCCTAAGATAATCATGTATAATTTTGGAAATTTGATTATCATTAGTCAACTATAAAAAAATAACCAAGCTAATGTCTATGTATACAAAAAATACACATGTCAGAATCAAGATGCTATGTTTGAAATATAACTCATTCATTAGTAGCTCAGTTCATATTCATTATCCTGAAAAAGTTAATTCAGGTTGTTGAAATCAGGTACTTGGACATTGAAAAAAAATGGGCTCAGTAAATATTAGACAATGTAAGTTGATTTGTTTTGTAATTATTTACTGATGTCTATCCTGCTTTCTTTATAACTCCAAATCTTTTACATCCCTCCTGCCACGCTGCTTCATGAAGGTAGGGAAGAGACTCTCAGCAATGGAGGCTCTGGGGTTCCGTAAGTAACCTAAAGGAAATGAAAATGTAAAAGCAGGTCAAAGTGGGCCTTGTATGTGCTCTGCTGGTGCCTTAAGCACTGGGAGAATTGGGCTAATTAATGTAATTATTTGGTCAGACTTTACTCAGTTAAATAACATTGGTTGATAGATTATTATTAGTAACTGCAAACAACTCTTGAATATGGAGGGCTACTTTCTTTTCATATCTGACTTTTTCTGATCTACTGGAGTAACCCACATGAAAGTGAAAACCCCTGTTTTATTTCTGTACCTTTTATTTCAGGGCAGAGGAATTAATTTCTAAGAAAATTTTTAATTTGAATTTGTAAATTCCTATTTCGCAAACCAATAGTTTTCATTTTTCTTTGAAATATCAAACATGTTGCTCACTGAACCTTGCTTCAAACTCTCAGAAAATACTGTTAGAATGTAGGGAGAATTAAAAAGCCATTAATTTTAGATGAATGAAGATTATACAAGATAGATTTGTGATAGGAAGTCTTTATAAAATATTAAAAAATACAGAAATATGTTTTTAACAAGTAAGTTTGACATTGTTCATATTTCTTAGCTTTCTTAAAGGATTTTTGGGCAAGTTTTAAATTACGGAGGTTTTTTTTTTTTCATTTATACTTAAAAGATGCTGGTTTCTTTGAGTGGATTCATTGCAAATATTCACAGGCATTGCTTTCCAAGGAAGAATCTGCAATAAGAAAACTAGATTTGACAGAATATAATTTGTAGCTTACTTTGTGGGAAAAATTAAAGAAGTAAAGAATAAGAAAACATATTTAAGAATTGCCCACATTTCCAAGTAATATAGTTACATTAAAGCTTTTCATCCTAAGAATTTTACTCTAGTATTCTCTTTCATAGCTTTACTTCTCAAGCAGTTCATTTTTGGGCTGTAACTATAAAGTATTCATAAATAAACATCTATGTCTAAAATTACCATACAGACACTACATTTTTGAAGCCAACCTGTAAAGGGAGAAGCAAAATCTCAGCCTTTGCAATTTACAAAACAAAGCCCACTAAAAGCACTCACTTCCCAAGATGGCCAAACCCACCGAAGTAACTTACTAAGGTATCCGGCGTCGACAGCCTCGTGGTGTTCAGTCCCACCAAGGATGGGAGAGTTTGGGACATCCAGTTTGAGATCATTGCCATGGTGCTAAGCACAGCGCCAAGCTTCAGCAGTGGAGGACTCATTGCTGTGGAGCTAATGAGTTTTCATAGTGACTGTTTAGGATCCCGGTGCCGGGCTGGCAGCCGGAGGCGTGACTGCAGCGCGCCATATCTACAGCATGAAAAGAGATCAACTTCCCCAGCTCTAATCACCCGGGAAAGCTTACGGAATCTCCTTCCTCTACCCTCCTGGGAAGTGCCCTGCCCTTCTTTCTCCTCCCTTACCAAACGTTTTGCTGGATCATCAAACAAAATATTCTTGATAGTCTTGGTTGGTAATTATCAGAGAGCAGAGGTTGGAGGGAGGCGGAAACTTGAGCTTTCCCAGCTTCACTTTAGTTAGTTACCATGAACAGAATCCATTTCCTCTGGGGTTTGTGTAAGTATAATCAGCTACTCTTTATCTTTCATTAAAAAAAAAAAAAAAAACCTTTAAATGGAGGTCTGCCAAAGTGCACATTTCAAACACCAAATTTAATATCTACAGATTTCTCTGGGCAAGGACAGAGTGCTTTTAGGAAGAACATAAAAATAAAGTCAGCAAATGATTTCCAAGATGATCATATTGAGAGTAGGAGATAACTTTCTTTAAAGAGAGTAACATAAAATTAGCATAATTGCTTTAAAAATATAGTCAAAGATTAATAGCTACTGCCTGTGGCAAACATTACCTTTAGGCATCTTACACCTGAACAGACAGAAAAGGCAGCCTTGCAGAAAAACATTTCTTACAGAAATTTTATAGGTTTCTAGTTTTGCTTTTGAGACTGAAGGCTTTGCTTCGTAGGTGTTCAGTCACACAGGAAACTCAGTTAACTCTATTTTCAGTTTGTGAGGAATGACACACTGATACAGAAAGTCTCTAACTTGAGAGAACATGGGATTTAGCATAAAAGGCGCAGGACTTGGAGTCAGGAAGTCTGAGGATCTCGTCTTTGTTCTCCTCTAGTTAAGCCATGTGACTGGCCAGTGACAAGATTTCTTGGGTCCAATTTTTTCTACAATATATGGATGTTGGAATACTTGCTCTCCAAGGCCCCTTCCAGCTCTCAAATCCAATGATCTGTTTATTAGATTCCATTGGCAAATCGGGTATATGGAATTCAGGGTTTATGGGTAACTTTATTCTATTCTTTTCATAAATACTGTAAATTGCTCACATTCAAATCTCAGGTTCCAAATGAAAGAAGTCAGAGGACTTTGTCTTGCCCAATATATGTGCTTTAGAATAAAAATATAAAAAGAAGACACCCAACAAATGGCTGAATGAAAATTAAATGAAAAGGAATTGGTTAAAAAAGGAAAAATATTGTTTTGATTTCTTAGGAGAATTCTGGATTTGTTTGTATTTGGAATCTTCAGTCAAAGATATATATTCTTCTTAAACAGTTTTGACAGGAGAAATGAAGAACATGTCCTTAATAAAATTGAAAGAGTTACATTTTTATAGTGTGGGTATACTTTATTCTCAAAAACAGCTTTAAACTCGGGTGAATGCTAACAGACTCCTCAAAACTTCCTTGCAACTATTAGCTTAGAATCCAGGCCAGTTTATTTTCTCAAAATATATCCAAATGATTTCAACTGACTCCTATTTTTTAACCACAGTGCCCAGAAAACCAATTATTACTTATCTTTTCTTTCAAAACTCACGCCATATAAGAAACAAATAAAGACACAATAGTTTATGTATTAAACTTAGCAGAAAGCCTTGTGAAATTTTACATTAGTATTATAATGTGGTAATGACAAAAGCAAAGTGGATTTACAAATCTAATGTTTGAAAAATACACCTGGAACTCTATCTGACTTTAGCAAAGGTGGGGGGTGTCTTTTCAAGGGCTTAATTTCCAAAATTGAAAGATAATATGCATGTAATTACTAGATAATTTAAGAAATGAGATGACAATCGGTAATTATACTTATTAATGAACTATCAGTCCACAAAATAATAGCATTTTCAGAAGAACATAAGATTGAATGTCAGGGGAGAACAGTGCTCTTATTTGCAAATTATAAAGAAAGGAAGAAATGGAGAAAAACAATACAAATGGGATGCCTCTTGCAATTTCCCAGAGATGCAAATTACTACACTAAAGAATTGAAGTAGAACAATGATAAAAGTTTATGATTCGGTGATGTTTATGAACAACATAAAAGCTGAATTGTGTTGTTTTTAGAACAGGTTTAAATGACACACATCGAAGTAGAAAAGCTCAAATTACAATAATTATTAGTTGTGGGAAATAAAAATAACTGCAATTTGCAAAGGGCTAAATGGTTTGGATTATTCTCATCATCTACTGGAGTGATATTCATTTTAAAAGTTGAGTCCTAGTTTGCAAATGGAAGAAGGGATTAGTCTATTTAGAAGTAGCAGACTGTGTTCAGAGCAAGCAACCCGGTAGTTGCAGAACTTCCACAAGCGTAGTGTGAGTGGGAACATTACCACTGTCAATGAGATGAGGCTGGAAATGCTGGCTGTGAACAGCTCCAAGGGCTTCAGTGTCACCCAAAATGTTTGGACATTATCTTGTATGTAATTCAAGAGTTTCAAGCAAAGCAGTAAGATCATTAGTTTTACGTCGTGAATCATTGCTTTGTCATTTTTATGATGCAGGATAGACAGGTGGGGGCTGCAGAGAGTGCAACGCCTATCAGAGACAGGAAGGTCACTTAGAGGTATATTCTCACATTTTGGGCAAGAGATGATGAGGTCCTGAAATAAACTGTCAGTGAGGTTGAAAAGGATGAATTCCATAGAGGTTTGTATAAGAATTGGCAGTCCTCAGTGATTGAATGAATGAGAGGCAGTGGAAATCACCCGGGAGAATTTTTAGTTTTGGGGTTTGGATGATGAGTGCCAATAATCAGAAGAAGATATACAGGTAGAGGCATAACTTTATGAAGAAGACAGAATTCATTGTCACCTGATCTGAGTTAGCTGTAGTACAGAGGGTCACTGGATGATAATGTGCCTCACACTTGGAGTTCAGAAAAGAATTAATTTCTCCAGGCCACAAAACCTTAATGGCCTAGTGAAAATAATGTGTCCTACATAGATGAAAACAAATGGTTAACTTAAAAATACAATTTTGAAACTACCATGATTGTCATTTATTCAATTCATGGTAATCTATACATTTGATTCCTTATATAGTCATTCTGAAAAATAACAAATCAAAATCTCTCTATCACTAGTAAATAGTAAAATATTACTAAATCTAATAATTTCACAAAAATGTGACTTGACTACACACTTATTTTCTTTGTAGAATTTCCTAGTGGATCAATATATAACGTACAATTGTGCATTATTGTTCATGGAATGCTGAAAGCTATTGATATATTTATTCGTTAGAATTTTTTGGAACCTGTCCTTTTTATTACCCAGAGAATATATTTCATGATAGACTTAAATAGCAAATAATTAATAAGCAAGTAAATATTGAGTGAGAATGACTCATAGGTAATTTTATATAATTGGTATGTTCTGTCATTTAAATTTAATTTGTTATTTTATTTGTAGAACAAAAGTTAAACGTGGCTTTAATGACCCTGCACAGACATATAATAATATCTATTTCCTAATTTGGGACTGTAGGTGTGGTAGATTTGAGATTTCTAGAAAACACAATCTAGGTAGATATGAGAAATCAAACACATGAAAAAAATTCTGATGACCACAGAAAATATGGTAGAAAATGAACAGTTTATGAAGTAATTGCTACCTAAAAGTTTGACTTTAGGAAAAATGAGAAGAGGTTTAGTTTCCTTGCTAAACAGCAGAAGCTTTAAGAAGAAATAGTGTACTTGTACTTTATTTTTATTATTTAAAATGAAATTTAAATTTATGAATGCCTTCAGGCAGAAGGGAAAGTGGCTTATTAGATATAGTTGTAAAAGTACAAATACGGGGCTAAAGAAATTACATCTTTATAATTTCTTTATAAAGAAATTATAAAGAAGGAGGGGGAGGAAAAGGAGAAGGAAAAAAAGATGAGAAGGAAGTTGGCAACTGGGTAGAACATCGAAAAATGAACTGTATTGATGGATTCAGAGTGACCTCTAGAAAAAACAGTGGGCTCTTGTTAGCAAGGTAAATAGGAAATATAAGAAGAGTAGCATAAAATAGAAGCAGGTCGAAGACAGAGTACTTGTGTTGAAATCATTTCGGGAATGCTGGATACCCTGGATGGGGCTGTGGTGTGGGAACGACCAGCTACATAAACAGCTCTCCACCTGCTATGGCACCTTAAAAGCAGTTTAGTGGATAGTCCTCAAGATTCTTCCACTTAACTAGAAAGATACCACTGACTAAGTCTCTCAGTCTCCATTTTATCACCCGTAAAATGAAGAGAGAAGTACTAATGTGAAATGGCTAGTTGAGAGACTGAATGAGATGATATATTTGAAAGCGCCTATAGTATGTCAAATGCAGAATGAATGGCAACCCTATTTTTGATAAGAAATGCCATGATTTGAGACCCAAAAGGAATAGACCAGCTGAAGGAATAATCAGGCCTAGGGAAGGTGGAAAGTTTTGCAAAGGGGTAGCTCAGTGGAGCTTGGAGAGTAGTAATAAAACTTTGCTGTATGACACCATCAGCTGTGGCTCTGGGGCTAATAGTCCAAGTCAAAGTAGAGGAAAGGGACTGATTGACACTTTTGCTTCCTTCTTCATCAAGATATTGAGGTAATTACTAGAACATTTCCATAAGGTCCCACTACCATATTTGCTTACTTCCTCACCTGTGCCCACATACTGTTCCTTCTTTCTGGTTGCGTTGAATAAACTGACTGTGTTCTAGGTGAGGATGATCTCTCCTCTGTGAAAAAAATCTGTTATTTTGGACAATCATACATAAGAATTACCTGCAAGCCTGTTAAGATCCAAATTCCTAAGCCTCACCTGAGTCTGGTTGAGTTTTAGGGCAGGACAAAATAATTTGCATTTCTAACAAGCTCCCAGATGATGCTGATGCAGCAATTCTTGGCCCACCCTTTGCATAGACTACCCTAGGCTCTATCTCTCTTACCTACTCAAAGAGAACTTTTATTTCCTCTTTTTCCAACATCAATAAATATTCCCTCTTTAGCAGATCATTCCCAGCATCATATAATACCAGTGTACATTTCCTACTTTAAATGCAAACAAAAAACTTTCTTGATCATATTTTCTCTCCAGGTCTACCATTTCTCACTCTCCCTTTACAGCATACCCTCTTGAAAGAATTAATACTCACTGTCTTCAATTTCTCCCTTCCTAATTGCATTTTTGTTTACGCTTCTCCACTTGACTGACTCTGCTTTCATCAGGCTACCAGTGGCCTCCAGATTGCTAACCTAGCAGTCAATTCTCAGTTCCCAGCTTTCTTAACCTAAGAGCAGCATTCATGAGAATTTTACTTTCTCCTTTTTGAAATGATTTTTTCAGTTGGCTTCAAGGATGCCACACTCACTAGTCTTCCTCCAACTTTATGACCTCTCTTTTTTTAGTGTCATTTGCTGATTCTTCCTCATCTATATGCTAATGATTCCCAAATTCATTTTTTCCCGGCAGACCTCTTCTATCAATTCAGACCTGCATATCCAATTATGTACTTGACATCTCCACTTCAGTGTTTAATAGACATCTTAAATTGAGCGCTTTGAAAAAATGAACTCCTGTTATGACTCTCCCAACCCCCCCAAAAAAAGAAAACAAAAATATACCAAACAGATAAACAACAAAAATACACATGGAGCCATTCCTGCAATCTTCCCATTTCAGTTAATTGGCAACACTATGGCTAAGTGGCTCAGGCCGAAATGTTAAGTTTCAACCTTAACGTGTTTTCCTCCACATCTCTTATCAATGCAGTCAGCAAGTCTAATGTCTCCTCTCAAAATATACCCAACGTTCAAGTATTTTGCACCATCCCTACCACCACTATGCTGATTCAAGCCTCCGATGTCTTTTACCTGGATTGTTAGAAAAGTCATGAGTGGCTGGGCGCAGTGGCCTAGGCCTGTAATCCCAGCACTTTGGGAGGCTAAAGCGGGTCAATCACCTGAGGTCAGGAGTTCGAGACCAGCCTGGGCAACGTGGTAAAACCCTGTGTCTACTAAAAATACAAATAAATAAATAAGCAAGCCGGGTGTGGTGATGCATGCCTGTAATCTCAGCTACTTAGGAGAGAATTGCTTGAATCTGGGAGGCAGAGGTTGCAGTGAACCGAGATCACGCCACTGCACTCCAGCCTGGGGAACAGAGTGAGACTCCGTCTCAAAAAAAAAAAAAAAAAAGCATGAGTTATTGATTGACCTTATATCACTTCAGCCCATTTTAACCACTGTGCACCAGCATTATCTTATTAAAATATAAATCAGATTTTCTTATTCCAATACCTAGATACCCACTCTCTCATGGTGAAAGTCAAAATATTTAGCTTGCACTGTAAAGTTCTAAATAATCTGGCCTCCTCTTATGGCTCTGATTTCATTTATTTTAACTCTCCCCTTTGTCATCTCCACTGGAACCACTCTGTCCCCCTGGCTGTTTCTCAGAGATGCAAGGCAATCTTCCACCTTGGGGCCTTTGTACTTCCTTTTCTCTCGTGGAATTGCAATCTCTCAAATATCTTCTCACTTTCTTTTCTCCTTCCTCCCAAGATCATCTCTCATAAGGTCCTTTCTGGCCACACTATCTAAAATGTCTTGTCATCTGGTTGCTTTATATCGTCTTTTGCTGCTTTACCTTTTTACTCCTTAGAACTAGTTAGCATGCTATATATTTTATTTATACATCTGGCTTATGTTTTCTTTACCAGAAATCAAGCTCCACGAGGGATAAATAAGTCCTGATTTCTTTACTGCGGTATTCTTAGCCTAGAAGAGTGTCTAGCACATAGTAGTTTTACAATAAATATTTATGAGATGAATGGATAAATGAATATGTTACTATTTAATTTCTGGCCTGCTCTCAGTTAAAAAAAAAACACTTTTAATGTGAATGTACAGTAGAACCCATTCTTACAAAATAAACCAGTGCAATATATTCCAGTACTGTGTTTTGCACGTATGCTTTTATGTGTGCATGATGGATGTATATGTGGGTAATGGATAGTGAAAAGTTTGAAACATTATGCTTGCAGTTGTGCATGTCTTTTCCTTCCATTTTTCACGTAGAATGCAAGTACTTTGGGTCTAAGCCAAGAAGTACTAGCTCCAACTTTGATTCTGTCTTCTGTTGATAAGCTTCAAGAGTCACTGGAACTCTACATAAATATGGAAGCAATCTTTTCTTCTTGCCTTTGACTAGCCAAATTTTTCTCTAAGAGCATAGGAATGGTAGAAGGGACTATATGCTATGTAAAGAATATTTTTAAAAAGCCATTTCACTATCTATATGTATATCAAGTATCATGTTGTACACTTTCAATAAATATAACATTTTAAAAAGAAAAGACAGATATTTTTTAAAGAATGATTTCGAGAAGATAGAGATCCGAGTCTCCGTTCACCCAAATCTCCTTCAGTTTGGCCCTTGGCCACCAATTAGGGACCATGTGTAGGTCCTAGAATTCAGTGCTTTTCCATTTTTGCCTTGAGGTTTCAATATTGTCTTAAAAGTACTCACTAATGAAAGAATGAATTTAGAATGAAAAACATTTGCAAAGTTCTTTAAAGGAAGGATTTCTGTCTTCTCATCTTTGCCTTCATCTGTGAAGCTGACTGATGCTCTATAAGCCCGGGGGAGCCTCCCTTGGCAGCTGTTGTTGCTACTTCAAAGGATAAAAAATGGATGTGTGGGAGAAAAATATATTTTCAGGGCAAACAGATTTTTTTTTTCCTCTTTCTACTTAAAATTGAAGAAGTGGGAAAATATAAATCCAGGATTAGTCTAGAAAAATAAAAAAGAATACGGAGTGCAGTGACAGAAGCCTTCAGCTTAGTCACTACCTTGCTCTAGGTCTTAGGTTCTTCAAATAGGAAATAAAGATATTAAACTGCATTTCCCATCTAGCCTCTTCCATAAAGTAGCGACACTCTCAAGAGCCAGTATCTAGCCCTGCAGTCTCACATGTACCCTTTCAGTTCCTGTTCTGGCACTAGGAGATGACTAGTCACGTGACCTCCCAGAGCTGTTGTGTTCTCATGTGTATGTTGGGGATAATAAGTGATGCTACTCTTTTGGTATTTGTGAGGACAAAATAAACGGCTACCCTACCTATTACAGGGTCTGGAACATGATCAGTCCTCAATGGATGTTTGTCAACACTATGTGAAAGAAATGTATGCATCTTCTACCCATCTTCATGGAAGAAAGAATAAGGACATATATTGTTAGTGACAAGTGAAGTTCATCAAACTTTGGAGTAAATTAATACTCTAAAAGTTTATCTTTAGAGTTTAAATATTCATCTTTCTAATATGGTTTGTTCATAGGGATTGACTTCAAACATTCTAGAAAGTATATAAAATATGCCCATCCTATGTTTTATTGAGGAGCTTCCTTATTTAAGCCTGGCAGCCAGGTACTAGTCTGAGAACTTTACATGTATAAAGTTGTTTAATCCTCAAACACACCTGATGAGGTAGTATTGTTATTGTAACAAGATTACAGTTAAGCAGCTGAGGCACTGAGAGGTAAAATATTTTAGCTGAGATCGTACAGCTAATATATGACAAGACCAATAAATAACCCCCCATAGTCATCTCCTAGAGAGTGTGTTCTTAGTAATGCTATCTCGCTGTGTCTCAGGCACACACTCACATTCATATTTATGTAAAAAATAGCCAATATTGATTTCAAATTATGTCTTTTTAAAATAATTAGAATTATGTGTGTGAAGTATTATAGTTTGGTCATTTGCATGCTCTATCAGTGAGTGCTTATAGCTGAGCACAAAAATTAAAAGCAACATGTCTTCCATTATTGAGTTTGTCTTTGAATGTGATGGTGCAAATCTCTCACCAGGGAGGCATTGATACTTAGATAAAGTCTTGGTCTCCCTGCTTTATTTTCACTGGAATCTATTTTCAGATTTTTCTAATTCGCCCATCTCACTAGGGCAGACTGAAGTGTTAAATTATTGCCAAAAGCTTTTCTGGAAGAAATTGTTTAGAAAGAGAAATTTTAAAGAGATTGGGAAATTGCCTGGTGATCAGAAAGGAGACTATTTTTCAGTGGTTGTGTGAAAGAACAAAATTGGATCTTCAAATGTGCAATTTTCTGAAGAGTTGTTATGAGTTGTTTCATAAAGCTTATCTCCCTCATGGCATATAAAATATATGTTTAGCAGGTACCCAAAAGCTGGTGGTAGCAAACAACCCCAAATATCAAAGTCTGAGAGAAGATTACGTTTGTAGGCTGTTTTTTAACAAATTCATGCAAATAGGAGATCTGCAGAGAAGGGTTTTATGTAGTAGCATAGTTACACTTGTCATCACGGTCCTCTCATCAATATGTGTAGTAAAGGTTATTTTGTGTTTTGAAAGCTCTTGGCAGACAAAGACAGTTAAATGTAAACATCTACAGATCTGGTGTTGCGATAGCCAGGCACACTTTATCACTGAAAGCATCCTAAGAGTTACACAGTTTTATCAGAGGTTCACAGAAACAGTTAAGGCTGGTTCATTAAAATCACCACCACACAGATGAAGCTGTATAAACCCTTTACTTTATTAAATTGCCCTTTTTTTGGCTTCATTGCAATTAAACACTTTTAACCTTATAAAAACTGTTTCAGGAGGATGTAAGTAACTCAATCTAAAAACAACTCCCTTTGCAAATACTCATCTGAAAAGAGACCAATGTCTTATATCTGAACTTAGCAATACATAAGTAAAGGTAAAAGTGTTGATAAAGGTTGTCTCTTGTTATTGAAACTACATAGCTGACTTTTTTCTGCTACTTAATATTTTTTGTTCTCTCCACATTTTCCAGTTTAATTATGTATTATATTCTGTTGTCAGAAAAACATAAGCAGAAGTATGTTATCTCTCTCTCATTGTTCTTTAAAGGCACTGATCTATTAAACATTTATTAAGTGCATTCTTTGGGTCAGGAACTATACCATTCTGAAAATTCAAGATTAGTATGATATAGCCTTCTCTTTGGAGTAATTTATCAAACTGTGATTGTAACAGAATACAAGTGATTATGTATACTGAATTCAAATAGTTCCAAACTTGTAAGTACCCATAGGGATATAATGGAGGAGTAAAAGAAGAGGGAATTAGTACCACATAGTGAAATGGCCAGGAAAGACCACAGTGGAAATGATAACGTTTGAGCTAGTTTTACAAATTCAGATCTAAATTTCTAATTCACTCAGCGAAACTGACAGTAAAATTTACTATGGGCCCTAAACATAAGATAAAATTAAAGTCATAAGGATTTTGGTTCTATACCCCAAATAGAAGACATTTATATGTAGGTTAGATCTTTCTTTGTCAATATACATGTTTTGCTCTAGTACTTTACATTTTCATCTCTCTTTTCATTAGCAAAAGAAAATAGTAATATTTTCCTAGAACTTAATATAGGGCCACTGAATGTAGAGACTGTGAAAATGAAGTAACCATTGTTAAGAAAACAGTATTTCCTTGAGAAGTACAGCAGTGAAGTAGAAATATCTGAGTTCTTGGAGAACCTTGCATTATCAAGAAAACAGATTCAAAATTACAAACAAACATCATTTAACAAGTAGTTTGGATTATACATTTATACATAATTAGTCATAAAGTACAGAACTAAAAGTAGGTCTAGTATAGAGGCTTCTTGTCAGGCCTCTGCTAAAAGGTATATAAACATTATAAAGTGAGGAGTGTTGAGATATTTACCATGATTGAAAGTGGATCAACTTTGCAAAGCATTCCACCTCCTCCTCATGCTCTCCTTTCCATCTCCTTTCCCCCTTCTCTCTCCATCTTTCTTCTCTTATATTCTTACTTTCATGCTTTTGTTTCTTCTTTTTTACCTGTCCCCTTCTCTTCCTCTTTTTCCTACTTATTTTCTTCTTTCTTCCCTTGCACTTTCACCAAACTTTACTGAGTCCTTTCTAGGTGTCCTGCACTGAAGTAGGATTTGAGTATGGTTTGCAAGAATTCACCAGGCAATTTTCATGTGTTCTCATTTTTAACCATTGCCTAGGCTGTATGGCAGCAATTTAAGCACAGATAGTTATATTACTTTGTACTTCATATGTGGAACTTCTGATTTACGTCTCTACTCATTCAATACTGTTTTAAAACAAAACAACACATAATAATTTTTTCTTATCTGAACATTGAAACATACATGCATAGGTCACAATTTACATTTTATTGCCATCTGTAGGCTTTTCAAGAAGTTATTGAAGTTAAAACTGGAAACTCTTTATAAGAGCTGTTATAATATACGACTCATGTGAACCTCATTAATAGCTTTTTCTTACAGGATTGGTTAATATGTCAATGATAAAAAATCCTATCTCTCATGTATTTTCCATTTCAATAATATATTTATTAATATCTATCAAAATATCCATATAAGTTAGTCAATATTTTTCTACCAAAATTATATGTAGAATTATTTGAGGAGCAACGTCTGTTTCATGTTGAAACTTGACACACACATTTATGCATTCAATAAGGATTTGTTGATCATCCTCTATATGCTAGACACTAAACGCTGTAGATTGAGAATTAGTACAATTCACTCTGGCTCAAGATGTCCTATTCTAGTGGGATACTGACAGGAACAAGGAAATAATATAGCTCTAAGTATAATTTCAATATAATGAGACCCATAATGTATACAATGTGCAATGGGTCATTGATACAGTTTTGATTTGTGTCCCTACCCAAATCTCATGTCGAATTATAATTCCCAATATTGGAGGAGGGGCCTGGTGGGAGGAGATTGAATCATGGTGTGAATTTCCCCCTTGCTGCTCTTGTGATTGTGCGTGAGTTCTCATGAGATATGGTAGTTTAAAACCATGTAGCACCTCCCCTGCCCTCTCTTCCTACTGTGCCAGACATGTAAGATGTGCCTGCTTTTCCTTTGCCTCCTACTATAATCGCACGGTTTTTGAGGTCTCCACAGCCATGGTTCCTGTACAGCCTGAAGAACTGTGAGTCAATTAAATGTTTTTTCTTTAAAAAGTACCCAGTCTCCGTTAGTTATTTACAGCATTGCGAGACCAGACTAATGCAGCCATAAACTGGTTAGTAATTAATTCTATTTGGGTGGGATAGAGAAGGCTTCAGAGGGATAGTGGATTTGCATGGCCTCAGTAAATTTCCCAAGTAGATCAGGAAGGAAAGGCCATTTCAGCACTGGTGACTGCACCTGTAAACACATTGCTAAGTTGTGAAAGATCCCATGTTATTTAGGAGATCTGAGTAGCTTGGAATGGGGAAGGTAATAAATGCATGATGAGGGGAAGAGAGAATTAGAAAGGTATCAGGAAGCAGAGGTAGCAGGAACATGTAAGTCTCCAAAGAGAAGATTAAACATTGCTGTAACTATGTGTTTACGGAGTTTCAGGAAGAAACTGATGATACCAAACCAGTTTGTTATTTAAAGGAGTATCATTCAGAAAAGATGCAATAAATATTAGGGGTTGGGTGAGAAGTGAGAATGCCAACTGGGAGAGTAGTTAGAGGGTCATTTCAATGTCAGCAAAAGAAATAACAGAAAGACTGGGGAAAATAAGACATGGGCTAGGCACATTACACAGGATTTTGTGAATGATTAGATGTAAAGGCAAGAGAGAGAGAAAAGACAAAAGTGGTCTCTAGATTTCAAAAAATGCAATACAAGTTGAATGTTCCTTATCTGAAATGCTTGGGGCCAGAAGTGTTTTAGATTTTGAATTTTTTCAGATTTGAAATATTTGGATCACAGTTACTGGTTGAGCATCCCTAATCTAAAAATACAAAATCTACAATGTTCCAATTATCATTTCCTTTGAGCGTCATGTTGGTATTCAAAATGCTTTGGATTTTGGAGAATTTCAGATTTAGATTTTCAGATTAGGAATACTCAACTTATATAACAGAAAGTGTTTAACAATTGTCTAGGCCAGTGCATCTTAAACATTAAGGTGCAAATGAATCACTTGAGGATCTTGTGAAAATGTAGATTTTAATTTGGAAGTTGGGAATACACTGCTCACTTGAGCAGCATATATGCTAAGATGGAAATGATACAGGGAAGATTAGCATGCCCCCTGCCAAAGAAATTGAGGATAGAGTCTGAGATTCTGTGTTTTTAACAAGCTCCCAGGTGATGCAGAAGGAGCTGGTAAACAAAACACTCTTTGAGTAGAAGGAGCCATGAAAGGCTGTTCAGAGACTGTGGAATTAAGTGAAGTGCTGATGTGTGCAGACAGTAAAGAGGCACAACCAAAGTGGGGTTGGGGGAAAGGCCAGCTATGTAAGAGAAGTGAGAGTGAGGACTACCCAGAGGCTCACATGCTTCTTATCAGGAAAGGGGGTCCAAAGTTTTTATGATCTGGAACTACCCATTAACAGAAAACATGTAGAAGTAATTCACTTTAAGCAGGTACCATTTATTACAAGTATTGAAAAGCTGTAGTTAACAGCTCTGGACCAAATGGACCTAATAGACCTCTACAGAACTCTCCACCCAAATCGACAGAATATACATCCTTCTAGCACCACATTGCGCTTATTCTAAAGTTGACCACATAACTGAAAGTAAAACACTCCTTAGCAAATGCCAAAGAATGGAAATCATAACAAAAAGTCTCTCTGACTACAGTCCAATCAAATTGGCACTCAGAATTAAGAAAATCACTCAAAACCACATAACTACATGGAAACTGAACAACCTGATCCTGAACAATGACTGAGTAAATAACGAAATTAAGGCAGACATAAAAAGTTCCTCAAAACCAACAAGAACAAAGACATATTGTGCCAGAATCTCTGGGACACAGCCAAATCAGTGTTTAGAGGGAAATGTGTAGCACTAAATTACCACAAGAGAAAGCAGGAAAGATCTAAAATCAACATCCTAACATCACAATTAAAAGAATGAGAGAAGCAAGAGCAAACAAATTCAAAAGTTAGCAGAAGACAAAAAATAACTAAGATCAGAGAAGAACTGAAGAAGATAGAAACATGAAAAACCCTTCAAAAAAATCAATGAATCCTGAATCTGTTTTTTTGAAAAGACCAACAAAATAGACTGCTAGCCAGAAGAATCAAATAGACACAAAAATAAATGATAAAGGGGATATCACCACTGATACCACAGAAATACAAACTACTATCACAGAATACTATAAACACCTCTACACATGAAAACTAGAAAATAAATTCAGGATAAATTCCTGAACATGTACACTCTCCTAAGACTAAATCAGGAAGAAGTCAAATCCCTGACTAGACTAATAACAAGTTCTGAAACTGAAGCAGTAAAATTAATAACCTACTAACAACAACAACAACAAAAAGGCCAGGACCAGACGGATTCACAGCCAAATTCTACCAGAGATAGAAAGAAAAGCTGGAACTATTTCTTTTGAGCTATTCCAAACAATAGAAAAAGAGGGACTTCTCCTTAACTCATTTTATCATGCCAGCATCTCATACCAAAACCTGGCAGAGACACGACATAAAAAGAAAATTTCAGGCCAATATGCCTGATGAACATCAATGAGAAAATATTCAATGCAATACTGGCAAATTGAATCCAGCAGCACATCAAAAATCTTATCCACCATGATCAAGTTGGCTTCATCCCTGGGAAGCACGGCTTGTTCACCATATGCAAATCAATAAACGTAATCCATCACACAAACAGAACCAATGACAAAAACCACATGATTATCTCAATAGATGCAGAAAAGGCCTTTGATAAAATTCAACACCCCTTCATGGTTGGTACCTATTTAAAGTGGATTACTTCTAAATGTTTTCTGTTAACAAGTAGCTCTGGATCATAAGAACTCTGGACCCCCTTTCCTGATAAGAAGCATGTGTGCCTCTGCGCAGTCCTCACTCTCACTTCTCTTATGTAGCTGGCCTTTCCCCTAACCCCACTTTGGTTGTGCCTCCTTATTGTCTGCACACATCAGCACTTCACTTAATTCCACAGTCTCTGAGTTAGCTTCCATGGCTCTTCAAGAAACTAGGTATTGAGGAAATGTATGTCAAAATAATGAGAACTATTTATGACAAAACAACAGCCAATATTATACAAAATGGGCAAAAGCTGGAAGCATTCCCTTTGAAAACCAGCGCAAGACAAGAATGCCCTCTCTTACCACTTCTATTCAACAGAGTATTAGAAGTTCTGGCCAGGGCAATCAGGGAAGATTAAAAAAAATAAAATGTTTTCAGATAGGAAGAGAGGAAGTCAAATTGTCTCTGTTTGCAGATGACATGATTGTATATTTAGAAAATTCCAATGTCTTGGCCCAAAATATCCTTAAGCTGATAAGCAACTTCAGCATTCTCAGCATACAAAGTCAATGTGCAAAAATCACAAGCATTCCTATACACTAATAACAGACAAATAGAGTGCCAAATCATGAGTGAACTCCCATTCACAATTGCAACAAAGAGATTAAAATACCTAGGAATACAACTTACAAAGATGTGAAGGACCTCTTTAGGGATGACTACAAACCACTGTTCAAGGAAATAAGAGAGGACTCAAACAAATGAAAAAACATTCCATGCTCATGGATAGGACGAATCGATTTATTGTGATATTAACTTCCATTATATTTACAATATATAGCATTAGATAGTTACAATATCCAAAAATCAGTGTCTTAAGAAGGATTCCACTGTTAGGCAATAAGGGATACTTTAGTGGGATTGAGAGGTAATTCATTAGATAAGTGGCCACATAATTAGTGAATATTTCTGATTTTTGATGGCTTGGATAACACATACTTTGATAACTATAACTCAGGGTTGTCTAGAGGTTTAAACTTAATAACCAATCACCCATGTGCTCTGACTTTTTGATACACGTGGGAAATAAAGAGAAGGATGATGCTTTCACATAATTCACTCATTTAAGGGAAGGATTCTATTAACTACATGCAGAAGGGTTAATGTTGTTCTCAGCAGCTACAGAAATTTGATATGCAATAGTTCGATTTGATTATACTTTTTTTGTGTGTGAGACGGATTCTTACTCTGTTGCCCAGGCTCATGCGCAGTGGCGTAATCTCGGCTCACTGCAACCTCTGCTTCCTAGGTTCGAGTGATTCTCCTTCCTCAGCCACCCAAATAGCTAGGACTACAGGCTCGCTCCACCATGCCTGCCCAATTTTTGTATTTTTAGTAGAGACGGGGTTTCACCATGTTGGCCAGGCTGGTATGGAACTCCTGATGTCAAGTGATTTTCCAGCCTTAGCTTCCCAAAGTGCTGGGATTACATGCGTGAGCCACCATGCTCGGCGATTTGATTATACTTTGGTCTGTCAAAAAGAAGATGATCAGAAGATAACTGCATCATTGGCTGCTGCCTAGATATCACCAGCATTTGCAGTGTCTACCTTACTACTGTCTCAGTGAGGCCCGAGTATCCAGAAAGCACCATGAACATACTGAGTCCATATTAGGTTCAGGGAAAAGGGAAAGCCTGGGAAGTTGCTGACGGCAGCTGAACAAAGATAAAGCTATCCCTTAAGACAGTGGATTGGAATATCACAATAACTGAATTCTAGTCTAAGCGTCCATATGGAGTTAGCAGTATGGCATGCCTTAGTTTCTTTCGAAGCTTCAGCATTCTCTGACACCATGCATTCTGTTAAAAGCATGGGTTTTGAAGTCATGTAGATCTGGTTTGATTTGTCCCTTCCTCTGTGATCCTGCATAAGTTAATTATTTTCTGAACTTCCTTTTACTAATCATCAAACTAGAGGTTATAATATCTATGATGAAGCTCATCTGGTAAGGTCACCAAAGACATACTTATAGTTCAACAAAGTTAGGTTTATTAACTTGTCGTATGAAGGGAGATTGCATAGCAGTAGAAGTACGGAGCATCCTATCAGGCAAAGGAAGAAACAGGGTTAAAAATAGGATTTGGGAAAAATGGCGTTTAGGCAATACTTAAATAAAGCAGAATCTTGATAGTGCCAAAAATGAGCAATGCTCAAAGTAAAGAGGTTCACATCAGGCTTGAGTTAAGAAGTGGACTCTGGATTCTATTTCCTTGGAAACTACAAAGTTAAGATAGATGTTGAACATTGTGTCTGAAAAACTCTTATCTGAAGCTGTGCACCTGGGTTGAAAATTGAGGTTGTTTCTTGGTGTCAGTGACTCGAATCTCCCAGGCAAGTGTAGGTTGTTCCTTTTTACTGATCTGATTTCAAACAGCGAAGTTTCTAATAGTCTCTGATTTTAGAGAGCAAAGTGTCTCAGTGTTAAGTCCTTTGGTAAAGTAGCAAAAGCAGTATTGAGAAGTTGACCTCATAGGCTTGTACCCATAAAATGAAGGAAGGTACATGATGTACTGAGCACAGTGCTTATGTTAGAGGCAATTGTTATTCTTACTATTGTTGTTTAGCTGTCCTTTCACAAATAAGTATCCCATAGTTAAGACTGGGTGCTGATTTAAAATGCCCAAACTTTAGTTGTCGAAAAGCACAATTTTGAAAACTTAACTGGCCAATAAAGGGATGGAATTCATTCTTATGACCTTAGGTACCCCATGCTTTCAAGAGGAGTCTAGATGCAGCACAATCACCTGTTGCCTTTGATAATACTGATTTCCTGATCCCACCTCACCAAAAATGCTATTCAATAAACAAGCTTACAGTGAAATCCATACTTGCACTTTTCCAAAGCTCCTGATTTTGATATATAACCAAATTTTAAAAACACTCATGTAACCAAATGAACGTGGCAAAGCATCACAGTACATATACTATTCCCAAATGATCAGAAGTAAAAGTTTAGAACATAAAAGAATATGGCTTAAAGATGATCTTGTCCATATTTCACTCAGTGTTGGAATTCCCTTTGAAACATCCCTGATACACTGATTTTTTCAAGTTGAATACCTTCAATATTGGTAAAAGTAAATCCTATGTAATGATTTGCTTTTATGTGAGGGGAAGGAGGGGACAGAGTATTACTCTGTCAGCTCATTGCAATCTCTGCTCTCCCAGATTGAAGCAATTCTCATGCTTCAGTCTCCTGCTCCTGAGTATCTGGGATTACAGGCATGAGCCATCACACTCAGGTAATTGTCATATTTTTTAGTAGATATGAGGTTTCACCATGTTGGCCATGCTGGTCTTGAACTCCTAGACTCAACTTATTTGCCCACCTAGGCCTCCCAAAGTGCCGGGATTATAGGCATAAGCCAGTGTGCCTAGCCAGTAGCTGCTTTTGATACTGGACATTTCAAATCATGAGTAAGTCCTTGTTATACTCATACTCCATTTATTGTCTGAGTTCTGCTTTCTGCTGCACCAGCTGAGATTTACTTCTTTCTTCTATATAACAGCCTTTCCAATATCAAGCTACTTCCAACTTGCATGTTTTAGGGAAAAATATGGCCCAGATTTTTGACAATTTCCCTTATGATACGCTTTCAGAGCTTCCTCCTTCCTGGTTATTCTCATCTGACACACTCTTGCTGGTTAATCTTATTAGACACACTACAGAATGATATACTCTGAAACATTCCAGGTTGGTGTGATGAGCATAGGTCAGGGAAGTAAGGATGATTATTCACAAAAATGTCAATATATTTTTTTCCTTTATAGAATTATAAAAATTATCACAATTTAAATATATTATTCTTTCCATGAAGAATGTGGTTAATTGTGGTTAACTGACACAAAGAAAACATTTTTATTCCAATCCAACAAATGCTGTCTGCTAAAGGGAAGTTCCATTACAGAGGACATGGTTATTTTTCAATAATGATAATATATATCAGTGAAAAATGGAATTTAAATTTCCTCATCACTGCATGTAATAATTTCAGATATATTATTTTTTTAAATCTCATTAGAGATTTACTATCCCTAATAGCTATTGGCTCCTAGACAATTGTCTTATAGGATGGATCTCTGAGCAACGTGATGCTTCAGAAATGGGCTGAGACTCAATGGGGAGAACAGCTTAGAGGGCAACAGTGCCTCTTCTGCTTCAGGGCTTTGAGCTTCAGTTTCAAATTTAGCCCACTCTCCCTTCTCCTTAGTCCCCTAACAATTTCAGGTGTTATTTAATTAGCTCAATTTAACTGGGGAGTGATGCCAATATAATGTGAATTCGCTCTCGTTCATATGTTTTTTTCCCCCAAATCTTTAATATTTTATACCAAAAATAACAAGCAAAATGTATTATTATAGCTGAAAGCAGCAAGCTGCAGTTATATATAGTCCTTTACACAATGATGATTTGCCTACAGTTATTTTCTTGACTTGCTTTGGACATGTGTTGCCTGTGTTACCCCCTAATTGTGACTTTTCTCTTGTTTCTGTAGGTCAGCTACCTCAATCTGTCCTTACATCCACTGTCGTCAAGTAATCTTCAGCTTGAAAGTTAAGACCCTATACGGTATTCACTGAAGTAGTTTTATTGATTAGAAATACAGTTTTTTAGCTGTGTTCATATGTAACACAGTTACTGGGTTTTGTTGTTGTTGTTGTTAATTCTCTGACCAAATGGTATAGGTTTGAGGGGCCTGCCATAGCCTTGCTTGTTTATAATGCATGATTTTGGAAAGCATGAGGTTTTCCTGAGAAATGTATATTTTGCATTTTATTAGCACCATGATCAAGAGTCTCCCAACCGGAACAGACCAAGAGACAGGGAGGTTTTGTGAGGCTGTGGTCCTCTGAACCTCACGTATCTCAATGGCCGTAACTCCTTTACCTCAACCATTTTTGATTAACTGCAACATCAGTGCCAATATGTCTCACTGGATGTGAAAAATCAATGGCTGAGTAGATGATATTTTTATCTCCCAGTTCAAGGCTTTTAAGACATGCCACACTGTCACATACAGATGCTGGCCCATAAAAGCAGTTTCTCAGGGTTCTCCCATTTCTGCTGCCATCTTGATGAATTCTAGCCCATTCCATTTGGTTTTATTTATTAGTTTGATGCAGAAGTAATTTGCTTTAGCTTAACTCCTTAGCTCCAATTTCTTGGTTCAGACCCTTAAAGTTGATTAGCATTTCTGTCCTCTTCTTATGTAGAATTCACTGTGGTTTCCTCAGCCATTTGCACCATGGACTTTCTGTGTGATTTCTTGCTTATTCTGTCTTCCCTGCTCCAGTTTTGAGCATCATGGAGCCCCCTGCACCAGACTGATTTCTCAGCAGTCCACCTCGTTGACACAGCCCTGGCCAATCCTTAATATGAAGTTGATTTAGTAAGACTTTCCTGAGAGAATAAAATGTTATTTTTGATTCTGCGGGATTGCATTCAAAGTCACTTTACCTTCCAATAAGGCTATGCTTTTTCAATCTTCATGCCTGCAAAAGCAATCTAGCTATTAGCACAAATCCAGAACAGAATTCAATCTACACTGCAGACCCCTAGGCCTTTGTTTCCTTTATAATATTTAAAAATGCTGTTTCATATTCTGGTAGCTTCTCCAAATACATGATATTACTCTGCATGTGGGAGGATATTGGAATAGAAAGTAAAGACCCATTCATTCTCTCAGATCAGTGGCAGATCAAGCAGGGTTTTGTGCCAATGTACTATATAACCACTTCTCACTCTACAATTATTAGTATTTATCCTGCCATATCCAGCATCCCCAGAAAGTCACAGCCTGGACAAATCTGGGGAGACACTGGCTGTGGCGCTATCATTAAAAGTCTGGTAATGAGTTGGCTCAGAGTTGGCAAATTCAAGGGCTACAAGAGCAAAATTATGAAACCATAAAATTATATAACATTTGACTCTACTGGATTTGCTTTATAAAAGAAAATGAAGAGCTTGTATTAACATCTTTACGAATTTACACAGCATGGCTATTTGGTTGAATGTTTATTTTGTTAGAATTTTTCTTGAACAGAAAGTTAGGCCAGTGATTTTCATTATATGCAACAAAGCTGTTTAACTTTCCAAATACAAGTAGAAGAGAAAACAGCAATCATATTTCATCAGCTGAAGGACTCTATGTATGTAGAGCACTAATGACCATTCATTTGTATATTTAAAATATAGCCAGATGAAATAAAATGTCTCTAATTTCCATAAAGTTGTTTTCTTCAGCCAAATGTATTTAAGGAAACACTATGTTTAGTAATATAAATAAGATAAAATTATTTCTACGTTAAAGATGTAATTGCTCTGTTGGAATTAGAAGATCACTACTTTTAAAATTTTAGTCAGTTGAATCATTTTGAAGAAAATGTATTTTTGAGCTGGTATTAAAACTGCTATAAATATATCCATTAAGACTGCTTCAAATATATCTATTAAGACTGTTTTAAATATATATATTAAGACCGCTTTAAATATATCCATTCTATTTTAATTTTGCAAAAATAAAATATCTTCAATATTATTGTTCAGATACTGCAATTTATATGTTGGATCAATAGATAATAAAAATCTAAAAATACATAATGCCACATCTTTTTTAGCTTACAGTGATTAGTACCTTAATTTAAATGCTTGCTTTATAAAAGCATAAGTAGTTTGTTAAATGTCAGCCTATATTAGGAATGCAATGTGCATTTTAAAATCTGGTTAATATTAATTTTAAAAATAGCTATGAAAGAACATAGAAAATTAAAGAATATCTAATAATACTTAATACAAACTTAGTAAATTACTTAAATATAAATTTATCTGCTCATATTACTGTTTTTATGTATGCATTCTGCATAAAAATTTTTGAAAGTTAGGTAATAAATGCAATATGTAATAATCACATATCTTTTATTCAAATATTTGCAGGTTTTAAAAATATAAATAGTGAGTATGACTTGGTAATGGAATGTAGCCTCTCTAATTTCAAGTTTTATGTGTGTGTGATTTAAAATATTTATTGGTTTTACTACACGTTATGCCTGAGAGAAGAGCAGAAATATTACATTTTAATGGAGTCAGAGGATAAAGCCATTATTTAAACCCCAAACACTTGGCTCACTGCTGATTTGGACAATAGTGACTTCTGGTCTGCACCTTCATGCAGTCAATGGGGACAGCATTACGATAATACATTTAAATGGCACATTACTTTACAACCTCTTATGAGCAGTTATATTGCCTGTATATTAAAAAGACTTTGGTGGTCAATTTGCATTGTTATACTTATTTTAAGTAACTGGAGGCCAAGGAAAGCTAAAAACATGACTGCTGTTACACAGCAATGTAACAGGAAAAGTTGAAAATCTGATTTATGTGTCAAATCTGGAGGTAATCATTACTAGTAATTTTATCCTTTGTGATATTCTAAGACTAAAGCATTTTGCTGTGAGAACCTCATCACTAACATAAAAATGATAGACTGCCTTTTTACTATTACAAAGGTAATATTTTTATCATTTTTATATGTGTGTGATTTAAAATATTTATTGGTTTTACTACACGTTATGTAGTAAATATTAAGGTATTCTTAATATTTTAATCATTCTTAATGTTCTTAATATGGAGAACTCCTGTAGGATTGTTACTGTCATTGTCAGCCACACAATATTTATAAAGTCAATCTAGACTACACTACCATTCTCCAAACCAGTTGTTTCCATTCTAGACAGTGCTCTGTTTTCTCAGGCAGGGTGAATTTCATAATTATTTATCCAATTAGATCAGAATAACTCAGTGATGAAGACTTTGTACTCCAGAATTAGCCAGATGTAGATGTGATTTCTCTCTCTGTTACCTAACTCTAAGAAAGTTAGGTTTGACTCTAAGAAAGGTATTTAATGTATAAATATTTCAGTTACCTATGTCTGTAACAGGAACAAATAATAGTTTTTACTTCATAAAGTTAGCATGAGGGTTAAGCTATGGTTTGGCTATGTCTCCATCCAAATCTCATCTTGAGTTGTGCTTCCCATAATCCCTATGTGTCGTGGGAGGGACCTGGTGTGGGGAAATTGAATCATGAGGGCAGTTCCCTTAAGTAAATTCTCACAAGATCTCATGGTTTTGTAAGGGGATCCCACTTTACTTGGCTCTCATTCTTCTCTCACATGCCACCTTGTGAGACAGATATGTTTGCTTCCCCTTCCATCATGATTGTATGTTTCCTGAGGCCTCCCCAACCCTGCAGAACTGTGAGTCAATTAAATCTCCTTCTTTTATAAATTACCCAGTCTTGGGTATGTTCTTATAGCAGTGTGAGAATGGACTAATACAGTAAATTGGTACCACAGAGAGTGGAGTCCTGCTGTAAAGATACTGAAAATGTGGGAACAATTTGGGAACTGAATAACAGGCAGAGGTTGGAACAGTTTGGAGGGCTCAGAAGAAGATAAGAAAATGTAGAAAAGTTTGAAACTTTCTAGAGATTTATTGAATAGCTTTGACAAAAATGCAGATAGTGATATGGACAATGAAGTCCAGGCTGAGGTGGTCTCAGATGGAAATAGGGAACTTGTTGGAAACTGGAGTAAAAGTCACTCTTGCTATGCAAAGAGACTGGTGGCATTTTGCCCCTGCCCTAGAGATTTGTGGAATTTTGAACTTGAGAGAGATAATTTAGGGTACCTGGAGGAAAAATCTTTCTAAGCAGCAAAGCATTAAAGAGGAAGCAGAGCATAAAAATTTTTAAAAAATTTAGAGACTGACAATGTGATAAAAAAGAAAATCCAAAAAAAAAAAAAAGAAAAAAGAAAATCCCATTTTCTGGGGAGAAATTCAAGTTAGTTCCAGAAATTTGCATAAGTAATGAGCAGCCAGATGTTAATCATCAAGACAATAGGGAAAATGTCTCCATGGTGGCCCTCCCATCACAAACCTGGAGACCTAGGAGGGAATGATTTCATGGGCTGGCCCAGGCTCCCCTTTCTGTATGCAGCCTCAGGACATGATGTCCTGCATCCCAGATGCTTCAGCTCCAGCCATGGCTAAAAGGGGACAATGTACCACTCAGGCTGTTGCTTCAGAGATGCAAGCCCCAAGCCTTGGTGGCTTACATGTGGTATTGGGCCTGTGTGTGTACAGAAGTCAAGAATTTAGGTTTGGGAACTTCCACCTGGATTTCAGAGGATGTATGGAAACACCTGGATGTCCAGGCAGAAGTTTGCTGCAGGGGCAGAGCCCTCATGGGGAAACTGCTAGGACAGTGTTGAAGGAAAATGTGTGGTCAGAGCCCCATACAGAGTTCCCACTGGGGCACTATCTGTTGGAGCAGTAAGAAGATGGCCACCATCCTCCAGATTCCAGAATGGTAGATCCACCAACAGCTTACACCCTGCACCTAGAAAAGCTGCAGCCACTCAATGTCAGCCCATGAAAACATCCTGAAGTGGGGCTTTACCCTGCAAAACCACAGGAGCAGAGCTCCCCTATGCCCTGGAATCCCACCTCTTGCATCAGTGTGCCCTGGATGTGAAACATGAAGTCAAAGGAGATTATTTTGGATAAGTTTGAATGACTTCCCTTTTGGATTTTCGATTTCCATGGGTCCTGTTGCCCCTTTGTTTTGGCCAATTTCTTCCTTTTGGAATGCAGTATTTACCCAATGCCTGAACCTCCATTGTACCTAGAAAGTAATTAATATGCTTTTGATTTTACAGGATCATAGGTGGAAGGGACTTGCCTTGTCTCAGATGAGACTTTGGACTTGAAATTTTAGGTTAATATTGGAATGAGTTAAGATTTTGGGCAACTGTTAGGAAGGCATGATTGTGTTATGAAATGTGAGCACATGAGATTTGGGAGGGGTCGGGTCAGAATTATATGGTTTGGCTGTGTCACCACCCAAATCTCATCTTGAATTATAACTCCCATAATCCCCATATGTCATGGGTGGTACCCAGTGGGAGGTAATTGAATCATAGGGGCAGTTTTCCCCATTCTATTATTGTGATAGTGAGTGAGTTCTCACAGATCTGATGGTTTTATAAATGTTTGGCATTTCCCCTGCTGATACTCATTCCCTCTTGCTGCCAGGTGAAGAAGGACATGTTTGCTTCCCCTTGTTCCATGATTGTAAGTTTCCTGAGACCTCCCAACCCTGTAGAAGTGTGAGTCAATTAAACCTCTTTTCTTTATAAATTACCCAGTCTTGAGCAGTTCTTTGTAGCAGCATGAAAATGGACTAATACAGGAAACTATAAAATAATTGACCAGCTAAAATGCTTAGTGTAATGGCAGAAATATATTCATATACTGTTAAAAATAATAGCTGTTCACAGTATTAACATTCTTATCATATTTATTTGATAAGTAGTCCCAGTAGATTACATGTAGTTGATGGAAAATTCTGAAAATTTCCTTGGTAATTACAAAATAATTGCTTCACCTTCCCCCTAAAATGTGGATCCATTTCTTTGTAGCTGAAAATAAAAAATATCTGAGACATCAGTAGCTCAAGGGATGTTGTTCATTACCTTAAAAATCTTCCATGATTTATCAACATCATGCTCACCTTTTCCCTTCATGATGTTCCCAGGCACAGTTTTAGCTACAGTGTATGGCAGTGACTTCTAGTGTCATATTTTTCCCCACTGGTATCACTGGGACTAGTGGATATAATAGTATCCACCCTTGAATTAGCAATAGGCAACACAGTTGCCTTGAAGTACCAGTACTTGAGAATTCTAACTTTTCATAAAGCATGTGTCATCTTTGTCTAGCTTTCCAACTGCTTGTTCTACTTCTTCCTCACACAACCCAATTGTTACATTTCTAATGCCTCTGTCCCTGTAGATATTACAGACTGTTAATGCCCTACTAACACATCCAAATTCAACTCAAAATTCATTTTCTCTAAGAAGGTTTCTACAACTCCTGGCCTCAAGCAAACTTAGGAAATAATGTGGGTCTTTTTTTCCCTCAAAGTGGCTTCCTTTGGGTGTGAGGGAGAAAGGTTATAATTATAACACCTAGAGAGTTTCTTTTTTAATGTTCATATGCTGGGGGCTTTTCTTCCCCAAATGCTATGGGAATGAGTGCAAGAATGTGTAATATAAAAAATTTTCCAAGGCACCTTTAATAAAGCATCTACTACTTCCTTTTCCTATGACAGTATACAGAAACATTGATTTTTGACTTTATACTTCTTATACATACTCAGTCATTGTGCAGTCACCTTATTTTATAACAGTTTATTTTTATATTTATCACCCTTACAAAACTTCTTGACAGAAAGAGTTTTATCTTTTTAATCCCAAGAAAGTATAATGTTAAAAACTTGATAAATCAGTAAGTGTGCTTTGGTGCTGACACATGAATGAATATATTTAAAGATCATTTTACTTATTTTATTGTCACTTAACTAGAAATCTCAAGTAGAATAACAAAATGTGTGTTGAAAAAAGTTTTTTTTAGATCTCTATAGAAAAAACTTAGTCTAAGCATTCAAGTTCAAATACTTTGTTTTATAAGGAAGCCCACAGGTCATCATTCACTTTTACTATATGCAAAATTATAATAAGGTTAGTTTTCTGGTATCCCATCCTCGTAGTAAACTGAGGAAAAACATTGAGTGGTTTGATTGATATTTTTTGCACAAAGATGCATCGTCAGCAGTAAGAAGTGATAGCTTGACAGGCTATCAGTAGACAAACCCTAAAATAGACACAAATCCTAAAGCAGTTGAGAAATTTCATGTGTTTTCATTTAACAATAAATATCTCCACAGATATGTCACTCAGGCACAACAAAACCACAGCCAAAGCAAACCAAACAAGTCCAATTTATAATCTATGTTGTATCAAAAAAGTTAAATTTTTTGACATTTGATACAAGTAATATAAATATGATTTATAATACTTTGAAATACTCTGAAAATAGAACATAGACAAATATGCATTGATATACTTTGAAAAATGCTGAAACTAGAATTTACATCAAAATTATATAAAACATGTATTTTAGCTACCTATGTACTAGAACTTAAGCAGCACAGAGAAGTGAAGTAGTCACATTATGAATGCATAACATAACGTGATAAATGTTGTCATAGAAAAATGAATTATTACTGTGTGATCACAGAGTCAGCCGCTCACTTTGAGTTTAAGTTTTATGAACTATATCAGAGAGCTGATAACTGAGTTGAGTCTTAAAGAACAGGTGGCAGTTTTGCAGGAGTGAAAGCAGAAGCTCAAGCAGAGCATCTGGTGTGTTTGAGAGGAAGGTAAGAAATTTCATGTCCTTAAAGCATAGGAAGGTGAAGATGATAGATAAGTTCAGAGATGTTGAAAAGAGATGGAAAGCCCCATAGGCTATATCTGTATTGGCAACAAGGAGCTAGCAAAGGTGTTTATCAAGGCAGTGGCATGACCATATATACTTGTTTCTTTGATTTAGTCAGAAAACCCTAGTGGTTGAGTGGAGAATAGATCTATGGCAAGAGTTCAGAAAATGTATTTTTAAAGGTCTGAAAAAGGCTAAAGATTAATGATTTGTTAAAAGATATTTAGGATTGACTGGATAGGAGAAAATTAAGAGAGGAGTGGAAGCTTTAATACATATTGTCTGATTGAAGTGCTATACTTTTCCTTAGAGGGAATTTGCTTTTAAAATAAAAATCAGCTTAATTTTCAACTTTTTTGATTAGTGTCTGTAAAAACTATTTATCTAGCTTTCCTGGAAAGATCTCAATTGTTTTGGTTTAATCTCATTTCCTCTTAGACTTTCCAAGTCAAATGATGATGAATGATAATTATTCTGTAATGAAACCTCAACTTGGCATCAATGAACAAGACAACATGAAACGGGGATGAAAATTTTGCATCTAATTGCTGTATTTTAGTAACAAAGATGAACATTTTGGTACTTTTCAAAAGTCTTGTTCTATCAGTTTTGCTCTGTAGGAACTCTAAGATTGTCTAGCATTCTATATCTTAATGGCTACAATGCAAGAAATAAGTTACTTTTAGAAAAAGGGTATTAAATTTTAAAATATTTAAAAATGAATCAACCTAATTTTAGTTAAATGATTGTAGGACACATAAAAGCTGGTATCAGCTGAAAATCCATGTTTCAGTGAATACTTTAAAATTTTAGAATATAAAACTTCCATTTTCAAAAGCTAAGCAATGGCTAAAATAAGATGAAGTGTATCAAAATGTCAGCATAAAATATAGCTATCTTAATATGAATAAACATGAAGAAGAACTGAAAGGCTTCATAGAATGTGATAATAAAAATATGAGTGTGAGAAGAGTGTCCTGTGTCTCTTTACATTGCCTCCAAGCTTCCTTTTGTTTCCTTCTGCATGTGTATATTCTTTTGTAAGAACATAGCAAGAAAGAACAACTTCAGGAAAATCCCCAAAGTGATTTAACGTATTTTTGCTGTTTCATATATCAAAATTTATTTTTTATGGGTGAAATTGTCTTTAATATGTGAAATTCTGGCTCATAAAATGATAGGCTAATGAAATGCTAGCTTTTATATTGAAAATAGAAAAACGTACACATTATAATAGTATCATGTATGTCATTTGCGGAATGTGTACAAAGTACAGCAGCCCTGTAAGGCCTATGGGACCTTAATTTAAGGAAAAGTGTAAGTGGCTGGGGCCCAGGTAGGGGGTGCAAGCATTGCAACTTTTTCATGGTTATGAGTACTATGTGGTAGACCTGGGTTTGACTGTTTTTTTTTAATTTCTAATGTATGTGTTCTTCCCTAGAATAACAGAATCTTTGAGTACAGAGTCTGTGTAATGATATGGCCTGTGTTCAAAAGTCCATTTACACCATTTTCTAGCTTAGTCAAGTTACTAGTAGATCTTTTTGTCAGTTTTCTCTAGTGTACAATGAAGAAAAGAATGGTACTTTGAGAGTTACTGTTTCGTTTAAAGGATGCAATACTTGCTCATCATTTAAATTTTGCTAGACCAAGTAAACCTAATAAATATTAACTTTTATTGTTATTCTCCAAAAATTTACATTTATTTATTAAAATAAGTAATCTCCAACTTTATGTTCAAGGAGAGAAAATATTTTGACTATTAAAATGTAATATGACTTCTTCGACATTTAATTATTCATTTCTTCCTCTTACCTACATTGATTATTATCCACAGGCTGGCCTGAGAACAGGAATAATCATCATAGCTTTATAGTCCTCTAATTCTGTAAGTTAGAAAAATAGATGGGGAACTTTTTTCAATATAGAGTACTTTTACAATTAATGGCAGTTTTTGAAAAAAACCTTTTCTACCTCTTGACCATGTGGTTTTCAAAGATTGATTATATTTTGAAGGATTTAACATTAAATAGTAAATAGATGCATGTCAATCTAACCCATAGGGAAGCTGGGAGAAATTCCAATGAACATTACTTGAATTGAATCACTAACATGCTAATTTACATTGACCGTACAGCTAAACTATCCACGTCTGGAATGGAAGATCTAATATGTCTCGATCATTTTTGCCTGAACTGCAGTCAGCTGTTGCTATGGTCAATTTCCTTTTTGTATCTTCACAGTATAATAAGAATTCTAATAATATGATAATAATAGTAGTAACAACAGTGACAAATATTTATTGAGCATCTGTCAAATGTTTGATACTATGTATGTAATTTTGATATATACTGAACAATTTGATCATTATAGATATTGAGGCAAGTGTCAACTTGCTACTCATATTCAGTATATGTAAGTTAGGAATTTGAGGCTCAACAACATTAAATATCTTGCCTAGAGTCATACAGTATAACTGGTAATATTATATCTCAAGTGTTAGATCTGTTGTTCTGTGTTGTGATATTGTATGAGGTATTGAATGCAAGGAGAAGGCAGATTATCTGGAAATCTAACTTTAAGAAATAGGGAAAAGGATCTAGTCTCATCTTCTCCAACTGGCTAAGTAGTTTCCAACTGACCAGCTGGAATTTTCCCATCCTGATTTAAGTAATGAGCAGGCATTACACTGAAAGTCATTGCAGAATTCTAAATCCCAGCTTCTCTTATTTGTGGATTAGACTTTCTGAGTCACAATGACTGTGAATCCCCTCATGACTAACAATTTCATTAGGGAGAATTATTTCTGACCTCATAGTCCTGGGTAAAATCCATTTAAAGATATTAGTTTATGAAAAAGTAATTAAATTCACTATTGATGAAGAAAAATTAAATGATTCTGTATACAGAAGTTAAAAATAATCTTCCCTAGTTTGGGAGGAAAAATACTGAGATGGCAGGAAACAATATGAGAAAGCAATTAAAAGGCATATTCTATTAGAGCAGTGAAACTATTTTATATGATACTGTAATGGTGGATATAGGTTGTTATATATTTGTCAATATCCATAGAATATGCAGCAGAAATAATAAACTACTGTAAATGGTGGAATTTAGTTAATGTTAATGCATTAGTGTTGGCTAATGAATTGTAATAAATGTACCATCTTAATGCAAGATGTAAATAATAGGAGAAACTATGTACATGTGTGTGGAATAGATGGAAGGTATAGGAACACTACTTTCTGCTCATTTTTTTTTTCTGTAAACCCAAAACTTTTATTCTGTAAAAAATAAAGTCTATTAATTAAAAAATAAAATTTATATTCTAGGACATAGGATGAGTTAGATAGAAAATATAATGTGTATACAAGAAGTGATTATCTACAGTCCCTATGCTGAAATTATTTATCATTTTAAATATTCTGTTTTGTCTGTCATCAGACCACTATCTCCATTTCAAAGCCATATCAAGAGCTTAAAATATGTTTGCATGAATTGAGTTGAAAAATATCATCAATTCTTATACCTAACTTCCAGTAATCTTGTTGGAATGGCCCTGGCAGTTTTAAAACACCTATGAGGAAAGACTTCAACACTATCATTTGAGTGGATGTCACAAAGTAGATTTCACTTAAATAACAAAATAATTTAACTTTCCTTGAAAAACAATTTGTAGAAAAAATGAGAAACTACATAAATGACTGGTTTGCTCGTGCTAAAAGGGAATTTATCAGAATTCTCTGGCAGATTCAGTTTTGCACTCTTTATTTACAGTACTTCAGATTAAAGAATTTCACAACATAAGAATGTTGTAAATATTTAAGAGATGATGCCTCAGATCAGCAATTCCTAAGGACCTGTTTAAAATTGATTTTTCTCTTATACTTAAAATGAAGATTGGGGTGTTTATAAATATTCATTTCATGGATATCTTCCCACAACTCTCTTCTTACAGCAGGAGCCACCTGCTCTGAGCAGCACTGAGAGTGCAAACCATACTAAATGGAATTGGCGAATGCCGGAAGACCATGGTGTCAAATCTTGGCTGGCTTTTTAAGCTCCCTGCTCCATACAGCAAGTCCCAAAGCTCCTGGGCCATGAACACTCAGATAGATGGCGGCTATTAGGCCACTATATATCAATATTCCGTAAAGTGCTTTTACAAAATTACCGTTACTAAAGTATTTCTATATCTCTGGGATGAAGAGTGTCTAAAAAAAATAATGTCACATTCAGAAGTTTAGGGCAGCCAATTAAATAGCTCTAGCTCTGTTATTTGGTTTGTATTTGCTTGTTTTAAAATAAAAAAAGTTTAAGCCTGGCTAAAATAAGACATAATTTTAGCATTAAAATTCCAAATTAAGTATTGTCTTTTATCTAGCTTATTAAACTTTATTATTTTTTCAGTTTTTAATTTTTTAATAATAATCATCTTAACTGAATCCTCTATGTTAAAAATCATTTAGAAGACTGCATGGTTCTTCCCAGGGTTTTAGTATAGGTTGTAACAAATCACTGTGTCATGTAATTATTTTCATATTGTCTTGTACAAGTCAGTGTCCTAAAGTAGGATGGACGCAAGGTGTGCAATCATCATATCTCAATTCCTTATCTGGCTCTGTCCCTCCTAAGTGCATGACTTGGGTTAAAATGTCAGTATATCAACTAGAAAAAGAGAATACAACCTATTCACATAGTATCTGAAACATACTTGTTGGTGAAAAGTTTCTTTGTAAACAATAAAGTAGTATGCAAATATGCTATTAAATATTAAGTTAATTACAACATTTGAATACTCATAAATGATATAAACCATGTTTATTTCTAATTTGCTGATCATTTGAAGAAGTCTAGATTTGAGACTTAAAACTTTTAACTCAGCTTTTCATTTAAGATAAAGCTCTAGGCCGGGCGCGGTGGCTCACGCCTATAATCCCAGCACTTTGGGAGGCCGAGGCGGGTGGATCACGAGGTCAAGAAAGCGAGACCATCCTGGTCAACTTGGTGAAACCCCGTCTCTACTAAAAATACAAAAAATTAGCTGGGCATGGAGGCGCGTGCCTGTAATCCCAGCTACTCAGGAGGCTGAGGCAGGAGAATTGCCTGAACCCAGGAGGCGGAGGTTGCGGTGAGCCGAGATCGCGCCATTGCACTCCAGCCTGGGTAACAGGAGCGAAAGTCCGTCTCAAAAAAAAAAAAAAAAGATAAAGCTCTAAGAGTGACACCATCAGTATCTATCAGGATAACCAGATTCCTCTCTTCCCTTACTTCCTCCTCATTCCTGAAGGACTTCTTGATACCAACAAGTTATGGTCCCTTAATTAATATTTTATAAGCTGGAGATCAGGAGATCAAAATACAGAACATGTATTTCGTTTTGATTAAACATGTTCCAATTTTGTTGACACTGATATTCCATATTAGAAATCAGTTTTTCAATAAGCTGTATTTCTTTTTTCTTTCTTTATTTTTTTTGGAGACGAAGTCTCACTCTGTTGCCCAGGCTGGAGTGCAGTGGCACAATCTCGGCTCACCACGACCTCTGCCTCCCAGGTCCAAGTGATGCTCCTGCCTCAGCCTCTCGAATAGCTAGGACCACAGGTGCATGCCACCACGCCCAGCAAATTTTTTGTATTTTTGGTAGAGACGGGCTTTCATGGTGTTAGCCAGGATGGTCTCAGTCTCCTGACCTCGTGATCTGCCCGCCTCAGCCTCCCAAAGTGCTGGGATTACAGGCGTGGGCCACTGCTCCCGGCTCCTCAATGAGCTATATTTCTAAAACAACACTATTACATAAAATAAATGGCATCATCAGAAGTTACTTTTGTATATTTTAATTTTTGTGAGACAATGTTGCATAAGAATTTCTGAATAAGAAAAGAAAGAGGGAATGATAAATAGGTAAAACCTATTCTGGGCTTTTAGCGTTTCATTATCAACCTGTTTTTTTTTTAATTAAATGCAAAAAATAAATGTAGTATGTGTAATCTTACTAAAATGATCTTAGTCTAAGTATTTAAAGTCACATAGTTGTTAACATGGAGTTTAAATATTTAGACTTTAATGAAACATCTTTTTACAAATTTTATTTATACAGCATATTTTTAAATTAAAGCTTAATTGTAACTTTAATATCATTATAATGAAGTCTCAGCACTATTCAGATTCCCTTAGAGTTTGCTAGATACGTTTTTTTCTATTTAAAAGTCATAAAACTGGCTTAAGATATGAATGGCTGGTAGCATCACCTTAGATACGGCTCACAAAGTGAAAAAACTTCAGGGGCATATTCTTGAGACACAATGGGAATTTAAGTGCCTTCTCAACAGGATGTCTCCGAGAAGCTACAACTGGGCACTAACACTTTCATTTCAATGCTAGACCACGAGACTCTGAAAATTCAAAAGTCTTTGGAAAGACCCAAAGCTGGATTTATGTCTTAGAGACATTTATCAGAGAAGTCTGTGTAATGTTTTTTAATTAAAGGGATGGTGGTTAGAATTGTTAATCTTATGTCTTAGAGACATGTATCAGAGAAGTCTGAATAATGCTTTTTAAATTAAAGGGATGGTGGTTAGAATTATTTTATCTACATTGTTGTGTGAATGGTCATATGCTTAATTTTTGGATATTGAGTGATAGTAAATGATGGCACAGCAGCCCTGAGCTAACTTCTCCAGACTCCTCTGTGTGGACCTCATCAGTGCTGGAGGAAGCAGATGTAAACTTAGTATGTAGAGTACATAAAACACATAGGCATTCATATATGTCGGGTCACCCATTAAACTAGTCACATAGAGGGAAGGTGACTTTCAAAAGCTGGTAAATTTGTATTCTACATCAGCTACAGTGATGAATACTGATACCATCTGTAGCACTCTAACACTGGCTTGATATTAGTGGTTACAGGAAGCAGTAGGGGTATTGACCTGGGATTATGCCAGAGCATCCTTAGTCGCCATGCATCTTCTGGGTCCATCTTTTGAGCAATGGCAATGGAACTCTAGGAAGCAACTCATGATGGTGGCACAAAATCTTACTAGACAGCTTTAGAAAACAGAAGTAACCACAGTCTTTGAAAACTAATGCAGAATTCGCCTTGGTACAAATTTGTGCATTTCAGATCAGCTATAGTTTAGTTAGCAGAGAGCAGCTACAGAAATAGCTTTTAGGTGTACCTCATCATGGTCTTCAACCAGTAATCATTGCCCCTTAGAGAAATCATGTGAGCTGCAAAATATATGTAACTGAACCACATTTGGTGACATATTGACCACCAATGCTTATGAAAGTTCTGAGGAATATCACCAAGGGAGAGAAGTGGAGAAGGGATAATTTGGAATGAGCTGAATTATCACCTTAGCTTTGAGATTCTAATAAAGTTAAAGGAAAACTGTGAAACTTCTTCAGAGGATGCCACAGAGTCTTTGCGGATTGTGGTATCACTCTTTTGTCAAGGATTAATGAGAATCCATTATTTGCTTAAAAGACAGGAAACATGATTAATTTTATTAAACACTACATATTTTTCTTTCAATATCAGGTTTTAGGGCATTATTTATATATGCTACTGACAACACAAAGTGGTTTGAATGTTGAACTTCCAAATGTATTTATAGTTCTTCCTCTTCTTGACCATATCTCTATCTTATATAAATGAGAAATTATTTCTAACAATAATAATTTTCTCTCAACTCATTTCAGCTGTTTTGCTATATCTTAAATTATTTGATGCTGGGCTCTATATCATTTCATCTTCTGTTTGTAAAAGATTTTGTTTGATATTTTATGTCTTACTGATAATGAGCTGTTTGCTTTTTGATGCAATACCTTGGGTTTGGGTAAAAAATCATGGATTTCTATATTTTAACATTGATGGAATATTACTAATTCACTTAATAGAAGTATATTTTTATAGGAGCCTAGATTTAGTTATGAATTGATTGAATGCCATTTTGGTAAGTGTAATTCTGAGTAGCAAGTAGCCAAATACCTTTTATTCTGTTTTCAGAAAATTTTAATTTAAAAAAGAGTGATACAAGGTTCACTTTGTAAATGCATTTTCTGAATTTCATAAATATTCAGAGTCAGCAGTCACTCCTTTATGAACTGGTAAGAGGCCAGATAACACCCCAAAATATAGTTTCTCTTAAATTACATTCTCATTGTAAAGAAAAATAGCATATAATTGATGGAGAAGCTCACAAAACATTCTTTTCTCCATCTCCTAAAATCTGGGATTATAAAAAGAGCAGCTGTACAGCAAGCACTCAGACCTTGTACTGTCAGAAATCCCATCTGTTTTTCTGTACTTTTGCCTAAATATTTAATAATTATGTCTAGACATCTGATAAAACCACATAGAGATTACCTATTTCTTTACTGATTATAACTTTAGTAATGAGCCTCATGAAAATTCATACCACATAACGTAATTTAAGCCTTAAATACAGAGCATGGAAATTTAGTCATGAAGTACACACATAAAAACACATATATGACATTCATTTGATTTTAAGATACCATTGAGTGTAAGACGCAACATTAAAGTGAAGATTAATGGTGTTTTGGAAAACTATTGTATTAAACATAACTATTGATTATATACCAATCTGATTTTCAAAAATATTATATCCAAAAACGTATATATGTCAAAATCAACAAAAATAACACTACCCTTAATATAAGTGCATATATATGTATATATATACATATATATATATGAAAAAAAAATATATATATAGAGAGAGACAAAGAGAGAGAGAGAGAGATTAGGCCGAGCATGGTGTCTCATGCCTGTAATCCCAGCACTTCGGGAGGCCAAGCTGGGTGGATCACGAGGTCAGGAGTTCAAGATCAGCCTGGCCAACATGGTGAAACCCCTTCTCTACCAAAAATGCAAAAATTAGCCAGGCATGGTGGTGCATGCCTGTAATCCCAGCGACTTGGGAGTTTGAGACAGGAGAATCACTTGAACCCAGGAGACAGACATTGCAGTGAACTGAGATCAATACTGCACACAAACCTGGGCAACAGAGAGAAACTCCATCTCAAAAAAAAAATGATTAAAAGAATGCTGCTACATCTGATATCGTTATATAATCATGTATAGACCATCAATGTATTGGATTAGGTTAACTAAAAAATGCCACACAAATCTTTAACCAAACCGCCTTTCGTGTCTACGCAAAAGCCAGTCAGTATAGCCTGCCAATCCTGCAGCCAGGGCTGTCTGTAAGATAGTATTGATCTGGAACCCTGAGAACTCCTGGAAGCTGGAGAACTGCTTTTTCTGCCAAGACAACGCTGATGTAAGCCTGACAGGGCTTGAGAATGTAGAGTGAGGGATGGTTGCTATGAGTTTGACATATGCTTCATTTTGGTGCAGAAGACCACAATCTAGATAGACTCTTGGGCAGTACCAGATGACACTGCCCATACGTAAGTGCCAGTAGTGAGCAACCCTATGAAGATCTGACCAACCTCAACAAGGCAGGGGCAGCTGCCAAGGATGGGGAAGTCCAGGAAATCATCTGGTGTCTTATGAAGTCCAGTCTCCTGAGAAGGAGTCAGACAACCTCTTTTTACAGTAACAACAGTAAGGGTAAAGTAGATACTAAAAACAAAATTGTCTCCCATTTCGACAATTTTTTCTTTCATATCTACTACCCCAAATAATCTAGTCAGAATGCCTCTGGGGATAGTTCCTTAGATCAAGGCTTTGGATAGTGGTTTGTTTACCAGAGACCTTCTGAAGATAGGAGGAACTAAAATATAATCAACGAAGATCAAGTGAGCCTAAGGTTACTTCTATCAGCCAATCTTACTCTGCAAAACTCTCTCAGGTGACTGTCATCTTTCCAGTGGAAAAGAAGATGAAGGTAACCATAAGTACAGTTTAAAAAAAAAAAAATCAGTGTTTTTAGCTTAATTCCTGGAGGAGTCTGGTTAAGATCAAACCTGAATATCTGCCTGCTTATATTTACTGTTTTATATATATATATTGTATATAATATATTAAAAACATATACATACATATATATATTTTCTATACTATATATATACACACACATATACAATTCAAAAAGATAGAAATTTAGATTTCTACTTCCAATTAAAATAATGTAGTCATAAAATATTTCAAGCAACTGTGGTATAAGCTCCCTAAGTGGTAGGAGGAGTACCTTCTCTTGTATATTTCAGAATCCCTTCCTTCCTTACCAATGTGTTTCTGTGACATACCCTTAATATCCTCGATAATGTCCAATTATGTCTTTCACTGCAGCGCCTTTCTAAGGCATGTTCTAGTTACTTGGCGTTTCCACCTGGGTACAGTATCAATTTTAGTATAATTACCTGCATCTCCTTTTCTTTTTTGCCAGAATAGTATGAATATGAAGTGATGTGCAGTTAACAGTAATTACTCCATCTATTTACTATATCTAGATATAACTGCACTTTTGTATTCTCAAGAAGGTATACTTTTAGAGCTACAGATTACATGTGTAAAAGACAAACATCTTCAGAGTTAAATACATCCACGACATCCATAATATTTAGAACAAGAAACATTAAGAGTAAAGGACAAGAGAATAGGTTCCTTCTGGCCTCCCAAAGGGAAATAAAAACTTGCTATCATTGTGTTTAATCCTGCTCTGTATTGCTTCTCACCATCTTTTAAGCCATTATCACCAAGAGTCTTAAAAATAAGACGAAAAGTTTAGGTTTATTTTTCAACATTTGTTTGCAGCATCATGAAAAATCTAGAAGACTCTGAGCTTTCCTCGACTTCTTAGATCTTCTGTTTTCTATGCCCATCTATGGACTTTCTGGAGCTCCAGACCTCTCCCAATGTCCTTTCCATTTTTCTGGACCCCTTGGGATTATTCCTCTTTACTTTTTTTGTGTTTCTTTGTTTGAATGTCAGTGATATTCTTTACACTCTCTGTTTCTAGGTAATTATAAGAAGCACATCAGTTTTCATCAATACAGTTGACCCTTGAACAATACATATTTGAGCTGCATGGATTAAAAAAAATAAGTCCATTGGATTTTTTTGAGATTTGTGACAATTTGAAAAATCTTACAAATGAACTACATAGCCTACACATATTTTAAGAATTAAAAAAAGTTAGACATGTCATAAGTTCATAAAATGTATGTAGACACTAGGCTATTTCATCATTTATTACCATAAAATACACACAAATTTATTATTAAAAAATAAAATTTATCAAAACTTAGGCACACAATTACAGATCATACATAGCACCGTTAGCAGTTGAGGAGAATATAAACAAATGCTGTATTAAATCATAACTCCATAAAGTTAACTAGAGTAGATACTGTACTATTGTATTAATTCTGTAGCCACCACTTGTTGCTATGCTATGAGTTGAAGTGTTGCAAGTTGCAAATACCCTTTTTAAATGCCTTGAGACCATAATAATCCCTACACGGGTAGTTCTTCTCTTCAGTAAATTGTGTATTGCAGTAAAAACTTTTCTCTCCTGGTTTTGTGTATTTTGCATCATGTTTACTGCAATACTGTAAACTTTCAATAATATACCATGGGACCCATATGAAGTGCCACCAATGAGGCTGGAAGTGGTCTCAAGAAGCAAAGAAAGTCATGACATTACATGAAAAAGTTAAGTTGCATATGTACCATAGAGT
Source organism: Callithrix jacchus (assembly GCF_049354715.1). Taxonomy (NCBI): domain Eukaryota; kingdom Metazoa; phylum Chordata; class Mammalia; order Primates; family Cebidae; genus Callithrix; species Callithrix jacchus. The sequence continues at coordinate 143,970,411 of NC_133508.1, read as the reverse complement.
TAGGTCTTCAGCTACAATTGCCCTCCATACCACAGATACAAAAATCTTGCACTTTTGTGAAATACCTTTTTTTCTTGTATGAAAAATACAGATTTTATGTTTTTATTTCACTAAAAGAATTGCTGTGAGGGATATGTACAGATTAATATGATTTATAAAAAGGAAAAGTCATTATATAAAAATTTAAAGTAAAGGAAGGTGGGAAATCTAAAGTTGGAGAGTTTAATGCCAGCAAAGGATGGTTTAATGTTTTCTGAAAGAGATTGACTGTTCTCACTTATAAGTGGGAGGTGAACAAAGGGAACACATGGACACAGGGAGGGGAACATCATACACCAGGGACTGTTGGGGGGTGGGGCCAAAGGAGGCATAGCATTAGAAGAAATACCTAATATAGATGACCGGGTGATGGATACAGCCAACAATCATGGCAAGTGTATAGCATTTTCTGCACATGTACCCCAAAACTTAAAATTCAATAAAAAGAAAATGTTAAGGTAACAAGAAAAGCAGCTTCTGCCAACCAAGGGGCAGTGGATGAGTTCCCAGACACCCTTAAGAAAATTGTTGAGAAGAAAGGATACCTTCTTGAACGAGTTATTCATGCAGATAGAATGGAAAGTGTTCCATTCTGAAAATAGACAAAAACAGACAAAAAAATGTCACAAGGAACGTTTATTAGTAAGGAAGAGAAGCGAGCACTAGGACTTAAGGCAGAAAGATATAGGCTAACTGTAATGTTTTGTGCAAATGCAGTCAGTTTATAATCAGGACTGCCTTTTTCTATAAGGCTGTTAATCCTGAAGCCTTGAAAGGAAAAGATAAATACCAGCTGTCAGTCTTTTGGTTTTACAATAAGAAGGCCTGGCCGACGAGAATCTGGATTGTGTTTTTTTCTGGATTGGTTCCACTGATGCTTTGTCCCTGAAGTCAGGAAGTACGTTGTCAGTAAGGGACTGCCTTTTAAAGTTCTTTTTGATATTGCACAATGCCCCTGGCCACCTGGAACCCCATGAGTTCAATACCAAAGACCTAGAAGTGGTCTACTTACCCTGAAACACAATGTTTCTAATTCAGCCTCTAGATCCGAAGATCATAAGAAACAATAAGGCCCATTACACATGTTACTCTATGGAAAGTATTTTCTTTTCTTTCTTTCTTTCTTTTTTTTTTTTTTTTTTTGAGACAGAGTCTTGTTCTGTCGCCAGGCACCAGGCTGGAGTGCAGTGGCACGTTCACTGCCACCTCCGCCTCCCGGGTTCAAGCAATTCTCCTGCCTCAGCCTCCCAAGCAGCTGGGGCTACAGATGCATGCCACAATGCCCAGCTAATTTTTTATATTTTAGTAGAGACGGGGTTTCACTATGTTGGTCAGGATGGTCTTGATCTCTTGACCTTGTGATCCACCTGCCTCGGCCTCCCAAAGTGCTGGGATTACAGGCGTGAGCCACCGCGCCCGGCCAATGGAAAGTATTTTCAATGCTATGAAAGGGAACCCCAATAGAGAGAACACCATGAAGGTCCGGATAGATTAAACCGTTGAAGATGCCATTGTTCTTACAGAGAAAGCCATGAAAGCCACGGAAACCATTAAATTCTGCTGAAGAAAACTGTCCAGATGTTGCGCATGTCTTCACAGGATTTACAACAGAGCCGGTCAAGAACACTATGAAGGAGATTGTGGATATGAAAAACAAAAGTGTTGGATAAAGGGTTTCCAGGTACAGATTTTGTAGAAATTCAAAACTAATAGACATTACACCACAGGGATTAACAGAAGATGACTTGATGGAGATGGGAGCTTCTGAAACAGTGCCAGAAAACACAATCTGGCAGAAAGTTTCTGATTATCCAAGACTTATTTTGCTTTTCATGACATGAGCCTTTCTATAATACAAGCACTGAAAGAAAGTAAATGATGAAAAAAGGATTGGTACCACAGGGAAACATTTTTAGATCAATGAAAAAGCAAAAGTCAGAAAGAAATCTTGATGTATTTCCATAAAGTTACATGGAGAGTGCCTGCCTCTCCTTACTCTCCTCCCATCTCCTTCACCTCTTCTGCCTCTGTCATGGAGACAGCAAGTCCAGCCCCTTCTCTTCTTTCTCCTTCTCAGACTAATCAATGTGAAGATAATGAGGATGAAGACTTTTATAAGGATTCACTTTCACTTACTGCATAGTAAATATTTTCTCTTTTTTTATGATTTTTAATAACTTTTTTCTAGCTTACTTTGTCATAAAAATACAGTATATGATACACAGAACACACAAAATAATTGTCAGTCAACTCTTTATGCTATCAGTATGTCTTTGAGTCAACAGCAAACTATTAGTAGTTAAGTTTTGGGGGAGTCAAAAGTTATACATGGATTGCACAGGGCGTCAGCACCCCTAAGCCTCTCATTGTTCAAGGGTCCACTGTACATGTATAGACATTAGGGACAAAGAGGTGTGTAAATACTCAATTAATATCTTAGAATAAGTGATACAAAAGCTTTAGTTGAATTTTTGAATATTCAAGCCTGAGCTTAATTTGGAATATGGGCAAGAGGGAGTACATACAAAAACAAAGGTGTTTTTCTTTTAAAATGTTTTTATTTTTTTTCCTTTTGAGTTCATAAAAAAATGAGAAGCTTCCACTCCACCCTGCAACCATCCAAGACTTGAAATGTTTAAGAGAAAAGAGATGAGGGAGGAGAAAAGTTACATCATATGAAAAAAAATGTCATAGAAAAGTGGAAAGACTGAAGTTAACTAATACTTAATTTTAAGTTGTTAATTTTGTAGAAGTGCAGCACAACTTTTGGCTCAGACATTATGCAATGATACATAAAAGTCTTGAAAAGGGAGGAGGCCGGCTGGTAGGTAGGTGGAGGGTGATAATTTTGTATGTACATAAAATAAAATGCTGGTGTTTCTCATCTAGTCCAGTCACAAGGCAAAGGAAAAAAGTGAAGTGAGACTGTAGAGGGAAGAAGCAGGATCTGAGGGATAGCATCTTGGCTTGGGGGAACCAGCCCTGGCTACAGCAGCCATTCCAGCTAGGGCATCAGGCATGTGAGTGGGGACACTAGTTCAGATGACTCCAGGTATTACCTGACTGCAACTGCACAAAAGACTTCCAAATAAAAGCCACATAGCTGAGGCCCACCAACCCACAGGACTGTGAGAGGGAAAATTTAAAAATCACTGTGTGAAGCCATTAAATTTTGAGATGACTCATTGCACAGCAATAGATGATTGGAGCAAACTCCTTTACCAGATTGCTAATGGGACCATATTTTCTCCTTGTTGATTCTTTCCAATGTATTTATCAAACATGTATTAAATGTCATCTCCTATGACAGGCTCTGGGTATAATAAGGTAAATAAAATATTATACTTTCCTCCAATGGACTACCTTCAGTTACATAATTTCTTCTCTTGAAAAATCTTAAGAAGAGAAATTAATGAATATTTTAGTATTTTCTATTAGCACAATTAGCTAATACTCTGTAATAAATTAATTTTGAACCTTTAAAAAATCTGCAAAATATTTCGTTTTTTAAAAATAAATTCTATTGCATAAAAAACATAGATATAAGTGAAATATTTGTCTAACCTTCTGGTGGGTGAGGTTATACAAATAGCAAGACAAAATGAACCATGAATCAAAAAATTTAAAGATTTGACTCCATGAATGGAGCAAAAAACCTCTAATGTGGCAAAATAACTAATAAACAGAATAAAAGAACAAATATTAGACTGAGAGAACAGTATTGTATACCTAGGACAGAGAAAATATTAAACATTTTTAATATTAAAGAGCTCATAGATATGTATAATGAAATGTCAAACTAATAAAGCATAGGCAAGAAATATGGAAATGCAATTTGTGTAATAAGAAATGAAAATTAGAAATAAATGTGTAATAACATACTCAAATGCATTAATAGGAAAAATAAAATTTCAAAACTTCTCCTTAAGAGAATTTTCTCTCCAACAAGGTCTTAAGGTCAATAGTGTCTAGAACATCTCTTAATTTAGTTTAATAGGGGGAACAGGCAGTCTCTTAAGCAACTTGATTGTTAAAACCTTTTGTTAACTGAGTATTACTTGTACTTTGTGTACAAGTAATAATATAATCATCTGGAAAATAGTTATGATGTAGTATAAAGTGAGAAGAGAATAATCTTTGTGTACAAGTGATGTAAACAACCTTAAATGGTCTGTTAAAATTCTACAAATCCCACAGTTGAGTCTCTTATAGAGAAAAAAAAAAACTGTATATGAGAATATATGTCTTATGCTAACTGCTGCATTGTTTGAAACAACATAAATGGCAATCAATAAGAGAATAGTTAATTAAAAATTATGCATCCAAGCTATGTAGTATTATAGTATGCAGCTATTAAAATGAGTGTGGTCATTTATGATTATTGACTTGGAAAAATACTTGTATTATTAAATGGTAAAAATTAAATGTGAAGTAATTATGGCATGATTCATTTTTATTGGTTAAAAAGTAAACAGAAATAAAGAAACAAAAAAATGTACATGTATAAACATGCATATAAAGCTGTATATTTGGATATACTGATCTGGCATAGATAATGTATATAAAATGTACATAAAACTTAGCAGCAAATAACTAAGAGGTGAAAGATTAGAGGGAGTTAAAGATGGCTATGTTTTTCTATATATATTTGCCATATATAAATATATTATTTTTTCTAATTTTAAAAATCTTACTTATCATATCATTTGAACCTATGATTCTACTTCTCAGAAGTAATCTTAAGTAAATAATTAAAAACCCAGAAAAAAGTGTAGAACAAATACTGTTGTCCGTATATATGATGACGAAGTTGGAAATACCCTAAAAATTCAGTCATAGGGAACCGATTAAGAAAATCAGGTTGAAGTCTTAAATATGAGACTTGTGCATATTAAAACTATGTCTTTCAAAGAGTTTTTAATGATCTTGGAAAATAGTTATGATGTAGTATAAAGTGGAAAAAAGGGGGATAATTTTTGTGTACAAGTAATATGAACCACCTTATAACAGCCTTCAAACACAATTATGCCTATAGACACACACACAAACACACACAGAAAGAAGAAAAAAGATAGCAGAAAACTATTGTGATGAAATCTTGCTAGGATTAGGAGTAATCTTAGTTTCATTTTACTTGTTAGCGTTTTCTATATTTTCTGAAATTTTTATAGTAAGTGTCATTGGTTTTCTAATTTCCCAAAAGAATTTATTACAGCCAACGAAAATATCACTGTGAGTCAGGAATTTTGTGATTCTTTAAAAAGGGATTAGTTGATTATCCTTCTAATCAAGGTAAAACTTTGTTTCTGATACCCATGTAGAAGTTTTATTTATTCACCAAGTGCATTATGCAGAAAAACAATTAAAACTGACCCCATAAACTAGTACTGAATATAGAGGACACAAACAGATGGAGAAACATTCCATGTTCATGGTTAGGAAGAATTAATATCGTGAAAATGGCTATACTGCCCAAAGTAATTTACAGAATCAACGCTATCCCCATCAAGCTACCATTGACTTTCTTCACAGAACTGGAAAAAACCACCATGAACTTCATATGGAACCAAAAGAGAGCCCGCATAGCCAAGTCAATTCTAAGCAAAAAGAACACAGCGGGGGGCATCACACTACCGGATTTCAAACTATACTACAAGGCTACAGTAATCAAAACAGCATGGTACTGGTACCAAAACAGAGATATAGACCAATGGAACAAAACAGAGGCACTGGAGGCAACACAACATACATACAACTATACAATCTTTGATAAACCTGACAAAAACAAGCAATGGGGAAAGGATTCCATGTTTAACAAATGGTGTTGGGAAAACTGGCTAGCCATGTGCAGAAAGCAGAAATTGGACCCCTTCCTGACACCTTACACTAAAATTAACTCCAGATGGATTAAAGACTTAAACATAAGACCTGGCACCATAAAAACCCTAGAAGAAAATCTAGGCAAAACTATCCAGGACATAGGAGTAGGCAAGGACTTCATGAACAAAACACCAAAAGCATTGGCAACAAAAGCCAAAATAGACAAATGGGACCTAATGAAACTCCACAGCTTCTGCACGGCAAAAGAAACAGTCGCTAGAGTGGATCGGCAACCAACAGAATGGGAAAAAATTTTTGCAGTTTACCCATCTGACAAAGGGCTGATATCCAGAATTTACAAAGAACTCAAACGGATTTACAGGAAAAAAACAAACAAGCCCATTCAAAAGTGGGCAAAGGATATGAACAGATACTTTACAAAAGAAGACATATATGAGGCCAACAATCATATGAAAAAATGCTCATCGTCACTGATCATCAGAGAGATGCAAATCAAAACCACATTGAGATACCATCTCACGCCAGATAGAATGGCGATCATTAAAAAATCTGGAGACAACAGATGCTGGAGAGGATGTGGAGAAAAAGGAACACTTTTACACTGTTGGTGGGAGTGTAAATTAGTTCAACCATTGTGGAAGACAGTGTGGCGATTCCTCAAGGCCTTAGAAATAGAAATTCCATTTGACCCAGCAATCCCATTACTGGGTATATATCCAAAAGACTATAAATTCTTCTACTATAAGGACACATGTACACGAATGTTCATTGCAGCACTGTTTACAATAGCAAAGACCTGGAATCAACCCAAATGCCCATTGATAATAGACTGGATTGGAAAAATGTGGCACATATACACCATGGAATATTATGCAGCAATCAGAAATGATGAGTTTGTGTCGTTTGTAGGGACATGGATGAATCTGGAGAACATCATCCTCAGCAAACTGACACAAGAACAGAAAATGAAACACCGCATATTCTCACTCATAGGTGGGTGATGAAAAATGAGAACACATGGACACAGAAAGGGGAGTACTAAACAGTGGGGTCTATTGGGGGGAAAAGGGGAGGGACAGTGGGAGGGGGAGGTGGGGAGGGATAGCCTGGGGAGAAATGCCAAATGTGGGTGAAGGGGAGAAGAAAAGAAAGCACACTGCCATGTGTGTACCTACGCAACTGTCTTGCATGCTCTGCTCATGTACCCCAAAACCTATAATCCAATAAAAAATTAAAAAAAAAAAAAAAAAAAAAAAGAAAACCCTGAATCTAAAACTCAATGAAAAAAGAACTACTTGATTCATTGCTTAAATAATTATAAAAATGAAATTCAAGCAATAATTTGCAAAGATTTGAGTAATAATAAAGAGGTAATAGTTGAACAAATTGAAAACAGCAGAATGGGTTAACACGTTGGAAAATATTAGCCTTCAAGCAGCAAATGTTTCCACTTTTCTGCAGATACCATGGTCTTTCATGCCTTATGCAACATATCCTAACCAAATATTTAGATAATCTGGAAATTCAATTTTAATAAAACAGCCTCTTTTCCAGTATATTATTAGTAATACATTAGTTTTCACAGTGATTTAGCAAATTTATCTTACTAATTACTTTGGATGAACTAGTGTCAGCGACCTGCAGATTGTTCTTGGTGGGAGAGAATATTTCTTCCACTCAGGCCTCAGAGTTTGGAAGGATTTAGCTACAGATTTTAAATTTGCACTAGTTAATCCACTCCATGAATCATTAATTTAGTATAAAAATAAACAGCGGCTTGGGTTAAGCAGAGCAATTTAAATATTTTGCGGAGATTCAAGGAAGAAATTTAAAATGGTCAGTAGTTTTGAAAGAAATAATAGTATACTTTGTCAAGTATTCCAGATAAGGAAGGTAGATACTATATGAATAACATGCTAGTTATTACTATATGGATATTAAAATAAAAGCAATAAAAATAAAATATAAGTGCTAGAGAAAAAAATCAAAAATATTGACGAGCTGCAGATCCCTATTACTCATCAGGAGCATGGTTTTGTTCTTTTCTTAAAATTTGGACCACCTTGCGGTCTCATTTTTGATTGCTTATTTTTTCATTTGGGTTCAAAAGCCCACTCAGTGTTTCATCATGTGATAAATATTAAAGACTAGTAATTATATGTGTTAGATTATCTATAGTAATGTCAATTCATTTTTCAAAGACTAGCATGGTGCTTAGGTATTAAAGAAAATAAATATTAGTGGCCAAATCTCCAATGCTATCTATATTTAATATTTATATTGATGTTTAACATTTTAGGTTTAACATGGACATTATTTCCCATGAAAATCATAAATTTAGTTGTATTTCACTATGCATTAGTCAGAATCATATGAAATTGCCATTTTTAAAAGATGTAAATGTTGAGCATGGGCAATTTGATATGCATTAACTTAATACTTAGTTCTCTCCAAATCTTAAATTTGCCTTCAAGTACACTGTGAATTGTAGAATTAGGCACACTGAAGGCAACATTTTAAATTTTTTAATGCGTAAGCTTGATTGTATAAAGCTTGAAGTTCTTTATCAGTTCAAGCTTCATATTTTTTACAGCCCTCCTAGAGAAGAATGAGGTGAAACTCTGCCCTGTGTGAGACTCTATTAATTTTGATAATAAATGATTCTGCAGTTTATTTTTCCTGTTTACACTATACAGGTGGGCCAAGCAAGAGATATATTGCACTAGTTCTAATCTCAGTTCTGTATCTAATCTCAGTTCTGTATCTCAGTTCTCTATCTCAGACTAGAGTGGCCTGGGGAGATAATAAGCTTTTGTATTCCCCATAAACCCTTCTAATAACAAACTGGTGAATATTAGAGACCCCAGTAGATGGCCAGTCAAATTTAGCTTCTATTCAAAGACTTCATTTATAGAAGCTTACAAGCAGCAGTCTTTGAGATCTGCACATGTATCTAACAAACATATTTTTCCTAAATCCTTTTTAAAATAAAATCTTAGTAGAAAAATATGGTTACTCTTTAACAAATTTTAAAAATTACTTAAAAAAATCTGATTTACAATATGTTTGCATCTCTTTTCTCCTCCTTTCCCCTGTCCCCTTGCCACCCCTTCCTTCTGTTATTTTTTGTTCCTTTCATTTTAATATCCAAGGCTATTAAAGAAACTACATAACTTTGCATACTCATACTTAAAAAATGGTGAAAATTTTTTGTTGAATTGAAGGGTAGCCACCATTGTGGTTGATGCCCAACTCTTCTTTGTTGAAGGCATTATCACAGCCTCAGCAAAGAATGGCTGGCAAACAGGCTCTCTCCAAAAGAGTCTGTTTATAAACAAGGGTTTGTCCTCTCTATTCAACTTTTACCTATTCAAGGAATAAAAGCTAACCATATTCATACTTTGCTATAATTTTTACTCAATATTTTTGGTGAAGGGTAACAGGGAAAGTAGGATTTGATTTTTTTCAAATAGATTAGTAACCTTTACATTCATTCATTTATTCATTCTAATCAACCTCAGTCCCTGAATCCTTGATCTCGCTTATAGGTTAAAGGATTGTTAATGTGTATGTGAGCCAATTTTTGGTTTCTGAAGAGGAGAAAGGACACAGAATAAAAGGAAAGGTGAAACTGTTGTATACCAGTTCTCAGTAACCTTAGAAGATTTATATGATGCTGCAACAAAAAAAACTGGCTCTGTAAAGTAATCCAATTTGTGACAGATGTGAAGTCAGAAGTGGTAAAAAAAAAAAAAAAAAAAAAAAGAAAGAAAAGAAAGAAACAGTACAGTGCTGTCCTAATTGTGGAGGTACTGGAATGCAAATAAGAATTCATCAGATAGAACCTGGAATGGCTTAGCAAATGCAGGCTGTGTTCCTGGAGGGCCACAGGGAACAGATCAGTCCTCAAGATAGATGTAAAAGCTCCAATGGAAAGAAGATAGTTTTGAGAGAAGATGGTTATAGAAATTCATATTAACAAAGCTATGAAAGATGTCCAGAAAAATAACATTCTATGATGAAAGAGACCAAAAACCAGGACTGGAGCCAGGAGATATTATCACTGTGTTAGATCAGAAGGACCATGCTATTTTCACCTGACAAAGAGAAGACCTTTTCATATGTTTGGATGAAAAGGTCTGGTTGTAGTATGCATGGCTTCTGAAAACCAGTATCCACTCTTGACAACTGAGTCATAGTCGTCATCTCATCCAGGTCAAATTGTCAAGCCTGGAGTTATCACATGTGTGTTAAATGAAGGCAAGTCAATTTATTGTAGACAACATGAAAAGAGACACTTAATCATTGAATTTAAGGTAAACTTTCTTGAGTTTCTGACAAACTCCCTGCTGGAAAAACTCCTACCCAAGAGAAAGAAGTAGAAGGGACTGATGAGATGAATTAAGTAGAATTGGTGGACTTTGATTCAAATTAGGAAATGCAATGCTGATGCCGCTGCAATGAAGAAGCACATGCAGGGCTGTTACAATGAAAAGCATGAGGATGATAAACACCATTGCTGAGGTGTTCATTGTCAAACCTCTTAATGGGACCAGTGAGAATATTTGCTGCTGGCATTTTATGTGCAGTAGTGAATAAGCAAAGGACTGTAATCCTAATATGCTGACTACTTGCTATTGTTTTTGTTTCACTATTCAGCTAGTATTTTAAAAATTAAAGGAAGAATAAATACAAAATTTTTAAAAGTTGACAAGTATGAGCATGACCAGCAAAGCTCTCTCCACTTTGGCAACAAATCGGTTAAATTTGGTTTCCAGAATAAGTTAATAGAAGTTATAACACAAGACAGCCAGAAATACAAAGTGCTCTATTAGTGAGATGTCAGAAGAGATTATTCTTAATTATTATTTGATATTTTATAAAATCTCTTTTGAGATATTAAATATATACTGAGATTAATAAAATGGTAGACATAGAAATTATCTCATTTAGTAAATCAGTCAAGATATTTGATTCAGATAATTTAAACTCTAAGAATTATTTTATTTTCCATTAGATTGACTTTTACTTCTTTTATTTATTTTGTTTTGTATAAACTTGGATAGAATTATACTTTTTCAGACTGTCATTTAATATTTCCATTATAAAGAGAAATAGACTATATAGCACAATGAATGCCTGTTTTACTGTTTGTCTTTGTCGTATGTAATTTTTCCTCTTAAAGTTTTTTAAGTATGTTTAACAGTCTAATAAAGGGAACACTAATACAAACTGTAATCATGTTTCAGTAATTTGAACTGTTCATTCTAGAACTGTGTAACTTTAAGCATCTTTAACACAAATTGTATGCATTGAAAGGACAAGTTCCTTCTTTAAGCTTTCCATTAGCAAGTTTGGAAATATTTTTCCTACATGGAGCTTAAACCTGTTACATGTGGCATGGAAGTACCTGAGAGATTTCCTTGGTTCGCAACACTCAGGATACAGAGAACATGATCCCAGTAATGAGCTATTTACTTTGTATAAAGGGAATAAATACAATACTAATAGATGTAAACACCCTGCCTACTTTCAGGCCAGCTGGAATTGGAGTGACTAAGGAAGACAAATGGGCTTAGGTTTAACATCTTTAGTTTTGAACCCTTTCTAAGAGTCATTATGCCCTTGTACATGCTGTATATATAACCTTTGTTTCTAACCACAATGGGACTTATTTCTCAATCAGTTTTACCACAGCTTTGGCCTAAATTCCTCTATTTGCTTATTTGTTTACAATCTACTGTCTTTCTTCTGTTGGACTCCATTAGAATCCCAAATCTCCACTTACCTGTGTTGCTAAAAATTCTGACAAAATTACTCTTAAGCTAGAATTATGACCTTAGACTTATGTGCTATTCTCCTTGGTAAAGCTCGAAAATACACACACACACACAGACACACACACACACACACACACACACGCTTACATTTAAGTACACCTAAATTCCATGCTCCATTAATAATTTTTCATGAATTTTATATCAATCCTGTATATTAACAAGAGCTTTTAACAATGTCCTTTTCTTCTGTTGACACTTCAGTCTTCTCGTATTTAATCCATTTCTGGACCTTTGATCCATGTCAGGATATTCTGTGAAAACTGTTGAACTGTTTGGCAAGGCCTCCAAAGCAGTGGTTTACAAATCGTGTGGCTTTACTACTATTAGGCTGTTTAATTAATTTAGTGAGATATGAACAAGATTTAAAATTGAAATGGAATAGAATAAAATATATCAGATTGAATTTTGTCATTGTGTATTACACTGCAAATGTAAAAACTGCAAAATGTTCAATGTTTGTGTGCATGTGTATGTATATGATTGTGGTAAATATATTACTTTTATTACTTACTGTGGTTTCTATTTGAAAATTTTAAAGCCTAGAGCAGGGTTTCTCATGCAAGAGTTACCAAATAATCCATTTAAAACGTAAGTAGTAACAATAATAACAATAATAAAAATGTGCACAATACTATTTGCTTAGATTGATTTCTGTAATAAAACATACATGTACAAACATATGCAAAAAATATGTATAAAGATTAGGAATAAATTTATTATTCATTTTACTTTGCATAGCTAAAATGTCAGAAAGTTACAAGTTAAGTTTTAAGACTAAAATAATACAATTTAAATTAATAAGATTAACATGGCACATGTAGCTGCTTTCCAGAATTTAAACTGACCGGGCTGTGTTTAGTAATATAAAGATACATTAGCGTCCTTTGATTTTCAGTTGCTATTGGTTTTATCTTTTAATTTTAAGAATGTCATGTTGTCCTTAAATCACTGTGAAAGTCTTCATAGTTATTATGCACACTTACCATGGCACTTGTTACTAAAAGCTGCAGTAAGCTGATATGTTCTGAGAGTGGACACCGTTCGTGCACTCACAATTCGCACATATTTACTTCAGTTGTGCAGTACTTTTTTATTGCTCAGCGTAGTATGGGTATACACTCCTAACCCCTACAATATCTCCATTCTCTGATCTCTTTTTTCTATGTGAACTGCGTAACTTTTGTTTTCTATCATTCCTTGACTTCATTTGACTCTCTCTCAGAACAAATGCAGTAGAAAATAACAAGCAGGCCGGGCGCGGTGGCTCAAGCCTGTAATCCCAGCACTTTGGGAGGCCGTGGCGGGTGGATCACAAGGTCAAGAGATCGAGACCATCCTGGTCAACATGGTGAAACCCCGTGTCTACTAAAAATACAAAAAATTAGCTGGACGCTGTGGTGCGTGCCTGTAATCCCAGCTACTCAGGAGGCTGAGGCAGGAGAATTGCCTGAACCCAGGAGGCGGAGGTTGTGGTGAGCCGAGAGCGCGCCATTTGCACTCCAGCCTGGGTAACAAGAGCGAAACTCCGTCAAAAAAAAAAAAAGAAAGAAAGAAGAAAGAAAGAAAGAAAGAAAAGAAAGAAGAAAGAAAGAAAGAAAGAAAGAAAGAAAGAAAGAAAGAGAGAAAGAGAAAGAAAGAAAACAACAAGTAAATGAAAACAACAAAATTCTTAGAAGAAAGGTGCTCACAAAATGATGTACAAGATTGGATTAACTGCTTTTTCACTTATCTTTGAAATACAAAACATGAAACTTAAAATTTTTCATAGAACCTTTTGTTTTATATCATGCTTTGACTTTATTTGGCTATCTCTCAGAACAAATGCAGTAGAAAACAACAAGTAAATGAAAACAATAAAATTCTTAGAAGAAAAGATGCTCACAAAATGATCCACAACATGATTGGATTCATTCCTTTTTCACTTGTCTTTGAAAAACAAAACACAAAATTTAAAATCTGTCATAGAATCTTCCAGAATATATTCATGGATCTCAGAATGTCCATAAATGCCAATGCGGAAAACCTGACCTAGATAATTTCTTCATGTTTTGTGACTGGAGGTGTGTGTGTTTCATATGTACCAACTACCTGTAGAAAAATAATCTGTGATAAGAAAAATTTTGAAAGAAATCAAATGTTAATGCAGAAATTATATATGTTCAAAATTAATACTATCTATTGTACTAAAAATAAATAAATGCCTATAAAAATATTTTAACATAGATACCATTGCCCACACAAGACAGTAATTATAATGTACTTCTAACAAATATTCTTTCTAAAACTTAGAATTCCAACAATTTGTTTTTACCATATGTATGCAATGAGCTTTGTAAAATGGTTAAGTATTACATGACAAGAGAACACTAAATTGCAATGTTAAGTAAACTCTACTTGCTAATTTTAGGTTGTGAATGCCAAATTATAATAATCTCTATTTATTCTGTTGGGAAACTACTAATATAGCCCTCAGGTGAACATAAGAGTGAAAAATAGTGGTGAATGAATGGTACTAGAGTGTATATTTTTTAAAAATCATTTTGTAATCACAAAATTCATGTGAGTAATGAACCATACATCATGAAGCATAGCACTAAAAGTTTAAATATAATATTAAAAAGTTATAATTTACCACCTTTTAAAAAAGTAAATGCGACTGTCCTATATGATAAAATGAAATTAATCTAGGTTTGATTTAATCTGGAATATATAGATGAAGAAATAGATTAACATGATCCAAGAACTCATATGATGCAAAGGAGAAAATCATGATTTCTAGAGTAAATACAACTTTTAAGATTATTATTTGAAGTATAGTTTATAAGATCATAAATGGAAAGAAAACGTCCTTTTCCCAAGGCAACTTTCCAAAATTTCTTATAAGTCATATAAACAACTACCATATTTCAACTGAGTATTGACTCTTAGTTTGAGGGACTATATGTCTGAAGACAATTTCTATTTTGTTTTCCCTCTAGACATTTATTTATTTGTTTTGGGAAAAGAAAAAATTTTTTGAAGAAATAATTCACCCTCCCCTAATATTTACTTAAAATAGAAATTTCCATAGTTTACTGAAAAAAGTATTTTGGAGAAGTTATCTCATATTTTCAGTTTTAGAAGGATGAGTTTAAGAAACCGAATATTTTTGAGCAACCATTATATAGAATATAATAATGAGTGGAATATCTGAGTTGGGTAATATAATCTCCTTTTGACAGATCAGGAAACAGCATATGTAGAAAGGTTGAGCAATGCACCCAACATCGTATAACTAGTAAGTGGCAGATCCAGGATTTGGCTTTTTGTTGGATTCAAAACACATAAAGCTTTATTTGTGAAGTGTATCAAAACTTGGAAATTACAGTGGGTGATTAAACATAATTCTAAATGGTGTTCTGACCTTACTTATCTATGTTTAGAGGGTTCTATTTAATATTGAGCAGTTTGGAAAACTAATTTATATCAACAAGTATGCATTTTCTATAAAATAAAAAACAGAAT
The DNA here is from genome assembly GCF_049354715.1 of Callithrix jacchus. Lineage (NCBI taxonomy): Eukaryota > Metazoa > Chordata > Mammalia > Primates > Cebidae > Callithrix > Callithrix jacchus. The sequence goes on along the minus strand of NC_133508.1, from coordinate 143,955,187 downwards.
TGAGGCCAGGCAGGGTGGCTCATGCCTGCCTGTGGTTTCAGCACTTTGGGAGGCAAAGATGGGTGGACTGCTTGAGGCCAAGAGTTTGAGACCAGCCTGGCTAACATGGTGAAACCCTGTCTCTTCTAATAATACAAAAATTACTTGGGCATAGTGATGTGTGCCTGTAGTTCCAGCTACTCGGGAGACTGAGGCATCAGAATCACTTGAGTCTGGGAGGCAGAGGCTGCAGTGAACCAAGATCATGCTACTGCACTCCAGCCTGGGCAACAGAGCAAGATTGTGTCTAAAAAACAAATAAACAGGCAGGGCGGAGTGGCTCATGACTGTAATCCCAGCACTTTGGAAGGCTGAGGTGGGCAGATCACTAGGTCAAGAGATCGAGATCATCTTGGCCAACATGGTGAAACACTGTCTTTACTAAAAAATACAAAAATTAGCTGGGTGTGGTGGTGCACACCTGTAGTCCCAGCTACTTGGGAGGCTGAGGCAGGAGCATTGCTTGAACCAAGGAGGCAGAGGTTACAGTGAGCCAAGATCTTGCAAACTGTACTCCAGCCTGGTGCCTGGCAACAGAGCAAGACTCTGTCTCAAAAAAAAAAAAATTGAACAACAGCAGTACAAAATCTTGAGCATGCAGTTAATTCACTTACTCAGCAATTCATTCATTCATTATAAAGGTGCCATGGAGTACACAGGAAAAAAGCAATTATATTAAATGTTTATTACTGTGTAACAAAGTACCCCAAGGCCGGACATGGTGGCTCACGCCTGTAATCCAAGCACTTTGGAGGCCAAGGCGGGCGGATCACCTGAGGTCGGGAGTTCAAGACCAGCCTGACCAACATGGTGAAACCTCGTCTTAAAAAAAAAAAAACAAAAAACAAATATTGATTATCTCACAGTTTCTGTGTCAGGGATCTGGGTATAGCTCAGCTGGGTGGCTCTACTCAAGGTCTCTCACAAGGCCACAATCAAGCCTGGGGTTGTGATTACATCTGAAGTTTCAAATGGGAAAAGATCTTCTTTTAAAATCACTCACATGGTTATTGCTAGAATTCAATTCCTCACTGATTGTTGGACGGAGGTGTCATTTTTTTCAATGGCTATTGGCCAAAAGCTGTCCTTGGTTTCTTTGCTATGTAGGCCTATTCCTAGGGAAGCTCACAACATGATAGCTTGTTTCTCCCTGGCAAGCAAAAGGGAGAATAAGAGAAGGTGAAAGAGAGAGACATGGGCAGGACTGTAGCAAAAGTATCTTTGAAACTAATATTTAAGGCTTAATTTTATCACTTTTACATATTCTGTTCATAAAAAGGAGTTAACGAGGTGGACCCCCACACTCAAGCAGGTAGGATTACACAGGGCATAGATACAAGGAGGTAGGAATTTGGGAGATAATGTAGAAATTGCCTACCATAGCAATTAACATGTGTTAGTTGCTGGTAAACATTTGACATATGAATCAAGACTCATAAATTAGCATACCTTTTATTTCACAAATTCAATCTACAGGAATTTCAACCAAAGAAAGCTAGAAAGACAAAAAAATTCTAAACATACTTATGCAAGAACAATTTGAATTGTAAAAGAAATACATTTTTTATTGTGTCTATTGGATTCTTCTCTCATTTCTTCTTTATTAGCCTGGTTAGCAGTCTATCTATTTTGTTAATCTTTTAAAAAAAAACGGCTCCTGGATTCATTGATTTTTTTTTTGAAGGACTTTTCGTGTCTCTGTCTCTTTGAGTTCTGCTCTAATCTTTTATTTTTTGTCTTCTGCTAGCTTTTGAATTTGTTTCCTCTTGCTACTCTGGTTCTTTTAATTGCGATATTATAGTGTTGAGTTTTGATCTTTCCCACTTCTTCCTGTGGGCATTTAGTGCTATAAATTTCCCTCTAAACACTGCTTTAGCTGTGTCCCAGAGATTCTAGTATGTTGTGTCTTTGTTTTCATTGATTTAAAAGAACTTATTTATTTCTGCCTTAATTTTGAGTAAATCATGTTGAGAAAACTGGCTAGCAATAATTTAATCCAATTAATTCAAGATGGATTAAAGCCCTAGAAACCTAAATCCCTAGAAGGAAACCTAGGCAATACCATTCAGGACATAGACATGGGCAAAAACTTCATGACTAAAACACCAAAAGCAATGACAACAAAAACCAAAATTGAGAAATGGGATCTAATAAACTAAAGACCTTCTCCTCAGCAAAAGAAACTCATCAGAGTGAACAGGCAACCTGCAGAATGGGAGAAAATTTTTGTAATCTATCCATCTGACAAAAGGCTAATATCCAGTATCTACAAGGATCTTAAACAGATTTCAAAAAAAAAAAAACCATCAAAACGTAGACAAAGGATATGAAAAGACATTTCCCAAAAGGAGACATTTACGCGGCCAACAAGCATATGAAAAAAAGTTCTTCATCACTGGTCATTAGGGAAATGCAAATCAAAACCACAATGAGATACCATCTCATGCCAGTTAGAACAGTGCTCATTAAAAAGTCAGGAAACAACAGATGCTGGAGAAGATGTGGAGAAATAGGAATGCTTTTACACTGTTGTTGGGAGTGTATGTGAGTTCAACCATCGTGGACGACAGTGTGGCAATTCCTCAAGTATCTAAAGCCAGAAATACCATTTGACCCAGCAACATCATTACTGGTTATATACCCAAAGGATTATAAATTATTCTACTATAAAGACAGGTGCACACATATGTTTATTGCAGCACTGTTCACAATAGCAAAGACTTGAAGCCAACCCAAATGCCCATCAGTGATAGACTAGACAAAGAAAATGTGGCACATATATACCATGGAATACTATGCAGCCATAAAAAAGGCTGAGTTCATTGCCTTTCTTAAGGCATGGGGCTTGGAAACCATAATACTCAGCAACCAAACATAGGAACAGAAAATCAAATGCCTCATGTTCTCACTCTTAAGTGGAAGTTGAACAATGAGAACACATGGACACAGGGAGGGGAACATCACACACAAAGGCCTGTCAAGGAGTGGAGGGTTAAGGGAGGGATAGCTTTAGGAGAAATAGCTAATGTAGATGATGGGTTGATAGTGCAGCAAACCACCATGGCACATGTATATCTATGTAACAAACTTGCAGGTTCTGCACTTGTATCCCAGAACTTGAAGTATAACAATAATAATAATAATAAATACATAACGGTTTAAATGTTCAATAAAAAATGAATTGAGTAAATACATTTATAAATTTAATATGTATATAAATAAACTTGAAAATGTATTTACATTTTTAATTTAGCATTTAATATACAAGTTACTTATTTAACTTCATTCTTTGTTTTAATGTTAACTCTTTGTTCTAATGTTAACTTACGTTATTTCTTTGTTTTAATTGTAGCTCCTTAAGGAACCCTTCTCTATCATATCATGACCCTAGAATTTTAGTTTAGGTAATGGAAGTTGAATTATCCCAAGATATTATAAGATCTTCACTTGAAATATTATAGGATATTCCCTTATTCTGCCTAATTATTTTTCCTATCACTTATCACAGCCTGATATTTCATTAATATTACTCATGAGTTCATTTATCTGTTTGATGTCTCTCACTAGAATGCAAATCTGAGAATGGCAGGAAATTTGCTTTGTTCATTTCTTTGGGTCAATCATTCAGACAATTCCGTGAACATAGACTTGAAAAATATTCTAAAATATTCCCGAAGAAATTTTTGAAATGTATGCATAGACTCCTGTGAGAACATAAAAGAAAGGTAGCTTATGACCCTACAAGCCCTTGGCATGTTTGATTTAGGAAATTTTCGGAGAGGAAGTAATACTTGAGCTAAATGAGATGGAGTTAGAGAAAGGGAAGCCTTCCCTGAAGCAATAGAGATATCAATCTGTACAGATATTTAATCTCATATGACATTAAGCTCATGATCTGGCATGGAGAAGGCATTCAGTGGTTTGAAAATTGGCTATTGGAGATAGAGAGAAGCAAGCTAATTTAGTATAAAGCCAAGAAAGTATTTGGCATGGGCAAATCATGGGGTCAGAGATAAATAGTGAAGGAAGTGAATCTAGAGAGGAGCTGATAACGTAGAAGAAAATGATAGAGTTAATGGATCAGAAAGCTAAAGAAAGTAAAAAAATAGTCGAAAGAGTTGAATTTGGGTTGAATCACAATAATATGTTATTATGATTGAGATGCAAAGAATATTTGAGGAGCAAGGTCAGAATGGGACATGAAAATGGGTGACTAAAGAGGATTGGGGATAAAGGTTAATGGAATCTATTTTGGGAACATCTTAAAATATTAACTTTACAGATTTACTGCAAATTTAGAAATTCCTTTCAGAAGTGGATGCCTATATATATTTAAATACATTGTTAAACCTGTTTCAAAGGTAAGGTAAAATGCAATAGTTGGTTATGATATTTTTGGATTCTCTATTACCTTTCCACTTATCATAATCCTAATAATAAGTCCATTTTAATAATATAATTCATTATTGTTCCTCAGAGCCTACTATATGGTATGAGAGTTACATAGATAAATGAGATTTCCTCATTTAACAAACTGGTTAAGACTAATAACACTGACTGAGACAGGCATGAAATATTGTAAGAGGTTTACATTGTTTGGGACACGCAAAATAAACAGCTGTCATACAGTTGGAAGAACCAGGGAAGACTTCAGAAAAATTATATTTGAGTGGGATCTTGATGAATACATAGAATTTTATCAATCACATAGGGCAAAGTAGAATTTCAGATAGAGACAAAAACCTGAGGGAAAGTCGTGGAGATGATCAAATGAGATAAGCATGTGGGAAAGAATGAGCACTCTACATGGAACATGGGATGTCCTCACATATAGGTATAGAGATCTAGAGCTGGAAAGGTGAGATAGAGAATAAGACTACAGGAATAACAGTCTGGACTTAAATGAGTCTGAAAATTTTCAAGATGGCTGGTGACATTGTCAGCAAAATGGACAATGGAAAAGGAAGCAGATTAGAAGCAGAAACACCAACTAGGAGGTTATTGCAAAGTCCCAGCAAGGACTGATAAGAGCCTGAACTAGAATAATAGAAGTATGAGTGCAGAAGAATACGGATGTGAAAAATATGTGGTGATTTCTAGACCTGACAGATAATTGACTGTGGGGGCAATTGCAAAGCAGGGTGTTCAAGATGACTAGTAAATTTCAACTGGGAGAAGAGTATACTTCAATAGAAACAGGAGAGTGATAAATTAAAAGGCATAATGAATTGATATTTTCTGATTTGATTTAAATGCTACAGGTAAATCAGAGTGGAGAGGTAGAACATTCATTTTAAATTTTGAGCTACAAATTCAGAAGTGAGGCCAGATATTAGAATTTCATATTCAAGAATCATCTGCATAGAGATGAGATTTAAAAAGATTTCAGAATGAATGAATGAAAGAATTAGAGAAAGGAGCAAAAGGTTAAAAGCAGAACTTGTCTCCGATGAGAAATATTGCTATTGAAAGGTGAAAGGAGGAAGGAGAGACAGAATTAGAAACAGACAAATAATAAATTTCAAAATAGCTATGGAAAAAAGTGAGGTGAATAATGATTGTATGACCTGGAAGCCAAATGGGGAGAGAGTGCAAGAAGGAGGGCATGGTTGGTGGTTAGAAGGCCAACCACAGTTTGGAGAGAATAGTTTCAAAATAATATTCAAAAGAGCTATTTAATGGAATAAGTCCACATTGAATTCTGATTATAATGGTTAAATTTGAGAAGTAAGTACTTCTGAGAAACTGGTGACATCAAGATATGATCTATTTCCATAAGTTTGGCAGCAAGGCAGGGCAACAGATGGTGTGGAAGCTTGGAATAGTAGCATCACATAGAGGAAATGAAGAAATTGAGCATGTTTGCCACCCAAAAGGGAAGGAACTAAGTAGTAGAGAGGGAGACATTAAAGATGGAAATGAAACTAAGAGGAAATAGGAAATTTAGGATAGTCAGGGGACCGAAAGTATACATCAAAAGAGAAATGTTTGTAAGAAAGAAGGTCTCAGTCAGGTATATAAAGAAAAGCAGTAGAAGTTCTAGAAATAGTTGATAGGTTAAACAAACACCACTAGGCTGGTTCTAACTGCAGTAATCAATTTAAAAATAGCTACTATTTGTTTAGGGGTCACTATTTTTCAGGAACTGTGCTTAATAGTGTACATATATTACCTCATTTAATTTTTCCAACAGCACGGTGGAGTATGTACTGCAAATACCCCCATTTTAAATGTAGGATATTTTATCATTAGAGAATGTAACTTGTTCAAGGCTGTCAGTGAGAGTTGTGTCTGCAAATCAAATCAAGTCTGGCTCCCACGCCCATATTCGTGACCACCTTGCTGTGTGAGTGAATTGAAATGTGAGGAATCACCACTGCATGAAGAATGAAAAGGATTTTCCAGCAGCAGTGGAAATCCACTTGACAGCTTGGCTTTCTAATGTGTTGTAGTTAGTGTGGTTTTGTGAGTACTTCCAGAATTTGACAACAAAGACAGCAGATAATTTCATGACTTGCAAACAAGTATTGTAGAAGGGCAAGGAAAAGAAAATTCCAAGGTGAGAGTTGACATATGTTTTAAATGACTGACACCAGAGTCCAGTCTGAGTGGAACAGAAGGGAAGCTCAAAGAGAGTGGCGAATTGGAAGCACAGGAAATAAGCAAGGGCCTGAGCAACACAGGAACAAAGACAGTTGTTAGGTAGCTGAGAATGAAGACCTGTGTTCAGAGAGGAGTTTAATTCCTTCAGAACTATTTGTATGTCAAACTGATGCCACTGTGATAAGCTCAGGATATTCAAAGGTTAATTAGACATAGTTCTGCCTGAGAGAAAGACTTAATACCACTGAAAATGAGTGGAAATTGGGGTTGCAGTCACGGAGCTAAGGAACCGAAGCCACAGAAAGGCAGAAATTTTAGGTCATGCATAATATTGACTCTTGCATCTGTAAGGCTTATAATATTGACTTTAGTAAAATTGTATGCTATGTAGTTTTTTCTTTGCTTTTGCTATTTTATACTTCGTTTGTGATTAGTGACACTTACGAACTGCTTGTTTACAGATTCTGCTAAAAGCTATGCTTCTTGCATGTCCCATCAAAGAAAAACAATCCTTGAAACTATTTTGTGAACATATAGTTCTATATGTTTCAATGCATGTCCTTCTTAAGAAATTTGATATCTGAAAAACAGTTTGAAACAAGACGTTGTGATATGTTAACAGATATAAAGATGTTTTTTACCATTGTGATACTTAAACATAATAAATTATTTTTAGTTATGATTGTGTTTGATTTATTAATATGATACTGGACTCCTCCACATTTATTAACAAAGTAATTTTTATTACTTTTTGATTCAGAGGGTTTTGGATGCAGGAATAAAGTATCCCTTTATTTCAACAAAACCAACCTTTTTCAAACCTTGCCCTTTCTATAAGAACTATTATTTACTAGAGAATATGGGCAATTGTGGGGAATTTTTTTGTTAACTCAGTCATCATTACAGTTTGCCCAGTTATAGTTCTTTGTATTGGATAGCCCACCATAACACACTTACTTGAAGAAACTGTTTAAGATCATCAAAAAATAAATGGAAGAAGTTAAAAGAAAATGTTCTTGAGTGATTGAAGATGGGAGAGGATATGGTCAGGGTAAATTGGAACAGAACTCCAAAATTAATCATGTCAGGCAGGAGGAAAAAATATCTTGACTTTATTTTTGGAACGAGTCAGAAGTTATTTGTAACATGGAGTAGGGTGGAGGAAGAGAGAGAAGTTCCATTTTTCATTTCTGAAGATGCAGCTGCTACTGCTAGCTTGACACATGGTCCATAATTCTACAGAAGGAGTGGATGAGAATGAGTTTGTCAATATCTAACTTCTAAGTAACTTGGAATATATTGTTTATCCTTTAGTATGTGGAGGGAAGCTAAATCTGTTTTAGCACTTGAATAAGTGGTGGATAAATACATGAAAACTGCAATACACCAAGCTGTGAACAGAATTGCAAAAAGCTGGTGGCCAGCAATACAATTCAATGACAACAAATGACTATTTTCCAAAGAGATTTTCTTCCTGGAAGGTGAAAATTGATGGCAAACAAATCAAGGGAAGCAACTTTCTCCCTATCACTGAGAATAACTCTTACAATAATGGAAAGCAGCCATCCAGAAAAAATAAAAGTCTGAGATGAATTCTCCTCCTACCTGTTTACCTGTACTCCCCACAATCACAACAAAACCAATGCCCAGCTAATATCAATAACTCCCTTTCACCATGTGGCAGACAGAAAAAACTTGGATTCTTTGGGCGCAATAGAAGGTAGAAAGTAGGAAGGCCTGAGGAGTTATTTGTCAAAAATTATTGCTCTAGGATAAGACTTTTCCAAAATTTCTGAAATAAGGTTTTGGTAGTGAGGTTGTGGCAACAAGGGATTTGATGGATGGAGAGAAATGTACATTTCTGAGTTTTTGTTTTTCATTAGTATGTCTTCAATCAGCTACTCTTAATTCTGTGTACATTCTTGGACACTCAATACTATGCCTCTTTTCATATTGCAAAACTCTGATGTAGCTGTGCAAGAAAACACCTCCCCCAGTTTTGAAACAGTGAGAGTAATGTGAAGACAAGGAAACACTCATTGGATTGCAATTGACTCAATGAAACTTCCTGAAATATCAAAATCTCATTAAAAGCAGCTATTGAATAAAAATATCACTTAAGATATACTCAATGATGGAGTCAGGCCAAATGTAATTTAATACTCTGTATCCAGATTTGGTGTGAGAAACTGTTAACTCATCCTGGTGTTATATTGCGAAAAGAGTTGTTCTACTTTAGATCTATTTACTTCTTGGAGGAAGCCTACAATTTACTCTGTAAGGGTTTCCCTGTAGATTTAAGGAAGTTGTAAAGTAAATTTCTCAGTGGAGAGTGCTTATCAAGCTAACAGTCAGTTTCCAGAGAATAAATAAAACCTCTGAAATTGAGATGACATCACAAGGGGAAGGCACTTTAAAAACTGATCGCTGGCTTTCAGAATTGTGATTGGTCATTAATGCCTGAAATCACAGCTGCAGTCAGTGTTTTCAAGGCGGAGTTACTGGCAGCAGCAAGGATCTATAGAAACACACACCGACTGGCCCCAGTTTACCTTTAAAGTTGAAAGAATAATTCAAAACCCAAAATAATCTGCCTCTGACTTGAAGCAGAAAACCACAATTCTCAGTAGTGCAACCAGGAAATGATCTACTTTTATTGTATTAACTTTGTGTGGGCTTCTTTTCTCTTTACTATCTGGTTAAATCACTAGTAACCAGTGAAGATGTGGGAAAACTCATTTTCTCACATCTCTTCCAATTTCTAAGAAAAACTGTAATAGGGCTGAATTTTGAATGATTTCTTTTGAGGAGTCAGGGGAGAAATAGCTATCTTTTTCTCCACTCATTGAAGGTGTTTCCTTGACTAATCAATTCTATAGAAACCAGAGCCTAGAGTTTTGGAGAAATGACTTTTATAGCTCCAGAATTTTAAAAAATGTTTTGATGTTACATATACTTATAAAATACTCTGAATTCTTATATAATTGCTAAATGATCGAATTGGAAGGAACATCTACTTACAAATGACAGAGACCTAAGTTTAATTTTATGCCTAAACACAGTGAGAAAATTCAAATATCTGAATAAAAATGGTATGTCTCAATATTTTCAACTGTGCATTGCCTAAGTAGTCCCATATTTTATTTTATATGCTTTATGTTACCAAAGACATTATCTTATAAATAATTTATTTTAACGTCTTCATTATAGATATAAGAAAGCTATGGCCCAATGAAGTTAAACCGATTTCCATTATTAGAAAGATAAATAGTCAAGGACTTAAGTCCCTCTGATTTTAGCTTAATAATCTTTTTATAATTATAAATGAGTTCTGCTGTATTTAAAAACAAAACCATAAAACCATGGAATAATCTAAGATTTTCCAGGGCCCACAAATGCAGAGCAAGAATCACTCTCTTACCCTAAGTAATAATAGTCTGTAAATGAAGATTATAGGTCTTGACAAAAGCTAAAATACAATGGAAAACTATTGCAATCATTTGGGTATCTGACAGCTAGACTCATTCCATTGGCTTCAGTTGAGTATCACTATCAGTGACCAGGTTTTGTACCTACATGTGTGACTCATTTACATACAAGCATTTCAAATATGATATATATGAATACATATATGTACACATACAAAAACTTGCATGCATATGTATATGTTATTCTTAAACTAAGCTAGAAGTCTTTAATTAGTCTAATCATTATATTTCATAATCACATTTCATATTTTTCATAAGCACTTAATTTTGAAATTAAAATGTTTACTTTTCTAACTGTTCTCTGTGACAATAAAAAAGGATTAAAATTGAGCTACAAGATAAATATCACTACCTGACATGTTATCTTAGGCCGTTTTCATTAAAATTGCAATAAAAGATTTTAGCTTTTTTTTTTGCCATGAGATTCAGATAAAATCATAAATTAAATGAGAGAGTTGGATAATCATTTACATGCAGTAAAAGTAATGTTAAGTTTTCATCTCTGTAGTGAGTATGGCTAAAATACACAACACACGTATACAAACACAAATCACTCATCAATTATTAGGACTATTTATATATATCTTAATTGCAAAATCAGTTTGATGACAATGCCATTCTCTGCCCCGGAAGAGCCAGGTGGTGTTAAATGCTACCATGGGAAGCTGGTTTCAAAAGTCTGCCTCGCTCCTGCTGACAGCTTGACCTGACTTGATCTTATCTGTGCAGACTATAGAGGAAAATAACCAGGTCACTCTGACTTTGATAGCTGTTCTATTTGATTAGCAGAATTACAGAAGCCACTCAGGATGCCAGGTAGTAATAGCAAAGAGGGGAAGAAGGTGATGTCAGGGTGGGTTCCAAATTTCACATTTGTAAATATTTTAAAGTTTTCAACATCACATGTCATTAGCATTACTGAAATGCCAGAGCTCTTTTGGACACTGTCTGTCTGCTCTGAGGCTAACTTCTAATGAAAAAAGACAGAAGTCCCTAATCAATCTGAAAGATTTTGTGGTTACCTACTTTGAGTTCAGAAGATTCATTTTGCAAAAGGAGGAAGTTACTTGGGATCTTTAGAGAGCTCTATTTCCCTTAAAATAAACACTTGAACACTTGGAAGTAATACTCAAAAATGCATAATTTTTTGCCAGTTCAAATTAAATTTTCCACATACCTATTAGCCTCTACTCACATATTACTGTTTTATCTGTATGCATCCCCAAAATACGTTAATTGTAAAAAATGTTAAATGGAGATATAACAGTTAATATTTGCAAAAGTAATCTATTTAGAACTTCCTCGCTAAATATGTAGATACAGTACAAACTGTAACAAATATACTTTATTTTTACATTGTGTTTTATATGTTACAAATGGATTTGCTTCCATAATTTCATTTAATGATAGCGCATGCCTGAGGAAAACACTTTTATCCTTATTTTACAGATGTGAGAAATGAGTCATAGACAATTTAAGTGATTTGACCAAGAAAATGGGATAACATCTTAGTAGGAGGAATCAAATCCTTTCTTAACAGCCATACTGTTTTTATTGTGCCATATGTCAATAGCAGAAACATGTCTGCAACTAAAAGAACAAAGACAAAGCATTATGAGGGACAGACCAAATCGAATTAGTAAACAGTGGGAGAGAGTAAATTATATGTGCTAGAAGCTCTTGAATACCTCACACCTTTCGTTGGAAAGAGGGATGCAGACAGAAAAACTAGGCAGAGCAGGTGGTTCTCAATGGAGCAATTATGCCCACATAGATGATGTATTTTGAATATTTGTAGGAGTGTTTTTGGTTGTCTCAATGAGGCATAACAAAACCACAGCCTGGAATGTAAGTGCGTTAAGTGGTGACCCCTTAAAAGATATGTACATGCTCTAGATCCTGGAAACTAAATTTGGAAAGAAGATCTTTGGAGATGTAATTAGGTTAAAGATCTTGAGATGACATGGTCCTGGATTATCCAAATGGGCACTAAATCCAGTGACAAGTGTTCTTATAAAAGACATATAGAAGGAGACAGCCACACAGAGAAGAGAAAGAGGCAGCGTGACCCAAAGCAGAGATTAGAGTGATTCTGCCACAAGCCAAGGAATGATCGGAGCCACCAAAAATCTGGAAGAGCCAAGAAATAAAGTTTCCCCTAGAGGGTTTAGACTCCATGCTTTAAATATACACTGAGTTTTCTGTGAATATATTCACCATGTAAATTGAGGGAAGATAGATTGTATTCTGTTTGGGTTGGAACTTAACTAAGACTAGTTCACTATTTAAAAAATTTTCTATTAATAAATTAAGTGTGTTTTGTTAGCAAAAATATGCAAATTGCCCATAACACATGCTTGATTAATCTTCATTTGAAACTCTCACATTTACGGTCATCCTGTATATTAAGTGTGAGCACCTAATTACTTATGTCTTTTTAATATTGAAATGCATATTATTCCATTATATGAAATGCATATTAAATATATTAATATTGAAATGCATATTATTCCATTACTTGTCTTATGTGTCTCAGTTATATTACAGTTAAATAGTTATACTGAGTTTTTAAATTTTGAGGCTGGTAGGTTATGTTATTTTGTGTGTAGGCTGGCAGGTTATTTATTTATTTTCTGGAAAGAATTGCTTTTGGGGATATTAAAAAATGTTTGTAATTAAAAGAGTGCATATCGGTTTGAAAAATATTAAGATTTCCTGAGCTAGAAAGATATCTTTCAAGGCAGACTTGGTGTCCAGGTAAACTATAGAATCATCCAATAATCTTCAATGTACCATATAAGCAAGCATAGCTAGACCATATTTCATTTTGATTTATAATATTAAGGTATTTTTTCCTCCTCCTCTTCTCCTTTGCCCTCCAGTCTCCTCCTCCTGCTTTCCTTCTTCTCCGTCTTCAAATCCCTTGTCTCAGAGAAGCTTTAGCTTTACAGTTAAGTAATCGTCGTCATCATCACAAGATGTTTATTGAGTATCATGTTAAAAAGTACATTCTGCATGGACTGTAAAGAGTATAAATTCAGGCTTCTGTCCTCAAGAGCTTATCAATAGGAACTGAAAAATGTATGCTGTATATATAAAATACACCTAAAATCATGATTAGCTGTGTCCATGTCCTGGCTTCCTTCTTTGGTTAATATTTTGCGTGTCTTTTTATGTTTTTCCTTGGCAGTACTGTCTTAGATTATAAAGTCCTAAGGGGTTGGGATCCTATTTAAATAATTCTCTTTATACAGACCCTAAAATAGCACAAGGAAGAATTAGTACTTCAAAATTCTTTTTGATGAGGGAGTTAAGTTATGCCTAAATCCCTGATAGAAATCATTACTACTTCCAGATTACATAACAACTATATTTAAAGCATCTGAAATAGAGCAATTGGTAAAAACTAAGATTCAGTGATTCTTTTGGGAGACATAGAACTCCAGTGAGCCTTTTTTTCAGTCACAATCCAGAGAGGATGTTCACTCAATGGAGTTGTCAGCATTGTAATGTTAAAATATTTGAAAGGAAAACAGCACAATGGCATAGTGACTCAATGGTAATATTTTATGAATCTCGTTACTATTTTATGCATGGCTGCTCTGTGAGTAAAGCCATCATAAATCTTGTCAATGATATACTAAGGAGCTCAGTGGGTATTCTTTGAACAAAATGGAAGCAAATATCGGGTAGGGCAAGGGCATAATCTTCTGCAACTTAAGATAAATATGGTTATACTTGTAAAAGGACAATAAAAAATAGGAAGGAAGGGTAGTAGAATATTAAAATGAGATTTTTAACTTAAGAGAAAATCATGGTAATTTAAAATGGAGAATCAATATCAGAAGGGCAACATTCAAATTTAGACTGAGTTGAGGCCCCATTGCAAACTCAGTGGTAAGGTAAAACAGATAAATGGCTGAAATTGTATGGGTCCCTTACTTGATTTCAGGACATAAGAAAGGGATTTACTTTAAGAATTCTGATGATATGGCTATCTATTTAACTATAATACAGTGGAAGAAAAGTAAGTGAAGTTAACATACTCTGGGTCTATATTTTCACACGTTTACCCACGTTTAGGCTCACGATGGTCCTCCACGATTGCCAGAAGGACAACAAATACCATTTGAACAGCTACAGTTAAAAGATAGCAGTAAGCTTTACACATACAGTTACTCTTTTAAGGGGATAATACATGCACAACAAAAATATAATTTCCCAATTCTCAGAGAGGAGGAAATTCAGGCTAAATCAGATTAAGAAGCTACCAAGAAACCCCTAGTTTGTAAATTGAAAAAGGAAGATTATTCATTTGAATGTAGGCATTTATTTGAGTCTTCACACTACCTTAAACTTACTAGATTTTGAATTACTCCTTTGAACTCTCTTCTATATCTTGAATCTCTAAACTTATTTAAGTAGATAATTGCGAAAGGCATTCATTTAATAGTTCAAATTGCTTTGTTATTTTCATATAAAGCACATAAGTTATTAATGTTAAAAATATCACAAGTAGTGAATTTGGCAGTGAGGCATAATAGATCCTCAGCCAGATGAAGAAGGGGGTTCATCGAGCAGCTCTGAGCCATGCCTGACACACTCTTGGCGCGTACACTTATTCTAGTTATTGCTCTGGCAATGAGCTGTGCTGGTATAACCTGACAGCAGCACCTTTTCTTGGCTGTATCAATGACATGCCTTTTTGGGTTTCTCTGCCTCAGGACTTCTCTACTGCTATATTTTGGAATACCTATGGAAACCCATGCAGACATTTGGACTCACATATGTGCAAACCTGGAAGGGCAAGGAGTTTAACACTGCACATCTCAACTAATGGAGAACTGGACCAGAACACAAATATTACCCTTTTAATCATTTTATTGTCTGAGGTGCATTCAACATGGCTTCTCTGAAGGTCATCAGAAATAACTCCATTTGCCATCCATTGAATCTTTACAACAACCCTATGACATCAATTCCATATCTCTCTCTATTTTAAAAAGGCAAAACTGAAGCTTAGAGATGTAAGGCAAAGTTTCAAGTTACAGAATTTCTTAATAAAGAACATGAGGTTTGAACTACACTTTCATTCACTGCCAAAATGCTAAAGGGATATAAGACAGAAGTTGAGAAATCTGTGGAGATGCCTACAGGGAGAGAAGGAGAATCACACACTTGAGGTACTTCAAATCTGATGTCTTCCAATTTGATATGATTTGAAGAACATCTAGATGGTACCTTCTACCCCCAATCTCTTATGATGTTATCTAAATTTTCTTCATTAGATATTTATTAGGCCTTCAAGATGTGTTCACATGCAAATGTCTTTTCAAAAAAATCATTATAAATTTAATGGTAAAAAGGGCTAGTTGCCCACTATTTGAGAGCAATAGCTTTGAAAGAGCATAATCCAGTCCTAGGATAACAAAAACACAGGGAAGGAAGTGAAATTTAAAGAGGTGAAGGAGCTACAAAGTTAAATTTCACTTTTATTTTTTTTGAAGGTTTGTCTAACTAGTAACTATAGGGAATATGAAATTTCAAAGCAAAAGAAGATTAATTAGTAGGAAAGCCTTTTTATTTAAAGAAGTCTTGAAAGTGTGTAAGGAGCAAAGCAATTGCTAAAGCAGCACTCCAAGTTTAGCTTTCTAACTTTAGTTAGGATATAAAGAAATAATTATACATCTGGCTTAGTCATAATTGCACCATCTTCCCTCTCATGAAAGGCTACAGATTATGTAACTGCAGCTATTGATTTTCCACATCAGACATTTTAATTGAAAGGTTAAGAGGAAGCTGGATCAGCAAAGTTTGAGGTTACTAATTCTGCATTAAATAATTTGGGACCTGAACTGCCTCAACAGACAAGAGGCTAAGAATGTTATAAGAAACATTGCACTTCTTGGAAAACGAGTATTATTATTACCAATTACAGAAAATATTTAAAGCTTGGACTGAAATAAAAGACATGAACTTTACGTAACCTTAGCTTATGAGTGGCAACATTCTCAATAGTATTAAATTAGCTCACTGCTTTGGGGTGATATTGCAATGACGTGTGCCAACATAGGTGTTACTTCTAATAATGCTACGATGCTGGAAACTGTGCAGGGGCAAGAACCTGATGAAGCGGGGATAAAGTGGCAGAAATGAATGCTGTGTGGGTATAGCCAAAGTGGAGAAAGCCTGCCTGGGGCTCTTTCCAGTCTTTAATCTGTTGTAGTGGTCAAAACAGTAAAAGGGTTTTCAGTGGTCTGAAGGAAAATTATTGAAATTAAATACATACATACTCATGGGAGTCCAGCTCTAAAAACATAATTGACAGAAGCAAGAGGTTGGGAAATTTCTTTGTAGAATGGTAATTTAAATGCTTGACAGTTTGGCTAATATTTGCATTATTTTATCACTTAGTACTTGTTGAAGATACTTTAGTTTTTATCTTGATTTTATTCCTCACTTCACCTACTATATATATTACAAGTAAAGTCAGCAAACATTAACAATTTCAAGAGCTCCAAAAATTATATAGGTACAAACCCTACATAAAGTAGGTTCATACTACATAGTACATTGTACACGTTCAGTGTACACAATGCAACACTGCAGAAAAAGAAAGTCAATTTGATTTTTACGTTGCAAGATATTAGGATGATATCAATATTTTATGTATAATTGGGCCATTATGCTCTTAGGATACCGAAAATACCTGAATTTTTTTTTTGATGTACGTCACTTAACTAATTGGAATTATTATTTAAATAATATCCACTTTTGCTTTTCAAAAACTTGCTATAAATAATTGTACACTATAATCTCTTAGGATTCTATCTGTTCAAAATAAGCATTTTTAAAACAAGTAAAAGGCACCAATAAATAGAGTTCCATTATTTTAAGCTAAATGAAGAATCATGCTATTGAAACAAGGAAGCACTTTATCTACAATTCCTTATTTTTAATAGCTGGCTTCTCTACTCTTGAAAAGTTTTAACATAATGATAATCATTTGATAGAGATAAAATTCAGTATTTCTCCTCTCTTAGAAGAAATAGATCAAAATTTCTAGAAAATAAGTTGGCAAATATTCAAAACACAAAGAAATCAAAGATGAATGTTAAAGTAATAATCGTCTTTGCAAGGTAGAATGGTTTCACATCCTATTGCTGGAAACCACACGCAGCTGAGGATATTCCAACTTTGGCATTCTTTCAGAAGTCTATTTCCATATACTTGCCAAATCATTGGGAAGTTTCTATTCTGAAAATAGATCATTGTAATATCCTCAGTAAGAAGGCCCACTGTTGAGTTAATGCCAGATGTATCTGTGCTGTTAAAATTATTATGAGTATTAGTGCAGCTATTAATAATACCTCCCTGTGGTTTTCAAAGAGCTTTCATTTGTACTTCCTCATTTAGTTATTTCAGCAACTCTGAGAGGTATAAAGGAACAATATTATCATCCTCATTGTATATATGGGAAATTGTTGCAAAAAGGCCGAATTGATGCTACAAGTTACACAACGGGAAAGTGTGATTTACAGATCAGGAATCTTTCTAATTTAAAAAGTAGTGGAAATATTTATTAAGCATTTGTTATGGGCAGTCACTTTCACCTCCTAATAATAGTTATGGTGAATTGTGTGTTTTCTTTGTGCCAGATAATTTAACAAAGCCTAACTTTAAAAGTTCAAACAGACTTTCAAAGACAAACATTATCATCCCCCTCTTTCAGGTGAGAATGCCATAGACCAGAGGTGGCATAATAAATTTTAAATTCAGGTCTGTCTGACTTCCAAGTTCAAGGTCTTCCCTCTGAGATATTACTTCATTTAAATATTACATTATCACTTTGAAGTAGGCATAGTGTCTTTCCTTTTTTTTTTAAACAGACCTGAAAATGATCTAAAAGAGTTTAATATTACAATAAAAAACTGGTTGAAGAATCAGCATTCTGGCTGACTGACTTTTCAATTTTTGTGATTGTTGTCCATTCTTTTAAAATATATAATTAAATTTTCTTCCTTACTAAGAAGACTACATTGGGAGCAACTGCAGTTTTTGTTGAAGATGATTACCTTTCAATTGCTAAGGACAATTATTTTTATCTTACTTTGCAAAGCATTTGTGTAAATATTGAAGGTAGCAGATGGGCTTGAATGTGTACTGTCATATATGACTGAATGTTGTTTTTAAACATAAATCATTAATGTCAAAGAGGTTTTGTGATTGTTTGTGAGATCTGGGTAATTGTTTTATTGCTATAGACCTACTGTGAGCCAGATACTAAGCTATAGCAAAAAGGATAGATGTATGAGCAAACTAAGCACACAAATTAGATTTCACAGTACTGAGAGCATCAGAGTTCTGAACAAGATAAAATGAGATATTTAATATATTTTAGGCTTAGTATGAGGGAAAATGCTTCACTAAGCTATAAGCAATTTAATATTTAATCATAGCATAAAGAAACCACAAACAGAAAAGCAATTCAACAGATTTACATTATTTGTTAAATATAAAATAATCATCTGACAGTTTTATTTAAAGCTATTTATGTTATTTATGATTTAAGAGTACAATATTCTGTTATGTGTGCTGAGAAGAAATTTAGTATATTTTAGAGTTAAGTCAAGAGTTAAGAGCACAATGATTATTATTACTGTTCCTAAATTGCAATATCATCTGTTGTAGAAAAATAGTGTAATGAAAGCATAAAATAAAATACAGCCTGGTTTATGTAAATAAGCACAGATTTTGCTTTGTGTAGTAAGAAAGCTGCTTTCAGGAAACACTATTTTTAATAGATAAATTGTTACTAGTCTATTTTTGTAAACACTGCACCAAAAATAAAAATAAAAGCCATAAATATATGACTATATATGTGTATGTATGTATGTATGTATCTACGTTTTGAGACTGAGTCTTGCTCTGTTGCAAGGGAAGATTATAAGGTCAAAAGTTTATCATATCCAATTAAGTAAGCAGGAAAAGTGTCCCATTTCAGATTCCAAAAGAGGAAAGCAAATTTATTTGCTAATGCATAGATTAAGTCTTAGTAAATAGATTTACATTTGTATTTTTAGTTCACTGTCACATATCAAACACCTAAATGTACTTTAATTTTATTTGAAAAATCTTATTATCAGAAAGCAAAAACAATAGAAAGTAGAACTCAGTTTGGTTCTTCAGAAATTTCTTGTGCTGACTTGTAAAACAATGAAGTACTAGTTGTGAAAAAAAATTAAATTATTTAATAAAAGTCTTTAAATTCTTTATAAGATCTTTTTATTTCACATGTCCCTCTATTATCTCATTTCTCTATTCCTTTCTAAAACAAAATGCCTTGAGAAATGTTTTTGAACTTTCCATCTCCAATTTCTTTTTCCCATTTTATGTTTAACCTATTTTATTCAGGTTTTGCTCCCATTACACAGAAACTATTTTAGTTAAAGTCACCAGTGATCACCACACTGCCCAATCAAAGATCAAATCCCAGTCCTTATTTTGCTGGATTTCTCAGTAGCATTCAAAGCAGATCATTATTTTCTTCTTGAAATTCTTGCTTAATTTGACATTTAGAACCTCAACTCTCTTGATTTTCATGCTGTTTCACCATTCAGTCCTCAGCCACATTTCTCTCTCTTCTTTAACCCCTTAACGTCTGATGATGGTATGCTCCAGGGATCACTCTTCCAATTTTTACTTTTCTGTGTTTTTTTTCTACTCATCCTCAGTGAGATTTCCTAGTCTTGGGGATTTTACTGTTATCTGCATGGTATTTATCCCTAAAATTTTATTTTCAGTCTGTTTCTCTTCCTGGAGCTCCACAATCATTTACCTAAACTCCCTATTTAATATGTCTGGTTGGATCTCCATGGGACTCATAAACGCAGTATATCCTCAATTGAATTTATTATTTCTGCCCCCTTCTCTTACAGAAACAAAACAAAATTGAACAAGTAATGTTCTCCACCTCAGCAAATGACAACTCTATTCTTGCAGATGCTCAGGCCTAAATCATTGTGATTTTCCTTGACTCCTTTCTGTCTCTTTATATTTCATAATCAACCTAACAGCAAATCTTACTGATTTTAAACTCAGTTCCAGAACATGAACCTTCTTCCCACAACCATTGCCACCATTTATCTCTCATTCAGATGATTTCCATGGTTTCCTAACTGATCTCCCCATTTGTGTTACTCTCTACATTACATTTTCATATAAAATAGGCAGAGTTATTCTTTAAAAATCTAAGTCAAATAATTTGGTTTTTCTTTTTTTTTTGAAAGAAAAAAAAGAGTGAAGGATAGGAAGAAAGAGGAAGAAAAAGAGGGAGAGAGAACAGGAATGTTGCTTTATTCTAAAAATGGGTATTAATAATGGCCGATCAATATTTTGTGTATTTAAGGCGGAGAATGTATATTTTGTGTATTTAAAATGGGGAGCTCTATAAATATTTATTGAGTTTACTGGTTCCAGATCTGAGTTCAAGTCCTGGATATCCTTATTAATTTTCTCTTGTTGAGTCTAAATCTCTTTATGGGTCTTATGTATCTGGGTGTTAGGATTGTTAGCTCTTATTGTTGCATTGATCCTTTTACCACTATATCTTTGTTGCTTTGAAATCTATTTTATCAGGTGTGCGAATTGTAACTCCTGCTTTTTATTTATTTATTTATTTATTTATTTATTTATTTATTTATTTATTTTCGCTCTCCATTTGGTTGGTAAATCTTTCTCCATCCCTTTGTTTTGAGTCTTTGTGTATCCTTGCATGTGAAATGGGTCTGGATGTAGCATACTGTTGGGTTTTGGCTGTATCTTTTGATTGGGGGATTTAGTCGATTTAAATTTAGGATTACTGCCATTTGATGTTAACTGGCTGTTTTATCCATTCATTGATATAAATTCTTCTTTATGATGATGCTCTTTACTTTTTGGTATATTTTTAGAAAGGCTGATACTGGTTGTTCTTTTCTATGTGTAATGCTTCTTTCAGAAGCTCTTGTAAAGCAGGCCTGGTGGTAATAAAATCTCTGAGTACTTGCTTGTTCATAAAAGATTTTATTTTTCCTTCAATTGTGAAGCTTAGTTTGGCAGGATATTAAATTCTGAGCTGAAAGTTCTGTTATTTAAGGATGTTGAATATTGGCCCCCACTCTCTTCTGGCTTGTAGGGTTTCTGCTGAGAGATCTGCTGTAAGTCTAATAGGCTTCCCTTTGTGGATAAGCTGACCTTTCTCTCTGGCTGCCCTTAGTATTCACCTGTGCACAACGTTATGCAATTTTCCTGACTCAGTCTGAGTAAAATCTAGTACCAAGATAGTGATCTATAAACTCCTGCATTCTCTGGTTTTCAGTTACCTAGCTGTGCTCAACTCAGGTTTTCACATGCTCTTTCTCCTTCTGGAATGTTCTTCTCTCCCATGAATGCAGGGTATTTGTCTCCTTTATATTTTCAGTTTTAGAAGTAGACTCTGGCACAGTGAAGGCACTCAGTGAATGTTTGTTAAATGGGTCAACCTATTTGGTCTAAAACGAAATGTGAAGTAAAATATGTTCACTACTTTTCCTCTCAGGAAATCTAATGACAGCAAAAAAGCAGAGGGTATATTTTTCCTGTTTGTGTTTAGCACCTGATTCCAAAGGAATTTATAAGATGAACAATGGTATGTAACCAGTGACTTGCCTGTATTTTTCAAATTAAGGATTACTTGACAAGTGATAGAGGTATGGGTTTAAATGGGTTTAGAGCTCTTGTGTCAGCTGTCCTCAGAGCTGTCTCTGGTGCTTTAGTAAACAGCAGAGACCCACTCCCCCTGCCTTCTTCACTGTCAGTCTGGCTGCTGCTAACAGCAACCAGGCAGGTCCTAGTCCTATTTATTGTTTGTTTTTTCATTTATGTGTGTATTGAATTTCTTAAACATCTGAAAGCTATTGCAATTTCTCTTTGAATTTTTCTCAAAAGTTTGTGTGTGTTTTTATTATTTCTACTGCTATAAGTACAATATTCTATTAAGTTGTTTGTACTATTCACCTTCTCCTGACCCATTGAGAATTGTCCATAAGTCCAGATAGAAATACCTTGAAAAATACTTTTCTTGTTTTACTCAGTATTTTAGAGATGCTTAGTGGTGAGTGGAAATGTAATATTTAATAATAATCATAATAAAATGTCTGGTAATCTCTTAATTAGATGTATGACAATAAATTATTAGATAGTTGATAATTTATTTAAGTTTATACATGTGTATAAATATGCTAATGTATGTTATATATTATATGTAAAATAAATAATAAATAATATATGTATGAATATATATTTATATAATATAATTTAGGTTTTTATATATGTATATATAATATGTAGTATAAAGTAAGTTATATAACTGCATTATATGTAATATATACTATATAATATAATTTGTTTTTATATGTGTATATATGCTAATATATAAATATTTACACATACAAAAACATATAGTATATGTTATATAAAAATATCATATATTATATAAATATATCATATATATTATATACAATATCATATAAATATATATTATATATTATTAACTATATATTTATTATTATACTTATAATATTTATTACTATGAATATTATATAAATATATGCTATATATTATTAAGTAAACACATGCTAATATTATTTTCTTTCCAACCTCTCTTAAGTCTGGTGATATAACGCCTTCGTGATTCAAGTAAGGTTCTTCTAGCAGAACAAGAGTAAAAGAGTCAAATGCTTGTCTTCGAAATATAAAATCTAAAGTTCAGCTGCAAAAGAAACATATTTAGAAAAACAGAGGCTGCTACAAGTATCTTCACCTCCTTCCAACATTAAGCTCCTCTAGGCTAGAAAGAGAGGAACTTAAGTAGGGAGGTATAGTTAAAGTTGGTATAGGCTCCTTGTGAGGAGGAGTGGTGCTAGAATTCCCAGAGAAGCTTGGCTTGAGCAGAAGGCACTTGGGCTCATTTCTATTTGGGAGCAGTGAATCAGTAAGTCCTAGATTTCTATCTTCAACTACAGAGGAGTAAATTCTTAACCCAAACTTTTTGTTTGATTTGTTTGTTTTTTTGTTCACAACAAAATTTGTCAAGCATAATAAATGCATTAAAGATGCTTTCTGATATATCTCTACAACAACTCTGCATGAACTGATGAGAAAGCCGAAATTCAGAGTTTAAGAAACCTGCCAGGCTGGGTGCGGGGGCTCATGTCTGTAATCCCAGCACTTTGGGAGGCCAAGACTGGCAGATTACTTGAGGTCAGGAGTTCAAGACCAACCTGGCCAACATGATGAAACCCCAAATCTACTAAAAATACAAAAACTAGTGGGTGTCTTGGCACATGCCTGTAGTCCCACCTAATCAGGAGGCTAAGACAGGAGAATGGCCTGAACCCAGGAGGCAGAGGTTGCAGTGAGTCAAGATCGCGCTACTGCACTTCAGCCTGGGTGACAGAACAAGACTGCATCTCAAAAAAAAAAAAAAGAAAAGGAAAAGAAAAAAGAAACCTGCCTAAAATTGTACCACAAGAGAGTGAGGTTTCCATAGACAGATTGCCTTGTGTGAAACCAGACTCCATTTTCTGTGAGCTGTGTGCCTTGGGACAGTTACCTAATGCTTTGTGCTTCTTTTCTTCATGTTTAATGTTAACAATTAACATTAAAGCTATGCATATGGTGCTTTTCACTACTAAATTAGTTAACACATGTAAAGTGCTTGAGTCTTAGAAAGTAATTAATAAATATTGGCTCCTAATTTATTATGCAGCAGAGTTAGGAGTAAAACTAAGGCTCATCTGACTCCTGCCTGTGTTTTGAACACCGTATCTCCAGGCCCATTCATAGAGCTGATCTTATTGTAAAGACTGGAGAGGAATGGAATGTGGTTGACCTTTAAGAACAGCATCTCCCTGATTCTAGGTAAGCAGGGCTAGCTGAGGCCCATGCTGACAGGTCAGAACTTTTTTTCATAGAGATATTCCTCTGTTTACTTTACCTTCTCATTTCTTCATCCTTTCTATGGATGAAACCATTTAGAACCAATTATTCCTATGAATACCTGTCAGAGATCTTTTGTATTTGTCTTCTCTGAAGAATTATTAAAATTATAATAAAAACTTCCACTCTACCCTAAAATGTGTTGTTACCCAGAACACCTAAAAATGTGTTCTTACCCAGAATATTTTCCCTCTGAGGTATCACAGCATGCCTATGAATATGTAAACTTGCCTTTTAAATCAATACCTGTGAAAATGTGAAGCATATCTTGTGAAATTAAATTGCTAACATTTAGAGTTTATGATGAAGGGAGTACTGTACTGAGAAGCTGACATTCGATCATTCATTGAATTCTCATGGAAGCTCTATAAAGCGGTTACTACAATTCCTCCCAATATATAGATAAAAGGGTGGCTCAGTTTTAGCCCAAACAAGCAAAGTCATAAAGTCTGAGTGTCATCCAGGCAGTCTGACCACAAGACCCTATGGCTTAACCATGAACCTCAGAAGACTTTGTTCAAACATTTTCTGGACGCCAGGTGGTCTTATCCACTAGACAACGGCCTTTATTTCGTAGGCATATTTCTGTAGAGTGACTCATTTTAACCTGATTGTCCCAATGTATGTAAATTTTAAAATTTACCCAAGAATATATTGCTTCTGGTGTGACTATTCCTTTGCTTTTGAATATTTGCTCCAGAATATAAGATGTGGTAGAATTCATAAATATTTTAAGCTTCTCCTGTGGCCATGTCCTTTTAAATCTGTGTATTTATAATTCCAATTCAATTACTTATTTTTAACTTACATTTTTGGACTAAATTCTACAGGGGAATTTAAAACACTTCAGCATTTCTGAATTCTGAACAACCTGAAAATAGGGATGTCTCAAGTTGTATTCTTAGCTTCATCTTGCTAGTGGAATAATTAAAGCATGGGTAAAATCTGCTTAAAGTTTAATGTAATTAGCAAAGCTTTGGGGTAAAGTTTTATTAAAATCTAACAAATAAAATATATATGGTTTTTTTTTACTTATTCTCAAAAAGTGAAAAGAAAAATTGAGTTAATTATCAGGAAATCTAAATCTCTAAAACTTCTTTACTTATTTTCATCTCCTAACTTATGATTTTCTTGATAGTTTTATCCATTTTATAATTCAGTTTATGTACATATGTGCAGAACTTACAGCTACAGTGGTTTCCCTTCAATAGGCTGAAACTGTTTTTTACTAAAATATTCCTTATAATTTCTTCCATGCATATTTTTTAAAAGTCTGTAATTCACTTTTCTATTTTCTCCACTTGGAGATATGACTGTGATAACAACTTTGAAAAGAAATAAGAGTTGAGTTTAATTTATCGAGGATTAAAATTTCTGATCCATGTGTGAGGCCTGAATATTGTTTTAAGTTCAGTAAACCATTGTTGAGAACTAAAAATTATTTCTATTATCTAAGACATAACAGAGGTAAATCATAAACTTTCTATCCAGTCTTCAATGAAAATGCTTTCACTGTGCATATTTTGCTTAGAAAATAAACCAGCTTTGTTAAATTTAAACATAAATCGACACTATTCTATCAATTTTGCACTGATAATCAAAACTTTTATAGTGAAGTCTTTGCACAACAGTGAATACAGAGTGCTGCTGTGACCTTTTCAGTATGTTTGCTTGGAAGCAAATAAGCCTGCTGTCAAAGCCAGAGTGAAGTTCACAATTCTTATAAATGTTATTTTTATTCTTGATTCTACAAATCAAGTACATTATTTTGTTTCAACATTAAATCTGAACTAACAAAGGATGAAATGAAGCAAGTGTGACATGGAGTTGAAAATAAATCTAAGTTGAATAATGAGTGTTCAATGTATCAATACTAAAGTTTTAATTCTGGAAAATTAACCACATTGTATTAGATCCTATTTGCATGATATAATATTGTGTATTTTTACAAAGAATGTTTACTTTCCTCATTAATTCTCATTTGTCTAACAATTCTATGTAACACCGTAGTTCCCAATAAGTCTAATGAAATAGTTCCACTTGTACCCTCCAAGTCACACCCAACTGGCTGCTTCTTGGGTCTCTCAATTTAATTCCCATAATAATTAATTTTAAACTCTTTTATTTATTTAAACACTACAGCCCTGTAAATGTAGTGTCTCCAATCAGATCAAAGCTCTTCAAGAACAGGAGAAAATTATTCAAAATTCAATGAATATTTATTTAGTTCTTGGGATAGGTCAAATAATGTAGTGAGAAGCTGAAAATTCAAAGATGAATAAGATACTCAAGAATTTTGAAGGCAATTTGTAAGAAGCATGATAGTGTAGATGTGCACAGAGTGTAGTGGATCACAGGAGAGTGAATAAAATCTGGGGCTGGAAAGGAGTTAAGAGACATGAAATAAAATATAAAACATTCAATTTGTGTTTCAATTAATGAGTAGAGGCATTTCTCATGAGTAAGGAGGAAGAGATAGAAAATAAGACCAGGTTACGGGTTTTCATAAAACATGGCCTGCTTGGGAAGGAGATTGGAATAGCTGTATACGGTCACAGGCTGCCAGAGACGGAATTGTGGGAGATAATGTTAGAGAGATAGAAGGCAGTCAGATTGGGAAGGGCCTAAATATTTATCTTTTTTTTAATATATGTATTTTTCCTTGTAGGAAATGGAAAGACATTGATCTATATTAAATTGGAGATTTAAAATGAAATGTCACTTTCTTTAAGAAGCAGTATCATATTCTCCATGTCTAAATTAGATGCCTTTTATGTATTCCCAGATTTCATAGTATGCTATACTTCATTCTACCATAGTATTTATCACAGTTTTGTAATTGTGTATGAGAGAGAGAGAGAGAGAGAGAGAGAGAGAGTGTGTGTGTGTGTGTGTATCTGCAGTCTATTTTAATTTTTTTATTCAATTAATTTATTTTTGCAGACAGGGTCTTGCTCTGTCACCCAGGCTGAAGGGAAGTAGCATGATAACAGCTAACTGCAACTTTGAGCTCCAGGACTCAAGAAATTCTGCCACTTCAGCCTCTTGAGTAGGTAGGACTACAGGAACATGTCACCTCTCCTGGCTAAGTAATTTTTTTTTGTAGATAAGGGGTCTCTCTATGAGCTCCCAGGCTGGTTCCAACTCCTGGGCTCAGCCATCTTCCTGTCTCAGCCTCCCAAAGTGCTAGGATTACAGGCATGAGTCACTGTGCCTGGCCTGCGTCTGCAGTCTATACTAAACTTTAGGTTTCTGTAGAACTCTGACATGCCTTATTCTCGGTTATACTCTCATTACCTAGCACTTGGCTTAGCCCATGGTGGATTCTTAGTAAATATTTGGTGAATATATTAATCACATTTTTAAGATGAGAACTCTGAGATAAGTGTCAAAGATGCAGAGAAGTGAGGTAGATAATCAAGGAGAGTGGCAAAGTATGAATTTCAACCTGAGAGATTATTTTAAAGTGTATGTAGTGAATATGCTATGCTTTGCTCATTATTAATAGTCCAATGTTTGAAGGCTTAGGTTAATTTAACTAGACCATTATAATATTGGAATTTTCTAACTATAGGCTTAAGTCAATTAAACCATATTCAATCACATGAAACTATTTGTCATAAATCTTATCTTCTTTCTTTCTGTGGCAACAGAGATGGTACTAACATGGGGATGGTGATATTGAATCTATATCTAATGGGATAGTCTATCTCATAGGCAAACCCATATTTATAGTTTCTTGTCTTAGCTTTGACAGTATGATTCAGTACCCCAAGGCATTTCTATTTATCTAGGCTGCCATTATATTCATGCAAGCCTCTGATAGATCAATGGAACAGGGCAGCCTGGTATAGCAAGAAGAACCCTGCTTTAAGATAGAAGTCCTTAGTAACAGTCTCAGCCTTGCAATTAAGCTGTCTTGTGACTTTGGACAAGTTATCAGAGCCTGCAACTAATGCTTCTGATTTCAAATTTTAGCAGATTTAATTGAGGTAAACTATACAAAGTCTCTAGCACCGTAACTGGCATATTGGAGGTTTTTAGGCTCCTCTCTAATCACCTCCCTGAGTTACTTCACTTATTAAAGTAGGAAGTTTAGTGGCAACGAGTATATGAGTATATGATTCTATTGAGATGAATTATAAAACTAGTTTTTACTTCACATAGAGTAGACAATTGTCTCTCAAATATGGCAGAACATTTAAAAAGGGAAACTGAGCAAAGCTTTCTAACATTGGATGTAAAAAAGGCTTACTATTTTTAATGGGTTTCTAAAAGAGAAGTCCCTTAATACAAGCTTTGCCTTCTGGAAAACAACAGCAATAACAAAAGAATTGGAAGAATCATACAATTACTTTTGCCTATTCGTAAATGAAAGAATGATGCAGCGCTTCTTGGAATTGAAAAGCATTTGAGAGCCATGCTTAGCTTGAAATCTTTTTAGAATTATTTAGCCTTATTTCTAAGGAAGAGTAGCTTTTATTTTTTACATATAATCACTTTCATCTTTTATAAAATTAGAAGAGACTGAAATTGACAGTCTTCTATAACCCTATGCTGTAAAGGCCTAGAGCGGAATTGTGAGAAAAGAAGTAAAAAGTGCCTGAAATGGTTGGATATAAAATGGCATTTTTTTTCTAAAATGATTCTGACTTGTCTTTCGAGTTTTTTGAATGAAACAGAAAAGAACTAACTTCCTATTAATCTAGAATATAGTTTTTTATCATTCTTCAAAAGATAATCCATTCAAACATTTGTTGGCAATATGGAGGAAGACTTGTCACATCACTTGAAATTTTCTTTAAGAAGCCTTGTCTCATAAAGTCAGCCAACCTTTTAAGGTTTGAGGAATAATGAGTATCTGGTAAGGGGATAATCAGGTTAAAGCTGGCAGCACTATGGAAAATTTTCTTTCTTGAATCTACAAGGAATGTTTGGCTTTTCTAAAGCCTAAAGTCTTGTTCTCAAACCTCCTTACTTTAAATCCAAGTTAATAAAGTATATTAGCTACTATCACTTAGTTACTGTGCTAAATAGTAATAAATGTATAATGTACTATCTTTGCAAAAGGAAGTATATATATAACATATATATTTATATAATTTTTCACTTTATTTTATTTTAAATATTTAAATTTTAATATAATATACTAAAAATACTATAGATACTTTTCCTATATATAAGAAAAAGTGGAAAACACATACCAGACTATTGGTGGTGGTAGATTCTTGGAGAATAGATAGTACAGAAAATTCTCTTTTTATGCTATATTCTTGAATTTTTGAAAGAATATAAATATCTTTGGTAATTAGAAAATATTTCCTAAAAAAAATAGTAGATGAACATAAGAAAAGAGTGAAATGTGAAGGCTATTGTGTAAACAGGTTCTGTTTAAGACAGGCTCTTTTTGTGTCTTGTAGAGTATTGTGTTTCACAGTGCCTGCCTCACAGAAGGCACTTAATAAATATTTCTTGAATGAATAAATCAAAACCTTAAAGAAGCTGCTACAACTAATTTTGAAGCTGTCTTTAGAGACCACATGAAGTCTTTCTTCATATGGGAACAATTGCATTATTAGACTAGGATAATACATATTTGACCACTGCTGTGGGAATACATGCCTTGGAAATGCCTTCAGGTGCAAGCTTTTGGAAATATAGTCATTCAGCAAGAAACAAAAAAGCAAAAAGTGTATTCATTATGTTTTCTAGAATGACTCATTTTTGTAGGATTATAGAATTTTATTGTGCATGACTTAACATACTTTGCATTTGGCAAGATCCACAAAATGAGAGGAATAGATTCTGGCTCCTTCTTATCTACATGTATCTTCTTTTTCGGAGAGTGTTTTACTGGCAGTCTACCCAGTAACACTAGCAAAGGATACATGTTTCCTTTTGCTTTCATTCATAAGCACTTTTCCACTTCCTAACAAAGAGAACTTGAGAAAACTCACTGAGCCTTAGAATTTCAGTCATTCCTGGTGGTTTTGAGGGAGTGAGTTCTCTTTCTGGGTCCATGAGGGGGCGTAGTTTTAAGGGCAAGAACTTCCCAGTGCTACGTCCCCCTTCCATCTCTCTCCATCAGGGAGATTTAACGGTTTATGTTTGAATTTTGCGGGCACGGGAAGAAACTAAAAGTCAATCACTCCAGTGGAAGTTCTAAGGAACTCTTCATTGGCCCAGGGTTCTGGAGAAGGTGGGAGTTTCTCCTGGGATAAAAGTCCGTGTCCACACACCTCGCCTGATTTTCCCCTCTGGAATCCCCTTCCACAATCTTCGTGGAAGTGTTTCTCTTCTTCTCCTTTTCTTCTCTGTTCTCTACCTAAATAAAATCACCTTTCTGCAACAGTTCTTGGGTCCAATACTTACTTTTACAAGCCTAAGGCAGAACTGCAGTGGTCTCATCGCTTATTCTTTAAGAGATTGGAGGCCAAGAACCCACAGCCTTCTCTCGGGGGAGCTGTGCCTAACCAGCACCCAAGAAAAAACCCGGTTACAGTTTCTTCTGTCACAGAGATTCTAAGGGTGTGATAAGGGATAATACTTTCCTTATAAAATAAATAAATAAAAGTGAAAAATAGATGCAGCAGTGACTACTATGTTCTGAAGACCTACTATGTGTTTGGCATAATATACATTTTCTACTGTAGTTTTTCTAAAAACCCCATAAGGTAGGAATTTTTACATACATTTTTAGATGACAAAACTGAGGCTCAGAGATATTAAATGTATTCATACGAGGCTTGTATTAAAATGACTTACCTGAGATTCAATTCTAGTAGGTCTGAATCTAAAGGATGTTTGCTGCTGTGGCTGTTTTGTTTTGCAACTTTCCTATAATCTATCGTTCTTATGGCTTCACTTGACAGCTGCCCCTTCTATGTAAGGAGCATGCATAGCCTGGGAAATTCTGATGAAATGTTGAGTACAATCCTGAAATAGCAGAACTTGGATTGCACTCAAACTGTCACATGCTTTCTAGCTATGATAAATGGGCTTGAACTCATTAGTGATGGATTTCTAGCAGCAGCAATTGCGCAGGTAAAACTTCTTAACTAAGCAGATATTCAATCATTCTGGCACTGTAAAATGTCATACGTGTTCTCCGTGTAATCACCTTTTTGTTTCTTTTCTACATTTGGATGAGTAAAATCAGGAGCATTAGATTAATGCCAAGTCCCACCAAAAGTATAGGCCAAATGCAGAAGTATTTTGGGAAACCCACTTCTTGTGTCACAATAAGCTTTCTTAGATCTTGATTATTTAATGCCAAAAGTATCAGTTGAATTACAGTCCTATACAGTTGAATGCAGAGGAGTAAGTGGACTCAGCTCCTGGTGGAAGTATACCTTTATTTCCTTTCTCCCCACTCTGGCAGATCCTCATCTGCCTCTCCCTCTCTGGCTCCAGGAGTTCGGCACTTGGCCACCCAGTCAGCTTCTAAGACAGCATAATGAAAGTTAATGGACCTCCAATTCAGGTAATTCAAATGAATTAAAAATAACTTAGGAAAGCATTTAGGGCTCTATAAAATGAAATTTAGAATACTACATGCAGAGGTCATAATAGTCCAGTTCAAACTTTCTGCCACACAAAATAAATTAAATTTATTTGAAATATCTAACAAGTATTAGAAAGTCAGGGAGAATAAAATTTGTCCAAGTCTTTTGCAAAATAAATAATCCCAGTAATGTTTTCTTCCTCGATTTGTTCTAAATGTTTTAAGATCTGATTCAAAGATTGCTTACACATTTTAAAGTATATGTAGAAAAGTCCTTTAGCATATAATAAACTTATAGAAATTCTTTTATAATTTATAAAATTCTACAAAAAGTATGGTGCAATATAGAATATAGACTACAGAGGAAAAGAGTAGTATTTGTGCAGAAACCACATAAATTCTATGATGGATGAAAGAGAATGAAGGGGACCTTGACTTTGCTTTAGAAGAGGCATAATAAACTTACTGCTGAAAACCATTTAATCATTTCCTTTGTTACAGATTGAGCTTCACTTAAAGCAACCCAGAGGGACTGCTGAAATCTCTTCAGAAGCTAAATTCTCAATTCCACAAATATTTACTAAACTAATCATTATGAATTCAAATATAAAGGTCCTATCCTTAGTAATCTACAGTTAGTTATTAGATAAGGCAAGTACTGGCATCTAACAGTGCGAGGAAGAATGTAATAGTCGCCACAGGCAAAACACAAAATGCTCTGTGAGTTTTTTGAAAGGAAACTAAATCATGTTGAAGTCTGCATGGTAGAGTGAGAAAATATACAACTGAGGTTTAAATCTTGCTTTTTCACCTTCTAATTTTGAGTCCTAGGCAAATTATTTAAACTTTTGGAGCTTTTGCTGCTTTTTATATAAAATGCCCTTCATAAGTGTTTTGTACATGATTTTCTCATTATATGTTTATTAATTCTTAAAAAGTATGTACTGATTGTCCACGGTTTGCATGGTTGTATAGCTGTACGGTGTAAAGTATAGGCAAGTAGCAAAAGTATGGTGGGTGCTGATAAAATGGATATGCAGATTATAGCAGGGCTATAAGGAAGAGCGCAGTCGCTACTACTCAAGGGAGATCCACAGTCTTTTGTAGAGGAGATGCCATTATAATCCTTCCTTTACAGATGAGAACATGAAAGCTAAGAACATTTGAATAATTGTCCCCAGGGTGGACAGTTACTAAGTGGCTAAGCCAGGAGCCAGGATTCTAGCATTTTTACATGAAGCAATCAATTCTATGTTAGCTTTGAAAAGTATTATCAAAATAATGGGACCTAAAGGAATCATTTACATCAATGGGAATGTGCATACTACAATATCTCAGAGCATTTTAAGCAAATTGATATTTTTTTAGCAATTACTTTTTATAATTAATGGTGACATATACTTACTTGTATAACTGTTATGCCAAGCAGGCTTTTAAATAATATGTAGAAATATTTAAGGATCCTTCTAGTTTCAGGTTACTTTCAAAGAGTTTTTGGTTCCAAACCATCTCAGTGGAGATGAAATAATCTGTCTCTGTTGCTCAATAATAAGCTTTCGTGACCTCTCCAAACTCATATTTTTATCCTATGTCAAGGCACTGTTCTTTTCAACAAATGCATAAGGCCGAAAAAGATTATTTTTCCCTCATTGCTTGGGACATTCTTATAAATCAATCCTCTCAAAGGGGAGAAATCTATCCTGTACTTTCTCATTTCCTCCCATTTTACCATTGCTCTCATACAGGGTAAGAAATGCTGCTGACAGTTCCCCCTGCCGTTTGAAGGCAGCTGCGATTGCATGACAAAACTGCTGAGGAACTGCTAGAATAGATCGTACAGGACGTGCCTCTCAGTAAGTGCCTTAGTCATTGTCTTCCTCCATTTGCCTCCACTGTGGATGCAATAATGGTTCATGTATTACGGCATGAGCAATCACAAATGGAATATACAGCAGATTCTAAGTTAGAGGAGATACAGAAAATGAGAATAGGGTGCCCATAGCTATACTAAGTAGATGCCTGATTTTTAATGGGAAATGGGAGAAGATCAAAGGCTGTTCGTGCTTTCCAGAACCCACAGGTGTTTTGATTTGTGTCCCTAACATAGCTGTGGGGAGCTCATCAATATCATCTCTTAATAGTAACTGGAAATCCACTGGGGTTAGCTGACTTTTCTGTCTTACAGGCACAAAAATCTCTCTGTAGCTTTGTGGGTAACAAGATAAATGGAATTAAAATACTTATTATCTTTGACAAATAGCAACAGGGAAGCGTATCACCTGGGACACGCCTATCTTCTCACATGATCAACTAAAGGTGACCTACAATAATGAAATTATTGTTTATTATAGGGCATGAATGTATTAAATAAGTTGGGGACTCTCCTAGCAAAATCTGTATGGCTCTGGATTCTTTTACTTATGATAAAGATAAAAAATGTAAAGTGTGGTTTTTTTTCCCCCTGCTGTACTGTAAGCCTTTGTTTTTTCTTTTGTGGAAATATTATATTCTATTTACTAGTTGCAGTGGTTTTTAAACTTTAGTGTGCACAAGAACTTTCTGGAATCATGTTTAAATGGAAATTGGTGGGTTCATCTTCAGATATTCTGATTCAGTAAGACCCAGGAGCCACATTTTAAAATTGGATCTTAACTGAGAAAGTATTACATAAAATGACTGACTAATTGCAGCCAGCAGAAACAACTGCTACCAATAGACCAGGACATTGAGAAGACAGAAATACTATGAGCAGATTCTTCAGAAGAAAGGCATTGAGAGCGGATAGAGGGTGGACACAGACACTAGGCTGAAGAGGAAGGAAGATGGGAACTCCGCCCAGGGCCACTGAACACTGGGACTCATTCCTAAACCCTGGTGACTCTGTGGGAAGGAAAACAAACCAGTCCACTGAACCTAATGTATACCACAAACAACCCCCCACAGGAATCACAGAAGATAAAAGCAAAGCAAAATAAAACAAAAAATATGAAAAGAATAGCAACTCCAAAGATTGAAGGAACATCAGCTCAAACAAAGAACCAACACAGTAACTCTGGTAACTCAAAATTCCAGCATGTCTTCTTACCTCCAAATGACCACATTAGTTCCCCAGCAATGGTTCTTAATATGGCTGAAATCACAGAAATAGAACTTATAATATGGATAGGAACAAACATCATCGACATTGGGGAAAGTCAAAATCCAATCCAAGGAATCGAAGGAATACAATAAAACAATACAAGAGAAAAAAAAGGATAAAGTTGTCATTTTAAGAAAGAAACAAACTGGTCTGATAGAGCTGAAAAACTCACATCAATAATTTAAGAATATAATCACAAGTATTAACAGCAGAATCAACCAAACTGAGAAAAGAATCTTAGAGCTCGAAGACTGGTTCCCTGAAATAACTCAATCAGACAAAAATAAAGAAAAATCAAATAAAAAGAAAGAACAAAATCTTCAAGAAATATGGAATTATGTAAAGAGACCTAATCAATGGTTCATTGGCAACCCTGAAAAAAGGGAGAGAAAGCAAGCAATTTAGAAGGCATATATGAGAATACTGTCCATGAAAACGTCCTCAACCTCACTAGAGTAGCTAACATTCAAATTTAGAAAATACAGAGAGGTTTTATACAAGACAAACATCTCCAAATGCTCCAAAGCACATACTTATCAGATTATTCAAGGTCAAAATGAAAGAAAAAATGCTAAAGGCAGCTAGAGAGAAGGATCAGGTCACCTACAAAGAGACTGTTAGCCATCACTGTAGCCATCAGGCTAACAGTGGAACTTTCAGCAGAAATCCTACAAGCAAGAAGAGATTGGGAGCCTATATTCAGCATGCTTAAGGAAAAAAAAATTCCAATGAAGAATTTCATATCCAGCCAAACTAACCTTTATAAGCAAAGGAGAAATAAAATCCTTTCAGACAAGCAAATGCTAAGGGAATTCATTACCACCTGACATGCCTTATGAGAGGTCTTTAAGAGAGTATTTAATATGGAAAGGAAAGACCATTACTGGCTGCCACAAAAGCAAGTGTAAGAACATTGACTATTGACACTATAAAGCAACCATACAATGATGTCTGCATAATAACCAGCTAAAAGCACAATGTCTGGATCAAATCTGCACTTATAAATATTAACCTTGAATGCAAACAGGTTAAATGTTCCAACTGAAAGACACGGAAATGCAAGTTGGAAAAAGAAGCAGCACCCAACTGTATGCTAACTTCAAAAGACCCATCTCTCATGCAGTGATACTCGTAGTCTCAAATTAAAGGAATGGAGAAAAATCTACTAGGTTAATGGAAAACAAAAACAAACAAAACAAAGAACATGGCTTGCTATTTTAATCTCAGAATAGTCTTTAAACCAACAATAATCAGAAAAGGCAAAGAAGGACATTACATAATTGTAAGGGGTTCAATTCAACAAGAAGACCTGACTATTGTAAATATATGTGCACTCAACACAGGAGCACCCAGATTCATAAAGCAATTTTTTAGAGACCTATGAAGACACTTAGATAACCATAGAATAACAGTGGATGACTTCAATATCTTACCGACAACATCAGACAGATCATCAAGTTAAAAAACTAACAAAGATATCCAGAACCAGAGCTTGACACTTGACCAAATAGACCTAACAGACACCTACAGACTCTCTACCTAAAAACAACGGAATATACATTGTTCTCATCTGCACATAGCATATACTCTGAAATCAACCATGCATTCAGCCATAAAACCGTCCTCAGCAAACTCAAAAAACCAAAATCATACCAAACACACCTTTGGACTATTACACAATAAAAACAGTTGTCAGTACTAAGATATCAAACCTGTGCAATTACATGGAAGTTAAACAGCATACTCCTGAATTACTTTTGGGTAAACAACAAAATTAAGGCAGAAATCAAGAAATTATTTGAAATGAATGAAAATAAAGATACAACATACCAGAATCTTTGAGACACTGCTGAAGCGATGTTAGGAGGGGAGTTTATGGCATTGAATGCTCACATAAAAAAGTTAGAAAGACCTCAATTTAACAACCTAACATCACACCTAGAGAAACTAGAGAAAGAACAGCAAACCAACCCCAAAGGTAGCAGAAGACAAGAAATAACCAAAATCAGAGCTGAACTAAAGGATGTTGATCTTTTGTATTAAAAAAATACAAAACATCAATGAACCTAGGAGTTTGTTTTCTGAAAGAATAAATAAGATTGATAGACACTAGCTAGACTAATGAAGAAAAAAAAAGAAGACCCAAATAAACACAATGAAAAATGACAAAAGGAACATTACCACTGACCCTATAGAAATATAAAAAAATCATCAGAGACTACTGTGAACACCTCTATGCACACAACTAGAAAATCTAGAAGAAACAGATAAATTTATGGAAACATACAGTCTCCCAAGATTTAACCAGGAAGAAATTGATTCCATGAACAGACCAATAATGAGTTCCGAAATTGACTCAGTAATAAAAAGCCTACCAATCAGAAAAATCCCAGAATCAGATAGAATCATAGTTGAATTCTACCAGATGTATAAACAAGAACTGCTACCGTTTCTCCTGAAACTATTCCAAAAAATTGAGGTACAGGGACTATTCCCTAACTTATTCTACAAGGCCAACATCATCCTGATACCAGAACGTGGCAGAGATACAACACAAAAAGAAAACTACAGGCAAATACTTTCCATGAAAATCGATGCAAAATTTCTCAACAAAATACTAGCAAACTCTATCAAGCAGCACATCTACAAGGAAATGCACCATGATCAGGTAGGCTTCATCTCTAGAATGCAAGATTAGTTAAACATACTCAAATCCACAAATGTGATTCATGACATAAACAATTAAAAATAAAAACCACTTGATCATCTTAATAGATGGAGAAATGCTTTCAATAAGATTCAACATCCCTTTGTGTTAAGAACCCTCAACAAACTAGGCATTGAAGGAAGATGCCTCAAAATAATAAGAACCATCTATGACAGACCCGTAGCCAACACCATTCTGATAGGGCAAAAGCTGGAAGCATTCTTCTTGAGAAATGAAACAAGATAAGGATGCCCACTCTAACCACTCATATACAGCATAGTACTGGAAGACGTTGCCAGAGCAATCAGGCAAAAGAAAAAGATAAAAGGCATCAGAGAAACCAGAGAAAGTCAAACTATCTCTGTTTGCAGATTATATGATTCTTTACTTAGAAAACTCCATAATCTTTGCTGACAAGCTCCTATGTCTGACAAATTCAGCAAAGTTTTGGGGTACACAATCAATGTACAGAAATCAATAGCATTTCTACACACCAACAATGTCCAAGCTGAGAGCCAAACAAAAAACACAATCCCTCTTACAATAGCTACAAAAAGAATAAAATGCAGCTAGGAATTCCTACCTAGGAATACAGCTAATAAGGGAAGTGGAAGATCTCTACAATGAAAATTACAAAGCACTGTTCAAAGGAATCAGAGATGACACAAACAAATGCAAAAACATTTCATGCTCATGGAACCAATATTGTTAGAAAGACTTTGCTGCCAGAACCTCTTTACAGATTTAATGCTATTCCTATCAAGCTACCAACAACATTCTTCACAGAATTAGAAAAAAATATTTTAAAGTTTATATGAAATCCAAAAAAGAGTCTGTATAGCCAAGGCAATCTTAACGCAAAAAGAACAAATCTGAAGGCATCATGTCACCCAACTTCAAAGAA
Source organism: Callithrix jacchus (assembly GCF_049354715.1). Lineage (NCBI taxonomy): Eukaryota > Metazoa > Chordata > Mammalia > Primates > Cebidae > Callithrix > Callithrix jacchus. The sequence continues at coordinate 143,916,784 of NC_133508.1, read as the reverse complement.
TACTGCAATGCTAAAGTAATCAAAACAGTATGGTACTGGTACAAAAACAGACACTTAGACCAATGGAACAGAAGAGAGACTCCGGAAATAAAGCTGCCCACCTACAACCATCTGATCTTTGACAAAGTCGACAAAAACAAGCAATGAAGAAATGGCTCCATATTCAATAAATGCTGCTGGGATAACTGGCTAGCCACATGCAGAAGAATGAAACTGGACCCCTTCCTTACATCATATAGAAAAATCAACTCAAGATGTATTAAAGACTTAAATGTAAAACTTAAAACTATAAAAACTCGGGAAGATAACCCTGGAAATACCATTTTGGATATAGGCCCTGGAAAAGATTTCATGTGAAGGCGCCAAAAGCAATTGCACCAAAAGAAAAAATTGACAAGTGGAAACTAATTAAACTGAAGAGTTTCTGCACAACAAAAGAAACCATCAACAAAGTAAACAGACAACCTACAGAACAGGAGAAGATATTTGTAACTATGCAACTAAAAAAAGTCTAATAAGTAGAATCAATAAGAAACTTAAACAAAATAACAAGCAAAAAACCCCAACTCCATTAAAAATTGGGCAAAGGATATGAACTGACAATTTTCAAAAGAAGACATACATGCAGCCAACAAGCATATGGAAAAACTCCCAGTATCACTAACGATTAGATAAATGCAAATCAAAACCACAATGAGATACCATCGCACACCAATCATATCATCTATTATGAAAAAGTCAAAAAATACCAGATGCTGATGAGGTTGTGGAGAAAAGGGAATTTTTATACTCAGCTGGTGGGAGTGTAAATTAGTTCAGCCATTGTGGAAAGCAGTGTGGCAATTTCTCAAAGAACTTAAAACAGAATTACCATTTAACCCAACAATCCCACCACTGGGTATATACTCAAAGGAAAATAAACTGTTCTACTATAAAGACCCACACACACGTGTGTTGACTGTAGCACTATTCACAATAGCAAAGACATGGAATCAGCCTAAATGCCAATCAATGGTAGACTGGATAAAGAAAATATAGACTATTAGGCAGCCATAAAAAATGAATGAGATCATGTCTTTGCAACAACATGGATAGAGCTGGAGGCTGTTATCCTTGCAAAGTAACATAGAAACAGAGAGTCAAATACTGCATGTTCTCACTTACATTATAAGTGGGAGCTAAACAAGAATACATGAACACAAAGTGGGGAACAACAGACACTAGGACAAGCTTGAGGGTGGAGATTGGGAGGAGGAAAAGGATCAGAAAAACTACTTATAGGGTACTATGCTTATCTATATGCAAAACCTCCATGACATGCAACTTACCTCTAAAACAAACCTGAGCATGTGCTCCTGAACCTAAACGTTTAAAAAATGTTAAATAATAAAGTAAAATAAAATAGGATCGTGAGTCAGAAGTCTCAGGTTTCACTCTCAATGTTGTTACCTATTAGCTGCCTGTCTTTGAGTAAAACATTTCATTTCTGTGAGCTTTCGTTAATATTATTGTGAATAATATTATTAAGTGTGAATTTCTGTGAGCTTTAATATTATTAAGTGTGAATAAAATTAGCACTTAATTTCACAGTATTGTTGAGCAAATAAAAGAATAATATAATAAAAGCACCTAACATTTAGTGAGTTAACAAATCATTATTGTGTTCCAGTCAAGTTGTAAGTACTTTATATGTTGTTTTTCCCTTATCTTTATTACAGCTCTCTTAGTTGGCACTATTGTTATCCCCATTATAAGATACATAGATGAGAAAACGAACACGTAATGCTTAATTGATTCTTCTAAGTCCATGGCAAATCGAGATCTAAATCCACATGTCAGACTTCAGAACCAGATCTTCTATTGACTGCATCATATTGATTTAAATGAGAAAATAGTGTGACTATCACAAGCTTTATGTAAATATGATTATAATAAAATTATATGTAGATTAGAAATATGGTAACCATGTGTACCTGGATTTGTTAATTAGTTCAAATGAATACTTGTTGTAAATACCTAAATATATGATTCTGGTTACTCTGGTTGTGTAACAAATTACCCTGGAACTTAACAGCTCATACAACAATACTGTGTATTATTTTGTATGGTTGCCATAGGTCAGGAACTGAGACAGGTTACAGAGAGGATAGATTGTTTCTGCTCCATGATGTCTGGTATCTCAGGGAAAAGACTCAAAAACGGAGTGCTGGAATTATCTGAAGGCTTTTTTACTCATGAGGAGGTTGGTATAGCCTTTCAGCTTGGGACCTAGCTATGGCTATTGGTTGGGATAAATTCAGGCAGTCTTTTCATGTGGCCTGGGCTTCTCTTACGACAGTGAGCAGATTCTAGAGACATATGTCCTAAGAAAGAGAATAGCAGACAGATTTCATATTGCCTTTTATAATTCAGCATTAGAAGTCAGAAAATGTTATTTCCTCTACATTCTGTGGGTTAATGCAGTTACAAATGCCCACCCAGGTTCAAGAAAAAAAAACCACAGACAGTACCTCCCAGTGGAGGAGGGTTAATATTCCATTATAAGAAAATCACATGGAATGGGAAAGTATTGATGTGGCTGTCTTTGGCAAACATAGTCTATTACAACTATATTTACAAGAGGATTCGTATTTTAAAAATTAAAATTTATTTACACAAGTAAACCAAGGTAGAATTCCATGCTACCCTAAAACAGTCACAGTATTCTTAAGTTTGAACAACTCTGCACGTTAATGAATAAAATTATACATAGATACCTATCCTTCTCATCACTCCTTTCCTTAAAATGAGACTCCTTCATGCAAAGCTTAAATGTTTTTCTGGAACAGAAAGCTTCTATACACTGATGTCTCTTTTCCCAAATCCCTTCAGACCTTATAGTTTGAACACAATGATGTATCAAGCAGCAAAAACAGAGAGATGTATCCCATTTGTCTGCCTTCCAGACGAGTGTTCTAGGTTTGCTTTGTATGTTTTTTAGAAGTAAATAATTTAAAAGAACATTTTTAAATATTTGAAAGTATATATTTATAACATTTTTTCTAGTTACAAATGTGTGGAAGTATAGGAAAGCTCTCTTTACTCTCCTATCACTATCCCCCACAACACAAGAGTAACCATGAACCTGACTTCCAACTCTGGAGACAATGATTTTGCCTACTTTTGATATATAAATGGAATCATGCAGTATGCACTCTCTTATATATTATTTTCATTGAAAAGCATAGATTATAACTTTGGTGAGGGTACGCTGGATCTGGGTCTCTTTATTTTTCTGTGCAATCTCCATTGCTTTACACTGTGCATGACACATTATGTCATTCAATAACTATCTGCAGAACAAATGAAACAATGCTAAAGCAGAAAAAGTCTATAATTTTGATAAACTTGGACAAACTGATTCTAAGATTGCTTCAGAAAATTACTCAAGATTTTCAAAACCTAAGTGATCTGTTTCTTTAAGAAAAATGAAAATAATCCACAAACACTGTGAGGAGTATTCAGTATGCTGAGATATTGAGAGTGCCTGAGGTGCTTAACAGGTTTCCTTTTACCTGTTCCTTTCCTGTTAAGTTTCCTGGTGTTTACTGTTTCACAAATAAAAATAAGAGATTACCTACATATATTTTTTCTCATAAAATATTTATTTTATCAGCACATTACATTGATTAGCAGCAGACTAATGCTTTACAACCAAAGAAGCTTAAAACATGTGAAAATATGTTTGTAAAACCACATCTAAAACCAGTGATTTTATCTCTCAGATCTACTTATTACTTGAGAAAAAGCATATAGTGTAAAAGCAACTGCCTACAGTCTTTCAATTTGGCAGGGAAATAATATAGAAATAATGTAACCTGACACTTCCAGGAACATTTTTTCCAAGTCTCTATGGGACTTAAATTTACAAAGTTTTAATAATAATATTCTTGGATTCTAATCTTCCCATAAAACAAATCAGAATGATGTTATGTTAAGCTATTTAGATAAAGCATAGCGTACAAGATCCTTTATGCTCTCTCATGTTTCTGGGTCTTTGTTCATATTATTTCCATGGCATAAATACACTATTTTTTTCCTTAGAGTAATTCCTATTTTCCAAAGTATTTCAATGTCGCCATGTCTTCAGACACACTTCCCAAGTCTCCTCATCTCACCTCCAAAGTTAGGAATGTTTCCTCTACATATGCTCATCTGCATGTAAGAACTTACAAAAATGTTCACTGGATTTTTGTGAATGTCCCCCTTTGCCCCAGTCTTCCAGATATATAGGAAGACTCTATGCTGTAATTATTAACAAAATAGCTTAGACATACTCTCCAAAAAGTAGTAATTTCAGTTGCTTCTCAGAGGTTCTGCAAATTATGTAATGTTTAGTATTTACTCTGATTCCCTGTAACAGGTCAAATCTGAAGCCTCTTGTATTTTGCCTCCCTCATTGCATTCCCCTCTGTGCCATGTTGATCGAAACATGGATCCAATGCCCATCTCCCATTACCCTACGTTACGCAGCACTAATACAGAGCTGTGTTGATTAGAACCAGGATGAAGATTGTGGAATATACACTCCGCATAGCACAAAACAAGATATTAAACTGTATCAAAGAGTTAGCTATTGTTATCTAAACTTTCATCAACTGCATCTTATTCTGAGGTATATTCTTGTTTTCCATTTTCTTTCTTTGGTATCAGCTTACTAGCATCTTTTTGTACCTCTCACTGCTGACCCATCACTCTCGTATGCTTCCTAGTTTCTCACACCTGTCTCTCATGCTAGTTGGATTCAGGTGACAGCGCATATATTACTACCATCTTTCTATATTGAGAAATATCTCTTTCCATTTTACTTGCATGCTATACAAAGTCATGCTATAATCTAGAAATGTTGGAGAGTTGAAAATACAAGTCCAGGGTTCTTTTACTTAAGGAACGCTTATAATAGAAATATTTTAACAGTATTTGTCATATAAAAGCTATATGTATATACATATGGGTGTCTAGATGGATGGATGAATGAATGGGTAGAAATTTCCTCATTTTCTATTATACATATAATACATATAATTTAAAGAATTATTTTACCATTTTTAATCAGCATAGCTTGTAATAGAAAATTTAAATTGTTTTAATTTTACATTGTTGTAATGATAGTAACAGTAGGTAATTTTTAAGTGTCCGCTGTGTGCAGACACTTTAAATGAACTTACTGTAATACTCACAGCAAAACAAGATATAGATGCTATTACTATCCCAATTTACACATAAGGAAAACGAAAAACAGAGAGGTTAAATTCTCACCCAGTGTTACACAGCTAGTGACCAGTAGATGAATTTAGTAAACCATGATTCTGGAAAGCATATTTATAATTTCACACATTTATTCACATACCTACTTCCCATACCTATGTTTATTTCAGAAATAAGTGTGGTCATCTTTTAAATTGTTAATTTTGTAGGAAAAACATACATTTAAACTTAGCTTAACTTTCGAATTAATGAGTTACAGTATTTTTTATGTGTTTGTGGAAAATTAGGTGTTTATATACAGTTTTTTCTGCTTGTTTCTTTACCCTCATCGTCTAATGTAATACATGGCACATTGTAGAAATTCAGAAAATATTCCCTCGGCTGACATGTCTAAATCATTATAAAATTACCTGCTCCAGAATGAGTTTTCTTCATTGTCTTTTAATCTCCAGTAAGTGGAAATCGCAAATAGATTTCAATTCATTTTAGCTCAGTTCACATTTCTTGTCAATTTATATTACTCATCTGTTATTGGATCTCAATTTATTTCTCCTTTTCTGAACAAGTAAATTGTATGTTATTATTTATGACTCTTTTGTTGTATCTGATATAACTATTCTTTTACATTTTATTTTAATGACCTCCCTAGAAGTTTCACATTGTTGTGCCATCAAAACTAAGTATAGGATTTATTCTATTATTTCAAGGTTAAGAAAGTTATCATTTTCTCCCACAGAATTAATAAACACATTCAACTATTTTATGTGAGTTTTTCCTCTGACTATATTTGTACATTTAAGCCTCTCCTTCTTGAAACATTTGCTCCATTTTATTTATAAGACACCCACTTTCTTTCTTCTTCTTCCTTAGTGTCTACTCCTCAGTCTTACAACCTCAGTGTTTACCCTTCCCAGTTGGAGTAATCCCCAAAATCCTCACAGGGCCTGCAAGGGCTATATGCTTTTTACCCCACCCACTCATACATCACTGACTGCATTTCTTACTGGTCTGCTCCTGTATCCATCTATTCCAGCTGAGGTGGCATCTCTGCTGTTCATCAAACAATATAAAAATGCTCCAATGTGAGTCTTTTGCTTTTTCTTCTTCCTGAAATGCTCTAACCCAGATGATATGGTTTGGCTGTGTCCCCACTCAAATCTCATCTTGAATTCCCACAGACTATGGGAGGGCCTTGGTGGGAGGTAATTGAATCATGGGGGCAGGTCTTTCCCCTGCTATTCTTACGACAGTGAATAAGTCCCACAAGACCTGATGGTTTTATAAGAAGAAATTTCCCTGCACAAGCTATTTGCCTCCTGCTATCCATGTAAGACATGACTTGCTCCTCCTTGCCTACTGCCATGATTTTGAGGTCACCCCAGCCACACAGAAATATAAGTCCATTAAACTTCTTTTACTTCCCAGTCTCAGGTATGTCTTTATCAGCAGCGTGAAAATTGACTAATACAGACCAAGGTTCATTTTTACATTTTCTTCATCTCTCAAAATTAAAGGTATTTCTTGACCACCCTGTACACACAAAATATCTGTTCTCCTTGCTTGCACGATCATTATTCTCAGCATGTATTCATCCCTTACAGATCATAGATTTTGCTTGTTTACTTCCTTATTGGTTGCTTTCCCCTACTAGAATGTAAACGCCTCAAAGGCAGGATTTGATGAACTCTGTTTATTGCTGTTTCCTGAGCTTGCTGAATACTTTGGCATTTAGTAATTGCTCAGTAAATATTTATTGCATGATGCTCTTCTTGCTTTCCATTGTGAGATATAGCAAATTTAATGTAGAAATTGAATATTTTTTATTGTAACTTATTAACACATTACTTCTATATTCTTCAGTGAATCATGTTTTCTTTCTTCAGTATTTGTTTGACATCCTTTATCAGAGATATAATTCCTAAACAAATAGGGCCCACTGTTGTGCTTTCTATTTCACCGACCTCTGTCTATATTCTATTGTTACTTGTGTAATCTTATATACATAGGCAACACCAGCACAATCAATGACTAGAAGCACCAATGTAAACTAGAACAGGCCTTTACCTCTGAGTTTCTATCCTGGTGAATCACTGGAGGATCCTCCAAGTATTTCTAGTCCTGAAATGCCTGCATGAGTCCTTAGAAGACCATGAACACATCCTCCAGTTTAGCCTTTGTTTGCTGATCTTTGCTGTCTTCTGATGGTCTACTTTGTGACCCATCATTTACTTGGCCACCAGATGATAACATGAATATTGCTATTCCCACCAAGATCATTAGAACAAATGTCCCTTAAAATTATGTGCATCACAGCACAGGCTGCTTTTGGAAGAAAAGTAGAGAAGTTTTGGCTCACTTGTGTTAAAAGTTACTGGGGTTCCTGCTGAGTTTTCCCATTCGCTCAGTTTTCTGTATTGCTCCCTGGCATATACTAGAAGGAATCTATTAGGCCCACCCTCTCAGTTTCTTACAGCTGCCTCTCTCAAGGTATTTGTAACAAGTTCCCCTGAGGCTTGAGAAAACTGGAGTGTCTCTATCAAGTATTCACCCAAATCATCCTTCCATGCTGAGAATCAACACGGTTGCCAGGATAAATCCCAGATGGTTTGTGTCTCTCTATCTAGAGTAAATTTCCCACCCACCTGGAGTCCTTGTTGAGGGACTGGGACTGAGGAGAGGCAGTGGCTCTTTCTTTCTTTGTTTTGTTCTGTCGTCCTAATTTCAGTATCTATTATAAATTCTAATGCCAACGTAGGTCTCACTTGGTAAAATCCCTGCAATGCTTAAAAAACAAAATCCACCAAAAACTTCATTAGAAAACAAGCCATTTCATAACTAGCAAAACCACCACCAGTGCCACAGACAGGCAAAGAGAGATTGAAGCTCACGTATTAAATTTCATAAGTTTTATTCCCAGGAAACTAACTTCACTCACATTTCTACTTTTTGTTTGCCTTAACACTTCTTTGGTAACCAAACCTGGATGACAAAATGTTAATATATAGTAAAGTAAATGGCTAAGCATAATTTACATTAAAAGTACACTTTTTTTGGAAGGACATTTTGAAAGTGGCTTTTTTTTTATTCATGTATTCGTCCAGCAAATATGTTCATTGCTTATTAGTGGTCAGATGCGTTGGGCCTACAGAGATGAATATACACGGTGTGTGCCCTCAAGGACTCACAGTAGTAGATAAAAAATCAAATCACTCTCTTTAACTGGTTTACTGACAAGCTTGAGTGTGTCTTCATAGATGTGATGACACTGTTGAGGCTCTTCGGAACAGCTGAGAGAGAAGATAACATTCTGGAGGCCCAAGATACCTGTCTTCAAGGATTTGAAAGGTTATTATGTGGACAAAGGAGTAGACTCAATGTGTGTGGCTTTAGAAGGAAAAATTAAAGAGCTACAGGATTGAGAACATTGAGAAAAAAGATATGTCATGTAGACTGTTTAAAAATATGGGCTACCATCAGAGGAGAAAAGTGGTGGACGTTTTAGACAGTTTAAGAGAAGTCTTTTGTCGTTGCTTGTTTTGTGTTGGTGAGAGGTTATACTTACATTGCTTTTAGGGTATTTTTGGTGATCAAACTTTATGATATTATCACAGCCTTTGCCCATATAGTACTTATCCTTTCCATTATTTTCATCTAGTTCATAAATTGGTCATTAAAAAGGAACATCAATTCAGAATCTATAAAATTATGGTGAAAAAATATAACAACTTCACATTTCCATCTCAATTTGATTTAAAGTTTATAGTTATTTACTCATGGGTGTGGGAATTCATATGATCCAAAACGAGTGTGATAGACACAGTCTGAGTGTGTTTGTGATAGGCAAGCACATGCATTTTTCTCTAATATTCTGAAGGGAGAAGTTATACAGAGGTGTTTCCAGCCAGTAATACAGAACAGTGATACTGGGTCAATAAATAACTGTTGAACAACAAAGTGGGACTTTAGAATATTTTTTTTGCTTCTTGAGTTTGATTCATTTTTCACAACCACAGCAGAGCTGTGCTATTCTCAGATCCATGGTCTATGGAAATGTCTATGAAAATTTTTGACTCTGTACTCAAGTTCTTCTCCTATCTCTTTTTGAGCTACGAAAAAAAATTTAGGGCTTGATTTTTTAAAATTCTTATCTATCTAATCTATTTATTATCTATCAATCATCTATATCTATAAATGTCTATGTATATCCATCTAATCTATCATCTATCTATCTGTCCATCATCTATCTACATTTGTGCTACAGCAAGTCTTAGCTATGTTGGAGACAAATATGGGTATGTTTTGTGGGTGGAGTCAGGTATCACACATTCCCTGACATTCTCCAAACATTACCCAGATACACGCACGCACCCACACACACACACATACACACACACACATCTATATGTATAGCTATAACTATCTTACATAACTACATCCAAATATAGATTTATGTCTATACCTAATTTATTTAAATCTAACTGATTCTAACTGTCTCATTATGCAAGTCTAAGAAATTGACACTCAAAAGTGGTATTTGAAGTTACAACATGGTGTCTGTTTCCTGAATCTGTACTGGTGGATACACTTGTGCCCTGGAGAACAATAGGCTGTAGGTAAAATACAAAGAGATGCTTCATTAAATTTTGCAGCACTGTGAGGCTAAAGGAGCCCTTCTGCTGGACCATCATAAGAGAAGGGAGTGTGTTGTTTCCCATTTTACTTCACAGAAAAGTGTGAAGTGTGCTGGCTCCAGCAGATTGGAAGCACAAATCCCCAAGGTTTGACAGAGGTCCATCTCAGAACAGAGCAATAAAGATCAACCACAGCAGTGGCAGAGTTTTGTTGATACCTGGGGCCTGTGGATGGCCCAGGCAAGGACCGAATTGCAGCATCACAGCAGGGAGACTGAAGAGCAGCAGCTGTAAGATTGGCAAACATGGCTCAGGGTGTGGCTCAGCAGGGAAGGGTAGAACAGCTGTTTTTTGTGGATGGAATTGCTGATTGTGGGAATCTCCCTGGGGTCTCCTAGCACTATGTCAACACAGAGGTTATTTTTTAAAGGTAGAACTGAGAGATTGTAGTTATACTCTTTGGGGAAAATACATTCCTCAATGTAACCTCATTCATGGCCATGAATGAAGAGGTGAGACAGTGCAACTATAAGTTATTTCTGTTACCCTAGGTAATTACGATATTGACTAATGATAAGGTAATAAAAGGAGGAAACTCTAGACACAACACAAGATTAAAACTGTAGAAACATTTAAAAAACTTTTAAAAAAGCATATGAAATTTCGGAAGTTATAATCAGAGGCTACTTATGTTTTAACTCAGGCATTTCTTTATCCCTGCTAAGGGAAGATATAAGCAGCCTCTGAAAACTGAAGCACAGCCTACATTCAAACAAGTGGGGCATTGATATTAACTGATTCTCAAGGCAGCTGTGTAGTACTTCCAGGCTGTTAGAAAGAGTTCTTAGATAGAAGACCTTGCTTTTTCACTCTTAAAAAGATACCAGTAAAACTAACTTATGCAAAACACTTTGAAATCTACAAACTTCACTTATTCATCATCTCATTTATTATTCATAATGAAGTCTTTTCAAGAAAATATTTTTATCCTAATTTTGTAGATGAGGAAGTAAAGTTCAGAGGCACGACAACACACCCTATGACACAGGGACTTTGAACTTCAGTATTTGGATTCTAATTACAACTGCCTAGCTATAAGTTTAAAAGCCTAGAGTGCATCTTAATCATTTTAGGATAATGGAATATTTGAGAATCAAAAGAAAATGGCAAACGCTTGCCCCAGAATAGCTACACAGATATGCGCATATACAAAATTGAAATATTCTTTCAGACGCACTTCTGAAGCATATTTAGGGATAAGCCACATGTCTAAATACCACAGGGTAAAAAATTGAGGCTGAAAGTGGTATATTGGGGCGCTGTAACTATCAGGTTTAATAAGTGAAGAGTTTATGTGAAAAAGCAAAACAAACTCAAGAGATTTAATTTTGTAATCGCAGTATCATACTGTGGGCTCCATGGTGATATTATTAAATGTTTTCTCTTAATATAATTTATATATTCGGATTGGGGAAAAAGTTTTCTGTAAATTCATTCCCATTTCCGTTCTATGTGTTTCTAAGATACTTTTTGTATTTCTCTATTCCTGTAGCAGTGATCCACATCACTGCTATAGAACAGCACTTTACAGCTCTGTTGTTTTATGTACCTGCTAAGGTTTTTCCAATTACTACTAGACAATTGCCTGTCCTAATTGGAGGCATGAGGTGAACTGATCTTTGATGCATGTGGTATACAATATGAGGACTCTTAAATTATTCTTCTCCCACAGTTAATGAATAAGTTACTGGAGAGTGATATTTGAATAATAGCATTGCATTAAGAGAAGCCAAATTTCCATTATCGCTTTGTTCTTACAAAATCAGAGGGAAAATAAATCAAAAATGACCTTTAGCCTTCTAGCAATTAGATCATAACTCTTTCTTTAGTTACTAACAGTGACTCCTCAAAGTCACTATTTACAATTCTATATATTTCATTTTACCTTAGGGGTGAATGATTTATGAGTGTCTGAGCTCAGGTGCATACAGGACTAACAAAACACTTAGCTTTCTAGTCTCATGTCTGCTAATAGGTCTTTTAGATGTGTCAACTTGGTTAGGGTACAGCCTCCAGTTAGTCTTGCAAACATAAATCTAGGTATTGCTCTGAAAGCTATTTTGTAAATTGGATTAATGTTCATAAAAATTGACACGTAGTAAGGGAGATTGTCTCAAATAATCTGGATAAGCCTGAATCAATTGGCTGATGAACCTTAAAATCAGAGATGAGGGTTACCTGAAGGAGAAATGGCACCTGTTGTCAGCGGCTTCAGCCGGGGCTATGAGTTTCAGCACCCCCTTTTTGACAGCTTGTCCTACAGATTTGAGACTTGTCTATCCAGCCCCACAATTTTGTAAGACAATTATTTGCAACAAATCTCTTACGTACCTCCTATCAGTTCTGCTTTTTTGGTTGTCCATTTACTGACACAAACATATATGCAAATATCAATTGAGTTAAAGCAGTACTTCAGGTACCTCCGTATTTATAAAAAAATATACAAGTTCAACACAAGGAATTACTCTGAGTTAGAGGAAAATGTAATGATTCTCTTGAAGATTTCTAAACACTGAACTAGTCTAGATCAGAATGTTGCTCTTCTAGATATAGTGTTATCTATTATTCTAAGTTAATTTGCAAATATATTAATTATCAGCTTTAGTTGGAATGTTTTCTTAAGCAAAAATGTATAGATGTGTGTATCTATGTATTTGTAGATCACCTATTATTTATCCACATCTGTATCTAATACTATTTAATGTGAATTTGCACAAGTATATCTAAAGGAGAATCACTGCTGTTATTGTATATTGGTATATTTAATAACATCACATCTGATTAAATTCATAAAATTGTAGAAATGAAATCCACTTACCTCTTATTACTACTGTTTCTGATTGAAATAAACATGTTTGCTTCTTGAAACATTGCCGAATAACTTATGCTTAAAGGAGAAGTCTAAACCATTTTTAACCTAGATATGGATAAATCTAATTCTCCTTATTTTGATTCCACATGTGCACCTGCTCATCTTCCTTCATTTCTCAATCTGAGACATCCAACCTGCCATTAATAATACCTGGGCATGAGTCATTGATGATAATATATTAAAATATATGCTAATTGATTGTTAACTAAGTTCTAGTCACTATGCAAAACACTTTATATGTATTATCAAATTTAAAGTTCATTCCACTATGAGACAAATATTATTATTTTTAGTTTTCACAAAATTATAAACATAAAAATAAGAATAAAAATAGAGATTGAGAATAGTTATTCGTTATCAGCCACATGAGGCTTTGTCTAAATCAAATGCTCATAGTGAAAGGAAACAAGTACGTGTAACAATGCCAATCCCGTTGTGCGACAGAATCTAATAGATACATAAACAGTGGACCATAAGACCATCTAGAAGAACTTGCCTAAAATTGCTCTAGTTTACCGCCCTGAGAGAGCTTCCAGGCTGCAGGGCAGGGAACACTCAAGAGAAGTACAGTGGACTTTCTGAGCTGATTAGAGAAGACAGAGTTGTGGAAGATTAGAGTTAACAGGGCAAAGCACTAGAAAGGAGAGAGTTGCAGAGGAAGAAACATGATTTTGATTTGTGCCCCTCAAGTATTCATGTGTGATTGCACATGCATGTGGGGAAATTACCAGATGTCAGAGAAAATGCTCAGTATTATTTGTCATTGGAAAACAGAAATTAAAACTACAATGATATACCACCACACACACGTAGAATGCATAATATTATAGAGATTGATCATATCATGTTTTGGCAATGTAGAAAAACTGGAACTCTCACACACTGCTGGTGAAAATATATATGGTGCAACCACTTAGGAAAGAGTTTGGCAGTTTCTTTAAAAAATAAGTATGCATATACCATATTACACAGCCATTTCACTTCCAGGTATTTATCCAAGAGAAATGAAAGTATATGGCCAATACAAGACTTGAACATGAATGTTTGCCTCAGCTTTATTTCTAATGACCAATGACAAAAACAACTGAAGTGTCTATCAAAAGATCAATGAATAAATAAAGGTGATATATCCATACAATGATTTACTATTCAGTAATAAGAAGGAATGAACTATTGATATACACAACATGAGTGAATCTGACAATAATAATGCTGAGTGAAAAAAGCCAGACAAAAAGAGGATATATGGTATTATTCCTTTTATCCAAGATTCTAGAAAATATAAATTAATTGTAGTTGCAGGAAGCAGATCAGTGGTTTCTGTGGGAGGAGGGTTAGGAAGAAATGGGAGGAAGAGAATATAAAGGGAAAATTGGAGTGATGATAGGTGTGTTTTGTTTTCTTGATATTGGTGATAGTTTAATATATACATCAAAATTTATAAAACATAAAACTGTACACTTATCTTTATTTTTTTGAAATAAAAATATGCTGGGCACAGTGGCTCATGCCTGTAATCCTAGCACTTTGGAAGGCCAAGGTAGAAGAATTGCTTGAGACCAAGAGTTTGAGAGCAGCCTAGGCAGCATAGTGAGATACCTTCCATAATAAAAGAAATGTCTTATCCCAATAAAGTTATTGAAATATAACTGACAAAACAAAAACAATATACACAGCAGCAACAGTTAAATTTTTTTAAAGAGTATAATAATTATTGTGATTATAATGATTATGGTGAGGTGAATATATTTCCTGTTGATACTGTTGAGGCTGGGACATGGCACGAGTCTGAGTGTTTTAAAAATGGAATCATGTGCCAAAAATGTTGTTTTGTGAGAACACTGTTACTGAGACTGTCATTTCAGAAAATGCTTAAGGTTAATGTGTTCCTAGCATCTTCATCAAATCTCAACTTGCTGCCTTGGTCAGCAGCATTCTTAAGCTTTGCAGACCACTGAGAAATACTGCAGAAGGTAAAAAAGAAAAGCAGTGTAAAAATGACTGCTTAAAAGTTTCTCTAATTAATCAGAATCCAGTTTGATTCAGTATCTGTCAAGTGTCTATCGTGAAAAGCAATGAATTAATTTCCTCTGCAAATGCGAATATGTTAGTGACACAAATAACACTTATGTGTTGGATATAATTTATTTGATTCTCAGAAGAATCCTTTGAAAACCCATAGACAAAGATACCTGACTTGAACAGCAGAAGTGGTTTGCAAAGTTGTTAAACAAGTCAGAATGTTGAGTAAGACTTTATCTGGTTCCATCTCTAAATAAACAAGCAAGTAAGTACCTAAATTATTTAAAACTTCCTTTCAGAATTACTTGATAGAGTCATTTAGCATATATTTTTAGAGTACCTTTAATTTGAAAAGTTACAAAGATGATAAGTGGCAATCTTTTACTCAATTAATCATATATTCTTAGTCATTCGGTTATTTAGTCATTAATTCAACAATGTTTATACTAAATGTTTACTATTAAATAGTCTATCAGGTACTGTCATTAATAATGAAGAATGTAAAGATTAAGAATATAGTCCTCATGGCCCAGGAGGTTCTACTGAACTCTATAAACATTTTTAGTATGTAAAATGGAAACTCTGGTAGATAAACCAGCCAGTAAACTCTACAATATCATATTGTAGGATCGTATACTTTAAATAAGTGTATACTTACAATGATTGAACAGGTGAAGCATAAATGCATAGTACATAGTGAAATTAAAAATGCAACTATTCTGTTTTATTGCACACAATGAAGTAAAAAACAAAATAATGACTTTTGGGAGATAAAATTAAGTGCTTTTGTTAATATGAAAAAAATGAGAAAATTTTAAGTGAGAAAATCTGGCTGATTGTCTATTCAGCAATCAGACAATTGCATGGATTCATTTTTTTTCCCTTGAGATGCTTTGATAATTTTTTGGTATACTTTCCTAAGATAATTTCTATTTCAGTTTTAAGCATATTCTCAAAGTTGGAAAATTATAATTCTTATGAATTACTTCTTAAAATATTTAGACCATTCATTTTAATACCACAGAATTCTTTGTTTGTTGCAAAATATTATTTTAAAGTTTCATTATATGATTTGAATTTTACCAGGAGAAAACCAACTGGAATATCAAAATAATTCTATTTCCTTTTTGCAGTTGGTATTAACTTTATGATAAACATAACATTCAAGTAATTATAGTTGAAGAGTATATAAAAGCAAAGTTTAAGTTGTAGCATCTAATTTGTAGAAGTTCATAGCTTATTTAGGGAGCTAAGACAAAAAAATAGCCATTCAGAAATAAAATTGATTCCAGTAAACCAGGTGTGTTGGCTCACACCTGTAATTCCAGCTACTGGGAGGCTGAGGAGGGGGGATTGTGTAGGGCCAGGATTTCAAGTCCAGCCTGGACAACATATTGAAACATAGTAATTTTCCTAAAGATTATTTTTTCTAAAAATGAAGATAAACTGTAGTATATAAGTTTCAATATGAGTGTCATAAGTCTAGAAACATTTATGAACTTTTAGTCATTGATTAAAGTGAGATAATGTGACACAGCGGTGAAGAGCTGGGGTTCAAGTCCCAGTGCTGTCACTTCAGAGGCATGTGATTTGGGGTGAGTTATTTAACTGCTTCATGGCTCTTTATATGGGATTTAGATAATAATAGTTGCTGATAGGAGCTTTGTCGACAGGATTAAATTGATTTCTGTATTAAGTTCCTTAGAATGATACCTGGCACAAGTAAGAGCTCCATGTTATCAATTCGTGTTATTTAGTGAAAGCGAAGGTGGCTGATCAAGACAACATTTGCCACCAGTGTGTTTGGGAAATCTAAGAGTCCCGGGAATTTCAAATTCACCTGAATTTGAAAATTCTGATGAAAACCAAAAGATAACTGAAGTTTAAAAATTATGAGCAAATTATTAACATTGAAACAAGGTTCTCATACTTAAAAAAAATACAATTACCAATAAAACAAAGTATTTGAAATTAAATTGGCCTAGATTTTAATGTCAGTTCTGTCCCTTATTGTCTGTGATACTGATAATAAATGATTCAAATCCTGTCAGCCTTGTTTTTCTTTACTTCTGAAATTACATTCATTGATTAATTGGAGATAATGAGTGGACAAATTTTTATAAAGTAAGTTTACTTCCCCTTCTTCTTTCATTCCTTTTCTTACCACATCAATTATCAGAGAAGATTTAAGAGAATAAGTGAGACTTTCTTTTTATCTTGAAGATTTGTGTTAAAACTTGTATGAGATTGTGTGTGTGTGTGTGTGTGTGTTTTAGCTTAAGACTTGAGTCACATTTGTCTACGTAATTTTTTTTGCCAATTATTTCTTAGTTTAGTGCTAAATAAATTGTATTAGGTTCTTCACATTATTGGTGATTTCTTTTAATTTTCAGTGTTGACATTTCACTTTAGTTTTCTAAGTTTTTGTCTAAATAAGTCTCATTGAAACACATTTGTGAACATGTACCTCTATTCACTGTTGCACCAAACTGGGTACTAAAAGAAACGGATGTCGAAACACTCAGGGTTTTCTCTTTTTATTCCCCTCTGCATAAATACTGATTTAATATCTCTAGTTATTTTTAGTATAATAGAAATGAGTCTTTTAGCAATGCTGTGACTATATATATATAATATATTTGTATATTTTTATTGTTATAGGTATTATATATTTTATGCATATATGTAATAAAATAAAAAAACAACAAACGAATAAAAGCAAGCCTGCCATTTTAACACAAACTCAGCAGGAAGTTAAGATAATAAAAAAGTGATTAATTCTATCTAATAATGTCACATATAAAAAGTTCTTCCTATGTTTTTGGAATGAAATTATATATCTTATATTTTGCCTGTTTCTAATTTTATAATATATAATAACAATATTCTAATCACATCTGATTTTTACAATAAAAATCCAGAACTTATTTCTTCTAAAATAGTTTTTTTACATGGTTTCCAAAACGTCACTGTCTTCCTTCACTACTTCACTGCAGACTCCTCCTCAACCTTCATTGCCGGTTCTTTTTATCTTCTTGACCTCTGAATGTAGAGTGCTTAGTCCTCAGTCCAGGAAAGACAGAAAGATATTTTTACTTGCCTGAACTCACCCTCTAAAATGAGTTAATGAAATCACATTATAATATCATGTACATGCTGAGGTTTCTCAAAGTTTTCTCATATACCTCATCTCATGATAAGTCAGCAAATTATATTGGTGCCACTTTCAAAATCAGAACCAGCCTCACACTTTGGACTTCTATCCAACTGTACAAATGTACATTACTATGTATTTCAATTTTTGGACCCCTACATTTCCGTCTTCCTCTTTTTTCCAGAGTAGCAAGAGTGACCTTTTTATAACAAAAGATTTGATCAAGTCACTCCTCTGTTAGAAAGCCTCTAATGGTTGCACTTTCTACAGAGGATTCGAACTAAAATCTACTTACCATATTTAAGACCATTTCAGGTCTTGTCCCAGTTACTTTTTAATATCATCTCTGATCACTCTCTAATTTTCTAAACGTAAGTTTGCACATTGGTATTCCCTGAACTCACCAACATGGTTCACCACTAAATCATTCTACTGTCTCCGTCCTGGAACACCCATCCTCTTGCTCTCTTCACATTTCTGCTCAATATCATTTTAACAGAGAGGCCAACCATGACTTTAGTGTAGTAAATTTGTAGACCAGCTGAGCCCTTTACCCTTTAGCTCTTTATGTAGGTGAATTTCTCACCTTACCACATCCATATTGGTAGTAACAGATTTATCTGCATTTTAAAAAATTTACTCTCCCTTTCTGTATCTAGCATCCTATATAAGAACAAGGGCTTTGTCTGGTTTATTCATTGCTATATTCTTTACAAAATGCCACACTCAGGAAAGGAACTCAATAAGTACTTATTGATTGAACAAATAAATGAATTCCAGATCTGCCACTTATTGCAAACGTGGGCAAGTAATGTAAACTCTGTATGTCCCAGTTTCTCTATTTGCCTAACGAAAAGGAAGAAAATCTAACTTACAGGATCTATTTAAGGTTAAACAGTGTTATATGCTATGGGGATACCTGAGCATGTAGTAAACCTTAACAAATAATTTATATTGCTTTGATGGTCCAGCCAGGATTTGGATTAGCACATATTTTTAGCACTTGAATTTTCCTATTCTAATTTATTTATGAGTCAGTTTCACTTGACAAAAATTAATGACCATGACAAACATATATTTTGGAAGATCAAATGAGACAAATGCACAATATTTGAATTAGTGATTGTAAATGCTGTATGAAAATTTAAATGCTGTATGTTTGTTTGTTTATGCTGTGGTACACAAAGGAAAACCAAAGTATTAACCATCATTTTTGGCAAAATATGTTAAATGAAACACAATGGTTTCTTTCCTATCTCAATATTACAGGTGTATGTAGCTTAGACTTCATAATACTGACTGACTTAATGAATCATTCATGATTAATTTGAACTAATCATCAGAATGATCAAAGGTTGGCAGGGATTCTTGTAATAAAAGGAAATGACCTACTACTATCTGTGTCTCAGAATTCTGAAGGTTCTTAGGTTCTATTTTTTCCCTAATACTTAGTCATTTTCTGTAGCCATTTATCTTGAATAAGTCAAAAAAAGGAAAGGTCAGCCAGATTCAAGATTTCAAAGGTGTCATTTCTTTAGCAAACATGCTCTATTCTTGATAGACTTTGAAATACTTTGCATCTATAAAGGTTTCATTCAGAATCGTAAATTACAAGATCTTCCAGTCTTTAAGATAAGGGAGTGTTTTGAGCTTGAGTCAGCATAACTATTCAAACTGAACTTTCTTTGTTTCAAATAATGAAAGCATTGCCACTGCTGAAACAAATACTGAATTGTTTCAATTTCTCTATTTTTATAGAGAAGGTGGATTGAAAATTGAAAGGTATTGATTGGGATAACTTTTCTTTTAGGTAAAACTAAAATATGTAAATATTTAGCAAGTTAACAGCTATCTATCTATCTAACTATATATTTTTCTATCAATTTTCTCCCTGGTATTTTTTTTAATCAAAAGTCACTATTTATTAACTGTACTCTGGCTTTGCTATATACCACCATAAACAACTGATCTGTCTTAGAAACACATATCCAGCCTTCAGGACTTAGCTCAAGAAAGCCTGCCTCTGTGAAGAAAGTATAATTTCTTATCTCCTTTACTGGACTGACCTGTTTACATATAGGTCTTCTTGGCTAATTTATAGAATCACTGAGTTATTTAATCTTCTTTTGTTTTTGTTACCTAGTATGGAATACAATTCTGTTTTAAAGCTCAATTACTTATTTTAAAGCAACAGAAACACTTTTTGCAAGTAGATAGTAAATATAATGACTAATCCAATCAATGATAGTAAATAGTTTTTTCGTGTCTCTATGGAATGAAATAAGAAAAAGAGGTGATATAAATATATGTAAGACATAAATATGTGTATATATCTTGCATATGTTTATAAAGGAGATGTAGAATTATAAACATATCCAAGACAAAATCGGTTTTTAAAAAAAATTCACCTAAAAATAGAAACTGCTAAGATAAATAAAATATATATGGCAGGAGATGATACAACCACTTACCAGTTAGCACTCATTCCATTGTTCATTCAATCATTCATTTATTCACACCAAGGCTTTTGGAGCTAGCAGGAACAAGATCTTCCTGAGCTATCTTTTAAAAGATGCCGTAATTAAAAATTGAAAGTACTCTGGACATCACAGGAGACTGACTACTCTTGTAGTCTCATTCATGGTCTGGAACTGTATAATTTAATATGATAGTCACTAGTCTTCAGTGGCTATTCAGCACTTGTAATGTGTCTAGACTCAGTTGATGGGTGCTGTTTTATTCTACCTATGAATTTTATTTCAGAAATAATGAGAGTAAATGTACAAAAATGCATGCTAGTGTCCAAGACTTATTATTTTAAAAAATATAAAACTTCTCAACACTTTTTATTAAAAACACATTGAAACGATAGCATGTTGGACATACTGGGTTAAATAAAATTTATTAACAAACTTAATTTCACCTGATTCTCTTAAATTTTTATTGTGGCTAGTAGAATATATCAAATTACATATTTGGTTCACATTATATTTCTAATGGACAGCAGTATTCTAGAACCAAGATTGGTAAACTTTGGTTTGTGGGCCAAATTCGTCCTAACACTTGTTTTTGTAAATAAAATTTTATGGGAATACAGCCCCACTCATTTGTTTACATATTGTTCATGCTTGCTTTTTTGCTACATTGGCAGAGTTGAGTAGTTGCAATTGATACTGTATAGCCCAGAAAGTCTAAAATCTTTACCATCTGGCACTTTGCAGAACAATTTTAAAGACTCCTACACTAGATAGTTGTTTCTCTTGATATCTCTGCTTCTCTTTATCTGCCTTTCTGCCCCTTCTTGCTATGAATTAGGTAAGCCCTTCTGTAATAGCTGTATTCTAGAAGAAAATAGTCTTTTTGTTTTATCCAATTAACATTAATCTATCTGTTCAGAGTATTTTTGGCCAGACTCTGTTATCCAACCTACAGATCAAATGTTCAGTTCAGTCCAGTAAGTGACGAACTTTGGGCAAAAATAAACCTAATATTTTTACCCTTCACATACTTCTGTGAGCAGATAGAACAGGACGCTGGGCCCAGCACGTACTGTGACCCATGTGTCCAACAAATTTAGCGCTATGTTAGTCCCCGGGTAAGAAAGAGAAGAGAGTGACAAATATAGATTCATATAACAAGAAACAACTAGCTCAGATTCTGGGTTATGAGGGAGAGTCTTTAATAGAAAGCTTTGAGGGGAAAGGAAGCATTGGTTGACAGATAAAGTAGGGAAAAGTATTCACCTTTCTGATTCCATTCCTTGATCCTTATGAATCACAGTGCTAATGTGCTATTTTAAATGGGGTTTACTCAAAGCATAGATTCATATCTGAGTAAAAGTATGAAAATATGTATTCTAACATAAATTTAAAATGACCTTTATATTATCCATTTAAAATTATTTTAATGATATTACCATTTTTATATAATTAAGAACTGACCAAATTACCCAATCATTTGAGTAAAATTATAACCTAGAAGCAAATTGCTTTTCTATCTTACGTCACAGAATGAAATAAATTAACTTGACAACTTTCATTGAAAAAGGATTGACTTCAAATTTACGTGTAGGAATGTATAATTTCTTCTACCTATAAGTTTTATTTCAGAAACAACATGACTAAATGTGCAAAATTGGCTGGAACAGATGGATATATATGACTATTGTGAAATCCAAGTGGATTTCATTCTATTTCTGGAAACATGACACACTGTTTCTTGCTTGTAATGAACATGTACCCTAAAATATTTTAATTTAGCTTTTGATAATTTTATAGCTCTTCTAAGATGTGTACTTACCTTGAATGTCAATAATGACTTTTGGCTAAAAGTAATAAATCTACTTTCAACATTTTGAACTAGACGTGTCACCTAAACATGAAGATAAAGTAAATTTAAAGGTAAATAACAGTGTTTCCAATGTTTTATTAATAAATTCCTTTTCTCAGTAAGAAAGTCCACCCTCTTTTTAGTCTATCCTAAATGAGGAGGAGGAGTGGTGATCAGGGTTAGTCCAAATTTAAAATATTTTATTGGCTACTGTGCTAATAAGTGACATTTTCAGGTGATGTTGGATAGCTAAATGTAACTATTTTCTTTCTTTCTTTTTTTTTTTTTTTGAGACAGAGTTTCACTCCTGTTGTCCAGTCTGGAGTGCAATGGTACAATCTCAGCTCACTGTAAACTCCACCTCCCAGGTTCAAGCCATTCTCCTACTTCAGCCTCTTGAGTAACAGGATGACAGGCATGTGCCAGTATAAACTGGCTAATTTTTTGTATTTTTAGTAGAGACAGGGTTTCCCCATGTTGGCCAGGCGCGGGTCTCAAATTCTTGACGTCAGGTGATCCACTTGTCTGCTCCACCCAAAGTGTTGGATAACAGGTGTGAGCCACTGCACCTAGCCAATATGACTATTTTCAATGTTGTTCCCTATAAGAGTTGCCCTCTTCTGATCATGTTTTGAGTCAAAATACACTGGACTGTGAGAGTATGATGTGTAAACTTTCTGCATACCAAACTCAGTTTCAACAGTTGCATTGCTGGGGAGGGAAAGGCTGAACGAATCACACCACCTGGTTCATTATGAGGCTATTTCAGTAGATGAAGTATTATATAAAGTAAATTCTCCATATGGTTCATTTTGTCATGCTAATATTCTACATTAAAAGTTTGAAAGATAAAATGGTAAATTTTTTTTTTTTTTTTTTTTTTTTTTTTTGCTGTGGTACCTCTATCTTCATTGGAGATCCAAAGAGGAAAAAGAAGTGATTGGATTGAAGGATTGATTTAGGCATCCTCTAGGTTTGTTGAACATCATCATGATGCCACCCCAGCAGGAATTGGTAGACAGACCTTAATCACATTTAAAAAATGATCATGCTTATCCAAGGCACTATCATTCTGGGCTATTCTTACTAGAATTATGATATATCTTGTTCTTTGCAAAAGTAAGATTTTAATAATTGTCACACTTGACATCTTTATTTAACCTTTCTTGTTTTATTGTGGATAAAACTTCAGAGTTTTAAACAAACGCATGAACACCATATTTGATAGCCTATTTTCAGCACTACTTGACTTCTATGTTGAATTTTTACTTAATGCCCATCTCCTACTTCTTGAAGTTTTATTCACCCCATGATTTCTAAGACAATTGTCTCTTCTGACTATGTTTTCTTTTTTTTAATTTATTTAAAAAAAAGAAAGAGAGAAAGAAATAAAGGAATGAAGAAGAGGAAACAAGAGGAAGAGGAAAAGGGAGAGAGAACGGGAGTGTTGCTTAATTGCCCAGGCTAGAACGCAGTCTAAAAATGGGTATTGAAAACCTCCCTTGACTATGTTTTCTTATCCCTCTGGCATTAGTGTTCAGTTCCCCTTGCTGAAGTCTTTTTCTAACCTTTGATGTTCAACAGGATTTGGTTCTTTATTTTCACTTCTTACTAAATGTGGTTTGAAATAATATCATTTAACCAATGCTTTCAACTATCTTCAATGTGTTGATATCTCTCAGATCAATATTTTCAGTCTTGAATGCTATACATAGTTACACCTAATTGCTCACTGCATATACCACAGGTTCCTCAAATACTATGGGTACCAAGGTATACTTTCATGTTTTCCCTTTCCCACACCTCCAAAGTCTATCCCTGTTCTTGTATTGTTCCTCTCAGTTCATGGGATCACCTTCTACCATCAAGCTACAAATTAGTTATTACTTTATTCTGTTTCTCAGTTTATACGGTACTGGTCACCAAATTCTGTCAATTTTACTTTATGAGTTTTTCTTTCTCTGTCATATCTCAACTCAACACAATCACAGTTAAAAAAAAAAACTACAGAATTTTATTGGAATTTTCTCCCTTGTATGTTACCAATCTTTCTCTATTCCAGTCTAAAGTTTATAGCACTGCTATAAGCAATCTTACTAAAAACAAAATCAGCTGAAAATCCTCTTCTAGATCTTTGATTACAAAAATAAAATAAAAAGTCTCTAGTGTGCCACATAAAGGCTTTTATAATATAGTCTTGATTTACCAAGTTAGTCCAATTTCATCTCTCATTATTTGTTCCAACCCCCTGTCATTTGTCTTTGGTTCCAGGTATACCACACTTTCCACTGGTATACCACACTTTTCCACACCCACAAATATCAGCTATTTAAAATATATATATATATATATACCTTTTCCATTCTGTTTTCTTGCTGGTAATACTACCCTAACCTTCCCTTCTTAAAAAAATATCTATTTGCTTTCCAATATTCAAATATCCTTTTTGCACTTGATCTTAGCCAAAAGGCCGAGAAGCAATCAAATATCCTTTTTGTTCCTTGGTACCTTTGCCAGAGCTCTACCTTCATTGAGCTAGTGAATCCATACAACACTAAATGTAAATTTGGCTTTGAAAATTCGGAGTCCACAAGTAGAAGCTTATTTATTCTATCTAGACTCACTATAATGTCAATGAAAGCCTGATATTTTAAATAACACTTAGTAGTTCTTCAAATGTCTGTTTTGAACATTTAGTTTAAAGAACTTGTAACTACAACTGGACAGATTTCCCCAAATGTAATCTATAGGGAATGAAAGAAAGAGAGAAGGCATATTTCACATCTATTTGGTTTGTGACTGTCTTAACTCTTCGTTGATACATTATCTTATGACATGATACAATCACTAATGCTTTATTATTCCTCTGTCTTCCTAATCAGATGGTGAACTCCTCCAAGGTGGAGACTGTCCATCTAGGACCTCTGATAGCAGAAACAAACAAACAAAAAAGGCTGTAGATCAAACTTCAGATAAGAAAACTGAATAATCTCAAAGGAGAATCATTAGAGAAAAATCTGAGGAATGCTAAAGTCTCAGTTTTTCTTTGTTACACGAAAAGTCTCCTGTTATTGTGCATATGGGCATCTCTCTTCCTCTCTAAATAACAGTTCATCTGACAATGGACGTTTAATGTTCACTGAGAGGCCAAATAAAACCAATTACATAGCTATGATTTTAAAGATAACATTTGGGAAGGGCTATGATGAGAGATACACTTTTTAGACTTTTGGAGTCTAGTCTCGTACCTATATGGCTTAATCCCAATGTGTGAGGATTTTGATTCTTTTATTAGTAAAAAGCTCTACAAGTCAATTTATATTTTACTTAAATTTGAGTTATCCACCTATAGGTTACTATCCCTAAGCCAACTTGTGCTACTGGTGTTTTAGATTATGATAGGATGGTAGAAATGGGGAAAAAAAAACTGGAAAGACTTCAGATATTTGGTAGGCAATATCAAGAGAAATGAAAAGGGAGATGGTAAAGGAGAAGGTGTCAAGAGTGACTTCAAAATTTCTGGTTTGCACAATTGGATAGGTAGTAAAATTCACTAAAGCAAAAATAATTAGACCAAATACATGTTAATACTAGGGACTGAAGTCCATGAATTAATTTTTGGACATATTCAACATGAGGTACTTTTGAGACATCCATAAGATGTCAAGTAGCTGTTGTTGGCTTAGAGCTCACAGTAGGATCAGTAATGAATTACCTAACTAATTAAAAATAGCATTTTGACATTTGAAATATATTGATAAAAGGTTGGCATTGATAATTTATGAAACTTTATCAGTGTCGAGTGGTACACAGACAGCTAACACAATCCTGTCCTGAGAGCTCATTACCTATTCAGAGAGATAGGCATACATACATAAAAACCACAAATATTTTCTAACCATACCATAAGTACCATACTGGAGGTATAAACCAAATGCTATGAAGCATATAGAAGGAAATAATTCTACTGAGTGAGTGAATCTGGAGTATAAAGATGAGAAAATGTAACAGCGTTCATGAAAGTTTAGCTGGGTTTTGTAAAAATATTGAACACTGTCATTCATATTTGAAAAGAATGAGTTAATTCTCAAAGGCATTAAACTTCATAGCATACTTGAGACTAACAAATGGTCCTTTATGAGAGGAATATAGTCAGGTAAGTGACACTTTTCCTACAGCTCTAATTTCTGGAAAGAGTTTTTGCAAATACTACTCATCAATTTCTCTCTGATAATCTTTCATTTTGTAATTCAACCAATTTTCTTTTGATAACAAAATTAGGTTGAGAAGCTTCTAGACTCAGTTATGTCCTTTCAGGCCTGCACGATGTCTTTGCAAACATTCTGTGGTTTTAGGCAAGTTGATTACATCCGAAACAAAATGCTCGTGTAGTGTTTTGCAAGGCTTGTTATTGTGCAGGATTTCCAATATGGAATCCATGTATTCCCCAAAATATAAACTATGTAGGTGTACATTCAAAGGCTGGTTCCAGAACTAACTGCTGTTTGATAGGGACAAGGTAATTTTATAGCCATTGTGCCAGACTTGTGGATTATCTCTGAGTTTCCACTCGATCCATAGTGAGCAGAATCTTTTTCTTGGTGTTGTGATTGCTAAAAAATGAAAGATGTTTGAAGAACACTTAGGGTGAATGTCCATGTAATGTACTCCATCAGAGTGCCAGAGAGGATGAAGATCAAAAGGCAAGCAGATTAAGAAACACCAAAAGGACAGTATGAAAGCTACATAGCAAACTCTGAATACAAATGAAAAGCATTTTCACCTTCACAGTAAATCACCCAGAGGAATTCAGATTAAAAATAAAACATCCAACACAATGTTCTGTTAAAACATAACCTAAAAATCTAAATGTTCTTTATTTCATAGCCAAATGTGACTGAAATAATTATGTGCATGATTGGTTATTGCACTGGAATTATAGCTGGATAGCAGAGCGTACAGATTAGCTAATAATTAGCTAATAATAATTGCTAATAAGTTACAGGTACTTTCTTTTTCTTCCTTGAAATTTAAGAAAATTATAAAGACTAGATGATACATAAGTGAGGTCTCTCTGGGAAGAGGCTGAATAATTAGGAAGTAAAAGAATAACAGGGTGGGTTCTTAAAAGGTTAGAGACTATTAAAATTGACAAATCACCAATTCCAAGCATCATATATCTAGCAATAATAAGGAAGTGAGAATGGAAATTAGAGAAACTGTAGAGAATACTTTCTTCCTAAGTATATTTAATTCAGAAAATATCCGAAGGGATAGGGAGGGTGATAACATAACGCTTGCGTTTAACTGACAACCAGAGCAAATGTGAGTGCACAGCAGAAAGAGGTGCAGCAACTGTGGCTTGTGCAATGATTTATGTGGCTAAATGAATGAGCTGTAGGGTTGCTAGTGCATTCTGAAGATAGTGACAAGTGAATGGCTTCTATCACCTTTTCTGCCTCTAATTTCTGAGCCTGTACTGGCTAACTCAATTTCCCTGAAACCTTGAAACTTTAAAGTATAGTGGGAAAAAGCCACACTATATGCTTTACTCAGTACTGAAAGTTTAAATTAACATAGTAATTGTGTCCACTGTTTTTATTAGCTTGGAAGTTTTTATTAAATTTCACATTTAAAAATCATTGCAATATTAGAATGTTACAGATCTTTCATTATTTAGCTTATCATACCTTTTCAACTAAGCCATTTCAGTGGTTCTTTCTACATTGTGAAGTGATAGGTATGACTGATGTTATCAGTCCTGTTTTACTAGGAGAAAATAGGCTGAGAAATGTCTAATGCTTTTCCCAATTCATATAATTTATTAGTGTTGAAGCCAACATTATTCCACTATTTGAGAGTTCTATCTACAATGCTACATTGAAGATTTGGGGACTAGCAGAGCATACAGATTAGCTGCATTGTAAGTTTTCAGAACATGTATGCTTTTTATCATCTTAATTTTAGAATTTAGCTGTTTGCAATGTCCAAGCAGGTGATACAGAGGGGATTTGGAGAAGACACAAGAATAATTTCCTGTATAAAATGCATAAGCACGAGACTCGATTCTGGAGTTAAAGTGATTATTTTCCCCTCAAATAGAGTGAGTATAGTCTTTTAAATGACTTTATTTTTTAAAGTTTATTTATTTTTAGTTGACAAATCAAAATTGTATGTTTTTATGGTATTCCAAGTGATGTTTTATTTGTATATGTATATATATACATATACATATATATAATTAAATTAGTGTAATTGGAATATGTTATCTTGCATATTCACATATTGTGGTTTAAACATTTAAAATCTATTTTCTTAGCAATGCTTAAGTACATATTATTAACTACAGTCACCATGCTGTACTATAGATTTGCAGAACTTATTCCTCCTAAGTAAAACTTTGACCAACATCTCCCCATTTCCCACACCCACCCTTGGTCCCAGTCCCTGGTGTTAGAAAACAATTTTAAGTAATATAATTACAAAGCCTTTTGCCAATAAGATGACCCCAAGAGGTGGCTCTGGACTACCTAAAAACTGCATCTGAGGCTGCAATGCACGCAGGCATATCATTTATACCGCATCCTGGTTTTCAATATTATGGAACACTGCTTTATTGTTAAATACGTTAAAGGTGATAAAAATACTAAGCTGAAATAGATAGGTCCTAGACTCTGGAAAAAACACATATTTCTAAAATGCCAATAGATTCTTCCTTTCCTCCCCTGCAGTTTTTTTTTTCTTTTTACCTTTTTTTTACTTTCACTTTCTAAAAGTGAATTTTACTCTGTTGAATTTGGAGGCATAAGGATGAAAAAGGACTGGCCGCCAATTTGAGTGCATTGCTCACTGTGAATAATGATAATAATAGGTATCCCTCATCAAGCACTTCTACATGACATGCACTGTGCTAGGCTTATAACACATTTCAAACCACCCTAGGCAATAGGTATTTGGATATTATCAGTTATTAATGCCGAAAATTAGTCTGAGGGAGATTTTTAAATTTGAATTCATATCTGTCTCCACTGGGTTGCAATACGGAAATCAGACATTTAAAAAGGCTGTATGGCATCATGGAAGGGTGGCCCAATCTCGAATGAGGCTGGACAGGTGCTGAGTCAAGACCCCATAATCTCTGTAAGTTCCTTCAAGTTCAGAATCTGTTAGTGATTGGACATGACTGAACTGTAGTTTGCTGATATATGTCAACCAAACTCACCAGAAAGTGGCAAACAATAAAAATGCAAATTTATAATTTCTCATGAGAAATATGACAAATGGGTTAAATATTTTTTTTATACTGACCTATAACTACCAGAAAATAATCTGTGTAAGACTGCCTAGTCACATAACACAAAAAATACCTGTGTCTGTATCCTTAAGCCTCTCTACGGAGGATAAAAGTGTTCTGCGGCAACATGACACTTGTGCTCTTGAAAACCCTGTATTCTGCAAAACTGTGTCCTAAAAATAAAATTACAAGGCTTATGGAGGAAATGGGGCAAAGCTATGTAATTGTATACCCAAAGCACTAACAAAAACAGTGATTGGTACCTGGAGAGATTACTCGAAATAACTTAGAAAGGGAGGTCAAGATAGCTGGAGTTTGGACCATGAAATATTATAAAGGCTGAAAGCAATGGAATGGAAATGCTGACTTTTAAGTATTAGGACAATGCAGAAGATAGCAGAACTCAGAGTCATTGTGGCTGTTCTTTAGATGTACTCTGCAGTAACTGCAACAGGACAGGAGCTTAGAGCAAGACAGGGAGTGAGGAGATCTGGAGAGGGTAATCTGGGTCAAGGGCTCATTATAATTTCACTCTCACTATTCCAGCTCCATTTGCCTAGAAGAAATTATCTATAAAACCATGGAACATTTCTGTTTTACTAGCATCATTGCTGTATTTGCCAATTATATGAGCTACCTGTTGTTCCAGAAGATAGGCTGTAACAGAGCAGCCTGGCTGTGTTGTCCTAACAGAGTACTCTTCGCCCTGTGTAGTTCTTGGATGAGTATTGCCAAATTGCCCAGGTAATTCTCATTTTATATTTATATATGACTGACCACCTCTCCCTTTTGATTGACACATTCTTAAGCTCTATAATATCTTCAGTCAGGGTATCTCAACCCCCTCTACAGACGGAAAGGATTGGAATTAACTAGATATCTAGGGTTCTGCTAGCCCAACTGAGAAAATCCCTCAATAGCATCCATAGTTCATGTTAACCAGGAATGCTTATCTATAGAACTGGTAAGAGAAAATGATGGAGAAAATAAAAATATCTCAGAAGTATATTTTTAGAGGATTCATGACTTTTGTAAATTTCTCAAGTAGTTAATGATAGATTGTTGCATAAAGAAGCTGAAAGGGAAACTAATTTGTAATTATATATAACGTTACATTTAATTTGTAAATGGAGAATTTTAAGTTCAGTAAACAAGATGATCAAAGTCATTTAAAATTATAGTAACATATTTAGATACTGTATTTATTAATCTATCAAAGATTGCATTTTATACTTATTCCTAGAACTTATTATATACCACATGTGAAGCTTTTTTGTTAGTTAAAGAGCAGAGACATAAGAAATCATTTTTCTTAACATTAGACATTTTTATGAAAAAATCTTTTTAAAATAGTTGTTAGTAAATAAAATTGTTAGAGATAGAAAACACCTGCACAAGTCCCTTTCCTAATGATACTGACTGATCCTTGACAGACTAAAGGACTTATGTAATAAAAAGTCATTAATATGGTTCTGATTTATAATCTTGCAGTATTTCAAAATAGAGGAGATAGAGATTTACTGCAGACAATGAGGAGAGACCATGCATTAGAAAAAAGCAAATTCTCAGACTAGATCACAAGGCAACCAATAAATTTTCATGACTGAACGATACAACTTATAAAGTTATTCAGGACACTGGACATGAAGTTTTCACAAGAGGTAAGTTATATAGAGCTAGTATGTTTTAAAAAAAAAAGTCTAAAGAAAGAAAACCATAAAACAATGTGTACCTTGAAGGGTACAGAAAGTTCTGAGAAGATCCCAGGGTTCAACTACTTAGCTTCCTTTCCTCTCGTCTAGATTTCTTTTATACCACCCACAACAGCTTCACTTTCATCTGTTAACACTCTTGTCAACGTTTTTTTAATTTTATTCACCAAGCTCTTCAAATTACCTACTTTTGAACGCACCATTTCTGCTTGCCATGGAATACGTATAGAGGTGTTTGTTGAAGCTAAATAAAAGTTTACTGTTAGTCACTGCTCACTAGCTATCAGCGCCTTCTTTTTTACGGGAGTTCAGTGTTGGAAGGAGAAGGGGTAATGGTTAGAACTACCGAGATTACAAACTTTGTGGAGGTCTGCAATTTAATGCAATACACCTGTATGGAGTTTTGACTGAATATTATACATCCCACTCTTTTCAATCTGAAGTACCTAGCAAAACTCCTTCCTTCTAGTGAGGATTTTGATGTGACTGACTAATGTAACTTATAGTAAAGTGGTATTTTTCTTTTCCTTTTTAAAATACAGAAGCACCAAATACAAGAAAAAAATCACTTATGATGTTTTTTTGGAAAATAAATCCAGTCTCTAACTGGATTGTTGAGCACAAATGGTGTGTGGATTATGGCCAAAGCAACTTTCTTCTTGACTTTTATTGATCCTTGAAGATATATCCAATCGGGTGAGATTCTCTGGCCCCAAATGAAAATTCTAGCAGGTTCCCCGGCTTTTTACATTTCAGTCAAGCTAACAGCTCTAAAGTCACTTCAAAAAACAAACTTAAGTCTTGATTCAGAAATTATCTTGTCCCTTGTAATAATCAAAGAACAGAAACGGTTTGGCGTTAAATATTCTTCCTCTCCCATCTCAATCTGACTTTAAACTGAAAACCTGGAATATTATTTGTAGTTTTCTTTATGATTTCAACCTGTTTGTCTCTACTTTTCCTTAATAGTTAACTCACGGCCAAAGTTGAAGGTCCAGGCTGATGCATAGAGAGGAGCAGGCGTAGGAAAAGCCAGTTCTCACTTGCTTGAATATTAAAACGGTCATTGGGTTGCTAGTTAAATTTGGTAACCCTATGTGGTGCTCAGTTGATTGAAGCTAACCATCTCATTGTGTAACTTTTTGGGATTTTCACAAATTCCCTGGTGGGCTCTCCTTCCTGCTAGTTCAGTTGATGCTAGAAGATGCAGAATGTGCAGAATGGAGCTCCCTTCTCAGCGCTGCACACCTGACGGTACAGATTCAGATTCTTCCTGCTGAGGTCTCTTCAGTGCTTCTGGGTCACCCTGTTGGGCAGGACTCAGAGCCCTCATTATGAATTTCTCCCCCATTGCCACCCATAGTGTGTGGGAAATTCTCACTTGTTCCTTTTCCTGACAAACTTGAGGAGTACAGGCACTTCCATGATCACTCTCCTTATTCTACTTCCAAAGCAGAAAATCAGCTTTTCCCTTGTCCTCCAAATTCTTTTCAGGTGGGAGGGTAACCCCTGACTGCAGTAAACTATGACTGGGCCTAGCATACGTTTTATGAGTCTAACTGCAGAAAATCCACTTCAAAGTTCTGCCAGTGGTTCTTTTGAGGCCCTCTTCACTGGGATTTGTATTAGAAGGTAGCACTACAGGCATCTGGGGTGAGGAGGCTGAGACTCACAGCATGGCTTGACTCTCTTAGGAAAAATGTCTCTATCAATTTTTTTCTTTCTCTTCTTAAAAAAAAAATCTCTCAGACCACTCTGTCTTTGAGTTTAATGAGAGATCCAAAAGATGCAAACAAGTTTCATTTCGCCTCTTTGTGAATTCCTTTATATCCTTTTTATATCATTGGTTTTTGATAAGGAGACCAAAAGAGCTGTGAAGACATTATGTTCATCCCTTTTATAAATTCCTCATGTGGGATTGGAGATCTACCCTGTTATCTGTTGAAAGTGAGGAAAAGAAGAGTTTCATCTGAGGTTTTGTTTTGTTTTTCCACTGTCCAAATCACAGTTATTAAATGTATTGTAAATATCGATTTACAAATGAAATTGTTTTCACTAGGGATAACCATGTACTGGAAGGCGTGGACTTTCCTTATTCATGTTAATATCACAGTAACTAGTACAGTGCCTGGGGCATATGGATATGCAAGAAATAGTAGTGGAAATAACATGTATGCTTCTATTGCACAGCTTTCCCTTTCATTGATACATGTCTGATCATTGATTTTCTTCTCAGTTCAGTTAACACTGAGCAAAGCTTTATAGAAGACATTCCTAAATTAGTCTTGAAGCAGATTGTAGGTGGTGATGGTGGTTGTATATGTATGTGGAAGTTTAAAGGAAGCATGGCCAAGAGAACAGCAAGTACTAAAACATGGGGGTGTGAGGAAAAGCATGTTGGGAAACGTTGCATATTGCTGGAGTGGATGATAGAATGAAAAAGGCAAGAAGTGAGATTAGAAAACAGCATACGGCTTTTCTACACCACATTAAAGGGCTTGCACTTTGTCTTTAAAATAATAGGGGGATTTTGAAGAATTTTAAGTGGGAAATACATTAATTGAAAATAGAATAGCCTTTTACAAATTTGTAAGTGAAAGACTGACAGTAAAAAATTTCATTGAAAGTGCAATATGTAAGACTTTAAATGGACCTTCACCATTACTGAGAATTTTTAACTTTCTAAACTTTACTTTTAGGAAAAATGAAATTATTGTTTAAACTATGAAAGTTATTCCTATTTTCACTCACAATCATGAAGACAGGGACCTGGGATTTTTTTTCTCTACTCCTTGCAAATAGATTCTTTCACAAGTGCCTGTTTATTTCTGAGTTAAAGAAAGTAAACTCAATACAGGAAAATCAGCATGACAGTATACAGGAGAAATCCATTTTTATTTTAAACGAGTTGGTACAAACCAAGGAAAGAAAGTAGAAACTGGGCTAGATAAAAGGCAGTACTTCAAGGGCACTGGCGTTTTGCCATACCCTCCCTCATTTATTTGAGGGTATGTCCTGTCATGTGGGTAAAGTATAAAGAAGCATTTCTGCGACAGCAAATTAGTCAGTATAAGAAACTCAAGTCTATGTTCTGGCTTAAAGAGGGAAGATCATTCAGACTTCTTTAAATTGTGATAAAGTTTAAAAGCAGAGAAAATAGCACTGACAGCAACTCTTTTGGGAGAGAGCAGCAATTGTTTCAAGGCTACTAAAGGACCCTAGAAAAATACAGAAAGAGTAATTGGAATTTCCTCAGTACTTAGAAAACAGTGCTTTTGTTATTTTTAGCAAAAATTATCTTCAAATAACCTGAATGAATGTGCAATGGTATATAAACACCCAGGCTAATGGGAACTAACCTTCAGGGCAGAAAATAATTGAAAGAAGAATAAAATGTTGTAGAATTAAAATGTGGGTTGCTGAGCAGGACAAAGATTTCGAAGGAAGCAAAAAAGGAAAACGTGATATTTCTGGAGAATTAGCTATTAAGTCATGCACATTTATGGTAACCAGACTTGGCAGTATAACTTCTGGTAAAAGCATGTCAGAGGTTTCAATATAAAATTCCTATTAGAAGCAGTTATTGTGTAAAATTAGCCATCCAGATCTTTGAGCATCCCACACCATCTGGCAGACACGTAGAAGCCCAGATGTCCTATGTCTTTATGCAGAGTTCAGAGTCACTGGGTATCGAACCAAGAACCATAAATATCTCATTGTGGAGAAAAGCTAAGATATTGTTCATAGATTCAATTTACTCTACTTTGTCTTTAGTTCAAATATCACAACACATTTATTTATAGTTCCCATTCCACTATAACCAAATTGAAGAGCTTATATATTTTCTGAATATATTCTGAAGACGCATATATTTTATGTACTGAAGAGGCATATACTTTCAATTTTCACCTCCAGATCCATTCTCTACCCTTCACCTCCTGCAACGAGTTTCGGAGGAAAGGGGCTGATCATTGCCTTTCAGTTGTACTTGGTAAATGGGAGGAACTGGTAGGACATCAAAGACAGGAGGAAAATGAAGTTCATATATTTATTCCCTTGATTCTCTGCCTTTGCCAAAAGTCCTAGTTTATTTTGTGTGAGCCTCTCCAAAGGTGTGTGCCTCTCCAGTTTAGATAGCTAACTCCCCTTCTTTCATTAGACTTTAGATAGTAGCTGTTCTCTTCTGCTATTAGCCACATGGCACTGTAATATTTCTTCTTGATTTTCTTTAACCTTCTCATATTTTTGCTTTTTCATTTTTATTTATTACTTCACTAATTTTTGAGCCAGGGTCTTGCTCTGTGGAAGTGAAATGGTACAATCATAGCTCACTACAGCTTCAGTCTCCCAGGCTCAATGTATCCTTGTGCCTCATCCTCCTGAGTAACTGGGGCTACAGATAAAGTCTTACTATATTGCTCAGGCTGGTCTCAAATTCCTGAGCTCAAGTGATCCCCTTGCCTTGGCCTCTCAAAGAGCTGAGATTTACAGGCGTGAGCCACTGTGCCAGGTCCTTCTCATACTTTGGTAAATGAATCCTTTACTAAAGTCCTCTGTTTAAATTTACCATTTGTTCCCCTCCAGGGCACTGATAGATAAGTATCTACATACTGAAAGGTAAATGGTTTAGCTTGTGAGGAACTCTTTTTATATTATGTGATGATCTGTGTTAGGAAAATGTATAAGACGACAGAAAACCAATTAGTTAGAGCAAGGGAAGAGAGAGTATGCACTGACGTTCTATTTGACACTTACCAAAGCATCTGAACTGAAATCCTGGCTTGTCTTTCTCATATTTCTACTTAATACACTGATATAAGCACTTAATTTTGGAAGGTGCATTTCTGAAGTTTGAAGGGTCTATGTGTATTTAAAATATTTTCCTTTTTTATTGTTAGCAGTTTGGGTTTTATATATTTCTTAAATCTGAGAGTTGGATAAAATTCAGATATCAAAAAATAAGTACAATGTAAGTTTCCCAAAGGGAGATATTCTGAATGTGTACTATAGAAATTAGGGCAAGTGTGGTTGTTTCATTAGCATTTTATTTCTCTACTTCTCTGACTGTTTCTTTTGTCATGTTTGCTCATTAACCTCCACCAGTTGCTATTCATATTAAAATTCCTCCAGGCTGTACATTGAGCTTCACCTTTTTATCTTTTATACTATCTATTTCTTTTGGGATCTAACACACACCAGGATTTCCGTATACTATATCTATCTTTAAATCAATCAGTAATTTGAGTTTCTTGTTTATATTTCTGAGTTACATACAATTCAAACTTGTGCCAAATGTATCATGTAGGTAGAGAAACTATGAACTTATAGGATTAGGAGATTTTAACAACATACGTGGACTCACACAAATGAGTACTCATGTCTGCTCTTAAATGTCTTCCCTATTCAAAACTCTGACAATTTCTCATTTCATTTAGAACAAAAAGCAAAAAAAAAAAAAAAGCAAATACCATGACCCCTGCGGCTATAGATGATTTGCCTTCAACTTTACTGTGTTGGAATGCAGACTAAGCTGCTGTAGCAAAAAGAGAAAAAAGTCATATGACAACGGTTTAAGAAAGGCATAAGTTGCATTTTCCCTCATGTAACAGTCAAAAGATTAATTGTTCAGGACTGGTCACAAAGGGTCATGTTAGCCACTTTCATTCTGGGATCCAAGGTGATTTTTCAAGGTCCTGCCTTCTGGTTTCCATTCTAGTCAGTGAAAAAATGGAAAATGACTAGAGGATGAAAGGAATGAACACCAATCATTTTAAGGACATGGCCTGGAAGTGGGAAAACTAACAAGCAGAAAAAGAAATGGTCTTGAGAATATAACCAACGAGCCAGTTGGTTATACAGTCATACCGTGGAGTGCGGATTGCCTCCCCACCCTGGACTGTGTTTCTTTACCCTGACATATCCTGAGAAACAGGACTGATACAGACTTTTTTTTCCCAGTTAGAAGAGTTGGGGGAGGTGCTGTGTGGCAGTCATTCTTCAGAGTATTCTTCAGCTCCCAGCATCCACTCTCATTCTTTTCCCTTTTACCACAGACTCTTCTCATGAAAAGTTTGTTCCCTGTTATTTTTGGATCAAACACAGGAAGAAAGCCCTTAACTCCTCCTTTCAGAAGTTTCAAGTTTCAGGAAGCCAACGAGCCAGTTGGTTTATTTTCTTGACCTCACAGTAGTTCCATGATGTGTTGGTTTTAACAAGGCAGCTGAGGCAACAAAACGAGTGGGCTTGCCATTCTGCCTAGTGACAATAAGCTTGAATACTGGAGTTAATGGCACATAACTTTGTGTGAGTCCACGTATGTTAAAATCTCCTAATCCTATAAGTTCATAGTTTCTCTACCTACATGATACATTTGGCACAAGTTTGAACGGTCTGATAGCATCCTTTTTTTACAATTGCTCTGCTCATCTAGAAAAAAACTTCACGCCTAAAGAATTCCGTTGCAAAACATTTCCAAGTCAGAGAACACAGCTTTCACAGAAATCATGTTCCAAAGTGAGCTTAGGTTTGTCCAGTTAACCCACAGAATCATATTTAGTCCATAGTGTAGATAATGTGTAGCACTATTTTCAATTCTGGATCTTAGGAATGGGGTATCATCTAGTAAAAGAAACTTAAATGAAAAAAGACTTCCTTTCTGTTCTGAAAAAAAAAATGGCACTACTACCTCTTCCTCATATATTCCACAAGTATTCCATATATCCTTGCTTTTTAAAGCCCACTTACATGGAAAAGGCAAAAGAAAACTAACTTCTATTGTGCTACTATGTTTTCTCATTATATTCAAATTAGCTATTCCTGCTACATCAAATTGTTCCTTTCTCTCAGTCTGATAAGAAGAATGTTATTTGATTTCACAAATTCCCCTAATGTGTGAACAAAACGCAATCGCTCCTTAACATTCTCAGAAATCACTGGAGTTTTTAAAGAATGATGATTTTGCTGTGAATTTTTTGATGAGTAGAATTTTATGAAACATAATAAAGGAAGCCAAGTGAAATCAGTAAGCACAGAGATTAAGAATGGGAACATGCCCGCTTGAGATAGCTCCATGGAGTCTTTACTACCTTTTTCTTGCTTCGCCTGTCTCTACTTCATTGTTTACCGTTTCTGTGAGTTTTCCAATTGCTTTCCTGATAATGACATTAGTGACCCATAGTGAACAGCCTTTGCATGGCAGGGCTATTTGCCTTATTATTTTACTTAGCTGGAATGCAAACTAACTAAACCATGTCTTACATATATTTTTATTTTTTATTTTTTTTATTTTTTTTTGAGACAGAGTTTCGCTCTTGTTACCCAGGCTGAAGTGCAATGGCGCGATCTCGGCTCACTGCAACCTCCGCCTCCTGGGTTCAGGCAATTCTCCT
Organism: Callithrix jacchus; assembly: GCF_049354715.1. Lineage (NCBI taxonomy): Eukaryota > Metazoa > Chordata > Mammalia > Primates > Cebidae > Callithrix > Callithrix jacchus. The sequence continues at coordinate 143,878,075 of NC_133508.1, read as the reverse complement.
GCCTCAGCCTCCTGAGTAGCTGGGATTATAGGCACGGGCCACCATGCGCAGCTAATTTTTTGTATTTTTAGTAGAGACGGGGTTTCACCATATTGACCAGGATGGTCTCGATCTCTCGTGATCCACCCGCCTCGGCCTCCCAAAGTGCTGGGATTACAGTATTTTTATTTTTATTTTGGAGACAAGGTCTCCCTCTGTCACACAGGCTGGAGTACAGTGGTGTGATCAGAGTTCACTGCAGCCTTGACCCCCACCACACCTCCCACCAGGCTCAAGTGATCCTCCTGCCTCAGCCCCTGAGTAGCTGGGGCTACTGGTGTGCAACACCACACCTGGCTAACTTTGTTTTTTTTTTGTATTTTTAGTGGAAGCAAGTTCTGGCCATGTTGCTCATGCTGGTCTTGAACTCATGGGCTCAAGTGATTTGCCCACCTCAGCCTCCCAGAGTGCTGGTATTATAGGTATAGGCCACCACGCCCAGACACATGTCTTTTCATTTTCATAAAGAGACAAAGCGTTTGGTACGCAATAAAGATTTATAGAATGATTGTGTCGAAGTACATAGGTTTTTTTCCTCCATTTAAATAATCAATTTTCTTCCTGTGTTATTCAGACTTTAATAATATGCAGCCAACTCCAATATGTTAGATGAGCTTTTCTATTTCAATGACCAGCAATTCTTTTCTGGATTTGCCATCTTATTAATTTTTTTTTCCTCTTTGGGCTTTTTTTTCCCTCTATACATCACTAAGATGTGTCTGTGTCTATGTCAGGGAAAGGATGTCAGTCAGAATGATAGTGAGGATAAGCGCATTGGCACTATGAGAAAGTACTAGGATAAAGGAAGAGGTACTTCTTAGTGGAGACTTGATTAAAAAGGGGAGCATCCTACACCTGTCAACAAGTCTTTGGGGGAGATCTGGAGTGATTAGCTGGTGTGGGAGTTTCCTCTAGGTCCCCTTATGCCCTTCTAGCTTTTTGTGATGACGGATTTTTTTTTTTCCTTTTTTTTTTTTTTTTTTTCTTTAGATGAAGTCTTGCTCTGTCACCCAGGCTGGAGCGCAGTGGCACGATCTCAGCTCACTGCAACCTCTGTCTCCTGGGCTCAAGCAATTCTCCTGCCTCAGCCTCTAGAGTAACTGGGACTAAAGGCATGCACCACCATGCCTAGCTATTTTTTTTTGTATTTTTAGTAGAGATGAGGTTTCACCATGTTGGCCAGGCTAGTCTCGAACTCCTGACCTCAGGTGATCCACCTGCCTCGGCCTCTCAAAGTGCTGGGATTACAGGCGTGAGCCACTGTGCATGGCCTTTTACTTTTCATTTTAAGATTATTCTTGGCATTTGTTTACTTCAGATATCATTATAAAAATATTTTACGTAGGGAATGGGGAAAAGAGGGGAAGATAAAGACAAAATGATTTGTCTAAACACTACTATCTCCTAATGAATTAGTTGTTTTCTTTCTCCCTCTCATCTATCCCTCCTTCTCTAATCTTTTCCCCCTCCTTTCCTGCTTTCCTTTCTTACTCCTTTTACAAATATTTACTGAGTTCCTACTTCCTATCAGGCATTCTGCCAGGCTCTGGGGATATAGATAATGAAGACAGGGCTCTGATTCTTGTCTTTGAGAACCTCACCTTCTACTGGGGAGACAAACACAAACACAGTTAGGAAAATCATAATAAAATTCGCTTTTGTAATGATTTCTCCAAATACAAAAGGAGAAAACGACCATCCTCCCCCGCCATCTCACCATTTTCTGCTGGAGTATACTTCATAGAAGAGGAACAATTTTAGCTGAAGCATGAGTGGGAGTTTGCAAGGCAGAATAACATGGAGAGGAGGATATTCCCATCCTGAGGAATAGCACGTACATAATAGATTGCAGCATGACAAAAATCATGTTTTGAATGTTAAAGCACATTACTGCTGTGTATAAAGTGCGAGTAGCTGAGTGACGGCAGATGAGCAATGTATAGCCAGCTTTTGAAAGCTCTATATGCCACGTACAGGAGTTTAGAATTTGTTCTGAGATAATGAAACTGTTTTGATGACTTTTGAGTGGGATTCTGAAATAATTACATTTTAGCCATTGTTGGAAAGATTATGCTCACAGCAGTGCTGATGGCCAGGTATTATTAAAAATACAGTATAGGAGACAAGTATGCATCAATTGTTCTGGTCAGGTGAGGATGTAAGGCAGAGCAGTAATGAAAGAATTGGACTAGAAGAGCTGATTTAAATTAGATTATTGGTGTGGACACGGGGATTAGTGATTGCTTAAATGTGGAATGTGGAAGATATTTGGAATAGCTTCTGCATTAGAATTCAGGGTGGCCCTACGCTTTTCTTTACGGCTGGTTTCTGTCAAATGTGAAATTGCAATTTACATAGGAAATTTTGTGAAGACTTCAGAATGAAGAAGTCTGCATTTTCAAGTCTTCTGGTAAAATCACGTTCTTGTTGCAAATTAGAGAACAGCCCCACCTGTTGACAGATCTTTGATGGCAAAGCTACAGTTTTAATGGTTCCAAAGATGCAAAAATTCCAGAATAAAGGTAGAAGACATGGTGAATTCAAGTGGAAGACGGATTTTATTGCGTATATGGTATTGTTTTCAATGTTAAAGATAATTTTGAGGCCCAATTAGACAAGGCTTTAGTGACCTGAAGATGTCTAAATTTATGTTATAGTTTAAGAACCAGAGATGATAAAAATTTGGGCAGACCATTTCTTAATTCCCATTTGTTCACTTCTTATTAATCAGGTTGTTAGGAATATGAGGACAATTCCAAGGAGAAATAAAGAAATCTTTTTTTGTTTGCAGTTTATGTACCAGTAGGTGGATAACACAATTTAGTTTTGCTTTAAGGATTTTAGGATGTACATGTGTATATCTTTATATATTTTATATATAGTATATATACACATACTTATGTATTATATACAACTGTAATATATAAATATAAACTTGACTTTAAGATCATTTTTTAAAAGTAAACTTTCAGTTCAAAGTTCATTTTTTTTTAAATCAGATCTTTCTCTCTTTGTACATCTGTATCTGTGGCATAACTAATATTTTTGTAATTTTATTGTTCAATTTCTTTCAAGTATTAGATGTTTGGTTTTACTGCTTTCATCTTTCTTTGTGGAAGTGATAATAATGTGGCACCTACTGCTCCTTGAGCAGATTGAATGCTTTTGTCCCGTTAGGGGTTAGCCTCATGATATTTCCAGAAGGATATTAAAAAATCTCTTTTTTAGTAGAAATTATCCCTTTGTGAATACTGAATGTCTTTATCATAATGCTGTAGGCTGTGCTATTTTTCATACATTTCACTGGCAAAAACTGAAAATTAGTGCATTGATTATAATATTCAAAAGGCATCTCTTTTTGCTACTTGATCAATAGTATTTTCCACTGGATTATCTTATCTGGCTGAAATGTCTGTTATCTTCCGTTGGTTAATTCTTGAGAGTAGACTTTAGGATGTTGGTTTGGAAAACATTTTAAAAATGATTACGTTGAACTCCTTCAATTTTCAGATAAGAACACTGAGTCCAGAGAGCTCAATGTTCTTATCTGAAAATTGAAGGAGTTCAACGTAATCATTTTTAAAATGTTGATAAATTATGATAAGTGTCTTAGATGACATTGTAGATCAAGGGTTAGAACTTGGCAGTGCTTTGAAGCATGATCTAGTCCTTTCCTCAGATTGAGTCTTGATATAAAAGATTCACAACTATAAGAAACAAAGCTTTATTTTTAACAGGTCTCTATTTTGCCTTTTAAATGTAACTATTTTCTAAAACCATCTCTATGCTCAAAAGCTTAGACCCTTCTCTTACCTGTGGAGTAAGCTGCACGGCATACTGAATATAGACTGTATGTACCACAGAAAAGTGGGTTTATGGATCTATCAGTCTCAATTCCTTCCACAACCACTTATTGACTAGCTACAGTGTGCCTCCCCTCCGGCAATGGCAAAAATAAAGTGGATTGAATTTCTAGCCTTGGAGAGTTCATGAGAGAATTGAACACCTATACAAATGACTCTTAAAAAATAGGCCGTTTAAATGTTAAAGCAGAAATAAAAATATAGTGTTATGGGACTGTATTAGTCAGGGTCTTCAGAAAAACAGAACCAATAGGTATACATAAATATATGAGAGGTGATTTTTTATGGGAATTGGCTCAGATAATTACAGAAACCCAAAGCCCCATGGCATGCCATCTACAGTGGAGAACTAGGAAACCCGGTCCTGTAATTTAGTCTGAGACTGATGGCCTGTAAACCAGGTAGGGTGCTGGTATAAGCCCTGGAGCTCAAAGGCCTGAGAACCAGGAGATTCCATGTCCAATGTCTAAGGCAGGACAGGTTAGATGTTCCAACTAAAGTGAGAGTAAATTCACCGTTTCTCTCTTTTTTTTGTTATTCTGGGGCCTCAAGGGATTGGATGAGGCTCACCCACATTGTCCAGGGTAGATCTTGTCTACTGAGTTTACTGATTTAAATATGAATCTCTTCTGGAAACATCCTCACAGACATACCTAGAAATAATGTTTTGCCAGCTATCTTAGTATCTGTCTGTCCGCCAAGATGACACTTAAAATTAACCATCATGTCTTCTTTCGTAAAGTGTCTGTTCATATCCTTTGCCCACTTTTGAATGGGCTTGTTTGTTTTTTTCCTGTAAATCTGTTTGAGTTCTTTGTAAATTCTGGATATCAGCCCTTTGTCAGATGGGTAAACTGCAAAAATTTTTTCCCATTCTGTTGGTTGCCGATCCACTCTAGTGACTGTTTCTTTTGCCGTGCCATCAGAGAGATGCAAATCAAAACCACATTGAGATACCATCTCACGCCAGTTAGAATGGCGATCATTAAAAAATCTGGAGACAACAGATGCTGGAGAGGATGTGGAGAAAAAGGAACACTTTTACACTGTTGGTGGGAGTGTAAATTAGTTCAACCATTGTGGAAGACAGGGTGGCGATTCCTCAAGGCCTTAGAAATAGAAATTCCATTTGACCCAGCAATCCCATTACTGGGTATATATCCAAAAGACTATAAATTGTTCTACTATAAGGACACATGTACACGAATGTTCATTGCAGCACTGTTTACAATAGCAAAGACCTGGAATCAACCCAAATGCCCATTGATAATAGACTGGATTGGAAAAATGTGGCACATATACACCATGGAATATTATGCAGCAATCAGAAATGATGAGTTTGTGTTGTTTGTAGGGACATGGATGAATCTGGAGAACATCATCCTCAGCAAACTGACACAAGAACAGAAAATGAAACACCGCATATTCTCACTCATAGGCGGGTGATGAAAAATGAGAACACATGGACACAGAAAGGGGAGTACTAAACACTGGGGTCTATTGGGGGGAAAAGGGGAGGGCCAGTGGGAGGGGGAGGTGGGGAGGGATAGCCTGGGGAGAAATGCCAAATGTGGGTGAAGGGGAGAAGGAAAGAAAAGCACACTGCCATGTGTGTTCCTACGCAACTGTCTTGCATGCTCTGCTCATGTACCCCAAAACCTAAAATCCAATAAAAAATTAAAAAAAAAAAATTAACCATCATGGGGGCCATGGAAAGAAACGCCAGTTCTGCCTGGGAAAAGAAAAGAATAATTGCGTGAAACCATAAAACGTCAGTAGGCTTTGAGAGTTAAAGAGCAGAACAATTGGTCTTCCAGGCAAAATAAATATTGTAAAGCAAAGGAATGAAGACTCCAAAGGCACAGATGTGGGAATGGTAATTTTAATAGGCCTACTGTAGAAAGTGTCAAGAAGGACTAGAAAGAGAGATGAGGTCACAGTCTGAAGGATGAAGGATTTTATGTGGAATTTTTCATTTTTTTTCTAAAGCCAATTTCTGATTATTGGTGGTTATGATAAAAGGAGCAGATAGAATATAAACTTGCTTTCTTTCACTGTTTTCCCAAGGATTTTGAAACAGTATAGCTTAGACCATCCACCCTTACAAAAGATTATTATAGTCTGAGGATTTTTGTTCATTTGCCTTTTGATTTTTAATTTGCTTAGCTTCAAGACTCCATTTACATTACATGCATATGAGGCTGTTATGGACTCTCCATTAGTCAGCTTTTCTCATTTTCCTGACTCATAGAGGTTCTGGACTACTAACAAAAAATTTAGTGGCTGGATCACGGTAGATGCTAAAAAAAAAATGACAAATTTAACAATTATTTTCACCCACTCCTGGGTCTATGCCTAATGCTTTTTTTTTTTTTTTGCACTTTACACATTTGTGTTTATGGAAGAAATTAGTGCGTGAGAGGGTAAATGGATTTTCTAGGGTTTTGAGTATTTCCACACAAAGTATATTGTTTGACATCAAGCTGCTAAATGCTATTTTTACTAGGCATAATTAGACTGTAAATATTTTTATATCATTCCTCAGCTCAATAATTTCATAGTTACCAAAGGAGTGCCTTAAAGATCCTGATACCTCAATTGCACCAGTTTTACCCTCACTTTTTTTAGTTTCAGACATTGTAACAGTGGCTCTTTTTTCATAATTTTACGTCACTATGGAGACGCTATGAACTTCCTCTTATCCAGGTTAGAAGGACGCATAGTGTCCTGTCAATGTGTTGTGCTTCTGCTGGGTTTCTTGAAACAAAGCACAGCTTTAACCTAATTCTGAAACGGTTTACTAGTGCCACACAACCCTACAACCAACTGATGCCTGTGCTCTGAACTGGGCTCGTGGCAGACAATTTGCAAATACTAGATAGTTTTGACATTTGCTTATCTGCTTTTTTATTTGGTCCTGGGTTCACAAGTAGCGTATAAGACCATGTAGTAGGGACTGTTCCTGATATATTTCTGAGCCATGTTCTCTAGAAAAAGATGCAGGTTAAATTGGGAAAGTAAAACAATTTTTTTGTTGTTTTTCAGAGTCCTTCGTTCTGTCTTTCATAAAAGAGATGTCAGAAAACCTCTTTCTCAGTCACCTTTACCATGGCACTTGTCTTCTGAGGTGATTACTACTTTAAGTCAACAATGAGAAGCCGATATGAACTCATCAGTTCAGGGTCTGTGGAGGAATGTGCTTTACAGATGAAAGTAAATCATTTAATTATCCTTGCTCCACAGGAAGCAAATTATTTCAATTATCTGAAATTAACTCCATATCTAGGCTTCTCCAAGGTAAACAATTGCTGTTTGGGGACAGTGGTGTGGATATTGTCAGAAAACATTTAGATTAACACTTAAAGTGACACAGTAACACACCTACATAGACCCATGGGTAGAAAATAAGTATCTGGCTAAATAACACACATGCATTTAGTTTTAGAAATGAAATTAACCTTACTATTTGTATACTGATGCTTTTACTTCTATGAAAATATAAGCAACATCTCGTGAACATTAAATAATTAATATAAAACATTAAAACAAAGGTTTTCAGTTTCTAAGATATATCATTTTTTACTGTAGGTAGAGAAATCCTTAAAACATATGAAATAGTTTCTTGTATTTTTTTTTTTTTAGGGAACAGGATTTTTTGGCAGCTGACTTACAGCCAGTCTTTTCTGCCAAAATATTGTTTTCTTGAGGGTAAAAATAGTCACAGAAAAGCTAAACCACTTATTATTAATGCTTATAACACAAGTAGTACAATTATTTCAGCAGAGATTGCTATTTACACACAGCTCAGAGTTATCAAAAGAGATAGCAGAAGGAAGACGAAGGCAGCAGAATGTAGTCCATTGCACAGAGACTACTATCTTCAGGAAAGAATATTCAGGAGACACAGGGAGCAGCGCAGAATAACACCCACACACAGAGAGTTGAAACGGTCAGGGAAACAAAGAATATGTAAAAACGAGAGAAAGAACATACAAGGAAAGCGAAGTAAGAACGAAAGGATAGGAGGAAAAAGAAGCAAACTTTTAAGGATTTTCTACAAGTTAACAAATCCTATTTATACTTAAGTGGACATTGTTAAATTCTAATGGGATATTTTAAGCTCTTTGAGCAATTAATAAGGAGAGAATAGAAAAAAACATAAGGTTAAGACATGGAAGTCTCCAAAACACTAGGATGCAATACAGTTAATTTGCAATTGGTGATGTGTGGGTATTTTCATTATTACTTTAAAATCAATTTATGAATATATGATTAAATAATTTTAAATTACTCCATTTCGTGTTTAAAACCCACTTGGGGAACTCCGACCTGGTATTACCAGTAGCTTAACTGCATGTATGCAGGTGGACTGTAGTGACCATCTGGTCCCTGGACAGATGCCCAAGACTGAACTGACTATTGCTGATTTTTAGCTGCACACATGGATTTTTCACCAAATGGAGAGGACTAACATAATTGGCAACCTAAAAAGAGACAATTGTACATAGATACAAATACTAATACCAACAATAAAATTAGCTATCAGGCTATAATTGGTATTAGTGTTTTTGATTGTTTCGGTCTTGTTGTGTTTTAGATACTGCCAGAAACTATTTATCTCATGTACTTTCCACATTAATCTTGTAAGTCGGGCTTCATTTTTTTTTTATCTGAATTTGTGTAGAAGTAAACTAGGTCTTGTAAAAGTTTATAATTTCTTGAGATTCTAGTCCAAGTAAGTAGACACTCAAAAAAAATTCATCTCCATATCATGGGTTTTTAACTACTACGGTATAGTCTACTACTAAATTAAATTAGAAAAAATTTGAAGTCTTTACCATATGTTGGACTGCAAGAAAGATAACTTTTCCTTTCTTCCCTTCTTCTAAGAATCTAAATGATTTTAAGAATCTGAAAATTCTTTACACATACATTAATAGATTTACTTAGCTTGATAGTAAGTTACACTTTATTAGAAGTAATACAATGTGGAAAGGTGAGTTATTAGAGTATATATACCCCTAGCTCATGGACAATTTCAATATTAAAACCTTCACAGAATAATTTGCCCTAAACAATGCTTTCAATAAAAATTAGATGATAGTAAACTAGAAATTTTACCCTCTGGAAATCTCAATAGTATTTAAACAAACTATGTGTTTTAACAATTTTTCAAAAGGTAGAATTGACATCTTTTATTACAATAGAAGCTTATAAAAGCATTTATAATTAAATAAAATTCATCTGAAGATTATAATCAAGGTTTTTCTCATTCACAACATTTTCACCATTGCAGTTTGAGAAAGTTTTTGCATTATTGTTAAAATGATCATTTTAAGTTTATTTTTTCGTTTTTTGAGATATTCTACCTTAAGAGTTAGACCAAAAAGTCAAATTTAGATCTGTTTGTATTTCTTTTTTCCTTGAATACTAACTGTGATTATGCATAAATACCAAATGGCTCATGAGTACTAAAAGAGCATAGAGAACTGGAACAAACTAAAATCACAACATCTGGGAGACCTGAACTGAACATGTGCTCAACGAAGATTAGTTGGATTAAAACATGTTTCAGAATTGGGATGGACATTAAGGATCACTTGTTAGTTGAATTCTGTCTTACTTTATGCAAAAGAATTTTTAACACCAGAAGTGATGTTGAAAAGAACAGAGATGCTCTGTTAGTGAGTGAAGGTGACATGATATTTAAAATGGCTTTTGTTCACCACTCTTTGGTCAAGTCTCATGCAAATTAGTGGTTGTTGTATTTTTTCTTTTAATAATTGTGCTCTTTATTTATTCCATCAAATATAGCCTGTTATGTTTAGAAGGGATTTTCTGTTTTCTTTTTTCTCTTAATGTACCATGAACATAAATACTTTAACACCATTGCTTCATAAATTAATATGAAAACATTAAACTTTATGAAGACAGGTTAGAAACAGGTAGAGAGTTTATGAAAAATAATGTGTCTATACTTTGTTTCTGTCTCATATAAAGAAATCAGGTGTTGAATAAGATGAACTGAATGAGTAACATTAGGGTACAGATTTAATACATTAGTTACAAAGTAGAACATACAGCACGAGCAATATTTTTTGAAAAATATGTTGCTGTTTATCTTGCATTTGCTAAATGCCAGGCAGTGGAGTCAGTTCAAAATGTTATGTGATTTAATGTTTATGCAGTCCTTTGAGGGAGGAATTATTTTCCTTATTGTATTATGGAGAAATGTGTGATGTGGAGAAAAGTAACATGCTTTAAGAGAGACAAGTTGTTTATTGCAAATTTCAAACAAGAAAAAACACTTATTATATTTTTGTATCATTTTAGCCATGTAATAATTGTTATAGTCTTTAATATAACAAAGGTCACAGATCAGATTCAGAGAAGAAAAGGTGTGAGCTTTCTTAGGGTAAATGAAATTTTCAGTAGGACTTTAAATTATATGGAAAAATAATTTTAAATAATCTGTTCCTTTAATTGATAGGATGATTTGAAAGTCATCTCGTTTAATTTTTCAATGAGTTCTAAACATCTGTATAAGGCAACAGCTCAAATAAAATGTGTAGGATTATCTTAGGTTATTATGCGATTTGGAAATAATAAAGTACATTTAAAAGAATTCTTGAGTTTATGCTGTTCACTTACTTTTTCTAGAAATAATGTAATTAGTTTTGATCATTGAGGTTTTACTCTCTAGTGGTTACTAGATCAAACTCTCACTCTTTTACACCAAACATATATATGCTCACACAGACAGACAGGCACTTTAATTTTTTCAGCTTCAGATTTATAGCTCAACAACATTACAGTACCTCATGCACTCCTTTCATTCTATTATAATATCATTCCATAGCGAGGCAAATGGGAAGAATGTCACATAGATCTTTTTTTTTTCTTGCCTTAGTCACATAAAACCAAAGTTAACATTTTTCTTCTTTTATGTTTTTTGGGTAATTAGAAAGACATTGTATAATAGATTAAGAGCCATATGTGATCCATGTCTCCTTAGGCATATGCTAGAGCAGAAATAAATTGCTAAATATAACAAATGACAAATTTATTTCCATTAACGTAGTATGTTGAAATTAGATTTTATTTTTGGTCTTAGAATTTTTGTAAGGAACAAAAGTGAACCCTGTTCTTCTGTATGTGTTTTTTTGGGGGGGGTGTGGGGGAATAAATAATACATTGTCTTAGACATGGGTTAATTTTTACACTGCTTCAAAGATGTTTCAAGAAAACTTTCAGTGTGGGGTTTTCACTCAATGTTGTTAAAACATACAGTCCCACCTGCTGTTTACTCTGTCCTTTCATTGTTATATCATATCCACCTCTAACACTCAATGGATGAGTCTTCCCTTGAGTACAATATGACCATTGATAGGGTTTGACTCTGTGTCCTCACCTCAATTTCACCTTGAATTGTAATTCCCATAATCCCCACGTTTCAAAGGCGAGACCAAGTGGAGGTAATTGGATCCTGGGGGCAGTTTCTCCTGTGCTGTTCTCGTTAGAGTAAGTTCTCATGAGAGCTGATGATTTTATAAGCTTCTGGCGTTTCCCCAGCTTTCACTCACTTCATCCTCCCACCTGGTGAAAAAGGTGCCTGCTTCTCCTTTGTCTTCCACCTTGACTAGAAGTTTCCCCAGGCTTCCCCATCAACGCAGAATGATTTCCTAAGAAGCATGGAAATGCCTGGATGTCCAGGAAGAAGTCTGCAGCAGGAATGAAACCCTCATGGAAAACTTCTACTAGGGCAGTGTAGAAGGAAAATGTGGGGTTGCATCCCCTCACACAGACTCTTTACTGGAGTGCTACCTTGTGGAGCTGTAGAAGAGGATCACGGTCCTTCAGACCCTAAAATGGTAGATCCATTGACAGCTTGTACTGTGCACCTGGAAAAGCTGCAGGCATTCAATGCCAACCTGTGAAAATGGCTGGGAGTGAGGCTGTACCCAGCAAAGACACAGAGTCGGAGCTTCCCAAGGCCATGGGAGCCCACATCTTGCATTAGCATGACTGGGATATGAGACATGGAGTCAAAGGAGATCGTTTGGGAAGTTAAGGTTTAATGACCACCCCTTTGGATTTCAGACTTGCATGGGGCCTGTAGCCCTATTGTTTGGGCCAGTTTCTCCCATTTGGAGTGAAAGCATTTATCCAATGCCTGTACTCTTATGTATCTAGGAAGTAACTAACTTGCTTTTGATTTTTATGCTCATAGGCAGAAGGGCCTTGTCTTAGGTGAGAATTTGGACTGTGGACTTTTCAGTTAATGCTGGAATGAGCTAAGACTTCGGGGAACTGTTGGGAAGGCATGATTGGTTTTGAAATTTGAAGAGAGGTGAGATTTGGAAGGGGCCGGGGTAGAATGATATGGTTTGGCTGTGTCCTTACCCAAATCTCATTTCAAATTGTAATCTCCATAATCTCCACGTGTCAAGGGTGGGACCAGGTAGAGGTGATTGGATCATGCAAGTGGTTTTCCCCATGCTGTTTTCATGATAGTGAGTGAGTTTTCATGAGATCTGATGGTTTTATAAGCAGCCGGCATTTCCCCTGCTTGCACAAACTTGGTCCTGCCACCTTGTGAAGAAGGTGCCTGCCTCTCCTTTGCCTTTTGCCATGATTGTAAGTTCCTGAGGCCTCCCCAGCAATGAAGAACTGAGAGTCAATTAAACCTATTTCCTTTATAAATTACTCAGTCTCATGTATTTCTTCACAGCAGTGTGAGAATGGATGAATACAACCACCAAGGGTAAATCTGGCCCAGAGTGAGAGAGAAGGGAGTAATACATCCTCCCACTTTCTATTTTAATTTGTGTTGAATGCCCTCCAACTAGTTTATGGCTTCATGCATTTTCCACATCGGAAGAGAACTGGGCTGACTAAACCTTTTCATAGGGTCAGTGAAAAAAACAAATAACTAGTTCCTGGGAAAAACTCAGGCTTTTCTTTCAATGCATATGAAAGATTCATTATTGATTTAGTGCAGACTGCAACAAGTGAGAAACACAATAAATCATTAGTGACATTTCCTCATGTCTGCTCGTTTCTCTGAAAGTATTTTTCCCCTCTTAACTTTTACTGAAATCTGATTCTCCTCTGAACACACAGCTGCCCCTAAAGAACTCCCAAGCCCTTGCTACACTTCTCTATCACTGAGCCTGGCAGTGTGAAAAGCTGTCTTCCTTGCTCCTAATTGCAGTTTTCAGGACATTATTCTTTTCTTCTCTCTACAAATAACTCATCCTCCCTCTCAGCTGCTGACCATGCTTCCTATTTCACCGAGAAAATGAAAGCAATTACAAGAGAGCTTCCGTGTGCTCCCACATGCTCAGCATTTGTATCATATACTTTGTCTTCCCACCTGTTCCCCTAAAGGAAATCTCTGCATTCCCATTTAAAATAAATCTCTCATGTATCATTCCAGTCAGGATCATCGTACAGTGTTATTTCTTCCATTTTATACATCCACAAAAACAAACATGTCTGATACCATATTCTCCTCTAGGTATACTTTAAATTTCTCATTTCTTTTACAGCAAAACTCAGAATTCTCCAGTTTCATGGGCTTAAATACTGTCTGCACATTAATGATTCTCAAAATGATATATTCAGTTCAGACATCTCCTCTGAACTTCGAATAGCAGCTGCCTATTCCACAATTCCACTAGGATGTCTAATAAACACTTCAAACTTACATGTTCAAAATCAAACTCCTCATCTTCTCTCTCATCTACCAACATTTCCCATCGTAAGAAACATATTTCCTTCCAGTTGCTCAAGCTAAAAAATTTGGAGTCATCCATGACTCTTCCCTCTTAGCTAATGTCAACATGAATCCAGTTATTTTATACCACCTGCTCTCTCGACTCCTTCCCTTACCACCAAAAACAATTTTTTTCCCACAGAAGGTAAAATGGTTAAGACATAAATCATGTCATGCCACATCTGTGCTCCAAACTCACTCAGTATCCTTCCATCTCACTCAGAATTCTTAAAACCACCCACAACGATCCACGTGACCTAGCCTTCTGCTAAGTCACTGATCTCATTTCCTGCTGGTCTCATTCTCAGTCCTTCTAGCTGAAGTTCACTATCCTTCTTATCTTTTACCGAGCATTCCACATGGGCTCTTGTTTTATTGAATTAATATTTAAAAGTGTCTTTGCTTGGAACAGTTTCTCTCAAATAGCTACAAAATATTTCTCCACCTTCTTCAAATCTTTGCTCAAGTATTGCATGTACTGTGAGGCCTGTTCGAATCATCAGTCCTTACACTAGAATATCCCACTGCTTCTTGTTCATCTGTTTTGTTTCCCCTCCATGTGATGGATTACTATCTTACATACATTTTGCTTGTTAGTTTCTTTATTATTTCTTCTCAACTATGCTGTAAGCTTTAGGGCAGAAATTTGCATCTTGTTGGTCACTGCTGTATCCTTAGATCCTAGATACAAGTATATGGCGGGCATTCTGAAATACTTTGAAAATTTCGACCGTAAATCCCTGGTAATGCAGTCGTCATGTAATTGGTGGTTTGAACCAATATCAAACTTCTATAGCAGGCTTACTCTGGTCATTTTTTTCTTCTATGACATACCAACCCATTTCACATGATGTGAACATCTGCCTCAGTTTTAGCATTATGATAGAGTTTTGTTGTATTTATAGAATGAATAAAAAAAACAAAAGAAAGGATATGAAGAAGGAAAAAAAGGAAGGAAAGAAGGGAGGAAGGAAGGAAAGAATGGAGGAAGGAAGAAAGGAAGAAAATGGAAAAATAAGAAAGATATGAGTAAAAGAATTACTCTTACCCCAAGATGAATAAACTCTGAAAAAACACTGGTCACTAGACTCTGAAATCAACCTTACTAAAATGTTTTAGGTCATGCTACACTGAAGGCCAGTTTAATCAAGTCAGAATCATCTATAGTAGAAGATTCTTTATATGGGGGAAACCTCCCCAACAACAAACTTGTTATAAAAGAATTTATAATAATTTACATAATTGATTAATATTAGTGTATGGTGATGGTGATACAATCTACAGTGCAAAGAATCTTCACTTACTGATTATCATGGGGCCCAATCAGCATAATTTCAATAAGCAGAGACAATGGCAGTGAAATCATAGAGACTTTGAGGTAAGATATGCACTGGAATCCTTCTCAGTTATTTTTTTTTTAGATTATTAAAATAAATAGATGGTCCCATAGCTAGCTAGGTAGGTAAACACAGATAGAAATAGAAAGATAAAGATAGATAATATAGAGACGCTTAGATACATACCTATATATTTTTCTTATATTAATACTGTGATGGTTAATTTTATGTATCAACTTGACCGTGCCATAGAATTCCCCGATATTTGAACAAAGAATATTTTGCATGTGTATGTGAGGGTGCTTCCAAAGGAGATTAAAATTTGAATTGGTAAATTAACTTCCCTAGAGGGGGTGGGCCTCTTCCAATCTGGTGCAGGCCTGCACAGAACAAAAAGCCTGAGAAGAGAACTGCTCCTTCCTCACTGCTTTTGAGCTTGGGTATCTATTTCTCCTGCATTAATATTTGAGCTGGAACACTGGCTCTTCCTGATTCTTCATCCTTCAGAGAATATCTGACTAGAACTACACCCTTTCCTTGATCTCCAGCTTGCTAAATCCAGGTTTGTGACTTACCAGCCTACATAGTCATGTTGGCCAATTTTTTTATAATGAGTCTTACTCTCTGTCTTTCTTTGTCCCTCCACACACACACACACACACACACACACACACACACACACACACACAAAATAGTGTGTGCAGAACCTGAAATAGTACAACTAAATTTTGTTGTGTTTTTTAAGTTTGATCTTTCACCTGTTGTTTGGAGTTAAGATAAATAAATTCCAGAAATATTTTTAAACTGGTACAGGTTCAGTCCTGAAATATTTGGATAATTATATTTTTTATCATTTTAATGCCACCAGCTCTCTTTTAATTACATCTGCATCAGCCTCTTTTGCATCTCACATAATTAGTGATAAGAAAAACTCAAGTCATGTAGAAAAAAGCTCTTCAGCTTCACAGGCTTGTATATCTCTGTGACCTCATACATGCTGTTGCCATTTACTAGATTATCTTTTCATTCTTCATTGGCTTGTTAGCCTTTGTTTAAGCATTCCTATCCCCAGGGAACTTTCTCCTATCCCCATTCTGCTATAGGTCCCCCTGCTACCCTGACACATTCTCTCCTTGTGTCTTACACAGGTTTCTGCTGTGAGACAAGTCATACAGTACTATAATTATTAATTAATAAACATCTTTGGGTCCTCCAGTAGAAAATATTAAGCACTTTATAGGAGTAGAAACTGTATCTTTAAAAAATATTTTATGTCCAACTTTTAAAATAGCACCAGTTACAAGTATTTATTGAAAAATTACTTACCACATAAATTCTAATATTCCAGTCTATCCCATGTGAAATTTAGGTCATTGAGAATCTTTCATATCTGAACTAACTATATTCTTCTTTAATAATTTTCTTTATAAATTTTCTTAAAGCTAAAAGCAATTCTCAAATATTTATAAATAAGCTAACTCAACAACACAATTTTTTTCTCAATTGTTATGTTTTAAAAGATGTCACTAAGCAATCATCATTTATTTGACTGTTCTTTATGAAACATGCATTGGTTTTGTAAACAAAATTGCTTTTATCCGAAGACTTGCCAGTGCCTTTGGTGTATCACATTCTGACTGATGATAGTGATGAAGAAGGAAAAGATGGAATCAGACTCATCATTGAATTGAAGCACAGGTAGCCTGCTTATTTGTATTTTCACTGCCAAAAAAGGTAGATTACAAAACCAATAGAAATGATTTTTCATCAAGTGTTTTTAAAAGGCCTATGATTGGAGGTTGCGGTGAGCCGAGATCACGCCATTGCACTCCAGCCTGGGTAACAAGAGCGAGACTCTGTCTCAAAAAAAAAAAAAAGGTCTATGATGGCAAGAAAATGAAATTCTTAGGCCGGGCTTAGTGGCTTACACCTGTAATCCCAGCACCTTGGGAGGCCAAGGCAGGTAGATCACTTAAGGTCAGGAGTCCGAAGCCAGCCTGGGCAACATGGCAAAACTGAGTCTCTATAAAAAATACAAAAATTATCTGAGTGTAGTGCTGCACCCTTTTAATCCCAGCTACTCGGGAGGCTGAGGCACAGAATCGTTTGAGCTTGGGAAGCAGAGGTTGCAGTGAGCTGAGATGGTGCCACTGCACTCTAGCCTGGGCAACAAAAGGACAAATGCAAGACTCTGTCTCAAAAAAATATAATAATAATAGAAAAATAAAAATATGTTCTTAGATTGCAGGTGAGTCTATGGGCAGACTTGCCCAACAACAAAATGATTTCTTTTGTGTATTATAAATGTCAATCAGGGAAAACATAAACTTATCATGTAATTCAATTAGGGCTATGTGTAATCTAATTAAAACCTTCTTCAACAAGCAGTTTTTCATTTCTATATTGTCTATCTTCTTTTATAATATTTAAACACTGTAATTTATGTCTTTGGTCTTTCTGGTTTTCATATCCACAAGCATAGACTCTGGCACTATTTGGCTGATTATGCTTTGTTTTTACACGATAATTAATAAGCTAAATACTAATTATTACTAATGCATTATATACATTATATAAGGCAATGTATTAGTTTCTAATGTTGCCATAAGAAATTACCACAAACCTAATGGTTTAGAACAATACAAATTTATTACAGTTCCGGCAGACAAAAACCTGAAGAGCATTTCGAGCTTAAAATCCAAATGTCAGCCCGGCTGCATTCCTTTCTAAAGGGCCTCTGGAAGAGTCAGTTTCCTTTGGCTTTCCAGCTTCTAGAGGCAGCCTGCATTTGTTGGCTTGTGCATCCATCCTTTCTCCATTTTAAAAGTGTACCTCTACCATCTCTGCTTCTGTCATCCTTGCTTCTTTTCCTGATTCTGGGCCTCCAGTCTTCATCTTAAAAAGACCATTTGATTATATTGAGCCTACCCAGAAAATCCGGGAAAATCTTTTTATCTCAAGATCCTGACTTTAGTCACTTCTACAATTTCCTTTGGTCATATAAGTTAACATAGGCACAGGTTTTGAGGATTAGAATGCAGACATCTCTGGAAGGATATTATTTTGTGTTCTATAGTCAATATACTATTTTTCTTAAGTTCAGCCAAAAAACCATAACATAGTAGAAGTAAATATCATTAGAAGGTATAACTCAATTTAAAAAGAAACTTTCTCATAATTATTTCTGTTTAAAAATAAACTCAATTTGGCCGGGCGCGGTGGCTCAAGCCTGTAATCCCAGCACTTTGGGAGGCCGAGGCGGGTGGATCACGAGGTTGAGCAATCGAGACCATCCTGGTCAACATCGTGAAACCCCGTCTCTACTAAAAATACAAAAAATTAGCTGGGCATGGTGGCGCGTGCCTGTAATCCCAGCTACTCAGGAGGCTGAGGCAGGAGAATTGCCTGAACCCAAGAGGCGGAGGTTGCAGTGAGCCGAGATCGCGCCATTGCACTCCAGCCTGGGTAACAAGAGTGAAACTCCGTCTCGAAAAAAATAAAATAAAATAACAAATAAAAATAAACTCAATTCCTTGAATACTGTTATACTCCCCAGTATTAGAAACATATAGTCAGAAGCTAGATAACCATCCATCAGTTATGTTATACAGAAGATTCCTGACTTTTATGGAGATTTGAAATAGAGATTCTCTTTATTTTCTTATAATGTTAACCATCTTTCTTGTTTGAACTTTTGTAAGATAAAGATAGTAGAAACACAATGTCATTTCCTCATTTATCTTTCAATTAAATTTGTAAAAAATAATGAAAAGGAAAGATATTCTGTATCTTTTCATTATTTTTTACAAATTTAATTGAAAGATAAATGAGGAAATGACATTGAAATGAGCTTACATATTTTTGTATTTCATTGTGTATCACTATATGTATTCAATGAGTTGCAATGATTTTTCTCCAAGACTTTAATTCTGATTTTCAGGAAAATAACAGCAATATACATTTTTACCTTTAATTTAATCAATTTGAGAGTAGAAGGAAAACGAATCAGAAAATGATGAACTGCATTTCTAAGAGATTGATGTGCCCCATTTTAGGATGACTACAAAAAGTATAAGAGCCTTTGGTGTTTCAACATCCTCATCTTGGACATGAGGAAATGGAAACCACAAAACTTTAGTGACTTGCCGAGGGTCATAGAACTAGATAATAACAGAGCGGATATAAGGTTTCTGCTTTTCTAACTGCTAATTTGGTACTCTTTCCACAATACCATAAAAGTTTCGATAGCCTACTTAGTATATGATTTTCTCTGATTTGGTAAGATTTCTCTCTTTCTTTATCTCCATTTTGTATGCTAAATTAACATTATTTAGGTTGAGTCGCTTGAGAGGGAAATAAGGTCTTTTCCAATATCATTATATACCAATAGACAAAATGCGGTCAAGCTTGTTTCCTCTTTCTCTGCAAAGTTAAGACCTAAGTTAGGAAAGGAAAAGGAGCTTAATGATGTTTCTTTGCCTTTTCCTTTCTTCTATTTATTCTTTCTAAGAAATATTAAGATTAGTTGAACTAAGAAGACCTTGTTCTGAAATTGAATGCCAGCAGTAATAGAAGGGTAACTAGATCTCAGATTAATTAATATAATCATTCTCTGTGTAAGGGGTGTGTGGTGTAGGAAGCAATAAAGTTAATAGAGATATTCAGATATGTATTGGCAAATGAATCCATCATTTGTAACAACTTAAACCATCCCTGATGTGTAAACAAGTAGCTTTCTTTAACTGTTTTTCTTTTAACTGTATTTGAATGTGCTCACCTTTATGCTACATATAAACTTATTTATAATTTTATCACTTAAAATCTTATTTTATTTTTGCTTTAGAGCAAATATTTAGATATAGAGTCTTATCTTGATTTGACCTATAAGGAAGTCATGAAGCTTTGGCATCAATGAGGAGAGCAGTAAATAAATAATGAACTCATTCAATTCACTTGATTCCTTACCTTCTAATATCTTCTGTTCAGTTTGTGGTCATTATAAGATAGTAGCTATCTCTTTGGCATAAGCTTCATTACTCTTTTTACATAAGCTTCTGCATATCCCTTGAGTACTTTAAAATCAATCAAATTAAAGTCATTTTATTCTCTGTGTCTAGTACCCAACTTACAAAGAGTAGAATATATCTGTAGCATCTATAAATAATAAGTATAGTAAGAAGTCTTTAGTGAGTCTTGAGCCAGATAATATTTCAGTTTATTTTTACTACAGTGATATGTATGCATATGTCATTATGACAAAAAACACATAAGTGTAAAAATAATGACTGTTGGCCCTGATTCCAGATAAATAAGTCCCTATGCAGCCATAAACACAGATCATTTCCAGAAGTGATGGCATCTTTTGTAAGTCATATTTTGCCAGTGACATTTTGGTGCTAGTGAATCAACATTTCCAATACTGATTCTCTATTTGAAGAAATCCTGCCATCTGGAATTGGTCCCTCTAGTAATATTATTTAAATTATCACGGGGTAATTCGTCTTAATCACCTTCAACTTAGTTGGAAAAATTAAAAGGTTTGTCTGTTCAATTTATGTCCTCCCTTTGGGGTTATCTAGATAGCTGTTTATTTGTAATATTTAAACAATTTTATTACTGACATTTTTTTCCAGAGCATTTTAACGTACAAAACTAATCATACAAAATATTTAATTTCTGATACTGTTTAGACGTTACAGATGAATCTGTGATTCTGACTGAATTTGACTCCACTTTACCTATATTCGTTTTTAATTATTAAAAATATTTTTTTTTTTTTTTTTTCTTTGAGACGGAGTTTCGCTCTTGTTACCCAGGCTGGAGTGCAATGGCGCAATCTCGGCTCACCGCAACCTCCGCCCCCTGGGTTCAGGCAATTCTCCTGCCTCAGCCTCCTGAGTAGCTGGGATTACAGGCATGCGCCACCATGCCCAGCTAATTTTTTGTAATTTTTAGTAGAGCCGGGGTTTTACCATGTTGACCAGGATGGTCTCGATCTGTTGACCTCGTGATCTACCCGCCTCGGCCTCCCAAAGTGCTGGGATTACAGGCTTGAGCCACCGCGCCCAGCCTAAAAATATTCTTAATGGTGGTGCTATGTTCTTAGAATAATGTAGTAGATAAATGGAGGCAATATGGCTTTTCTTGATATAGCACAGTGCCATTTTAAGTGTATATAGTAAGAGAAAAATTTTAACAGGACATTTTAGATCCCAAAAAAAGTCAGTCTTTCAAAAGAGATGGAAAACTATAGGTAATTTACTAATTTGTCAAATAAAGCTAAGCCTTTGCATAAAATAAAAGTAGTCAAAACGTACACATTAATAAAATGTTTGGATGTATAAGTCTATGCAGATGAAATGGACACTTTGTAATAAGAGATATACTAATTAAAGAAATAAGAGGATGTACTAACTTTGCCAACAACCATCATGAAACACAAGTAATTGACCCGAGTATTAAGTTTGCAGCAATCTAAAGAGGTACCACAAGTCAAAAACAGCACTGAGGATAGTGCTATTTTTAGGGTGTACTGAGAATTAGTAAGAAATTTAAAGAAACATAATTTTTAGCATAAGTCAATATAAGTAACCTGGCATAAGAGTTCTAAGTCTCTAAAGTTTCTTAAAATCAGTCTTACTTCACTGCCTCATGGAAAAATTGATCAAAAACATAGGTTATATTCATGCATCATTTAACCCAGGATTTAAAGTTTATTATGCGTTCCTTGACTTGTGTATTCTTCATGTATTCATTTTTTTCATGCAAAAATTGCTTATTAAATATCTTACATGGAAAGGCACTGTGCCAGCTGCTAGAAGGAAAGAACAGGATAGTGCCCAAAACAGTAAACCTGCCCTGATAATTTATTAGATGGGATAAAATACAATAAATGAAAACCTTATAATTTAGTAAGAGAGATACAATAAAATAACTACTAATAAATTAAGACAGTAGTCTCTGTTCACTAAATACTATTTCAAAAAAAAAAAGAATGATTAGAAATTGTTTTGCATTTTGGAGTAGGGAGGAAATCCAATTCAACCTTTGTTCATGAACAACTATTCTGTGTCAGACATAGTACCTGTATGGTACAAATATAAATAAAACATGATTATTTTCTTCCAGAAGGTCTTAGTTTATCAGAATTATCTCCTCTTTGGGTGCAAGGAATGTCAGGGAAGAATTTATGGAAGAAGTGGTACTTGTGTTGCATCCTAAAATATAGGTAAAATTTTGACATATGGAGAAAAGGATAAAAGCTTTCCAGGGAGAAGTGAAACCATGAATACAACAGCATCTGCAGTCTTCGCTCAAAACTTATTTTTATACTTCTGAAGGCTTGGTATGAAAATACCAGAAGGCATAACTCTGTGATACATGTTTTACCACACCTTGTTTTTAAAGCAAAAAGTATCAATGTTTTTGGAAAATTCAGTTTTTTATTATTTCAGCAATATTTTTGAATATTTTTTATTAGGGCCATTGAAATTACTTGGCACTGTAGATAGAGATGGTCTTATGCTATTTCTGTATTTTAGATTCCCCCAAATAACCTGAAATGTTTTATAGAAAGTAACAAAGGTAAATTAAACCTCATTATGGTATGGTATGCAATTATTTTTAAACATTTTTAAAATACTAGTTGTTCCTGAGTAAAGTCTATTCTAGATATTACGTATTTCTTTTATATGTTTTTTACTCTTCAGATTATTTACATGGGTTTAGTACAGAAAAGAAAAAAGTTAACTCAGGAGCTACTGAGGTGGATTTGCTACTGGATGAGTAACATCAACGGAAATATGACAACAGCTAATTGAGAGTCAAGGTCTATTGAAAAACTCTGTAGAAATCTCTACTGAGAAGAGCAGAAAGATCAGTATAAGCAGAGAGACAGAAAGCAATCCAAGAGAAAAGAGTAGAGAAATTCTGTTCCCAAATGTGATCTTTTCTCCATGACCCTCTGCCTTGAACATTTTGAGATTGAGTAAAGTGAGAAAATCCTTTTTCTTACCTTCCCTCTTTAATATTATTTTTGAATCTTCAAGAAGAATTAAACGACTTTCTCATTAGCATACTTTGCAAAGACATAAGAAGTCCATACTTTGTACTCTGACCTAAAAAAGCAGTTTTATCTGTTGGTAGATTCTTTGTTTCAATATATCTTTCCCCTCCGTGATCTCTTCTCCCTGATTAGTTTTAAAGTTTTTTCCTTGATGTGGTTGGGCTTTGATATTACGAAACCACTCTTCATGTTTTACATTTTTGCCTAAGAAACTTGTGAAAAGTGCCTTTTTGGGTATGATTATGATGTAAACTTGTACGGTGGAAAGTTTAAACTGGAGCTTTGACCAGTATTATGAGCTGGTTCTGAGACACTGTGCTGATAACTTTATACAATATTCACTTTTTGCAAAGCTAAGAAAAGGAAACAGCGGGCCTGGCGCGGTGGCTCAAGCCTGTAATCCCAGCACTTTGGGAGGCCGAGGCAGGTGGATCACGAGGTCAAGAGATCGAGACCATCCTGGTCAACATGGTGAAACCCCGTCTCTACTAAAAAATGCAAAAAATTAGCTGGGCGTTGTGGCGCGCGCCTGTAATCCCAGCTACTCGGGAGGCTGAGGCAGGAGGATTGCCTGAACCCAGGAGGCGGAGGTTGCGGTGAGCCGAGATTGCGCCATTGCACTCCAGCCTGGGTAACAAGAGCGAAACTCCGTCTCAAAAAAAAAAAAAAAACAAAAAAAAAAAAACAAAAAAACAAAGAAAAGGAAACAAAGGAAACAGCAAGGCTGAAGGAACATGATAAGCTCTTTTTATTATGATAAGTCCTTAATATATGGTCCAGAGTAGACTTTAGATTTGGTTGTAGGTTGATTGATGTAAGTGGAATATTTGTACTACACTTTATGGTTTTAAAATAAGTTTCCATGTATATTAATACCATAAGTAATTGCATAAGCTCAATTGCTATTATTTTATTATGAAACCTGAGCTCCAGACAGGTTAACTCATTACTGAAAAGTTGTACTGTTAGAGCTGACAGCCAATTCTTATTTCATGTCCAGTTTCTGCTTTTACACTGGTTTGAAAGTACAAATTTTAAAATTGTATTTAAAACATTGTCATAATAACATTAGTTTCATTAAAAATATACCTCATGGTTTTTAATGGATAAGTGGGGATCGGCTGAGTAGATGAATGACCAGTGTTAGGAGAACTAAAATGTTCAAGGACCATCATTTCAACATCATATTTTAGATTGAAACAAGGGTAATGAGTGTTTACATAGCTTTGATATTGTCCTAATACTTTAATGCTATCGGGAAATAATTTCACTCAAATGTACAAAAATGTACAGATAATCCCATTGATTCACTGTAATTAATTTTACGTAACCTTCCAAGACAACAGTCTAGTTTTGTGTCTTTCCCTAGTTTCATTACTGCCAACTAAGTTGTGTTTTGTTTTGCTTTTAAGTAAATTGATGTTTAATAACTTTACTTAAATAAATCAGATGCAAAGTCTTACTTTCTAAGCTGAAGTTTTATCCAGTCTCACTTTCTTCTTTATACATTTTCTTAACACAAAAATTGAGGCTTTAAAAATAATTGCCAGTCTAAAATCCTTAAGGATATGCCTGCCTAGAAGAGTCAGAAACAGAATATGAGTTACCTTTTATATGTAGTCCTCCCAAATACTTTTCACATCTCTTTAATACACCTAATAATTCCTTTATATGCGATACAAGTTTTTACTTTACTTTTTCTTAGATAACTCTCAGTTAAGTAAAATACTTATGGCTGAAGTAGGAAACATGTTGGTTTTCAGACATACTAGATTAATGAATGATCTTTTGAGGGGAGCAATATTTGATAGGTGAATGGATTGAAGCCTGAGCATATGGATTGTGTGTTTGCAAACAGGAGGGAAGCAGAGTAATGAGGCAGAAAGCAGAAAAATTAATAAGGCTTTAAAAATGAAACCCACAAGATGAAAGCTTCATGATACTATCCAGGGAGCCTCATCCTCAGGTCTCACAAAGATTATGATATTACCAACTAGACTCAACAAAAGAATTGGTTAATTGTGGATAAATGGTCAGATATTATTAAAAAGAGTCATTCTAGAGTTTAACAAAGTTTTCAGAACATCTAGGCTCCTCACTTTATAGGTATAGCCATTGAAATCACAGCTTCCCCAAAGTCACATATATATGTATATCATCAGTAGATGAGGTAGGGTCCAGAAACAAGGAAGCTTGAACTCCCTGTGCTTCCCCCATTTGTGCTGCTCTCCCTGCCAACAGAACATTGATCATCACAATATGTCACTTTGTAAAGAGAATAGTTGCAATGTTATAAGCAACAAGAATTTTAAAAGAAACGCAATACCATTTAACTGTTTTAAGTTGCCAGGAGAAAGAGTGAGAGAGAGTACTTCTAAAACAAAAGTTTAATTAGGTTAAGGATGACGAGAACATATGAAATCAGGAAACTATTTGCTCTTTCGAAACATAGACAGGCTGCCTTGAACTCTTCAGTTTTTGCCATATCAGGGTTTACTGGTACATAATTACAGGTCTTTGCCAAATGTCAATCCATATTTTCTGTTCTAATTTGAGTTGATTCTGTTATGAAGAGGATATCTCTAGCTCACAGGAGAAACAGGAAAGACAAATTTTTAAGGTGAATTTTAAAGCAAATAGTAATCTC
Source organism: Callithrix jacchus (assembly GCF_049354715.1). Lineage (NCBI taxonomy): Eukaryota > Metazoa > Chordata > Mammalia > Primates > Cebidae > Callithrix > Callithrix jacchus. The sequence continues at coordinate 143,852,346 of NC_133508.1, read as the reverse complement.
AGTTTATTTACCTTGCTTTTTTGCTTTTTCTCAACTTCATTTAAAAGTAGTAAGAACAAGAACTTTAATTCAATTTATGTATGAAAGCTACTTAGGCAAATTAGGTTCTGTTTATTTTCTTTAGCAATATCACAAAATGTGAAGGTTGTTATGGCATATTACACTATGAAAGAGTCAACAATATAATGATTAAAATATTTCTACTTTTCATCATGCTTATAGGACTTTAAAACAATTATCTTATTTAGGGCAAGAGAACTAATTGCCTGGGTTGCCTTGGACAGAAAGCACAGTTTGGTGATGGAGATTACTGCTGAATCATGGTTATATTTTATGTGAGTAGTGTGAGCATGTATCATGAAGATAAGTTTTAACATATTTCTACATAAGAAGATAGTAATTATTTCCTCAATCTCATCACGATTCCCCTGATAAGGCATTTTCTGATAATGACTCATTTAAAGTTTTCAGGCATAATGATGCGTGGATATGGCCATGTAACCTCTTTTTAACTGTTCCCCAAATATCTGTCTGGCTCCGGTGTCAATGTTGTGTTTGAAACCTGCACAGCCATCTTTATATCATCCTATCTTTATAGTTTAGAGCAGAGAAATTCATGGTTCTGATTCACAGGTATTACTGTTTTGCTACAATGTTCAAATAATGGTCCACTAAAAATCTTCTTGCAACAGAAAGAAGTCCACTCTCCTACTATCAAGGTCATTACTGAAATCAATGCTTTCAGTTTAAAAGCACAGAGATGCCATCTAGCAGCAGTCCTCAGAAATTCCCTACACAAAAACAGTCCTTTCCCTATAAAATTGAGCAATAATTGAATTCCTATAAGCTTTCAGTGTTTGAAATTTTGCTTATAGAACAGTGATTTGGCATATTGTCTATAATTCAAACACTCCATTACAAACGAAATTAACTGACATCTCTTAAAATAGGCTGTGAAATACATTTGAGTTTTCTAAAAAGAACTGGAAACTTACTAATTATAATGTAATTAAGAAAACATATTTTACACAAACTTTCTAAAAGAAAAATTGATCATCTGTCTCTACAAAAATACAATTAATTAATTATTGTAAATTGCCTTTCTTTTTGGGAAGAGAATACCAATCTTGGCAATATTTTGATACAGTAAATGAGAGAAAAGAAACTAAGTACATGCCAGAAGTAAGCTCATCCTATGAACAATGAAACTTGGGCCATTTAAAAAAATTTAAAAACTATATTGACTTTCAAGTAAATTACCTTACCATAAGATGGCGATACTTAAGCACTTTATAAAATGCCATATAGACCTGTAAGCTTCAGTGACAAAAAACAAAACAAAACTCAGCATTATAAATGTAAACATTATATGGTCTTCCATGAAATAGAATTGGTACTGTTGTTAGAAAACCCAGTTGTCTTCAGATAAATTAATATATAAGAGGTGCTTTCTAAGATTTAGATTTCCAGTATTTGATATATGTGAAATCCTATACCTTAAAAAAAATCCATTCAATTTTAAGAGCTCTTCTATTTAGCCATTTTGTGCTTATTAATGTGATATGTATATATATGTATCTGTTTATAATAAACAGAAAGTATAAAAATATAGAATAATACTTAAACTAATTTGAAAATTCGACATATGTCACTCCTGATGTATTAATATGTAAAAAAGCAGCTGGTTAGCATTTCTGTTCATTTAAGTGTTATCACAAATCTTTTCTTATTTGTCCAAAAACTATATTTCTATAGTATTATATTATTTGGATTTTTAATTTCACCAGATAGAATTTGCTTTAAGAATCCTGACTTTTAAAATCTAAGCCCTTAAGTGACCAGCAGAATAAAAATAAAATTTTAGAAAATTCTTAATCTATAACCTAATTGACAATTATTTTGAGGACACAATGATGCCATCTGTAATTTTCTGAAGGATGGGCAATATAAATATATGTTATACAAATATAAATATATAATATAATACAAAAGTGCTTCTCTTCATTTTTTAAGCAGTATTTTGTCTAAAAGTCCCAAAACTTTTTACATTAAAATCACCTGTTTTGAACATTTTTAAATCGTCTGTAATGTTGTCTATGGTGTAGGACAAATATCTTTTGAAAAAAAATCATCGTTTGTTCTTTGTACACTGTATTGCAGTATGTAGTAGCTGAGAAGGATAGTTTGAAAAGTTAATGTATGCCTTCTCTGGATTTTTCGGCTCATTTGTGGCAAATATGCACAGTTCATTCTGAAGAAAGTAAAAAGTTTCATAGCACTGAATGCATACAAATAAACTCACTCAAACTAGAAAATATTATTTTTACCAAAAGTACATTGTTTATTTTAAAAATTTGTCTCTATGTTTAACAGAAAATTATCTATATGTTTAATTTTGGAAAGAAAGGGGTGCAAGCAGCGAAGATATTTATGCATCAAAGATACCAGATAAATCAAATCACATATAAAATTGTTAATGAAGCTCTACATTTCTGAATTTATTTTAAAGAATGACAAATAAAACTCGATTTAAGTCAAGCGACTTTTTCTTCAGTAACTTAGTGATTAACTTTGCTTTAAAAAAGCTGTTTTACTAAGAATACTCTCAAATGAGATATACAATGAAATGTGTTTAAAAGTTTTAAACAATATCATGTAGAAAGAGTGGCAGTTGATAGAATGTGTCACTGCAGCATGCAGAGTCAGGAAGAAAAAAATATTTAAAAGCAAAGTCAACACTTTTGCCACTTTAAGTGTAAAATGCTTTAAAGTTACATCTTTAAAATATTCTTTTAAGATTTTTAAGATGACATTCACATAGTGCGAAGCTTTTGCATCAATAATACCAGTACAATCAAAGCTTTAAAATAAAATGAGTTTATTCACATCAGTTCCCTCTAAATATGAAAGAGTACAGAAATAATTACAAGTATATATGATTCTAAGTTTTAACTATATACTATATTAGGCCTAGAAATATCACAACCACAGTATTAAATTATGCTTGGTTACATCTTAGTTCTATTCAGTAATAAAAGGAAACTTAATTTGTCTACGCTACATACATGATGTAAAGCTCTAAAAACAGCTTTCTAATATTCCAAAATGTAGCTTTTATTAGTTTTACAGCATGGCATCGTTCTTCCTATAGTGTCAAATTGCTGTTGACCAGTTAAATAAGTAAAATAATATATTGTATCTCTTACTCTTTTTCATCAGATGGCTTATCTCTTATTCCCTCTCATTATGATTTTCTTAGAATGCTGAAGCTTTCAAATTACCTCACTTTGTCATCAAGACTTTTCTCAGACATCGTTGAAAATATTTGTCCATATTTGCCTGTCTTTTTATCAAAGGAGTTTAGCGTTCACTTTAATTGCCAGTAGTAAATAATTTTCAAGAGTTCAATATTTATGAGCTAACCCATCCTTCCTATTGCCCTCCTTAGTTTGTTAAGATTCTCACTTCCTGTTTCTTAACACTGATAATCAGAACTTCCTCACTGCCCACTATTTTCTTAATGAAAAGAAAAAAGCAAACACAAGCTCCTTTCACGAACGCCTCTCAGCCATGGCAGAGAGTATTGCTCTGCTGCTCTGCCGTGTGTGTTACAAGCAGCATCCCAAATGTTTTGGACACAAACCGCAGCACGTCTGCGATGGGAGTATTATTGACCAGGATCAGCTGGAAAACGCTTCCCTGCTTTCAACAAAGAAACGGTTCACCATGTCCTAATACATGTTTATAAACTGCATTGTTTCCACCCGCAAACTCCTTTGAATTGCCCGTCCGACTTAAAGAGAGCATTAAGCAGTTGGACACGGAATAAGCTAATTCCCCGGAGAGCCGCATTGCTCGCTGCCCATGCACATTTTATTTTCTCCTGGTCCCTCCCCCCTCTCAGTAGGACTCTACCTTGAGGAGCTATTCCTCCGGTAGTTCACCTTGTTATCTTCTAAGCAGTGGGGATACGCCAGGCACCATAAGGTAACTGAAAGAGCTGTCTCTCGTGCCGATTTTGGCATATTTATTTGCATTTTTGGTAGTTTGTTACATATTGCACGTTTATTTCAAAAGAGACTCAAAATATTGTTCATACCTTGGAAGGGTCTAATCCAGTAAGCAAAGACAGCAGCAGGAGATTGAGAAGGCTGGACGTCGCCCGCATTCTGATCTGGGTTTTTGCCCCTTCTTTACTCTCTTTTATGTAGGCACTCCACTCACTGCAGAGACCTTTCCCTCGTCAGTTGCACTTTCTGCCTGCCAGTCAGAGCAGAGTGGAAGCAGAGGCGGCGGCAGCAGCAGTAGCAATAACAGCAGCAGCGGCAGCGGCAGCGGCAGCGGCGGCAGCCGCCCTGGGGGGCGATCATTCCGCAGGCATTCTCAGAGCTAGGAGTCCGGGAGCTCAAGAGAGTGGGTTGGGCTGCAGTGGGCGCTGGCCGCGGTGCTGAAGCTCCTCCAACCTGAGCGCCCCAGTTTACCCTCTCCCCCGCGGCTATATAGCCAGCCCACCTCAAAAGTTTTGACCCAAGGAATAGATAAAGGGAGTAACTGCTGAGAGAGGTGTGGAGACCTGGACAACGGATATGACATCACTACAGCTCCTGGGGGTTTCGGGGGGATATTTTGCGGGGAATTTGTTAACCAAACAAGGATTGACTCTCGCGCTCCAGTTCCAGTTTGCCGGCAACTTGAGCTGCAGAGTAGAGAGTCAGCTAAATACAGGATTATGAAACAAATAGTGCACTGGAACCTTCTGCTGTCATTGACAGAGGACTTGATATCATATTTAGTGCTTTAAACAAACTTTGCAGTGCAGACTATCAGTGTGTGTTTGTTGTCCAAGGCACACGATTTTCAGCTGTTAGAGATGAATGTGGTTAATTTATAGATGTGTGCAGTCATTTATGAATACCTTATTGAATTTGTACGTTTTGATTAGGTATTAATGTATCTAGGGATTTTGGTCATCTAAAAACACTATGCGTAAATAGAGGCTTATATTCTTCTTTTAGTTATAAGTGATATATTCCATTAGTGATCTGCCAACTGAAATATCCTCATCCCCCCGATACACACACCCATACCTAGAAATACAGTTTTTCTGTCAGTCTGACTTGTGCTTTTACTTGAGGAAGAATTCACTGATAGATGGATAGTGGGATGGGAAAACTGATTATTTCTAAGCTTTCAAATACTTCTGTAATCTAGGGCTCAAGAAAACGTAAAATAGTTGCCTCACAAGAGCAAAGAAAAGGTAAATGGCAAACTAAGTCTCTTACCCCACATCATTTAACTTTACTTGAGCAATTTCATTTCTTTTAATATAGAAAAACTAAGTGTTCTCAGTAATATAAAAAGTTAGGAAGAAGTTGGCAGCCACTCTGAAACATCCCTCTCGTACAGTTATGCCTTTAGTATTTCCATCTTCTCTTGATTTTTCTAAAAATTATACTTTCTAAGGGTTAAAATATATAAACTAGAGCTGTAGACATTGCTTTCTTTTACTTCCACATTTTAAATACAATAAATTGAGATATCAGACACATACCGAGTACAAAATCTCCATCAATCTTTCACTGAAAATACATCCTATTTTTAAATGTAAGAAATCTCAATTAGGACTCAAATACATTTGGAAGTTATTTCTCCAAAGAATTTACATCATATTGCATCTGTTTTTATCCTAATATTATAAATGTGTGTATTGTTACTTGAGGTCTTTATTTTCTATAAACATAAATGGCATGAAGTTCACTACATGTGAAAATTCTTTTTGAAAAAATGGATCATACATAAAATAGAGATTGTAAAATCATAGAAACAAAGTGAAATTTCTTATGATGCTGTTAATTTAATGATAACCTTAACAGTCATAATCATATTTAGAAGTTCCCATTATTTTCTAGCAGAAAAAGAAAAAGAACTTTTTTTTTGGGTAATAGATACAGCTACAGAATTGTATCACTCTTTGGGGTAACTTCCTAGAACATATTTTCAAAGAGTTTTTTTTTTTTTCCTTTTGTTTCTTAACCTAGACTTTTTCTACCTCTCTACATCTACATATTTATCTATCTATGTAGCATAAAATAAGCATAATTTTTCAATAAATCACACCGAGAAATTATTGAATATTCTGCATCCATTTAAAAATCTGTCACGACTATTAAGATTGTAAATGAATTTGCAGAGGTGTTGTGACTGAATGATTATAGTAGTGTATGTTTATTATCCTTTCTCTAAATACATTTTTTGTTATTTGTATTTACACATGCTTTTCCCTCTTCCCAAGATGTCTTTTACCATCTTTTTTACATCTCTGCCTCTCAATTAGCAGGCAGTACCTTATAGTTGTTTGAGTAGAGTTGTGTTTGAATATAGTTGTGTGTATTTAACAGACACACACAGTAATATGAAAATATAATCAAATCAATTTGATCACTTCAAGATAAACAGGTATTCTTATAATGTAAATGCTGTGTTTTTTTTCTAGAAACAGAATTACTATGATCTCATACATGGTTTACAATATTAGTGACTGGAGCAAAACTTTTATGTGGGCATAGTTCTTTTTTTCTTTAACTCTTCTTTAATATGGCATTGGAATGTCATTTGTAACAAGAAGTTAATAGGAAGATGAATTCTATGAAAACTTGTCAGAAAAATGTGATGGAAGATGATAATATTTAAAGATACAAAATAAGTAATATATGGTAATGATGTTACAAATAAAAACAGATGGTCTTAGCATACTTACAACATATTTTTCATAAGAGAAGCTTAGTCATTTGTAAAGAATAATCAAGTTCAGTAATAAATCAAAGCTGTATTAAATATGCCACTACCAAACAAAAGCTTTAATCTAAAGAGTACAAATTCACCAATACCCTACCATTCCTTTATCTCTCTTCTAAAATAAAACCATACAGTTGCGTAGCCTCTCTTAATCATAACTATTGATTTTAGTTAGTCACCTGTTTTGTAAAAAAACCCTCTTATAGTATATTTTCATACAATCAATTTGACAACATTGTAGGTGACATCATATCTTATTTGTACATTGCAATCTAGGGAGCATTTCTCATTGCAAAAAAAAAAGTCCAAGTAGTTCTTGATATTGTGTGTCTTTCATTAGCTAGTCAAAAGAGTTCTACTAAAAGTAATAAATGTGCATCTTTCTGCATTTGTTTTCACTGCCACTTTAGATTGGTAACTGTAGTTAACTTAAAATTATACAATATAATTCATAACATAGATTTAAAAATCTTGCAATTTGGAATGCATGGATAAGAAAGTATTTGATATTTATACATCCAGCCAAAATTGGCCTTCTATGCCTACAATGGGTACAAAATTACTCCGAATTTTATAAAGCATTACAAAAAATTTTAGCCAGTAGAATCTACAGAGGTATTCATAAAAATAAGCTTATATGAAGTTGTGGTACAATACAATACCTAGAACAAATGATAAAAATTTTAAAACGTGTGTGCCCAATATTACAAAAGTTCTTAATTCTATATTTGGTCATAGTGTTCGGTAAATGCTTTATGCATTTTAGTTTTCTTTTGATAAGAGACTGTATGATATACAGTTGACCTTTGAATAATGTAGGTATTAAAAGTGTTGCACTTCTGCATAGTTGAAAATTTACAAATAATTTTTGACTCCCCCAATTTTAACTAAGAACCTACTCTTGACCCAAAAGCTTACTGATAACATAAACAGTTAATGTCTAGTTTGTGTGTTATATGCATTATATACTGCATTTTTACAACAAAACTAGAGAAAAAATATGATTAAGAAAATCATGATAAAATATATTTACCATTTATAAGTGAAATTGAATAGTCATCAACATCCTCATCCTTGTCACCATTATGTTGAGTAGACTGAGGAGGAGGAGTCTGTTCAATTCAGGGGTGACAGAGGCAGAAAAGATGTAAGAGATGGGAAGAGAGACAGGAGATGTAGGCACTGTTAGTGTAAGTTTACAGAAATATGTCATAACTTCCATATGACTTTTTACTTTTTTATTTTTTTAAACATGTTTATTTTTTATAGGTTGACTATGCAGTACTGATCTTTCTTTCCTCATTTGCTTTATTTCATTGCCCATCTCATAGAAGGGTCCATGTCACAAAAGAAGTCAAAAGTAGTCTTGAATCCTTCTGCTAGATTGTCTAATGTCAATCTATTTTCTGACACTGCATCTTCTATGTCTTGCTCCTCATTGCCTTAGCACTGGTTTGGAGGTACTCATCTCCATCAGGTTACCTTCTTTTAATTCCTCGGTTGTGGTACCTGTTAGCTATTGAACTTCTCTAAGATCCATACCTTGAATCTTTTACCCCTTACCTTTTTTTTTTTTTTTGCCATATCTACAGTATGTTTCACAATTTCCTTAATTGACTTGGTTGTAAATCCTGTGAAGTCATGAACAGCATCTGAACACAGTTGTGCTTGATGGCCTTCATAGCTTTTTCTTTTCTTTTCTTTTCTTTCCTTTTTTTTTTTTTTTTTTTGAGACGGAGTTTCGCTCTTGTTACCCAGGCTGGAGTGCAATGGCACGATCTCGGCTCACTCCAACCTCCGCCTCCTGGGTTCAGGCAATTCTCCTGCCTCAGCCTCCTGAGTAGCTGGGATTACAGGCACGCGCCACCAGGCCCTGCTAATTTTTTGTATTTTTAGTAGAGACGGGGTTTCACCATGTTGACCAGGACAGTCTCGATATCTTGACCTCATGATCCACTGCCTCGGCCTCCCAAAGTGCTGGGATTACAGGCTTGAGCCACCGCGCCCGACCCCATAGCTTTTTCTATAACAATGGCATCTTTAAAGGTGTAAGCCTTCTAAACTCTATCAAAGTTCTCTTCAATAATGTTGGTAATCCTTTCTATAGAGAGTGTGTGTAATGGGGCCTTAAAAGCCCTTATGATCCCCTAATCTAGTGGCTGAAAAAGAGACATGTTTGGGAGAAAATGGACCACTTGGATGTTTTCAGTGTTAAACTTTTGGGGTTCTGGCTTACCAGAGACATTGTTCGATATCAAGAGAACTTTTAAAAAGCCAGTCCCTTACTGACAAGGTATTTCTTTTTTTCAGGGGTAAGACATCTGTGGAACCAGTCCAGAAAAGAGGTTCTCATTGCCCAGGTTCTCTTAGTGTACAACGAAAGGACAGGCAGCTGGTGTTCATGTTTTTTATTCAAGGCTATGTGGTTAGCAGCTTTATTGATAAGAGTAGTCCTGATCATAAGCCCGACTGCATTTGCACACAGTGGTAGATTTAGCTTATCCGGTCCTGCCTTAAATCTCAGTGCTCCCTTCCCTTCCTTATTAATAAATGTACTTTGTGGCTCCCCCCCCACCAAGAATAGGGCCCTTTTGTCTGTGTTAAGAACTGGTTCAGGAAGATATCTTTTCTTTCTATAATTTTTTTAAGGGTGCCTGGAAATTTGTCTGTTACTTCTTGGTCAATAGAAGCTGCTTCTCTTATTATCTTGACTTATTTTTTTTCAAGCCAAACCTCTTTCAAAAATTATCAAACCATCTTTTGCTGGCATTATATTCTTCAGCTTTAGATGCTTCATCTTTCTTTTGCTTCAAGCTGTTATATAATCACTTCACTTTTTCTGGGATCACATTAGAGTGTATAGGTATGCCTTTCTTACAGGAGTCCTTACATGTACATAAGAGGTCTTTGGCAAAATATGTACTTTCTGGCATAGCTGGAATGATGGCTTCACACATTTTCTTTTCTTGTTTTTACAGTGGTTCTTACACATAATTCATTCATGTTAAAATAATGGGCAGCTACTGCTTCAGGCCTCAATCTGTGGCACAACTTTCTCTTGTAATGCCCTGAATTTTCTGTTCTTCTTGGAAGGACTTCCAGCATTGCTAGTGCCACTGCATACAATGTCATCATATTATTCAAGGGTATTACATAGAGGATTTTACTAAACATTATGAAAAGTACGTGAGAACCACAAGAGGTCACTTTTCACTGTGATATGCAATTGAGTAGATAGACAAAAGGCTCACTGGAGTTTAGTGTCAAGTAGATACTGGAAACTCTTCAGCTGACTGCAATAGCAATAGGAGGTGGCTACAAAATTATTACAGTAGTACAGTATGTAATACAGTTAAATTAATGCAGTTATGATGTAATACCGCATCTTTATATTGTTTATATTTCTTGCTATTACAAATGGCACCATTTGCAGTCTATGTTTTAATAAATTTTAACTTTTTAATAATTTATTTGTGTATATTTTATAATAGTAAATGATTAAATAGGGTAGTATCTACATATATTTTATGCATTCACGATACAGCTCATTTTTTCTTAACGTTTTCCATTTTTCTAGGCTATGCAGTTGGTCTGAAGATTTTTAATTGTTGCAAATATACAAAAAATTTTCAATATATTTATTGAAAAGCATTTGTGTATAAATGAACCTGTGCCAGCTTGTGTTGTTCAAGGGTCGACTGTACTTTTTTTCATATATTTTATACTTCCTCAGCTTTTCAGAGATGTTCCATTATTTTTTAAAATGCTGTTCCTTATTTTGGTTTAATCTACAATTTAACATTGAGAGGCCTAGTTATTTTAGAATAAAAATAAGAATAACTAAGCATGTAATACAAACCCCTTGAGCAATTCTTTATCTTTCACTATGTAAATGAAAATTGCCTTTGATTCATTTCCTAATGTTCTTGACCTGTCAGAGGACTGCCACACTTTCATTTTCTGCCTGCTGCTCTTCCTCTCTCTCTCGCTCAACTTTTCTTCCAGCTTTTAAACCATTTTCATCTAGATCCCCTACCTCTCCTAACTACTCTATTGACAATAGTACCCCAATTATTCTCTATTTATCCTATGTTCATGCCATGCTTTTACTGTCTGTCTCTCTTATTAAAACGTATTCTATGAAGGGTCTTTGTCTGTATGGTGTTCTACCTTAATCCAAGCATCTAGAACACTATGAAGGGTCTTTGTCTGTATGGTGCTCTACCTTAATCCAAGCATCTACAACACTATGAAGGGTCTTTGTCTTTATGGTGCTCTACCTGAATCCAAGCATCTAGAACACTATGAAGGGTCTTTGTCTTTATGGTGCTCTACTTGAATCCAAGCATCTAGAACACTATGAAGGGTCTTTGTCTGTATGGTGTTCTTCCTTAATCCAAGCATCTAGAACACTAAGAAGGGTCTTTGTCTGTATGATGCTCTACCTGAATCCAAGCATCTAGAACACTATGAAGAGTCTTTGTCTGTATGGTGTTCTACCTGAATCCAAGCATCTAGAACACTATGAAGGGTCTTTGTCTGTATGGTGCTCTACCTGAATCCAAGCATCTAGAACACTATGAAGGGTCTTTGTCTGTATGGTGCTCTACCTGAATCCAAGCATCTAGAACACTAAGAAGGGTCTTTGTCTGTATGGTGCTCTACCTGAATCCAAGCATCTAGAACACTATGAAGGGTCTTTGTCTGTATGGTGCTCTACCTGAATCCAAGCATCTAGAACACTATGAAGGGTCTTTGTCTTTATGGTGCTCTACCTGAATCCAAGCATCTAGAACACTATGAAGGGTCTTTGTCTTTATGGTGCTCTACCTGAATCCAAGCATCTAGAACACTAAGAAGGGTCTTTGTCTGTATGGTGTTCTACCTGAATCCAAGCATCTAGAACACTAAGAAGGGTCTTTGTCTGTATGGTGCTCTACCTGAATCCAAGCATCTAGAACACTATGAAGGGTCTTTGTCTGTATGGTGCTCTACCTGAATCCAAGCATCTAGAACACTATGAAGGGTCTTTGTCTGTATGGTGCTCTACCTGAATCCAAGCATCTAGAACACTATGAAGGGTCTTTGTCTGTATGGTGTTCTACCTGAATCCAAGCATCTAGAACACTATGAAGGGTCTTTGTCTTTATGGTGCTCTACCTGAATCCAAGCATCTAGAACACTATGAAGGGTCTTTGTCTGTATGGTGCTCTACCTGAATCCAAGCATCTAGAACACTATGAAGGGTCTTTGTCTGTATGGTGTTCTACCTGAATCCAAGCATCTAGAACACTAAGAAGGGTCTTTGTCTGTATGGTGCTCTACCTGAATCCAAGCATCTAGAACACTATGAAGGGTCTTTGTCTGTATGGTGCTCTACCTGAATCCAAGCATCTAGAACACTATGAAGGGTCTTTGTCTGTATGGTGTTCTACCTGAATCCAAGCATCTAGAACACTATGAAGGGTCTTTGTCTGTATGGTGTTCTTCCTTAATCCAAGCATCTAGAACACTATGAAGGGTCTTTGTCTGTATGATGCTCTACCTGAATCCAAGCATCTAGAACACTATGAAGGGTCTTTGTCTGTATGGTGCTCTACCTGAATCCAAGCATCTAGAACACTAAGAAGGGTCTTTGTCTGTATGGTGCTCTACCTGAATCCAAGCATCTAGAACACTATGAAGGGTCTTTGTCTGTATGGTGCTCTACCTGAATCCAAGCATCTAGAACACTATGAAGGGTCTTTGTTTGTATGGTGTTCTACCTTAATCCAAGCATCTAGAACAGTGCCCACCACTTGGCAGTCACTTAATAAGGATTTCATCAATAAATGAATGAAAGAGTTAATTTTTCAACCTTGATTTCCTCATGCATGTTTACATACCTAGGTGTCACTATGTAATTTCTTCCATCTCAAGCTCAATATTTCAAATGAGTATCTTTCCTAAATAATATTAGTTTGTGAAACAATTTTTTCCCCATTGCAACACAAGAAGTATAAAAGTCAGACTTAAATTCTACCTCACCTTTATCCTTTCATTCAGTGGATCAAAAATACTGTCAATTTTATCTTTAGAATATATCTAAATCTATTCTACTGTTCCCCTTACGCCCAGGCCAGGATCTTATTTATGTCACTTGAGGTTTTACAATGGTTTATTTCTTGCCTTGCCACCAGGTTTTGGGTTTGTGTGTGTGTGCGTTTGTTTTTACTTCTACTTTCAACTTGAAATTTTTTTTTGCCACAAAGAACTTGAGATAATTGATTTAAAGACTCATTTGGTCATATTACTCTCAGATTAAAGGATTTCAATGGCTTACTGACATCTATGTGATCAAGTGTGGAGTCCTTAAAATGGTTCATGCAGACTTCTGCATCACAGGGGCCCTGCCTTGCACTCCAGTTTCATTTCTAACTGTTGTCAACCAATAATTGGAACCCAGCAAATGTGTAGTAGTTGTAGGTCTTTTTTTTTGTTTTTTTTTGAGACGGAGTTTCGCTCTTGTTACCCAGGCTGGAGTGCAATGGCGCCATCTCGGCTCACCGCAACCTCCGCCTCCTGGGTTCAGGCATTTCTCCTGCCTCAGCCTCCTGAGTAGCTGGGATTACAGGCACGCGCCACCATGCCCAGTTAATTTTTGTATCTTTAGTAGAGACGGGGTTTCACCATGTTGACCAGGATGGTCTCGATCTCTTGACCTCGTGATCCACCTGCCTCGGCCTCACAAAGTGCTGGGATTACAGGCTTGAGCCACCGCGCCCTGCCTGTAGGTCTTTAACACTGTTCTACTATGAGATTAATAGTTTTCCTTTTGCCTGAAAATTTCTTATTCTGCATTTAAATTTTACTTTAAATGTCATCTCTTCTCTTTATTTGACCGTTAGTACCCCTCCCTCAAGATTTCCCTTCTCAGCATGTTTTATAATATCTTGTGTATGCTTTCATCATTGTATTTACTATGCTTGATTATTACCATCTACTTCTGTGTCTTTTTTCACTTAATTGTAAAGCTTTTTGGAATGTTTAGGTTATCAGTTGCTCTATAACCATTCTAAAATTTAATGGCTTAAAATAAAATAAAATATTATTAATGGTCATGATTTTGTTACAATTTTTTGCTTAGGATTTTTTTATGCAGGTGCAGTCAGATGGAAATTAGTCACGTGAAGGCTATACTTGACTGGATATTCAAGATGGCTCACCCCCATGGCCACAGTTGATGCTGGCTGTAAGCTAAGAGCCCAGGTGGCATTGTTGAATGGATCGCCTCTGTGTCATCTTTCTGTGTCACTTCAATGTCTTAAAACATGGCAGCTACGTTTTCAGAGAGCACCTTAAGAGCTGGTATTTTAAAAGAACTAGTCAGGAACTGTCAGCATTCATATGACCTGTACTGAAAAATTGTGTTATGACCTATACTTAGAATTCATTCCCAGGCACGGTGGCTCACACCTGTAATCCCAGCACTTCAGGAGGCTGAGGTGGACAGATCACTTGAGCTCAGGACTTCAAGACAAGCTTAATAATATAGTGAAACCCAATCTCTACAAAAAATACAAAAATAAAAAACATTAGCCAGGCATAGCGGCACACAGTGGTAGTGTGCGCTACCTGGAAGGCTCAGGTGGGAGGATCACTTGAGCTTGGGAGGTCCAGGCTGCAGTGAGTTGTGGTCTCACCACTTAACTCAAGCCTGAGCAACAGATTGAGACCCTCTCAAAAAAAAAAAAAAAAAGAAAGAAAAAGAAAAGGCAAGTATTTATATCTGCCTTTTTGTTTGGTTTGTTTTTGTTTGTTTTTTGCTTAAGCAAGTAGCTAAAACAAGACCAGATGTAAAAGAAGAATAATTAGACTATATCTGTCAATATAAAGCACAGCCATGTGCATACAGGGAGGGAAGAAGTTGAGGGCAGCCATGTTTGAAATTACATAGCAAAAGGGATTATTTTGCACACACATTTAAAAATACCCATGTTTCCCCTACCAATCATTAACCTATCTGAGTTGGATTTTAAAGATGGATTTTGATTTTCATATACTTTGGCAATATGGGCAAGTTTTTTTACAGTAAAAATTAGTTAAAAAATTTTTAGTAAAAAAAATTAATTAAAAAATATATTTACAAATAAACACCAGTATTACAAAGGGCTTTTGTTTCTAGTAATACAAGGCTAAGTACTTTGAACCAGGTCTGTTACTGAGAATGACTTTAAGAACCAGAAAAAAATGTCAATACAACTGCTTAAGGGCATTGGATAACAACAATGTCAGTGATGAAATATGGAATCAAGATCTGAAAGAGTAGAGAAATAAGAAGAGAGCCTGGCTTTTAGGACCTCTTTCCATTAAAAGTGACTGCTGTCTTCAGAAGAAGCTACCTAAAGACTGGGAAACTTATCAGCAAAAGTTGGTTTTGGAGGGAATAAAAAAACTTATACTTTATATTATATTGTGGCCCTTCCAAAGCTCAACATTATGCAACAAAATCCTATTTCTTAGTACTTAATTACAGTTGTTAACACAAATTTAAACTTAATTTTATTTTTCTTCTGGGGAGAGCAAAAATGAAGAAGTTGAAAACCACTGGTTTACAGTCGGCCCTAAGGGGTCCTGCAGGCTTTTCAGGGATGGAGATAAAAGAAGAGCAAAGTGAATTTTAAAAAGACTAAAGTGTATTAAGCGACCTAAAGAGGCATCCACGCTTCATGAGTTACACTTCATATAAACTTGATGAAAAGAATTAAGATGTATTTGTACTCTTTTTTGAACTCTGGATAATTCTGTAATTATTTAACAGATTTTTATTTGGATATGAATTGTACCTGCATCTATTTTCAGACATTGTGGGCATTAACTGAATTAGCAAATCAAATCACTACTTATTTAAATGTCTATTCTGTACAAAGCATTATGTTGCAGATAGTACAAAGACCCCAACATTTTTTTGTTTTTACTTTTTGTGGATACATACTAGGTGTACATATTTATGGGGTACCTGAGATATCTTGGGTAGGTAAGCAATATGTAGTAACCATATCATGAAAAATTTGTTATTCATTTCTTCATGCATTTATTTTGTATTACAAACAATCCAATTATACTCTTTTTTGCTATTTTGAATGTATGACTATTATTGGCTGCAATCCCCCTGTGCTATTGAATACTAGGTTTTATTCATTCTTTTTATATATTTATATATTTATTTATTTTGGTACCTGCTAATCAATCCCATGTCTCCCCTATCCCTCACACTACCCTTTCTAGCCTCTTGGAATTATTCTTTTATTCTTTATTTCCATGAGTTCTATCGTCTTGATTTTTTAGATTCCACAAATAAGTGAGAATGTGATATGTTAGTCTTTCTGTGCCTGGCTTATTTCACTTAACATAATGACCTCTAGTTCCATTCATTTTGTTGCAAATGACAGAATCTCATTATTTTTTATGGCTGAATAGCGCTCCATGGTATATATGTACTCTATTTTCTTTAGCTATTCATCTGCTGATGGACACTTACACTGATGCCAAATCTTGACAATAACAAATGCTTTTTGGGTACATAATAGGTGTACATATTCATAGGGTACATAGCCTCACAAGGTTGTAGAAAAAAAGGGAGTCTTCCTGCACTGTTGGTGGGGATGTAAATGAGCACAGCTACCATGGAGAATAGTTTCGAGGTTCCTCCAAAAACTAAAAATAGAGTAACAATACAATCCAATGTTTAAGAATTATAGACTCATGTTGAAAAAACAGTCATTAATATATGAAAAATTAGCTATTGTATAAAGAGATACATATCCAGTGCTGTGCAAGATTACTTATCGAATAAATTATTGACTAATAAAGCTATGGGTTTAGAGGAATAAAAATTGTTTAATTTGACTTTGAAAAGACTTAATTTGGCTTTTAAAAGATATATAGGATACAGATAATTTTTAAATGCCATAGAGAAGATATTAAACTAAACTGATTTTTGAAAAATATATTTACTTCTCTAAAAATGTCATCTTGCCTATTTTAAAGAACAATTTTAATGTTGTACCAGCCATTAAATACTATTTTTCAATGTTCAAAATTATAGCTCTCATTGAAAATAAATATTTTTCAAAGATTTTATTTAACTCTTTAGATAAGAGAATCAGAAAAAAAAGTTATAACTAGTAGGAAGCAGAATTAACAGAGCAGACATATTTATAAGCCATTAGAAATCCTAAAATGAATTTGCTTAATAGATTCAAAACTGGCCTCTTCCATTAGGAAAATAAAATAAATTGAACTTCTCCCAGACAGACTTTGCGTTTCTTTGAACAGAAATTGTTTGCATAGATATATATTTTCTACAAATTAATTTCTATCTCTCCAAGATTGAAAAATAGGCTTGTCAAAACAATGAAAGGCAAAGATAACCTGTAAGGTTCACAGGAAATGTTTCTTAATACTTCTTTACAAGATAATGGAGAAGTTGCCTTTTAAATGTATAAAGCGTAATATAAATACTAAGTAGCTTGCAACTTACAAACTAATTATTAATTTTTTTGTATTAGATATTGCGATATAGTTTAGAATACTCGCAGACATGTATGGGAAAACTGCCTGTGGGAGGCAGGACAAAACAAGACATAGAGAGAACTTCTAGCCACCTACTGGATTAGCTAGACATGCAATCCCAAACCCAAGAATAATTGAGCAATTAAAAACTTCGAAAAACTTATTTATATTTTTTAAGTATACAAGAATTCTACTAGGCTGAACCTAGTCTCCTCTTTTGACAATACATGGCTGGACAAAGCTAATATGTAATTTCCTCTCAGTAAAACTATTTGGAGTTCAATTATTTTAATTTTCCAAAAGCACAAGCTAAAACAAAAAAGGGATAAAAAATTGGACTTCATCAAAATTTTAAATGTTTGTCTCGTCTTTAAAAATACAATATTAAGAGACTGAAAAGGAAATATTTGCAGATCATATGTCTGACAAGAGATTAATATTCAGAATATATAAAGAATTACAATTCAACAACAACGAACAACTTGATATTTAAAATGGGCAAAATACTTGAATAACATTTTTTCAAATAAAACATACAAACAGCCAATACACACATGAAAAGATACCAAATGCCACTAACTATTAGAGACATGAAAATAAAACTATGATGAAATACCACTTTACATCCATTGGGATGGGTATTATCAAACAAGACAAAACAGAAAATAAGTGTTTTGGGTATGCGGAGAAATTGGAACTTGGTGCATTGCTGGTGGAAATGTAAAATGATGAAGCCACTGTGGAAACAATGTGATAGTTCCTGAAAAAGTTAAACACAGAATTACCATATGATCCAGCAATTTTAGATATATATCTAAAAGAACTGAAATCAGAGCCTGAAACAGACATTTGCACACCAATGTTAAGAGCAGCATTATTTACAATAGCCAAAAAGAGAAAACAACCTAAATGTTGATAAACAGATGAATGGATAAACACAATGTAATACATACTTGTAATAGAATATTATTCAGACCTAAAACGGAATAAAATTCTGTTATGTACTATGACATCTATGAAACTTGAAAACATGCTAAGTGAAATAAGCCAGACACAAAAGGACAAAGATTTATGAATCCCTTTATATAAGGTACCTAGAATAGGCAAATTAATACAAACAGAAATTATGATAGAGGTTACCAGGGATGAGAGAAAGAAGACTTGATGAATACATAGACTCTGCTTGGCATGATGAAACAGTTCTGAAAATAAATAGTGATGATGGTTGAATAACATTTTGAATGTATTTTATGTCAATACATTGTATACTTAAAAATGGTTAAAATGCTGTTATGCATATTTTACAATTTAAGAAATAAATAATAAGTTATCAAGAGAAAACTAACAACCTGATGAACATTCTTTTATTTGAACAACTCCAAATGTCTTCTCAAGAGAGAGTGTATTGACCATTCTTAATGAGGGAAAAAAAACATGCCATTATAACTTAGTTCGATAGAGAAATTAAAGTTTTTGCTTTCAATATTCCGTTACCTTTTGTAAGTATTGCCTTTAGATTTTGAAAGCAAATCAGATGGACCAAGTAATATCTGGTACCAAAAATTAAATTTGGGACCCTCAAAGAAGTAAAGCTGATACTGTTAATTGTAAGAAAATAATTCTATAGAAAAGGCAGAATTTGCCTTTTCCTTTTATGGAATCTACTTGCTGCTTGAGTGGTATTTGCAAATTGTGTTCCATATTTGAGGCTTTATAATCTCTTAAGTGAGTTTGAGCTTGGAAAGGAAACAGTAGGGAGTCTGGTCACTGTGCAATGTAGCTTAGTGGATTAATTTTACTACAAGTAAACAAAATGACAAAAAAAAAATAAAACAAGGCAGTTCTTGTATTTTAACCAAATTCTGCTATGTAATGCTAGAAAAGTTTGAACTACATTTGTTATGGTTATACCTAGCAGGTTTCTAGTACTTTCTAATAGACTTAGCATGTTGATTTGAGATTATTTTCCATGTTTGACTGTTATAAAATATGACTTAAAGTTTAGATAATTTTATTAACTTAGAAACTTTCTTAGGAAATGGCTCTTTTAGCAACCAAACAGCTTAACCAGAAACAAATGTACAAAGAAACAAGAGGAACAAACATTTATTTTTATAAATTTTCTTTTTAAAATGTCCTTTAAATAAATCAAGAATAAGATAATTTGAGATGTGGGTGATGGTTGGGGAGAAAACTGATATCAAAGACTCTCAGATATGAAGGTTATTAATGTTTTATTTATAAGTGTTAATTTGAGCAAATAAATTTTAACTGTAATCAAGCAACCAGAACTGAGCTAGTCTGTGATTAAAGGCAATCCTTTTTAGGGGTGGAAAGAGAACGATCCCTTTCCTTCCAATTCGAAGGTCATGGCTGACGCTCCTATAAAAAAAGCAGGTTAACAAGAGTAAAGCATCACAGTTTTAAATGACTTAAGAATCTTCAGAATGAAGACTCAAAGATACGGGGATACCTATTCATTTTTATGGTTAGGTTCAATTAAATATGTACAGCCATGTTGAAATATGATCAGATATGAAGAATTTGATCTAATGATAATAGACTGAGTGGGGGAACTCAGCCAGTCCTGTCTCAGTTTTTCCTGGTACAGGCATTCCTTCCTCCTGGGTATGGTATAGAACCTTCTGGAATGAGAGTCTTAATTTGTTTATGGCCAGCTTTGGGGATGTTATTGTAATGATTTTAGGCCTTATGGCTGGCTTTGGGAAAAAGAATGGTATTTTTTTTTTACTTATCTTGGGGAAGAGAGAATCTAGTTTCTATGGCTTGCCTAGGGGGAGAATGAAAGCGAGAGGAGGCAGAAGAAGGTTAGAGAGAGACTTTGCGTCTGAGGTTGCTTCTTAGGCTTTTACTTTGGGGTCTAACTTTTTGAGCCACAACACATTTTTAATACAAAAATTTCTCCCTCTAAAACAATCTAAATCCTTTCATTTATAAGAACATGAATGTCATGAATGTCTTTTGCTATTACCTTTGAGAATTAGAGATTATTATAGTACTCTCCATCCTCAAATAAGTAAGAGGCAAAAATAATGCATATTTTTCTTCTTTTGTAAATGAGCTTCTTAAAACTTTTGAAGTTACAGAACTTCCATTTTTAACTTGATGCCTGGAAAGATATAGGAACAAATCATCAATCAACTTTGACAAGACCTTCATGATTTCAGGTACCAGATAATAATGAACTTTATGTGCAGAACGAATCTTGTAAAACCAATACAATTTTATCTTAAGAGAGGATATTAAAGCAAGTAAGAAAAAAGTGTTGGTTTTTCAAAGGTTTTGATTAGGGCTCGGATGACAAAATCATCTACTTAGAAAAGATAGTCCAGGTTAGGCATTTTGCAGAAACAAAAATCCACGGAACCACCATAAAACTTAGTTTTTACCTACTGACTTTGGTTTATCCAACATTTATGTCCTCTTCCACCCTATGATAGTCTCATGATGTTTATTTTTGTGAAGGGACTCACAGTTTGATATTTCAGAAGTACTGAAGGAAGACAAAATGTGCAGAATTTTGGTGTAGAGTATGTAGCTTACTATAGGAATAGCATGACAATTTACTGAATTTTAATAGTTCATGGAGCTTAATGTCCAGTCCTTTAGTATTTAGTTAAAGATGACAGAAATGTGACTGGTAAATTTTTAGGCTAATGAGGCTATTCCATGGGTCCTTTCTCTAATTAACTTTCGTCTTTTGCAAAGCCATGAATTTAGTTACAGCAAAGAGATTATCATTTATATAATCACAACTGAGCATTTAACAAAAATGTGAAGATTCTTCTAAAATGCAAATCTGATCCTTCTGAAAATCGTTCTGTGGCTCCCCATTGACTTGATGACAAAAGTATAAGTCCCTTAGCATGGCACCCAAGGGTTTTAGCATTTGGACCCAACTCTCTCTAGAATTAACTCTCCTAATTTTAGATGAAAATAATCTAGTAATATTGATTGAATTGTAAGTCCTCCAAAATGCCATGTGCTTTTACACAATAGGCCTCTACACAAACAGAACCTTCTACCTTCAATTTATTTTCCCGACTTTTGTATTTGATTTCACATCTCAATTTTCTCTGCTCTCCCCTTCTGGCTGTTTTAGAAAGTCCTTTTCTAGATTTCTATTACATCTCAAGCCTGCTTCTGCTATGACATTTATCACATTGAGTTGTAATCATGTGTCTGCATCTCCATTTCTCTCACTATGCACCTTCAGACCTGGAACTGTGTCTTTGACATCTCTTTTCAAACCATTCAACACAGTGCTCAAAGGAATCATGAAACAAAGGATAAATGAGTAAATGATTTTGCATTTATACCTCATAACAACCATCAGAGTTTGTAATTTTAATTCTTTTTTACATTTAAGGAAAGAGAGATTCAAAAAGAACAAGTATTCTTTTATTGCCTAAGGTGACATAGCCAATGAATGGCAAATTCAGGATGCAATACAAGCCCTCAGATTTTAAATAATGCTACCACCCAAATAATCTCTTCCAATATGTGCCCAAGTAAAACTGATCTGTGTAAATTTCTCATTACCCAGTTTTTGCCATTTAAAAAGCATTGACTATCAAAAAAACTCAATGCAATTGTTTGAATTTGGTAAATAAAAAACACTATTAAAAAAATGGTTTGTCTTTTCTTAATATCAGCAACATTAACCATATCTGTGGCAGAGACTCCATGATTATATATTACTTTTCTCTGCACTAGTATACAGGTATCTCAAAAAACACTATTTTAAATATTAGCTTCCATTTGAAAATTGTTCAAGGAAAACAGGAGAACAAACTATTATTTTCTTTGGGATACTATTAGGTTTTTTGATTAAGAAAGGTAGAGGACAAGTTGGATTGTTAAGGGAGAGATGGAGAGTTATATATTCTACATAAAATAGAAAGAAAAATTTTTAGTTTTTACCAAGTGTCTCAGAAGAAAAATGCTAATCAGAGATGGGAATGAGGAAGAGGCAAATTTAAAGATGAGAGAAGATGAAAAAAAGTATTTCTTTAGAAGGAGTAAAGAGGATTCTAGCAATGTGAACAAGTTCCTCCCATGTGTTGTGAGAGGGACCAAATGGGAGGTAATTGAATCATGGGGGTGGGCATTTCCCATGCTGTTCTCATGATAGTGAGTAAGTCTGAGATCTGATGGTTTTATACAGGGGAATTTCCCCATAAAAGCTCTCTCATTCTATCTTGCCTGCCACCATGTAATACGTGCCTTTTACCTTCTGCCATGATTGTGAGGCTGCCCCAGCCACATGGAACTGTGAGTTCATTAGACTTCTTTTTCTACTCAGTCTGAGGTATATCTTTATCAATGGTGTGAAAAGGGACTAATACAGTAAATTAGTAACAGGACTGGGGCACTGCTGTGAAGATACCCAAAAATATAGAAGCAACTTTGGAAGTGGGTAACAGGTAGAGGTTGAAACAGTTTGGAGGGCTCAAAAGAAGACAGGGAAATGTGAGAAAGTTTGGAACTTCCTAGCAATTTGTTGAATGGCATTGACCAAAATATTGATAGTGACATGAAGAATGAAGTCCAGGTTAAGGTGGTCTCAGAAGGAGTTGAGAAACTTGTTGGGAACTGGAACAAAAGTGACTCTTGCTATGTTTTGGCAAACAGACTGGTGGCATTTTTGCCCCTTCCCCAGAGATTTGTGGAACTTTAAACTTGAGGAAGTTGATTTAGGGTATCTGATGGAAGAAATTTCTAAGCAACAAAGCATTTGAAAGGTGTGTTGGGTGCTGTTAAAAGAATTCAGTTTTAAAAGAGAAACAGCGTGGAAGTTTGGAAAATTTGCAGTCTGATGATGGGATAGAAAAGAAAACTCCACTTTCTGAGGAGAAATTCAAGATGTCTGGTTGCAAAAATTTGCATAAGTAACAAAGAGCCCAGATGTTAATCACTAAGACAATGGGAAAATGTCTCCAGGGCATATCAGAGATCTGTGAAGCAGCCCCTCTCATCACATTCCCTGAGGCCTAGGAAGAAGAAATGTTTTTGTGGGCTGCGCCCATGGCCCCCTGCTGTGTTAGGCCTAGGGACTTGCTATCCTGTGTCCCAGCCATTCTTGCCATGGCGAAAGGGGCCAAGACATAGCCTGAGTAGTGCCTTCAAAGGGTGCAAGCCCCAAGCTTTGGCAGCTCCCACATGGCAGCATAAATGTTTGGAACACCACGTGGTGTTGAGCCTGTGGGTGCACAGAACTCAATAATTGAGGTTTTGTAATCTTTGCCCGGTTTTCAGAGGATGTATGGAAATGCCTGGATGTCCATGCAAAAGTTTGGTGCAGGAGCAGAACCCTCATGGAGAATCTCTGCTAGGACAGTGTGGAAGCAAAACATGGTGTCAGAGTCCCCCTACAGAGTCCCCACTGTGGCACTGCCTAGGGCAGTTGTGTGAAGAGGGCCATTGTCCTCCAGACCCCAGATTGGTAGATCCACCAACAGCTTGCACTGTGCACCTCACAAGCTGAAGACACTGAAAGACAGCCTGTGAAAGCAGCCGGGAGGGGAGCTGTACCCTACAAAGCCACAGGGTCAGAGCTGACCAAGGCTATAGGAACCCACCTATTGCATCAGTGACCTGGATGTGAGACATGGAGTCAAAGGAGATCATTTTGGAATTTTAAGGTTTAATGACTTTCCTATTGGATTTCAGACTTGCATGGGGCCTGTAGCCCCAGTGTTTTGGCCAATTTCTCCCATTTGGATTGGTGTATTTATCCAATGCCTGTATCCCCAAAATATCTAGAAAGTAACTAACTTGCTTTTGATTTTACAGGCTAATAGGCAGAAGAGACTTGCCTTGTCTCAGATGAGACTTTGGACTATAGACTTTTGAGTTCATGCTGAAATGAGTTAAGACTTTGGGAAACTATTGGGAAGACATGATTGGTTTTTAAATGTGAGGACACAAGATTCTGGGTGGTATGATTTGGTTTGGCTGTGTCCCCATGCAAATCTCATCTTAAATTTTAGCTCCCATAATTCTCATGTGTTGTGAGAGGGACCTGGTGAAAGGTAATTGAATCATTGGGGTGGGTCTTTCCCATACTGTTCACCTGACAGTGAGTAAATCTAATGAGATCTGATGGTTTTATAAAGGGGAGTTTCCCTACACAAGGTTTCTCATTGTATCTTGCATGCTGCCATGTAACGTGTGCCTTTTACCTTCTGCCATGATCATGAGGCTGTCTAGCCATGTCATTAAACCTCTTTTTCTTTATAAATTATCCCATCTCAGCTATGTATCAGCATTGCGAAAACAGACTAATACATCTTTCAATTTCTTCCCACATTGCATTTTACACCTAGTGACTTGTAGAAATATTGAGTATACCATACCTACTGGAATTTTGTGGGGGTGGAGTGGAGTTTGAGTGATTCTTTTTTTCATAATAAGAAACAGTTTTGATTGGGCACAGTGGCCCTTGCCAGTAATCCCAGCACTTTGGGAGGCCACTTGAATCCAGGAGTTCAAGACCAGCCTTGGCAAGAGAGTGAGATCTCGTCTTTCCAAAAATATCTAATAATCATAAATAGCCAGATGTGGAGGTGCATGCTTATAGTCCCAAGTACTTAGGAGGCTGTGGTGGGAGGACTGCTTTAGCCTGGGAAGTTGAGGCTGCAATGAGCCATTATTGTGCCAATATATTCCAGCCTGGTGACAGAATGAGACCTTGTCTCAAACAAAACAAAACAAAAAATGAAACTTTTTAGGTAGGTTGACGTTATTTGTAGTAGACAAAAATACCACTCCCACACTCAAGAAACTTACAAAAGTTTTATAAACAACAAAAGTCAACTGTTCAAATGTAGCTGAGAGTTGCTTTTAAACACTAGTTAATAACATACAACTGTTTTTCTCTGAGGGATATTTGCCAATTGTGAGAGGTAAGAATCTGAGCTTGGACAGATGTGCTGCCAGAACAGAGAAGCCAGCAAAACTTTTGGCAGTCACATGGATTCAAAGTGACAAAATTCATTTGTGTAGATTCGACAAGCAGCTGGTTTCCCCTGCCAGACATTTTCCCAGTTTAGAAGCTTTGGATAGTCAGATAAGCTGAAGATTTATGAAAAGAATAATAAAATTTATTGTAGTTTAATGGTGCTTAAAAGACCAGGGATCAACTGAAAATTACCAGTCGAAAGCAGGAGGAGCGACATCTAAGAACAGGAGAAAATTTGTACTACTCTTCATTTTAGCAAAGTTGCAAACTGGATTCAACTCATCTCAGTCTTTCTTTAGACTAAAATGCAACAAGTCCATCAATTCATTTGCTTAGCAGAAGAAAGAGAGAACTCACTTTGCTGGATAATATGATTATGGAACCTCTAGAATTTGTTTATACTATGCCTAGTGTTCAGTCAAAAATTGTTAGGCATGCCAAGAGAAAAATAGATAATAGAAACAGATTTACATGGTTAAAATATTAGAAATAGTAGATAGATACTTTAAAATAACTTTTATAAATATTGAAAGTAGAGAAAAATAAGAAAAAATGAATTTAAAGATACAGGATTTCAACAAAAAATGGAATCTATAAAAAAAATTAAACAGACATTCTCAAACTCCAAAATTACTATGTCCAAAATAATGATCTCATTATGTGAGATTAACAGCAGACTAGTAACAGCAGAAATCATGTCAGTAAATTTAAGGCAGTTTAATAGAAATAAGTATTGTGGGCTAGAAAAACAAAAATGAAAAGAATAGAAAAAACAAATGAGATCACAAGATACATGTGGGACACACGGTCAACTATATGAGTATTTGGAGATCCTAAAATATATGTTACTGGAGTCCCAGCAGGGTAGGAAAAACTTTAAAATGTAGCAAATGTAATATTTAAAATAATAACAAAAAAATGTATACAACTGAAGGATGATATCAACCAATAGACTCAAGAGGCTCAGTGAATCTAAAGCACTTCATAGTGAAACTGCTGACAAAGACAAGAATCTTAAAACTAACCAAAGGGAGAAAATTATGTTCCAAGGAGCTACAGTATTTATCATCACTAAAGATAAAAGCCATATAACAATAAGATGACAACTTAGAAATGCTAAAACTATAGCATACAGGTTAAACTTTAATTCTAACCTTCCCCAAAAAAGACTCAAAGTTTGGCTGGGTGCAGTGGCTCACACCTGTAATACCAGCACTTTGCGGCTATCCTAAAAATAGGGCGTGGTGGCATATGCCTGTAATCCTAGCTACAGCTACTTGGGAGACTGAGGCATGAGAATCATTTGAACCCTGGGGGCGGAGGTTGCAGTGAGCCAAGATCACGCCACTGCACTCCAGCCTGAGTGACAGAACAGACCCTGCTTAAAAAAAAAAAAAAGGAAACAGGCTCAGAAAGTTTGAAAGTAAAAGGATTTTTAAAAATTGCCAAGCGAGTAGATGTACTGCTGGAAGGCAAAGCAGTTAGAGTTAGGTTATACCACTACAAATTCCTAGAACTTTAAAAATGTATCAGTTATTTCACCAGAAAGATAAAAAAATTAAAATCTATATCACCCAGTAACATAGTTAAATAGATAAAACAGCATCTGACAGCTAAAAACAGAACTAGATAAAGCCATAGAATGGGAGAATTTAACATACATTTGCCAACAGTATAAAATAATGAAATAGTGACTTTTTCAAAATTTGAAAAACACAATTGATAAGCTGACCTAATTGATATATTTGGAAACTAAATCTGACAATGACAAAACTCATATTATTCTCAAATCTATGTGTAGCTTTTACCAAAATTGATCCTACTCTGAATTATTAAGGGCATCTCCATAGCTCAGAGTATATTTTCTGACCTTAGTGAGATGAGTTTAAAATCAATAATGAAGTTCTCAGCTTCTTGGAAATTAAGCAGTACACTTCTAAATAACCCGTGGGTCAAAAGAATAGAACAATAGAGATTAGAAAATAGTTTGAACCTCATTTTAATGAAGGTGTATATCAAGCTGACACAGAGATAAAACATTTTCAGAAATGAAATGGTGCTTAAGTGAAGGGTGCACAAAAATGTCAGAAATCGCCACTGAAGAACTTATTCACCACCTATTCCCCAAAAACCTATTGAAGTAAAATATAAGAAATCTAAAAAAAAAAAGTAATATACATATTATTAAAAAGTTAAAACCAGTGATTTTAATTTTTATCTCCAGAACTTAGAAAAAGCATGGTAAATACAGTGCAAAGGAAGTACAATAAAACAATAATAATGCATTGAAATGAATATTTAATAGAGAATATCTTCAAGCCCAAATTATATCCTCTCAAACAATTAATAAATTTATGAATTCCTACAGGACTAATTTTTTAAAAATCACAATTAAAAAAATAGAAATAAAAAAATGTGAATCTAAAACACATTATCATTGTAAAATCACTGACAAAGGCAATACAGTGTCTATAATAGTTAAAGTGATAATTAACTGGTAATATGAATAACTTTGCACCAGTAAATTTTAC
Organism: Callithrix jacchus; assembly: GCF_049354715.1. Lineage (NCBI taxonomy): Eukaryota > Metazoa > Chordata > Mammalia > Primates > Cebidae > Callithrix > Callithrix jacchus. Next base: position 143,824,482 of record NC_133508.1, on the reverse strand, counting down.
AATTTAAATACATTTTTAAATTCCTTACAATTCAAAGTTTTCTAAAACTGATACAAGAAATAAGATTAGTATCTGATCTATTTAAAAAAAATGGAAAGTCTATGGATGCAGCAAACCACTACCATGGTTCTTGTATAGCTATGTAACAAACCTGCACAATCTGCACATGTACCCCAGAACTTAAAGTATAATTTAAAAATTTTTTTTAAATAAGCTTTCACATAAAAAGTTTCAATAAATATTTAAGGGAGAAATAATATCAGTCTTACACAAACTCTTTCTTACTATATAAAATAGAGGAGAAAATTTCTAACTCACTATAAAATCCAACATATGCAGAAAGCATAATACTTAACGAACAAGAGGACTTTATTCCACTAATGCTGGGTTAGCTTTCCATTAAAAGACAGTCAAATTCAATTCAGATCAATAATAAAGAAAGAGTGCCTTCGAAGACTGGGCATGGTTGCTCACATTTGTAATCTCAACAATTTGGGAGGCCAGTCGGGGAGGATTTCTTGAGCCCAGAAGTTTGAGACTGGCCTGAGCAACATAGTGAGACCCTGTCTTTACAAAAAAGGCATAAAATTAGCTAGGCACAATAGCACGGGCTTGTAATTCTAGCTACTTGGGAAGTTGAGGTGGGAGGATCACTTGAGCCTAGAAGATGGAATATGTGGTGAGCTATGATCACCTCAGTGCACTCAAGCAGGGGTGACAGAGTGAGACCGTGTCTCAAAAAATAAAATGATAAAAGAGTGATTCCAGAAGATTTATTAATTTGCAGATATTTATTCACATTATTCATAGAAAATCTACAAAACTTACTCTCAAGTTAGTCATAGTTATTTAAGGAGATACATTATCATCAACATGATAAGTGCTTTAAGGAATTCACACCAACAAAGAGCTATAGCGCCCCTTTTTTTGGGAGAAATTAGAGAAGACTATGAGAGAACAGCATTTAAGTCATGATTTTATTTCTTTATTCACCCAACAATTTTTTCTTTACGCTCCTTGTAGAGCAGGCTACCCCATAGGCAGTGTGCCCAGAGTAGCCTCATTCAGCCAATCATTGTTGATTGAGAACTTTCTGTGATTCAAGCATTGGCTAGGCAATAGGGAAGCAGAGATGAAAAAGAACCAGATTTAATATAATTCTCTTTAGCTATTATTATCATAGATTTAATATTCACCTTTATTCACAGAATATAAGCTTTGTCAGAACAGAAATTCTTTCTAATCTATTCACTGACTAATATGGTTTGAATGTCCACTCCAAAACTCATGTTGAAACTTAATCCCCAGTGTGGCAAAATTGAGACGTAGGGTCCTTAAGAGGGCTCTGCTCTTTTGAATGTCATAAATTAATGGGTTATCATGAGAGGAGAACTAGTGGCTTTATAAGAAGAGGAAGAGAGACCAGGCCCTGCTCTGACTCAGACCTCTGAAGAGAGTCCCTATCAGCAAGAAGGCTCTCAGCAGATCACTCCTGAACCTCAGACTTCTCAGCCTCCATAACTGTAAGAAATAAATTTATTTTCTTTATGAATTACCCAGTTTCAGGTATTCTGTTATAAGCAACAAAATATGGACTAACATAGTGACACATCTCCAGGACCCACTTTAATATCTAGCTCATTAAAGAAAACATATAATGTTTCATTAGAGGAGGGGGTTGTAGTTACTGTGAATATTTCTCTAAATACCTTACTTTTTGATCAGAGAAATATCTATGACAATCACCTGCACCTTCTAGTTACACTGAAGCTAGGTGTCGCAAATGTCCTAAAACAATCAAAGCCTCATTTCATAGCGCTCATCTCTTTAATCCACTTTATCCTTCTCACTTTCCTCTCTTTTCCCTCTGCTCTTTGCTTTACACTTCCCTTCTCCTTTTCTACTGCTTTTCTCTTTTATTCTCTCTGCCCCACCCTGCTGTTGCTTCTCTTTTTTTCTCCTTTCTCACTCTCAATGACCATTGGCTGCTTGCTTGGAATCTCTGGAGCTACTCTTTTAAGATCCACAAGGTGAAAAAGTGAGCACCATATTTTGACTGTGGAAATAGATGTCACTGTATCTGCTGCTATTTTGGAGAAGTATTTATATTCAAATATAAAGGATGAATCAAATGGACATACATGGTTGCCTCTCTCTTTGCTCATCCTCCTTTCCTCTCAGATATGATCCCACCCTCCATTCCCCCCACTGCCGCCTTCCTGGACATTCTTACATGCTTGGCTGTAGGAAAGCAATGAGTTTGTGCTCTGAAATCCCATGCATGGACCATAGCTGTTTGGCCCATGTTTGGGCAACTATCCCCAGCTAGGTGAATAAAATTGTTTTTTTAAATATTTTTGTTTGAGGATCTAGAGAATTGAGCCATGCTCTCTTCAGTTGTTTTTAAAAGAGTCAAGATTTACATTTTGCAAATTTTTATTAACCATATTTATTTGTCATGTGAAGAAAGCTGGTCTAGAAAAAAGTAGAATAAAAACAGGAAGAAGAAAGCAGTGACACCAGATGGAGTGCATTTATGTGTCCCAGTCTTCGGTTTGTCATTATTTAGCCCCAACCTAGTCTTTTGGGGTCAATGAAACAGCCTAATAGTCTTATAATGATTTATTGGATTTCTGTTTTATATAACTACAAGAGCAGGGGTTTCTACAAAAATCTTAGCAGTTTCTTAAACATAGCAGACCATTTGTGCCCCGTTTAATAATTCTCCCTGCTTAAAATAATAACTTTTCAAGCAATTGTCTAATTAGTTAAATATCAGCTGAATCTTGTTCGTATGTAGCTTACTTATAGAGGTTAATCGTATGTATCAGTATTCTAACTCTTTGACACTAGGACATCTATGAATGGTAAATGTAAGATATCATTATAAACCAGATTATTAGAATATACAATAAACTTTATTTAATAACCAAGTCTAAATAAATTGTTATGTATTAGAGGATTACTGATCACAAAACTTAAACTTTAAAATGAAATTATTTTTAACACTTTTATAATATTTCCTATGTGCCAAGATTTTTTTCTAACTGCTTTACATACAGTAGCCACTAAGTCTTTGAAGTAACCCTACAAGGATTTTCTGTAATTTTCTGCATTACACATATGAAGAAACTGAGGCATAGGGAGGCTAAGTAACTTGCTAAAGTTACAGAGCTTGCAAGTGGTAGAGTCGGGTCCTGAACCTGTGTGTGGTACCTTCAGCATTGTCGTTTGTAACCAAGATGTTATGTTGCTATCATTAGAATGATTAGCTTCAAATGTAAAAACATAAGATCTGTCACTTAGCAATATTTGTTAATCAGAGAAAAGGGTAAGCACATGTGGAAAATAAATGACCTGCTCTTTATGACTCAGATAGTCCTAGATCTAGGACAGACATGAATTCTGACTTCAGGTAGAACATGTTAGTCAATCATTTATTTAATAGATGGTACTACATTCATATCTGTCTTTTGTTCTCTATTAATAAGGGAACAGATTGCTAGTGATTCAGTTTATTTGAAGGAAAATACTATTGGATTATAGGTTTTGGGGTACATGAGCAGAGCATGCAAGACAGTTGCGTAGGTACAAACATGGCAGTGTGCTTTCTTTTCTTCTCCCCTTCACCCATATTTGGCATTTCTCCCCAGGCTATCTTTCCCCACCTCCCCCTCCCACTGGCCCTCCCCTTTTCCCCCCAATACACCCCAGTGTTTAGTACTCCCCTTTCTGTGTCCATGTGTTCTCATTTTTCATCACCCACCTATGAGTGAGAATATGCGGTGTTTCATTTTCTGTTCTTGTGTCAGTTTGCTGAGGATGATGTTCTCCAGATTCATCCATGTCCCTACAAACAACACAAACTCATCATTTCTGATTGCTGCATAATATTCCATGGTGTATATGTGCCACATTTTTCCAATCCAGTCTATTATCAATGGGCATTTTGGTTGATTCCAGGTCTTTGCTATTGTAAACAGTGCTGCAATGAACATTCGTGTACATGTGTCCTTATAGTAGAACGATTTATAGTCTTTTGGATATATACCCAGTAATGGGATTGCTGGGTCAAATGGAATTTCTATTTCTAAGGCCTTGAGGAATCGCCACACTGTCTTCCACAATGGTTGAACTAATTTACACTCCCACCAACTGTGTAAAAGTGTTCCTTTTTCTCCACATCCTCTCCAGCATCTGTTGTCTCCAGATTTTTTAATGATCGCCATTCTAACTGGCGTGAGATGGTATCTCAATGTGGTTTTGATTTGCATCTCTCTGATGATCAGTGACGATGAGCATTTTTTCATATGATTGTTGGCCTCATATATGTCTTCTTTCATAAAGTATCTGTTCATATCCTTTGCCCACTTTTGAATGGGCTTGTTTGTTTTTTTCCTGTAAATCTGTTTGAGTTCTTTGTAAATTCTGGATATCAGCCCTTTGTCAGATGGGTAAACTGCAAAAATTTTTTCCCATTCTGTTGGTTGCCGATCCACTCTAGTGACTGTTTCTTTTGCCGTGCAGAAGCTGTGGAGTTTCATTAGGTCCCATTTGTCTATTTTGGCTTTTGTTGCCAATGCTTTTGGTGTTTTGTTCATGAAGTCCTTGCCTACTCCTATGTCCTGGATAGTTTTGCCTAGATTTTCTTCTAGGGTTTTTATGGTGCCAGGTCTTATGTTTAAGTCTTTAATCCATCTGGAGTTAATTTTAGTGTAAGGTGTCAGGAAGGGGTCCAGTTTCTGCTTTCTGCACATGGCTAGCCAGTTTTTTTTTTTTTTTTTGAAGGAAAATACAATAAATACTATGAGATATAACAATATAAAATTTTTTTACATTTATTTTTTTAATTGTAATTTAGGTTCTGGGGTACAAGGGCAGATCATGAGATTTTGGTGGGGACATAGTCAAACCATATCACCCACTTTGTATAATATGTGGCAACTGCCTATCCAATGATGCCATCAAACCTTCAAAACTGCTTTGTGACATGGAGACCAAACACCCTACATTAAAAGAAAAAATATGAACACAAAGAACAGAAGCAATTATTGAAGGCCACCACTTCATCAAATGTATTTGCACTGAGAGCATCATTCCTAGTGGCTAACTCCACTGCTAAAGCTAAGAAGCCCTTTAGCATAGGTGAAGAGTTGATCCTGCCTGCTGCCAAGGACGTATGTCATAAACTTTTAGGAGAGGGAGCAATTAAAAAGGCAGCACATGTTCCTCTTTCAGCTAGAACCATAACCAAATGAATTGATAAAATAGCAGAGGATATTGAGGCACAATTGTTAGAGAGAATGACTGAGTCATTGTAATACGCAATCTAGATTGACAAATCTACTGATGCAATGCTGACAATAAGGCAACAATGCTTGTTTTTGTGTGATATATTTTTCAGGAGTATGTTCATGAGGATATGTTATGTGCACTCTTGTTGCCAACCAACACCACAGCTGCAGAACTACTAAGTCTTTGAATGATTACATATCAGGAAAACTGAGCTTGTCATTTTATGTCAGTATTTACATGAGCTGAGTGGCTGCCATGACTGGATTGCTTTCTTATTTCCCTATTCAGGTCAAAGACATCGCTTCTGTATATGAGTCCATACACTGTGTCATCCACAGAAAAATGCAGGCTAGCCAAAAAATGTCACCTAACTTAACATTTTGCGGAATGTGATAAAAAGTCTTAACCACATTAAAGTACATTCTGTTAACTCATATCTGTTAGTGCAGCTGTGTGAAGAGATGGACGCAGGGCACTCGCATCTTCTCTTATACACAGAAGTGAGATGGCTTTTTAAAAGTAGATTACTAGCCAGAGCTTTTGAGTTATGAGTGCCACTCCAGAGATTTCTTTTAGATAAATAGTCATCACTGGCAGCACCTTTCAATGACACAGAATGAGTTGCAAAAATTGTTTACTTGTGTGACATATTCAACCTGCTCAAGAAACTCAAACTGTCACTTCAGAGAAGAATGACCACCGTGTATAGGTTGGCGGGTAAAGTGGCTGCATTCAAAGCCAAACTGCAATTATGAGGACAATGAATGAACATTGGGATTTTTGATATGTTTCAAACATTAGCAGAGGTTTTGAAAGATACTAAGCCAGGGCCTTCTTGCTCCCAGATGATGCATGATCACTCACCTTACCTTTGAAATGAGTTTGAGCATTACTTCCAAAACACATAAGACCTCTCAACTGGGAAGGAATGGATCAATGACCCATTTGTTAATGACCCAGGTGAATCAAGTTTGTCCATACTAGAAGAGGATCAACTGGTTGAGATCACAATCGATAGCAATAAAAGTATGTTTAAGACAACTTCCAAAGCCCATACATTCAGGATTAAAGTCAAGATGGAATATCCTGAGATTGCCACAAAAGCACTGAAAAGCCTACTTCCGTTTCCAACATCCTATCTTTGTGAAGCAGGGTTTTCTGCAGTAACAGCAACCGAAACAAGGTTATAGAGTAGACTGGACATAAGCAATATACTTCACATGCCACTGTTTCCCGTCGCCCCCAATGAGACTGTCTAGTTGCAGGAAAACAAGCTCAGGGCTCCCACTGATTCTACATTATAGTGAGTTATATAATTATTTACTATATATTACTATGTAATAATAATAGAAATAAAGTGCACAGTAACCGTAATGCATTTGAGTCCATCCCTTGCTACCCTGATCCATGGAGAAACTGTCTTCCACCAAACCAGTCCCTTGTGCCAAAAAGCTTGGCGACCACTGTATTATTGGTTACACAATTGCCTGCCAGGGAAATTGTTTCGCTAGACCCAGATATGAATAGCCTTGGTATCAAATGCCTCAATTTCATTGTTTTTTGTTTTATTGTGTGTTTGTTTTCTGGAGACAAGGTCTCCTTTGTCAGCCAGGCTGGAGTTCAGTGGCACAATCCTGGCTCACTGAAGCCTCAATCTCTTGAGCTCGTTATACTCCCACCTTGGTCCCCAAGTCGCTGGGACTACAGGCATATACCACCATGCCTGGCTAATTGTATTGTATTTTTTATAGAGATCGATTTCACCATGTCACCCAGGCTGGTCTCAAACTCCTGAGCTCAAGCCATCTGCCTGCTTCAGCCACCCAAAGTACTGGGATTACAGGTGTGAGCAACCATACCCAGTCAAAGACCTCAATTTTACATTGGAAAGTTTAAACAGTTTAAAATACTTTAGAAAGTAAAGAGAAGCATATCGTATTTCAGTGTCATCTAAACCACAAGTATGTTTACCCTTTTCTCAGGGCATGAGGTCCACTTGAGCCTTGCTTGGTGTAACTTATTTTGCTGTGATACTTACTGAGTGTTCAGATCCAAAGCAACTCAGCTCAAATGTGGCCACTTCACTGAAAATGAACATAGACCATTGTCTCTGTCAGCTGGAACCTCTTCTGGTCATTTCTAAATCTTTACTATATGCTTATGTAAAGTCGGTTTATATATTTTCTCACTCTCCCTCAGTTGGTAAAAATCAAGTTTTCCTTACATGTCATCTTTAGTCAGATAGATACTCTTCATACAAAGCAGAAATAATTGATTTGAACTAGTGACTTAAGAAACTGGAACAAACTGCTCTTAATGGCTTTTATTTTAGGGTGAGTTACACAGTAGAAGGCAAACACTAAAAATTGCAACTTTCTATGGTCAATTCTTCATTCGTCCATTAAAGAGTAAAAGATGATTCAAAACAGCTAATTATTCAAAACATCATGTCTATTTGGATTTGGTATTTCTTCGTGTGTGTGTGTGTGTGTGTGTGTGTGTGTGTGTGTGTGTGTTTATATTGGAAAATGATAGAAATCTAGTTCAAGATGAAGGATTGAACATATACATTTATAGTTTTTCCCTCTAGTTATACTTTTAAATTTGTAGGATATAGATTTTTTAAAGACTTTTCTATAAAGAAAGGGGAGCAGAAATATCAAAGAAATTGAGGTCTCAATAAATCTGCGCAAGAGAAGTTATATAAAGGAGTGCTAACAGCGGAAGACAGAAAAGAAAAAAGCACAACCTCGAAGAGTAGAAACCAGAAACATTCTCCTGTTGGCCAACAGAGTTCTCCTGCCTGTTGGAACTCCAACAGTGGTAAAGAAAAGGGATTAATTAAAGATCTGTACAGAGAACACGATACTTCCTATTTCTCTCACGTATCCCTGCCCTACTGAACAAGAGAGCCACATTATTACCCTCAGGACAAAATCAGACAAAAAAGGATGTTCTCTTAAACACTGAAATGAATCTTGGGAGAGACAGTGAAGTTAATTTGAGTGCTGGCAGAACAATGAAAGCCTCCTCAGTTTAGCCCTTCACACAGCTCCATGCCTCCCACCACAAACACACACACCAGAACTCAGCTCCCCACATGCTCACTCTAGGGGCTGACACTCATGCACGAAACTCCCTGTTTTCCTATTTCCTTATTATTTTTCAGCATAACTTGGTTTTTAGAATATTTGGTATATATAAAATAACAAACACAATGAAGATAAATAAGGTACAAATAATAGGGCAAGCTAAATACACAGTTACATAGAACGTTAAAGTCTGCTTTTTGCCGGTTCCTACACCTTTGTACTACAAAAGTAACCACAGTTCTGAGTTACAGCTTGTTATGTTTCTTTTGCAATTGTTTTGCCATTTTAATAGTAAAGCAAATATATCAGGAACTTTCTCTACTTTTATATCACTGGCATCATATTGCACATATTCGCTACTGTCTCCTTCATTTATAATTATTTTATTTTTGAGATCTAGCCATACTGATGCATAGTTCTGTAATAACTCCTTGTATTTGTTTTACAGTATGTCATTGCCTAAACATGTCAGAAGTTATCATTCACTTATGATGGACATTTGTATCATTTGAAGTTTTTTCTATTACATTGCTGCTAGTGAATGCTTTGTATATCTCTGTTGGTGTATTTGTGCAAGTACAGGACATAAAATTATTGGATCATGTGGAATAAGCATTGTCAATTTTATATCCTATAATGTAAAATGCACTGATACGTGGTTCATTCTTGTTTAGTTATATGTTAAATTAATAGTAATTGAGCATAAATGATATGCCTGTCACTATTCCAGGACCTTGGAAAAATTAGTAAACAAAAGAACTGAAAAACATATGCCCTCATGGAGTTTACATTCTATTGATCAAACAGCAGTATGGAAAATATTTTATGATTAGGGTGTTGCCTGTTTTCATGTTTTGCCAATCTCGTTAGTATAAGTCACGCCATTTTGTGTTTTTAAACAGAAGAATATATTGTGTTCTGAAGTATTTTGTAAAACAACTTTATTCAGAAAAAATTTAAATGTATCTAATTGCACATATTTAAAATGTACTATTTGATAAGCCTTGACAAAAATATACACCCATCACACCATCACAACAAACAAGATAATGAACGTATGTATCACCCTTAACATTTCCTCACACACTTTTGAAATTCCTTTAGGCCACCGCTGTCTATCTTCTCCTGATTCCACTATTGATAAGCTTCACTATGAGATAATTTGCACATCCTGGTATGTTATATAAATGAAATCATATAATGTGTACCTTTTGTCTATATTTTTTCACTCAGCATAATTTTTTTAGAGTTAACATTGTAGCACCTTTCAATAGTTCTTCTTTATTGTTGATTAATATTCTAATGTATGGATTTAATACTTTATTTATCCACCCGTTGATGGACATTTGAGTTGTTACTATATTTTGTCTACTACCGGCAAAGTTGCTGTTAACATGTAGGGTACAAGTCTTTGTATAGACATGTGCTTTCATTTCCCTTAGCAAATAAATAGAAGCAGATGATGTGGATATGTTATATAATATGGTATGTTTATGTTTAACTTCTAAGAAACTGCCAAATTGTTTTCCAAAATGGCTGTACCATTTTCCATTCCCAAAAGTAGAGCATAAAAGTTCAAATTCCTCCTGATTCTCACAGTCACTTGGTGTTTCTGGTATGGTCAGATATTTTAAATTTTAGAAATTTTACTAAATGTGTAGTGGTATCTCATTGTTGTTTTAGTTTTTATTTCCCTAATGACTAATTATGTTGAGAATCTCTTTGTGCTTATTTGCAACTATATATCTTTAATGAAGTTTCTAAATCCTTTGCCCCTTTTTTAACTGAGTTGGCAATTATCTTATTATTGAGATTTGAGTCTTCTTTGTATATTCTAAATACATGTTTTCTAAAAATCAGATATATCCTAGCAAAATTTTCTTCTGCTATTTAGCTTGTCTTTTTATTTTTTAACAGCGTCCATAACAGAACATGTTTTAAAAGTTTTAGTAAAATTTAACTTATAAATTTGTTCTTTTAAGAAAACATTTTTGTTATTAAAAATCTTTGCCTAAATTAGGTGTTCCTCTACATTTTCTTTTAGAGATTTTATCATTTTATGTTTTACATTTAAGTCTGTGAACCACTTGAATTATTTTTTGAATTAACTGTGTGATATGAATTGTAGTTTCTTGCCCCTCCTCTTCCCCCCTCCCCTCATCTCCCCTTCCCTTCCTTTTTTCTTTCCCCTTTTGGGTATATACTTCTGTCAGGACTTATAAAATTGTACTTTTAAATATGTGCAATTAAATGCATGTAAATTGCTTCTGAATAAAGCTATTTTATAAAATGTTTTTAAAACACAATATATTTTCTGTTTAGAAACACAAAATGGCATTATATTTTACACTATCTACATTGTCAAAAAATAAAACAGGCAACACTGTAATCATAAAAACCTTCAAATACTACTGTTGAGAAATAAAATGTAAACTTTAGAAAGGCATATATTTTTTAGTTTGTTTTGTTAACTAATGTTTTCTGAGGTCCTAGAACAGTGGCAGACACATTATTTATGCTTGATAAATATTAACTTATATGAATACACAAATTAAAAAAGAAAGTACATATCAGTACATTTTACATTATGGGATACACAGTTGATAGTGCTTATTCCATATGATCCCATAATTTTATATGTCTTTCACAAATACACCGACATGTACAGAAGCACTCACTAGCTGCATTGTAATGAAACAACTTTAAATGATACAAATGTCTACCATAGGTGAATAATAACTTGTGACATATTCATTCAGTGAAATATTATCAAATAAAAGGAATTGTTACAGAACCATGCATTATAGACCACATGTTCCTGCTGTGTCCTCACACAGTAAAAGGAGCAAACAGGTTCCATGGGGAGCTGATCCCATTTGTGAGGGCTCCAATAACATAATCTAGCTCCAAAGACCCCACCTCTTAATGCTATATCATTGGAAATTCAATTTCGACTCAGATGAATTTTTGATGGACATAAAAATTTAGAGCATGGCAGGTAGTATTTGTCCTTCAAGAAACGTGTTCTTTTGATGTCAATTGTTGGAATAGTCCATTCTAGCATGACTACAAAGAACTACCTGTGACAGAGTAATTTATAAAGACAGGAGGTTTAATTGGCTCACAGTTCCACAGGCTGTATAGGAAGCATGACCGGGGAGGCCTCAGGAAACTTTAATCATGGCAGGATAAAGAAAATATGGCACATATACACCATGGAATACGATGCAGCCATAACAAAGGATGAGTCCATGTTCTTTGCAGGGACATGGATGAAGCTGGAAACCATCATTCTCAGCAAACTGACACAAGAATAGAAAACCAAACACCACATGTTCTCATTCATAAGTGGGTGTTGAACAATGAGAACAGATGAATAAAAGGAGGGGAATATCACACACCAGGGCCTGCTGAGGGTGGAGGGCTAAGGGAGGGATAGCAAGGGGTGGGGGGAGATTGGGGAGGGATAACATTAAGAGAAATACCTAATGTAGTTGACAGGGGGATGGATGCAGCAAACCACCATGGCATGTGTAACCTATGTAACAAAGCTGCACGTTCTGCACATGTACTCCAGAACTTAAAGTATAGTTTAATACAAAAGAAACCAGGCACACCTCACATGGCCAGAGAAGGAGGAAGAGAGAGAGAAGGGGGAGGTGCTACATACTTTTAAACAACCAGATCTTGTGGGAATTCACTATCACCAGAGCAGCAAAGGGAAAGTCCACCCTCATGATCCAATCACCTTCCACCTGCCCCTCCTTCAACACTGAGGATTACAATTAGACATGAGATTTGGGTGGGGATGCAAATCCAAACTATATCAATTGTTAAATTTATTGGCATAATTTTTTCATAATATTCTCTTATTTTATTTCTATAAAAATTGTAGTTCCTCATTTCTGATATTGATGATTGTGTCTGTCTCCTCTCATTTTTCCTGGTCTAGTTAGATATTGTAGATTGCCTCTAGTATAGCCTTGGTGATCCATGCCTCCTGGTATATATACACCTTTGTGTAATTTTCTCCCATTGAGTATGGGTTGGGCCTAATGACTTCTTTCTAACAGAGCATAACAAATGTGATGAAATGTCACTTTGAAGATTAGGTTACAAAAAGACTCTGGTCTCCATCTGGCTCTCTCTCTCATAATTTCTCTCTCTTGTCGTTTCTCTCTCTCACCCACTTTTGACTCTGCTCTATCATGCTTCATTCTAGAAGAAGCAATATATACCATGTTTGAGTGGCCCTATGAAGAGGCCTGCCTGGCAAGGAACTGATGTAACTGATCAACAGCCAGTGAGCACTGCCTGCCAACAGCCATGTTAGTTTCCTTATACACACATTCTACACATAAATCTTGAGAAGACTGCAGTTCCAGCCAACATGTAGAGTGTAACTTTGTGAGAAACTCACAGCCAGAGGACTTTCGTTAAGCCATGCCTGGATTTCTGACTCTAAAAACCTATGCGATAATAAATATTTGTTGTTCAAGCCACTATATTTTGGAGAAATTTTTATGGACAACTAATACAGATTTTGGTACACAAGGTGACCCTCTAACAAATACCTAAATATGTGAGATGGCTTAGGAATCAGGCAGTACATGGAAGCTGAAATAAATTTCAAGTGAGTGTTAGATAAATAATAATTGTTTTGGAAAGACTGTTAATAAAAATGTGAAGGTTGAGGAAATTTCCAGGAAGGACTCAAAAGGAAATTAGGAACATGCTATTGGAAACTGGGGGAAGGGACATACTTGTTAGGAAGAGGCAGAAAGCTTAGCAAAATACAATATCTACTTCTGGAAGATAAAATGTAGGAAGCATGCCTAATTAACTAACATAGGTAAAGAGATTTGCAAGCAAAGTGTTGTAAACAGGTGTTGAGGGTCCCCAAGACCACCCTCAGGTTTGCCGTTTTACTAGAAGGACTCACAGGAGTTAGAACAAGCTGTTATACTAATAGTTACAGCTTATTACGGTGAAAGGTTTAGATTAAAATTAGCGAAGAGAAAAGACTATGGTAAAGTAAAAGCAAGGTCTAAAAGAGACCGTGCACAAATTTCCACGCATCCTCTCTCCATGGCGTGGTATGCACATGCATAACTACACTTGAGGGCTTAAGAAGGGCACCTTAGTAGTCTTACCTACCCTAGAATCTTATTTAGATAATGAGATTCTCCACTTTGAGCTGATATTGTAATGAAATAACATTTGGGGGCCGTATAGAGAGTGTATTTTATGAGGGAGGGATTGAAACATTAAAAGACAGAGAGAATGATCTCTGTCAAGTTAAGACAGTGATCTTAATTTTCTGGTATTCACCGCCTTGTGTAGTCCCTTTTCCTGATATTAGAGCTGGGCTTAGTGACTCAATTCTAGGAATAGGATATGGTAAAAGTGATGGGGAATGTCTTTAAGACCCAGGTCCAAAAAGGACTCTGGCTTCCTTATTCCTTTTTTGGTATCATGTCCTTTCTATCTCGAGCCCTTGTTCGGAGAAACAACATTCTAAATTACATGATAAACATAATTTAGAAGTCCCAGTTGCTAAGGGAGAACAAACTTAGTACCATCAATTTTGCAATATAGGGTTCCTCAAAGAACATCGTTGACATTTGAAACTGTTAATTCTTTGTCATCAGGGACTGTTTCATGCATTGTAAGACATTTAGCAGCATCCTTGGTCTTTATCCCCTGGGTAAAAGTAGTTACCTCCCAGTAGTGACAACCAAACATGGCTTCAGGTTTAGCCAAATGTCCTCTGATGGTGTTTCAGCAGCAGGGTAGTGGGTGAGAGGGAGATGCAAAATAGCCTTGGTTGGAAAACCTCTGATTTAGTTGAAAGCCAGAATAGCCAGATTCATCTAAGAAATGTTATCTTAAATAAGGAGCACCAAGGGTGAGATTCTCTCTATTGTATTTTCAGATTTATTATAAAGCAGAAGAAATTAAGGCACTGTGGTTTTAGCAAAGGAATACACACAAACTAATCAATGAAATAAAATGTAATGTCCAGAAACAGACCCAGATACACAAAGAAAGATAATCTGTGGCAGAGGTGGCTTTGAACATTAGTGGAGAAATATGAGATAAGAATCAGTAACGTGTATACAAACAAAAATTGTAATCAGATTGAGGAAATGTGTTCTCTTTCCGGGTCCACAAGGGGGCGTAATTTTGAGGGCAAGAACTTTCTAGCACCATGCCCCCCTCCCATCTCTCTCCATCTGGGAGATTTAATGGTTTATGTTTGAATTTCGTGGGTGTGGGAAGAAACTAAGAGTCAATCACTCTAGTGAAAGTTCTAAGGAACTCCTTTTATTGGCCAGGGGTCTTAGAGGAGGTAAGGGTGCCTCCCAGGTTGAAAGTCCCCTTCTTCCACGCGCCTTCAGACCCCATGTTTGCATTCCCTTCCAGGAACACTCTCGTGCTCGTGGAAGCTGTTTTTCTCTATCCTGGATTTTCCCTCTGGAGTCCTCTTGGAACAGTCTCTCCAGCTTGGAACAGTCTCTCGTGGAAGCCTGTCTTCCCCTCTTAAACTCCATTTCTCTCTCGGTTCCCTTCCACTCAGTGTGGCAGCTGCTTTCCTCTCCTGGATTCCATCTTTCTGGATTCTCTCACTCAGTGTGAGAGTTAGCTGTTTCTCTCTCCTCTTTTTTTCTCTCTCTGAATAAATCACTTTCTACAAACACTTTTGAGTCTGGCATTTACTGCGCACTGCGCCGTGGTCCCCTCTCTCATTTTTGAGAGGGGAGGAGGACAAGAACCTGGAGAAACATCCTCTCTGGGGAGCTGAGGGCACCCTGAACCCCTGAACCCCAATATTACAAGATCCCTATGAAGTAGCATTATAAAAAGCCTAATATTAAATAAAAAGTAAAATTTTATACTTTTTAGAAAGCAACATATTACAGCTTGAATTCTTTAAAATTCTTGAAAATGTTCACTGACTTGAATACAGAAGTCCTCACTTAAAGTTGTTGATAGGTTCTTGGAATCCTTGGCTGTAAGGGAAATGAAGTATAGTAGGTCCTTAAATAGCATCATTTTATTTAGTATTGTTTTGTTGTCAAGTGGATAGGAAAAAATGTAGTTTTGCTTGAAGTTACGTTTCCAAGAACCTATCAATAATGTTGAGGACTTATGCTATTAATAAAAATATCACTTATGAAGTGATGTACCAAATATTTTACGTAGTCTCTCTGGTCTACTGGAGATGGGAATTCTTACCTAAATTTTGAAGTGGAATGGCATGCTCATAGTTACCCTCATGGTAAATGATCTAGCTTAGATTCAATTTCACTAATACTTGACTTTGAAGAGTCTACTATTGACCATTTTGCATATGGACCATAATCTCGCCAACGTTAACACTATTTTTTAAGTGTGTTTCCTTTTTACTTTTACACCAGACTATCAATTGTCTAAGCTTTGGGATTAATTTTTACTTCAATAGATATTGTATTAGGAAATTGTTGGTTTGGTTAAAAGCTCGACTAACAAATAAATTAGTCTTGCCTACTGATATCTACGGTAGTTATTTAGATTACTTTCTTGAGTTCCTTATTCTCTAATAATCACTTTCCTGTTTAAGTCTCTGGCATTGTTACCTTAGCTTCTTGTTCCTGCTGCTAGTTCTAGTACCACTATCATTTTTGTCCGTCCTTTAATTTTTAATTCATTTATTTTCTTAGTGTTCCTACAGCCTGTCATATTCTATCTGCCATCCAGCCACCTCTCCTGTACACTGTTTACCAAGGCACAACTCATATATGTAGTGTTTCTCTTCAATGTTCACCAATGCCAGATTCCATTCTCTGTATTGACTTCCAGATACCCAATGAATTCAAGTGTATGACCCCAGATTTACTTTGACTTTTTGTTTGGTTTTGTTTCATAGCTGTGTTGTATCAGCATCTTCACTGTTGCACTCTTAGAAATATTTCCCCTTTTTATCCCACAGTATGCCCCGAGTATTTACCTTAACCATGGTTGCAATCATACACAAAAGAGAGGTAAGTAAGGATCTTTAGAAACAGAAACAAACCGACTAACTTTATCTCAAAACAAGTCCACATTGAGAAGCAGAACACTTAAAATAGTAAACAATAGTACTTATCTACCAAAATAGTCTTCAATTTTTAAAAATATGTTCAATCAGACAAATAGAGTAGTATATAGCACGCCAGGAGTTGTAGGTTATTTAGACACTGCGGGCCCAAGACAGTGACTGTGTCTCCTGATGTTGAGAAATGTAACTAGCATTAATTATCTTTTCTAGGCTCTAATGACTCACTAATTCTAAATCTTAGCAGCGTGTGTGTGTGTGTGTGTGTGTGTTTTCAGGGTACAATTAGGAATCATTACATCAGTTGAACTGTGTTAATTCCACATAAATTGTGCAAGGATTAATATAAAACCAAAATTAGGTGCCACATGTAATAAATTCTACTGGCATCTCATGGTGAAATCACTTTTTTACAACTCAGCATTCTGAAAATTAAGTCCAGTTATAAACCTTTTGCTCATGCCAATGAAAGCTGCCATTGATGCTGAAATCATGATTAGTTGTTAACACTGGATAGGGTAATTGCAGTGAACAATCTTGTGGTGGGCCAATTAAGTTGGAAACCCTGAAGAAGTTGAGGTTAAGACTCTCAAAAGTGACATTAGAAATAGACATAAACGACAAAAATCAAGAAGGAAGAAATTCACTGCAAAGTGGCAAAGTACATGTCAAAATATAGAAATATTCAATGTAACAAGTCATTTAATACTTGAATTCCTCTTCCATTTATGCTGAATAGTATTAAAATGTAGTCTCTGAACAATGGTAAGTGGATATTGTATGACTAACCATGTAGACATTACATTTTTCCTCAGATGAGACAGAGAGAGAATACATGATCTATTAAAGCACTTGAGAAAATCCCAGATTATTTCTATCATTCTCTTAGAAGTATATTAACATCTTACAAATTATGATATGTTCTAGTTTGTTATTGAGAAATATAGTTGACATTTTCCTGGTAACACAGTGCTGCTGATTTGGAAGTAGAGGTTGTTTATGTAAATTTTCAGAGACATTTATTTTTTTCTGTAATCCAAATGATAATTTAAAATGAATATTTTTTTCAGGAAAAAAAGAGGCAAATATAAAAAAATCGAGCAGTAGTTATATGAAGATAGAGCAAAATGTTACCATCAAATGTTACAATTTTTAACATATCAATGCCATTCACATCTCATTTCTAAGTATTTTTCCACCTCACTCACAGATTTCGGTATCCTTATTTTATACAAATAGTAATAACAGCTAGTATTATTGAGTGATTTCTGTGTGTGTCAGGCATGCTGCAATCACTTCATATGCTTTACAGCATTCATTGTTCACTACAATCCAATGAAGTAGATCATGCTGTTCTTTTCATTTTACAAAAAGGAACCTGAGGTATAGAGAAGTTGAATGACCCATTCAACCAACGTCACCTAGCTAACTAGTGGTTAACTGGTATTATGACCTGGTCCAGGGCCTCTGTAATGCTCCCATTTCAATTATATTCCATTACCTGCTTTTTAAACAACTTTTAAAATATGTTTCTAAATACTTGTGATGCATTTAGTATAATTTAATGTATTTATTCACAGTTTACCGAATCAGAACTTTATAATTAAAAATAATAGGCTATGTTCTATTTGCCACTATTACAAATAAGATTTCAACAAAATTATTGGGTAAAAATTTTGTCAGCATTTTATATTCTATTTTAGAATAAATTAATAAAAATAAATTTAACATATCAAAGGCTATAAACCTATTTAACATTTTTGTAAACTTCTGAATTCCTTTCCCAATGCATTCTCTTTCTCTTCTGTTTTACCAGTATTAGCACAGTTTGAAGAAAGCTGGAGATTTTTTTCTGTTTCTGCTTTACAAAAGGAAGGCTTGGGCATCTTTTCTGTTTCTTACATTTTATTTGCGGTGCAAAACTCATAGAAGGAAAAACAAGCAAAACATTACGGTAGGAGTACTTTCTATTTAGGGGAATTTCAACTAGATGGGGGAAAAATCTATTTTTAAAAACAAGCTATGATTTGGAGAATATAGAGATTCATGCTAATTGGCACTGACTCCACAATATTCTTTACACTCTGATATATATATTGCAGGGTTGGCAAGGAAAACTAGTGATTAGTGATGAACAGTCATACTGTTTGTTGAAGGCTACTGTGCTTCTGACACACACTTCCTTGTGGAAATGGTGACTGAATTGTGCAAAATGTAGTCATGCTGAAAAGGTAATGAGAAAGGAATCACAGTGAGTCACTTTTGTATTTCTTTATAAGTTAAGATTTGCTTGCCTTGTAATAAGTTTGGATCTTCCCCATCTCCTGAAGATCCAATCGTCCCCTCCCTTCCAGTCACTCTTCCAATGTTTCTAACCACTCCCCTAAGGATTGCTCAGAAAACCTGGAGCATAGATTTAAAAATACCAGCTCTGGCACATCCACTGTGTCTGCAGCTGTGAAAGTATCATATGGATTCAGTACATTTTTGAGGATGTTACATATTATCATGCGGTTTTATTCTGAATATTTTTCTCATTACAAAACCTTTCAACTTCTAATTGAGAGCAAAATTGAACAAAAGATAGAGTTGAAAAAAAACTTTTAAAAAGGAGAGTAATGAAAATAAATAAGGCAATATTTTATCAAATATTCATAAAAATTGTTGGCATGAGTGGTCACAGCTTATTAAGGTCTTCATCCTGATCACTACATCAATTACCTTATGTATGTCACCTCATGTTATTATTGCAGCCATCTTGATGTATATTACACATGTGAATAATCTGAAAATAAAAATCCAGAATGGTAAGTGACTGGCATGAGGTCACACGGATAATAAGCAGCACAATGGAGATATAAACCCTAATTTTTTAAAATGTCCAATATCTAGATATTCAAATTCCCATATAAGAAGACATAATTTACAAAACTACTATCTATATTTTACTTTTAAGAGTTCTTGTATTTTGAAATTGCATTGAATGTTGGATACATGCATTTTGTTAAACACCCTTTTTAAAGGACGGATAGAGTAGATAAACAGATATGAGCAGGGTAGGAACGAACCCCCAGAATAGCAGGCATTCATCAGGTGATCATAAAACTGTCCCTCTGAAATGGTAAGTGGCCACAACTGGCACTAAGAGGGAGAGAAGTTCCCCAACTAATAGAAAACACTGGGAGCCAGCAAACAACAATTCTCTAATAAGGTCTTAAGTATGTGCAGTAGAAGGCAAGGTGGTGGAGTTTGATCAGTATGTGACCTTTTTCAGGGGGCACTTGAGCAGTGAGGGGAAATCACCCCAAGTGAGCATGCAGGCAACTTCAGCAAACACACTGCACATGTGGCCTCTCCCAAGGGCAGGCAGCAATTGAGCAACAGCTTGCCCCTAGGAAGGGATCAAGGGAGGAAAAGAAAAAACCTGAACCAAGCCAATGAATAAAAACCTCAAGCCAAGGCGAGGCAGGGCACTTGATTTCTTAAGTTGCCTGCCTGGCCCTCTTCCAAGTGTACTTTGTTTCTTTAAATAAACCTTTGCCTCTCCTTTAAAACTTGCCTTCTAACTACATCCAATGTCTGCAAATAGCCAATTTCTGCTCTATGAAAGAATAGTCTCTATTGAACCAAAGTCAAAATTCTCTTTATTGGAAGAATTGAACCAAGGGATCTAACCAGGGCCATACCCCATGCACCCAAATTTTGTTTGGCATAATTATATTTACCAGCTACCTGGACAAGTTGGCAGCCTCAGGATTTTCTAAACCTGGTTTTGCTCCCTTATTTCATTTTGACACCTCTATTTATCTTAAAACCCAGGGAGCCTTCTATATTAGTGCCTCCCCGCAGGCTGAACTAGAACTTGTACCACACACTATGTATCCATGGACATCTTCATAGCCCCTGGCAATTTCTCCCTTCTGGTAGCAATCTATAGGTATTCCATCTTGCCCAGGGTGAAGAGGGCTATCCAATTAATTCTCCTTCTTGTGGGACTTGGCATCACAGCCAGTATGGGAGCAGAAATCACTGGACTCACACAAACCTCCTTAACCTATAGCCAACTCTCATTAGAAACAGCCAACAGCATTGATGCCATGGCTAAAACCTTGACAGCCACAGAAGAACAAAGCAACTCTTTAGCAGCCATAGTTCTGTACAATCGCTGAGGACTATTTATGCTAATGACAACACAGGAAGGGATATATTTGGCCCCAGAAAAAAGTTACTTTTGGATAAATCAATCAATAAAAAAGTATAAGATAGCATCAGGCAACTATAGTTCAAGCCTCGTCCCCCATTTACTAGAACAAGCTCTCAGGGTTGATTAGGTTGGGAAGGAACCCAAAATGATTCTCCTGGACTCTTCGTTCTGAGTCCACTTGTTAGTCTCCTAATTTTGCTCCTTTTCGTCCATGTCTTCTGAATCTAATAACCCAATTTGCCTCCTCTGACATTCAGGTTGTCAAGCTCCCCATGACCCTCAGTGAAGGATACTGTCCTCTCAATATTCCAGTGTCACTCTTCTATAGGGGACCTCTGGACTGCCCATCGGTGGAACTTGACAGAGACAAAACTCTATCTTTGATTTCCTTGGACCTGACTGGGCACTCCTTCTGCCAACCTGTGAAGCCACCCTGCCCTGACAGCTAGCAAGAGGCTGATACCCACAGGGCCACCACTGCTCCTCTGCCAGCAGCAGTTACACAAATCTGACCTTCACCTATTATCCCTAAGAATTGGATCTTGGACATTTGAGTGGGGAAATGTTAGAGTAGCTAGTTAGACAGATATGAGCAGGACAAGAGAGGGCCCCAGAAATGGCAGGCGCTTATCAAGTGGTGACCAGATGATTATAAAACTGTCCTTCTGAAATGATAAGTGGCCACAACTGGTGCAAAGAGGAAGAGGAGTTTCCCAACAAACAGAAAACAACTGGAGTCAGCAAACCTCAATTCCCTGAAAAGGTTTTAAGCATGTCCAGTAGGGGGCAAAATGGCAGAGTTAGACTGGTATGTGATCTTTCTCTGGGGGCTCTAGACCAGGAAAGGAAAATCACCCCAAGTGAGCATGTCCACAACTTCAATAAACACACAGTTTATGTGGCTCCTCCAAAGTGCTGGCAGGCCACTGTCCATGCGGCAATTGAGCAACAGCTCTCTCCTGGGGGAGGGGGAGGGGAATCAAGGGAAGAAAATAAAAACCCTGGGAACCAAGCCAATGTATAAAAATCCCAAGCTCGGCATGGTGGCTAATACTTGTAGTGCTAATGCTTTGGGAGGCTGAGTTAAGCGGATCACTTGAGCCCAGGAGTTCGAGACCAGCCTAGGCAACATAACAAAACTTTGTCTAGACAAAAAAAAAAAATTATCCAGGTGTGGTGGCATGTGCCTGTTGTCCCAACTACTATGGAGACAGGTCAGAGAATCATCTGAGCCTGGGAGGTTGAGGCTGCAGTGAGTTGTGATCTTGCACTCCTCTTCATGATCCACAATCCACTGCACTGCACTCCAGCCGGAAAGACAGAACGAGACTCTTAAAAAACAAAACAAAACAAAAAAAAACTCAAGCCAAGAATTGAGCTGGGCACTAGATGTCTCCAGTCACCCACTTGACCCTGTCCATGTGTACTTTACTTCTTTTAATAAACCTTTGCCTCTGCTTTAAAACTTACCTAGATTTCTCAGTTGAAATCTTTCCTTTGAGAAGATAAGGGCTGGGTTCCCTGCATATATACTATCATTTTGCAAACTTGCCATCAGTCACAATACCATAAGCTGCATGTAAGTCTAATAGTTAAACTTTCAAAGGTTTTAAGGAGAAAGAAAACCAATTATCTTTTTCAGTATATTTCTTCCTTTATTTAAATAATTTATATGTCATTTTTAGTTTATGGGTAACGTTTTATAACTTAAGGCATCTTTTTTCAAGCAAATTTTATTTTTATTGTTTTCTAAATAATCATTTTTAATTCTAAGCAAACCATGGTTTGTTCAACATCCATTTTATGCATAGGAGACTTGTGGTCTTAATAATAGTTTTGTTTATTTACATCTCTTTAAGTCAATAATCAAAGGTTGCATGTGTGTCTGTATTTCCTATTGCTTTTCTTCAGAATGACATTTACTCATCACTTTTTACTAAAAATAGAAAAATATGAAAACATTAACTTTCTATTTTTAATTTTCTGTTAATCTCTTTCAGTTGTCCCTTTTCTATTATACCAGTCTTCTGTTACAGTCACCTTTTCAAACAAATAATCTTTATCTTTCATATTTTTAAGTCATTTAAAATATGGTCTAAATTGAACTAAGTACATAAAAGCAATAATGAAAATTAGGGTTTTTTTTTTTTTTACTGTTTATATTGGTTATTTGAGATGCTATATAGAGTAAAAAACAATAACAAAAAGTGTGACTATTTTTATAACATAAATGCCAATTTTAGTTTTTATTAAGGCCCAAAAAAGTTACCTTTTTCTTCTTGAAGAGTAATATATTGAAAAAACACTTCTATGTTAAAGATGCTAAATACTATAAAGCATACAGGAAGTTCTCTTCTTAAGAGTTGTCTTTTGTTTATTTTTATGTTTTAATGTAGATATTATATTAAGAAACATACTAGCTAGAATTATCTGTTAAACAAACTGGTAAGTGTTCAATTAAACTTTTTTTTATTGAATGTAATCAGTGCACAAAAACCATATGTGTAACACTCTGCTTCTAGCATAGACTTAAAGAGATACTTCATGGGCTGTGTTTTAAGTAAACACAAATAAAAGTTTATATAATTGCCTGATGATCAAATAATGAAAAACAATGAAAAGATGAAAAAGAAAATCTTTTGAAACTCTTATGGAATTTAATTTGCAGCTGGTTAACTCAACTGGTCATCATAACTTACGTTCCTTGACAAAACATCTTGACACTACATTTTTGTGGAGCTGTTGACTTCATTCTTTTTCTCTGTCCATGCAGGGTCATTTTACTAATGAGGGGATATTGAAAAAGCGCAAGTCAGTCAACTATAAAATCTAGAAAAATATGTGGGCTTCATGTGTTACTGATTGATTGGTTTTGTAAACAAATTACTGGACATTCAGGTGAAGCAATATATAACTTCCATGTACTCATGGAAGAAGGATTAAAACTGATTTTTTGGTTGGTATCTACATATTGTCCCATATTTTATAAATATAATAAAATAGTTATATACTATGTTTTATACACTTATGTTATTGTAGGTATTTACATTTATAATACATCACAATTTTTAGACATATTTTTTTTTTATTTTATGACAGCCCTTATGAATGTGTGAACATTTGTCTTTAGCTCTAGTTTGAAATTGAACTATATTTAAATATGGTAATATATGTTGCTGTGTATAATCAATATAGCAGTTTGTGGTATTCTGGTGCCATTTCTAAAATGTTCTTTATTCACTCTGCTTTATTTCTATGTCTGTGATGTTTAAGATTTTGAAAGAGAAACAGAATTGCGATTGGGATTTGACAAGTTATTAGGCTGTAATCTAGAGCGTTTAAACAGAAAGAAGTAGGCTTATAAATTATAAAATAGAATAGAAAAATCCATGGTCCATTACTTACCTGGATTTGCTTTATTTACCATTAATTCGGCAGACTCATAAGTGTTTTATCTGAGGGTTTTAAAGCCTCAAACCTCAAAAGCCATGTGCCCAAACTTTTAATTTTTTATGACAGTCAGCAGCAAAATTAAATGTATTCCAAGTATTCTTTCTTATTTTCAGTAGATCAAGCTTTTTTCATTTTCTTACTTCTTTCTTTTAATTTCTGTTTTTTTTTTTTCTTTAAAACACTAATGAGAACAATGAGGGCATTTCACGAACTGGTAAACTTTAATATTTAACTGAGTGTTGTTCCTTTTTCACTCACTTCCAAACATGTTCTCTCTAGCCTCTCCATGTTTCCACTCCAGTTTTCCTTTCAGGGGATCTTGTGTCTGTATTTCTTACAGGAAATTCAAGCCAAACCATTTAGGTTCATAAAAGCGAAATAATGCTAAATCAACAATTAAGATATTCAATTGGTCATGTTTTCACCACCAATTATTTAAATAAACAACAGTATTTTGTGCAAAGCATTGTGATAAGAATTTCTAATGTAGTCTACGATGGGATTTGAAAACACTGTTTACTCTTTAACTTATAGGAAACAATAGTTCTCAGATACGGGACAGGAGGCACCTCAGGACTACACTCACTAAGAGAAGGGAGACAACCAAGGTAAGCCTATGATTACTCCAACTTCCTGCCTAGAGGTAGCTTTCAGTTAGCAGTACAGGAAATGGGGACATAAATAAGACTTGAGGGTCCCTTGAGTGAATGAGACAGAATCAGAGTTTGGGGAAATCAGTTTGTGGAGCTGAATTAAGGGAGGAAGAAGTTACAGAGAGAGCACTTCAAAGATCTTCAGAAGGGGCCACTGGAACTCAAGCTGACTACTAACTGTGGGAGTGGACGTTGATCCAGAATGGATGAAGAACCACTAGAAAACAGGAGGCCAAAAAGTCCCCAAGGCTTTCATAAGACTAGGGAGAGTTTGCTTTCCCACTAGCCAGTGTGTAAACACCTCCCAATACCAGAAATTCACGCAAAATCTTCAGAAGGCTATTGTCTGGGTATTAGGACACAATAAGCCATAGAACAAAAGTCTTTCTACATGTCCCCCAATAAAACTTAACATTAAACATGAAAAGAAACCAAATTGATTTCAAGTAACAAACTATGGTCCAGAAGAAAACTGAGCAATGTTTAAAATAATCTAACATCAAGTATCCAACAGCATTACATTTATGAAATCTGGAAACCAAATAAAAATTACCAGGTATGGCTGGGTACAGTGGCTCATGCCTATAATCCCAGCATTTTGGGAGGCCAAAGCCAGTGGACTGCTGAGCACAGGAGTTTGAGACCAGCCTGGGAAACAAGGAAAAATCCTATCTCTACCAAAAATAAAATAAAAATAAAAAATAAATTAGCTGGTTATGGTGGTGTGCTCCTGTGGTCCCAGCAACTTAGGAGACTAATGTGGGAGGGTCACTGGAGCCCAGGAAGTCGAGGCTGCAGTGAGCTGTGATCATGCTACTGCAATCCAGTCTGGGTGACAGGGGGAGACCCTGTCTCAAAAAAATAAATAAATAAGTAAAAATAAACATAAAAAATTTACCAGGCCTGGGAAGAAGCTGCTATATGTGATCCACACTTAGGGAAAAAAACAGTCAATAGAAACAGACCCACAAGTTAAAGAGATGATGAAATTAGTGATATGGATGTTAAAACAGATATTGTAAATATATTCCATAAGTTCTAGAAGGTTAAGGAAAACAATAAAATGAGAAGATAAACGAGTGATATTAACGAAGAAACAAATTGTATTTCTTTTCTTTTCTTTTCTTTTTTTTTTTTTTTGAGACGGAGTTTCGCTCTTGTTACCCAGGCTGGAGTGCAATGGCACGATCTCGGCTCACCGCAACCTCCACCTCCTGGGTTCAGGCAATTCTCCTGCCTCAGCCTCCTGAGTAGCTGGGATTACAGGCAAGCACCACCATGTCCAGCTAGTTTTTTGTATTTTTAGTAGAGACGGGGTTTCACCATGTTGACCAGGATGGTCTTGATCTCTTGACCTCGTGATCCACCCACCTCGGCCTCCCGAAGTGCTGGGATTACAGGCTTGAGCCACCACACGCGGCCAACAAATTGTATTTCTAGAAATAACAAGTGAAGTAAACTTGCAAATACACTGGATGAGATTACAGTAAGTTAGACAGGCAGAAAAAAAATCAGTAAATTTGAAAATTTAGTGGTAGAAACTATTTAACATCAAACATAGACATGAAGAAAACTGAAAAAAGTGAGTATCAGTAAATCTTAGGACAATGTGAATCTTAAAAGTAGTCAGAGAAAAGCATTGAGTTAACCATTGACTGGGCTTCTTCTACATGCTAGATTCTGTGCTAACCACTTCACATATATTATCTCATTTATCAATAAGAGGTGGGTTCTACAATTGTCCTATTTTTCATGTAATGAAAGTATAAACTCACAAGCAATAACTTTAAACAAATGTTCAATTCCTTTAATTTGTAAAACTTTAAAATTTTCAAAGATTTTTGTTTTCATTTAAAAATTTAAAGCTTAGTAAGTCCTTGAAGCTCAAAATAGAACTGGATATTAAGCTGGGTAAATATTAACTATAAGACACTAAGTGTTTTATTTAAGGTCATATAATAAATAGAACTAAAGATAGAAATCAAAATTTCTTACTGTCTCTTATTTTGTGTCTCATTGTAATCCTGACATTATCATAGCAAATCAAAAGGGGGAAATAATTCTGGCTAAGGTCAGGGAAGGCTGACAGACGATGTCAGATAAGACTGGGTTTTTAAACACCAGTCAGAATTCCACTAGCAGAACAGGCTGCAAGTCACTGCAAGCAGAGAACACAGTGAGGAGAGACATAAGAAGGAATACTCTCCAGGTCCATTTAAGAGACAACAGATCATCTAAGTTGGCTGATCATAGAGGGACATTTAGAGGAAAGCCAGGAATATAAGTTGAAAACAAATCACTGGAAACCTTAAATGTCACAAAATGTGATGTAGATGCATTGCACATTTAAATCTCAACTATCTGAAATCTGTCTTACAGAACTTTTAGAACCCAAGGAAACCCCTAGCCTTAAAAATCACTCCAACAATAACCCTGAACGTTTGGAGATAGTTGAGCTTTGTTAGAAAGATTGTGCCTATGTCTGATAGATTTGATGACCACATAAAAGGAAACATGCACTCCATTTTATAAACATTTTTTTAAAAATCAGACTATTCTGTCTGTAAACCAGAAAGAATGAGAAAAGTGACACTGGCAGGAGAGACAAACACGTAGAAATAAAGAGCAGAAGGGATATAGGACCAGTAAAGGCATCAATAGAAGCCATATTAACATCACCATTTATTAGAAACTCATGTTTTTTGTTTTGTTTTGTTCTCAAGATGGAAGACTAGAGGCATTGCTAGCATACCTCTTCCACTTTGAAGAATAAAATAGTGTATAGAGATTCACACCGTGACCTTTTTTTTCTGAGAAGCAATACAAGAGCTAAACAGAAAAATGGAAGGAATCTATAGACCCTTGGAAGGAAGCAGGAGGCTGCAGCCTATGCTGTGAGTCAGGACTATGAGACAGGAATAGATTGCCTCTGACATATACATCCTCAACTGGGACCCTGGAAGTCCAGGCCACGGGGGAAGGCCTTAACCCTACCCGGTTCCGCAACTGACTTGGGGAGAGTTGTGGAATGTAAAAGTCGAAGCAGTGATGGGAAGACTGTTGAATGCACTCCCAGATTCCAGCGTGGATGTGGACTGAGGGAAGTCAGTTCTTACTGTTTGTCAGAGGAGGCCCTGTGGAAGACAGCCAGAAAGTTTAGTCATTGTTCACAGGTTGAAAGAAGCTCCCAGTGGGGTTTCATGATATGACAGAAGGTGAGGATGAACTCCCTTGGCCAGGGCTGGAGCTGGGGGGAGTGAAAAGTGGGCTATAGATGTGAGGGCAGGACCACAAGGTGCAGAAGTCAGGAGCCCAGCTTTGCAGCCAACTGAGAAGGGAATGGCCTGAAAGACACAGTTGTTACCTCTATGGGGAAAGCTTATGACCCAGAGTAGTTGCAAGTTCTGAGTGCTGGCTGACTGGAATTTAGCTTGTTGCTACCAGTGAAAACACCGCAGGAGTGGGTCTGTCTTCCCAAGTGTGTGGGATCTGTGTGTGGATTATTGCTGCCCGCTGTTCCGTACTCCCTGCACAAATTCTGTGCATCAGAGGCAGCAATGCTCTCCTTTGGAACATCAACTCAGTAGACTGAGATCTGCTCCCATCCCTCAAGACCACAGGGGCTTGCCCTGTATGCACAGACTTAGAGTGCAAACCCACTTAACAAAGCCCTGACCTGGTTTTGCCATATCACTCACGCTAGTTGCTGAACATAAACAACATAATATCTTGGAGCTATGTGGTCCTACCCGTTGCTCAAGAAACTAGAGTATCCCCACTGGGCAACATAAGGGAAGCAAAAATCCAACAGCTACTCCACAGCCGATGCTCTTTTGCAAGTGCCACCTCCTGGCTGGAGGCCAACCAACACAGTTCATTATAGCATCTACTGGCTGAACAACCCTATGCCCAGGAAGAAGATGGCTGTGTGATCTCAGCCATCACCAGTGCCTGCACCACTTTGTCTAACAAGGAGGTCCTGAGTCTGTCCACATGACCAGTTAATTATTACTATAACCAGTGTTCAAGAAAGCCAACACACTAAGTTTATCAATAACTAAGGAACCTCACAGGGTCTATGTCACTCCCCTGCCACCCCCATTAGAGCTGGTGTTGCTGCCTACTGCTGGGAGACTCGAGGACTGGTCATATCACTATCCTTGCAGACATTACTTAGCATCAGCCTAGAGTGTGACAACTTTGTTGGGTGGCTGGGCCCAGAAAAGCAACACTCACAGTAGTTTAGCTCCTACGTATCCCCTCACCTAGGGGGATGGGGAGGGTACCACATCAAGGAAACACACTGTGGGACAAAAGAATCTGGAGAGCAGGTCTTAGCATCAGATCTTTCCACTGATGGGGTTTCTTTCAGCAGAGGCACATTTACAGTGTGAGACTCGGTAGAAGAAGTCTTCAGCTCTAACCCAACAGTCAGATGGTCCTTATGTATATGAAGTGTCATGGAGAAGGGGCTCTCTTTCCCCTCTTGTCCACAACTGCAGGCACAGTTGGGGCTACTAACATTGGAAGTTGGCATGGGTACAATTATAGTTTTTCTGGAGCATGTCAATGTGACTGCATCCCCGCAGGAGGAATACCCTCCATGTTCGGGCTTGCATGAGAGACAGAGTCAACAATTTTTCTCTACTTGGAACACTCAATAATTCTTCTCTGTTAGAACATCAGCACTTCTACAGATGCAAAGAGGTGCCGTCTGATCTGAACAGCTAATATACCAGGACAACAGAGTGTCTGAGAGGTGGATAACTTTCCTGTTGACCTGGCAAGGGAACTGAGGTGGCTGTAATCCTTTCCCCTGATAAGACCTCAGTGTGACTCACTGACAGCTCCTTTGGTCACCTCTATCATGGCTAGGACGTTTGCCCACAATGGGGTACTGCATTTATCCATGTTACAACCACACCAGTTCATACAGAGGGACACTTCTCCTAATGGCCTAAAGTTTGAACCATCAAGCCAGTAAATAAAACACTGGGGAAAAATAATTTACAAAGTGAACCCCCTGGAGGAAGGAGATAAGTTTTAAAAGACCTCTACTATTCCAACCCCAGAGGAGAGAGTGAACTTGCTCATACACCAAGCTTGTTGCTACCACAAGCAGCACATAAGAAAGCTACATACAAAAACTGTTTCTAACCCAGGAACTCTTACAGAGCTGTCACCCCTGAGAGCACCAAAAACCGAATTAGGATGTAATTAACTATAAGCATTAAAGTCACATACTTAAGAGAAAAAAAGAAATGACAAACAAACAAAAGAAACACAGTCAAACCAAGCATAAATTCAAGAGAAATTAGAAGAAATAATATACCTCAATGAGAAGGAACCAGAAAACTAACTCTGGTAATAGGACACAATAGGATTCTATAACACCCCCAAAGATCACACTAACTCTCCAGCAATGGATCCAAACCAAGATGAAATCTTTGAAATACCAGACAAGAAATACAGAAGCGCTATTATTAAGCTACCCAAGGAGGTATCAGAGAAAGGTGAAAACCACAATGAAGAAATTTAAAAAGCAGTTCAGTATATAAATGAAAAAATTTCTAGAGAGCTAAATATTATTAAAAAAATCAATAAGAACTTCTGGAAATAAAAGACACACTTAGGGAATTACAAATTATGGTGAAAAGTTTTGACAATAGACTGAAACAAGTAGAAAAAAATTTCAGAGCTCCAGGAAAGACCTTTAAATTAACCTAAACATATATAAAAAAAGAAAAGAAATAAAAAAAGTCTTCAAGAAATATAAGATTATGTAAAATGGCCAAACCTAAGAATAATTGGTACTTCTGAGGGAGAAGAAGAAAGGTACAGTGGACATAAATGTGATTATAATTCAAGTGATTCCAAGTGAGAGCCCAGTTGGTGCCAGCCGTTTGTCCTGGCCATTGGGGAACTGAACTGTAGAAAGTGTTGACTCTGATTTTATGTAACTCTTAGTTCAATGAATAAGGTAGGCATGGAAAATTAATAATCATAAGGCTTTATATTAGAATTTTGTACAAAGTTTTATGAGGGGGAACCAAATCTAACTCATTGGTTGGGAAAGTTTTTCTAGGAATAAAGACATTTTATCTGAGTAGTATAAGATAAATAGAAGTTGCATAAGTACAAAAATTGGAGAAATGTGTTTCTAAAGAAAGGTATGTATAAGAAGAAATAGATTTATTTATTTATTTAAAGTATGTGGAGATTTGACAATGACCATAATTTCAAGTCTGTATATTGTAGGATAGGATGGGGTTGCCAAATACAGCCCACGGGCAAAATATGGTCTGCGACCTATTTTTATAGGATTATGAGCTAACAGTGGTTATAAGGTTGTGTAACAAACAAGCAAAGAAACAAGAACATGTGACAGCAATCATATACAGGACACAAAGTGCAAAATATTTAATATTTATTTAACATATACAGATAAAATTTCTGAGCCCCTGGTATAGGATGCAGTAAAGTAAGACCAGAAAAAAAAATTTAAAGCCTCATAAAATGCGATAAAACGTTTGAACTTTAGTCTAAGATAGTAGTATACCATATATAGTGGCTTTGTAATGTCTTAAATTGACTAGACTAAAATATATAGCCCTCAATTTTTTCTGCATATGTTTTCATTCAGAGTGGGCTATAACTGAGAATTTTGTGCAAGATTTAGAAGGAAAAGTGAACAATGAGGCATTTTCTAGCACATACATGTGGTTATCAATCTGCTGGCTTATTTTATCAGCTTGAAGCAGCAGCCAGTGTTTTAACTGTTCAATCTTTCCCTGAATCCTCTTGTGGCTTCCTCAACTCCTGGAACAAGAGGGTGTAGAGCTCTATGATGAAGATGAAGGATGCCAGCTTCTCCGATGACATCCATACAAAGTCAGAAGTGAGACCTGCCACGGAGTTTAGCATCCATGTGTGTTCCAGCTCATGCTTATGGGGGCCAAATTGTTCTCACTCTCTACTGCTTTACATCCATTACAATTGTGAGTGTACCTGTCCTGCAGACTTCAAGCTCCAGCATCAGATGCAAAGATTGCAGTCTTCTTACAGGGACTGCTTCACCAGCCCACACAGTTGTGTGGGAGTGAGTGAGTGTGTGTGTCTGTGTGTGTGTGTGTCCCGTAGTTCTACTTACTTGATTAAACCATGACTGATAAATATTATGAGGATCTCTAAGGAGAATCAAAACCATATGGTAGAACATATATTTTTCCTGTGTTGCTGAATACATGTTAAATATAGGAAATATTAGAGATTATAGTACCAGTTACCAGAGAATTAGAATAATCACAGTGAAAATCATGAAAATCTGAATAAAGAGAGTGGCTAAAGAGAAATGAGGGGGCTACTGAGGAGGAATCATTATTTGCTTTAAATGGGAAAGAGTTGGTATTTTGTAGGACAAATAAACCATTTACATCTACATATCCAGGAAGAATTTCAATATGGTCAGACATTTTGTTTCTGAAGTTATATTAAAAGTCAAAACTAAGTCTTTGCCATTATAAACAGTGCTGCAATGAACATTCATGTGCATGTGTCCCTATAGTAGAACGATTTATAATCCTTTGGATGTATACCCAGTAGTGGGACTGCTGGGTCAAATGGAATTTCTATGTCTAGGTCCTTGAGGAATCGCCACACTGTCTTCCACAATGGTTGACCTAATTTACACTCCCACCGGTAGTGTAAAAGTGTTCCTATTTCTCCACATCCTCTCCAGCATCTGTTGTCTCCAGATTTTTTAATGATTGCCATTCTAACTGGCGTGAGATGGTATCTCAATGTAGTTTTTATTTGCATCTCTCTAATAACCACTGATAATGAGCATTTTTTCATATGTTTGTTGGCCTCATGTATGTCTTCTTTTGTAAAGTGTCTGTTCATGTCCTTTGCCCACTTTTGAATGGGCTTGTTTTTTTTTTTCTTGTAAATCTATTTTAGTTCTTTGTAGATTCTGGATATCAGCCCTTTGTCAGATGGGTAGATTGTAAAAACTTTTCCCCATTCTGTTGGCTGCCGATTCACTCTAATGAACGTTTCTTTTGCTGTGCAGAAGCTGTGGAGTTTGATTAGGTCCCATTTGTCTATTTTGGCTTCTGTTGCCAATACTTTTGTTGTTTTAGTCATGAAGTCCTTGCCTATGCCTATGTCCTGAATGGTTTTCCTAGGTTTTCTTCTAGGGTTTTTATGGTGTTAGGTCTTATGTTTAAGTTTTTAATCCATCTGGAGTTAATTTTAGTGTAAGGTGTCAGGAAGGGGTCCAGTTTCTGCTCTCTGCACATGGCTAGCCAGTTTTCCCAACACCATTTATTAAACAGGGACTCCTTTCCCCATTGCTTGTTTTTGTCTCAATGATAGACTGGACAGGGAAAATGTGACACATGTACACCATGGAATACTATGCAGCCATCAAAAACAATGAGTTTGTGACCTTTGTAGGGACATGGATGAACCTGAAAACCATCATTCACAGCCAACTCACACAAGAACAGAAAACCAAACACTGCATGTTCTCACTTATAGATGGGTGTTAAACAATGAGAACACATGGACACAGGGAGGGGAGCATCACACACTGGGGTCTGTCGGGAGAAATAGGGGAGGGACAGCGGGGTGTGGGGATAGATAGTATGGGGAGAAATGACAGATATAAGTGATGGGGAGGAAGGCAGCACATCACACTGTCATGTTTGTACCTTTGCAACAATCTTGCATGCTCTTCACATGTACCCCAAAACCTAAAATGTAATAAATTAAAAAAATAACAATTGGCAAAAAAAAGTCAAAATTGAAGAATAAATGCTATGACCCAGTGCTACAGTTTGAATGTGTCCCCTTCAAAATTTAGATGTAGCCAATAAAACAGTATGATGAGGTGGAATCACCAAGAAGTAATTTGGCCACGGAGGCTCCTCTTTCATAAATGAGATTAAGGACCTTATGAAACAGCCTTCACACAGCATTCAGGAGCTTGCCCTTCTGTATTCTTCCATGTGTAGACACAGCATTTCTCCCCTCTGTAGGATGCAGCATCCAGGTGGCATCTTGGAGGCAGAGGGCATACTTCACCAGACAATTAAAACTGCCAGAGCCCCAGAACCATGAGAAAATATTATTCTTTATAAATTATCCAGTCTCAGGTATTTTATTATAGCATCACAAAAGGGATGTAGATATCCAGTAACAGGTATCCGAAAATGTCCCTTTCTGATGATGAAAATGATAAACATTGGATCATGTTTTTCTTAACAAAATTTTCAAATTCTTGAAATGGTGAAATTACCATTTCTCATAGCTATGGTTAAAGATGTTTCAAGTAACCTAGAATGATTCAGGCTCAGGCTCAGAAGAAGGAGCTTGCTTTCCATGTGTGTTCTATAAATCAGATGCCATTTTAAACCATGTCAAGAGCTGAACAAAATAACAGATGTTATCAAGCAGAGTCAATACATAAATAATAACAGATACGTAGGATAAAAAAAACCTAGAGATCTAATATATGAAATGAGGGCTAAAGTTAATTAAATTGAATTGTATTGTAATTTTTTGTTAAATAAGTAGACTTCAGCTGCTCTCATCATGAAAATAGTAAAAAGTGTGTGTTTCTTCATTGCTTGTACAGATAAAAAGAAGTAATTAAGCAGGATGATAGATACCTTAATCTGCTTTCTGTTATAACCACTTCACTATATGCATTATATAACATGTTGTAAACTTCAAATATACACAATAACACTCCTTTTATTTTTTAAAGTAAGAGTTGAACATTTGAAAAAGGCCATTGGAGAAAGATGGCTTCAAACTTTGTTTCTCCAGTTAAAACTATGAGCACGTGCACACAGACAAACGCATTTACACACAACTATGCCATAAAACTTAGCAATTATTGCAGCTGCACATCCTTCAATCAATACTTTCAAGGCAGAAATTACAAAAGAGATAAATTGACTTCTTTTTTTAAGAAATCACGTTTTAGTTACCATAATTGCTAAACTTTTAACACTATGTATGACACCATTTTCATCTGAACTATTATATAACACTACACTTCAGGGCATCAGAGTAACTAATAACTTAATGAAGACAATGAATCATAAAGTAAAAGCTATGTTACTTGGACTCTCTTAAAAAAATTCTTTATTTGGATTCCCTTTTAGGAAGGAAATGTACAGTGGATTGCACCCTGATTTCTCCTCAGTGTCGCAGGTGAGTCATTAATGAAGGATTTTGCAATGCCAAGATTTTCCTTTACATTTTACTTAATTACTTAATTCACTTTTAGCCACCGGATAGCAAGTCATTAGCTTTGTAGATTGGTTCATGTTCTTTTCATAGCTGGAAGTAGAATCTCTTCAGAAACATTTTATCATTTTTTTTACCTCTCTTTAATGGCACATGACAATTTAATTCCTGAAGTTTAATTTGATATTAAACCATATTCTATTTTTATATTTACATTCTTGTCCTAGTACCCACTCAACCTGTGGAATTCTTAAAGTTATAGGATCAGAAGTGCAAAGTAAAGGAATTTACCATTCTCCATCTCTACAGATTCTCAGTGTGGAGCTAGACCAGTTTCCCCTGTAATTCTTCATCCTTAGGGATGTCGATGCAAGGTTAGAGTTCCCTTGGAAATCAGTGGGAGCCCCGTGTCTAGATGAACTTAATGAGAAAAGGCAGACTGTACAGCCTCCAGGGGTCCATTTTTCAAACTATGGGATTGCTTTCTTCATATCCTCTTGCCAAACTAATAAATTAAGTGTTGGTACTCCCAGAGTAGTTCTCTGTTCCTTCAAGATCACTCTCATTAAGATGCTATCCTTCATTAAAGGATAATGTCTATTGGTTAAATTATGAAGCATGAGACATTCTCTTTTGTTGATGGATCAATGTGACTATCAGCATTACAGACTTGACAACTACACAGCATCTTCAGGGCTTCACTATCTGTTGAGCTGAGCATTGGTTTAGACAACCTGGATCATGAAGATGTGCATTCAATTCACAGTTCTTAGAGTTTCATGCTCTCATCTAGAAAATGATAATAAAACTAGTGCAGGAAATACATTAAAAATAGTAAATAAGATGTATCTTTTTTTCCATTTCAATTCTTTGAATTAAGTCCATAACAATAGGCCTCACACAAAATCTATCAGCAAATGATCCTAGGTTTGCCTTCTAAATATATCTATTATTTGGCCACCTCTTAGTACCTCCAACACTACCATTTTGGTCTAAAACCTTATATTCTTCCACTAGATTACTATGATTGCCTCAAACTTATTTATCTGCTTTAGCTGTTTCCCCAAATGTAGCATGTTCTGAAGATAGCAGACAAACATAAGTCAGAATACCTCATGTCTCTTCTCAACGTCTTCCAAAGACTATTACTTAGAGCAAAATTCCTTGAAAGGAATGTCCTTTAAAGCCCTACGTAACTTTGCCATATTTTACCTCTTTGACTGTCCCTAATCATCCTATTTAAATTTGACTCACCAGTCTCTGATCTTTTCATCCCTTTTGCTTGCTATGTATTTTTCCCATACACATGTCATAATTTACCATATTGCACATTTTGTTTATTGTTTACCTTTCCCCTGTATTAATCACTTCTTGTGTGTGTGCCATTTCAGATGTGCTCAACCTCCTCTGTTTTACAGTAGTTACTGCTGTATTGTTAGTTCTGTGTAGGCTTCAAACAGCTTCATGTAGGGACCACTTGACAGTTGCTTTTTTAATTGCATTTTAGGTTTTGGGGCACATGTGCAGAACATGCAAGATAGTTGCATAGGTACTTATCTCAGGGCTTACCTCCTTAACGTCTAGTTTCCTGTTCCTTGCATTTGTTGGCACAGGCACAAGCCTCCTGGATCTCACACATGGACAGTTGGGAAATGGGAATTTAATACTCCATGGGATGACCAGTAGAGAATGAAAACCAATGGGTACCTCTTCTCTCCTTTCATTGTTATGATGTACTAGCCTAAGAAACCTTTCTAAGATTCTATGAGGGCCAGGTGTGGTAGCTCAAGCCTATAATCCCAGCACTTTGGGAGGCCAATGCAGGTGGATCATGAGGTCAGAAGTTCAAGACCAGCCTGGCCAACATTGTGAAACGCTGTTTCTACTAAAAATACAAAAATACATGGTGGCATATTCCTGTAATCCCAGCTACTCAGGAGGCTGAGGCAGGAGAATTTCTTGAACCTGGAAGATGGAGGTTGCAGTGAGCCAAGACTGCACCATAGCACTCCAGCCTGGATGACAGAGTGAGATTCTGTCTCAAAAACAAAACAAAATAAAACAAACAAAAAAACCAAAAGATTTGGTGAGAGTGAGTAACTAGTTTTGCCTTTTCCCCCCATCCCTCACTTCTATTTCCTGGATTTTCTTCCCCTGTACATTACTTATATTTAACTTTCCATTTTAGGTTTTGCTCTGTTGTAAAGCCCAAGTTAAGACAGTAGTACCCATAGTTGCTTAGAAAGCTAAAAATTTGGAAGTAGATTATGAATCGGTCATATGGCAATAAAAAACTATTGCTGGTGTTGAGAGGAGCTGAAAAACCCTGAGATGCATACCAGTTTTATAATTCCTGTAATTCTTACCTGTGCTGGATTGGAATAAATTATATGCAGAAACCAGATTGGGCTGTATTGTAGCAGTGATATTTGAAACTGTGGAGGCAATAAATATTAACATTACCAAGGTTGTGGAGAGGCTGGCATTGAGATCCTTGAGAAACGAAAGTCGTATACTAAATTATATAGCCATCGACTGAAGAATGATGTGTCTTTATGAAAATTTAAGAAGAACTTTATCTTCTGTTGTCTCAATGCAGTGTTGAATATCAGACAAGAATCTAAGTGTAAGAAAGGCAGAACTGGAAAGAAGATGAATCTATAGATTGGACAGGTGTTTTTTTCTTTTTCTTCTTCTCTTTCTTCTTGTTTAAGACCTTGATAGCAAGAGTAAGAGTCTGAGAATGAGACAGGGACATTTTGGTGCACGATTCTGCAGAACTTGGACCACTAATTCCCTCAACTTTTTATGTGTTATTAAAAATTCCTTTTCCTACTTTTTGACAGAGGACAGATTCCGTAAGATCCCTTAAATAACTCAACTAGAAGATGGACTTCAAATATAATGCTTGAACATCACTCCTACCATTTTTTTTGTAAATTTAATCACCCAAATTACATTTTAACACAATGCTGTGGAAATAATCTGTGTTTCAGGATTAAAATGATTACACATCAAATACATTGTAAGGCTTGGCTGTTACGTATCAGAAGGAGAGGAAGCCATGTTCGGGAGTGATTTATAAAGTGTAGATAGGGCAGAAGATTAACTTCTATCTGAGGTTATTTCCTAGCTAATAACACTCACCCATATCTCAAAGATTCAATGTTCTGGTGAGGACATCTGGAGGTGGTGTTAACATTTTGATGGAATGGCTATTTCAAGCTAGAATATGATTATGTCTATGAGTAAACAAAGCAAAGATGTGAGAAATTTTGTAGCATCGAATAAAAGAAAACTTAAAAGAGTAAAAAATTAAATGAGATTTATTATATCACCAGAGCATACTCCCCAAGAGGGCCCAGGCAACACTATCTCCTTTAAAGTGTAAAGTAAAAAATAAATGAGATATACCACAGCATCTTGAGAAGCTCAATAATAGCTATCTTCTGTAAGCTAGGAGATGCTATCATGCTACTGAGCTCCCTAACATATATGAGATAAATAAAATTAGGAAAAGGCAGAAACTAAATGGTAGCATTTAACTCAGAGGTAAGGTGGCCGAATTACTGTAAAAAGTAGCAAGATTGGTGTAAAAATCAGGCTAACTTATCTGACATATTTCTGAAGTGATAAAAAAATCATGGTAATCCTAATGGATAGATAGAATGTTGTTCAAATTTTACATTAATTATTGACATCCTATGTTTAAATCTTTACTCTATTTTGCCTAATTTTTGTATATCATAAGAGTTAGGGGCCCAGTTTCATTCTTCTGAATAAGATTAGCCAATTTTCCCAGCACAATTTATTGAATAGGGTGTCCTTTTCCCATTGTTTATTTTTGTTGACTTTGTTGAAGATCAGCTGGTTGTAGTTAAATGGCTTCACTTCACGGGTCTCTGCTCCGTTCCATTGGTTTCGGTGTCTATTCCTGTACTACATGCTGCTTTGGTTACTGCAGCATGATAGTACAGTTTGAAGTTGGGTAATGTGATGTCTCCGGCTTTGTTGTTTTTGTTCAGGATCGCCTTAGCTATTCAGGCTTTTTGTTTGTTTGTTTTTGTTCCACATGTAGTTTAGAAAACTTTTTTCTAATTCTGTGAAAAATGACATTGATTCTTTGATAAGCATGGTGTTGAATCTGTAGATTACTTTGAGCAGTATGGCCATTTTAATTTAATTGATTCTTCCATAATCATGGAATGGTTTTCAACGTCCTTGTGCTGTCTATCATTTCTTTCAGCAGTGTTTAGTAGTTCTCCTCATGGAGATCTTAAACCTCTTTGGTTAGCTGTATTTCTAGGAATTTTAATTTTTTGTGGCTATTTTGAACGGGATTGCATTTTTTATTTTGCTCTCAGCTTGAATGTTACTGGTGTATAGAAATGCTACCGATTTTTGTACATTGATTTTGTATCCTGAGACTCCTGAAGTCATTTAGCAAGTCTAGGAGTCTTTTGGTGGAATCTTTAGGTTTTCTACATTTTTCAGGTATAGATTCATGTTGTCAGTGAAGATAGATAATTTGACTTCCTCCTTTCCTATTTGGATACCTTTTAAGTCTTTCTCTTTCTTGATTGCTATGGGTAGGATTGCCAGTACTATGTTAAATAGTGAAAGTGGCTGTCCCCTGAAGCAAATGCAACACAATCAAATATAGACAAATGGGACTTAATTAAACTAAAGATCTTCTGCACAGCAAATTAAACTCTCAAAAGAGTAAATAGACAGTTTGCAGAATGAGGCAAGATGCTTCCAGACTATGCATCTAGCAAAGAACTAATCCAAAATCTATAAACAATTCAACAGGAAACAAACAACCACATTAAAAAGTGGGCAAAGGACAAGAACAATACTTCTTAAAAGAAAACATACAAGTGACCAACAAATATGAAAAAATGTTCAACATCACTAATCATCAGAAAAATATAAATAAAACTCACTATAAGATACCACATCACATCAGTCAGAATGGCTTTTATTAAAAGTCAAAAACAGCAGATGCTGGCAAGGATTCAGAGAAGAGGGAAGGCTTATACAGTGTTAGAATGCAAATTAGTTCAGCCACTCTGGAAAGCAGTTTGGCGATATCTCAAGGAACTAAAATTAGAACTATCATCTGACCCAGCAATCCCATTAGTTGATATATACTCAAAGGAAAATCAATTGTTCTACAAAAAAGACACATGCACATGTATGTTCATTGGAGCACTACGCACAATTATAAACGTGGACTCAACCTGGGTGTCCATTAATGGTGAATGGATAACGAAAGTGTGGTATATATACATCTTGAAATACTATGCAACCATAATAATAATAAAATCATGTTATCTACAGCAACATGATGCAGCTGAATGCTGTTATCCTAAGCAAATCAATACAGAAACAGAAAAATACACATTGCATATTCTCACTTATATGTGGGAGCTATACCTTGGGAACACACAAACATAATGATGGAAAAAACAGACACTGGGGACTCAAATGGAGGGAGAGATGGGAGCAAGGGCTGTAAAACTTCTAATTAGGTACTGTCTTCACTACCTGGGTGACAGGATCAATAGAAGCCCAAACTTCGGCATCACACAATATACTCTTGTAACAAATCTGCACGTATACCTCCTGAATTTAAAATTAAAAGGGAAATTTAAAAAAATAATAGGGAGAGTTGGCAAGCAAAAACGTGACATCTGCCACTGAAATGGGAAATCACACTTGTTTCCTTGGATTTTAAATATGATTAATTTCACAAGCCGAGAGCCAGATGATAGAAGAAGACTGACTCAGAAATAATGTTGTATGTGTGACAAATATTTCTTCAATCTTTTCCCCAAAGAAACTTGGACACTGGAAACAATGAGAAATTCTGAAACTTTATGAGAACTATTGGATATAGGGTCTGAGTTTAGCATAATACCAGGGTACACAAAAATGCAATCAAAGTCTTCTCATTGAAGTAGGAATTCATGGAAGCAAAGTGGTAATAAATGTATTTTTGGTCTCAGTCCACCTCAGAGTGAATACTATGGGTGTGTGGAACAACTGTATGGTGACTTTCACAGTTTCCAAATGTATAATTGGGATAAAGATGTTTAGCAGTTAGCAGAACTCTTGTGTAGGTTTTCTGATCTATGCTAGTAAGAAAAATTAAGTGAGAAGTTTCAAGTGAAAGTCATTCCATCAAGTCAAGATTATAAACCAGAAGTCATACCACATTCTACCTTCACCAAAGACTTCAAGAATTTATGGAAAGTGGTCATGATGTTTTCATTTCTACCTGTTTCTCCCCTGTAAAAATAGATGAATTACGTTGGACTACTGAAAATTTAATTAGATATTCACTTTCATGCTCAAGTTAGTATTGTGACTACAATAGATCAACACAGTTTCTGGTACTTGTTTTTTGGTTTTTGTTTTTTTGGGACGCTCCTCTCACCCAGACTGGAGCTCAATGGTGCGATCTTTGCTCACTGCAAACTATGCCTCCCTGGTTCAAGCAATTCTCCCTTCTCAGCCTCCTGAGTAGCTGGGATTACAGGTACTTGCCACCACATCCAGCTTATCAGTTTTTGTATTTTTAGTAGAAACGGGGTTTTACCATGTCGGTCAGGCTGGTCTCAAACTCCTGACCTCAGGTGGTCTGCTTGCCTTGGCCTCCCAAAGTGCTAGGATGATAGGCATGAGCCACTGCACTGGCTGACTGGTGCTTGTTTTCACTGATCTCCATCACCAAAGGGAATCAAAAGCTATTCACTTTGCTTAAAAAATATAGCAGTATATGTCTATTCTCTTGCCTCGGGGTTTTCTGAACAGCACGGTCCACAGGACATTGATCATCTTGCCATTCCACAGATCATAATGCTTGTTCAACATGCTGCTAACTGGACCTGATGGAAAACAGATGCCATGTACCTGCAAGTCTTAGGAAAGCATCTGTACAAAAGCATGGGATCTCCTGCCTGCCACATTTATGAAGTTTGTAGAAATCCAGTAGTATGGAATATCCACGAGGATTTTCTAGGATAAAAAAGAATATTGTTGCCTCTCATGAAAAAGGTGTAGTGCTTAGTGGACATCTTTGGATTTTGGAGACAACATACAACACATATACTACTACTCTTCAACTTGTTATTAGTGACTCTAAAAACTGTCAGTTTTAAATGGGTCCAGAGAAAGAGAGGACACTGCAGGAGAGCCATGGTACAATGGCAGGAAATATGGCACAGCAGGACACAATTTTAGTGAGTAAATATAGAAGAGTTGCAGCATAGACCTTGAGGATTCTGTAGGAAACTATAATTTGTGTTAATATCAGAAAAATAAGTTCCTGATATGCTACTCAGTACTATAGAGACTGAATACCAATCCATCATGGCATACAAAGTTATTGTTTGACAAGATTTGGTGTATACAGACACATACACAAACACATACACACACATATTCAATCATATCTTGTATTTTATTTCTTCCAAATAAAGGCTAATTAAAGGGAAAAAATTTATTGTAGCAGCCTACTATTTTAAAGCAGCAAGTACAACTAAAAAGCTAACATAAAATAGGAATCCCTTCCTCAGGCTAAATGGTTGAATAATAATAACATATATGTTGTAGATTGTCTCCAAAATCCAAAGATGTCCACTAAGTACTATACTTTTTCACAAGGTGCAACAATATTCTTTTTTATCCTAGAAAATCCTAGGGGATGTTCCATACCATTGGATTTCTATAAACTTCACAAATATGGCAGGCAAGCGGTCCCATGCTCTTTTACATATGTCCTCAGGCCACAGTGGACATTTATTTAAGTTTCTGAATCCTGAGATTTGCTGTATTTAGTTCCACTCGTTCATCTGATCAGGCAGGTATAAAAACAATCTATTCTGCAATTGAAATGGTGCAGTTTAAGAGTCGATCCAAAAATATCCAGAAGCAACGAGATAATTAAATGATGAGGTGACCTAGGTTCTCACTGAAGCCGTTTTTCAGATCAGATTTAGGAATTCACGGGACCTTGTCTGTGACCCACTGACAGAGAGCTCAGTCTGGTTCCCAAGTGAGAAGGCATAATATACTGATATGTATTACAGACTCTCTCGGGTAGCTATAAAATACTATGGGAATTCTCCCATTTGGTCGAGCTTTGGCCATCATATTTTGTCACTCACTTTGTATGATGAAAAAGTGGCCTAAAATATGAATTGATATGCGCCGACTACTGGGCAGAGAGTAACACTTTTCAGATTAGTCAGAGATCTGGAAGGAGTTAGAAGATTAGAGAAAAGAAATTCTGGGAAGGAACACAAGCACATATCTATTGGGCCAGGAACAAATTGCTTATATCTTTGTGTGTTAAGTTAATGCCTACGAAAATGAATCATCTCCTACAAAGAAGACCCTTAACAACCAGGTCAAGAGGATGACCTAGGAGTAGTAATTAGTTTCTTCCTTTTGCCATCACGGTGTTGGTGTGAGTGGCCATGACAGCAGGGTTATGAAATAAAATGCATTAGAAATCTCTCAAAGTCTTCACACAATGTATGCCTCTAATACTGGAAATGATATGAAGGTGAAACACACAGGACATCAAATTGCAAAAAGTAGTGCTGAAAGTTTAAAATAGAAAGAAAAAACAATCCTCCCCTCAGAAAAACGAAATAGAAAATTTGACATATGAGAAAGTATATTACAGGGATAGATTTGAAGCAAGTGTGCAGAGTCCATAAAAGATGGCCGATTTTCACAATCATTAACTGTATTTTAACTTTGTTTTTTGAATCACTTGAACCCGGGAGGGAGAGTTTGCGGTGAGCCAAGATTGCACCATAGGGCTCCATCCTGGGCAACAAGACTCCATCTCAAATTGCTTATATCTGTGTATATCAAGTTAATGCCCACAAAAATGAGTCATCTACTACAAAGAAAACCCTTAACAACCAGGTCAAGAGGCTGACCTGTCCTAGGAGTAGCAATTAGTTTCTTTCTTTTGTCATCACAGTGTTGGTGTGAGTGGCCATGATAGCAGGGTTATGCAGATGGGTCTCTGCCAGACTGATCTATGGCCACACTGAATGTGCATACTGCATTTCTAGACACCATCGCTGAGCTCTCATGACATCAATCCTTAAGAATTGCCCGCCATTAATTAATTGCCTGCAGGTTAATTATATCAGATGACTTTTACTCTAGACAATATAGATAATAATCCTAAAAAACACAGTCCAGAGCGCCATAATTCTGACTGTTGAAATACCAAAAGATAAAAATCCCTGAAGTTTAAAATCCCTAATACCAATAATCCTGAAAATCACAATCCTGAGAAAATAAAAGCTGAATGTCAAAATCATAAAAGACAAATTCTGAAGAAGGAATTAGTATGCCTTTGGTTGTACACAGGACAGTTGCAGTATATTAGACAGGACTATTACCTTATTATTGTCTTTATTTGCCTTTGGCAAAAAATTTAGATGAGTGGATTGGCCACAAGATACAAGAATGATGAAAACTTCAGTTCAAAAATGCTTCATTTGCCTGCATTGGCATTCCTTCTAGTTGATGAAATTCCAGAAGTATTTAATGAATGAAAGCTGCATTTGCTTGAAGTCAATAAAATTACTTGCTGGTTCAAAAATAATTGCATGTACAGTAAGATAAGAAAACACAATGTTGTTTTTCGATCACCAGTATTGTTGCTGCTGAATCGATGGTCGGCATATGAGTGCATGAAGAATGGATTTCAGTATACTTAAAACAACATAGAAACATGAGACAGAAAATGGAAAAACTTAGTAAGGAAAGTGCATGTTAGTGTAAATTAAATCATAAAAGAATTTCAAAAAAACAAGTGTCACATAGAAAATGAA
Source organism: Callithrix jacchus (assembly GCF_049354715.1). Classification (NCBI taxonomy): domain Eukaryota; kingdom Metazoa; phylum Chordata; class Mammalia; order Primates; family Cebidae; genus Callithrix; species Callithrix jacchus. The sequence continues at coordinate 143,779,579 of NC_133508.1, read as the reverse complement.
CGTGAACATATTCTTTGAGGAGAACCATGCCCTGGGACAAACCAGTGCTATCAAGATGCAGGACTTCAAAATATAGTCAACAGCTGGACACAGTGGCTCACACCTGTAATCCCAGCATTTTGGGAGGGCGAGGCAGGCAGATGACCTGATGTCAGGAGTTTAAGACCAGCCTGGCCAAAGTGGTGAAACCCTTGGGAGGCTGAGTCAGAAGAATCGCTTGAACCCCAGAGGGAGAGTTTGCAGTGAGCCAAGATTGCATCATAGGGCTCCATCCTGGGCAATAAGACTCAATCTCATAAAAGAGAAAACAAATACAAAAAACAAAAAAGTAAAATACAGTTAATGATTGTGAAAACTAGCCATCTTTTATGGACTCTGCACATTTGCTTCAAATCTATTCCTGCAATATACTTTCTCATATGTCAAATTTTCTATTTAGTTTTTCTGAGGGGAGGACTGGTTTTTCTTTCTATTTTAAACTTTCAGCACTACTCTTTACAATTTGATGTCCTATGTGTTTCATCTTCATATCATTTCCAGTATTAGAGGCATACATTGTGTAAAGACTTTGAGAGATTTCTAAGGCATTTTATGCATTGTTTCCAAAGTTGACTTCATGAAAGTGCATTATCATAACATTGACTTTGTGTATAAACAATGTGTACATATGTGAAAATGTTGAAACTTCCTGACTAAATGAAGAGATGTCCTTCCTGTATATCTGCATTTATGAAAGATAACATTACATATGCAATGGTGACATCATATTTTTTTATTGATTGCCTCAAAAATTTTGATTATATATCACAATATTACAGATGACAACCATCATAAAGCTCTGTTCATATAATAATACTAACCATAGTGATACGTATTTATACATTTTACTTTTTGACCTTTTTAAAATGAATATTCTACATCTGCTTATAACTATTATACCTAAGCAACCGTCATATAACTGAGTGTTTATGCTTGCAAAAATATTTTTTTAAAAAATAGCTCAGTGATGTCTGAGCTACCTGAGGTATGCAAAATTTATCAGGCCCATAGAAACATGAGTATAGGACTTCAGTTACATTCCTGCACCCATGCCTTAGAGCAACTGTTTGAAGGCACTCTTGTTCCTGACTAGCATCCTCACCTATTGTCTTTATGTCCCAGGGATTTGTAATACAAAATACAATTGATAGCCAATAAGTAGCTTATTCTATTTAAATGTATACTCTTGGTGAACAACTTAGAACTGCCTCTTCTTTTTCCTAAAAAACCAATTATAATGTATATTCAGGGCAATTTTAACCTATGCTCCCAAGTGGCCATCCTCAACTTTAGTGCTTGAATAAACTCTCTTTAAACTACCTTCTAAAGTTTTTGATTATTTTAGGTTGACATTTTGGTAACCATGTAGGTATTTTAAAGCAATCCTCCAGAGACCCCCCCCATTTTTGTGCACGATGAGGGCCTCAGTACCAGCATGAAGAAACGTTTGTTCACTCAACCTTGATGAGCTGGCAGGGGTATCTGCTGAGTCTCCTCTTGGATTTCAAACCTCCCTGATTTTTTGATTTGAGATCCATACTCTATTCAAGTGACTTGATTCTGTGCTCAAGTAGGCTGGAATTAAAGTTCTAGTTTAACCTTTAAGGTAGGAGTTTTGTTTGTTATTCTCTAGAGAATCTGCTTACTACAGAACTGTGATTTTCACTTTTCTTTGAGGTTAAGGATAGTTAAGTGTTAGCCTCACTTGTTGGAGTTCACAATCTTTCTCTTGCTCAATATTATGTCAAAGAGAAAGAGTTTCTCTTTGATAACAGAAAGTAAAACTTTCGTACCTTAAGAAACAAAATATATATTTAGCTTATATTTATAGCTAAATTATATATTTGCTTAAGCTACACATATATTTAGCTTACATATATAGCTGAATTATATATAATAAGAATATATATATATATATTTTTTTGCATCTGAAATCCTTTATTGGAACAGCACTGCTGTTTGCCAAATAAAAGACAGAGACAGCAGACAAATAGTGAAAAAAGAGCCCAGTGACCAGAGCTGGCCCCTAGGCTAGGGACCCTCCCCTACTATCTGATGGACCAGCCTGGCGACCTCTATATATATACACACACACGTGTGTGTGTGTGTGTGTGTGTGATATATATATATATCAGCCATTACTAAGTTCTTATTAATTCCCAAAGTAGGAATTAATTTATTAATTATATGTATATATTAATTATATATATCAGCTATTACTAAGTTCTTGTTATTTTTGTAATACATATATATGTGTATATTTACATATATAAAATCTTGTTATTTTTGTAATACATAAATATGTATATATGTATAATACATATATATGTATATATATACTATACATATATACAATCAGTACTTCTAAGTCATTGTCCCCCTACCCACCCAAGTATCCCTAAAAAGTCTGATCCTCAAATTGACTGGTTTGAGTAATGATAAAACTCCAGTCTTCACGGCCAGCTGTGTGTGAATTACTCTTTCTCTATTGCAGTTCCCCTGTCTTAAAAAAACAGCTCTGTCTAGGAAGTGGGCAAGGTGAACCCACCAAGTGGTTGTATTGTAGCTGCAGTTTTGGAGTTATCTGACAGAGGTTGCAATGAATGGTTGTTACTCAAAGGGGCTACCCATTTCTTTGCACATTTAGAATAAAGGTAAGTTTGAATACTTGAAGGCTATGAGAGTGTTTACCACCAAAGCATAAGATTCCCCTTGGCAACAGGTCAATTACAAAGTAGGCGGATTGTGTGGGCTGCCCGCCAGCCTTGGAGAAATATCTTTATAGTAAGATATACTGTGAAAGTTTGTGTGGCCCAGTCTCATAAAGTTTCTCTATTTGGGGGGGACCTGGGATTCATTGTAAAAGTGAGATACTTGATTTTTAAAGATCTAGTTGTACTGTCTTTCAGTTATGCCTGCTTTTCTTATATTTAAACACTAGGCTCTGGAAACTACAAAAATGTTGCCTTATTTATTAAATGGTTCTATCCTGAAGTCAATAATCTAATAAAGGAGTAAGCTAAGTGGAAAAGACCGCCTATTAAGCTAAATTGGTCTCCAATAATAATACTTTCTGGCATTTACCAGGCTATTTTATAAAAGAAACATACATCTATAAAGCAAATCTCCATTTTTATTTTTTTTTATTTTTTATTTTTATTTTTATTTATTTATTTATTTTTTGTCCGAGCTAGCTGAGATTTTATTTTGGACCAAAAAAAAAAAAGCAATTGAATTGTTTTGCAACTGGAGGCATGGGCAAGGGGGGTCCCCAGGCAGTAAACTCCCCGCCGGTGGGCTGAGGGCTAGGGCTGAGCGCCGGTGGGCTGAGGGCTGAGCGCCGGTGGGCTGAGGGCTAGGGCTGAGCGTCAGGTGGGTCTCCTGTTCCCTGCGCTCCCCTGCACAGCAACCTCCCTCCTGGGCTCTGGGGCAGCCTCAGGAGGGGCAGGCTGGGAGGGGCTGTTGCAGCTGTTCACTTGGGCAGGATGTCAGAGGACTCAGACACCAGCCTCCCATCGCGGGTCTCAATCTTCTTCACAACCACAGCCTTGGTGGAGCTGGTGCGGCTGATGGAGCTGGAGCCCGCGACAGAGCCAAAGCTGGAGCCCAGGCCATAGCTGAGGCCGGGGCTTGTGAGGCCCCCATAGGCAGAGCTCAGACCACCTGCATAGCCGCTGGTGGTCTTCGTGTGGATACTCATGTTCTGCATCCCGGACTCCAGCCGGCTCTCCTCGCCCTCCAGTAGCTTGCGATAGGTGGCGATCTCGATGTCCAGGGCCAGTTTGACATTCATCAGCTCCTGGTACTCACGCAGCTGCTTTGCCATGTCCTGCTTGGCCCGCTGCAGGGCGGCCTCCAGCTCCTTCTGCTTGTCATGAGCATCCTTGAGTGCCCGCTCCCCGCGATCCTCAGCATCTCTAATGGCAGCCTCCAGGGAAGCCCTCTGGCCTTTGAGGCCCTCGATCTCAGCCTGGAGCCGGCTGATGTTCCGGTTCATCTCGGAGATCTCAGTCTTCGTACGCCGCAGGTCATCCCCGTGCTTCCCAGCCAGCATCTGCAACTCCTCATACTTGATCTGGTATATGCTCTCCGCCTCAGCCCGGCTGCGGTTGGCGATCTCCTCGTACTGCGCCTTGACCTCGGCAATGATGCCATCCATGTCCAGAGAGCGGCTGTTGTCCATGGACAGCACCACAGACGTGTCGGAGATCTGGGACTGCAGCTCCCGGATCTCCTCTTCATACAGCTGCCTGAGGAAGTTGATCTCGTCAGTCAGTCCTTCCAGGCGAGACTCCAGCTCTACCTTGTTCATGTAAGCTTCATCCACATCCTTCTTGATGAGGACAAATTCATTCTCCATCTCTGTACGCTTATTGATCTCTTCCTCATACTTGTTCTTGAAGTCCTCCACCAGCCCCTGCATGTTGCCAAGCTCCGCCTCCAGCTTCAGCTTCTCCTGGCCCAGAGTCTCCAGCTGCCGCCTCAGGTTGTTGATGTAGTTCTCAAACATGTTATCCATGTTGCTCCTAGCCGTTTTCTGCTGCTGCAGGAGGCTCCACTTGGTCTCCAGCATCTTGTTCTGCTGCTCCAGGAACCGCACCTTGTCGATGAAGGAAGCAAACTTGTTGTTGAGGGTCTTGATCTGCTCCTTCTCCTGGGTACGCACGGCCTGGATGTTGGGGTCCACATCCACCTTAATGGGGTTCAGCAGGCTCTGGTTGATGGTGACGGCGGTGATGCCTCCCATGCCTATGCCGCTGGCCCCAAAATAGCCTGCACCCAGGCCACCCCGGAAGCCACTACTGCTCACTCGGGAGAAGCTCAAGCGGGCACTAGGCCCACTCGTTAAGGAGCGGCTGCTGAAGGCCCCGGGGCCAGAGGTGGACACCTTGTAGGACTTATGGGTCACCCTGGTGGACATGGTGGAGGCAGGAGTGGAAGCAGGCGAGCTGAACTAGGGAGAGATTCCAGAAGGAGCGGAGAAGCTGCTTCTTCGCAAATCTCCATTTTTAAGGGTATCTTCCTGCAGCCAAGCAACGAGAAACTTTTACAACAGAGAAGACTTACTGTCAAGTTAACACAACAAAGCTCACCTTCTCTTCCTGAAAATCATGGAGCTTTTTGTTTTTTTTTTTTAGAGATAGGATGTCACTGTCCCTTAGGTTGATGTGCATTATTGTAGTCATAAGTCACCATAGCCTTTTCTTGGGCACAGGGGATTCTCCCACCTAAGGCTCTCAAGTAGCTAAAACACAGGTGTGTGCCACCACAGCTAGCTAATTTAAAAACAATTTTTTTCAACAGAGAGGGTCTTATGTTTTTAATTTGATCCCAAACTCCTGGCCTCAAGAAAGCTTCCAGCATAGCTCAGATTATGAGTGAGCCACCATGCCCAGCTGGCAACCCTGTGTTGACTGAGCTTTACTTACCCTTTTTGTTTTTCCTTGTCTCAGCAGATAATAATAAAATTTAGATCTAAATTCTATGCTTTGTGAGGTAAATTTTATCCTAAGATTCATCCCTTTAAAAGTGCATATTTAGGGTTGCCTAGCTAACAATTTTCTTAAAATTACATTTATTTTTTGTAGAGACTAGGTCTCCCTATATTTCCCAGGCTCGTCTCAAACTCCTGGATGCAAGTGATTCTTCCCTTTTAGCCTTCTAAATTGTTTGTATTACAGGAACAAGCCACTGCACCTGGCTAACACAATTGTTTAGGATTTGGTAAGGAGAGAAAGAGTGACTATTTGAAGACTGGCAAATGAAGAAGCTTATAAATCTACAAATTCGCCTTCTTTCTGTGCATCTGTATGTCTATATGTTTATATGTGTCATGTATATGTGATATTTCATTGCCAAAATATATCAAAAAATTTTCATTAACTGGCTTACATTAAAAGTAAGCACTAGGCCAGGCGTGGTGGCTCAAACCTGTAATCCCAGCACTTTGGGAGGCAGAGGCGGGTGGATCAGGAGGTCAAGAGATCGAGACCATCCTGGTCAACATGGTGAAACCCCGTCTCTACTAAAAATACAAAACTTAGCTGGGCATGGTGGTGCGCCCCTGTAGTCCCAGCTACTCAGGAGGCTGAGGCAGGAGAATTGCTTGAACCCAAAAGGTGGAGGTTGCGGTGAGCCGAGATCATGCCATTGCACTCCAGTCTGGGTAACAAGAGTGAAACTCCATCTCAAAAAAAAAACAAAAAACAAAAGTAAGCACTTAAATACTTTATCAGAAGAGTAGAATGTAATTCAAATGCCTTTGAGCTCCTGATTTAGATAAATCTTTGGTAAATAATACTAGTGGATATTGTCACTTTAATGAAAACAGTTGTGTCCTCAGAGTAGCAAAATACTCATGTATTTAACTTTAGGATTTTTGTTTAGGTAGCTCCTTTCTAACATTTACATGATACAAAAATAGCAGGGAAATAATTTCATATAATGGCTAGCTTTATTCAATGTCTCATTAAATTATAATGAATAGTTCATATGGTTGTTAAAAATAAGTAAATCAGGTGCAAATACATATAAAAAAACTCTTTATAGTATCAAAAATCTTTTTGGTAATTTGAAACCTTAAAGTGAAATTATATAATAAATATTGAATGTTGAGGTCATTTTAAAACAAGTTAAAACAGTAAAACAAACTATAATAACTATAATACACAACTTTATGGCAGCTCTTTATTAGAGCTCTTTATATATTTTCAGTACTGAAACACTGTACACAACACATAAATATGTAGACTTAATAGGCATGCTGATGCAAATACATCTTATAGATTCATAAAACCTTTTTTTCCCCATCTACAACTTTCAACTTCTGGATAACCTGTTTCAAAAGGTAACCTGTATCAATACTTGATGACCCTAGGCAGTTGTCAGCTAAATAGCCTTAATTTTACATACTAAAGAATCAACTCAGGTCAAAATCAAATAGCAAAATTTACATCATAAGGTATGAAGGGAAAAAGTCTGGTGTGCTAGAGGGAAATTAAAATGGATTTAATGGCCAAATTAAACATAAAATTGTAGAAATTATAAAGCCCTTTAAAACACCCACACACGCGCACGCACAAAGATCCTATAGCTTTTACTTCAGAACTTTGGCCATGAGATAAATACAAATTCATTGGCTTGCAAACAACACTTTGGCCAATGAATTTGATATGTGTTGGTATATGTTTTCAGTCATAATGATGGTTATTACTTCATTATCCATCTATCAAGTGTGTCTTCTTCCTTTTTTTTTTTTTTAATGAGACAGAGTCACTCAGACTGGAGTACAGTGGCATGATCTCAGTTCACTGCAACTTTTGCCTCCCTGGTTCAAACAAATCTTGTGCCTCAGCCTCCCAAGTAGCTGGGGCTACAGGGATGCACCAGTACACCCAGCTAATGTTTTTCTATTTTTAATAGAGATGAGATTTCACCACGTTGGCCAGGCTGGTCTCAAACTCCTGGCCTCAAGCAATCTGCCCACCTCAGCTTCCAAAAGTCCTGGGATTTCAGGCATGAGCCATCATGCCTGGCCTCAATTGACCATGGCTGCTCTAAGCCTTTTGTCATCCACAAAAAATTACTATTTTACTTTGATTCTTCTCAAAAAGTGATTTATAATTGGCTATAATTAGCTATAGTAAATAGTTCAAAATTTGCTGCTTCTTTAAGAAAATTTATGGAAAAAAATTATGGCAGGTACTATTGAATACAGGTCTCTGATACTTTAGAGATCATACCATAGGTCTAAGACTTCCAGATCTCTAATGTAAAACTGATGTGTTCGTGAAGATTGCCAACCCAACATTGTACAGTACAATAATTTACTACCTGAGACTGAGTTGATAGAGGACTAAAGTGATTTCACAATTATTTTTGTTTGAAACATTGTTGATTCTTATTATTTTTCCAGAGTTAAAAAAAGTGTTTCTTTTTGAGTTACTTTGCTTATAGTAATTGAATAGAGTATACTTTTGTGAGCACAATTGAAACATTTACCTTTCTCTCTACCAGAGTTAACCATAATTTGGAAATTATTAGTTAGTATTCTTAATTTATGGCAATATAGTTATTTGCAAAAGTTTATTAAAAATCTGTTTCCATTTTTAATGAAATAAAATTAGATACATTGATTATTTTACCAACACTTTGACTGAAGTGGCATATTTTCAGATATAACCAAACTACTTTAATGAGTTGTGGCTGACTTTTAGAGTCAATAAAATGCTCCTTGGAAAGACTGGCCTCGTGCCTTGTCTACAAGGTTCCCTTACAACATTCCTGACCTTATTGTGATAAAGAATGTCACTTTTTGAAAGGACCAAGTATGCCAAGACATTTTAGATCCTCAAGAAAAAAGAAATTTACCCAATCTATACAGCATTACAGGCATATTCTGATGATGAATTCTTGGTTTTGCTCCCTAGCCTCAAGAAGCTTTAAAAGACTTCTCTGAGATTACTTTCAAAAAATGTCATCAAAATAGGACCTGGATTCATTGGTTTATGTCTGTAATCCCAGTTTGGGAGGCTGGGGCAGGTTTGAGACCAGCCTGACCAACATGGTGAAACCCCTTCTATACCACACACACACACACACATACACACACACACACACACACACACACAAAATCAGCTGGGTGTAGTGGCATGCCTATCGTTCCAGCTACACAGGAGGCTAAGGTGGCAGAATCACTTGAACCTAGGAGGCAGAGGTTGCAGTGAGCTGAGAGTTTGCCACTGCACTTCAGCCTGGGCAACACTGTGAGACATTGTCTAAAAAAGAAAAAAAAATCAGCAAAGCCAACTTAAAAGGCTTATGTGGCCATTCACTATTTTTGTTGCACTTTATGCAAATAATGAGGTAAAGTATAATAATAAATGTCATTTTGCAAATAAATTAGTCCTACAACATCTTTCTTTGGAAAACTAGAGAGAGAAAAACTATATTTCAGAAGAAAGATATAGTGCACCTATTATTAGTTTCTAATGTGGCCCATCATTTTTGACTTTTTACAGTTTTCCTACAATTTGGACTAAATCTTGAATTATTTCTTGGCTAAAAGTCTCTAAAGCATGACTAGTTTTAAAATTTTTTTGTCATGGTTTTAGTTGACTCCCAATTTAATTGTGGGGTTTTTTTCTAGAATGCAAATTCTTTTTATTGTAATACTTATGTGCATTATATTTCTATTATGTATCTCTTGTTGTTTTACTTCTTTAAGGAAAACTATATTCATAGTATCCTGAAGACTAGAGATGTTTCAACAAGTGACAGCAGTTATAAATCAGTAACTTGACTGATACCTAATTTTTTTACCACCCTGTGATGCCATCACAATTTGTTTTTTGTTGCTCTTACAATTCCTCACTGAAACATATTCTTCCCACATTACCCATGTGGGAGAGGTCCATCTGGGAATGAGTCTTTCTAGTGACGTGGGACTAAGCTCCCGAACATAAAAGGAGCCAAAATTGTTTGATTTCATCTACAATGCTTTCTTTGAAAAACCTTGATGAAAAGTGGGGAAAGGATAAAAGAAAAATCTCTCAGAGTAGCCCAAGCTATTTGAAGTATGCAAAATGTATCAGGCCCAGAGAGACATGAGTACGGGAGATTAATTATATTTCTGTACCCATGCCTAAAGGCAACTGGTTAGAAGCATTTTTATTTCCGAATTGCTGCATCACCCATTATCTTCATGTTCCGGGAATTTGTAAAACAAAGAATATTGTATAGCCAATCAATAGCTTATGTTAATAAATGTAAACTCTTGGTAAACAACTTATATACATTCTCTTTCTTTTCCTTCAAAAACCTATTTATAAGGGCTGATAATTGGAGTGTATATTTAGGGTAATTTGAATCTATGCTCCCAGGTGGCCATCCTTAACCTTTCTGCTTGAACAAACTCTCTTTAAATTAGATTTTGACCTTTTTGGTTATTTTAGGTTAATTTGTATGTTAATATTGTCTATTCTACTGCAGCAAGTGGCCTATGAAGTTTTCTCTTGTGTTTTTATGTATTTCAAAGAAATTCTCTTTTACTGATAAGAACAGATACTATACTTGACCATAGCCAAAAGGCTCAGAAGTGATTAAATCTCCCTGTAAAAATGTAAATACATATCTTTTAAAACAATTTTTAAATTTTTTTCTATAATTACATTTTCCAAATTTGGATATTTTGGGGATGTAATTTTCAGAATTTTAAACTTCAGAAATTATGATCTTTCAAAATTTCAGCATTCAGGATTACAACATCTTTTGTGATTATTTTTAAAATCATACCCTAGAAGGGACAGGGATTATACATTTGATATCTACTTTGTATTTTGGTTTACCTTTCTTTACCATAGTACCTCTTTTGTTTTAGCATGTTTGACTCTGCTAGAGTCAACCTCCTGGTTCCTGAGGATGTGGAAGATGCCTCTGCTGGGAGAATCACTGTTGGTTATATAGAGAATTAACACTACTTTCTATTCACTTTGCTTTTCTCATTCTAGTAGACCATCAGTCAAAGAAATAAATTACTATACTATCAGGGATAATTGACTCCAATTAAAATGAAGAACTAGGATTGCTGTTAAATAATGGAGGAGGAATACACTACAATCCAAGATACTCTCTTCAGAGTCTCTTGAGGCTTTTGGGACTAGTGATAAAATTGAATACACATTACAGGAACCATAGACTGACAATGGTAAGGCCATGAAGAGCTGATACTGTTTGGAAATTTGGGCCTTGTAACAACTCAGAGCAGCCAAACTGATGACCGATGGTGAGTGAAACAGAAGGATGTTGAAAATTACATCTAATAAATATTAAATATGACCTAAAGATCAGTCACTGCATTGTTGATTGTGGTTTATTTTCTTGCCACAAGACTTTGCAGGTAATTTGTTACAGGATCACCAGTCTCATCTGACCACTGCACAATAACAGACCAATACACCGAATAGCAGGGGTTGCAACAGAGAAAATTTAATAATCATTGAGCAGCCAAACAAAGAGATGGGAGGAACCCTCTAATTAATCTTTTTCAGGGTTTCTGATCTAGGGCTTTTAAGGGGACTGTGGTAGGCAAGCAGCTGAAGGTCATTTATTGGTCAGGGTGAGGGGAAAGAGATCATTAGGATGTGGAAACTGCATTCTTCAGTTGAGTTAGCTCCTCAGTGGGGGCCCTCAAACTAGTTGACATTGGTAGTTTCACCGGAATGCAAGATCTAGAAGATATTTCAAATGGAAACTTTGAGATTTCTCAACATTAAAGATGTTATCTATAGAAACAATTAATGAAAATTAGTACCTTTGGACCTTGCCTGTGTAACTTGCAGGCAGTAAGAAACTATTAAAATGTAAACTAAAGAGTAAGTTGGTTAATGGTTAATGTTAGGCTGTAACTTTATTCTAAGTCAGTGTTTTTTTCAGAAACTTCTGACAACTGATTTTATTAAATTTATGAGGATGGTTTTAATTTTTCATAGTGACTCAATGTTGGATTTAAGGGAAGAAACATGGAAACGTGTAGTACAAGGGGTGATCTGTATCAGGTAACGCTTGTGCATGGCATCTTATCTGATTTTTCTCGTGTCTTTTACTCTAGTATGGTTGTTGTGAATCAGCTCTGGATTGCTTTAAGAGAATCTCACATGAGTCCTTTGTTGTACTTTTTATTTTTCTGTTTTTACAGTTGTCCTACTCAGGGATAACTCAGTAGTGGCTGCCAAAGTGGGGATGCTACAAGAAACTTCTTGGCATAAACAGAAACATTTTGGTGCTGTAGCACAGTTTATTCTTGTGGGATTAAATTCTGACCAATAGAATATGGAAGCCTATGGATAAATGCCTCCCTTACCTCTTATGCCCTAACACAGGGGTGTCCAATCTTTTGACTTCCCAGAACCACATTGAAAGAATTGTTTTGGGTCACACATAAAATACACTAACACTAATGATAGTGGATAAACTAAAAAAATGCAAAACAAATCTCATAATATTTTAAGAAAGTTTATGAATTTGTGTTGGGTCACATTCAAAGCCTTCCTGGGCCACATGTGGCCTAGATCCATGGGTTCGACAAGCTTGCTCTATCAGATGGTTCTAGAATAAATTTTATAGGATTTTTCAAGAGAATGTACGGGATTAATTAGTTCTTTCTAGCAAATGCCAACTCAATAACATACTGTGATATAGGCTTTTTCTTGTTATCAATGTGCTTCTGATGAGTCACATATTATCACCTCTATAAATGCTTCTCACCTACGTCATTGTTTCTGATTCTGATTTATTGCAAAATTATATAATCATTTAGAATGTAACTTCTATAAGAAGAGTGGCTTTTACTCTGTTTTTGTTTGTTTGCTTTTTTCTTTTCACTCCTATATCTTCCTCCTAGAGTGATGGGCTTGACACAGCTCATGCTTTCAATCAATATTTGTTAAACTGATACGTTAGACACTGTCAGTTCTCCTTCCAGACACTTTTAAACCCCTTAATGATTCTTTTTAACTATCTCTTAGTTTCTGTATGCTTTTCTTTCAACAATTTGCTTATGCAACTACCTTTGTGTACTGGAGCCCCTTTACCCATATGTACTGGAGTGCTGAAACTGCCTGGGATTTTACATTCTCTCCTGTACCTCCAACTGCAACAGTCATAGCCAATGACTGACAAGTGCAGTAAAATAAAAGCCCAACTCCTTTGCCTCAAGGCAGAACCAACTCTAACATATAATTAATGTGCCAGAGCTTTCTGCATGATTAAGCTTAGATTGTTCTTGAAAAATCAGCCTGCATGTCTTCCTGTGCTGTCTTACTTCTCCCACTCCTTTACTGGTTCCTCCTAGGAACACTTCCTCAATAAATCAAAAAATCTCACCCAGAAATAATAAAAAGAAATGCAGAAAACTTAGCAGGTACTCAATAACAGTTTTTAAAATAATTACTATTTATTATTTTTAAATAAAACTACTATTATATCATCTTTTTGAAAAAACAGTCTTCTGGTTTGTTTTGTTTTTGAGACCTGAACTTTGAAGACATTATTCTTCTTGACTCAGTTTCTATTTGATAACATGGGAATTAGAAGACGTACATGATGTACATATAGTCCTGGGTATTTCCCACACTTTAATAATCAAATAATCAACAGAGCTTTTTAAAAAATAAAGAATTTGGGGGTCCCAACTTCCAAAGATGGCTTATTAGGTTTATAGCTCTTAAGAAACTATGTTTTTAAAATTTTGCCCATATAATTTTAAAGATCAACCAGGTTTGAAAGCCACAGAGATTAGCCTCTCAAATTATAGTCCTGGCTCATTCTTGAAAGCATTGGGGTTGATTTCATAAATAGGTCTTATTCTGTTGTCCTTTAATGTCTTTTGCTGAGTGCTTCTGAGACCTGGAAGTGCAGACCCATAATGGTCAATTTGCAGTCCTAACAGACGGTGTATAGGCCTATTCTCCAGGTTATGTGAGCTTCTCATTAGTTGAAACTAGCTATGGTTAACAGTAACGTGAAAGAATAAAAAGTATATATTTGGTTTCTGTCTCTGTTTCCTGATATTCAGCTCCTCAGAGATACTTCTTTTTGTATGCTAATGAGATGACAGATGGTTAGGGGTTTCTGGACAGCCCCAGAATAAGGACTGCTTGTCAGGGGAAACACCATGTGATTTGAGGGTTAGAACTTGCAACCTCAGCTGTTCTTCTCCTGGGAGGGGAGAAGAACTCGATATTGAGTTAATCACCAATGACCAATGATTTATCAATCTTATCAATCATACCTATCTAATAAACACCCAAAAGGACAGGTTTGAAGAACTCTCAGGTTGCTGAGCACTTGGAGATACTGGAAAGGTGGTACCCAAGAGAGGACATGGGAGTTTCATTCCCTTTTTTCCATACTTTGCCTAATACATCTCTTCCATTTAGATTTTTTAGAGTTGCTGCTTTTTTAATTACTATTTTGTAATTATTATCACTATTTTTTAGTAGATATGGGGTCTTGCTATGTTGGCAGGTTGGCATCCAACTCATAGTTTCAAATAATACCCCTGCCTTGGCCTTTCACCGCACTGGGATTACAGTTATGAGCTATGACTTTTAGCCAAGAATTGTATCTTTTTATAATAAAGCAGTAATAGTAAATACATCTCATTCCTGAGGTCTGTGAGGCGTTCTAGCAAATAATTGAACCAGAGGAGGGGGTTCTATGAACCTCCAATTTATAACCAGTCAGTTTTCCAGGAGATGACCTTGACTTGTGACTAGTGTCTGAAAGTAGGGAGGCAGTAGTCTTGTGGGACTGAGCCCTTATTCTGTGAGATCTGATGCTTTCACCAGATAGATAATGTCAGAGTTCAGTTAAATTTTAGGACACGCAGTGGGTATTTACAGAGAATTAAATAATTGCCTGGTGTGTGTAGGGGGGATGAAATTCACACCTCTGTTAGCAGTCAGGTTTATTCTGCCTGCAATCAAGGAGTCAATCAGTGTGACAACAGGTTTTTGCAAAAGAGATTTTATTCACAAGACTGCCATGCAGGGAGATGGAAGAAAAATCTCAAATTCATGCCCTTGAAAATAGTGATTGAGGGGTACTTACAGGATAGAAAGTGGGGTGGTCTAAAGTATGGGAAAGGTGATTTGTGGGTAAAGTATGGGAAAGGTGAGGTGATAGTGGTTTCTGTATAAGCATGATTGAGGACATGTTTTGTCATAAAATGTGTGCAGAAAATGGCAGCATTAGCATCATCTGAGTGTGAAGGTTTTGGTCCTCTGATATCAAAAGATCACTCTTCAGGTATCTGCACAGGCCCAACTGAAAAGTTGTTGGTCTCGACTGGCTTGAACTAGACAAGAGCTGACCTAGTTCCTGAAAAACAACTTTAAGCAACTATTACTAGAGTCACCCACAGTCAGAAGCGTTACCTATAAGAAAGTTAGTTGGAGTTCTAAGATGATCAGCAAGAAGAAAATGATTAAAAGCCATAAAGGCAGGTTAAGTTTGGTGGGCAAAATCAGATTAGCCCTTGGTTTCAGATTAGCCCATATGGTGAAGTAAACAGAATTTTTCCTACAGAGTAAGTTGTAATATATGTAATACAATATATAAATGTATAAGATAATGTAATATTATAAGAACATAAAATTTTATTTATTGCAAATGATTTATTAAAAGTCAGAAATTATCAAATATATGTTGCCAAAATTTCTTACACATAATTTTAAAAAATTTTAGATAATACCTAGTAACTTTATTATCTGATTGGCCTGTGGCACAGATAATTCAAAGCAAGTTTTATATAAATAAAAGCTAATCTTGACAGAAAATGTACTTACATAATAAAATAATCCACTATAATCTTTATTTTCCTCTATAAAGATGTAGAAAGTTTAGTTATTTAATAGCAACCATAATTATATATGTATATATGATTACATATGTATAACATGTGTACCTATAATTTTTTTTTCTGAGACAGAGTCTCACTCTGTTGGCAGACACCAGGCTGGAGTGCAGTGGCCTGATCTTGGCTCACTGCAACCTCTGCCTCCCAGGTTCAAGCAATTCTCCTGCCTCAACCTCCCAAGTAGCTGGGACTACAGGTGCACCCCACCATGCCCAGCTAATTTTTGTATTTTTTTTTAGTAGAAAAGGGGTTTCATCCTGTTGCCCAGGATGGTCTTGATCTCTTGACCTCATGATCCACCCGCCTTGGCCTCCCAAAGTGCTGGGATTACAGGTGTGAGCCACTGTGCCCGGCCACGTGTATCTATAATTTTTATTATCTCTTGTTAATGATAAAAATAACCACATTAATCAAGGTAAGAAGAGACTTAAAAATAGTTACTATATTAGATAACAACATTGTTTTAACACTTTATGATTTATAAAATATACTCACATATTAGTCCATTCTTGCATTATTTATTAGTCTGTTCTCACAATGCTAATAAATATATACTTGAGACTGGATAATTTATTTAAAAAAGAGGTGAAATTGACTAACAGTGACCCATGGTTGGGAAGGCCTCACAATCATGGCTGAAGGTGAATGAGGAGCAAAATCACATATTACATGGAAGCAGCTAAGAGAGCTTGTTCAGGGCAACTCCCCTTTAGAAAACCATCAGATCTCATGAGACTTTTTACCATCACTAGAACAGTATAGGAAAAACCCATCCCCATGATTCAGTTACCTCCACCAGGTCCCTCGATGACATGTGGAGATTATTAAAATTCAAGGTGAGATTTTTGTGGGCACACAGTCAAATCATATCATTCCTATCATGGACACTCTCAAATCTCATGTTCTCACATTTCAAAACCAATCATACCTTCGCAATAGTTCCCCAAAGTCTTAACTCATTTTAGCATTAACTCAAAAGTCCACAGTCCAAAGTTTCATCTGAGACAAGGCAAGTCCCTTCAGCCTATGAGCATGTAAAATCAAAAGCAAGTTAGTTACTTCCTAGATACAATGGGGGTATAGACATTGGATAAACATACACATTTCAAATGGGAGAAATTGTCTAAAACAAACAGGATACAGGCCCCAGGCAAGTTTAAATCCAATAGGTTAGTCATTAAACCTTAAAGTTTCAAAATAATCTCCCTTGGCTCCATGTCTCACATCCAGGTCACAATGATGCAAGAGGTGGCCTACCATGGCCTTGGGAAGCTCTGCCCCTGTGGCTTTGTGGGGTACAGTCTCCCTCCCATCTGCTTTCATGTGCTGGCTCTGAGTGTCTACAGCTTTTTTAGGTGCATGGTACAAATTTTCAGTGGATCTATCATTCTGGGGTCTGAAGGACAATGGCCCTCTTCTCACAGCTCCACTAGGCAGTGCCCCAGTGGGGATTCTGTGTGGGGATCCAACCCCACGTTTCCCTTCTCCACTGCCCTAATGGAGGTTTTCCATGAGGGCCCTGCCCTGCAGCTAACTTCTGCCTGGACATCTAGGCATTGCCATACATCCTCTGAAATCTAGGGAAAGGTTCCCAAACCTTAGTCCTTGAGTTCTGTGCACCCACAGGCTCAACACCATGTGGAAGCTGCCAAGGTTTGGGGCTTACATTCTCTGGTGCCACAACCTGAGCTGTACCTCATCGACTTTTTGTCATATCCGGAGCAGCTGAGATGCAGAGACCCAGGTTCCTAGGCTGTACACAATAGTGGGGTCCTGGGCCAGGCCCACAAAACCACTTTTTCATTGTAGACCCCCAGGCCTGTGATGGGAGGGGCTGCTGTGAATGTCTCTGACATGCCCCAGACACATTTTCCCCATTTTCTTGGTGAAAGTAACATTGTGCTCCTCATTACTTATGTAAATTTCTGTAGCAGGCTTGAATTTTTTCCCAGAAAATTGTTTTTTTCTTTTCTATTGTATTTTGAGGCTGCAAATTTTTCAAGCTTATATGCTCTGCTTTCTCTTGAACACTTTGCCACTTAGAAATTTCTTCAATCAGATACCCTAAATCATCTCTCTCAGGTTCAAAGTTTCACAGATCTCTAGGGCAGAGACAAAATGCCACCAGTCATTTCATATAGCAAGAGTAAACTTTACTCCAGTTCCCAGTAAGTTCTTCATCTTCATCTGAGACCACTTCAGCCTAGACTTTATATTCCATATTACTATCAGCATTTTTGTCAAAGCCATTCAACAAGTCTTTAGGATGTTCCAAACCTTCCCACCCTTTTCTACCTTCTTCTGCACCCTCCAAACTGTTCCAAATTCTGCCTATTACCCAGTTCCAAAGTCACTTCCACATTTTTAGGTATCTTTACAGCAGCATCCAAGTACCCAGTACCAATTCACTGTAATGCTACTAATAAAGACATACTTGAGACTGGGTAATTTACAAAGGAAAGAGGTTTAATTGACTTACCATTCCACATGGCTGGGGAGGCCTTGCAATCATAGCTGAAGGTAAATGAGGAGCAAAATAATGTCTTACATGGTGGCAGGCAAGAGAGCATGCGCAGGTGAACTCCCCTTTATAAAAGTATCAGATCTTGTGAGACTTATTCACTATCATGATAACAGCATGAAAAAACTTGCCTCCATGATTTAATTACCTCCCACTGGGTTCCTCCCATGACACATGGGGATTATTACAATTCAAGATGAGATTTCGGTGGGGACATAGGCAAACCATATCACATTGCTATAAAGAACTCCCTGAGACTGGGAGATTTATAGAGAAAAGAGCTTTAATTAGCTCACAGTTTCACAGTCTATGTAGGTATGGCTACAGAGACCTCAGGTAACTTAAAATTATAGCAAAGGCAAAGAAGAAGCAGGCACAGCTTATGTGGCTAAAGAAGGAAGAAGGGAGAGAAGGAGGAGGTGTCACACACCTTTAAACCACCAGATCTAGTGGAACTTATATACTTACTAACATGAGAACATTAATGGGAAAATCTGCCCCCATGATTAATTACCTCCCACCAAGTCTCTCCTTCAACCAATAAGATTACAATTATACATGAGATTTAGGCAGAGACATAAATCCAAACCATATCAACTCATATACTTTATATTATTCTCATAACAAATAAGAATTTATTATTACTAACTACTAATCAAAGGACATGATAAGGAAGTGTACAATAGAGCATTGACTAAGAGATTCTGAAATAGGCCAAATGTCTTTTTTAAACTTGTTATAGAATGATCATATTTTATACATGCTTCTAAATTGATATAATGTTTTCCAAATGTATTCTTTTATTTGATCTTACAGTACTCCTAAGGGATATGTAACATTAGCTACGTTCTATAGATTGAAGAAATATAAAGCTCAGAGGAAACTGACTTGAATGTTGTCAGCTGGGAAAAGAATAACAGCTGTGTAAAGCAGTGTTTTTTTTTTTTTTAATTTTCAAAGCTTGTATACATTTACTTTTTTAAAGTTATTTTTTCTGGTTATAGTCAATTATCCACTTATAAAATGAATGTGCTTATTATATTTTTATGTCCTTCCCAATATTATCAGCTAGGTAGAATGGGCTGAGCCAACAGAACAGAGATATTTATATGCATATGACAAATTTAGCATAATATACTTTAGTTCAGTAAAACAGACAAAGTACTTATCTTCAGGATTATACTAATTTTTATTGTTGTAACACATTTATTTTTCATGGTCTTATGAAAAATTAAAAATACATAAAAGAAATTTGAAGTGAATAAATTGATTATATGATTAACATTTTACTATAGTTATTTATTGCATATCTATTGCATCTCTCCATTTTGCTACAATCTGATTCCATCTTCCTTGAGAAGTTATAATTGTGTTTACAATTCTGTCTTTGTCATTCCAAAATTTAGTTCATTTTGTTGTTACTCTTTATTGCCTTGATTCTTCTTTTCTTTTAAGAATGGGCAATGTTTTCTTGTCGTTTTTTTGTTGTTGTTGTGATATGCAACTTAGAATTATTTTTTGGGTGTTATGAATTTCATGTTGTTGAGAATTTGGATTATGTTAGGTTCTGCCGAATAATAATTTTGTAAATAACATTTATCTTTGATAAAATAAATGACAATTTCTGGCTCCTCTTCTGTGGTTTCAGAATGAACTTTAGTTCGACTTATTAGATTTAGTTGTCTGCTTGGAGTCTGCCCTGTGCACGTGTAGTTCAATGGTCAATCAGATATTTGGCTGTTATCCTAATCGGAGTTTCCATTTTCTGGCTTGCTCTTTTCGTTTTTTCAAAGATTTGTATTTTTTTCATTTTCTAGTGCTGTCTTGAACACACCTTTAAATCTACCCTCAGAGTTTCAGCCAACCAGCTTACATGGTGCATACTGGAAGGCCTACAAATTGGCTAAATGTGATAAAATAAGAAAACTCTCAAGATCTATTCTCTTTATCTGAGTTTCAACTTCTCTCTAGTCCTGCCTGTAGTAATTTACTCTCTAGTGCCTTCAGGTAGCTTGGAGGATTTTGTTTTTTTCCCTAAGTGTTTTGTCAAGAGTTTATCGTTATCTGCTGCATGATTGTTTTGTTAGGGGATCATGGCAGTGCTGGAAGCAGAAAACTCATAGTCACCTTTTAACTCATTATATTTCTGTAACTGAAATCTTTCTTTGATTTACGTGATTTGTAATACTAGATCTTAAAGTCTATTTAAAGCATGTAGCTTATCATACATAAACATTTTAAACTGTTTGCCGTTTCACTTAAACTGGATCTCCTCTAATACACAAATTTGGCCTAAATGTATGATAACCTGAAGGTATAATCAAGAACTATTCTTATATTTTATCTGAAGTCTATGAGAAATGCCAGTTACAACATTCATAGAAGTGCAGAGTTACAAGAAAGCTTACATATCATTTAGCTAGAGGTTAGAGGTGATATGTAAAATTGGACTCAATGTTTGAGTGTTTGTTTACGGCTGCAGCAAAAATATCAGCAAAAACGATTCTTGGTTTTAACCTGGTGGCTATTTTCCTATTTTATACCATTTCCTGGTGAAATAAAAGATACTAGCTTTCCAACATCATGACATCTTCACATACGGTGGTCATTCAAAACATTACAGTTAATTAGGTCAAAGAGATCATTTATTGATTTGACATCTCATTCAGATAACCTCACTTATTTCCATGATAGACATTAATACTGTAGACATTAATACATTATTTTGATTATAGCCTGCTCTCCCACACTCAAAATACAGCTAAACCATAGAGCAAAAGGAACAGTTACACAGTCTTTATAAGGTAACCTTTACGCTAATATTTTCTAGCCAGAATAAGAAAGCTACCTTGGCATGATTCTTTAAAATTAACCAACTTACTCACTAAGTCATATAGAAAAAGTATATTTTAATCATTGAAATGTAAGTTTATTTACCATATTTTATGTACTTTATTTCATAATAAAAGTCCAATATTTTAACATAATGTAGTAGAGAAGTTATTAAAAAAATGAAAAAGATCTCTGCTGGTCTCTCTGGTGAAAGCATTTATAGAGATTCTGCCTATGAATAACAACAAGCTTTGCAACACAGCATTTAAGAAATGTGTCTTTATGACTATTTGAAAACCAGTTCACAGACATGTTTTCTGATGATTACGAATCTTAGGCACAGGTTTATTTCAGCATATTCCAAATGGCAATAGCTATACTGCAAAAAACAATTTTTGTCCTGCCACCAGTTCACTAATCAAATGTCAGTCTCTTCTCAAGATCTCATGTCTTATCAACAAAGGCCTAAATGAATTACTGTTGCAAATGCCCATCATAGTAAGCATCTGCTTATCTCAGTCCTATGTCTGACTAGTTTAGACTGAAGCATGCCACTTCTGGTAGAAATCCAGGTGACATGAAGTGTCTGAAAAAAATTACTTAAGATTACCCACATAAAACCAAAAATTTATATATTCACATTTTAATAAAAACGGTGCTTATGGTTGGTTATTCAGATCTCATGATACATGAATCTTGCCTTATATGATCATATCCTTTGGATAAAAATAGGGATTATGCATAAAATTTCTCTTTCCTTAAAATCTGGTTCTCTCCCTAACCTTGGAAATAGAAGTAAATACCTTTAAATTCGATTCACATCTTGCATATAGGAATATTATGACAAGAAGTGAGGTTTTATATATGAATGACTTTTAACTCTTCTTTACACTTACATAGATTTAAAGGTTCAATTTCACTGACAATTGACCATTTTACTATATGCAATAAAACATATCTAAATTTTTAAAAACACTTTGAATTCTTAGAATGCACTTTTAAACAATGAGTTTTAATGGGACACTAATACATATATAGACATAGATTTTTTTTGTCTGCATCAAGACAATTTCTAGATGAAGCATGTGAAATAATCATTGTTAAAAACGCTTATATTTATATCAAACACAAACTTATTATATATTTTCTTGAGTTACCTAAAGTCTAAAAATATTCTTGTTGAGTATACAGAAAACTTGTAGGCAAAATAAAAATAACACTAAGAATAGAAAATATGTTTATTTCTCAAATATTATGATTAAAGTGTTACAAAATAGTACTTGGGTTTGTCTTTACTCCTTTCTTATGTAAATTAACCACTTGGAAGTGGGTGCACCTTTTACTCTCAACTTCTCTGTTACCATTTGAGAAAATACAGAAAACAAATTTTTATTTTAGTAAAAGAAACAGAGTCATGGAACTCAGAAGCTAGGTCATGCTGTGTTGATGTCAAGCAATGTCAGGTGTCTGAATTAATATATATTCTATTTGGAAGCAATGTGAGTATAACAGTACATAATAATAGATCTCTCTACTTTTATATTTCATAGTTGATATGGAATTTGCTGCAAACCATATTAATTCTGTAGAGAAGGCGTTGTGCTGTTAAATCATATAAAATTTTTATTGCCTGTCTTGCCTTATTTCTTTTGCTCTCAAAACGCTATCAGCTTAAAAAAAAAGAAAGAAAGAAAAAAGAAATCTTCTTCACATTTCTGCCACTGTTGAAATTAAACATGGTTTTAACTAAGGGCTATAATCTCTATTCCAGAGTAATGCCTTAGGTAACTATAATTGAAAGAACTGAAATATTCAAAGAAAAATCATTAGAAGGAAGCATCTTTCAGAACTGTAATTAAATAGATTGGCTGTGAGGAATAAATTAAGGGCAAAGAAAATTAAAATCAGTATATATAGAGGAGACACAACAGAATGCAAACCATGCAATCAAAAAGAAAAATACCCTTGACCCTTTGTTATATTAATACACATGTGTTTTTTTCTAGTGATTTGCCCTTGGAACATTTCAGTCCCTTGGTCACATTGTACACAAAAAGAGATGGAAGTAGATTGCAAGGTTTTAAAGAACAAAGTTAGGCCAGTCTTCTTCTTGTAGAATGGCCTCAGAGGTGGCAACACAGGAGCTGAGTTATTCTAAGTGGTTCTTCTAGAGATTGGTTTATCTTTGCTGTGACAAGCTTTATTCTGTATTCAGCAACCTTATTAAGTGGCTAACCTATATTAAGGATAAATACAGAAGCGAAAAACGTCTTAAAGACATTTCTACACCAGCATACTTTTAAAAAATCTCATTCAGTGGTGTTGTGTATAAACATATATCGTTTTAAATTTAATCTTTCCGGGCTACTATTTTATCTTTTGCAATAAATCCAACATAATCTCAGTGAAAATATTTGTTGATCTTTTTCTTCATATTGTGAAGTTTAAAAGTGGTATCTGTAAAGTTTCTAATCTTGCTTATAGATGCTAGGACTATATAAGCCCTACCCACTTTTGGGTAATGCAATAAATCCCGAAAATAGTATTAACTATGTTTATTTATTTTTTGTAGAGACAGGATCTCACCATGTTGCCCTGGCTGTTCTCAAACTTTTGGGCTCAAGTTAAACTCCTGCTTTGGCCTCCCAAAGTGCTGGGATTACAGATATGAGCCAGTGCACTCAGCCAAGTATTTATTATAATAAGTTCTTTTATTTAGGTAGATCAACAACCATGTGACAAGTGTTTATCTTGTCTTCCAAATAAATTGTTATAAAAGACTTCTGTAATTTCTTACACTATTACAAAGCAACATTGCTGGGCCACTGAATTTTGGAATTGATTTACAAGTCTGTGCTGTCTTTTCCTTTCTATGTCATAAATTTATATATAACTCCATTAACAGAGGAATGTCATAGCTGTCTCTGGCATAATTGTAAATGATATTCTATTTGCCTTACTTATGTAGAAATGTCATAGACTGGATCTGAAATCATATTATATAAAATGCATAAAAATATTAGCAATTATGGAACCAACTTCAGCTTCATTACATAGATAGATATGGATTTAAGTAATGGAAAAGCATATTTGGGGAAAGAAGCTCCTCTATTTCCAAGAGTATCAAGCCTGTAAATTGTATTTATTGGAGATATTTGTTTATGTATAAAATTCCATAACGCATTATTTCTTATTATCCAGCCAATGCCATGCAAGTCTATTGATCAAGGGCACTAATGGCCCTAAAATGTCCTCTTAAAGGTATTGATTCTGAACATCTGATATTGCAAATACGGTTTTATCTATTTCTCCATGCGGAATATTTATTATGTCAGGTTTTATAAGTTTTAGTTTAAGGAAAAGGACATACCTATCTTTAAAGGAGTGTAGAATACACCGAAGTTGTAGATCATGCTGTCATACTATAATAGATCAAATCTTGGCTATATACTAAATTTACACTTTTACATTACGCTAGCTCATTTGTTGTAGCAAAACAGTCAACACAAATCTGGTTATTTGACATGTCCATCTACTGCCTCAGAATGACAGAGACTCTTTGAGTGAAATCATTTGTGTTGGCTATAATATGCTCCATTAACTTATGTTCAAATGATGATTAACAGTCAACACACAACCGTGCTATTTTATTAAGTATATGTTACATCAAAATGTGTTCAGATATTTTGATATTTATTGCTTATCTCTAAAGTACATTAGTTTTGAAATACTGTGGAGACTACCTCGAGAGTTCTTATTGCTCTCTTAAAAATGTTCAATGAAATATGCATATGACACAGTTCTAAAAGGAAGAACTGAGTAATACTGTGTTTCAGTAGCATTAAAAAGCCCTTTCTCATTAATTCAATTTTCTTTTGTAATAATGCTCCCACTACTGCTGGAGTAATTGGCCTTTAAGATTTATGAGCTATTTTTATGAGTATTGGCCTAAAAGATAAAACACCTTCATCAATTGCCAGGTAACTCTTCCAGTCTCCCTTCAACACCATGTTAATCCAGCACATTAAATTATTTTTAATTAAGTAATCATATAACCATGATTCTCTTTTTTTATGAAATAAAGAAAAAATTTATAATGTCTTCTAAAAGAACAGACATGGGAAGTTATACATGTAGGAGATACTGCAGAAACTGTTTCTATCAATTTAGAACAGTGACAACAACAAAAATAATTCTGAACCAACCTCGTAGTTAGCAGCAGAGCTTCCAATTCCAGTTTTCTTTGGTTTTCACTGAAGCTTCACGCTGTCAGTGTTTCTTCCCTTGGGAACAGGGAGGGACCTTCTTAAGATCCACTATCTTTACCCAGAAAGGCTGGGGAAAATTGGAGCAAGTGAAAGGAAGGTAGGAGAAGGTCAGAGAGATTGTTTCCTGAGGCCTGCCTCTGATGCTTAACATATACAACAGTTTAACAAAAGACTACAACAGGGGCTGGGGTGTTATAAGCCAGGAACTATGGACAAAAATCAGTGTTTGAGTATTGGTTTGTGTGTGTGTGTGTGTGTGTATATATATATATAAATATATATAAATACTTATATATAAACAAAACATTTATCTAATATATAATTATATATACATTATACAGTATATTATAAATTGTATTTATGTGTTATTATACATTATATATATGCTTGTTCTTCTTACTTTCTGTGGTGTATATAAATGACAGAAGGTAAGAAGAGAAGTGACTAAGAGAATTGCAGAAAAGTAAAGGCTTTTTTTTTTTTAAGTCAAATAGAGAAAACTTAGAATCAGGTTACTGAAGTATTCACTAGATCATTGTGAAACATCATTTTCCAAACCCAGACTAATTCCACAAGGCTCAATTGATAAACAAAGAGATTTTTTAAAAGAATTAAGCAATAAGGTAAATGTTTAATTAAAACAATTTCAATTAAATATACTACACATTTTTATATCTCTCATCTTTTATCCCTGAAAGAATCATGCTCTAATAACTCTTTCACGGAGCATTAGCAAATTTATAAAAGAACAAATCTTCAGGAAAGAAATTTTTACAATCCAAAACAGTTCAGGCAAATAATTCATTGTGCTTAAGAGTATTTAAACATAAACAAAATCTCAGTATCTACATGTTAGATTTTTTGTCTATAAAATGATAATAATATATATTAATAACTCAATAGCAAAAAAGTTTAAATGTAAAGTATGTGAGATATTGAATTAATAACTTTAAAAATGATCATAGTTGAATATACTTGATTTCTAATACATTATCAAATTTGCTTGACTTCAAATTTGTATTTTAAGGGGAAACATCTTGGGGATAGAAAACATGACCTTAAAATATCAGTCCAAAAAGCTCACAAGTAAAATGATGTTTATAGTAACAAAGGATGCAAAACTGTTTGTCAAACAGCTTTAGTAAAGAAACAAAAAATGTAGTTTTATAAAGCTGGCTCTATTATTCCAAAGTGGTGATTCTGGAACAACCATTCCTCACACTGCTTTCAACCAAACCAACAGTTACAGAAATGCTAATTATTGGAGCTTTGCCTGACTGTTTCAACAAAATGTATTTTCCAGAAACCAGAACCATTAAAATGCAGAGGACTTTTTCTTTTAGTTAATTAGGGTTACATCTGGAAAGAAAATGGTCACTACAATTGTTCTATTTGTAACTTCGAATGGATGAGTGATTTGAGAAATAACCTTGTTTCCATCATCAAAAAGACAAAAAGATAAATTATTTTTGTAACAGTAAAAAATATTGAGGTTCTATTTTTCTCAATGAAAGAAAATGCCTTTTAGAAGAAAATTCTTTTTTTCTCCAATATTTCTCTAATAAAAGCCTATGTATTATTCTAAGTTCAGACCAAATGCTATTTCTTAAATATTTCTCTGATTTCTTCTTCCCGCGGTTAGAAGGAAGAAATACATTATAGACATGTATATAATAAAATACTGTTTAGCAGTTAAAAATTAATGAGCTGGGACTATGTGAATGAATGTGAGGAAACTGTAAAATCATAATTTAAAATTAAACACAGTTTATAAGATATTATAACAGTATAAATGTTACATATAAATAATATATATATTAATTAGGCATTAATATATTTCTATTTTACATAATATTTAAAATGCTGTTATTGTTTATAGTAAAAGTATAAAATCTGCATCATACTTTTAAATTCCAAATACAGAATATTGATTATCTCTGGAGAGAAAGAAACAGAGCTATAACTGTGGAGTTGAGGCAGAAATTGAGGAATTTCTGCTATCCATGCAATTATTTTTAAAAACTATTAGGCATTCTTAGAAGTTAATATGGCATAAAGTTAAGATTTAACAGTTGATTGGTAGATACATGGACATTTGTAATAGTACCCTATACACAAAAATTTATGTGGGTAAATTTCTTGTTTTTATTTTTTGAACTATAACATAGTGAGGAGGTATATGCTTCAGGAATATAAAAATGCATCTTGAAAATTAACAGTAAAACAACAATCAACAGGTGCAAATAATCCACTAAGGTCAATATATATGGAGACTTCAAGATGGCTTGCCAAAGGTATCGAGTACTCACTTCCTCGACAAAGAAGAACCAAAAGAAATCACACTTCCAATAGATCACCTAAAACAGAATGCTGAAATTCAATAGTGAAATCACAGGAAATGCCTTATGCAAGGAGAGAGGGAAGCAAGGCATCCTGCTTAGCCAGAATTTACTGGGATCCTGGACAGGCTCTCTAATACTGGGATAGGATAAGTGAATAACCCACAGCAGTCCATTTTTCTATCTTGTGTTTCTTGCATGTTTTCTAGCCATGGGAGAGCTCCTCAACCTACATGGGCCCTGTAACTAACAGAGAGAGATGCCTGGAGACGGTGATGGCAACCCATATAGCTCCCAAGTCCTAAACAGCTATAGGAAGGCACCATTTTGAGAGCCTTGCTCTGAGACTGCATCCTATTCTGAAGCCCAGCAGATCCTGCATCTTCACATCCCTGTAGTTTTATTGACATGCCCTGCCTGCAGCTATGGCCAAAGCATTTACAAGTGCGCTGAGGAAAGGCTTCCCCATTTGAAGCTGTCACCTAGGACTGAAATGTGTACTCCCCAGCTGCCGATTTATAACTGTTGCCACTGAAAGCAAGCCTGCTCTTCCCTGCAGCAGGGTCACAGCACAGAATTTTGTACTTTACAACGAATCATGCTGTCAGGAGCCTGGGAATCACTTTGCCATTGCCTACCACAGCCATGTATAATGAGGGTGCCTAAGGACTGAGCATATTGGCTCCACCACCAACCAGTGCCCTAGCACAACATCTGGGTGCCTTGGGATGGCCCTGCCACATCCACTGCTATCAGCACCTGACCTCTACTCCCACGAGCCTGAGGAAAAGACCAGTTATCCTGCCAGTACCACTACAGCTGGCACCCATCTGCACATGCCACTTATAGGCCTGGTGATTGATCAACAACTCCATTGCAGCCACTGCCAATAACAATGCAGACTATTTAGGAGCCCAAGGACACTCCCACTATTGCTACTATTGCCCATGTCACACTTACTACCAGAGGCATGAAGATTTGCCCATCTGCACAGCCCATTTTCATCCACTTAAGTGGCACTTAAGCAAGCCACCTGGAGGCCCAGGCATTGACCCACCTGAAACTGCTAACATTGGTGACAGTGTACTCTAGTCTGGGGCCCAAGGATAGGCATACTCAGCCTGCCCCTGCCATCTCTGGGCCCTGAGGACTGACCCATCTGATGTCCATACCCAGCAATAGCACCACAGCCTCCACTAAAAATTGTGCCCCAAGCCCCTGAAGATATCACTGACACTATTCATGCTGTTAATAGCTAAGTAAATCACATGAAGATTATTACTGCTTGTACTGAGAATCAAAGCCAAAGTATGCTACCCAACCAATACTAGAGATTCAACTTCAGAAAAGTTCCCTCCTGCAAAAGCAAATTCAAAAAAAATGGAAAGACATGAGTTGCACCAGATGTGCAGACATCAGTGTAAGAATACAAAAAAAAAGCTATGAAAAAGCAAGGAAATGTGATGTCTCCAAAGAATCGCAATAATTCTCTAGGAACAAATTATAAGGAAAAAAAACTATGAAATCCCAGTGAAAGAATAAAACATAATGATATTAAAGAAGTTCAGTAACATACAAGAAAATTCAGAAAAACAATACAAAGAAAGCAGAAAAAAAAAAGTCAGGCTCTGCATGAGAACTTTACCAGAAATAGGTATCATAAAAACAAAACCAAAAAAAATTGTGGAGCTAAAGTAATCATTGAATAAAATACAAAATACATTCAAGAGATTTAAAAATGGACTAAATGAAGAAGAAAGAATTTTAGAATCTGAAGTCAGGTCTTTTGAAATAATCTAGTCAGACCAAAAAAAAAAAAAATTCACAAAGTCTATGTGACATCTGAGACACTATAAAGGAACGCAATACCCAAATATTTGGTGTCCCAGAAGGTAAAGAGAATATGGAAACAATAGAAAGCCTATTAAATAAAATAATAGCTGAAAACTTCCCAAGTTTAACCAGAGGCAGGAGGATTGCTTGAACCCAGAAGGTCAAGGATGCAGTGAGCTATGATCATATAATTGCATTTCATAGCCTGGGTGAGAGAGGGAGATTGTCTCCAAAATAAATAAATAAATAAAAACAAAAGCTATGCTCATTTGTTGTGAAAAGCAGCAAGGGAGAAAGGACTTACAGAGTGCCTACATAAATTGGTTATGAGTAACATATAAACAAGGAACAACAAACTGTGGAAGGTCGCAGGAGGCCTCTGAGAAGGAGGCCTCTCCATGCCTCATGTTCCGGTGCAGGGTGACCTAGGCACTGTTACCATAAACATTGTGCTCAAGGACGTAAAACCCCTTCATAGCACTATGATGTACCCAAACTTGTAGGCTCCTTGTAAGGCCTGAGTTCCACTAGCTGCACACAGATAATAAGTTAAAGATAACCACATGTTCCTGTTTTGTGACACACCAGTTCTGGCTCACTGATTCACTTCCAGCTTACTCCACCATCACTCCACCCCTAACCTATAGATCAAAGTAATTGTAATCAATAAGTAGTGTGGATGATCAGAGTTGGGGACCCTCACTGTTTCCTTCAAAGTAATAAGTGATGGCCCTCTGGTCCCACTGCCTCTCTTAATCTTTTTCTCATTTCTTTGTTGCCACCAAACTCGGGGTACACATGGGTGATGTAGGGCTGGCTCCCTACATTCATTAATGGATGAATGGATAAAGAAAATGTGAGGCCAGGTGCAGTGGCTCATGCCTGTGATCACAGCGCTTTCGAAGGCCATGGCAGGTGGATGATTTGACCTCAGGAGTTTGAGACAGGCCTATGCAACATGGTGAAACCCCATTTCTACCAAAAGATATAAAAATTAGCTGGGCATTGTGGCATGCACCTATATTCCCAACTACTAAGAAGGCTGAGGTGGAAAAATTGCTTGAATTCAGGAGGTGGAGGTTGCAGTGAGTCGTGATTATGCCAATACACTCCAGTCTGGGTGACAGAGTGAGAACTTGTCACAAAATAAAAATAAAAAAAGAAAAGAAAATGTGTTATATATATACAATGAAATACTGTTGAGCCATAAAAAGAGAATGATATTATCTGCCTCAAAATAAAAAAAGAAAAGAAAATATGTTATATATAAACAATGGAATACTATTCAGCCACAAAAAGGATGAAATTATGTCATTTGCAGCAATAAAGATGAGCTGGAGTTCATTATGTTAAATGAAAGAAGCCAGGTACAGAAGGACAAATATTGCATCTTCTCACTCAGATGCAGGAGTTAATAGGTTGATCATGTGGAGGTAGATAGTAGAATACAGAATGATAGAAGCCAGAGGCTGGGAGGAGTAGGTGGGTGGCTGTGGGGATAAAGAGAGGTTGTTTAACTAGTACAAACATACATTCAGATAGAAAGAATAAATTCTAATATTTGAATTGTAATATTCTAATAGCAGTGTAGCATGACTACAGTTAACAAAAACATATTGTATTATTTCAAAATAGAAGAGAGGACTTGAAATGTCTCCTACATAAAAAAAAGATAGATACTTGTGGTGATGGATACCTTATATTTGATCATTATACATTCTACAAATGTAAGAAAATATCACATGTAACCCATAAATGTGGACAAATATTATGTTCAATAAAAATATACAACATTTGTATTAAGAAGATAATTTTTTTTTTTTAGATAGAGTCTCACTCTGTCGCCTAGGCTGGAATGCAGTGGGATGATCTGGGCTCACTGCAACCTCCACCTCCTGGGTTCACTTTCCTGCCTCAGCCTCCCAAGTAGATGGGACTACAGGTGTGTGCTACCACGCCCAGTTAATTTTTGTATTTTTATTGGAGACAGAGTTTCAATATGTTGGCCAGGATAGTCTCAATCTCCTGACCTTGTGATCTGCCCCCTTAAGCCTCCCAAAGTGCTGGGATTACAGGTGTGAGCCAACACACCCAGCCTAAAAATATAATTTTTAACAGTTAATACAATAAGAGGAATACCATGAAGATTAGCACAATAAAAATTTGTAAGTCAGGAATCAATATTATTCTTAAAAAAGATTATTAGTTACAAAAACTTTGAAAATGGAGTAAACAAATATCTTTTTTACTATTATTTAACTCTATAATAAAATTTGTTTCTTTGTTTATTTTATGAAACAGGTTCTCACTCTTGTCTCTCAGGGTGGAGTGCAATGGTGCAATCTTGGCTCACTCCAACCTCTGCCTCTCAGGTTGAAGCAATCCTCCCCCATCAGCCTCCCAAGTAGCTGGGACTACACATGTGCACCACCATGCCCAGCTAATTTTTGTATTTTTTTGTAGAGACAGGGTTTTGCCATGTTGCCCTGTCTGTCTAGTCTTGAACTCCTGAGTTCAAGAAATCCACCCGCCTCAGCCTCCCATTGTGCTGGGATTACAGGTGTGAGCCATTGCACCTAGCCTAAAGTTTTAATCGGTATAACTATTTGAAATTATATAATTATGGATGTATTCATAAAATATATGTATTGTCTCTATGCTTTAAATATTTAATAAAATATAAAACATTGTGTATAACCATTGGAAAGTTTAATAATATGTATTTGAAATATATTATATGACTTATGTAGATATATTTTATTTAGATTTCTGCATTGAAGTTGGTTGTGCAATTGAATACCTAAATATAGTGATTAAAGCATAGATTGTATATCTATTTTTTTTTCTACAACAAGACATTTATTTTTCTTTTTTCTCCCACCCTATATCAAAGAGTGATAGATGTTCATTGATTTTACTCAGGATCATAGACATAAGTGCAATAAATAGATACTGTATTGCAATATATACAAGCTTCAATTTTACTAGATGCATTTCCGTCATTTTTAAAGTGTTTGTACCAACTTATTCTTGCTCTAGCTTTGCATAGGAATTCCTGTTCCCATATGCAAACCAACATTTGATGTAATTTTTGCAAGTCTGATGATGGAAATATTGTTTCACTATTTTGATACGTATCCCATTGATTTTCAGATCTTTGCTTTTCTTTGTATTTCTTTTGTTGTGCATTTATACTTTTAAAGAAATCTCTAATTCAATATAATAAACATATTATCTGGAAGATGATAAGGATATGCTCCTATATTCGGCCTGTGTTTTAATACTCAACTACTTAAAAGCTGGGTTGACCTTACACATCCATTTATTCTGAGCTTCAATGTCTCATCAGTAAAATTAAGATTTTTGTGTAATCCTGTAAAATGAGGGTTTCTGTCAAAAATAAATTGGTTAATATATGAAAAGATGTTATAGCAGTTATGGAATTAATACATGTTAGCTACTTGTAACGTATTTTCTTTTTCAGTTTTTATGTCTTTTCTTAAAATATATCATCATGCAAATAGTTGTATATGTATGGGTGCACAGGTGTGTGTACTATGAGCCAAAAACCAAGTCTCAGTAATTTTAAAAGAAATCAAGTGAAACAATTTATGCTGTCTGATAACAACTGAATTAAATCATAAATCAACACTAAGAATAAATGGAGAAATATTCTCTATTCATGGGTGTGTAGATACAATAATGTTAAGGTACCAATATCTTCAAGTTGATATCTGGATTCCAGGTAATCATAATTAGAAGTTACAACTCAAGATTGTTGTTTTGAGAAATTAATATAATTTATATATAAATGAACTGAGAAGAACAACAATAACAAACAATAAAAGTTGAAAAAATATGAACAAAGTTGAAGGACTTACAAGCTCAAGATTTCTTATAAAGTCATTTTAAAAGAGACAGTGTAGTATTGGTGTAAAGACAGAAAAATGGTCAAGGAAAAAGAGTACAGAAATAAACCCACACATGTATAGACAACTAACTATCAGCAAACCTGCAGATGCAATTCAGCAGAAAATGAGTCTCTTTAACAGACAGTGCTGCAAAAGTTGTATATATCCAACAACGTGAACTTTGATCTATGTTTTGTACCATATAAAAATAATTAAAATGGATCCTAGACATAATATAAAACCAAAAACTATAAAATATCTAGAAGTAAACCTTAACGGCCTTGGGTTCAGTAGAGATTTCTTATGTATTACACCAAAGACACAGTTCACAAAAGAACAGATTGATACTATGAACTTCATCAAAATGAAAATTTCTGCTTTTTAATAGGCATTATTAAATAACAGAGTTGACAAGTCATGGATTATGAGAATGTTATCTATGTGATATCATCTGTGTGAAAAAGAATTTGTTTCTAAAATATGTAAGTAACTCTCAAAATTCAATAACATGAAAATAACCCCCCCAAAAAACCTGGCAAAATACTGTTATACTATGGAAAATATATGGAGGGTACATAACTATGTGAACAGAAGCTTAATATCATTAGTCATCAGGAATATGCAAGTCAAAACCAAAATGAGAAATCGTGGTATCTATTAGAATGGCACAAATTAAAAAGTTGACCATACCAAGTGCAGGCAATGTATGGAAAAAACTGAAATTTTCTTGCTTTGTTTCTTTTGACATAGAGTCTCACTTTATCACTCAGACTGGAGTGCAGAGGTGTGATTGTAGCTCCCTGAAACTTTGACTTTTCAGGCTCACAGGATCCTTCTGCCTCAGCTTCCTGAGTAGCTGGGACTTTAAGTACATGCTGCCATGACTGGCTACTTTTTTAAAAATAAATTTTAGGCTGGGCCTGGTAGTGTATGCCTATAATCCCAGCACTTTGGGAGGCTCAGGTAGGTGGATCATCTGAGGTCAGGGGTTTGAGACCAGCCTAATTAACATGGTGAAACCCCATCTCTACTAAATACAAAAAGTAAATTAGCATGGTGAAACCCCATCTCTACTAAATACAAAAAATAAATTAGCTGCCTGTAATCCCAGCTACTCAGGAGGCTATGGCAGGAGAATCACTTGAACCTGGGAGGCAGAGGTTGCAGTGAGCTGACGTGGTGCCACTGCCCTCCAGCCTGAGTGACAAGAGAGAATTTTGTCTAAAAAACAAACAGACAAAACAAACAAACAAATAGTAGAGACATGGCCTTGCAATGTTGCCTAGAATGATGGAATTTTTATATCTTACTATTGGAAATATAAACTACTATAATTACTTTGAAAAATAGCTTAGAAGTTTCTTTAAATGTTCAATATAAATCTAGCATGATTTATCTGTTTCATTTCTAGATAATGTCCATGAAAAGACTTGTACATGAATGTTCATAGCAGCTTTATTTGTATTAGTCATGACTTAGGGTTGTCAGATTCAATAAAGTACATAAGGTTAAATTTGCCACAAAAGCCAAAATTGACAAATGGGATCTAATTAAACTAAAAAGCTTCCACATAGTAAAATAAACTATCATCAGAGTGAACAAACAAACAAACCTACAGAATGGGAGAAAATTTTTGTAAACTAGCCATCTGACAAAGGGCCAATATCCAGAATCTACAGAGAACTTAAAGAGATTTACAAGAAAGAAAACAGATAACTCCATCAAAAAGTGGACAAAGGATATGAACAGACACTTCTCCAAAGAATACATGTATGTGGCCAAAAGCATGTGAAAAAGCTTATCATCACTGGTCATTAGAGAAATGCAAATCAAAACCACAATGAGATACAATCTTATGCCAGTTAGAACATCAGTCATTAAAAAGTCAGGAGACAACAGATACTAGAGAGGATGTGGAGAAATAGGAACGCTTTTACACTGCTGGTGGGAGTGTAAATTAGTTCAACCATTGCGGAAGACAGTGTGGTGATTTCTCAAGGATCTAGAACCAGAAATACCATTTGATCCAGCAATCCCATTACTGTGTATATACCTAAAGGATTATAAATCATTCTACTATAAAGACATATGCACATTTGTGTTTACTGTGGCACTATTCACAATAGAAAAGACTTGGAACCAACCCAAATGCCCATTAATGGTAGACGAAACAAAGAAAATATGGCACATACACATCATGAAATACTATGCAGCCATAAAATGATGAGTTTATGTCTTCTGCCAGTACATGGATGAATCTGGGAACCATCATTCTCAGCAAACTAACACAAGAACAGAAAACCAAACATCACATGTTCTCACTTATAAGTGGGAGTTGAACAATGAGAACACAGGGAGAAGAACATTACAGACCAGGCATGTCTGGGGAGGGGTCTAGGGGAGGGACAGCATTAGGAGAAATACCTAATGTAAATGATGGGTTGATGGGTGCAGCAAATCACCATGGCACATGCATACTTGTGTGACAAACCTGCACATTATGCACATGTACCCAGAACTTAAGGTATAATAAAAAAAAAAAGTACCTCAGAGAAAATAATTTGAATTTCAGTTGAACGACAAAAAATTTTCATTCTAAGAATGTTCTGTACAACATTTGGGAAAAAAATATACTAATGGTTTATCCAAGTATCTGATTATCTGAAATTCAAATATCACTGCGCTCACATTTTCAGCAATATGAATGACCCTAGAAAACATTATGCTAATTGTAAGAAGGAAGTCACAGAAGGACAAATACTGAATTATTCTATGTATCTGAGATATCTTAAATGATCAAAATCATAGAAGCAGAGAGTAGACTAGTGGTTGCCAGGGACTGAGGGGAAGATGAAATATGGAACTGTTGCTCAATTGGTATAAAGTTTTAGTTATACAAGGTGAGTAAGTTTTCCAGATCTGCTATACAACATTGTACTTATACTTAACAATATGTTATTATGCACCTTAAAGTATAAAGATAATATATCTATTGTTAAGTGTTCTTACCACAGACAAACAAAAACAGAAGAATACTAGAATACTTTTGGAGGTGATGAATATGTTTAGTAGCTTCATTGTGATGATATAACGAGGGTATGGTATACGGTGTATGCATATGTCCAAACTCTTCAAAATGCATATATTAAATATATACAATTTTTATGTATTAACTATATACTATAAGCTTATATGTAAATACAGCTTAAGAAAAATATTGCATTTCTGTTTTTTTTAGAAAATTTTCAATTACTCATAGAGGTACTAGTTTTAGTCTTAATTATGTGCAGTATATTTTATTATCCATAGGATACTACTGGAGGCTCTCCAACTCTAAATTGTGCATGCATAATTTCTATCATCACCATTTTCAAATACCAAGTAGATAAGACCTAAGTGAGTAATGTATTAAACAAAGAAATAAACAATCCACAAACATTTCTTGAGCATCTATTATAGGAAAAGCATCCAAGGAAATAATTGGATAAAGAATAGGAAAGATTTTTGTCTGTTGGTTTGTTTTTATCTTCCTGATATGTAATAAATTACTTTTCAGTTTTCTGTCAAGAAATCTATTGAGCTAAAAGGTTGTAAGAATACACTGAGTTGTTGTCAGGGTCAGGGTGGTAGCAAATAATCTTACAGGAAAATTTTAAAAAGAAAATAGAAAATGCATGGCAAATTTATAAATTCAGAGATTCCTTAAGATTTGTTCCAATAATAAATAAGTAAATTAAAATAAAAGTTTCAAAACAAAACAAATTTAACTGGTTATAGTGTTGTATTTTTTTTCTAATTCTGGCAACTCTATGTCCATCAATAAGAAAATTTGATATTTTCATGCATTGTATCACTACTAGCCAATAAAAAGAAGAAACTATTGATATATTCAATACATGAATAAATCTCAAAATAATTATTGAATAAAAAATGTAAAAATTAAGGGACTGTATCTACACAAAATTCTAAGAAATGCAAAGCAATGTACAGTAACAGAAAGCAGAATAGTGGTTGCCAAGGAATGGGAGAAGGAGTATAGTGCAGGTGGGATTGTTATTACAATGAGAAAAAAATTGGGGAGTTACTGCTATGTTCATTATCTCAATTATGGTGCTGATTTTCACAGGTACATAACTATGTTTAAACTCATCAAATTTTACATTTGAAATGAATGCACATTATCTTGTGTCAATAGTCTCAAGTTTTTTTTAAGCAAACAAAAATTCAAAAAGAAAATAAAAATAAAATTTTAAATTACATAATACTCTTACTTGTTAAAGTAATTATACTTAAAGAAAGTTAAAAACTAAATGCATATAAATAAGGAGGTGTGGTTTCTATATAAAAATACACATATTCTCATATAAAATAAATAATTCAAATGAACACATAACTTGTTCATGAAAGGGAAAAGCCATTTTCTAGTTTAATGTAAATTTCAGCAGAGGCCCAGCATAGTGGCTCATGCATGTAATCCTAGCACTTTGGAAGGCCAAAGCAGGAGGAGGATTCCTTGACCCCAGGAGTTTGAGAGGAGCCTGGGCAACATAGGGAGACCCTGTCTCTTTTAAAAAGTATATAAATAAATAAACAAATAAATTTTAGCAGAATAATTGTAATTTTTTTACAGTTCCAATTATTATCAAATCTGTTTAAAATAGCAAGTATTTAGAATTCTAAATTATTAGTTCAAAGAAGAAAAATATAAAGCACATAGTTTGGGAAAACAAGATATTAAATATTTTACAAGAAAACTAAGTAATAATTTTATGTTTTCATTTAACATACATATATTAGACATATTATTTGACAGTTATTCTTCTTGGAGTCACTGCTACAAAAATTTTTTTTAAATATGTCAAAATTACTGTCTGTCTTGGGCTTCTATTCCATAAGTGGTAAGAGTATAAAGTAAATTAAAGAAAACAATATAATTCCTGACAATGTACATTACTATGGCAACAAAAAGGCCAGACATAACAGAGGAAGACAGAAGCATATTATTCTTCATAGGTAAGGTCTTTTCAAAGAGGCAGCAAGCGATTTCAAACTTGAATGGAGGAAAGGAGCACTCAATCTCTGAAGAACATAATTTCAGTCCCTGGTAAAAAGTTTGGCAAACTTGAAGACAACCATGAAGGCTACTGAGTTTGAAGCCCAATAAGTGAAAAAAAGAAAACAAAGTGGTGAGAAAGGAGCTCAGAGAGGTAGTCAGAAATTAGATTGCAAGATATTCTATAGGCCATGATTGGACTTTCAATTTTATTTATTCTAAGTGTAACAGGGAAGGATGTAATCTGACTTACATTTTTAAAAGATCTGTTTGATTACTTTTTGAAATATAAAGCATTAGAGAGACAAGAGTAAGGAAGAAATGACACCAATCAACCATGAGATTATGGTAGGCTGGAATGAGATAGTGATAACAGATCAACTGGAAGTGGTCAACTTTTCAAATGTGCACAGAAATAACAGGACTAACTGATTACATGCGAATCATAAAAGAAAAAAAGGAGTCAATGGTAATTCCAAGTATTTTGCTTAAGTACTTTATGTTACAGTTAGGATGATTTACTAAAATGCATAACACACTGAGGTATGACCAGGTTCCTGAAGAACAACTAATATTATAGTTTTGCATGTTGTGTGTGATGCCTAATTGACTTCCACATGAAGTTTTCATGTAAACTGTCAGACTTATACAGAAGTCAGGAATTGAGGGGGAGAGTCTTCACAGGATATAAGTCTGGAATTATTGTCACTTAGTTGGCATTTAAGTCATGAGACTGACCAAGTCACCTAGCAAATGACTGTAGATGTAGATGAGAGGAAAAGTTAAAGAAGGGAGCAGTGATATAGTAAGAAATGCAGGAGGTTTTAATATCTCAGGAATCAAATGAAAAAAAAATGTTTCCAACAACAGGCAATGATTATGATTAATTTATTCAAATGCTGCTGAAAGCAAGAACGACTGAATATTCTATTCGGTGACATAGAGGTTACTGGTGACCTTGAGTGGAGCAGAATACTATGGATAAAGTCTTGACAGAGGTGGATTTTAAGAGAGAGAGAAGAGAGAATTCTTTCCTAAACAACTCTTTTGAGGCCTACAGAGGAATTCTACTTGAGGACACTGCCTTGCACCTCTAATTCTAGCTCCTGTTGCCTCTGGAAACTGAAAAAAAAAATTTTTTTTTTGGAGAACAATCATCATAATTTTCAACAAGAAAAAGTCAGTTGGTCTCCTTTGAGTTTTCCTTCATAGATATCTTTGTGGATTTCCAGAAAAAACAACTTGCTATTATCTCTAAACCTAGTGTTCCATTTAGATGCTGTCTCTAATGGATCATTCACCTTTTACAGATATTATTTGAAGCTTGTCAGCTTGAGAAGAATGCTTCCCTTAGCAGCTATTTAGCATCATTCTTGGGATCCAAAAGGCCTCAAAAGCCCAGCTTATTTGTATATTTTATATTTCTTAACTTCCTAAAACTATATATTATAGTTCTTACAGTTACTATATATTATGGTTTTTGACTTTCTTACACTAAAAAACTCATGATCCCTTGTGCTCCTTGTATTTGTTGGAACTGAGCCTGTGTTGTTTCTGGAACTGTCATCTTTGAAGCAATTTTCTTTCATGGGTATTTTAAACTGAATTTTTCTCTGCATTTATTCCTTCATTAACCCCAACCATTTTGCCTTCCATGTTCCTGGAATTTCTCAAAATGAACTTAATGAAGCCATCCTTCCTTATTATTCTGTGTTGTTACTAATTCAATTCTACTTTTATGGTATTTTCTGATATCTTGAGGAATTTTGTTAGAGGGGAGAAATACCAAAATTCCCCTTTAAAAATAAGCATTGAATTTGTAAAATTTTGACTTACAAAAAGAGATACAACACCATTATTTTAAATCACAAATTATACCTGAAGCTTTAATCCCAATCAAAAGAAATGTAAGTCAAATAGTTGAATTCACTTAAGCTGAACAAATATGCTTACTGATGCTAAACTATAGATTTTATTTAGATTGTTATTTAAGAAGTCCATGCACTCTGAATATATTTATTTAATTGAATATATGAACCAATAGTATAAGACACAATTCTGATCATAAAAATTATAATTACAACTGATAATGAACAAAAGGAAATTTTTGTCAGCACTCTAATCAGGTCAGTGTTAAAACATATGTGCCAAAGATATGCCACAAACTATTGGAAGAGTGCTTAGTAGTCTAGAATTATTTCAAATATTTTACAATAACATATTTATGTCAACATACAACACAAACATATAATAATATATATAAAGAATTTATATATATATTTTCTAACTATGTAAAAGGGGTTAAAATATTATTCTTGAGTAAAAATTAAATAGAAAATTATGACTTAGGGTAACGTTTATAATAATATAAAATAACAGTACTGCATTTGAAGCATGCTATGTTCTTCAATTTTAACAATAATTGAGATATATTACTATTCTAATTTTTATAGAGGAGTTGAGACATAGAGAGTGAAAGTTGCTTGTTCATGAAATTGTAACAGTGTCTCAGACCACCACACAATCAAATTGGATCTCAAGATTAAGAAACTCACTCAAAACCATACAACCGCATGGAAATTGAACAACCTGCTCCTGAATGATTCCTTGCTAAATATTGCAATTAAGTCAGAAATCAAAAAGTTCATCGAAACTAAGGATAACAAAGAGATAGCATATCCAGAATCTTCGGAACACAGCTAAAGCAGTATTAAGAGGGAAATTTATCCACTAAGTGCCCACATCAAAAAGGTAGAAAGATTTCAAATCTGACAGGTGTGGTGGCTCACACCTATAAACCCAGAATTTTGGGATGCTGAGGTAGGTATATCTGGAGTCTGAGAACAACAGCCTGGTCAACATGGTGAAACCCTGTCTTCAGTAAAAATACAAAAATTAGCCGGGCATGGTGGAGAGTATCTGTAATACCAGCTACTCAGTGGTTAAGATGGGAGAATTGCTGGAACTTCGGATGCACAGTTTGTGGTGGGCCAAGATCCCACCACTGCACTCCAGCCCAGGTGACAGAGTGAAACTCCATCTTAGACAAAGAAAACTAAACAAACAAAAACAGAACAGAAATCTCAAATCAACATCCTAACATCACAACTAAAAGAAATAGAGAACCAAAAGCAAACAAACCCCAAAGCTAGCAGAAGATAAGAAATAACCAAGATCAGAGCAGAACTGAATGAGAAAGAGACACAAAAACCCTTCAAAAAATCAATGAATCCAGGAGCTTTTTCTTTGAAAAAATTAATAAAATATATCACTAGCTAGATTAAAAAGAAAAAGAGAGAAGAATCAAATAGATAAAATAAAAAGTGATAAAGGGGATATCACCACTGACCCCACAGAAATGCAAACAACCATCAGAGAATACTATAAATGTCTCTATGCAAAAAAGCTAGAATATATAGAAGAAATTGATAAATTCCTGGACACATACATCCTTCCAAGACTGAACCAGGAAGAAGTTGAATCCCTGAATGGACCAATAATGAGTTCTGAAATTGAGGCAGTAATAAATGGTCTATCAACTAAAAAATGTCCAGGACCAGGTAGATTTAAGCTGAATTCTTCCAGAGGTGTAAAAAGGAGCTAGTAGATTTCTTCTGAAATTATTCCAAATGATTAAAAAGGAGAGACTCCTCCCTAACTCATTCTGTGGGGCCAGAATTATGCTGATACCACAACCTGGCAGAGATACAACAAAAAAAGAAAACTTCAAGCTAACATTTCTGAGGAACATTGATGCAAAATTCCTTAGTAAAATACTGGCAAACTGAAGCCAGCAGTACATCACAAAGCTCATCTACCACCTTGAGGACAGCTTCATCCCTCAGATGCAAGGCTGGTTCAACAGATACAAATCAATAAATGTAACCCATCACATAAACAGAACTAAAGACATGATTATTTCAATAGATACAGAAAACCCATCACATAAACAGAACTAAAGACATGATTATTTCAATAGATACAGAAAAGGCCTTCAATAAAATTCAACATCCTTCATGTTAAAAATTCTCAATAAACTAGGTATTGAAGGAACATACCACAAAATAATAAGAGCCATTCATTACAAGCTCACATACAATATCATGCTGAATGGTCGAAAGTTGGAAGTATTCCCCTTGAAAACAAACACAAGACAAAGATGTACTCTCTCAGCACTCCTATTCAACATATAGCATTGGAAGTGCTGGCCACAGCAATCAGTCAAGAGAAAGAAAAGAAGGGTATTCAAACAGGAAAATGGAAGTCAAATTGTCTTTTTTGCAGATGACATGATCTTAACATGTAGGTCTCATCTTTTTTTAAGCTGATGAGCAACTTCAGCCAAGTCTCAGGATATAAAATCAATGCACAAAAATTACAAGCATTCCTGTACAGCAACAACAGACAAAGAGAGAGCCAAATCATGAATGAACTCTCATTCACAATTGCTACAAAGAGAATAAAATACCTGGGAATACAGTTAAGCAGGGAAGTGAAAGACCTCTCCAAGGAGAACTACAAACCACTGCTCGAGAAAATAAGAGAGGACACAAACAAATGGAAAAACATTCCATGCTCATGGAAGGAAGAATCAATATCATAA
The DNA here is from genome assembly GCF_049354715.1 of Callithrix jacchus. Classification (NCBI taxonomy): domain Eukaryota; kingdom Metazoa; phylum Chordata; class Mammalia; order Primates; family Cebidae; genus Callithrix; species Callithrix jacchus. The sequence continues at coordinate 143,736,762 of NC_133508.1, read as the reverse complement.
CAATGGCCATACTGCCCAGAGTAATTTATAGATTCAATGCTATTCCCATTAAACTACTAGAATTTGTATGAAACCAAAAAAGGGTCTCCATAGTGAAGCCAATCCTAAGCAAAAAGAACAAAGCTAGAGTCATCACACTACCTAACATCAAACTATACTACAAGGCTACAGTAACCAAAACAGCATGGTACTGGTACAAAAACAGACAGGAAGACCAATGGAACCAAATAGAAAATTCAGAAATAAGGTTGCACCCTTACAACCATCTTATCTTCAACAAACCTGACAAAGATAAGCAATGAAGAAAGGATTTTCTATTTAATAAATGGAGCTGGGAGAACTGGCTAGCCATATGCAGAAAATTGAACCTGAACCCAATCCTTACACCATATACAAAAATTAGCTCAAGATGGAATAAAGACTTAAATGTAAAACCTAAAACTATAAAAACTTTAGAAGTAAATCTAGGCAATAGCATTCAGGACATAGGAACAGGCAAAAATTTCATAATGAAAATGTCAAAAGCAATTGCAACAAAAGCCAGAATTGACAAATTGTATCTTATTAAACTAAAGAACTCTGCACGTCAAAGGAAACTATCATCAGAGTGAACAGACAAGCTACAAAATGGGAGAAAATTTTTGCAATCTATCCATCTGACGAAGGTCTAATATCCAGAATTTACAAGGAACTTAAACAAATTTACAAGATAAAAACAACACCATTAAAAAGTGGGCAAAGGACATGACATGAACAGACACTTCTCAAAAGAAGACATTTATGAAGCCAAAAAACCTGAAAAAAACTCAACATCACTAATCGTTAAAGAAATGCAAATCAAGACCACAATGAGATACCATCTCATGCTGGTCAGAATGGCTATTATTAAAAAAGTCAAGAAACAGCAGATGCTGGTGAGGCTGCCTAGAAATAGGAACACTTTTACACTGTTGGTGGGAATATAATTAGTTCAATCATTGTGGAAGACAGTGTGGTGATCCCTCAAAGACCTAGAGGCAGAAATACCATTTGACCCAGCAATTTCATTTCTGGGTATATATACGAATGAATTTATATCTTCCTATTATAAAGATATGTGCACATGTATGTTCCTTGCAGCACTACTCACAATGCCAAAGACATAGAATCAACCTAAATCCCCATCAATGATAGACCAGATAAAGAAGATGTGATACACATACATTATAGAATACTATGCAGTCATATAAAGAATAAGATCATGTTCTGTGCAGGAACATAGATGGAGCTGGAAGTCATTATCCTCAGGAAACTAATGCAGGAACAGAAAACCAAACATTGCATGTTCTCACTTTTAAGTGGGAGCTAATCAATGAGAATACAGAGAAAGAGGGAGGGGAACAGCATACACTGGGCCCTGTCAGAGGTAGGGAGGGAGAGCACCAGGATAAATAGCAAATGCATGCTGGGTTTAAGGTGACATATTGATAGGTGCGGCAAATCACCATGGCACACAATTATCTACCTAAGAAACTTGCACATCCTGCACAGGTATCCTGGAACTTGGAATAAAGTAAAATTAATATAATATAATATAATATAATATAATATAATATAATATAATATAATATGATATACTAGAATATAATATAATAGAATATAATAGAATATACTAGAATATAATATAATAGAATATATAATATAACAAAAATAAGAGAGTTACTTGTTTAAAGTTCTACAGCTCTTGGTAGCAAAAATAGAATTTGAGGCATGGAAGTCTGGCTTTAGAAGTCCACATTCTTATATCAATGAATGTAGAAATATTTAATTGCATTTTTTCTTTTAACTTTCTAAGCAACAAGATTTAGCTTTAAATAGAATAAAATGAAATAGTTATTACTAAATTAAGTGATAAATAGTAGGGGAAAGCATAGTCCCTTATAATTTGTTCATATGTCCAGATCCAGATGAATCATACGCTGAAAGAGATTTTCACTGTCACTGTAGAACAACCGGTTATTTATCTTTGAGAAACTATGAAAAATGAGATAACTGTTGTCAGGCTGAAGATGAGTCAATACATACCCATACCCTTGTTTCGGAAGAAACAAAAAAATCAAAACCTCTAAACTATGGCATAAGATAAATATATCTAGGCTTGTTTATTAAAACTTTCAGCACTTAAGAAAGAACGCAGCATTCATGAGGTGTCACTAGAATTCACTAAGAAGACGTATGCTCATCATTCGAATATTGTTTGGCATTCAAAACAATTGATAAGTGAACAGGAGAAATGTATGGCTTATTTAGTCATAGATCTTGAATTTTATAAAGTTAAAAAAATAACGTCTGTCTGTGTGTGTGTGTGTGGTGTGGTGCGTGTATGTGTGTGTGTATGTGCCCGTGTGTGTTGTGTGTTTTGGTCATAGTAGGAAATGATGACCTGAATTGGGAGTTATTCGATATACTTGTATTTGACCATAAACCATAAACAAAATATACAATGGGTGGGTAAGGGAAATTTGTAATGAGTCTTCCCTTTTCAGCATTTCAATAAATATCTTTGAGTCTCATGTTTGCTTAATTTGTATTTGGTAATGGTTGCTTTTTTTTTTTTTTACTCAAGAATCAGTAATTTTAGAGAAGTTGTGTGAATCCAGTGGAAGCGAGGTGTCTAAATCTATCCCAATTTACGATACAATCGGTGCTTATGTCTCTCCTCATCAATAGCATGGGCGATAGGACATGGCTACAAATGCCTGCTTAAGAATATACACTACTGATGAACTCCAGTGTATGCAGTGGGAGGAAATGTAGTCAGATAAGAAAACCTTATTATTCAGGGAGTGGAGTCCAGATGCAGGAGGACATGCCAGAGAAAGAAAAAGTGATGGTTTTCAGGCAGTCAGGTAGAAATCATATTGCAGTAGTAAAGAATTTACTAATGGGTGGTGATATTAACAGAACTGGCAATGAAAATAAAGATAGCAGGTGTTCTTTATCCAAGAAGTCTGGAAGCAGGTAGCAAGATCCAGCCCCTGAACTGATTTCTCACTCATAGCCTGGTTTTTTCATGTCTCTAGTTACAGAGATTCAATATGCTGTATTCTCTTTCCTGGGGCAGAAATAAATTTATTTATGTTAAGTGCTTAGAACAATATCTTTATTTTGGCTTGATGTAATTTATGTTGAACTTCAGACTTACAGGGCTATAATACAATAAATGCGTGCTGTAGTAATTTGTTTCAGCAACAATAGAAATCTACTACTGCTATATTTCCTATTATTACTTTGGAAAATAAAAATGTTACATAATTGTCTCTTTATTACTGTCTCCAAATAATCCTGGACTAATGTAAACATAGGATTTGGAGTGAGATCAGGGTTCAAGTTCTGGTTGCAACACTTATACAGTTAGTGGCTCACAGCAAGTTACCATCTCTCTGGGCCTTATCTTTTCTGTCTTTAAAATGATAATAAAATATTTACCTGTATTGAAGAAAATATTTTAAAAAAAATACTTCATTCACATTTACTCACATACAGTAGGCACACAATAAATTATAGCTATGGTTATACTTTTTTTTGAGACAGAGTTTTGCTTTTGTTGCCCAGGCTGGCATGCATTGGCATGATCTCAGCTCACCGCAACCTCTGCCTCCTTAATTCAAGCCATTCTCCTGCCTCAGCCTCTGGAGTAGCTGGGATTACAGGTGCCCGCCACCACACTCAGGTAATTTTTGTATTTTTAGTTAATATAGGGTTTCTCCATGTTGGTCAGGCTGGTCTTGAACTCCCAACCTCAGGTGATCCACCAGCCTTGGCCTCCCAAAGTGCTGGGATTACAGGCATGAGCCACCACACCCAGCCAGCTATGGTTATCTTTATTTGTTGTTGCTATTGCCCCTTGAAGTTCTGGAACAGACCCGTGTCTTTTTTTTTGTGCTACATATTGTCTTTATTTTTACATTACACATTACACTACCACTGACAGCTAGCATACTCCAATGTATTTGAGAAAACATGGGCTAGTATATTTTTAAAACCTTTTGCTTTGTATTTGATGACATGAGCTAACATGGGCATCTTCTTGCTATCAATCATTTATTCTTCTCTCTCACTATCAATTGCTTATTTCTCTTTATTTCTTTGGAAAAGTCCTCACGTCTGGCTGATATTTTTCTGTCTCAGAGACTGACCTGGGAGGGGAGCCACCAAACATATTCTCTCAGACTAAAAATTGATTTTTAACCCAAAATGACTCCAGATTTGTTTTATGTCATAAATTCACTTTTTATTACATATAAGGGATTTTCAAAGTCATTTCCTTCTGTGCCACCTTTCTATTTAACTTAGATTCCCTATTAAAATGGAAAAAGTGGTATAATAAATTTCCCAAAGTTTCAATAATAAATTTCTCAAAGTTGGGTAGCTCTTGTTAATATATGCCTAAGTAACACAATCACTGAATTAGACATTACCTGATTTGTCATCCTCCTAAAGAAACACTTAAAGCTTAAAATCTTTTAAATTTTTTAATCAGGTAAAATTAGTTCCTTTCTTGTAGATATTCTAGATGTAATTAAGATGAAATGCCTAAACAATGCAGGAGATTATCTTTTTGTGTTTCATTTCAGCCTCATTTGCTTTTGTTCATTTATAACATTTCAAATACATTATGCACATTTTTTGTACATTCAAAGTTTTCTCATTTAATTAAATACGGTGCTTAGTTCCAATATTTCACTGTAATAATTATGTATTTTTGCTTATAAAATTTAGATGCATCACTCATTTTAGTTTTTAGTTAATACAGAGATGCTGAGAAGGTTACAGAAAAAAGAATTATTAAGGCAACCAGAAGAAAATTTGAATCAACCAAAAAATCAAAGGCCATTTCTACTGCTATATATTTGAAGATTTATAAGAATCCATACACCCTTACATATGTTTGGGAATATACTGATACACACACACACACACACACACACACACACACACACGCATGTGCACATTTAAGCTAATGTTCTCTATCACTGTTAACTGTCATGGCTGACCTAATTGCAGAAATGTTTCTCCACAAATTTAACCCCCCAAATTATTGCTTTTATTAATCTGATTTTCCTAAAATCTTTCACTACCTCCAGCACAAAGTGTCAGATAATTTCACAATTAGAAATAGATTTATAGCCTGAAGGAAGCACTAAATATGAAAAGGAAAAAACAGTACCAGCCACTGCAAAAGCAAACCAAAATGTAAAGACTATCAACATTATAAAGAAACTACATCAACTAATGGGCAAAATAACCAGCTAGCATCAGAATAACAGGATCAAATTCACAAACAACAATATTAACCTTAAATGTAAATGGGCTAAATGCCCCAATTAAAAGGTACAGACTAGCAAATTGGATGAAGAGTCAAGACCCATTGGTGTGCTGTATTCAGAAGACACATCTTATGTGCAAAGACACACATAGGTTCAAAATAAAGGAACAGAAGATTTACCAAACAAATGGGAAGCAAAAAAAAAAAAAAAAATCATCACCAACAACAAAAAATACTTTAAATCAAAAAAGATTTTTAAAGGCAGGGGCACAGTGGCTCACGCCTATTATCCCGGCACTTTGGGCGGCTAAGGCGGGTGGATCATGAGGTCAAGAGATTGAGACCATCCTGGTCAATGAGGTGAAACCCCGTCTCTACTAAAAATACAAAAATTAGCTGGGCATGGTGGCGCACGCCTATAGTCCCAGCTACTCAGGAGGCTGAGGCAGAAGAATTGCTTGAACCCAGGAGGTGGAGGTTGCGGTGAGCCGAGATCACGCCATTGCATTCCAGCCTGGGTAACAAGAGCAAAACTCTGTCTCAGAAAAACACAAAAAACAAAAAACAGATTTTTAAAAAAACAAAGAAGGACATTAAATAATGGAAAAGGTATCAATGCAACAAGAAGAGCTAACTATCCTATCCTAAATATATATGCACCCAATACAGGAGCACCCAGATTTATAAAGCAAATTCTTAAAGACCTACAAAGAAACTTAGACTCTCACACAATAATAGTGGGAGACTTTAACATCTCGCTGTCAATATTAGATCAATGAGACAGAAAATTAACAAGAATATTCAGGACATAAACTCAGCTCTGGACCAAGCAGACATACTAGACATCTACAGAACTCTCTACCCCAAATCAACAGAATACACATTCTTTTCAGAGCCACATAGCACTTACTCTAAAATCAACCAAATAATTGAATGTAAAATACTCCTCAGCAAATGCAAAAAATGGAAATCATAACAAACAGTCTCTCAGACCAAAGTGCAATCATATTTGAACTCAGAATTCAGAAACTCACTCAAAACTGCAGAACTACTTGGAAACTGAACAACCAGCTCCTGAATGACTACTGGTTAAACAACAATATGAAGGCAGAAATAAAGAAGTTCTTTGAAACCAATGAGAACAAAGACACAATGCACCAGAATCTCTCGGACACAGCTACAGCAGTGTTTAGAGGGAAATTTATAGCACTAAAATGTCCATAAGAGAAAGCAAGAAAGATCTAAAATCGACATCCTAACATCACAGGTAAAATAACTAGAGAAGCAGAACAAACAAATTCAAAAGGTAGCAGAAGACAAGAGATAACTAAGATAGAGCAGAACTGAAGGAAATAGAGATGCAAAAAACCCTTTAAAAATCAATGAATCCAGGAGCAAGTTTTTTGAAAACTAGCTAAAATAGACTGCTGGCCAGACTAATAAAGAAGAAAAGACAGAAGAAACAAATAGACACAATAAAAAGTGATAAAGGGGATATCACTACTGATCCCACAGAAATACAAACTACCATCAGAGAATATTACAAACACCTCTATGCAAATAAACTAGAAAATTTAGAAGAAATGAATAAATTCCTGAACACATACACCCTCACAAGACTAAACCAGAAGAAGCTGAATCCCTGAATAGACCAATAACAAGTACTGATCTTGAGGCAGTAATTAATAGCCTACCAACCAAAAAATGTGCAGGACCAGGATTCACAGCCAAATTCTGACAGAGGAACAAAGAGAAGCTGGAACCATTCCTTCTGAAACTATTCCAAACAATGGAAAAAGAGGGAGTTATCCCTTACTCATTTTATGAGGCCAGCATCATCCTGATGCCAAAACCTGGCAGAGGCACATACACAAAAAAGAAAATTTCAGGCCACTGTTCATGATAAACATTGATGTGAAAATCCTCAATAAAATATCAGAAGCCAAATCCAGCAGCACATTAAAGAGCTTATCCACCACAATCAAGTTGGCTTCATCTCTAAGATGCAAGACCGGTTCAACATATGAAAATCAATAAATGTAATCCATCGAATAAACAGTACCAATGGCAAAAACCACATGATTATCTCAATAGATGCAGAGAAGGCCTTCAATAAAACTTGCCCTTTCATGCTAAAAACACACAATAAACTAGGTACTGATGGAAAATATCTCAAAATAGTAAAAGCTACTTATGACAAACCCACAGCCAATATCTTACCGAATGTGCAAAAGCTGGAAGTAATCCCTCTGAATACTAGCACAAGGCAAGGATGCCCTCTCACCACTCCTATTCAACATAGTATTGGAAGTTCTAGCCAGAGCAATTAGGCAAGAGAAAGAAATGAAGGGTTTTCAATTAGGAAAAGAGGAAGTCAAATAGCCCCTGTTTGCAGATGACATGATTGTATATTTGGAAAACCCCAATGCTTCAGCCCCAAAACTCCTTAAGCTAATAAGTAACTTCAGCAGTCTTAGCATAAAAAATCAATGTGTGAAAATCACAAGCATTCCAATACACCAATGATAGATAGACAGCCAAATCATGAGCAAACTCCCAATCACAATTGCTACAAAGACAATAAAACAGCTATGAATACAATTTACAAGGGTTGTAAAGGATCTCTTTAAGGAGACCTACAAACCACTGCTGGAGAAAAAAAGCAAGGACACAAACAAATGGAAAAACATTCCATGCTCATGGATAGGAAGAATCAATATCATGCAAATGAACATAATGCCCAAAGTAATTTATAGATTCAATGCTATTCCCATCAAGCTGCCATTGACTTTCTCCACAGAATTAGAAAAAAACTACTTCAAATTTCATATAGATACCCAAGACAATCCTAAGCAAATAGAACAAAACTGGAGGCATCACACTACCAGACTTCAAACTATACTACAGGGCTAGAGTAAACAAAACAGCATGATACTGTTACCAAAACAGAGATATAGACTAATGGTACAGAACAGAGGCCTCAGAAATAACACCACACATTTACAGCCATCTGATCTTTGAAAAACCTGACAAAAACAAGCAATGGGGAAAGGATTTCCTATTTAATAAATGGTGTTGGGAAAACTGGCTAGCCATGTGCAAAAAGCTGAAACTGTATCCCTTCCTTACATGTTATACAAAAATTAACTCCAGATGGATTAAAGATTTAAGCATAAGACTTAATACCATAAAATCCTAAAAGAAACCATAGGCAACACCATTCAGGACATAGGCATGGGTAAAAACTTCATGACTAAAACATCAAAAGCAATGGCAACAAAAGCCAAAATAGACAAATGGGATCTAATTAAACTAAAAAGCTTCTGCACAGCAAAAGAAACTATTATCAGAGTGAACAGGCAACCTAGAGAATGGGAGAAAAATTTTGCAATCTCTCTTTCTGACAAAGGGCTGATACCCAAAATCTACAAGGAACTTAAAGAAATTTACAATTAAAAAATAAACCCCATCAAAAAATGGGCAAAGGATATGAACAGGCACTTCTCAAAAGAAGACATTTATGGAGGCAACAAACATATGAAATAAGCTCATTATTGGTAATTAAGAAATGCAAATCAAAACGACAATGAGATATCATCTCACACCAGTTAGAATGATGATCATTAAAAAGTCAGGAAACAACAGACTCTGGAGAGGATGTGGAGAAATAGAAATGCTTTTACACTGTTGGTGAGAGTGTAATTAGTTCCATTGTGGAAGACCATGTGATGAGTCCTCAAGGATCTAGAGCTAAAAATACCATTTGGCCCAGCAATCCCATTACTGGGTATATACCCAAAGGATTATAAATCATTCTACTACATGACACACGCACACCTATTTTTATTGCAGCACTATTCACAATAGCAAATACTTTGAACCAACCCAAATGTCCACCAGTGTTAGACTGGATAAAGAAAATGTGGCACATATACACCATGGAATACTGTGCAGCCATAGAAAAGAATGCATTCATTTCCCATACAGGAACACAGCTGAAGCTGGAAACCATCATGCTCAGCAAAAAAACACAGGAACAGAAAACCAAACACTGCATGTTCTCACTCATAAGTGGGAGTTGAACAATGAGAACATATGGGCACAGGGAGGGGAACAACACACTGGGGTCTGTTGGGGGTTGGGGGATAAGGGGAGAGATAGCATTAGGAGAAACGCCTAATGTAGATGACAGGTTGATGGGTGCAGCAAACCACCATGGCACATGTATACCTGTGTAACAAACTGCACATTCTGCACATGCATCCGGGATAATAATAAAAAAAAAAAGAAAATGTGATAAAAAAGGAAAATAAATAGATTTATAAAGCAATGCAGGAGTAATGATGGACTTTTCATTAGACATCTAAATTACCAATTGTAAATTTATTTAAATAATGTTGCATATTTAAAGATGCAACATTATTTCCATAAGAAGTCTATAAGATTGCTTAGATTTCAAGTAGAAGGTTGAAGCTGCACTTGGTATTTATTCATAAAGGTGTGTCAATGGTTTGGGAAACATTCCTCATGCATGCAGCACTGAGGAAAGCATTGGGAAAATCTTATTTACAGCATGTAGGATTTGTAAGAGTGCTTCATGGTGAATGCAGAGGGAAGTGTAGAACTCAGTTGTAAAGTAACAACAACCAGACAAAATTTTTAGTAATGAACAAAACAAAAATCAGGCAAAAATCTCATAAAACTGGATTTCATTAGACTTATGTTTCAATGAAGCATCTGGCTCCAACAACATTTTTACTCACTGAGTTTTTTACTCATGTCTTTATCATTTCTAGGAATAGAAAGTCTGTCCTAACAGATGGTGTCCTAGGATAAAAGGTCAGTGCTTTGAAGCCGCATTACCCTAGTTTTAAATATCAAGTAATTGTTTATTAAGGGAAATACACGATTGATAGCAAGGAGATACCATTTAACTTTGGCAAGGTGTTTCCTTAGTTCTGTATCCTCCCTGGGATAACATCTTTACTTGAAAATAAGCATAGTAATACCCATACTGTTGTTGCATATTTATGAAAAATAAAAGTATGGTACACAATGTGCATAATACATTTCAGGTCCTTCATTTTGCTACCTGCTTATATACAGATTTCCAGACATATATATATATGTGACTTGAATTCTCAGTATTTCCTCCTCACATTTTTGTCATTGCACTCTGTCCAGCTACTGCAACATTTCAATACGGAATGTAAGCAAAGCAGCTTGATTTCATCTATTTTTCTTCATTTTGCTATGCTACTTCTTGCTTTCAAGGGGTCTCCAACTATATTTCCAAGTTCCCTAACAAGAAATAGGTCTGCAAAGTCTCTTCAAATGAAAACAATATATTTTAAAATGGAAAAAGAGCTTTTCAGGCCTGGTGTCCTCTGAATCTTTGAAAAATTACTGAACAATAAAAACTGTAAAAGCTCTTGCAGTGATAGTGACATGTATAAAAAAGTTGAACAGTCTTATTTTTACTGTTTTTGGATTAAAAGTGCTGCTCAGCTATCCAATTCTGAGCTATTGCACAGATTAGACTCAATTACCTCCTCTGAAAACAGTTATTGACTCAATCAAGAAGGTCAGAAAGCATATTTCAAGTAAGTAATCAACAGTAGCTGAAGAAGTATCAAGACAATCTTGATTTGTAAATTGTTTCAAGATTTCCTTCCAGGAATACTAGATCTACATCACATACTCTAAGTTCAGGAAGTGAAAGCATTTGATCTAGTGGGGACCGAAGAAGGCATAAAAAGAGAAAGCAGCTCTAAATGATCATGAATGTGGGACATGGAAAATATACAATTCAGGTATTTCAAATAATTAAAGTATGCTGTTTAATCTGTTTATTTTAAAAGTACAGAAATGTGAGCTTAATAAAAATAATTATCATTTAAGAACAAATTTCTGTCATTGCTCCTAGTACTCATGGCCCATTTTAGCATTGTCATTTTGTTAGGATATTTTAAGAATACTAATAACTGTTTATCATTTAGACAAGACCCTATTTATTTTAAGAGACTCTGTTTATTTTAAGAAGTATACCACACACTGTTTCAAGAAAATAGAAAATTAAACAATGTAATGCCACAGAAGAAGTATAGTAATTGCAGTGAAGGCCTTACTGAAGAGGTAATGCTCAAATAAATTTGCAAGGTAGGCAGGTTTTTATATTGTGCAGGAAGGGCACTTGTGTTGGGGGTTTGGGATGAATTAAAGTAGAAAAGTATATTGCTTTCAATAATTTAGTATTCTTTTCTTAAGTGGAAGTTTTTGTTTAACGTTGCAGTAAAATACGTTTTTGTTTGTTTGTTTTTTTAGTTTTATTTTAGATTCAGAGGGTACATGTGCTGGTTTGTAACCTGGGTATATTGTATGCTGAGGTTTGAGATAAAAATGATCCTGTCAGTCAGGTAATGAACAGAGTACCCAAAGGTAGCTTTTCAACCCTTATCCTACTCTTCCCTCCCCAATCCAGTGTCCCCAACATCTCTTATTGCCATTTTTATGTCCACGAATAACCAGCTCCCACTTACAAGAGAGAACATGTGGTATTTGGTTTCCTCTTTCTGCTCTTATTTGCTTTGGATAATGGCCTCCAACTGCATCCATGTTGCAAAGGATGGAATTTTGTGTTTTATGGCTGCATAACTTTGTGTGGTCTATATGTACCACATCTTTATCCAGTCCACCATTGATGGGAACCTAGGTTGATTCTATGTCTTTTCTATGGTGAATAATGCCATGATGAAAATACGAGTGCATGTGTCTTTTTGTGTTTTTATGGATATGTACCTAGTAATGGGATTGCTGGGTCAAATGGAAGTTCCATTTCAAGTTCTCTGAAAAATTTCCAAATTGCTTTCAGCAGTGGCTGAACTAATTTACATTCTCACCAACAGTGCGTAATGCCTGGTGTGGGATGGTATTTCATTGTGGTTTTGATTTGTGTTTGTCTATATATTTGGGCACTGTTTTCCCCCAATGTTTGTTGGTCACTTGTATGTCTTCTTTTAAGAAGTGTGTTTGTTTTTACCTTTTTTTAAAAAAAATGGGACCATTTTCTGCTTTTTGAAATGAGTTACTTATAAATTCTGAATATTAAAGTTTTTTCAAATGCATAGTTTTCAAAAATTTTCTCCCATTCTCTAGGTCAAGTGTTTATTTATAGTTTCTTTTGCTGTGCAGAAGCTCTTTAGTTTAATTAGGTCCCTCTTGTCAATTTTTGTTTTTACGATTGCTTTTGAGGACTTGGTCACAAATTTTTTCCAAGGATATGTCCAGAATGGTGTTTGTGAGGTTTTCTTCTATGATTCTTATAGTTTTAGGTCCTTCATTAAAATCTTTAATCCATCTTGAGTTAATGTTTGTAAGTGGTGATAGGAAGGGGTACAGTTTTAGTCTTCTGCATAGGGCTAGTCGGCTATCCTAGCCTTGTTTATTGAATAGGGAGTCCTTTCCTCATTGCTTGCTTTTATCAACTTTGTCGAATATCATATGGCTGTAGGTTTGCAGCTTTATTTCTGGGTTCTCTATTCTGTTCCACTGGTTTATGTGTCTGTATTTATCTATTTATTTATTGTACCAGTACCATGCTATTCTGCTTCCTGTAGCCTTATAGTATAGTCTGAAGTTGGGCAATGTGATGTCTCCAGCTTTGTTCTTTTTGCTTAGGATTTCTTTGGCTCTCTGGGCTCTTTTTTAGTTCCATCTACATTTTAGAATTTTCTTTTTAGTTTTGTGAAAAATGATATTAATAATTTGATAGGAATAGCAATGAATCTGTATATTGCCTTGGGGAGTATGGCCATTTTGACAACATTTATTCTTCAAATGCATGAGCACAGGATGTTTTCCATTTGTTTGTGTCATCTATGATTGATTTGACAGTGTTTTGTACTTCTTGTAGGGATCTTTCATGTCTTTGGTGAGATGTATTTCTTGTTTTTTTTGTGGCTATTGTAAATGGGTTTGCATTCTTGGATTGGGTCTTGGCTTGAATATTATTGGTTTACAGAAATGCTACTAATTTCTGTACATTGATTTTATATCCTGAAGCTTTACTGAAGTCTTTTATCAGTTCCAGGAGCCTTTTGGCAGAGTCTTTAGGGTTTTCTAGGTATTAAATCATACCGTCCATATAGTTTGACTTTTTTTTTTTTTCCTATTTTGATGGCTTTTATTTCTTTCTTTTTCTCTGGCTAGCACATATAGTACTGTGTTGAATATGAATGGTGAGAGTGGGCATCTTTGTCTTTTTCTGGTTCTCAAGGGGAATGGTTCCAGTTTTTGCCCATTCAGTATGATGTTTAATATTAGTAAGTGACAGGTTTGGAGAATAATAGCTCATAGTTTCACTTTAAGACATGGAATTACTGGGCAATATATCCAAGGCCATATGTCTAAAATGACTTAGTTTTAAAAGTATTTTCTGTCCTTCCCAGTAGAATTAATTTCCATAGATGAAGTTGTGTTGCTCTATTTGATGTTTTTTAAAAATAAAATTGCTAAGAAGTACAATAGGTTTTTTGTTTGTTTATTTGTTTTTTAAGGTAGGACGATAATTTCAGGCTAGGAGAAAAGGTAACAATAGCAATAAGCAAAGTCTGGATTTGAGTGGTTATTACAACTCTTAAAGCAATCTGTTTATTCAGCTACTGATAAAACTGATTGTGCTAAAAATTATGCCCAGACTGAATATATCATAAGTTGAATGTGCTACACTGTTAAAATAAGCCCTTCCTTTTTGTCATTTTTATTTGACATGAAGTAAGTTTTAACTTATTTTTGGATAATCAAGATGTATTTATTTTAAGATGTTTCACATTCTTAAAATTGCACTGGCTTAAATATTGGTACAATAAATTTAATACTTGAATTAACTATTCAGACTTTGTGACATCCCAGATTTGGCAGCTAGAAAGCATCTGTAGATGAGAGGGAAGTCTTTGTCTCTACCCTCTGAAGGTTAAGTAATTGAGTCTGTGAAATAAACTGACAGTAGACAGACTACAGGAGAAAAGACAAAAAATTTATTATGTGCATACACACTGGTATCTCACAAAATATGAGACTTGAAGAAGACCCAGAAGATTGGGGTATATATATCTCTGAGCTACAGAGAAACAGGACTTGGGACTTCTGTGGGGGAGGGGACAACAGGTTATGGGAAGGTAAAGGGAGGAAATGTATGGCAAACAAAGGCTGTCTTGTTAAGCAGATAAAAAGCCTCTCAGGTAATAAAAGTTGTCTGAAGAAGAATCAGAAGATTCTGTGGTAGCCTGTTACAAAGTCTATCTGACCTAAGCATTACCCTTCAGTAACCTCTCCTATGATAACATCTTCCCTAATTCATGATATTTTCATGACATTTGTTACCTTTGTAGGTTTAACTTTCTTTTATAGAAGTACAGCTTGTCAGATTCACTCTTGTATCTGCAGTTTCTCAGAAAAGTCATCTTGAAATATGGCAGAAAGTTGTTTTTTAAAAAAATGCATTTATTTATTAAAACTTTTGGCTATGGATTCATTTTGTATATGTTTTTGTTGGCTCTGTCCCAAACGGCAGGTTATTGGTGGACATTATATGTGTATAGCAAGTCAGTTCTTATGAGATTCAATGGTTTTATAAGGAGCTTTGCCCCCTTTGCTTAGCACTTCTTGCTGCCACCCTGTGACAAATGATGTGTTTTCTTCCCCTTCTGCCATGATTGTAAGTCACCTGAGGCCTCCCCAGTCATGCTGAACTGTGAGTCAATTAAACCTCTTCCCTTTTAAAATGACTTAGTCTCAGGTACGTCTTTATTAGCAGCATAAATAGACTAATACACAAATTTAGAGAAAATTGCCTTAACACTTTAATATATATTAAAATGTTCTTGAATAAATTAAAATCTTCCATTCACTGTCCCTCCCATTCCACATATTGTAATTCAGTGTTTAAGGGCTTGAATCCTCACAGTGCAATTTACTAGCTATGTGACGTCAAATTATTATTTAGTCTTTTTATGTTTCATTTTCTTTTTCTTTTTTATTTTGTCTTTATTTTTGTAAAATAGGTATAAAAATTATATTTCCATCACTGGAAACATTGAAAGAATAAAGAGAGACATCATAAGCCATATAGACTATTCAATACAATGTTATTACTGATAGTAAATCTTATGAAAATTTAGACAGTTTCATGATTTCTCAGAGACACTTGGTAATATATAGGGTGTTAGGCCTCCATGTGCAAGCCTGGACCCGGACCCAGAAAGTCTTAAGTCCTGCCTGCCTCTGCTGATCATCCCTAACGCCCCTGCCCCCCACACCCTGCCTCTTGGCCCCGGCTGCATTTGCAATCCTTTATCCTCCCAGCTCTGCCAGCTGAGCTTCCTCTCACCTCACCCTGCCATCTTAACTGTTATTATGATAATATGAATACTCCTCAACCCACTGCACCATCTTAACTCTTATCCCAGCCACCTTTGTAACTGAACTTATGGTAATGTATACTCCTTGCCCCTACCCCCACCACTGTAACTGATCTTACTCTGTAATTTTCCACTGCCCACCCCAAACCTATAAAACCAACTCCTAACCCCACTGCACTTTGCTAAGGCCCTTTTTGACCTTAGTCCACGTGCACCCATGGTGAGATGTGGTGCTCACACAAAGCCTGTTTGGGGCAGTGGGTCTCTTCATTCAAAGCATGCGTTTTTAACATAGAGGAAATACATAAGAATTCTGAATTTTTAAATAAATACATTAAAAAATAAAAATCTAATACAAAACAATAATGATCATACATAACTCTTTGGTAACGGTTGGATTTAGGAATGCCACTGAGATTCTTACTAACCTTTAGAAGATAGAAACGTTGGAAATAATTTAATCTGATGTCTCCATTCAACACTTGGAAGACCAGAGTCAGAGAAAAGTTACTGGTTTGTCCAAGCCAGGTAATGTGCAATGTTCTTTTCTGTAACATCCACTGGTTAAAAATACTGAAAAATTGTGATAAGGGAGGTCAAATCAAATATTTAAAGATAAACACACCTGAGAATGTCTGATTGAATAATTGAAGATTACCAGACTTACAATATATTGCATGTATACACATCTATTCTACCAAAAAAGTCTGGTTCCATGAAAGGATAAGCTATGTCACAGGGCGAAGAACTTGAACTGTGCTAGTCCAGATTGAGATGTGCTCTAAATGTGAGGTATATGCTGGATTTGAAGATTTAGTATGTAAAAATATATGTAACATATTCATTAATAATTTTTAGCATTGGTTAAATGTTGAACTGATTATATTTTAGATAAATTGGATTAAATGAAATGTTTTAAAAATAAATAAAAAGTTTGGCCAAATGTGATATTAAAATAAATATTTTTTTAAAGTATTTGAAGTATTTGAACCAAGAAGTCTGTCAAAATGTGATATTGAAAAAAATTTTTGAAGTATTTCAAATATTAGAGTATTAGTTACTTAATATGGATGATAACTTCATACAATATATTAAAACTTGGCTGTACATTTTAATTATAAAAATTAAATAATATTAAATATCATGAGATATATGTAACTTGGCATTTTCAGGATATATCTATGTCCATATACCTTTTTTATTTTTAGTAAAGGTAATATTTAAATGTTGAATGAAGCAGCACACGAAAATTCTAAATCATCCTATCAATAAATTCACAAGAAAGTAAAAGTATTTTGTCAGGAGACAAAATTTACAAAGGAAAATCTGTTCATATGTCATTGATTTTGACTTTCAATCCACTATTTAAAATATTTGCATTTGATTAGAAAGATCAGAAAGATTGTGTCTCAAATAAAATATATTAAAATATTAGATATGAAATGAAGACATTCAGGTAAACATTCTGTTTTTTTTTTTCTGCTTGTTTGTTTTTCAGGATTTAAGTTAAAGCTTAATGCAGGTATCTTGCTTAAATATGTGATGAGCTGTCCACAAATTACAACATTTCTGAGCCTGAATGTTGATTACAGTAAATGTTAAAAGGTATAATTGGGAGTTTTTGTGTTAAAAATTCATATTTGGAAACCAGAGATCTGTGGGAAGATTTTTAGTATTTTAATAAATGTTTATCATTTGAGGTAAATGTTGGCAATAATTATAATAAAATTACTAGAGCAGATTCTGATATATAAAATAAAGCAAACTTCTTTCTCCTAAACTTATCCCATTTTTCTCAACAACATAAAAATATCTAAATACTTTCTTAAAAACATGACTCAATTCATATACTGGTATATAATTACATTTCTGAATTCAGACCTGTCAACAGGGATGATGAGGAAGGTACAAAACTTTTGGCTTTAGATTAGTTTTCTATACGTGTTCGTTGGTTCTGTCACATAGGGCAGGTCACTGGTGGCTATTATATGTATGTTATAAGCTTATTATAGATGCTCATATGCTTATTATAAATGTTTATATGCTTATTAATACCAGGTGACTTACACAGATCTCCTATTACTGATAAAAATAGGCTTTGTTTGAGAAGTAATACAAGATTAATTTTTGCCAATAAAAATTAATATGACTTGGAAAAATGTATGATGTACAGAAAAGTTAAGGAATTCATGGAATAAATTTAGAAATCATTTCTAAATTTTTACTTTTTAACTAGCATGTTGAATGTCCTTGTAATTGTAGATGGCAATTATAGCATTGCAGTGCCAGTGCTACTATGTCGAAAATAGTATTTCTGGTTTAGCGTAGAGACATAAAACTTTTGATGGAAATAATAAGGTGGACCCTAGCTGTATAATTTATTCTTCAAATCAGTACTGTTTTGACAGTGAAAATACAGCTATAAATAATAATGCCAGAAAAACAAGAGTTAAATAAAACTGTGCCAGAAAAAAAATGTATATCAATTTTCCTTCTCAGACATTTAAGAGTTTAAAGGAATTTGTATGGTTTGTCGTAAGTCATGTGATACACTAGTAGTAGGAATAGAAATAAAACCTTGGTTTTCTGATCCACATTGAGTTTCTGGAAACCCACAGTAGCCACATAAAAGTGGTAAGAACTCAAACATATCATATCAAGTAATTTTTGAAATATTTTTATCTACTTGAAAATGACATTATTATCAAAGTAAAGCCATTTCCCTACTAACATCATAAAGGAGGTTATAGAGAGTCCTTGCTTTGTACGGTTCTGTGATGCACAAACTCAGTCTCCATGTTTTAGTTTAATAACACCAGTCCTCCAACATCAAGGTTCAAATTTGTTACCTCAACCCAATAACTAAGTAAATGCATAAAGTGCAAACTACTCTGCTATCTTTTTAGTCCACAGATTATAACAAATGCAAATTGTGATCAGTAACCAATCCCTTTATTCTGTGTCTGTCAGCGACTGGTCATTGTGCATTTCTTATTTAGTTCATGTGCGGAGAATGATACATACAATTGTTTTGCCTCCTTGTCTTCTAATGATAAATTTATTTGACATTTAAAAAAAATGAAAAAGAAAAGTCTCCAGTAAAGAAGAGAATGTTAGCAAAGAAACAAGATAATGCTGGAAGTAAACTTGAATAGAATGTAAATATGCTGTCAAAGAAGCGATACCTGACCTTGGAAATGTTGTTTGTTACTGTTTAAAAGTCCCTAGTTATACAACCAAAGGGACTTAATGACGTTGAAATTATCAACATAAGTGAGGAAAGTAAGTTATGACAAAATGATGAAGACATCCCAGAGGAAATGATGCCAGCAAAAATCTTTATATTAATGGAACACTTGGAGATTACTTCACAGCATTGAAAGTGCATGCAGTGGATAAAATGTTAGAAGGTGATCCAAACTTAGAAAAGAAAATGGTAACTTGCCAAGTCATAGAAAGGCAAACATCTACCCATTCTCTTTTTTTTTTAGAGATGGGGTCTTGCTCTATTGCCCAGGCTGGAGGCAAACACTTTTTAAACTACTTTTGACAAGTTTTTACAAACTAAACACTTTAGTTCTCAATGTTTCTAATGATTTAAATTACAGTTAAATTTTATAAATATTTATGTCTGAAATAAATATGAGTTTAGGTTTTATTTTTCATTTGCCTATGTGTTTTTAACTGGTAGTAAAGCAGTTTTTAATGTTTGGACAAAAAGACAAAGGTCATAGAAATATCACAATTTTTTCATTGATTATTGAGAATTTTTTGCATGACTTTAGCTTGCATGGTTAATTTAAGGTCTTAGAATAGTGGACAAAGTGAGGCTCACCTATAGTATGAAACGTATTTAACCAGATTGGACGTTATTTTTTTTAATAACTTTATTTTTTTTTAAAATAAGTATCGTTTGCTTCTATCACATTGACCATTTTTGTACTTTTAAGTTTTGATTTAATTTTAAATTTACAGAAAACTTGAAAAAGTAAAAGTAACTGCTAAAAACCTTCCACCCATATTTGGCAATTGTTTACATTTTCCTCCATTTACTTTATTATCATTTTCTCTCTGTCTCTCTCTATGTTTTCCTCTATCTGCCTCCCTCCACATTCCTACACTGCCCCTTCCGTTATCTTTCTTGACTTTGTCATTTCTCAACCTTATTAGCTAGTTTGTTTAGAATTCCTCTCTATTTGGTTGTCTGAGATTCAGGTTAGGTGTATTATTGGTAGGAATACCATGGAATTGAGATTGGGCTTTTTACTGACTCTTACTGTTTTATGCCATTACTGGTGAGATTAACTTTAATTCTTTGTTAAAGTTATATCTGTCAGGTTTTTCTTTGTAAAATTACTTTTTTGGTCTAAAATATAAATTTGCAAAGGGATATTTTCTAATTTTTAGATACTTTATTTCTCATCAAAGGATAACCCACTAGTTTTGGCATCTATTAATGATGCAATTTTTTTTTTAAGTTCAGATAAATTAAGGGATAAATTAGTTAGAATGTAAATTGGTGCCATATTTCTGTGAAATATTTGGAAAAAAATCAGGAGTTTAAACACTCAAATATCTAGTAATTCCTTTTGCAGAAATTTGTTCTAAAAAAATCACTGATTTCTTCATCTTAGCTATATTTAATATAGTGATATTTTTTAAATAACCTAACCTACAACAGAGGATTATTACATAAATGTAATGGAATATTAAGCAATTACTTTAAATTATGTTTTGAGATATATTTAATGGTCAAGAAAATAATTTAGCATATAATCTTAAGTAAAATAAATCCAATTATAAAACAGTATTGAATGATCAAATTTTATATAAATTAAGTTTTTTTAAGAATAAAATAAAAGTTCATTTTATAAAAGTAATAATTATTATCTCTAGATTAGTAGCATTTTAGGTACCATTTCACTTTATCTAATATTGTTTAATTTTTTGATATTGTCTAAGTAAAAAAACATTTAATATTTTTGTGACATAAGTTTTATATCTGAAGGAAATAAAATATAGGCATCTTCAGTAATATTCACATTAATATTTTACAATATAATTTCAGTTCATGTGAGCTGAGTAATCAGTTCTTTGCAAGGTTTAACTCACTCCTTTGGGATCAGGGAAAATGCTAGCTTTTGATTCATAGTGACCAGTTGAAAATGAAGATAAAATAGTTCGATCAAAGTGTATTTGCTTATAAATTCATGCATTTGGAAATAAAACTATAAAAGCAACATTAATTCAATTTCCTTTTAACTTTTCTTCAAGGAAAAATTCTTATTGTCCCCAAATTCTAACTAGCACAGATGCTCTTCAATTTATGATGGGGTTATATTCTGATAAACGGATTGTAAGTTGAAAATAATGAAGGTGGAAAATGCATTTAATAGACCTAATCTACAGAACATCATTGCTTAGCCTACCTTACCACAAACATGAGCAGAATACTTACTTTATACATATGCTACTATTGGGCAAAAATCATCTAACACAAGTGTATTTTGTAATAAAGTGTTGAATAGCTTATGTGATTTATTAAATACGGTACTGAAATTGAAAAACAGAATTTTTGTATGGGTACCTGAAGTGTGGTTTCTACTGAATGCATATTTCTTCCACACCATTGTGAAGTTGAAAATCAGTAAGTTAAACAATTGTAAGTCAAGAACTGTATGTGCTTTTAGAAGTTGTCATTATTATTCTTCAAATGGGTTTTTATTCATCTATAGTAGAGGCATATTACATAAAAAATATTCAAATATTTTTCAGTTGAATGAATTAGCATTGTATTATTGTAAAATATCAAATTTAGATATTTTATAAGATCCTTCTCAACATGTGCCAGGCTTTTTCATTAAATTCTCATTTGCATTGGCATAATTTGTACTTCTATCTTTTACTGAATATCTTTTCTTTTTATTCTTGATATTCTCTACTACATGTTCTCTGAACTTGCTATTCTTTTTTTTTTTTTTTTTTTTGAGACGGAGTTTCGCTCTTGTTACCCAGGCTGGAGTGGAATGGCACGATCTTGGCTCACCGCAACCTCTGCCTCCTGGGTTCAGGCAATTCTCCTGCCTCATCCTCCTGAGTAGCTGGGATTACAGGCACGCGCCACCATGCCCAGCTAATTTTTTGTATTTTTAGTAGAGACGGGGTTTCACCATGTTGACCAGGATGGTCTTGATCTCTTGACCTCTGATCCACCCGCCTCGGCCTCCCAAAGTGCTGGGATTACAGGCTTGAGCCACTGCGCCCAGCCTGAACTCGCTATTTTTAAAAAAACATTGTCATGACCTTGCATATGCTCATAACTTCTACTTCTAATTTCTATTGAAGAACATCCTCCCTGGGAAATGCTCAGTTGATAGCCTTGGGTTGACTTCATTGTTTCATATCTTCATAGTCTACCATTGTGTGTGTACACCTTTATACAGAAATGTCCATATTGCACTGTAAATACTTGTTTGCATGCCTATCTCTAAATTTATCTGTAGCCCTCTGCCAAAACAAATACACTTTGCTTTCTTTTTATTTCCTACAAATTGCATAGAGATTTGAATACACTGAATTTAATTAAATGCTTGAAATATTTTGGCAAAATTGTAATGAAAATTATTTGCAAATCTTATTCTTTGACACCAAAATTTACTTAACAATTAAAATGAAATATTGTTTTTTAAATTCAACATTTTAAATTAAATATGACTTAATCCATGAATCATGGCTAATATAATAGATTCACTACTGATAGGTTGCAGGAAGTTTTTAATTTGTTTTTTCATCCTGATTCTATGCTAGATTTATAGGAAACTGTTGGATTACCACTGTTTTCTGAGCCAGAATCTATCAATTTTAAACAAAAATGTCTAAGCACTGTACTTACAATGTGCTTTGGAAAATGCTAGCAATGGAATGATTGAAGAACTTTACCCTAACTTTTAGAATATAACAAATCTCCCAGTATTATTTGCCCCTAAAGCAATGCATAACTACTAATAGGTAGAAAGGTTCATGAAAGAGAGAAAGGATAGTGAGGCACTTCTCAAGGAAATTATCATAATTGTGGATCTCTGCAATTTTGCCAAACGTAAGTACAACAAGAACTAACCTAGAAACCTTTTAATCTTATATTCATGTCCTGTTACTCATATCATCTCTTTGGAAGGCAGAAGAATAAAAATATTTATCTTGTTCTTGGAGCCGCACCAGAAACCATAATAGCTATGCACAATGCAAGATAATCTCAGGTCTCAACAAAGTACAGTAAATGAGTTTTCAGTAATTTAATCTGAGTATAAAGAAGGCTTTCATTGTTAAGCTTAAAGAAAACAGGACAGATATTAGGGATATTATGTACCTTGAAATTTAATAACTTTTATTGTCAAACTAACGCATATTTTTTAAGATACATATCTAAAAAATATATAAATAATAATCACTAAACTGAATGTATACATTGAAGTAACTGAAGTAAATACCATAGGCTGGGTGCAGTGGCTAACACTTGTATTTCAAGCACTTTGGAAGACCAAGACAGGTGGATCACTTGAGGTCCGGAGTTCAAGACCAGCCTGGCCAACATGGTGAAACCCAGTCTCTACTAAAGATACAAAAATTAGCCAGGTATTGTGGCATGTCTCTACTGAAAATACAAAAATTAGCCAGATGTTGTGGTGTATGCCTGTAATCCCTGCTATTTGGGAGGCTGAGACAAAAAAAATCACTTGAACCCAAGAGGTGGAGGTTGCAGTGAGCTGAGATGGTGCAGTCTCAATAAACAAAACAAAATAAAAAACAACATGAAGTTTAGGTCTAGAATGAAAAACCATGTTTCAGTTATCCTATTCTCAGAAAGCTCTATGTCCTTCAAGTTAGAAAATTCAATATGCTCTAGGATCTGAGCAGATAGACAAATAAGCTATATCCTGAATATTCTCCAGTGAATAATGGCATAATTTTTCTTGTAAATATTTTTGAAAGCTTTCCACTTTAAAAATACATGCATGGAAGTCCTCTGCATTTGAAGATGGCATTATAAAATATTTTTATTTATTATTATTTTTTATATATATTATACATATTATTATTTTTTTATTGCATTTTAGGTTTTGGGGTACATGTGCAGAACATGCAAGATAGTTGCATAGGTACACAGGTGGCAGTGTGATTTGCTGTCTTCCTCCCCTTCACCCACATCTGGCATTTCTCCCCATGCTATCCCTCCCCAGCTCCCCCGCCTCCACTGTCCCTCCCCTATTCCCCACAATAGACCCCAGTGTGTAGTGATTCCCTCCCTGTATC
This sequence comes from Callithrix jacchus, assembly GCF_049354715.1. Lineage (NCBI taxonomy): Eukaryota > Metazoa > Chordata > Mammalia > Primates > Cebidae > Callithrix > Callithrix jacchus. Next base: position 143,712,726 of record NC_133508.1, on the reverse strand, counting down.
CATGTCTTCTCATTGTTCATCACCCGCCTATGAGTGAGAATATGCGGTATTTTATTTTCTGTTCCCAGTTAAAATATTTTTATTTTTATTTTTTTCTGCTTAAGGGTGGAGGTGGTTGGAAAGACTAATTCAGGACATGACATCCTGGTGTTCCAACCAGCTTACTTCCTGCAGTAGTCAGTCACTTTTTGTAGGTGACACAGCTTTTTAAAGCCCATCATCTGACCTCACAGGCCACATTTCTCTATGACTTAAAATAGGAAGTACTTTATAAAAGGACTTTATACTGGCTGACCTTCTTCTCCCATGCCACTGCTACCTCTCAGAATACTTCCATTGAGCTACTAGGGTCAACCCTAGAAGTGGATCTGAAGTATCTGAAGGCCCCTTGATTCTATTGTTCAGTGGTTTTGATTTTTTTAAGCAGCAAAATTCTTTCTACAAAAAGAAAAAAGAGTAAAATATCAAATATATAAAAGTGTTAAAAGTGGAGCAGGTCTATTTGAAAAAAAAAAAAAAGTAGGATTTCTACCTTCCCTCCTAGCACCTCCTCTATGATCATTTCTCAGGCAATTTCTCAGCATCGCTTTGTCTCCATCAAGAATTGTTTGCAAACTACTGAAAGGTGTTGGAAAGAATGGAACAGACACCAGCCAATGGAAGGCAAAATGGCTACAGGTGGGCCTGTTTTCTTTACTAATACTAAAACAAAGCAAAACGAAACAAAACTGCATTTATGTTGCATTTCCTGGACCGTGAAGGAAGCTGAATTGGCGACTCTTAACTAAAGCTTTATTGTTTTCTTAAAACCACATGTTAGTAATGTCTCAATTCTCTTTTTTCTTGTAATCTTGTTCTATCCTAGCTAAAGCGTTTGCCTAGTTACAATATCATTAGAAATTATTCAAAGTCTATTAGTTTCAAATGTACTTTACTTTTAAAGTGATTGTCTTTCTAATTCCAGCTTTATACCTATAAACTGGTAACCAAAAAAGATTGTGAACATCTTTGATCCTCAGTTTTCTCATGCATAAAATAGAAATGCTAAAAATTTGGTGACTTAAAGTATGCAAAATTTATCAAGCTCAGAATCCGGTCACACTTGTTGCTTGGTAATATTCATCTTGTCTTATGCTTACAGATAGAAAACTGCCTCCTACCACCATTGTCTATTGACTTGTACAAAGAAAGTCATGTATAATCTTTAAAAAAAAAGAATTCTTTTATTTTTGTAGAAGAATCTAATTAACAGGAACTCATGTCTCATTTATCTTATAAAAAGAAGTATGCCTAAATTTTGTCTTATTTCTTACTGACAAAAACATGTTAAATTAGCCCCTTTTCATACACACATTTCCAATAATTAATTCACATGTAATCTTCAGAATTAGAAGTCCAGAGCCATTTGCAGATCTCTTTTTGCCATTGTTCCTTACAGTAGAGTGATAAGAATCGTTTGTGATTATAAAATAAAAATGATGTATTCTACTTCTAGCCATGACCAGCCCTGACTGGTAGCCAGACTAGACCGCCATTAAAAACATTCATACATCTGGATAAAATAAATGATTCAACTCTTTTCAGCCATTGAACAAGAAGCAACACAAGACTATCAGTCTTAAATAAAGGAAAATATCGAAGTCAAACAGAAGCTGAAACTGTCCGACCTACCCTCTACGGGAAGACAGAGCTCGTTCGAAAAAAACCGGGCCGCAGGTTAGAAGAAAGTCTTAAGTTCAGGCTTTATTGAGAGGAAAGAGCCTCCAGGCGGACCAGCCGGGAAGAATAGGAAAATGACCGCGCTAGCTCAGAGGAGCAGAGTTCTTTTATAGGGGGGCTGGGAAGGACGGGAGAGCCGAGGTGGCAGGCAACGGTTGGTCAGTTTGAACTGCTAGGCGGGAAGCCTGGCGGCGGGAAGCCGGGGAGTGCTGATGAGGCAGGCGGTGATTGGTCAGCAGGTTGCCGGGCGGGAGGTGGCTGCAGCCGGGCGGGAAGGCTAGAGCGGTATGTAGAGTGAGAGATAAGGGAGCCTCTTTGTGGGGGAGGGAAAGAGAACTTTCACGATAGGCGCAGTTTTCCAAACAGAAACAATTAATTAAAAGAAGATTTGTATAATAAGAAAAACCTCTTCTTTAAAATAAAGTAGAATACTAGTAGATGAAAACTGTTTTTACAGAATGGCTGATATGCAGTTGAATGTAACAAACTTCCTTTTTTCTCTCCTTAAATTTTATTTGAAGGAAGCTAAATATCTAAAACCAAATAAAAATAGCAACAGTATAATAGGTTTTATTAGGTATATAGTTGTAAAATACATAGAAACAATAACACAAAGGCTAGAAGGCAAGTGGAAGTTACCTGGAAAATTCTTAAATTTTAAGTGATGTGATCATGTATTATAATTCCTAAAGTAGCCACTAAAAATCTAATAATAAAAATATATATAGTGAAAAATCTAGTAGAGGAATTAAAATAGAATATCATGACTATTTAATTAAAGAAAGACAAAATGAGAAATGCAGCACAAGAAGAACAAAAATGAGACAAATAGAGGTTGACTGGCACAATGATAGACCTAAATCCAACCACATAAACAATTATATTAAATAAATATAGGCGAAATACTCCACATAAAAGGCAGAGACTTTTAGACTGTAAAAAAGATCCACATAGGTACTTTTTGTGATAAATAAACTTTATATACACTTACAGATGTTACCAAACAAAAAATAAAGAGAAAAAAGAGATTCATTATGATTCATCAAAATTAAAAAAATCTCTTGATGGCTTGTACCTGTAATTCCAGCTATCAGGAGGCTGAGGCAGGAGGATAGCTTGAGGCAGGAGTTTGAGAACTGCCTGAGAAACAGCTAAATGGGTTTCCCCCCCAAAAAAACAAAACAATAATTATCTAGGCATAGTAGCACATGCCTATAGCTCCAGGTGCTTAGGAGACTGAAGCAGGAGAATCACTTGACTCCAGGATTTGGAGCCTGCAGTAAACTATTATCATGTCTCTACACTCCAACCTGAGGGACAGAATTAAAAAAAAAAAATCACAAAATTATTCTCATCAAAAGACATCCTAAAGAAAATCAAAACTCAAGTCACATACTCATAGAAAATATTTTTAGTACCTGACAAAGAATTTCTATATTGAAATAATATAAATATATCAATAAAAAAGATAATTTAATTAAAATATAGGGTAAATAAGAGAGGAGATATCTCACAACAGAAAATATAAGGAAATCAGATAAATTCATGAGAGTGGCTAAACTTTAATATATTAACAATCCTAAATGTTGGTGATAACATAGAACTGGAAGTCTTTCACCCTCTATGGAAGTGTAAAATTGTACATCCACTTTGAAAGTTTTGGCAGTTTCTTATAAATTTAAAACTGAATCCACCCAGGAACTGTAGTCTTACTTATTTACTTAAGAGAAATGAAAACATGTAGCACAAAAAGACATAAAGAATGTTTGTGGCAACTTGATTTACAATAACTAAAAATTGGAAACAACCAATTATAAAAGACGTATAAATAAACAAATGGTGATATAGTCCTACAATGAAATATTTCTTTCTTAGACATTAAAGTTTGTCATTAAAATTAAAATTTTAATGTCTAATACATTGAATATTAGACTCCTGATATATGCCACATAATAGGTAACTCTTAAAATCATTATGCTGAGCAAAGTAATCCAGATAAAAATGAGTGTATACTCTTATTACTGTATATGAAGTTCCAGAACAGGCAAAACTAACCCATAGTAGCAAAAATTAGAACAAGGCTTGCCTCTAAGGGGTTGGAAATTAATTTTAATGGGATATGGGGAAACTTTCTGGGATGATGGAACTGTTTGATGGCTGATTTAGGTGCTGATTACATTAATATGTTCATTTCTCAAATCTCATCAAGTTGTGTAATTAAAATTATGGATTTTACTGTGTAAATATTTTTCTTCAGTTAAAAACATGATAAAATTTAAGCAGGCTCACACATTATCAATCCAAGAAATACTGACTGGAATTTTTTTGAGTTTCTCTATATAAATAGCTTTATGGATCTTCTAATCACACTAAATAAAGTACTTTAATAAAGTACTTTTGCTAGCATTCAGACACACTTTAATCTTATTAAAACTGGTCACATTTCACCTACTAATTAAGCTAAAATCTCAATAAAATATTTGAAATCTAATATTTTTCTTTTATTCTTCACTTCAGCACTTATCTGACAGCAAAAATTCATAATACTCACATCAGGCCCTAAGCAATTAGAGTTCCAAAATATAGGTTATGTATTAAATGCTAGATAAAATTTATTTGCGATTTGCCTTTCTAAAATATTTATTATTCTTATTTTATATATTTATTGTTATGGATTACTTTCCTCCAATTTTGAAAATGATTAAATGTTATTTTTGTTAATATATTAGAGAGAATAAATATGAAGAACACTCCCATGTCTACCACCCAGATTTAACAAATGTAGGCTTCTTATAATTGCCATATTTGTTAAAATCCTTTTAAAAAATAAAAGATTACACATACCATTGCAGTTGTATTCATATCCTGCTTCATTTCTATTTCCTTTCCTCTCAGAGAGGACTGTTCCATATTTATTATGTGTCTTTTAAAAATATTTTTCTATGTGTCCTTTCAGCAATATACGGTATCATTTTAGACTGTAAAATTTTAAGTTTTATGTTTATGTAAATGTACTTTTAAGTTTATGTAAATGTACATATTCCTTATCCTTTTTCTAATTTGTTTTGTTTTTACATTAAATTGTCATATTTTCTACTTCCAAATGAAATAATAAAAGTTAACCATGGGAAATCTAATTGCTATTGATTTAATTGCTTACCTTGTTTTCCTCAATTTATTCTTTGATGTAATATTTGTAGGTATAATGAAGAAGAAAAGTAAGAATTATTGAACAATCATTCTCTACTACACATTGTGCTAAGTACTTGTTTACATTATCTCATTATATTTTTAATGGGTGAATAAACATTGTTAAACATCCTTAGGAGTAAAGACAAATTACTGTTGGTGTAACATATTGTTGTGAAACTCAGTCTGAACTATCGAGATGTCTAAAATGCAATTGCAATGTGAGAATATTGACATACAACAAGTAATACAAGTTCATATATGCAAGCACTGGAAGAATAGTATTAAGCAAAAAAAACCTACATCAACAAGAGTTCAAAAGTTATAAACATTTACCAAAGTCAGAGCAGGACTCACAGATCCATATGATGTTTTGTCTTAGTACAAGAGTAAATTAGATTTCCAACTGTCTCTTATTCCTCAGTTTTTTTGGAAATCCTTCCAAATGTTCTCCTCTTGAACAAAGTTCATTTTCCCTTAGGCTTTACCACACTTTTCAAGCCTCCATTCTACTGCCTTTATTCTTAGGCCCAGTAAAAATTCAACTCACCAAAAACAATGAATTACCTGCAATAAAGTATCTATTCTTTCCACTTGGTAAAACATGTAGAGTCTATACTGTCTCTTGCCTCTGGGTTTCTAGTTTGACCACAAGACTTGCTTTGGCTATAGTGATGTTAAGAGCTATGATGTGAGCAGAGCCTTGAAATATGCTTTCATGTTTTGGCTTACCTTTTTTCACTCCTGCCTTTTGCCATGAGAAACACCTGCTTTGATTAACCACTGACCTAAAGCAGCTGAGATAGATAAAGCAGCCCCAGACGCAATCTGCATCTTGGAGCAATCCCAACTATACACAGACTGTATCCGCTGAATCTTGGTTCATCCACAGAGTCAAGAGCCAAAAAAAAAAAAAAAAAAGCTATTGTTGCAAACCACTAAAATCTTTAGGTTGTCAGTGCAGCATTATTGTGTGAATAGTCTACTCAGACAGCTTTTCCCAGTTTTCTAAATTATAGCTGTTCCTCAGTGTCTGTGGGGGATTGGTTGTACAACATCAGTGGATATCAAAATTCACACTTTCTCAAGTCCCTTATTTAAACTTGCATGGAACACCATCCCTTATATTTTAAATCATCTCTAGATTACTTATAATATCTGACACAATGTGAATGCTATGTAAATAGTTATTATATTCTTTAGGGAATAGTGAAAAAAAAAGTCTGAACATTTTCAGTTCAGACACAATCATCCATCTTTGTTTTGAATACTTTTTATCCACAGTTGGATGAATCCATGGGGTGTGGAACCAATGACACAGAGAGCAGACTGCATCATGAACATACTTTTGTAATTCCACGTAAATAAAATATACTGATGAGTTAACACATATCATGTAGACTCACCTAAATCACTCTTGAATGTTAAATAAAAATCTCTAAATGCCTACTATGTATAATGAATATCTTGTATTCAAACTTAACCAGTTCAAGAATGAACCAATCATCTTTTTCCCACCACCCACACATATCATCCTCTTTTCAATTTCCTCTCCCACCTGATATCATTTTACCTATTGCCTAAACCATAACCTTAGGAGTCATCACTGACTCCTTCCTGTCTCCATTATTCCATGCAATTGTTAACTAACAGCTTTGATTCTATTTCCCAAATGTCTTTTTAATCTTCTTCCTTTGTTCTTTCTACCTTATTTTAGACCTTACTCTTGTTATATATCTTCTAACCTCTACTTCCTGGTTTCCTCTGTGTGACTCTCCAAAAATTTTTCTTTATTGTTATAATCTTCGAAAAATATAACTCTTTTGATGTCATTTTGCGGACTAATATCCTTGGCTCCTTCCATGACCTGGTAGTTGAAAATTTAGACAACTTAGAATGGCAGACCAGTAGTACTTATGTGACTGAGCCCATCTTTATCATTTCAGAAATTTTCAGAAAAATCCTTCTTTAGGAAGCCTTCTCTGAGCTAATCCTTTCCTCATTGCCCCCACTATTATCTTTCATATACAAAAGTAGGATTGGGAGACCTTTCTATGTATTTTGCTAATTATTATTATTACTTCCTTTATTTTAATTATTGTACTACATTTCATTTATATTTTTTACTTTTTTCTAATATTATTGTACTTTGAGTTCCCTCTTATTCTGATTCTCCTGGTACTTACAGTAATGATTGACACATAGGTTCCATGAATAAATATAGCAAGGGAAGAAAGATATTAGTAATAGAAAATTATCCTGTCAGAATCTTACTCTAAAGTGTAGTTGTTCACACACTCTCCACCTTGGTGTCCTTACTGTCAATTTGCCAGTAAACTTAATCCATGTTGACAGACTGCCATTCTGCATAAATGAAACATATCTAATATTTAGCAAATTTTGATTAGGACAAACATGAGATCGATATAATGATATTGAAAATCAAAGGACAGAAAGATCAATAGTAGTCGTGGAATACCTGTTACATAACAGAGAGTTTTCCTGTGCTAAGTACGCATAACCCTTAAGTAATATAAAATAGTTGAGTCCAAGTTTAATATAGATGATTATTCAGTAGAACAGGAGAATGAAGTAAGAAGGTATTATCTAGTAAAAATAAAGAAAATTCTAAAACATAATAATAGCAGACATAGAGAAGCTGCTACCTCCACGATGAAGAAAGACACCCAGTGAAAACCTTGTTCCCAGGGCTGAGACACAGAGCTTTCCAGTGAGAGTTCTGTTCACTGAAGAGCTAAAAAGGTGCAGTAATACCAGGGTGATTGAACTTGCTGAAGATTTGTTCTTTTGAGTGCTAGGAAAAGACTATTCAGATGGAGATGTTTTGCTGGAGATAATTGATGAAACTGCTACTGGCAGCCTTGCCCTGGGAGAGCCAGAAGCTTGAGAAGGTGTGGTGCCTGCAGAAACTGGGCAATGGAGGAGCTACACTTGCTGTAAGAGCCAATACGCAAAACCAATACGCAAAACCCATTCCTTCTGCATCTCTCTAGCACTCTTTACTGGCAGCTGGCAAAGGTAAGCTATTTAAAGGACCCAAGTACATTTTCATATAAAAGGCAATGAAGGTTGAACTTGGAGCTGAGAGGCAATAAATTGATAATGAGCACAGTAGGTGTTAACAATCTACTTTTTAAAGATTAGAACAATGAGTCTCAGAAAGATATAGTAAAATCTCTGAGCTCATACATCTTTGGAACTAAGGAAAGATCATGGTGAGAACTGAGGTATCTAAATTAGATAACTGACAGAGGATATTTGTTTTGAGATCTCTGGAATGATTTCCCAATTGGGAAATGCAATGCCTTTCATATAAAAGTTTAATCTATTTCTCAAATAGGTAGCTTTTGTATGCAGACATTATACTACCCTGATGTAAAAAATGTCAAGGAAAATATTTTTCCTTTCATTAATACATATCATCAGAATTGTAAATATGAACCATACTAAATTAAACTCATGTGCTCCTTCATTCAATAAAATTTACTTACTGAGTAATAATTATGTGACATACACTATTTTTGTATCTATGATTTTTGAATTTATTTGATAAAAATACAATAATAAGTATTGTGTTTTCAGCTTGAGTTATAATTTTAAAAGTCAATTTAATTTTCTATGTTTGGTGTCATTGTTTTTTTTTTTTTTTTGAGTGACAAAAAACACAAAGGAAAAAGAGAAAACAATCTCATATTTATTAGAATAGTATCCAGTTTTAAAAAGTTAAGGTTGAAATCATTTTGAAATTACATGAGGTTTTTCTGTTTTATTTCTACTGCAGTTTTACTGCCAAGTTGCTGACAGTTAGTTTCTACTTTTAGATATCAAAACATTGAGACTAAATGAAGAAAATGTCCAAAAGGCTCTAGGAACATCACAAAATACAATAAATCCCAGAGTATGGCAATATTCTAAGTTGGTTTAAAAAATAAAAACGTTATCTATGGCCAGCATAAATTATTTTACCTCATTGTTAAATGTATTGAAAAGTAAAAGAAATTGTTTTTCACAAAGGATTTATATGTTTGATAGATTAAATTCAATCATGCCTTTTTAGAATGCGTTTTTTCATAAGCCACATCACTATTTCCTGTCATTTATAATTCTTAGAGTAAAATTAAGTTTTATTTTTTAACCATACTCATTTTGGTCTCTCCTTTTGGAGGACACATTATTTACTCAAATAAAAATAACTGTTGATTTTGTTTGCACATTTTAAAATAGACTAGTAACAAACGTCTTATATAGTCAATCCTCCTGTCACTTAAGAACCTATGAATAGGGTCACTATAGTTCAGCTGATTGAACTAGATTTATCATTTGAATGTGTCCTTTTCAAAAGCAATAAGAACTTTTCTGTATTTGTCCCTATTACTGGAACCAGTAAGTCTCTAATCATATAATTTTAGCAGGTAAAACTTTTGATGGCTGCAAGAATTCACACAGTCCTGAGCCTGTGGCATTTTCGTGCAATGGATCATTTATACTGTAGTACTTAAAATCCATGGAAGAGGCACTGGGAACTGTGGCTACTCTGAAAATTGCCTTTTCCGGAAGTTAAATGGCTTTGAAATATCAACATTTATAGTAGAAGGTAGCATCTAACATTACTAATCTTGTGAATTATTCTATCATTGATATGATTGCAAAAATATAATCTAACGTGCAAAACTTCACTAGATTTTTTAAATGCATCTTTAAAAATTGAAATTTATAGTTACTATGCCTCAACCTTTAAGAAAAGTGGTTCCTTAAGAAGCTATATATTTCATTTATATTGTAGTTCTGCAGTATATATCAGGAATACTTTCGAACCTCTCTTACATTTTAAAACCCCTCTCTGTATCCTTTCTCCATATTTTCACTGACTTTCTAGAGATTCATTAAAATATTAAATATCTTCATTAAGAATGATCTACAAAGAAAATGTTTTGATTATTTGAATATACTAATTCTAGGTATCTCCACTCATAAAAATTTTTTTTCAATTCTTAAGGTTTAAATTTTTTCTATGTTTATTTTTCTACTTTATAAAATGTTAAATTTTACAACAAAGTATTCTTAATACTGAATGCATAATTGTACTACTCTGTATATTACCACTTTTGTCACAGCAATTTCCAAAAATGTTCTTCAAGCATGTCTTTTCAAATTGTGAAAGCTGTTAGTGCAGATGTTTATATTTGTTATGTGTTTCCTAGCATTTACATAGTATTTGTGCTCAAAATAAATGTAATTATTTTATAGTCATTATCCACAGTCCAAATTAGCCAGAATGTACTCCAAAACCTGGAGTAATTTTAAAAAATCTGTATATAGAACCTATGTTAACTAAAAGACCACCAAAACTCACACTCTTAGTAGAAAATCAGGGTAAGAGACTGAGAGATGAGAAATTACTTAATAGATGTAACGTATACTATTCAGGTAATGGTTATGCTAAAAGCTCGCTTCACTGCTATGCAATATATCCACACATCAAAATTGAATTTGTACCCCTTAAATTTATGCAAATGTAAACAATTATATAGTTTATACATATTGGAAGAAGAAAATTTTATTTAGTGATTATAATCAATAAATTAATTTTCTTAGTCCATACTAGAATAAAGTAAGCAATTGTAACTGTGAAAGGTAATTGAGGAACTATGGTTTAGAAGTATAGAATGCTAAATCAAGGAGGTATCTTAAAGGTGATCATACCAAAGGCTCTCACTTTACTGTTTAGGAAACTGAGGCCTGTCTTGACATATGTCAGAGAAACAGACTTTTGGATTAAGATTTGCATTTAGAGGTTTATTGAGAAGTGCTCTAGGGAAGAAAGCTGTGAGTAAGTAAAGGAAGCAAGATAGGCAGAGGCATTTGGGTAGACTGGGATGTAGTTGTTGACACAGATCTAAGTTAGCTCCAAGGGGAGCTCTGGGCCTGGGAAGGCCCTACTGAGTTGTCACAAATTGGGTTCAAGCTTCTTTCTACTGAGTTCCATTTCCAAAGTGTTTCCCATCTATGAACCATCAGTAGTCAACTTTCCTAGTTTGTAGGAGAATGAGAGCCCTTCGGAAAAGAGATTTAGGTGGGGCTTCCAAGCAATCATTAATATCATAGGACAACCCATTATTACTACTGTTATGGTTTAAATGTTTTTATCCCCTCCAAATTCATATATTGGAAGATTAATTCCCAATGCAACAGTTTTGGGGGATGGGACCAAATAGGTGTTGTTTAGGTAGTTCAAAAGCATCCATTATCATGCACAGATTAATGCCACTATAAAAAGAGCTTGTAGGAGTGGGTTTCCTCTCTTCTGCTCTTCTGCCATGTGAGGAATGGCTTTCCTCTTCCTCAGAGCATATAGCATTTAGGGTGCCATCTTGAAAGTGGAGATTGAGACCCCAAAACTTCAAATGCCTTTATCTCAGACTTCATGGCCTCTAGCACTGTCAGCCAATACTTTTCTGTTCTTTATAAATTACCCAGTTTTACATATTCTGTTACAGCAGCACAAAACAGATTAAGATAAAAATGTGTATCAAAGAAGTAGGATGTTGTTATAATAAATACCTGAAAATGTAAAAGCAACTTTGGAACTGGGTAATGGGTAGAGGTTGGAAAAGCATCAGCTAGAAACCGTAACTTTTCTAGAACTGAATGCTGGATAAAGCCTATATTGCTTTGATTAGAGAATTAATGGCAATTCTGGTGAGGGCTGAAAAAAATTTTTTAAAAAGTGCTGTAGGAAGTATCAGAGATTACTTAGGTGATTGTGATCAGAATTTTGGGAAGAAATATAGATGGTTCAGACAATTCTGATGAATTCTCAGACAAAAATGAGGAACAAATTATTTGAAACTAGAAAGAAAGACCATCCTTATTATGAAATGGCAAAGAACTTGGCTGAACTGTATCAGTGATCAAGGCCTCTATGGAAAGCAAAGCTATCCTTTGCTTATCCCACCACTGTATTTTGAAAGCCCATTACTTGTTTTGATTTTACAGGCTCACAGATGGACAAGATTTTGCCTCAAGAAGAATTGTACCTTGAGTCTCCTTCATATGATGTTTAGATGAGACTCGCAACTTTTGAGTTGGTGCAGCTTAAGACTTTTGGGGCTACTGTGATGGAATGAATGCATTTTGTATGTGAGAAGTTCATGAATTTGGGGGAGATGGAGGCAAAATGCTATGGTTTTAATGTTTGTGTCCTCCAAAACTCATGTTGAAATTTGGTTGCCACTGTGCTGGTGTAAGGAGGTGGGACCTCTGGGAGGTGAAAAAGCCGTGAGGGGGTCTGCCCTCATGCATGGAATTAATTCTGTTGTAAAATGTCAAGTTTCACCCTCTTCTGCCTCTTTGCCTTTCCTTCTTTTGCTGTTTGATGAAATAGCAAGAAGGCCCTTGCGAGATACTGGCATCTTGATTTTGGAGTGCCTGCAGAACTGTGAAAAGTTAAATTTCCATTTGTTGTAGATAACTCAGTTTTAGATGTTCTGTTAACAGCAGCAGAAAATGGACTAGACAGCAAGGATTCTACTGACATTTCCCAAAGCTAGATGTAAGCACACAAAAAGGATGAATGACACCTGGAAGGAAATTTTCAGCACTCACACGCCCCTGCCTAATGCTTAGAGAAAGGAAGCACCAATGAAGAGAGCCCTGTTTTCCAGAAGTGTCAGTGTCAAAGAACAATAAAAAGGAAGATGTTTTAGTTATAAATATTTCTCCATGTTCCCAAGGAACATGATAGCTTAGAAGTGGGAAATATCTAAACTGAAATATAGCGCGTGTTGCAGTTTGGAAATGTTTCCTCTTTTAAGGAGATAATAACCATCATGAATTCTCTATCAGAGGAAATTTTAGCTATCTGATGTTTCTTGACATCTATCCTGGTGAAGTTAAGATTTTTTCCTACAGACCACTCACTATAGAAGGACTGGAAACTCCAGAAGTCTTTTTCTCTTACTCTATTTTTAGTATTTCACTCAAAGTGAAAATTAATTAGTAAGAACTGTATGGACCTTTCCCATTTCCATTTTTCATTTTAATTATTGTTAAGATACTTGTAGGCACTTATCAATCATGTGTGTTTTCCCAGGCTTTTTTTTTGTGTGTTGTCCTTTTGAACTCCTTAGCTCTTTTCCTCTTCTTCTTTATATTTCTCCCACTACCACTATTTTGACTTCTTTTTAAAATAATGAAAATAGGTAAATGATGCAAGTTGTTTCTACTCTAAATTAACTTTTACTTTAATCTGCTATCCAAAATGAAATGTTCATGATTCAGTCTTTCTAATTAAAGAGCATCACAAACATTGTGGGATTAAATAAATACTAATTGATTATTATGATTATAGAGCATGGTGGCACTTCACATATGCACCTAAATATGTAATCTTTATTTTAAAAGTTTTTGGCTCACTGGGATCCAGAGTTACCATAAAAGAATGTAGTCCTGGTTTACAAATTTTTATTTTTTTTTAATATTCCTTGGCCCGAGGTATCTTAGGACATAACTTAAAAGCCTGCATTAAAAAAGGCTCCTATATGGCATATTAAATTCTTCTCCTACATTAGAATAATCCACAGTCTTCTCCAATTTTAGCCTTTTCCTGTTACCGGAGCAGCCAGGAATATTCTCACATAAACAAATATGAATATCTTGACATATCAACTCTCATATCTAATTCCAAAATGTTTGCCTCAGAAAATTTTGTTCTGTCTTCTTCTTGTGAATTCTTGATATTTAGTAAAATCTATGAGCTAGTCAAATATTTTGGCACCAAGATGTCACTGTGGTCACCCATAAGGTAAAATACTAACAGATTAACCAATAGCAACTCTGTATAAACTCAAAATATTAACAAAGTGTAAAAACTAAATGATCTAAGGCATTGAAAATACCAAAAAACATTGGAGGACATAAGGAAATAAGTTAGAGGATATGATGTAGATGTCTGTTATGTTACCTGATTTCAGACACCTTTCAGAAAAAAAAATAATAGTTTTAACTACACATAAATGTTAGTGGAATTGAAATTGATCACTTAATTT